>NC_067245.2:224320129-225570129 GCF_019359855.2 Lolium perenne | reverse complement strand
GGATGAGATCCCGGACATCACGAGGAGTTCCGGAATAGTCCGGAGAATAAGATTCATATATAGGAAGTCATATTCCAAGTTTGGAAATGATCCGGTGCATTTATGGCAGGTTCTAGAAGGTTCTAGAAAAGTCCGGAAGAATGACACTTTGGAAAGTGGAGTCCCGAAGAGACTCCACTTGCATGACCAGCCAACCCTAAAGGGGAGGAGTCCAAGGTGGACTCCCCTAGGGTGGCCGGCCAACCCACCTCAAGGAAAGGTGGGAGTCCCACCTTGGGTAGGACTCCCTCCTTGAGTAGGTTTCCCACATATGGGAGGTTTTAGTGTTGGGGTCTTATTCGAAGACTTGGACTAGAACTCTTGGGGCTTCCACCTATATAATGAGGGGCATAGAGAGGGGGCTGATCACTTCAAGCCTCAGCCTTGGCCGCACCCCTTAGAGGGCCGGCGCCCAACCCCCCTCTCTCCCCAAACCCTAGCGGTCTCTCTCCTCCACCACATCCCGCATGCTTAAGCGAAGCTCCGCCGGATTTCTCCACCACCACCGACACCACGCCGTCGTGCTGTCGGATTCAAGAGGAGCTACTACTTCCGCTGCCCGCTGGAACGGGGAGATGGACGTCGTCTTCATCAACAAACGAACGTGTGACCGAGTACGGAGGTGCTGCCCGTTCGTGGCGCCGGAAGCGATCGTGATAAAGATATTCTACGCGCTTTTGCAAGCGGCAAGTGATCATCTACCACAGCAATAAGAGCCTACTCTTATAGGCTTTGGAATCTCTTCAAGGGTTAGTCTCGTTCATCCCCTCGTTGCTCCCATCTTCTAGATTGCATCTTGGCTTGGATTGCGTGTTCGCGGTAGGAAATTTTTTGTTTTCTATGCAACGAATCCCTACAGTGTACAACAGCAAGTTTTCCCTCAGTAAGAAACCAAGGTTTATCGAACCAGTAGGAGCCAAGAACCACGTTGAAGGTTGATGATGGCGGAGTGTAGTGCGGCGCAACACCAGGGATTCCGGCGTCAACGTGGAACCTGCACAACACAATCCAAGTACTTTGCCCCAACTTAACAGTGAGGTTGTCAAGTAACGAACCCACTATCGAGCATAATTACTCCCTCTTGGAGTTACAAGTAACGACTTGGCCAGGGCCTCTACTAGCAACGGAGAGCATGCAAGATCATAAACAACACATAGATGATAGATTGATAATCAACATAGCATAGTATTCCATATTCATCGGATCCCAACAAACGCAACATGTAGCATTACAGATAGATGATCTTGATCATGTTAGGCAGCTCACAAGATCCAACAATGATAGCACAATTAGGAGAAGACGACCATCTAGCTACTGCTATGGACCCATAGTCCAGGGGTGAACTACTCACACATCAACCCGGAGGCGATCATGGCGATGAAGAGTCCTCCGGGAGATGATTCCCCTCTCCGGCAGGGTGCCGGAGGCGATCTCCTGAATCCCCCGAGATGGGATTGGCGGCGGCGGCGTCTCTGGAAGGTTTTCCGTATCGTGGCTCTCGGTACTGGAACTATTATCGACGAAGGCTTAAGTAGGCGGAAGGGTAGGTCAGGGGGCGTCACGGGGGGCCCACACAGTAGGCCGGCACGGCCAGGGCTTGGGCCGCGCCGCCCTTTTGTGTGGCCACCTCGTGGCCCCACTTCGTATCTCTTTCGGTGTTCTGGAAGCTTCGTGGAAAAATAAGATCCTGGGCGTTGATTTCTTCCAATTCCGAGAATATTTCCTTACTAGGATTTCTGAAACCAAAAACAGCAGAAAATAGCAACTGGCTCTTCGGCATCTCGTTAATAGGTTAGTGCCGGAAAATGCATAATAATGACATATAATGTGTATAAAACATGTGAGTATCATCATAAAAGTAGCATGGAACATAAGAAATTATAGATACGTTTGAGACGTATCAGCCGCCATCGCAGAACCCATCTCGGGAGGTTCTGAAGCTCTTCTCGGCACCCTGCCGGAGGGGGAAATCATCGCCGGAGGCATCTACATCGCCTTGCCCGCCTCCGAAGTGATGCGTGAGTAGTTCATCCCTGGACTATGGGTCCATAGCAGTAGCTAGATGGTTGTCTTCAACAATTTGTGCCTCATGTTTAGATGTTGTGAGCTGCCCTACATGATCAAGATCATCCTTATGTAATGCTACATGTTGTGTTTGCTGGGATCCGATGAATATTGTTGCTATGTTGAGGTTCATTATATATTCATGTCATATGTTATTTGTGATCTTGCATGCTCTCCGTTGCTAGTAGATACTCTGGCCAAGTAGATGCTTGTGACTCAAGAGGGGGTATTTATGCTCGATAGTAGGTTCATGCCTCTAGTTTTCTCGAAGAGTGACAATAACTTCTAAGATTTTAGATGTGTTGTTGCTATAGGGGGAAAACAACAATTTTTTATCCAAGGGTAATTATATTGTTGACTTTACACACATTGTTTAATGCGATAATCTGTTGCATGCAATTTAATACTGAAAGGGGTTCAGACGATAACTGGAAGGTTGATTATTAGTCATAAACGCTGTTGGATTATGCTCTATGTGTTATGTTGTAATTCCCAAACAAATCTCATAGTAATCATCTTGTCATGCATGCTCGATATTCTGTCAATTGCCCAGCTGTAATTTGTTCACCCAACATACTATTTATCTTAATGGAGAGACACCTCTAGTGAACTATGGACCCCGGTCCTTTCCTTTATACTGATAAATTAAACCACTTCAATCCTGCTCTGTTACTTACTGCAAGCTATGTTCTCTTTAATTACTGCAAACATCTCTTTCCACTCGATACGTCTAATCCTTTGTGTTCAGCAAACCGGTGAGATTGTCAACCTCACTGTAAGTTGGGGCAAAGTATTGTGGTTGTGTTGTGTGCAGGTTCCACGTTGTTGCTTGTGCCGGTAGTGCGCCCTGCCACTAGTCAGCTAGCAACACCTTCAGAATTCACGCCTTTCTCTTACGGGTCGATTAAACCTTGGTTTCTTACTGAAGGAAAACTTGTTGCTGTGCTCATCATACCTTCCTCTTGGGGTTTCCCAACCGCTTCCACAACAACCGCCACCAAGATTGTTTGGCGCCGTTGTCAGGGAACGAATCAAGACACTCCATCAAGCCCCATCACATGCCAGCAATGCCACAGTCTAAACAAGCTTCCTTTTGCATCACTATAAACATGAAACATTTTGCTCGTCTCGAACACCAATCAACTTATTTGAAATAACTCTCATAGATAATAATCAATAAAGACTAGAGAGCTAATCATACCTAACAAAAGAAAACTAACAAGCTCTGAACAAAATATGAGTGTAAAACCAAGAGCTAAACGCAGTACTAGCAAAGTAGACCACTCGCATAACAATAGGAGTGAAAACTAGAGTGTTCTATGCAATTAAAACAGATTGTGTCATTCTCCAAAAAAATATGCTAGGATCCAACCATATGCTACATCAAACAAAACAAAAAAAACAAAAACAAAAATAAAGACGCTCCAAGAACAACACAGAGGCATACGAAGCAATGAAAATATAGCGTCTAGAAAGATGACCTGATGCTTTGTTGATGAAGAGGGGGGTGCCTTGGACATCCCCAAGCTTTGACGCTTGTACCTCTTGGATATTTCCTGGGGTGACATGGGCATCCACAAGCTTGAACTTTTATCCATACTTCATTTCATCGCATCATTCTTCTCTCCATACACTTGAAAACTTTCTTCATACGAAACTTCACACAATTCTTATTAGCAACATTAGTGCAATTAAAATAACAAATCCACTTGGTCCAGTTCTAACATATGTCAAACATCCATTAAAAAATTAGATAATGTAGCAACTTCTTCAAAAATCTCTCTCTAACAAAAGAACTAAAAAGAAAGAGATTAAGAGGCAAATGCAAATAGTGGCTGAAATCTATCAAAACAGAACAACAGGTAAAGATCGATTTTTTTCGAAAATCTTCTATTGCTCAAATCGAAAAGTATAAAACTAATTAAAGTTAGATAAAACCTGGGGCACGTGCTCAAAAGTTGTCAGCTCAAAATTTAGTTCTTGCTGGGAATACGATTTTGTTTGGTGAAAACACAAAATCTGTTTCAGTACAACAACTTCCTCAAATCTTAGTTTCTTCCTATTAGGGGCTATTTTTGGCACAAAAACGAAATAAAAATGATAAGGAGAGGTTATTACAGAGGTAATAACTTCCAAGACTCAACAAAAGAAACATTACAGAAATAAACATGGGTTATCTCCCAATAGTGCTTTTCTTTAACGCCTTTCAGCTAGGCACAGAAAAAGAGCTAGCATCAAGCATCAACATCATAACTTTTCCTAATAATAGAATCAAAAGGTAAATTTATTCTTTTTCTAGGGAAGTGTTCCATACCTTTCTTGAGTGGGAATTGATATTTAATAATCTCATCTCTCATATCAATAGCAGCACCAACAGTTCTAAGAAAAAGTTTTCCCAAAATAATAGGACAAGAAGCATTGCATTCGATATCCAAAACAACAAAATCAACGGGGACAAAGTTATTATTAACCATAATAAGAATATTATTAACTCTCTCCAAAGTTTTTTTAGCAATATTAGCAAGATGAACATCCAAATAACATTGTTCCAACGGTGGCAAATCAAGCATATCATATTTTTTTCTAGGCATAACAGAAATGCTCGCACTAAGATCACATAAAGCATTGCAGCCAAAGTCATCTACTTTCATCTTAATGATGGGATCCCAACATCCTCTAACTTCCTAGGAATATAAGCTTCACGTTTTAATTTCTCTGAGCATTTGTAATATGTTTTTTTAGAAACCATATTTATGGAACTAGCATTAGGACTTCTGGCAAGATTTTGTAAGAACTTAATTACTTCAGAGATATTGCAATCATCAAAATCAAAGGTAAAAGGACTATTGTCTCCCATACTTCGAAAAATTTCAGCACTCTTATCAAAAACAGTTTTAGTGGTTCTAGGCAATTGTGTAGAAGGAGTGAAGACTTTTCCTACACAAATTATTTTACCATTAATAGTAGGAGGACTTCAACATTACTCGTGGTGGTAATGGTACAAATTTTAGTCAAATTATTATTTCTAGCAATTTCATGTTCTCTTTCCCACCTAGCATGCAATTCAGCCAACATCCTAACATTATCATCAATTCTAACTTGAATGGTATTTGTAATAGCAAAGGAGTTTTCATCCATAGTTACAGGTTTAGCAGCCATTTTATTAATCAAAGAAGTTTGTGCTTCAGACAACGATGACATACAAGTTTCAGCATTTGAAATTTTGACTTGCAAACCAGAAATTTCCCTATTTAAATTCTCAAATTGATGACTAATATTTTTCAACATAGAAGATTGTTCTTCCATGGCTTTAGTGAACACTTTATTATGCTCATATTGCATTTGCATAAAGTTCTTAGTGGCCTTTTCAACTTCTAAAATCTTTTCCTCACTAGGCATTTCATATCTACCATAATAACCATTGCCACTGTTAGAAGGACATGGCATATAATTGTTACTACCAAAATTATTCCCATAAGTTTTTTTGTTAAAATTATTGTTTTTAATGAAATTCACATCAACATTCTCTTCTTGAGCAACCAAAGAAGCTAAAGGAATATTATTCGGATCAACGCGAGCTTTACCATTAATAAGCATAGACATAATGGTATCAATCTTATCACTCAAGGAGGAGGTTTCTTCAACAGAATTTACCTTTTTACCTTGTGAAGACCTCTCAGTGTGCCATTCAGAATAATTTATCATCATATCATCAAGGAGTTTTGTTGTAGCCTGATACGTCTCAAACGTATCTATAATTTCTTATGTTCCATGCTACTTTTATGATGATACTCACATGTTTTATACACACTTTATGTCATTATTATGCATTTTCCGGCACTAACCTATTGACACGATGCCGAAGAGCCAGTTGTTGTTTTCTGTTGTTTTTTGTTTCAGAAATCCTACAAAGGAAATATTCTCGGAATTGGACGAAATCAACGCCCAGGGTCTTATTTTTCCACGAAGCTTCCAGAAGACCGAAGGGATTACGAAGTGGGGCGACGAGGCGCCGCCACCATAGGGCCGCGCGGCCTAAGGGGGGCCTGATACGTCCAATTTTCATCACTATTTTATATCATAATTTGCTGTTATTCATTGATATATTTCATATTTGGAGATGATACTTATGTTATTTTATCTATTTTGCATGATTCATGATTATTGGAGGATCGCGCACCGGAGCCAGAATTCTGCTGGAAAAAGCGCCGTCAGAATGCAATATTTCGGAAGATCAACAGTTGACGGAAATTATATGAAAAATCCTATTTTCCAGAAGACGAAGGGAGCCAGAAGGGGGAGCCGAGGGGACCCGAGGTGGGCCCACCTCATAGGCCGGCGCGGCCCAAGGCCTGGCCGCGTCGCCCTGTGAGGAGGGGGCCCACAGCCCCCTCTCGCCTCCTTTTCTTCGCGTACGCCTTTGTCCCGAAAACCTAAGCTCCAGGGGATAGGTCGCGAAGAGTCACAGCCGCCTCTGCGAGGCGGAGAACACCAGAGAGAAAAGAGCTCTCCGGCAGGCTGAGATCCACCGGGGAAATTCCCTCCCGGAGGGGGAAATCGACGCCATCGTCACCGTCATCGAGCTGGACATCATCTCCATCACCATCATCATCATCTTCATCATCATCACCGCCATCTCCACCGCTGCACATCGTCACCGCTGTAGCAATTTGGGTTTGATCTTGATTGTTTGATAGGGGAAACTCTCCCGGTGTTGATTTCTACTTGTTATTGATGCTATTGAGTGAAACCGTTGAACCAAGGTTTATGTTCAGATTGTTATTCATCATCATATCACCTTTGATCATGTTCCATATTATGTCTCGTGAGTAGTTCGTTTAGTTCTTGAGGACATGGGTGAAGTCTAAATGTTAGTAGTGAAGTATGGTTGAGTAATATTCAATGTTATGATATTTAAGTTGTGGTGTTATTCTTCTAGTGGTGTCGTGTGAACGTCGACTACACGATACTTCACCTTTATGGGCCTAGGGGAATGCATCTTGTACTCGTTTGCCAATTGCGGGGTTGCCGGAGTGACAGAAACCTGAGCCCCCGTTGGTATATCGATGCAGGAGGGATAGTAGGATCTCAGAGTTTAAGGCTATGGTTAGATTTATCTTAATTACTTTCTTGTAGTTGCGGATGCTTGCAAGGGGTATAATCACAAGTATGTATTAGTCCTAGGAAGGGCGGTACATTAGCATAGGTTCACCCACACAACACTTATCAAAACAATGAAGATTAATTAGCCGTATGTAGCGAAAGCACTAGACTAAAATCCCGTGCGTCCTCAGGAACGTTAGGTTATTATAAGTAAACAAACCGGCTTGTCCTTTGTGCTAAAAAGGATTGGGCCACTCGCTGCAATAGTTACTCTCGCACTTTACTTACTTGTAATTTATTCATCTGTTACATCAAAACCCCCTGAATACTTGTCTGTGAGCATTTACTGTGAATCCTTCATCGAAACTGCTTGTCAACACCTTCTGCTCCTCGTTGGGATTGACATTCTTACTTATCGAAGATACTACGATACACCCCCTATACTTGTGGGTCATCAAGACTATTTTCTGGCGCCGTTGCAGGGGAGTGAAGCGCTATTGGTAAGTGGAATTGGTAAGGGAAATTTCTACTGTTTGTGCTGATTTTATTTCTGCCTGCTGCCATAATTTATTATGGAGAGATCTTCTCTTGAGTGTTTATTTGGGAAATCTACTACTACTGCAAAGGTAGTGGATAAGGCGTCAGGTGAGGAAGAGATACCATACAAAATACCTATGAAAATTATTGAACGTGTAGTGGATAACCGTTATACAGGAGATGGAACTGTCCACCCTGGAGATCATTTACTGTTCTTACATGAATTATGCGGTTTATTCAAGTGTGCAGGTATTGCTATGGATGAAGTGAGGAAGAAACTATTCTCTATATCGCTGTCTGGTAAAGCGGCGCATTGGTATAAATTACTGGATAATGGGGATTCTCTTGAATGGAATGATTGTGCCCCGGTTTTATTCTAAGTTCTATCCTCCAAGTGAAATTCATAAGGATCGGAACCGCATATATAACTTTTGGCCTCATGATGGAGAGATTATTGCCCAAGCGTGGGGGAGATTGAAGTCTTTAATGCTCAAATGCCCCATTCATGAGCTTCCTGGTAATGTTATTATTGATAATTTCTATGCAAGACTTTCTTTTGAAGACAAGACCTTGCTGGATACTTCTTGTTGTGGATCATTTACGCGCAACAAAGAAGAGTTTAAAAGAGACCTTCTTAATCGGATCCAGGAAAATACTGAAGGATGGGAGAACGACAAAGATAGAGAATCAGGTATAAATTATGATTACAAATGCATTGAAGCTTTTATGGATACTGATAAATTTCGTAATATGAGTGCTACTTATGGTCTTGATTCTCAAGTTGCTGCAAATCTTTATAAAGCTTTTGCTTCTCATTATGAATTACCTAAGAAGAATTTTGATAAGTTTCATGAACCGTATAAAGATAAAATTGATTCATCTATAAATAAGTGTGTTATAATTGAAACTGTGGATCATGTTATTCCTGAAGCTTATATTGAAAAAACTCCTTTCCCTGCTAAGATGAAGGAGTACTCTGTTATAAATAGTGTGGTTCATAAAAGTGAAAAGAAACCTATAGAACCTGAAGAACAAATAAAAGTTGAACCTGCTGTTGCAATAGTTAAAGATCTTGTGACTGAAAATGTGGAGGATGGTCATATTATTTTTTGTGAAGATGCTTCTAATATTGTTTCACATCCTAATAAATCTAAGAAAGCTAGTGTTCCTATGCTATCTGTTAGAATTGGAGATCATTGTTATTATGGTTTATGTGATATTGGTGCAAGCATTAGTGCTATTCCTTATGAGCTTTACACGGAGATTATGCACGAAATTGGTTCTTGTGAACTTGAAGATATTGATGTGGTAATTCGGCTGGCTAATAGAGAGACTATCTCTCCAATTGGTATTGTTCGAGATGTGGAAGTTCTATGCGGTAAGATTAAATATCCTGCTGACTTTTTGGTACTTGGTTCTGCTGCTACTAAATATTGTCCTATCATTTTTGGTAGACCTTTTCTAAATACATGTGGAGCTATTATAGATTGCAAGAAAGAGAAAATTTTGACTAAATTTGCTGGTGAATCTTATGAGTTTAACTTCTCTAAATTTACCAAAACTCCTTATAAAGCTGATTTTCCTAATAACGATTTTAGAGTTGAACAGTGTGCATCTATTGCTCTTGCTCCTAATAACCCTTTGCAGCAACATTTGGAGAATAGTGAGAGTGAAGTTTTTAGGGAAGAAAGAAATGAACTTGATGAAATTTTTTCTCCGTCAACCTATTCTTAAGCATGATTTACCGGTAGAAGATTTGGGTACAACACCGCCACCAAAAGAAGATCCTGTCTTTGATTTAAAACCATTACCTGATAATCTTAAATATGCTCATATTGATGATAAGAAAATATATCCTGTTATTATTAGTTCTAAGCTTACAGAGTTTGAAGAAGAAAGGTTATTGGAAATATTGAAGAAACACCGAGGTGCTATTGGCTACACTCTTGATGACTTGAAGGGGATTTCTCCCTCTATTTGCCAACACGCCATTAATATGGAAGATGATGCAAAGCCTGTTGTTGAACCTCAGCGTCGTTTAATTCCTAAGATGAAGGATGTGGTAAGAAATGAGGTATTAAGACTTCTTGAAGCTGGTATTATATATCCTATTGCTGATAGTAGATGGGTTAGTCATGTGCATTGTGTTCCTAAGAAAGGAGGAATGACTGTTGTGCCTAATGATAATGATGAGCTCATACCTCAAAGAGTAGTTGTAGGGTATAGAATGTGTATTGATTATCGTAAAGTTAATAAAGTTACTAAAAAAGATCATTATCCTTTGCCTTTTATTGATCAAATGTTAGAAAGGTTCTCCAAAAATACTCATTTTTGCTTTCTTGATGGTTATTCTGGGTTTTCACAAATTGCTGTTAAAACTAAGGATCAAGAGAAAACCACTTTCACTTGTCCCTATGGAACTTATGCTTATAGACGTATGCCTTTTGGTTTATGTAATGCTCCTTCTACTTTTCAAAGATGCATGTCTGCTATTTTTCATGGCTTTTGCGAGAGTATTGTAGAGGTATTCATGGATGATTTTTCTGTCTATGGGAATTCTTTTGATAATTGCTTGCGGAACCTTGATAAAGTTTTGCAGAGATGTGAAGAAACTAACCTTGTTCTTAATTGGGAGAAATGCCACTTTATGGTTAATGAAGGAATTGTATTGGGACATAAAATTTTCGAGAGAGGTATTGAAGTTGATAGAGCTAAAGTTGAAGCAATTGAGAAGATGCCCTATCCTAGGGATGTTAAAGGTATTCGTAGTGTTCTTGGTCATGCTGGGTTTTATAGGAGGTTTATTAAAGACTTCTCCAAGATTTCAAAGCCTCTTACTAATCTTCTTCAAAAAGATGTACCTTTTGTTTTTGATGATGATTGTAAGGAAGCTTTTGAAACTCTAAAGAAAGCCTTAACAACTGCTCCTATAGTTGAACCTCCTGATTGGAACTTACCATTTGAAATTATGTGTGATGCTAGTGATTTTGCTGTAGGCACTGTTCTTGGACAGCGAGTAAATAAAAAATTGAATGTTATTCATTATGCTAGTAAAACTCTTGATGCTGCTCAAAGAAATTATGCTACTACTGAAAAAGAATTGTTAGCTGTAGTCTTTGCTTGTGATAAGTTTAAATCTTATATTGTTGATTCAAAAGTTACTATTCATACTGATCATGCTGCAATCAGATACCTTATGCAAAAGAAAGATGCTAAGCTAAGGCTTATTAGATGGGTGCTTCTGTTGCAAGAATTTGATTTACATATTGTAGATAGGAAAGATGCTGATAATCCTGTTGCTGATAATTTGTCTAGATTGGAAAATATTGCTTATGATCCTGTTTCTGTTAATGATAGTTTTCCAAATGAACAATTGGCTGTAATAAAGGTGAGCTCGCGAGACAGTCCTTGGTATGCTGATTATGCTAACTTTATTGTTTCCAAGTACTTGCCTCCGACCTTTTCAGCTCAGCAAAGGAGGAAATTCTTTTATGACTTGAGGCATTATTTCTGGGATGACCCACACTTATATAAAGAAGGAGTGGATGGTATTCTGCGAAGATGTGTGCCCGAATATGAACAGCAGGAGATATTGAGTAAATGTCATGGGAGTGCTTATGGAGGACATCACGCCGGAGATAGAACCGCGCAAAAGGTTCTACAATCAGGTTTTTATTGGCCAACTCTCTTCAAAGATGCAAGGAAGTTTATTTTATCTTGTGATGAATGCCAAAGGGTTGGTAATATCTCCAGACGCAATGAAATGCCTATGAATTATACTCTTGTTATTGAACCATTAAATTTGTTGGGGATTTGACTTCATGGGACCTTTTCCCTCTTCAGAAGGTAACACTCATATACTTGTTGCTGTTGATTATGTTACTAAATGGGTGGAAGCCATACCTACAAAAAGTGCTGATGGTGAGACCTCTTTAAGAATGCTTTTAGATATTATTTTTCCTTGATTTGGAGTTCCTAGATATATTATGACTGATGGAGGTTCTCATTTTATTCATGGTGGTTTTAGAAAAACTCTTGCTAAATATGGCATTAATCATAGAATTGCCTCCGCTTATCATCCTCAAACTAGTGGGCAAGTAGAACTATCAAATAGAGAGATTAAATCTATCTTGCAAAAGACTGTTAATAAAACTAGAAAGAATTGGGCTAGTAAATTGAAGGAAGCACTATGGGCTTATAGAACTGCTTATAAAAATCCCATGGGAATGTCACCTTATAAAATGGTTTATGGAAAAGCTTGTCATTTACCTTTAGAACTAGACCACAAAGCTTATTGGGCTGTTAGAGAATTAAATAAAGATCCTAAACTAGCTGGTAATAAGAGGTTGCTGCAATTGAGTTCTCTAGATGAATGGAGAAGTGAAGCTTATGAAAATGCTAAACTCTTTAAGGAGATAGTTAAAAATGGCATGATAGAAGGATTATCAAAAGAGAATTTAATATTGGGGATAAAGTCCTATTGTATCGGTCTTGTCTCAGATTCTTTGCAGGGAAATTACTCTCGAAATGGGAAGGACCATATGTTGTTGAGGAGGTGTATCGTTCAGGAGCAATAAAAATTAGCTCTCTCCAAGGCAATGCCACACAGGTGGTGAATGGACAAAGACTCAAGCATTATATCTCAGGTGATTCTTACAATGTAGATGTTGATGTTATTCAAGTGGAAACACCAGAGACTTTCATCAAGGGACAAATTGACAGTCCGCCAGAACTCGACTTTGAATAGGTAACAGTACTGGTAATGAAAAGTTCGCAATTTACTTTCCGAATAATGTTTTTGCTGTTTTTAGAAAATATGAAAAATTACGAGATCGAAACGGAGTGGAGGAGACGCACGAGGAGGCGCCCCCATAGGCCGGAGCGGGCCCCATCCAGGCCGCGCCGCCCTATGAGGAGGCCGCCTCGTCGCCCCTCTCCGACTCTGGTTCGACCTGGTACTTTCCGTTTGCCGTAAAAATTTATTCTATATAATCCCCCGGACCCCTAGAGGTCCGTATATCGTTCTCTCGACGTGTTTTGTTTCGAGCTGTTTTCTGCCAGGATCTTCTTCGGATCTAGAGCCATGTCTTCATCGGGAACTCCCAAGGACAGCTTCTTTGAGGACGTCGTCAACCCGTACATGAACGAGTTGAAGATGCACCCCAAGGAACTGCTGCTCGTTGATGGAGAGTTGCAGGTCAAAGATGTCCGGGGTCCTAAAGGAGAAGGAAGCCTTGAAGACAGGATGGAGAAGCTAGAGCAAGAGGTCTTCAACTACAAGAAGATGGCTGAGCGTGAAGTGGACGTTTTCCACAAGATTGTGTCTGAACTTATTGATGGACACAAGAAGGAGACTGCAAGACTGTGGGACGACATCCTTTCACTTCACGACACCACCAACCAACTCCAAGCTCAACTCTATGACATCCAGAATCAAAACTGTGAGTATGAAAACAGGTTTAAACGCATAAGCTATGCTGCTAGTTTCAGGATTCCCGAGACCAAGATGTCGTTTGTTGATGGAGAGCCTCTTCCTTGGAAGTCTGATGATGGGAATTCATCACCACCATCACCGAAGGAGTAATTCATCATCGGTATTAGCATCCCCTTGGTTTGTTCCAAGCTTGGGGGAGTGCCGCGGTATCACATCACCACTATCTTTTACTTTTTACTAACAAGTAGTGTCATATCATGAGTAGGGAAGTTATCATATAAGATGGGTTGCAGTGTGGAAGTATCTCTCCTTTAGTTGGTTGTCTATGTATCCCTTGGTGTGAGTTATCGTTATGGAATATTAATGAGAAGTCTTATCATTTACATATATCACATCTTATTTTAGTTTGCAATCCTTATTATATGATTGATCTTGTTATTAGTATTGGTATCACTTTGGGAGCACTGAATAAATCTATTTGGTTTTGGCAAACTTAGCATGGTCAATAGCAACAACACTTTGAGGTTTAAGTAAAAAAGAGAAATACATGTAGTTGTTTCATTATCTTTCTTTCTTGTTAGCTCATAGCTTATTATTCTGAAGTTAAAATTGTTTGTGCTTATAAGGAAGCTGCATGATTGTTTCTATCACATGTATATTTGTTTGTTTCCCTCGACTCTTATGCTTGCTAATTAACCTTGCTAGCCAAAGACCTGTACTGAGAGGGAATACTTCTCGTGCATCCAAACCTTAACCCAAAACCTATGCCATTTGTGTCCACCATAACTACCTACTACATGGTATTTCCTGCCATTCCAAGTAAATACTTCGTGTGCTACCTTTAAAACAATTCAAAATTTATTACCTCTTATTTGTGTCAATGTTTTATAGCTCATGAGGAAGTATGTGGTGTTTTATCTTTCAATCTTGTTGGGCAACTTTCACCCATGGACTAGTGGCTTCATCCACTTATCCAATAATTTTGCAAAAAGAGCTGGCAATGGGATTCCCAGTCCCAAATTAATTAACCTAAATAGACACTCCTCCATGGTATGTGATTGATGGACGGCACCCGAAGGATTCGGTTAGCCATGGCTTGTGTAAGCAAAGGTTGGGGGGAGTGTCATCATAATAAAACTAAAATAAAAAGGCACTCCTTCATGGTATGAGATTGTTGGCAGGCACCCGAGAATTCGGTTAGCCATGGTTTGCGAAAGAAAGGTTGGAAGGAGTGCCACACAAAAATAAAAATAAAATGGGAGCCGCTCTTTGAAGGTTTGTCTGGCAAGGGGGTTAGAGTACCCGCTACCAGTCGTTAACAACATCAAACACCTCTCAAAATGTTACTTTCGTTCTCTTTATATGATTTCAAAACTGAAAAAGCTCTAGCACATGATTTAATCCCTGCTTACCTCTGCGAAGGGCCTGTCTTTTACTCTATGTTGAGTCAGTAAACCTATTTCCCTCCATCTTAAGCAAGCATTTGAGTTGTTGTGATCAAACCATTATATTGTGATTTACTTCATCATGTCTTTTATTCTTCCTTGTTTAGTACAAGTTTTATCTGAATATAGCTTTGCAAGTTATCAATCATCATGAGGAGGTTATTATGATTGAGTATGCAAGTTGTGCCATATAAACTTTAACATAAGAGCGCTGCTCGATGGATAAGTATAACCTGTTAACTGTTCTTTGACCAAGAACGAAGTTTTCCATCACCAACTATGATTTCTTATGCACCTTTATTTGTGATTACCTTATACTTGTTTCAAGTTGAATTATATGAGGAAGTTGTTTATTAAAATGTCTTGTGTGAATGAATATGAAGCTTCTTGTCCGTATTTTATTTATCGACTCTTCACTCCATAAACATGCGGTCCTGTTTACCGAGTTCAGTTTCGCTTGGGGACAAGCGAAGTCTAAGCTTGGGGGGAGTTGATACGTCCAATTTGCATCACTATTTTATATCATAATTTGCTATTATTCATTGATATATTTCATATTTGGAGATGATACTTATGTTATTTTATCTATTTTGCATGATTCATGATTATTGGAGGATCGCGCACCGGAGTCAGAATTCTGCTGGAAAAAGCGCTGTCAGAATGCAATATTTCGGAAGATCAACAGTTGACGGAAATTATATGAAAAATCCTATTTTTCCAGAAGACGAAGGGAGCCAGAAGGGGGAGCCGAGGGGACCCGAGGTGGGCCCACCTCATAGGCCGGCGCGGCCTAAGGCCTGGCCGCGCCGCCCTGTGAGGAGGGGGCCCACAGCCCCCTCTCGCCTCCTTTTCTTCGCGTACGCCTTCGTCCCGAAAACCTAAGCTCCAGGGGATAGGTCGCGAAGAGTCACAGCTGCCTCTGCGAGGCGGAGAACACCAGAGAGAAAAGAGCTCTCTGGCAGGCTGAGATCCGCCGGGGAAATTCCCTCCCGGAGGGGGAAATCGACGCCATCGTCACCGTCATCGAGCTGGACATCATCTCCATCACCATCATCATCATCTTCATCTTCATCACCGCCGTCTCCACCGCTGCACATCGTCACCGCTGTAGCAATTTGGGTTTGATCTTGATTGTTTGATAGGGGAAACTCTCCCGGTGTTGATTTCTACTTGTTATTGATGCTATTGAGTGAAACCGTTGAACCAAGGTTTATGTTCAGATTGTTATTCATCATCATATCACCTCTGATCATGTTCCATATGATGTCTCGTGAGTAGTTCGTTTAGTTCTTGAGGACATGGGTGAAGTCTAAATGTTAGTAGTGAAGTATGGTTGAGTAATATTCAATGTTATGATATTTAAGTTGTGGTGTTATTCTTCTAGTGGTGTCGTGTGAACGTCGACTACACGATACTTCACCTTTATGGGCCTAGGGGAATGCATCTTGTACTCGTTTGCCAATTGCGGGGTTGCCGGAGTGACAGAAACCTGAGCCCCCGTTGGTATATCGATGCAGGAGGGATAGTAGGATCTCAGAGTTTAAGGCTGTGGTTAGATTTATCTTAATTACTTTCTTGTAGTTTCGGATGCTTGCAAGGGGTATAGTCACAAGTATGTATTAGTCCTAGGAAGGGCGGTACATTAGCATAGGTTCACCCACACAACACTTATCAAAACAATGAAGATTAATTAGCTGTATGTAGCGAAAGCACTAGACTAAAATCCCGTGTGTCCTCAGAAACGTTTGGTTATTATAAGTAAACAAATCGGCTTGTCCTTTGTGCTAAAAAGGATTGGGCCACTCGCTGCAATTGTTACTCTCGCACTTTACTTACTTGTACTTTATTCATCTGTTACATCAAAACCCCCTGAATACTTGTGTGTGAGCATTTACAGTGAATCCTTCATCGAAACTGCTTGTCAACACCTTCTGCTCCTCGTTGGGATCGACATTCTTAGTAATCGAAGATACTACGATACACCCCCTATACTTTCGGGTCATCAGGGCCCGCGCCGCCCTATGGGGTGGGCCCCTCGCGCCGCCTCCAACCCTGCCCTTCCGCCTACTTAAAGCCTTCATCGCGAAAACCCCAGTACCGAGAGCCACGATACAGAAAACCTTCCAGAGACGCCGCCGCCAATCTCATCTCGGGGGATTGAGAAGATCGCCTCCGGCACCCTGCCAGAGAGGGGAATCATCTCCCGAAGGACTCTTCATCGCCATGATCGCCTCCGGATTGATGTGTGAGTAGTTCACCCCTGGACTATGGGTCCATAGCAGTAGCTAGATGGTTGTCTTCTCCTCATTGTGCTATCATGTTAGATCTTGTGAGCTGCCTATCATGATCAAGATCATCTATTTGTAATGCTACATGTTGTGTTTGTTGGGATCCGATGAATATGGAATACTATGTCAAGTTGATTATCAATTTATCATATATGTGTTGTTTATGATCTTGCATGCTCTCCGTTGCTAGTAGAGGCTCTGGCCAAGTTGATACTTGTAACTCCAAGAGGGAGTATTTATGCTCGATAGTGGGTTCATGCCTCCATTAAATCTGGGACAGTGACAAAAATTTCTAAGGTTGTGGATGTGCTGTTGCCACTAGGGATAAAACATCAATGCTCTGTCTAAGGATATTTGTGTTGATTACATTACGCACCATACTTAATGCAATTGTCTGTTGTTTGCAACTTAATACTGGAAGGGGTGCGGATTCTAACCCGAAGGTGGACTTTTTAGTCATAGATGCATGCTGGATAGCGGTCTATGTACTTTGTCGTAATGCCCAATTGAATCTCACTCTACTCATCATGATATGTATGTGCATTGTTATGCCCTCTTTATTTGTCAATTTCCCAACTGTAATTTGTTCACCCAACATGCTATTTCTTATTGGAGAGACACCACTAGTGAACTGTGGACCCCGGTCCATTCTTTTACATCTGAATACAATCTACTGCAAACATTGTTCTTTACTGTTCTTCGCAAACAAACATCATTTTCCACACCATACATTTAATCCTTTGTTTACAGCAAGCCGGTGAGATTGACAACCTCACTGTTAAGTTGGGGCAAAGTATTTGGATTGTGTTGTGCAGGTTCCACGTTGGCGCCGGAATCCCTGGTGTTGCGCCGCACTACACTCCGTCACCAACAACCTTCACGTGCTCCTTGACTCCTACTGGTTCGATAACCTTGGTTTCTTACTGACATAGGCATCCCCAATGGGCCTGCCAAAGATAGTACCGGGGGTTTACTGAAGGCCCACTACCCGAAGAATAAGAAGATTCGGAAGCCCAAGATATTATTAAGAAAAGCTAGAGTTGTAATAGGAAGTGTTATTTGTAATCTTGCGGGATGAGTTAGAAACCTTCCCGGACTCTGTAACTTGTACAACACGAATCCCTCGGCTCCGCCTCCTATATAAGGGGGAGTCGAGGGACAAGGGAAAGAATCGAATCATTGTTGAGCAAACCCTAGTTTCTATTTCGTCGAGTACTTTTCGGCTGAAACCTTCGAGATCTACTTGCCCTCTACATCCAACGAAACCCTAGTCTACTACTTGTAGGCATTGACAAGTTAATACCTTGTCAATTGGCGCCGTCTGTGGGAATTAGAGGCGACAAGGAGCTGATCTCGATGGCACGTTCAGGATTGTCGACTTCATCGGCAGCAAGCAACATCATGGACAAAGGTGTCTATATCGAAACTGGTCTCGTTGATTTTGTACCTCACCCGCCCTCCCGTTTGGATGCATATGAGTATCTGGAGGAGCCCATGGAGATGACGTTCGGAAGGTTCCACTTTCGCATCGGGAAGGAAGGAACGTATCGTCTCGAAATTCCGACCTTCTCGAGGTTTTCTGTGGAACATAGTGAATCTTCAAGCTCGGCATCATCGGTCGAGTCAGGCGACGAAGGAACCTCTTCACCATGCTTCATCAGCACCAAGGCAAGCGAAAAACTCGCCAAGATCTTCAGCGACATGTCTTTCAAGTCGTCTGCGGACTCCTATATAAGCAGCGATTCTGAGAGCGTCGACAGCCTCGATTTCATCGACAAATCCATCACCATTGGAAAGGTCCTCACCAATCTCTACGGTGGTGTCACCGAATCCAGCAAGGCGCAGAATTCAAAATATCATCAAATCTACGCCATTGGAGAAGCAAGTCGCGATCATGAGGAAACGTCGGAGGCTTTCGACGATTTGGGAAACCCATACGTCGATCCCTCTGACCTAAGGCGAGGTTTAGGCAACAAATATGTCGGACCTACACCACGTGTGAGAGTTCAACTACCACAAGCAGCATGGGATAGAGCCGCAAGAGCCATGGATGGCTCAGAGCCAATGGCGACAACCGCCACGATTGAAGAATTACAGGCATACCAATATAGACTCGCTCGAGCTGGAAGGGAATTGGAAAAACAGATAGCCGATTTGAACAGAAGAAAGGAGGCAGCTTCCGCGTCAAGCAGGCGAAGAGCAGACCTAAGTCGACATTCAGGAACTTCGGGAGATAGCCACATAGAAGCTCGGAACAGAGCAAGATCAAGGTTGCGCAATATACCTGAGGCAGAAACAGAGAATCTAGTCCAAAACCTCGACATGTCCTTTATGTCGATAGACACGAGAGGAAACATCATTCCCAAAACACCGGAAGCTGGGTATATGGCGACACAAGCCTTTATCCTCGCATCTAGGCCACCTCCTGGAGATCCAAGGGAAGCATTGTATAACATGGCCATGGCAGGTGTTGGAGCCATGGGAACAGCGTTCGCATCGACGCCTCCTGAAGGATCAGCAAGGCAAAACAGTCCACGACCTGCGGTCGCAACAGCAGTTCCCGAGAGAACAGGCGAAGCAAGGGACGCAGAAACTCAGGCAAGGGTAGACAGGGCACGGCAACATAGAAGGGAACATCGACACTCTCCATACATAGCCGAAGAGGATATGTGTGGGCTACCATGTTTTACACGAAGGGTCCGAAAAACTCGGGTGCCTTCAGGGTTTAAGCTACCCGATAATTTCAAGAAATTCGACGGATTGCAGGATCCTGAGGATTGGCTGGTAGATTACCTCGAGACGGTAAAGTTAATAGGAGGAACCAGGGCAACATCCATGCAAAGTATCCAAGTACACCTGAGTGGAGCCGCGAGGTCTTGGATAAAAAAGCTTCCCTCAGGATCAATAGACGGCTGGACTGATTTTGAGGACATATTCATCAAGAATTTCTGGTCTACTTGCAAAAAGCCTGCGACACTCGAGGAGTTGAGATCATGTCAACAAAAGCACGATGAATCAATGAGGAAGTACATCCAAAGGTGGAACATCATCAAAAACTCGGCAGAAAACAAATCTGACGAGAGAGCAATAGATGCGTTTGTTGCAGGAGTTCGACGAGGAGATTTCGTGGAGGACTTGGGAAGAACTAACCCAAGAACAGTATCAGCATTAATGGAGATAGCAAACAGATGGGCAGATGGCGAAGATGATGTACATAACAAGCGACATAGGTCACCAGAGGAGGACCGCAGTCGAAATTTTCAAGGCAGGCGACGATTTTCTCGATTTTCGAGTTATGATCCACCCGGCCAAATTTCGGCTGGGTTTCGGGCAGGCGCTGGAGGAAGCAATAGAGATAAATATCAACGAAGCAACGAGCAGCGAGGTGACAACAGAGATGATTCGCGAAACAACAGGGCAAACAATGGACCTAGGTTCCAGAGGCCCTTCGTGTCCCCTGAGGACATGATGAACGGTCCGTGTCAGATGCACTTCTTTGTCGACAGCAATGGGGTAAGGCAGTCGGGACATCTGCAGAAAGACTGTCGAAATTTTCAAGCGATGATGAGGGTTGCCGCGCAAGCCCACGCTCAGGCAGCAAGTCGAAATCCCCAGGGACCTAGGAGTGAGATCCACCTACCACCTCCTCCCGCAATTACGGACGAAAATCGACATCAGCTTAGAATAGCGGCAGCACCAGCACCACCACCATATGTCGATCCCAACTCCCATGGAGCGGTCTCGATGATTCAGAAAGGCAGACCGTCCAATAGAGCTCAGAAAGTAATTTCGCGGCAGGTGTTCATGGCAGAGAAGATGCCTCCACCAACAGTTGAGTATCTCAATTGGTCAGGACAAGATATTGGTTTCACAATTGCGGATCACCCGCAGCAAGTTCCTCGACCAGGGCAATCAGCACTTATTTTGCCAGCAGTGATCGCAGGATTCGATGTATCTCGAGTTTTCATCGACGGAGGAAGCAGTTTAAACCTTATGTATGCAGATACATTAAGGAAGATGAACATATCCTTGGCAAACCTTAAGCCAACGGATACGCGTTTTCACGGCATTACACCAGAAAAGCCAAGTTATCCATTGGGGAAGATCAATCTCGATGTTCAATTTGGTACCCGAGAGAATTACAGGATAGAGAGGTTGGAGTTTGAAGTCGTGGATTTCCCATCACAATACGAAGCTTTGTTGGGGCGCCCAGCATATGCCAGGTTTATGGTGGTACCACATTACACATACCTGTTGTGGAGAATGCCTGGACCTAAAGGGCCAATTACAGTCAAAGGAAGTTTTGCACTTGCCGATAAATGTGATAAGGATTTTCATCGACTCTCAGAAACCTTCGGGATGCAAGCAGAGTATATGGCGTCAAGGCTCACGACAGACTACGATGTACTACCAGATGTGGGGAGGCCTAGCAAGGAGTCAACCTTTAACACTGCAAAGGATTCCAAGGAAGTGCAGATCCACCCGATAGATCCGAAGAAAACGACGTCCATCGCGACAAACATGGACCTCGCATAGGAAAGCGCGCTCGTCGAGTTCCTCCGTGAGCACTGGAAAATCTTCGCATGGTGTCCAGCTGACATGCCAGGAGTACCCAGGGAACTTGCCGAGCACCACCTACACTTGGATCCAATCGCGAAACCAATCAAACAACCTCTGCGGCGTTTTTCGGAACCAAACCGCAAGGCTATGCTGTCGGAAATTAATAGACTTAGAGAAGCAGGTTTCATCAAAGAATTGCATACAGAAGCCACATGGGTAGCTAACCCAGTGTTGGTGCCGAAGAAAAACACAAAAGTCCTTCGCATGTGCGTCGACTTCACGTGTCTTAATAAACATTGTCCAAAGGATCACTTTCCCCTCCCAAGGATCGATCAAATTATCGACTCCACGGCAGGATGCGAACGTCTTTCCTTCCTGGATGCTTATTCTGGTTATAACCAGATCAGATTGAAAGAAGATGATGAGGTGAAAACAGCGTTCATCACTCCTTACGGCGTGTTCTGCTATCGAACAATGCCCTTCGGTTTGAAAAACGCGGGAGCAACATATCAGCGGATGATGCAGAAGTGCTTAGCAACACAGATCGGAAAAAATGTACAAGTATACATCGACGATGTTGTCATAACATCCAAAAAAGGCGACACACTAATTGAGGATTTGAAGGAAACTTTCGACAACCTCGATAATTTCTGTCTCAAGCTGAACCCGACAAAGTGCTCTTTTGGCGTCCCTGCAGGAGAACTTCCCGGGTTTTTAGTTTCAGCAAGAGGGATTGAAGCAAACCCTGAAAAAATACAGGCCATCGTAACAATGAGGAAGCCAACAAAGTTGAAAGAAATACAGCAGTTAACCGGGCGAGTCGCAGCTTTAAGCAGATTCGTCGCCAGGTTAGGAGAAAAGGCGTTACCATTTTACGCCCTGATCAAGCAAGGAGACAAGTTCCAATGGAACGAAGAGGCAGACAGAGCCTTCGAGGATCTCAAACGCAAAATTTCGACACCTCCAATCTTGGTGGCGCCGAAAGAGAAGGAACCTCTGTTGTTATATATTGCGGCCACACCTCAGGTGGTCAGCACGGTACTTGTCGTTGAAAGAGAGGAAGAAGGGAAACTCCACGGAGTACAGAGGCCAGTATACTTCATCAGTGAAGTTTTATCGCCTTCAAAACAAAGGTACCCTCAGTATCAAAAGCTAGCGTATGGAGTGTTCACAACCGCAAGGAAATTGCGGCACTATTTTTCGGCACACCCGATCATAGTGGTCAATGAAGCTCCCTTGTCAAATATACTCAACAATCCAGAAGCTACGGGTCGTGTCTCCCTTTGGGGAATAGAACTTTCCCCTCGGGACATCACGTATGAAAAAAGAAAAGCAATAAAGTCGCAGATTCTACCAGACTTCATCGCAGAGTGGATGGAGCTGCAAAATACAGGACCACCGGATTTATCGAGAACTTGGACCATGAACTTTGACGGGTCCAAGAGATTAGAAGGAGCTGGCGCAGGCGTGATACTAATATCACCTGAAGGCGACAAATTGAAGTACGTTCTGAGGATGACGTTCCCAAACGCATCTAACAACGAGGCAGAATATGAAGCCCTCATACATGGGATGAAGATGGCGAAAGCTTGCGGTGCAACTCGACTAAAAATTTTCGGCGACTCGCAGTTAGTGGCTCAGCAAGTCATGAACCAATGCGACGCAGTCAATGATAGTATGATAGCATACAAGGAAGTCTACAACGAGCTCGAGAAGTTGTTCGATGGATGCGAAGTAAATCACATCAGCAGATTGAGCAATGACGAAGCCGACGTTCTCGCAAATATCGGGTCGCAATGCCTCGCAGTTCCGCCAGGCGTATTCTGGGAAGAGATAGCAGAGAGATCCACGAAGTCAACAAAACCAAAAAAGAAGGAGAAAAAACCCTCGGGGGCTACCAAAGAAGTACTGGAGGACGAAGAAGAAGAAGATCAGGACCTGGTTATGATGATACGGATACCATGGATGCAGGTGTACATATCATACATCCTGAAGAAGGAAATACCCGACGATCCAGTTGAAGCAAGGCGAGTTATTAGGCGATCGAAAGCTTTTACTGTGGTCAAAGGGGAGCTATACAAACGAAGCATTTCAGGAGTACTACAAAGGTGCGTCACACCCGAAGAAGGAAGGATGATCTTAAAAGATGTACACGAGGGAATCTGTGGTCATCACGCTAGCAGTCGAGCTATTGCGGCCAAGGTCTTTCGAGGTGGATTCTATTGGTTGACAACAATAGAAGATGCAAAAGAGATAGTACGAACTTGTGATGCGTGCCAGAGGTTTGCCGCAAAACCTCACTCTCCGGCGGCAGAGCTGATGCCAATACCATTGTCTTGGCCCTTTGCTCAATGGGGCCTCGATATGGTGGGTAAACTACACAAGTCCTGGCCAGGAGGAAAGGAGTATATGCTCGTAGCTGTTGACAAATTCACAAAGTGGATAGAAGCAAAGCCGATAAACTCACCAGATGGGGCATCCGCCGGTCAAATTTATAAAAAGTATAGTCTTCAGATTTGGAGTACCTCATAGCATCGTCATGGACAATGGCAGTAACTTCACATCCCATGAATTCAAAGATTACTGCGAAGAAGTGGGTATCAAGCTACACTTTGCGTCGGTTGCGCACCCGCAAACCAACGGCCAAGTCGAGAAAGCCAATGGAATTATCTGCAATGGCATCAAGAAACGCTTATTAGCACCACTGGAGAAAGCTCGACACACCTGGCCAGAGGAGTTGCCCAGTGTATTGTGGAGCATACGAACAACACCAAACACAGCGACACAAGAAACTCCGTTCTTCTTGGTCCATGGAGCGGAAGCAGTACTGCCAATTGAGATAGAACACGATTCTCCACGAGTCGTGGAATATGACGAAGAGGTGTCGAGAAAAGCATTAGAAGATGACGTCGACACACTCGACGAGGCTAGAGATGAAGTACTCTCTCGAGTAACCAAATATCAACAGGACCTGAAGAATTACCACAGTCGACGTTACGGCCAAGATCCATTCAGGTGGGAGACCTAGTTCTTCGGCTTACGCAAAAAATTCATGAAAAGCTCGAGTCACTATGGCTTGGTCCTTACATCGTCACGGAGGTAATCGGAGGAGGAGCATACATGATAAAGGACAAAAAGACAGGGGTGGAGGAGCAAAACCCCTGGAACGTGGCGCAACTCAGGCGGTTTTACGCCTAGAGTCGAAATATAGTCCTTGCAAAACTTCAATGTACTGAAACGCCCGCGAGTTTTCAGACGCACTCTTTCCCTTTTTCGGGGCACCGAGTGGGGCCGGGAAAGGTTTTTAATGAGGCGGGCTCGCGGTGCTGCAATATAATAAAGATAGTTGAGATATACATTTCTTCGGCAGGCTCGGGGGCTTACGCCTCAGACTTGCAAAACACATTCCCGACAATATTTCGCCTTGGTATAAAATACCTCGTGAAACAAACCAAAATACAAGATAGCGATCAAGCAAGACACGGGGGCTCGTACCCGCAAACATAGCGCAATCAATATAGTCTAGTCGCTTTGGTTCAAGAACCTCGCGCATACAATAAAAAATTCGACACCAAGACAAACGAGGGCTCAACGATGAAAAATAATTTGACGGCTTTACAATATAGAATATATTCACAATATACAAAAGAATCCTGAGAAAAATTCACAAGAAAAAATCAATGATGGCCTAGTATGTTATCTATGGTCATTCGATTTGAAGAACGAGTGCTATGCTCAGAGTAGCTGCCTCTCACGAAGAACTCAGAATCCATCCGAAGAAGTTCGTCCATCATAGCTTCGGCTACAGGGGTTACATAATCGTCAATTTTGCTAACATCCCTTTTCTTTTTCGCCATCTTCGCCAAACACTTGGGGACAATTTGGCTCATATCAAACTTGGGGTGGCAGATTTTGATCATGATCATAGCAAATCTGGCACCAGCAGAAAGCTGCGCCCGAATAAAGTCATGGATCTTCAGGGCATCTCTAAACTTCTCCATCAAGCCAAGAAGAGTATTAGGTGTTTCGTTCCGAGGAAACATTGTTTTATAAACCAACGACAAGGTTCTGGTACAGAAATCCAGGAAATCGCGAACCTGACAGGCGCGGTCTTGAAATCTGACAATCTGTCGGGTCCTTTCTGGAGTGGCCCAGAACAAACAGCCATGGTCAAGGGAGAGATTGACGAGCAAGTTGGTCCTCGTGTTTACCCTATCATCTTCAGCAGCAGCATCGAGCCAGGAACCTATTTAACGACAGCATGAAGATCTCAAAAAAGGATACAGCAGACAAATAGAAGGAGCTTCGGTTCGAAGTAAAATACCAGATATATCGGCAGCGGCCTCATTCATCAACTCAAGCATGGAATTCTCTCGAGAGGTTGCTTTTTCAGCTTCAGAAACGGCAGCGTCCTTGGCGGCTACGGCCTCTTTGGCTTGTTGGAAAGCAATTTTCTCTCTTTCAGACGCTTTTCGAGATTGTCCATCATCGCCAGAGTTTGTTTTTTCATGGATTGAAGTTGTTGTCGAAGTTCTTGCAAATCTTGCGACAAATGTTTGCTTGAAGAACCTTCGATGAGGTTATCATTGACTAGTGCTTTCTTCGAGAATGAAGAAGCAGTCGAAGTTTCGGCAGAACAAGGATTGGTGGAGTAGTTATCAAATATTAACTGGAAAAGAAAGTCTCAGGATCAATGATGGTGCAAGGTAGAATTTCATTGATCTTTAAGAAATTTACATGGATATTACAGAAGGAGTTCTCCAAAAGGACTACTAAGGTAATTGTCACCAAAGCTAACATGGCGACAATAGCAAAAGAAACAGAAAAAAAGCAAAGAAAGAAAAAGAAGAGGCATTCAACTAGACCTCCGGCCTTGATGAGCTAGGAGTTGAAGATGGCTTGATCCCGAGATAGGCCAGGATTTTCTTCGTGTTGGGCTTGGCTGCCTTGATCAAAGATCGCCATTTCGTTTGCTCTATCTGATCGGCGTCGCCAACTTTCATCCAGTCAACAGTTTGTTAGCTGTCCACGACCAAGGCAACAGTGCTTTCGACAGCAATTTTCATGTTCTCCTGGCGCATCTTCAGTCCAAGATCTTCTGGTGGATTGAAGTCCTTGGCAAGAGCAAGGAAAGTTTTAGGCTCCTCTTTCTTTGGGAAGAAGTAGGGGAACAGCCTTGATAATCCTGCGTCAGCATGCTCCATGCCTTCGCGAACTTCGGTTCAATGAAACTCCAGGAAAGAGAGTGCGTCAAGGATAGGATCATTGTCGGGATCTTCAAGCTCAAAGTCTTGGTTTGTTTTACCTGCCGTAGAAAATATACGTTGGTCGACAGCAAGTAAGGAAAATCAAGTCTAAAAAAAAGATAGAAGAGATCGACAAAATTACCGAGGAAGCGCCGATTCTGCGTGTTCAGGCGCTTGATGATCGCCTTTTCACGAGTAGCCTGGGCGGCCTTGTGTTCATTCAAAGCAGTTTCGGCGTCATCAAGTCTTTTTTGCAGATCTTCGACACCAGCAGCTTTTGCCGTGGCCTTTTCAGCCTCTGCTTTAGCTTGGCTAGCGTCAAGTTCAGCCTTCTTGCGAGCCGTTTTACTTTGCTCCAGTTTCTGAGCAAGAGTGTCGACAAGCTTGTTGGCTTCTCCAAGTTTCTCTGCCAAAATAGTAAAGAATCGTCAAAATTGCGACAAAACAGGAGCAAGAAGTTATAAACAAGGGTCATTAAAAAGTTATTACCTTCGGTCTTGCTGGCATATTCACGGTACCCAATAAATTGGGCACCGATACGAACAAGCTCTTTGATCAAAGGCTGTCAAAGAAGGACAAAGAAATAAAAAACGTCGGTATGGGAAAAATATGAAGGCGTAAAGAAGCAAACAAGAGGAAATATAGATAGTAACAAGCAAATTAAGAACTTACATCATCCAAGAGAGGATTGGAGGAGCTACCCAATTGGAGGGTAGGCTCCACGATCGTTTCCACCCTTGTCCTTTTTGGTGAAGGGACAAGAGGGCTTGAAGGTGGAGTGGGAGCGCCAACATTTAGTTGAGGAGGCGAGGATTCCTCTCCTTCGACTGGCGTCCCCGAAACAACTAAAGTATGTGACGTACTCGTTCGAGCAGCCACATCGAGAGTTGGTACTTCTTCCTCATCATCACTGCGATTAAAAGACGACAACATAAAAAGCAAGATAGACAAAAATCTTCGAGTACAAAAATAAGGGGAAATAAAGATGACTTACGAGCTGATGAGGGATTCAAGGTATGGATCATAAGTTGCCTTTTGACGTGAAGGACCAACCTCTTCGGCTTTGGAGGTGCTGGAATCTTCGGCACTACCCCTCTTCCTTTTGTTCCTTGGAGAAACAGCAGGAGGAGGAGATTGTGCCGATGTAGTGCCTTCGGAGGCAGCTTCCTTTTCAGAAGATCCCGCAGATTTTAGAGAATCCACGGGTTCATTCACAAAAGAGGGAGCATCTTGGTTGTCGTCGGTGACAATGGCCCTTTCCTCGACTTCTCCACCTTCAGGAAGGGGAGGGAGCGAGACAAGATTTGGATGGTTCTATACAAAAAGCAGGGGAAGATGTTAAAGAGCAGGAAAAAAAAGAGAAGATAGTAAAGCAATAGCAAAACAAGCGACAAAGTTTACCTTGGGAAGTGGATTGGTGGCGCTGAATGGTATTACACGACAAGAAGAAGGGACAGGATCTTTTTTGCTGAGAGACGAGATTTTTCGGACAAGTTTTTCTAAATCCTTGACCTCTAAATCCGCCGACAACCGATCTGCGTCCTTGTCGCCAGCATATCTCCAGAGAGGGTATTTGCGAGCCTGAAGCGGCTGCACTCTGGTTCTAAGAAAATATGCCGTGATTTGGATACCTGATAACTCTTTGCCGCGAGTATTTTGCAACTCATGGATGCGAGTCATCAGGGCTTCTGTCGCTATTTTTTCTTCTTCGGTAGCCTCTGCGTCCCAGGAGCGGCGGCGAAGAATTTTCTCGGCACCATCAAAAGGAGGGATGTTGTCTTCAGCACATCCATGGTTCTCCTCCTGAATGTACAACCACTTCTTGCGCCACCCTTGAACCGAGTCAGGGAGTTTGACGTCGAAGTAATCGACGGTGGGGCGAACGGAAATTACAACGCCGCCTATATTATAGGCGACATTTGGAGAGCCATTGCGGCGACAGAAGAAAATGCGCTTCCATAGCGCCCAGTTAGGCTGGACGCCAAGGAAGGCTTCGCAGAGGGTGATAAAAATAGAAATATGAAGGATGGAATTGGGTGTCGGGTGGTGAAGTTGCAGACCGTAAATGAAGAGAAGTCCGCGGAGAAAAGGATGAATGGGGGCGGAAAGACCGCGGATGAGGTGGTCGACAAAACTTACCCGATACCCCATTGGAGGGGTTGGGTAGCTTTCTTCACTAGGGAAGCACATCGCTTTGGGCTTCTTATTGATCCCCAGCTTCTTCAAGAGATTGACGTCCTGAGTGGAAATCTTGGACCTTTCCCACTCCGCGGTTCCCAGATCCACGACAGCCATTGAGGATTCCGGCGTGCTGTGCCTGGTCAAACGACGCGGTGGCATCAACAATGGCGCAGGAGTGCAGCTTGGCAAAGATGAGCTTAGGGAATTGTGGAGCGCAGGAGGTTTTGCAGAGGAGAGCACAAGAACGGCGCGAGCGGAAGTGCTCGAGGAAGAAGAAGGAGATCTTATATAGAGGTGCGGCGAAACGGCGGACCGTTGGATGGAAAAAGTGTGCAGAAGATGATAGCCACATAGAAATAAGGGTAAAAAAGTATTTTTACATTGCAGGAGTTACGGTACGTGCGCCAGGAAAAGCGGAGGACGTGTGTCCCCCACTTGCACGACGTGTCAACGTGGTAGAAAAAGAGGACCCACAAGGCAGAGAGAGAGTAGTACTCAAGCTTTATGGACGCAAAAATTGCGACTATTGTCAGCAATGAAGTAACTTTGACCAAGGGAGGAAATTTCGACAAGAAAAATGAAAGAAGATTGGCGACAGGAGAAGTTATTGAATACTTCGGGAGCCTTTGATCAAATACAAGTTTTTGCCCAAATGCTCGGGGGCTACTTTGAAAAAAGTAAAAATTCGAGTATGACAATATAGAATTTGCGGGAGCCTATGATCAAACGCAAAGCTTTTGTTCATAGCCTCGGGGACTACTCCCATCGGGAGCGCTGTTCGCGCACCCGAGAGATAAAAAAAGAAGAAAATTTCGAGAAGGAATGACAATACAGCGACACGGTGCACTAAAATGTTGAGCCTACAACCAAGCACAAGTCCTTGGTTGTAGCCTCGGGGGCTACTCCCATCGGGAACGCTGTTCGCGTGCCCGATGAAATTATAAAAAAAAAGAGAGAGAGAGAAAGAAAGTAAGAGAAGGAAGAAGGAGCATATTTCGAGTTATAAAGATAACTCTACATATACTCCCATCGGGAGAGCAATATAAGTCATCTGTTGACTCGGTAAAATGTGCTATTCCAACAGCAGAATAAGCACTCGACAATATATTCTCAGAACGCCAAAAGTTGCGAATAAATTCTGAATGCCACAAAACACTGCGAAGGTAAGACCCCAGATCCGTTCTGTGCGGCGTGGCGCCGTCTCTGACGTCGGTTTGCTACTTTTATCCGTATCAACAGATACGAAGAAAAATCCTAACGGACGCGTTAGGTACCCGATAAATTTGACTGGGACTCGACAGAATGGTAAGACCTTAAGCGGCACCTGTCGAAGTTTACACCAGTATCCCGAGATCATGTCCAGGGACGTGATCTTGAAGTAGGTTTTTGCGGATTGCCACTAGAGCAGTTAACTAGTACCTGATCCGTCAGATGAACTAGCCCCAACTACCATTATCCCTGTACAATATAGAAATTCATGTGAAGAAATATAGAAAAGCTAAAGTTGTCGAATAAAAATAAACAGTGGAGATTTTCCCTGACTCTACGATTCAAGCAAAATCTCGGGGGCTACTGACATAGGCATCCCCAATGGGCCTGCCAAAGATAGTACCCGGGGTTTACTGAAGGCCCACTACCCGAAGAATAAGAAGATTCGGAAGCCCAAGATATTATTAAGGAAAGCTAGAGTTGTAATAGGAAGTGTTATTTGTAATCTTGCGGGATGAGTTAGAAACCTTCCCGGACTCTGTAACTTGTACAACACGAATCCCTCGGCTCCGCCTCCTATATAAGGGGGAGTCGAGGGACAAGGGAAAGAATCTAATCATTGTTGAGCAAACCCTAGTTTCTATTTCGTCGAGTACTTTTCGGCTGAAACCTTCGAGATCTACTTGCCCTCTACATCCAACGAAACCCTAGTCTACTACTTGTAGGCATTGACAAGTTAATACCTTGTCACTTACTGAGGGAAACTTGCTACTGTACACATCATACCTTCCTCTTGGGGTTCCCAACGGACGAGTGCTTTACCGTCACAAGGAAGCTACTTTCTGGTGCCGTTGCAATCCAACACCCACGTCAGCAGCTAAATTTCTGGCGCCGTTGCCGGGGAGATCAAGACACGCTGCAAGGGGAGTCTCCCACTTCCAATCTCTTTACTTTGTTTTTGTCTTGCTTTACTTTATTTACTGCTTTGTTTGCTTTCTTATATCAAAACACAAAAAAATTAGTTACTTGCTTTACTTTATTTACTGTCTTGTTTGCGTTCTCTATATCAAAAACACAAAAAATTAGTTACTTGCATTTACTTTATTTAGTTTGCTTTATTTACTATTGCTAAAATGGGTACTCCTGAAAATACTAAGTTGTGTGACTTCACTAGCACAAATAATAATGATTTCCTATGCACACCTATTGCTCCATGTAACGCCCCACTTTTGCAACCTTGATTAGTTGTCCTTATTTCAAAAATCAGGGGGAACAAAAACTTTTTCTATAGATTAATTAAGATGAATTGCCTTGATCTGTCTGTTAAGATGAATTGCTTTGATCTGTTGGTAGATGTATTGTCTTGTTTTGCTTGTTGAGTTTTGTCTTGAGCTACCTCAAAGAACAACACCTCTAGTAGTCAAGCAAGCAACTCACCTAATAAAACACCTATGTGACTTAGGAAAAGTTGTTTTCCTTTTTCTCCAAATCAAACTTTTCTACTCATGGCAACATGGGTGTGCCTACTTAAAGTTCCTCTTGGTGTTCTAAATCTAGCTCAAATTATCCTTGACTTCAAAACCTGAGATCATCTACCCCTCATCACATCCTTCTCTTATACCCACTCATCCTTGTGGTATTGAGGCCATGTCGACCATCTGTGTTGACAGGCTTTGAATGTCCAGATTTTGGCAGTTAATCTCTAAGCACCCACAACTGTTATTGTTGACTTCAATGCATGGATCTCATCTATGCAACATCCTCTTCAACCTCCACGTCTTGCATGTCTTAGTCTACCCTTGCAACTCTCTTAGTTCACTTGACCCTGCACTCTATCCTTTGTTTCAACTCTGGATCACTTTCTTCTCTTTTACCTCTTGTTTTATTCAAGTTTAATCTTCACAAAACCAAGAGTGAGATTGATGGGTATAGTCTGTAGCCACCATCTACCCTTGAGAACAATCCTCCCTGAATTTGTTTTCTTTCTCAAAAATCGTATTGTTTTTCCTTCTCAAGTTTTGATCACAAACCTACTTCTAGTTTTATTGAAGCTTCTCAAAATATTTCTTCTAGGAAAACAAGGAACTGAAATGGATTTTGTTCCTCATCCCATTTCTACCAAGTACTGATTTCTAAAACATTATTTTCTATCTTGCCCTCTTTTTAACAAAAGGCTTGTTTATGGTACTTATACCATTCCTTGTTTCTCTCTTGCTTATTTTACATTTGAGAAAAACTCTACTTTACTTAAGAAAGTAAGTAGAATATTTTGAACCCCTATGTTCTAACTAGTTTTATCCCAACATTTTCAAATTCCATTCCACTTGAGTTCATTCCCAATTGTCCCTAGACAATTGAGGTGCTTTAAATACTTTTCAAATGAATCCTTTTTCATATGGCAACACTTGCACATCTTATGCACATCTCTGATCCACCACATTGTATCCCCTCCATCCTCCAATTTTTGATCAAATGGATGATCATTTGATAATTTCAAATCAATCCCAATTGACCTCTTATTTGAAGAGCAACTTATATTTCATCATACCCATCTCAATCTTCTATTCTTTTCCATCATCACTTTGACCTCATGAATTGATGATTTATGTCAATATATTCATCCTTGTGAGTATATGAATACTTCACCCACCATCTCTCTTAACCTTGCTCTATCATTGACTAAGCTACCATCACCATCCCATCTACCTTGACATGCTCATGCATTGTTGCATGTGGCCAACCCCAATCCTTTCAAATTGGAATTCAAATGAAAACTTCTATTCATCAACTCTACCTCGGGAATTATCTTCTTCATAAGTTGGTCTCAACCAAAGTGGTGGAAATTATTCTCTTGGCACATGTCACCTTCATACTCCTTTTTTATCTATATGTATATACTCCTATACTTATCATCATCCAAATCACTCATGGACATTATATCCGCAACATCATGCCTTGGACTATACACATTAATGTTGTGCATCTCTCTCACATTTCTCACTTGCTCATGACAAGAAAGGAGCCGACCATGACTTGAAATTCGGCCAGCCCCTCCTCCTCATTTTATTCTCTTGCAAGCCTTGCCTCCCAACTACCCAAACAAATAAATGGGCAGCCACCCACCTTGGTCAATCAAAAAAAGGAGGCAGCCACCCCTCTCCCTCTATAAATTGGCCCTTGGCCGGCCACTCCTTCCCTTTTGCTTCACCTCAAGCCGGAGTAAACAAGCTCCACAACTTCATAAAGGAATCACACACGATGCGCACACTGTCACCATCACACCGTGGAGAGTGAATCCGGAGTTCATATTAAAGTAACCTCTAGAGTGCATAATAGACCGTTGCAATTTAGACCGAGTACTAACATAGCATACACGCTGTCAACAATAGCTATGAAAGGGGGATTAGATCACATCAATACTATCATAGTAATAGTTAACTTCATAATCTACAAGAGATTACAATCATAACCTACACCAAGTACTACATGATGCACACACTGTCAACTTTACATCATGGAGGAGGAATAGACTACTTTAATAACATCACTAGAGTAGCACATAGATTCATAGTGATACAAAGCTCATGATCACATAAAGATCACACCATGGGAGAGAGAGATGGACCACATAGCTACCGGCAGAGCCCTCAGCCTCGGGGGAGAACTACTCTCTCCTCATCATGGGAATCAGCAACGGCGATGAAGATGGCGGTGGTGTCGATGGAGATGACTCTGGGGGCAATTCCCCGTCCCGGCGGCGTGCCGGAACAGAGACTTCTGTCCCCCGAAACTTGGCTTCGCGATGGCGGCGGCTACGGAACACTTCGTGGAATATCGTCGATCGTCTTAGGGTTTTCGCGACGGACATAATATATAGGCGAAAGGGCGGAGTCGGAGGAGCCAGGGGGTGGCCTCCCCACCTGGTGGCGCGCCCAGGGAGTGGCCCGCGTCCAGGTATGGTGTGGGGCCCCCTTGGCCCCCCTCCGGCACTTCTTTGGCTCTCTGGGTCCGTCTCGGTAAAATAGAAGGTTTGGCTTTTGTTTCGTCCAATTCCGAGAATATTTCCTGTGTAGGATTTCTGAAACCAAAAACAGCAGAAAACAGGAACTGACGCTTCGGCATCTTGTTAATAGGTTAGTACCGGAAAATGCATCAAAATGATATGAAGTGTATATAAAACATGTGAGTATTGTCATAAAACTAGCATGGAACATAAGAAATTATAGATACGTTTGAGACGTATCAACACCTCTCAAAACTTTATTTGTATGCTCTCTTTATGATTTAAAAACTTAAAAAGCTCTAGCACATGATTTAATCCCTGCTTCCCTCTGCGAAGGGCCTATCTTTTACTTTATGTTGAGTCAGTTTACCTACTTCTTTCTATCTTAGAAGCAAACACTTGTGTCAACTGTGTGCATTGATTCTTATATGCTTGCTTATTGCACTTATTATATTACTTTGTGTTGACAATTATCCATGAGATATGCATGTTGAAGTTGAAAGCAATTGCTGAAACTTAAATCTTTCTTTGTGTTGCTTCAAAACCTTTTATTAAGAATCTATTGCTTTATGAGTTAACTCTTATGCAAGATTTTTTGATGCTTGTCTTGAAAGTACTATTCATGAAAAGTTTTTGCTATATGATTCAGTTGTTTAGTCATTATCTTTTTGTTAGCAAACTATAGATCATTTCTTTGAGTCACTTCATTCATCTCATATGCTTTACAATAGTATTGATCAAGATTATGTTGGTAGCACGTCACTTCAGAAATTATTCTTTTTATCGTTTACCTACTCGAGGGCGAGTAGGAACTAAGCTTGGGGATGCTTGATACGTCTCCAACGCCTTATGTTCCATGATAGTTTTATGACAATACCTACATGTTTTGTTCACACTTTATAATGTTTTTATGCATTTTCTAGGACTAACCTATTAACAAGATGCCGAAGTGCCTGTTCCTGTTTTCTGTTTTTGGTTCCAGACTTCTTTGAATATTCTCGGAATTGCGCGAAACAAAAGGCCACGTCCCTATTTTTCCAGAAGCTTCACGGAGTCCGAAGGAGAGACGAAGGGGGGCCACGAGCTAGCCACCTCATAGGGTGGCGCGGCCCCACCTTCTGCCGCGCCGCCAGGTGGGGTGGGCCCCTCGGGACTCCACCGACGCTGCCCCTTCGCCTATATATTGCCCCAGATGCAAAAACCCTAAATAATCCAGTCATATTCCACCAAGGGTTCCGCAGCGCCGCCACCATCGACGATAAGTTTCGGGGGACAGAATCTCTGTTTCGGCACCCTGCCGGGATGGGGAATTGCCCCCGGAGCCATCTCCATCAACTCCATCACCATCTTCATCGCCGTTGCTGTCTCCCATGATGAGGAGGGAGTAGTTCTCCCCCGAGGCTGAGGGCTCTACCGGTAGCTATGTGGTTCATCTCTCTCTTCCATGGTGTGATCTTTATGTGATCATGAGCTTTGTAATCTAGTTGAATATGTAGATGTTGCTCTTGTCTATTATGCACTCCAGAGGTTACTTTAATATGAACTCCGGAGTCACTCTCCACGGTGTGATGGTGACAGTGTGCGCATCGTGTGTGATTCCTTTATGACGTTGTGGAGCTTGTTTACTCCGGCTTGAGGTGTGCTTTTGCAGCCCTACACAATGAATGGTGTTTGTTATCCAACAAGAGAGTGTTTGAGAGTAGCATTTATTTATTCAATTATGTGATCATTGTTGAGAGTGTCCACTAGTGAAAGTATGATCCCTAGGCCTTGTTTCTAAGCATTGAAACACCATTTCCAACAAGTTCTGCTACATGTTCGCTTGCTGCCATTTTTATTTCAGATTGCAATTACTACTTATAATCATCCATATTACTTGTATTTCACTATCTCTTCGCCGAACTAGTGCACCTATACATCTGACAAGTGTATTAGGTGTGTTGGGGACACAAGAGACTTCTTGTATCTTAATTGCAGGGTTGCTTGAGAGGGATATCTTTGACCTCTACCTCCCTGAGTTCGATAAATCTTGGGTGATTCACTTAAGGGAAACTTGCTGCTGTTCTACAAACCTCTGCTCTTGGAGGCCCAACACTATCTACAGGAATAGAAGCGTGCGTAGACATCACTAGTAAAGTCACACAACTTAGTGTTTTCAGGAGTACCCATTTTAGCTAAATTAAAACAGAGTAACAGAAATAAAAGCTATAATAGAAACTAATTTATTTGTGTTTTTGATATAATGAAGAAAATAAGACAAAGTAAAATGAACTAAGCAAACTAATAACAAAGTAAAGAGATTGGAGATGAGAGACTCCCCTTGCAGAAATCCTCTTTCTCCCCGGCAACGGCGCCAGAAAAAGAGCTTGATGTTGCGCAGTTGCACACCGTTGGGGAACCCCAAGAGGAAGGTATGATGAACATAGTAGCAAGTTTTTCCTCAGTAAGAAACCAAGGTTTAATCGACCAGTAGGACAAATGGATGACTTCTGAAGGTGTTGCTAGCTGACTTGTGGCAGGGTGCACTATCAGCGTTAGCAACAACCTGGAACCTGTACACAACACAACCAAAATACTGCCTCAACTTACAGTGAAGTTGTCAATCTCACCAATTTTGCTGAAAACAAAGGATTAGACGTATAATGTGGAAAGAGATGTTTGTTTTCAGTGGAATTAAAGAGAACATTGTTTGCAGTAAGTAAACAGAACATGATGATTATATCAGTGTAAAAGAAAAGACCGGGGTCCACAGTTCACTAGAGGTGTCTCTCCATAAAGATAAATAACATGCTGGGTGAACAAATTACAGCTGGGCAATTGACAGAATAAAGACCATACATGACAAGATGATTAGTACGAGACTCATTTGGGCATTACAACATAATACATAGACCGTAATCCAACTGCGTCTATGACTAATAATCCACCTTCCGGTTAGCGTTCGCACCCCTTTCAGTATTAAGTTGCAAGCAACAGATTATCGCATTATGCTACGTGTGTAAAGTAAACAATAGAATTGTCCTTAGACAAAGCATTGTTGTTTTCTCCCTAGTAGCAACAACACATCTACAACCTTAGAAATTATTTTCACTCTTCCAGATTACTAGATGCATGAACCTACTATCGAGAAACACAACATGTAACATTACATAAAGATGATCTTGATCATGATAGGCAGCTCACAAGATCTAAACATGAACCATAAATTGGAGAAGACAATCAACTAGCTACTGCTATGGATCCGTAGTCTAGAGATGAACTACTCACGCATCACTTCGGAGGAGGGCATGACGATGTCGAGGCCTCCGGTGATGATCTCCCTCTCCGACCGGGTGCCAGGAACAGGTGAATAAATAGGCGGAAGGGCGAGGTCAGTGGGTGCCCGTGGGGCCCACACCACCCCTAGGCGCGACCAGGGCATGGGTCGCGCCAAGGGCTGGTGTGGCCGCCTCGTGGCTCGTCTCCGTCTCTCCTCTGGACTCCGTCTTCGTTACAGTAAAATAGGAACTTCGGCTTTTGTTTCGTCCAATTCTGAGAATATTTCCTGTACAACTTTTCTGAAATACAAAACAACAGAAAACAGGGAACTGGCACTGTGGCATCTTGTCAACAGGTTAGTTCCGAAAAATGTATAAAAGTGCAACGAAGTGTAAACAAAATATATAGAAATTGGTGTAAAACAAGCATGGATTATCAAAAATTATAGATACGTTTGCAACGTATCAGCTACCTAGTTTGGGCGTTCCATTTTCCATACGCATGCGTGTGTGAAAACCGATTATAAATAGGTCCACACATACATGGATGTGGCCTGGGTTGGCTAGGTTAGAGTCCCCGGATAAGCCAACCTTGCCCCATAACAAACAGTTCCACATCGGAGAACAACCATCTTGTGGTGGTAACTAAAATCTTTTGATGCGACTCATAGATTAGGTCGACGTAAGGTAAAAAGGTGTAGTTGATCCTCTTCATCAGTGTCCCCTGCAAGGGCATCAATGGAAACAGTTGTCACATGTGGGTAAATTATACACCCCGGTTAAATCTGTTCGAAAAGCAGTGTTGACGGTTATGGACAACTTAGAGACATATTGTAGAGCATAGAAAACTTTAATCTAATTGTTAAACTGCCATGTAAGGAGAGGGGTGGGTCCTCCCGGGAAGGGAGAAGGTGATCCAAAATGAGTGGTACCACAAGATGATGATTTAGTGGATACAATATGATGATTAGTAGAGCTAGTACTATCACTCTCTTATCCCCTTTTAAATGTTCTGAGTAGTTGAGCTTCTACTCTATTGTTACAAAGGAAAACCGACTTTACGCAAAATAAGCTCCACAAAAAGCCTCACGGAACCGATTGTTTTGCTAACAGGTTGTATTAGGTCTTTACTGGGTCCATGTACTCAGATTATCATATTTCTGTTGTATAGGAGGTTGGTCCAGGTAACGAGGATAGTATCTATTCCGATGTTGACTTCGACTACTAGTTTGGTGTTTCCACACAACAGCTTGGGATGGCTAGGTTGGCACTCCAGGATTTTTTCCAGGTCTCTTAGGCCATTTGTTAAACTTGCTATGTAAAATAGCATAATTTTCTTTCCTTTGATTGATGTAATGTTGGATCGTAGTATGATCTCTACGTGTAATACTTGGATCTCCACTTTGCAGAGATTTGTATAATTATCCTCCTCGAGTCATAGAGTCTGTGTTCTGTTATCGGTTGTGGTTACCCATCTCATGCATGATGTGTGTATGAATATAAAGTGCATGAGAAGGGTTTAATCCATTCGAGCTCATTGTTATGTAGTTGTGGTTGTGATTAGCAGGGCAGTTGAGGTCTTGCCGTGCCAATATCATATTTGGCGTCTGTCGATGTGTTTCGGCCTATGATGATTGGTACCCCATTAGCCCTCCAACCTAGTCTGGCGGTGTGAGGTGTTGTAGTTCCGATGGTATTTAGACTTGCCTGCCGATGAGTTTCGTTCTCGGAGTGGTAACCCGGTAACTTTCATATCTGCATGTCTAGTACACATAACATATGTGTATGATTATGATCTTGGGGCTCGACAACATCTCAGAGTTGATGGTCACGTGAGCTTATCGATCCTTCGGATCGTCAACTTGGTCTTCTCGTCGTTCTTCAGATCCAGTGAGATATGTTTCTCGACGTGTCGCTAGCGTTCGTCTTTATCCATGGCGGCACTGGGAGCCAGGAAAGGTGGATGCTCTGGAGCGTGGATGTTGATCCGCGGGTGGTAGATTTGTCATAATTCCCCGACTTCGTCGACCTGATGAAGTGGATCTTGGTCCAAGACAACACAAGAACGTCTCACGGTCCAGCGTATGTGTTCATCAATTCATAAAGTCTCGTTAACGATGGTGCTTTTTCGAATTTAGCAATAGTGGATGCTTGACGTCTTTGCCAACTTGTGCCTAGGCGGTCTTGGAGTTTGACGGCAGCCGCTAACTTTAGTAGTATTTTTCTATCTTTTAGGATTCTATCTGCAAAATTTTGAACACTAGTATTTGTATCTGTGTTTTTGTTTATTGATGTAACTTGATTTTTTATATTAATATAATATGTGGTTGCTTTAAATAATATGGTCGTTAGTAATAAACCTATAATCATTACGCTAGCATAACCCAATTATGCGACCAGTTCATCAGCGCACTCATAATTCAGGTTTCACGCAAGATTCCAGCCAGAAAAGAGAAGTCGTCAATAATAGAGCTGGAGAGCGACCGAGCTGCAAGACAATCATGCAAGCCGCTACTGCACAATGCATCGGCGCTGTCCCACGCAACGGCGCCGCACCGCACAGCTCAGTTCGCGAAAGCTCCGGCCCTTTATAAAGTCCCAGCGCGCCGCTCCATCGCCTCCCACCACCTACACACACACATTCCAGCTCGCAGCGCAGGCACAGAGGAAGAGCCGAGGAGCGAGCCACCAAGAAACCCAAGCAAAAGGTTTGCGCAATGGCCGCTTCTCAGCTCACCATCCTCTCCGTCCTCGCGCTCCTGGCCGTGGCCGCCACCGCCCAGGCCCCAGGCGCAGCCCCCGCCGCGGCGCCCCAGGTCCCGCCTCCCCCGCCGGCAACCCCACCCCCGGCAATGGCGCCCCCTACCCCCGCGCCGATGTCGCCACCCCCTGCCGCGGCCCCGGTGCCCGTGCCCACCGTTGCCCCCACCATGGCCCCCACCCCGTCCGCCATGGCGCCGGCGCCCGCCGACTCCACCATCTCCTCCCCTCCGGCGCCCACACCCGACATGGCGCCCACCGCCGAGCCCACCACCCCGAGCAGCGCCGCCGGACTCCGCCCCGCCTTCGTGCTGGCCGCGGCAGCCGTCGCCGTCTACGTCTTCTAGACTGCCCGCCCGAGGATGTATCATTTCATTTCATTGTTTCTTTGCTCTCCTTTTGTCCCGTTTCTCTCTTCTTCCCCTTCCGTCCGTCCGCGCATTGGTGTACCTCCATGATCTGATGTAATTACGAGCATTGATTTAATTTATGCACTTTACCATCTCTTCAGTTCTCTTGTATATCTTGACCTTGAGATGCTACGGGCGCTTTCTGTGCGCTATAACGATACCACAACCTTCCGCTAATCGTTTCACTTGCTCGTTAGCAACTGAGATCGTTACGTTAGTTAGGGCTGTTGCTGTTTGAGAAGGCTAGCAGCCGCAGCCGAGATCGAACAGTTTCAGAAAACCAGAAGTATATGGAGATCCAAGATAGCTACGGGGACGCTGCATTAACTGTCAAACTCAAGTCACCGGCTCACCGCAGATCATAGATCTAGACCGAAAGCACTTGCGAACACGTTGGAATCACGAATTTTCTGGCTAATAAGAAGGGATCATGCCACCACCATTTCATTTCTTGACACACCGTATGGTAGACTGTGAAAGAGAAGGAACAATCTGTCACTGAAAATCCGTTTACTGCATCCGATCTGAGCCAGATCCATCGCCCCTCGCATACAGTACTATAACTAGTACAGGCTCCATCGTGCAGATCCAGGCTGTGATATGCCCCTGTTGATGAGCTTGGGCCATGGGAAAGGCCATGGCCGAGAAGGCAGAGGTCTGACGAGGGGGGGCAATAGAATAGAAAAGTAGCAGGAAATTTGTCCGGTGGCGCGCCGTGCGTGGTTCGGCTGCAGCAGGCAGAGGTAGGGCCCGGCCATGTGCCCAGATTGGGTCGGACAGCTGGGGGGCGGCCATGTGCCGGTGCAGCTGCAGCGAGCGGTGGTTGGCCCACGCGGGCTTTGAACCGCGCGCGCCCATGTGGGTGGCCGCGCCCAACGCGCCGGCGGCTCCGGGTGGGAGCTCGCTTGTCTCACCTCCGTCATGGAGGCCGGTCAGGTTCATCTCACACGTCCACGGGCCGATCTGGCGGCTCGGAGAGGATTACTGCCCTGCACGACTTAATTAGCTTCCATCGCAGAAACGGGAAGCTGGAATTTCACAAACCAACCAACTATTCATGGATGAGCATCTCCAGCCGTGCCCCGAAGGGATTTGCGCGTCGGATAAAATTTCGTTCCAGCGTGTACCCAAAGACCTTTTTCATCAGACACGGCCCGATACGATGTTCCACGTCTAGAGCTCATCCCCGCTACACATGGAACGTTTTGAGCACACCGGACACAATGAAAAACGAGACGGGTAGTGATGGGCCCGACGCGTCAGCGATATATTCAAGTTTAACATAACCGTCGCCCTCGCGACGGAAGTTATTGGTATGCATCGACGGTGCAATACCACAGAGGTGCAACGAAGCACCTCGTCGCGCCTAGCTCTGCGTGCCGGCGTTAATGGACGCCACCGCTCCCCCGCCTCCCTACGACCTATAAAAAGGGGCGCTCTCGCATCGTCCCTCACACACAAAACCCTAGCGCCTCTCTCCCCAACCCTAGCCGTCACCATCTCAAGAGTCGACGCTATGGCTGGTAGAGGCAGAGACAGAGGCTGAGGTCGCGGCCGTGGTCGTGGCCGTGGCCACGGCAGAGCTGCACGCATCGTCGGACCTGCAGGAGGAGGAGCAAGTGTTGTTCGAGTTCGTCGGCTTCCTCAAGGGCGACCCACTCGGCATCCAGAGCCTACCGGACAAGTTCGCCGACTTCGTCACCGAAAACGAGCTGGCTACGCTGCATCTGAGGGAGGCTAACTGCGACTGCTGCTGGTGGTCGATGGACGTGCTCTTTGACGGGCGCGACAAGTTGTACCTCGACATCGGCTGGGAGAAGTTCGCGCGCTACCACGATCTCGAATTCGGCTGCGTGCTCACATTCTCCTACCTTGGCGACGCGGATATGAGCGTCAAGGTGTTCGACAAGCGTTGTCGTCGGTACTACCACGACGACAACGATGAGAGGACGATTGAACACGCCGAGTGTTGTTTCTTCGTATCGAAAATAAGCACGGGGGTTTCTGGATGTTCTTCCTCGAAAGGACCAACATGGCTATCATCACCAGCTAGATTTTTAAGTTTGGGTGAGTTTTCTTCTTGGTAGTGAACACACGAAATCTGCGATGCCAACACTAGTTAGGTTTCCTCATTTTCCAATGTTTTAACTATGTATTATTTTGTGGAAACCATGTTCCAAACTATGTCTTAATTTGTGTAAAACCATGTTCCCAATTATGTATTAGTTTGTGGAATGTTCCTTCTCTCTATTGAAATAGAAATGAAAAAAATAGTATTTTCATGTTAAAAAAGTTTGGGAGCGGCATTTGGGGGACGCGGCTGGGAGCGACGTCCCCCAAACACGGCACAAATAAAACGCATACCCCAAACGCTCGATCCGGCGCCGTTTGGGGGACTCTTTGGGAGACGAGGCTGGAGATGCTCTTAGTTGCGAAGGCTACACATTTTATCTATTTCTTTCCTCGAAATAGACTTTCGCTCCGTTTTATAAACAAAGCTACGTACGTTTAAACCGGTACAAAAGTGAGAAGAACCTCTTACAAAGCAGATAAAAAATAATAAATAAGAACAAGAAGTCGATACACCCTCCAAGATAGAACGGATACGTTGACCAACGGGGAAATGATCTCTCCCTTGGCTATACGTTGTTAGGTAGGACAAGAATCTCTCCGCGAATGGACGCTGGGATAATAATTCGGTTTAAAGTTCGCTCCTCCCTGCAAAATTACCTCGAGATGGGAATTCGAACCCGGATGGGCTGGCTGCGCACTCGCTAGCCTTGCCACTGAGCTAGTACTTAGTTCTCGATACAACCGATACAACAAACTACCAAGTATTTTGGCCTATTAAATATCTGGGCACTCCTGTGTGTGCGAGGAGATTGATAGTTGCTGAATTACAGTTCATTGAGAAAAAAATGAAAAAAAGTATGGGAGGTTGGATGAGTGGCACTATGTCTATTGGTGGCAGATTAGTTAAAATTGATGCCTGCTTGTCCAATATTTGCTGTGTACCAAATGTCTATGAGGCTACTTCATAAAAAAATATTGAAAACATATCAAGACCAATCAGAGCTTTATTTTGGACTGAAGATGCTAACAAAGGAAATATCATTTTGTCAAATGGAGATGGAATGTAAGCCCAAATGTAAAGGAGTGTGAAGGATTTGAAAAAATTCAATGCCAGTCTGATGTGTAAGTGGTGGTGGAAATTAGGAAATGGTGAGAAAAAAATACCTGAGGGACTTTGGAATATATTTTGCCAAACACAGAAGTGGAGATTCTCCCTTGTGGTCTGACCTGTTACATATTAGGGACATCTATTTGTGTGGCAGAAGAATGACTGTTGGGAATGGCCGTATAACTAGCTTTTGGAGAGATGATTGGTGTGGTCACTCTTCCTTAAAGGATGAATTCCCCGAAATCTATGAAATTTGCAATGTCAAAACATTACTGTGGCAGCTGCAAATCTGGGCTACAGACTGTAATTCAGAAGATGGTTGTCTACTAATCTTCAAGAAAAACGGTGTGGCTTAATAAATATTTAATCAGGGGACTTTGACAGATTCAGTGGATAGGCCGAGATAGAAGTGGACAAAAAATAGAGAGTTTACTGTCAAAAGCTTGTAGGAGCAGCTGTGGAGGAATGACATTGATTGATCATTCAAACACTTACGGAAAAATAAGATCCCTTTGAAGATCAAGGTGTGGGTGTGGTTGATCTGGCACAATGCCATAGTTACAAAGGACAAAATGTTGAAGGAAAACTGGACTGGAGATCCCCTTTGCCAATTTTGCTTTGCCCATGAATCCATTTGCATCTCTTTTTCTCTTGTCCTGCAGCCAAATACATGTGGACCATGGTGGGGATTGCTGTCGGTGCCCAGACTCGCCCTGTGTCTTTTTCTCGATTCTTTTGGTGGATGCCGCAATATTCTCAGGCTAGCCGCAATGTCCAAATTTCTAGCCTGACCGCGATCTGCTAGGCTATTTGGAAATCGTGTAACAAAGCTTGCTTTGAGAAAAAAATCCTAAAAATCATGAGTGCAGCTGACGCCTCGCAATTGCAACAAGGAGTAGATGCTCTTCTCAACCTTGCAATGGGTCCTGCTGCCAGAATGAATGATGCTGCTGGTTCAAGTGTGGTGCCTCGTCTGATTGCGCGATCGGAGGGAGATATGGAAGTTGATAACGATCCTGAAGGCGCAGATGACTGATACGTCTCAAACGTATCTATAATTTCTTATGTTCCATGCTAGTTTTATGAGAATACTCACATGTTTTATATACACTTTATATCATTTTGATGCATTTTCCGGCACTAAACTATTAACAAGATGCCGAAGCGCTGGTTCCTGTTTTCTGCTGCTTTTGGTTTCAGAAATCTTACACAGGAAATATTTTCTCGGAATTGGACGAAACAAAAGCCCACGGTCTTATTTTCCACGGAGCCTTCCAGAAGTCCGAAGAGGAGACGAAGAGGGGCGACGAGGCGGCCACACCCTAGGGGGGCGCGGCCCCACCCCTGGCCGCGCCTGTGATGACCCAGCGTACCACTGCATGGTGTAGTACACAAGTCGTTGACATAACACAAGTGAAACACTGTTCCACTCATATTACATCTCTCAGAGTGGTACAACAGAAACATATGCGAGTCCAAGGTATGTCTATAGAAGTACACACGAACTGTTTACATAAGATCCACACAGCCTCCTACTTTACAGTGAGGTAAAACTTCAAATAAAACTCCAGAAGAATGACTCGTAGTCTATCTTATTGCTAACTCAAGTTTAAGAGCTACTTGGCTTGCTATAGAAATCTAGCTACTTAGGTGCTATGATTTGGGAAAGGTTCCCTTCTATTACTAGTCTAGGTTTCCATAATAACTGATGCAGGAGTTGACTCCATTGACGTCTTTGATTGGATTCTTCATCTTGTTGCAGTTGACTCCTTTGTCTTCGAGTTCCACGGTAGTTTCTCCTTCGGTGCATTGCTCTAAGAAGGGGGTTCAAACGAGATAGAATGAGTACGAGCGTACTCAGCAAGTTCATATTAGGAAATATGTGTATCATGCACTAGCTACAGCCATAGACCAGAAAGTCATAGGCCAATGCAAGTTTTTGTAAACATTTCTTCAAAAGGTTTATTTTATTCTGAAAACTATGCCCGTCAGTCTTCACAGGTTGACCAGAACTTTGTGGAGTTCCTTTCCTGCCGCGTTCGCAGTTCCCTTCCCGGAACAGGGAGTGACAGTCACAATTCAGTATCCTCTGCAGAGGTGCGTTACTTTTCCCATAAGAGACCTTATCCTTGTTGCCAACCGGCCTTAAGTATCCGTCCACACTTCCTTGGTGTGAGGCCAGGTGTAAGATCCAAGCCCACACCGCCTTCTCCGCGACTGCAAACCCACCCTTTTGTCCAACCGTACACCTCCAGTAGACTTCCCCCGATAATACGGCTTTACTCATGGTGTACTCCGGACAATCCTTCATAGATGGTAGAGATTAACATCACTAATGGATGGGGATTTAAAAGGATATCCCAACCTATTGCGGCAGTGCCTCCAACACCCCACCGTCTCTACCAATCCGTTGGCGTGCAGAAGGGAAAAGATACAGCTGGCTTCCCCAGAGCCATTATAGATCTCATGGTCAACGCGGTTTGTACGGCGCTAGAATCACTGGACGGCATTGGTAATTAATCCTAGGGTGATATAACCCATGCAATGGAACCTCCACCATATCAACACATACCATGGTTCTATTGCCCACCACATAGTCATATTCATAATTGGAGAATAATATTTTGTTTTTCAATGCATGAGTGATAAGTATAGTACTTTGCATATAGTTTGATAAAAATAATCAAATGACATGAGCAAGCGATGAACTTGCCTTTCTTGACTGCAAAATTATGCAGGCAAAAGCTTCGATACGTGATAACTCCAAATTCTGAAATACCATCATCGTCCGGTAAGGACAATGTTTAAAGAACTGGCAAAGATGCTATAATGCATAGTATGAGATGTAATCGTCCCGAGCGTAACCTAACCTCGATGATTTAAGATGTATGAGTTGTAAAGATTTCTTTAGGGTTTGTTGCACTTTTAGAATGGTTCTCAAACAAGGTTCTTATTAGGGTTTGATTATTTTATCATCATAACCAAGTGATATAAGACATCATAACAATCATACACATAAAGAATAGTGGTGAAATAATATATAAAGAACAGTTGTCAATTTTAAGTTCTACAGAACATGGTTGATGATTACTTATACTATACTTCAAAAGAATAACTTTTGAAGAACATGTTAGTTAAGAAACATTTAGTATTTCAAAGAAGGATTAAGGCTTCTAAGGTTTGATTGACATTTGTACTTCAAAAGAATAACTTTTGAAGAACAGGTTAAATAAGAATATGAACTACTATACATAGGTGCTATGGCTTTCTAGGGTTTACTATTGGATTCCTTTAGTTTCATTAATAGGAACTAGTTTATTCTTAATTTGGATTAGGTTTCTATATAGCAAGTATTGGTAAGGTTATTACTATGGTTTCACAACTACTTAACTAAGTAATCTCTAATGGTTACCCAGCTAAGTGGTTTATCATTTCCTAAGTAGGGTTGAGTTGGAATAGGAGCATGTGATGTGCATTACTACACAAGATTGGTATTAGGGTTTTTCATCATGGTTTAACTAGGGTTTGATGGTTGAGGTTAATCCTAATGGTATGGTATATAGGATTGATGATCAATGGTGCTAACATGTGGTAACAAGCTAGGGTTTATATTTAGGTGGCACTAGTGGATCATATAGGTTTTAAATTGGAATTAGAGACATGAAATGATGACTCATGTGAATTGGTTTTAGGTTGATGGATCATGATTATGCATTCATTGGTTACTTATCAAGGTTCTACAAGTAAAGTTGAAGTGGCTATGTTCACATGGGTTATATTCTTAGGGTTTTAGGTTTGCAACTACTATGGATGAACACATGAAATAATGAGATCAATGTCTTACTTAAGTTAAACTTAGGGTTTCTAAATGATGGCACAATTCCTAAAATGATAATTGGTAATAGAGTTGTGGTTACTAATTACTTTGAATCAAAATTAATAATGGTTTAACATTTTATTAATTTTCCAAAAGAATTAATAATTAGGGTAATTCTTATTTAGGTTTAATTTAGAATCAGGGTTTAATAATTGTTATTAGGGTTTAAAATAATTAACTTGTTAACTAAAGATGTTTAAGTAAATAAGTTTTGATTTACCAAAATAATATTGGCTTATAATATTTTATTGAGTTATTACTATTTTAAAAAAAATAGAAAATAGTAATTTGCAATTAGGTTTTATGAATTACCACTAATAATTAAGTTAATGCAAATATGGTAAATAAAATTTATTTTAACATTTTACTTAGTTACTGAATAGTTAAAATTTAATTTTTATAACTTTACTAATTATTGAATTCAAATTGTATTTTAAATAATTGAAATGACATAATTAATAAGGTTAAAAATAAGTGAATTTTTATTTTGACACACATTTTTGTTTTATATTTTATTTGAATAGAGTTTATTTTTGTGAGCATTTTGATATATTATTCATATTTTTCTGAGTTGAGATGAATTTAATCTATTTCTGTAAAGTTTCAGCTATTTTCTGTAATTTGAAATAACACAAAAACACTAAACGTACCGGTTGGTTAGCTAGCTCCAGTGACAGACGAGTGGGACCAAGTCCAGCGTGGCAGCCACGTGAGCAAGACCAAGTCAAAATGTTTGACTGGCCCGGGGGCTCAACTCCGGCGAGCAGACTCCCGACGACGGCGGCGCTAGAGGGTTCCCGCGGACGTGCGACTAAGCCTAATCGACGCAGCACTAAACGTTGAACCGAACGGTGGTGGTGCCTCCGCCAAATGGTCACCGGAGTTGCTCCGGCGAGCACCATCTGCGGCGGAGCACGTCGGCCAAATATCAAATCGGGGCTACGATTGATGATTAAGCGAGCTAGATGGTCCCTGAGATGCGCAAGAATCACCTGAATGTATTGGTGGGCTCGGTGAGGCTTGAGGTGGCCGGAGACGAGCTCACCGTCGCGGATTCCGATGATCTGCTTCATGGGGAAAACTTGAAATTGGCGATGTACCGGGCCCTCCTTGATGCTCTGCTCCTCCAGACGACTCTATACGATCAGACGCGTCGATTGAGCTACGCCATGAGCTCCGGGATGGTCTCATCCGTCGTCACCAAGGTGAACGCCGGCGACAGTGAGTGGAAGAACACGCGAAATAGAGGATGACTGAGAAGCGATGGATGGGCGGCGAAGAACTAGGGTTCCATGGCGAAGCTACGGGCAAATTTATAGAGCACGGCGAGGTCTGTATCGGCATTTCACCGGCGGCAATGGCCGGGATGAACAGCGAGATCGAAGCTTGTTCTGAGCGCGAATCTTGATGAGAAGTGGATGAGACGGACGCGAGAAGATTTGGCGAGACTCTGAGATGATCTCTGGCGTCCGGCGGCGTTCTTATCCCCGTCGAGGACGTGGCCGAAGCTCCCCTCTGCGCTGTCGTCTCCGGAGAAGAAGACGACGACGCCCTCCTTCTTTCTTTTAACGCGAAGCGTTACGGCGGGTTGGGCTGGCTTCTTTCGTGGGCTGGGCTGGCGACATGGGTTGCTACTGGGCTGCGATGGCCTGCCAGGTAAGCTCCTCCCTCTCTATTTTCTGTTTTCTTTTCTATTTTCTGTTTTTATATTCTGGTTTGAATTTTACATTTAAATTCAAATTGATTTCTGTTTGTTTTTGCAGGTCCTAAATTATTTGAGTATCAAGATAACTTGATAATCATGCTTACTGCATGGTTTTGTTGTTTAAACAAATATTGTATTTTGATTAGAGTGGCACTTTGTGAGGTGTAATTAACATAGAATTAAGTTTTAGATTTTTATCTCAATCTCCTTTTTCATTTGAGAACAAAATCTATTTAAGTGGTGTGAAGATTTATAACTTGTGCATAAGGAACATATGATTAGGTTGAACTAGTACTTAACAATATGATGTGTTCTCATATTTATTTTATTTATAACTAAAGTAATAAATAGTAATGAGGAATGGAATTGAATCATGATTTCATGTGAAGAATTATTTCTAAGGTTTTAAGAAAATGGTTAAGAATATGGTTGACTTCACTCTGTGTTAAATAATCTTGCTTGGCAAACTACTGACTTGAATTATTTAAGATAGATCCTAATCTCATTATGGTTAACCCAACTACTTCTATGAATTCTATTTTATTTGGTTCACTAAACAAGGTATTTGGATAGCAAAGTAGAATGGAATATTGATTTCATTCTACTCACCAGATGGCATTAGTCTTTAAGTATATATGGCTTGGTTTATACTTGTGGCACATGATACACAAGTTAGGAAACAATATTTTATGTAGATTGGTTCTATATGACAAGGTTTATGGTTTTGGGAATACTTCACTATTTGAAGTAGGAAATAGGCATGATGCATGGCAGGGTTCTACTTATAATCCAAAGTAATCCATAGGTTGGATTTCAGACTTGGTCTAGGGTTTTAGTAGTGATCACCAATGTGATACACCACTAGGTTCAGGATGTGAGCAATAGTTGGGTTATGTTTAATTGACTAGGATTACTCCTCTACACAAGGCATAATCATGCATTAGCCAATATCCACTTATTCCTCACTAATCACTCTTTACCATTCCTCTCATCACACTCACTTAGATTCTTAGGTTTCTAATTAATACCAAATTGTGATGATTATGGAATTGGTTTCCTAAGGTCCTACTCAAGAGATGATGATATGATCCTCTAAATATATGGTTGGCCTAGGGATTCTACCTTGCAATATTCTGTAGCTTGTTCTTCAGGAAATCTGATAAACCTTCTTCTTGTGGTATGCCTCCACCTCCTAGCTTCTTCATCTTGATCCTAGCTAATTCATATGGAGTGGCTCTATGTGTTTGTTCCCATGTATCATGGTACCTGATGAGCAAATGGATGAAGAGTGTGGCTCTATTTATAGGCTTGGGCAAGCTCTAGTATCATGCCACATAGGTGGTGACTCTTGTGTTGGTTTGATGAGTAAGGTGCTTGGGTGTCATGCCCTCATCCATAGCAATCCTTTGAGCATGAGGTGGCAAAGCTTGGAATGCAAGTCATGTAGATATTTTCATCCTATGTGGCAAGATCATTATCCTCTCATATGATTTATTTTTGGTTAGCCAAGTGGCATTTGTTACTAAATATCTTGTGGATGGTTTTATTATTGTGGATGAGTCACTATATCATATTGGATTGGATTTATATTATAATATTGGTCAAAAGATCAAGGTTGAAGGTTATTCCTCAAATTTGGATAGTTGGTGTTTGATTTCACCAAGGCATGATCATAAGTGTTTCAAAATACTCATAGTCAGTTTGATTCAAATAGTTTGAACTATAAATCGTAATGTAAATGGATTTAGTTTTATGAGATTTCATATACTTAATAAGTTATGATTTAAATAAGAAGGTGTGGCTTTTATGCACTTTAGACCCTGTGGTTTACCTTATTTGGTAATGAGTTTAGAAGTGAATTAATTTACACACAAAGGTAGTTGCTAATTTTTAAGTGTTAATAAGTTAGGGTTTGATTCTTAAAGAATGTGTTGTTGTAAATATAATTCCATTTGGTCTAATCCATAGATCAAATCATCTCTACCCAAAACAAGGTTTTAACAAAGATCATAGTGAAGTTTATAGCGCTTGACTTGATGATCTACTTCAATTCCAGCAAGTCAAGTGAAACTTCGCCATCGTGGTAAGTTTTATTTGAAAACGCGAAAATTCCCCGGATTTTCTATGCATGAATGCAATGCACACTTTGGTGTTCTCTCATTTTGTAGCCTCTAAACCTGGGATATTACAGCCTCTCCCCCTTAAACTGAACTTCGTCCCGAAGTTCGAACGCTCTCATGTTTCGGAATGTTGAAATGTCTTGAACAGATCACCATCCTTCAACTCCATGGTGATCACACTAGATATAGTTGAATATATCCCTTGTCTAGATCCTTCCGGAAGTCTTCTGATGTCTGGCACTGATACTTTCTTCAATTCTATGATTTCTTCCAACACTCTAAGCTTATAGGCTTACTATCCAAAGATTCTTGGATTAAGACATCTTATTGTGTTAATGGGCCTTACTAATAGTTGTGGTGACATTTTTCCTATTTGGGTACTCAAATCTTGGTTCTACCAGCTGCGATAATCCAGCTGCGGTATAATATGGCACTATGGTGTACCAGCTGCGATGTCCAAACCTAATTCTAAAGGATTTGTTTAAAGTAAGGTATTGTTTTCCCTTACTACCATAACGAAAGTAATGGTACTTAGTAAGGTACTTACAATAGGCGTGGTCCTAGTGGTTTATTCCTACGAATGGATTAGACTCATTTAGTCCATCCAATCATGGCTTTAGTTTATGCTAGATATCTTCCTTTTGGTTTCTTTAGGTTCCATGAAAGGAATCTTTCTAATAGTCTTATGTTTTAGTATGGTCAAAGTCCTTTGTATAGTATCTTTTTAGGCTTTGATTGTCCTCTGATAACTTCTTCATCCAACTTCATTATTTTAGACTTACTTAAATTCTCTAGGTTTCGAGTAATAACAATTACCCACTCAAGTTAAGGTCTAACCCTTACTTCCTCGAGATATGAACCTCGGCTTCTGGTCTGACAACCTCCTGAGAATACTTTTATATGGGTAGTTCCCAACAACCTTATTAAAATAAGATCGGACTTTCACTCAGTTCAGACCTTCTTCTGGGTCCATCATACTCCAAATATTATATCTTAATATTTCTTATTCAGCCTTCCTCTCCCCCTTGGAATTTACTAATGATCTTCAAACTTCCTTTCTTCTAATCATTAAACTCCAAGGTTAGGTAGTTGGTTTAAGTCTGGTTTAGGTTTATACTTTTCTAGAGTCTCACGAAGAATACTTTCTGGTGTATCCACACAGTTGTGGGTATCCATTATGAATCCTCCGACTAAATATTTACCAGCTATTGAATACCGGCTGTGAAATACTAGCTGTGGAATCCCCTTTTCTTTTAGGTAAAGAAATGTTCAGGCTGTGGCTATCTGGTACCAGCTGCAGACTACCTAGTACCAGATGTGGCTTATTGGATACCAGTTGTGGCTATGTTATGGTTCTAGTCAACTTCTACCTACCAGTTGTGGCTACTTTTATAGTTTTAGTTAAGATATACCTCACTTCACATACTTTCTTTTCATGATTATCCTATATCAGCTGTGGTCTGATGATACCAGTTGCGACTTCACTTGTTTATTTTCCTTCTTCTAGGGTTTGTTTTGCAAGATAACCACTTATTGACACTATGAAAATAGTATTGTAAGCGTCTTCACTTGCATTCCCTTTTTCCAGCATGAATATGGCTCTACTTCTACTCCTCCATATTCACTATTTTTCTCACTTCCATGATACTTCCATGTTGAAGTACTCCTTGATTAAGGATAAAAGTGAGTTTGATTGGTCTTTCCTTTAGAGTATTGTGGTTGCTCCCCACAATTTGACTTCCTTCATCTAGTGAACCTTCATCTTGACTTTAAAATCTTCAGAACTTGTCACTTCCTCACACGAATACCTTTACCCTCTAGACCTATAACATCAAGTAAGAGCTTGATATTGCAACATGCATTTGCATATCAAAGTCAAACTTCATGTATGGATCTATTCAATCAATGAAAATTCAATAAAATCCAAGAAGATTCAGCTTTGTGTTTATAATACACATCCTTATATGCCTGAATACAATAGTTGGGTAAGACATCCCTAAACATCAGGATTAGATGTGTAATATATAACACCACATAAGATAGGTTTAAGTTGTGATACTTAGCACAATACGTGAATTTCTACTAGTGGTCTCAACATTTATCTAAATTGCACATTTGCAATAAGACAAACTTGAAACAAAATGGCCTGGGATAGTTGGAGTTAACCTAGTTTTCTTTGGAAGTACTAACAGAATAGTATACCATATATATGTGCTATTGAGGACTACTTCCTATAATACAATTAGTTCTAACATGTTTACTCTAATCACATGATTGTTTAGAATATACCACCTATAACTCTAGGATTTCTCTATGTGATATGCTCTAAATAAGCCTTCTTTAAATTAAGAACTATGGTTCTAACATTCTTGACACAGTTTCCAGGATTTTAAGGCCTAAGCTTTCGAACTATTCCCTAAATCCTACTCCTTTACCATACTTCTGTTAATTCCCTTACGATGTTCTATTCCCTCACATCATGATCCTCAAGTGAATCATATATGAGTACCTACTTTATTATTGAAAGTAGACTCATGTAACTCCTATCACTCTTCCTTACCTCCTATGATTGACTCATCATAGACATATACTACCTTAGATAACTTATCTCCTCACTTAACATCATTCATCTTAGTGTTTTTTTAATGACTCTTACTTAACAATACTTATATTGGTATACTTCTTCCAATAGGATATCTTCCTTATGGTTGTATCCTCTCTTTGGACTACCATGTGTTGTATACCAACTGTGGTCTACTACCACCCAATTATCTTAAGCTTCAATGGTGTTCTAATTATTTGGAATGAAGCAAGATAACTAACTAACTTCACTTAAGAAAATAGATAAGAAATATTGACTCAAGTGTGTCAGGATTATTCTCAAGTGAATACCCATCTCAAGTCCAAAGAATAGTTGGTTTGGCTAAGACAACTTCCTATAGACACTACCAAACCTATAGGTCTCCTTTAAAGGGTTTTAATCCTAGGATCAAAGCATTTGCTCTGATACCAGCTGTGATGACCCAGCGTACCACTGCATGGTGTAGTACACAAGTCGTTGACATAACACAAGTGAAACACTGTTCCACTCATATTACATCTCTCAGAGTGGTACAACAGAAACATATGCGAGTCCAAGGTATGTCTATAGAAGTACACACGAACTGTTTACATAAGATCCACACAGCCTCCTACTTTACAGTGAGGTAAAACTTCAAATAAAACTCCAGAAGAACGACTCGTAGTCTATCTTATTGCTAACTCAAGTTTAAGAGCTACTTGGCTTGCTATAGAAATCTAGCTACTTAGGTGCTATGATTTGGGAAAGGTTCCCTTCTATTACTAGTCTAGGTTTCCATAATAACTGATGCAGGAGTTGACTCCATTGACGTCTTTGATTGGATTCTTCATCTTGTTGCAGTTGACTCCTTTGTCTTCGAGTTCCACGGTAGTTTCTCCTTCGGTGCATTGCTCTAAGAAGGGGGTTCAAACGAGATAGAATGAGTAGAGCGTACTCAGCAAGTTCATATTAGGAAATATGTGTATCATGCACTAGCTACAACCATAGACCAGAAAGTCATAGGCCAATGCAAGTTTTTGTAAACATTTCTTCAAAAGGTTTATTTTATTCTGAAAACTATGCCCGTCAGTCTTCACAGGTTGACCAGAACTTTGTGGAGTTCCTTTCCTGCCGCGTTCGCAGTTCCCTTCCCGGAACAGGGAGTGACAGTCACAATTCAGTATCCTCTGCAGAGGTGCGTTACTTTTCCCATAAGAGACCTTATCCTTGTTGCCAACCGGCCTTAAGTATCCGTCCACACTTCCTTGGTGTGAGGCCAGGTGTAAGATCCAAGCCCACACCGCCTTCTCCGCGACTGCAAACCCACCCTTTTGTCCAACCGTACACCTCCAGTAGACTTCCCCCGATAATACGGCTTTACTCATGGTGTACTCCGGACAATCCTTCATAGATGGTAGAGATTAACATCACTAATGGATGGGGATTTAAAAGGATATCCCAACCTATTGCGGCAGTGCCTCCAACACCCCACCGTCTCTACCAATCAGTTGGCGTGCAGAAGGGAAAAGATACGGCTGGCTTCCCCAGAGCCATTATAGATCTCATGGTCAACGCGGTTTGTACGGCGCTAGAATCACTGGACGGCATTGGTAATTAATCCTAGGGTGATATAACCCATGCAATGGAACCTCCACCATATCAACACATACCATGGTTCCATTGCCCACCACATAGTCATATTCATAATTGGAGAATAATATTTTGTTTTTCAATGCATGAGTGATAAGTATAGTACTTTGCATATAGTTTGATAAAAATAATCAAATGACATGAGCAAGCGATGAACTTGCCTTTCTTGACTGCAAGATTATGCAGGCAAAAGCTTCGATACGTGATAACTCCAAATTCTAAAATACCATCATCGTCCGGTAAGGACAATGTTTAAAGAACTGGCAAAGATGCTATAATGCATAGTATGAGATGCAATCGTCCCGAGCGTAACCTAACCTCGATGATTTAAGATGTATGAGTTGTAAAGATTTCTTTAGGGTTTGTTGCACTTTTAGAATGGTTCTCAAACAAGGTTCTTATTAGGGTTTGATTATTTTATCATCATAACCAAGTGATATAAGACATCATAACAATCATACACATAAAGAATAGTGGTGAAATAATATATAAAGAACAGTTGTCAATTTTAAGTTCTACAGAACATGGTTGATGATTACTTATACTATACTTCAAAAGAATAACTTTTGAAGAACATGTTAGTTAAGAAACATTTAGTATTTCAAAGAAGGATTAAGGCTTCTAAGGTTTGATTGACATTTGTACTTCAAAAGAATAACTTTTGAAGAACAGGTTAAATAAGAATATGAACTACTATACATAGGTGCTATGGCTTTCTAGGGTTTACTATTGGATTCCTTTAGTTTCATTAATAGGAACTAGTTTATTCTTAATTTGGATTAGGTTTCTATATAGCAAGTATTGGTAAGGTTATTACTATGGTTTCACAACTACTTAACTAAGTAATCTCTAATGGTTACCCAGCTAAGTGGTTTATCATTTCCTAAGTAGGGTTGAGTTGGAATAGGAGCATGTGATGTGCATTACTACACAAGATTGGTATTAGGGTTTTTCATCATGGTTTAACTAGGGTTTGATGGTTGAGGTTAATCCTAATGGTATGGTATATAGGATTGATGATCAATGGTGCTAACATGTGGTAACAAGCTAGGGTTTATATTTAGGTGGCACTAGTGGATCATATAGGTTTTAAATTGGAATTAGAGACATGAAATGATGACTCATGTGAATTGGTTTTAGGTTGATGGATCATGATTATGCATTCATTGGTTACTTATCAAGGTTCTACAAGTAAAGTTGAAGTGGCTATGTTCACATGGGTTATATTCTTAGGGTTTTAGGTTTGCAACTACTATGGATGAACACATGAAATAATGAGATCAATGTCTTACTTAAGTTAAACTTAGGGTTTCTAAATGATGGCACAATTCCTAAAATGATAATTGGTAATAGAGTTGTGGTTACTAATTACTTTGAATCAAAATTAATAATGGTTTAACATTTTATTAATTTTCCAAAAGAATTAATAATTAGGGTAATTCTTATTTAGGTTTAATTTAGAATCAGGGTTTAATAATTGTTATTAGGGTTTAAAATAATTAACTTGTTAACTAAAGATGTTTAAGTAAATAAGTTTTGATTTACCAAAATAATATTGGCTTATAATATTTTATTGAGTTATTACTATTTTTAAAAAAATAGAAAATAGTAATTTGCAATTAGGTTTTATGAATTACCACTAATAATTAAGTTAATGCAAATATGGTAAATAAAATTTATTTTAACATTTTACTTAGTTACTGAATAGTTAAAATTTAATTTTTATAACTTTACTAATTATTGAATTCAAATTGTATTTTAAATAATTGAAATGACATAATTAATAAGGTTAAAAATAAGTGAATTTTTATTTTGACACACATTTTTGTTTTATATTTTATTTGAATAGAGTTTATTTTTGTGAGCATTTTGATATATTATTCATATTTTTCTGAGTTGAGATGAATTTAATCTATTTCTGTAAAGTTTCAGCTATTTTCTGTAATTTGAAATAACACAAAAACACTAAACGTACCGGTTGGTTAGCTAGCTCCGTGTGATGACGAGTGGGACCAAGTCCAGCGTGGCAGCCACGTGAGCAAGACCAAGTCAAAATGTTTGACTGGCCCGGGGGCTCAACTCCGGCGAGCAGACTCCCGACGACGGCGGCGCTAGAGGGTTCCCGCGGACGTGCGACTAAGCCTAATCGACGCAGCACTAAACGTTGAACCGAACGGTGGTGGTGCCTCCGCCAAATGGTCACCGGAGTTGCTCCGGCGAGCACCATCTGCGGCGGAGCACGTCGGCCAAATATCAAATCGGGGCTACGATTGATGATTAAGCGAGCTAGATGGTCCCTGAGATGCGCAAGAATCACCTGAATGTATTGGTGGGCTCGGTGAGGCTTGAGGTGGCCGGAGACGAGCTCACCGTCGCGGATTCCGATGATCTGCTTCATGGGGAAAACTTGAAATTGGCGATGTACCGGGCCCTCCTTGATGCTCTGCTCCTCCAGACGACTCTATACGATCAGACGCGTCGATTGAGCTACGCCATGAGCTCCGGGATGGTCTCATCCGTCGTCACCAAGGTGAACGCCGGCGACAGTGAGTGGAAGAACACGCGAAATAGAGGATGACTGAGAAGCGATGGATGGGCGGCGAAGAACTAGGGTTCCATGGCGAAGCTACGGGCAAATTTATAGAGCACGGCGAGGTCTGTATCGGCATTTCACCGGCGGCAATGGCCGGGATGAACAGCGAGATCGAAGCTTGTTCTGAGCGCGAATCTTGATGAGAAGTGGATGAGACGGACGCGAGAAGATTTGGCGAGACTCTGAGATGATCTCTGGCGTCCGGCGGCGTTCTTATCCCCGTCGAGGACGTGGCCGAAGCTCCCCTCTGCGCTGTCGTCTCCGGAGAAGAAGACGACGACGCCCTCCTTCTTTCTTTTAACGCGAAGCGTTACGGCGGGTTGGGCTGGCTTCTTTCGTGGGCTGGGCTGGCGACATGGGTTGCTACTGGGCTGCGATGGCCTGCCAGGTAAGCTCCTCCCTCTCTATTTTCTGTTTTCTTTTCTATTTTCTGTTTTTATATTCTGGTTTGAATTTTACATTTAAATTCAAATTGATTTCTGTTTGTTTTTGCAGGTCCTAAATTATTTGAGTATCAAGATAACTTGATAATCATGCTTACTGCATGGTTTTGTTGTTTAAACAAATATTGTATTTTGATTAGAGTGGCACTTTGTGAGGTGTAATTAACATAGAATTAAGTTTTAGATTTTTATCTCAATCTCCTTTTTCATTTGAGAACAAAATCTATTTAAGTGGTGTGAAGATTTATAACTTGTGCATAAGGAACATATGATTAGGTTGAACTAGTACTTAACAATATGATGTGTTCTCATATTTATTTTATTTATAACTAAAGTAATAAATAGTAATGAGGAATGGAATTGAATCATGATTTCATGTGAAGAATTATTTCTAAGGTTTTAAGAAAATGGTTAAGAATATGGTTGACTTCACTCTGTGTTAAATAATCTTGCTTGGCAAACTACTGACTTGAATTATTTAAGATAGATCCTAATCTCATTATGGTTAACCCAACTACTTCTATGAATTCTATTTTATTTGGTTCACTAAACAAGGTATTTGGATAGCAAAGTAGAATGGAATATTGATTTCATTCTACTCACCAGATGGCATTAGTCTTTAAGTATATATGGCTTGGTTTATACTTGTGGCACATGATACACAAGTTAGGAAACAATATTTTATGTAGATTGGTTCTATATGACAAGGTTTATGGTTTTGGGAATACTTCACTATTTGAAGTAGGAAATAGGCATGATGCATGGCAGGGTTCTACTTATAATCCAAAGTAATCCATAGGTTGGATTTCAGACTTGGTCTAGGGTTTTAGTAGTGATCACCAATGTGATACACCACTAGGTTCAGGATGTGAGCAATAGTTGGGTTATGTTTAATTGACTAGGATTACTCCTCTACACAAGGCATAATCATGCATTAGCCAATATCCACTTATTCCTCACTAATCACTCTTTACCATTCCTCTCATCACACTCACTTAGATTCTTAGGTTTCTAATTAATACCAAATTGTGATGATTATGGAATTGGTTTCCTAAGGTCCTACTCAAGAGATGATGATATGATCCTCTAAATATATGGTTGGCCTAGGGATTCTACCTTGCAATATTCTGTAGCTTGTTCTTCAGGAAATCTGATAAACCTTCTTCTTGTGGTATGCCTCCACCTCCTAGCTTCTTCATCTTGATCCTAGCTAATTCATATGGAGTGGCTCTATGTGTTTGTTCCCATGTATCATGGTACCTGATGAGCAAATGGATGAAGAGTGTGGCTCTATTTATAGGCTTGGGCAAGCTCTAGTATCATGACACATAGGTGGTGACTCTTGTGTTGGTTTGATGAGTAAGGTGCTTGGGTGTCATGCCCTCATCCATAGCAATCCTTTGAGCATGAGGTGGCAAAGCTTGGAATGCAAGTCATGTAGATATTTTCATCCTATGTGGCAAGATCATTATCCTCTCATATGATTTATTTTTGGTTAGCCAAGCGGCATTTGTTACTAAATATCTTGTGGATGGTTTTATTATTGTGGATGAGTCACTATATCATATTGGATTGGATTTATATTATAATATTGGTCAAAAGATCAAGGTTGAAGGTTATTCCTCAAATTTGGATAGTTGGTGTTTGATTTCACCAAGGCATGATCATAAGTGTTTCAAAATACTCATAGTCAGTTTGATTCAAATAGTTTGAACTATAAATCGTAATGTAAATGGATTTAGTTTTATGAGATTTCATATACTTAATAAGTTATGATTTAAATAAGAAGGTGTGGCTTTTATGCACTTTAGACCCTGTTGTTTACCTTATTTGGTAATGAGTTTAGAAGTGAATTAATTTACACACAAAGGTAGTTGCTAATTTTTAAGTGTTAATAAGTTAGGGTTTGATTCTTAAAGAATGTGTTGTTGTAAATATAATTCCATTTGGTCTAATCCATAGATCAAATCATCTCTACCCAAAACAAGGTTTTAACAAAGATCATAGTGAAGTTTATAGCGCTTGACTTGATGATCTACTTCAATTCCAGCAAGTCAAGTGAAACTTCAGTTACTGTGGTAAGTTTTATTTGAAAGCGCGAAAATTCCCCGGATTTTCTATGCATGAATGCAATGCACACTTTGGTGTTCTCTCATTTTGTAGCCTCTAAACCTGGGATATTACAGCGCCGCCCTATGGGGTGGGCCCCTCGAGCGTCCCCCGACTCTGCCCCTTCGCCTATATATTCTCTCCGTCGCGAAAACCCTAGTACCGAGAGCCACGATACGAGAAAAGTTCCAGAGACACCGCCGCCGCCAATCCCATCTCGGGGGATTCAGGAGATCGCCTCCGGCACCCTGCTGGAGAGGGGAATCATCACCGGAGGGCTCTACACCACCATGCCCGCCTCCGAACTGATGCGTGAGTAGTTCATCCTTGGACTATGGGTCCATAGCAGTAGCTAGATGGTTGTCTTCTCCTCTTGTGCTATCATGTTTAGATCTTGTGAGCTGCCTATCATGATCAAGATCATCTATTTGTAATGCTACATGTTGTGTTTGTTGGGATCTGATGAATATGGAATACTATGTCAAGTTGATTATTGATCTATCATATATGTGTTGTTTATGATCTTGCATGCTCTCCGTTGCTAGTAGAGGCTCTGGCCAAGTTGATACTTGTAACTCTAAGAGGGGGTATTTATGCTCGATAGTGGGTTCATGCCTCCATTGAATCTGGGACAGTGACAGGAAGTTCTAAGGTTGTGGATGTGCTGTTGCCACTAAGGATAAAACATCAATGCTTTGTCTAAGGATATTTCTATTGTTTACATTACACACAGTACTTAATGCAATTGTATGTTGTTTGCAACTTAATACTGGAAGGGGTGCGGATGCTAACCCGAAGGTGGACTTTTTAGGCATAGATGCATGCTGGATAGCGGTCTATGTTCTTTGTCGTAATGCACTAAGTAAATCTCATAGTAGTCATCATGATATGTATGTGCATTGCTATGCTCTCTCTATTTGTCAATTGCCCAACTGTAATTTGTTCACCCAACATGCTATTTATCTTATTGGAGAGACACCACTAGTGAACTGTGGACCCCGGTCCATTCTTTTACATCTGAAATACAATCTATCTGCAATCATTGTTCTCTGATGTTCTTTGCAAACAAACATCATTCTCCACACCATACATTTAATCCTTTGTTTACAGCAAGCCGGTGAGATTGACAACCTCACTGTTAAGTTGGGGCAAAGTATTTTGATTGTGTTGTGCAGGTTCCACGTTGGCGCCGGAATCCCTGGTGTTGCGCCGCACTACACTCCTTCACCAACAACATTCACGTGGCCTTCATCTCCTACTGGTTCGATAACCTTGGTTTCTTTATGAGGGAAAACTTGCTGCTGTGCGCATCACACCTTCCTCTTGGGGTTCCCAACGGACTTGTGCATCACGCGCCATCAATGACCTGGACGCGTGAAAGTTCGTTACGACATAGCTTCTTCGTTTTGATGAAAAATGCGGCAGATCGATGATCTGGCCGGTGAAAAACTGTTGCTCTAGTTTATGTAGATATCCCGTTGGTTGCTGTAATAGAACCTCTAGCTGCTCTCCGCCGAACACTAGCAATAGCTTTGCGGTGCCCCCTTCCATGTTAGTTTTCTGCTTTTGGATAGCTTTTGCTCTTAGTCTCCGTGACGCGGGTTGTATATATATTAAAAACCTCTGAATCTGTTTTCGTTATCAATGGATAATGAAAATCGATCCTTGGTGGATCGCTTGGAAAAAATATACATATAATTTGTTTTATAGAGGTTTAAATCTAGAATTAAATTGCTTAACGTTATATCTGATAAGATGACGTCCACATGTTATCAACCGGAGTAGAATTAGCATAGGGAACTTTCTCTTTGGCTCCATGAGCAATCTCCAGCATGGCAACATGTCGCTCACCAAAATCATCTCTCTCCGTGCGAATTCTATTTCTGCAGCCGGTAGCTAGTCTTACGTCGACGTGGCCCAATTTCCTTGGGCTGATTCGATCATGGCAAATCGCATGCAACATTCATGTTCGCCTTGTTTCAAACCACCTAATTCGGCCCACCTCCACCATAACTATACCAAGCCCATCAGGCCTTCACCAAATCGGTGTCATTTTTTTGTTACCAATAAAGCCATATCCAGAAAAACTGCCCATCCCGCTAAAACAAAATGATGATTTTTCGCACTAAATCAAAACCACTTGAGGTGATCATGCGGGAAGCACGATATCAACAATCTACAAACCTTGAGTTATGATGAAGCATCTTAGGGTGGGGGCAGCCGCCACCCCTCCCTTGGCCATCCACCCTAGGGGAACCCTAAGCCGTCCCCACCATCCCCCAACTAACGTAGGGTAACCCTCTCACGTGGGCGGCAGCCTTGGGCAGCCTCTGGAAGGCCCCTTGAGGCCCTAAACGAGGCCCATGCAGCCAGCCCGAGTGGGTTGCTTTTCCGAGAGGCCTTGGGGACTTCGGAGGTCACCAACATGCTCCCCATAGAGACCCATGCGGCCATACCTATGAGGGATGGACGTTTTCCCACTCTTCCGGTACTCTCGCATCTCATACAAAAGTTCGCAACGCTATTTTTTTCTCTCACAGGATTTTCGGGAACAATTCTGAAAAATTCTTGAACTTATTTCAATCACCTCGAAACATTCCAAAGCTACATGAACACTTTCGACAATGTTTCTATCTCATATTTAGTGTCTGATCAATTTTAGTGTACCGCCGAAAATATTTTGATAACACCCAAATGACTCTGATTCTTCATCAAAACTATTTCGATGCCGCGGAACTCTATTCCGGACATTCTGTCAACCACATACCATGTTTATGACAAATGCATCAAGTCGTACCCCCTCTATCCCAGAATAGGATGCCTCTAAAATTTGGATTAAGTCAAACTTCTCAAGGTTTGACAAACTATATAGAAAAAAGTATCAACATTTATAATCCTAAATTAATATTTTTAGAACCATCATGAAATATATTTTCATATTATGGGCATTTAAAACTATAGATGTTGATTTTTTTATATAGTTTCTCAAACTTTTTTTTTTGACTTTGACTAAAACTATAGGCATCATATTTGGAAAGGAGGGAGTATTCCTTCTTGACCCACCCTAATAAGTGTTTGTACTTGGATGGAACTTAGAGGTTTTAAAATGTTACATATTTAATTATACCACTCCCTATATTATTTCCTCATCTTAAAGAAGATTAAAATGCATTCGTTTGAAGATAGACCACGTTTTCTCGTTGCAAAATCGAGAGAGTGCTCTCTAAGAGCATCTCTAACAGAGCCCGTAAATCCCGCCGGAACCGAACTTTTCCGGCGGATTTACGGGTTCGGGCCGAAACGCGGGCCGATCAGTGATCGAATACGTGGGCCGGCTCAAATACGAAGTTCAGGGGCGCGAGAAACTCCCCGCACGGCCCCTATTAAAAGGGTTCACGGAGGGAAGTTCGGTTCGTTAACCCTACTCCCCTCCGCCGCTCCTCTCCCGCCGCCACCGCCTGCCTCCGCTCCGACGAGCAATTCCGGACTCTCCGACGCTGCTCCGCCGCTTCGGCCAGCTCCCCTCCGTCCGGAATGATGCGTGCAAGACGCGTGGGTAGGGGAGGTGGCCGATCCGGCGCCGGAAGGTCAACTCGGCGTCCGCCGGGTGGGCGTCGCCGGAGCGCGCTAGGCGTAGGAACTCCGACGACACGTGGAAGCGGGCTGGCCGGAAGTGGCCGGAGATGATGGCGTACCTGCAAGCGCGCGCGCGGAGGAGGCGCCAGAAGGAGAAGCGAAGGCGCCCCCGCTGCCGGTGCTGCCCCGCGCGGCGACGCCGCCGCCGAGCCGCCTCTTGCCTGCGGGAGCACCTCCGAGGCGGCGGTCGTCGAGTTGGTGGCGGTCGTCGTCGCCTAGGAAGACCCGGCGAGCAAAAACCCTCCGGCGGCGACATTAGCGCCCCGGTGATAGTATAGTCACTCCGGGGACTAAAAATCTAGTTTAATTAGGTCCTCAGTTCGTAATGTAGGTCGAATATGCATGTATTTTGCCCTAGTATTGTAAATTATGAACGAATTCAGCTTGATCCGATGAAATCGAGTGCAATCGCGAATTTTGATTTTCCGCGACGTTTGATTTCAGCGAGTTCGGTTCACGTTTTCGGTTTCTGTTCTACGCCGTCGCTAAATCCACTACAAATTGTTTTTCAGGAGACTAAACTCACTTTATTCAATTCCGAGAAATAGGGGCTCTGTTAGAGATGCTCTAACAGAACCAGTAATTGACACATCTCATGGCGATCTATTAGTATTATTATTATTGACATTCTTTAATGCTTATTTGCTTGCCATTTCAGCTTATCTTTCGGAGAAACAAGGTTTAGAACTACGAGAGCTAGCCTTAAGGTCACCTCAACCTCTTAACCTTCCTTCGCAAGATCATAACATTCACTCTACTAGCATGAATGGGCGCGGCGGCACGCCGCGCCAACCGTGTAATACCATGGTGCTGATAATTTTAAGACTACACTTGATTTGGTAAATGTGAATATTTTGTTGGTTAAACAATGAGCTTCAAGGTGATTGATAGCGAAGTCTGATACAGTACACACTGAAATCATGTGCATAAAAGATTGATCCTAAGAATCAAGTAAATAAGGGGATAGAAATATACATAAATTAAGTTTGGTAACAATAGCTGGTATTGCATTTTAATCATCATCAGCAATATACATTGAAATACACATGAATGAGTAGTTAGTAGTTCCGCAGCCATTACATCAATAGAATTTAGCATGGATTGTGCAATCTACCACAATACATAACAAAAAAAAAGTTTCACCTGCTTTACAACTTACAGAAGAAAAAACACAACACGTCAAGAATTAGAACTCATGGTATGTAAGAGACAATTAGGTCAATTAGGTCAGAGTGCTAGAAGTGTCTGGTTGATTTATTCAACTAAAACCATATTTAGCAGTAATACATGGTATGTAAGAGACATCAAAGCCCTTGAATGGTCTCCTTCTCATATATGATAGATCCCATCTCAGAGCTATGATCACAAATAGCTAAAAGTTGAGGAAAAAACATTACTCATTTTTCGCTCAAAGCTATCAGGATAGTACAGCCAGCAAGGTGTATATTGCTTGAATCTAAATTTAATATGCCACCTTCCACCGTTTCATATATGCTTGGAATACATGGTATGTAAGAGACATCAAAGCCCTTGAATGGTCTCCTTCTCATATATGATAGATCCCATCTCAGAGCTATGATCACAAATAGCTAAAAGTTGAGGAAAAAACATTACTCATTTTTCGCTCAAAGCTATCAGGATAGTACAGCCAGCAAGGTGTATATTGCTTGAATCTAAATTTAATATGCCACCTTCCACCGTTTCATATATGCTTGGAATACATGGTATGTAAGAGACATCAAAGCCCTTGAATGGTCTCCTTCTCATATATGATAGATCCCATCTCAGAGCTATGATCACAAATAGCTAAAAGTTGAGGAAAAAACATTACTCATTTTTCGCTCAAAGCTATCAGGATAGTACAGCCAGCAAGGTGTATATTGCTTGAATCTAAATTTAATATGCCACCTTCCACCGTTTCATATATGCTTGAGAAAAATGTTAATATGCCACTATTTCATTCATTTCTTGTCAAACCAAAACATAAAATTCCTATTAACTACAGGCTTGGAATATATTGCAGCGTGTATCTATAGTTAACAAATTTCTAATTACAATGGCATGAAGCACATATCCCTTTTTGAGATCATCTGTATAATGTGAACATAATACATGTATGTTTTCCTTGGAAGCTAGCATCAACAGTTCCTGACAGAATTATGTAAGTTGCACACCAATTCGCAGGTGTAGAAAGTTATATACAACACAATTGTATACAGTGAGAGAATAACGGATATCATACTAAGAGATTTATAAAATACATAAAGGGTAATTCATTCGGAAGAACATATATTTAATTTTCTTAAAGCAAACACTGACCATTTATCGCAGAATTTTGCGCAGGTCTTGGAGCTTCAATTGAGAAGTATGTTGCAGCTGAATGACCTTTATACATCGATCAATCAAACAAAAAAAATGCATATGTAATCTAGTAATTCAAGTACAGGCGATCTAAGAACATATTCTCTAAACAATGCAGATGTTGAAAGAGCCTCTGAATCGCTGGCAAATTGCATAGCCTAGTTTTTGCGAGTTCTCAGCTAGGTAAGCAAGCACAATACAACTGGACGATAGAACCAAGATACTCTATAAGCAAGAAGAATATCTTGCATATATTAATTAGTTTTTTAATGTACTAACTAAGAAGTGGTCAGCAATTAGAGGATACCTTTTAAGGAAAATTGAAGCAATGAGAAACCTCTCAAATGGTTCAATACTTCGATGATTATCCCTGTCTTTGGCTTTATCTGAGCTTCTTGTTTCCGTTTACAATCATCAGATATTGATTTAGATTTCCTTTCAAGGATAGGATGCTTATCTACCTTGTGTCCATTGCTCCCTGATGCTTCAACCTTTACGCCGTTAAATGGACCCTTCTTCATAAGATCCTGATGAAAAAAGAATCGCAAGTCATTGACTACACATAATCAGTGAAATGATCATTTGAGTAGTTACTGAAAAGGTTAGATGATATAATTCAGCAAGTTACGAAGATCCATCTGCTTGAGTCCCGCTTAAAGTTCTCGTCAGATTTATAACCATGTACTGTTTGGATAGTTGGCCTATTAGGGTACAACACTCATAGCCTTACTCCAGACAATGTGGAAATTAAATGACCTCTGGCTGAAGGTCTATCTAATGACCTCTGGCTGATATGCTCCAAACAACATGGAAGGAAACAATGGAAAAAATACCATACAAGACGCGGGGGGGGGAATGGAAAGATCCTAGGCAAGCATGCTGTCAATATCATTCTAATCAAAGTTGATTTGGATAATCCACAAAGTCATTTATATGGACAATCGGATGTGTGAACTGACCATTGCAATTATATAGCATAAAAAGAAGAATTTTGAAAGGGTTCCTCACAAAAGTGAATAGCGGTTGTTCTACCTATCATCTCTCTATAGTTTTCATCGAGAACAAAAAATCACAGTACGTACAACATAAATGAATGTGTAGAATCTAAAACAATATTTCGTATAGCTAGCATATGTATCCAGAATAAGTAAATAAGATTCAAATAATCAATTCAGTAACCTATGAGAGGGCATATTTGGCACTCCATTTTCTCGATGGCTTGTGCTTTCTAAATTTGTTTGCCGTAGCAAACATCCAGTAGATTGCACCGCATTAACAAAATACTTACATGTGAGGATAGTGTATATAAAGAAATGCCTGGTGAAGGTAGGTGTGTGTGTACGGTTGAAAGCAAATATCAATGGGCTCCTATTCAAGTGTAGGTGCAAAGATTTATCAAAGTTTAAATATAAAGGAGCACACAGGATGGACAGAGAATTGATATACACATATAATCTGAGTGGGCACACCATCAACATGGCTTCTTCTTTTTTGTTTTCCATGTCCATTATGGCCTGCCGTTTCAGGCAAATAACTCTCTGTCGAAAAATGCCCGATGTGGTTAAAATATTGCACAAGAACCTGCAGTACATCAATACCTAGTTAAATTGATGGGAAAATTACACACGATAACCTGTGAATATTGGAAGAGTGCCATCTAAAGCATAGTTTCCCAAATGCGCAAAATCTTGCACAAGGACCTGTAGTACATCAATATTTAGGTAAACTGATGGGAAAAAACACACGTGATCACTTGTGAATATTGGAAGTGAGCCATCTAAAGCATAATGTGGACGTTGTGCTCTATCCAGTTCAAGAAGATAGTCTAAAATTCTATCCCCTGGCCAACCATAAAGAATAGGCTAACTACTGTATGATCAAAAGGTGAACCTGGCATGTTATCGTGATAAGAGGTGCTGGATTGACTATTTGTTTCCCCAACTGTACGCAAATCTGATTTACGAAAATTATTTCAATCAACTGTCAACCATAATATCATGAAACGACAAACTGGATACTGAACAAAGGTTGATTATTAACAAAATGATGGATTGAGATTTTAGAAATTATGCTAACCAAATAGTTATTCTTTATAGTATGTTTTAGTGTCATACAATTTCATTCAGTCGAAGCAGTCAATACGATTTCATATTCCAACATCACACTTTGTCCTAGACCGAGTTGTTTACCTAGTTGTTGGCTCAGAACCCCTTTATGAAGAACCTCATATCCAAAGGATGGAACAGACCATTAATCAGAAATTGTGTCTTCTACATGTGAAAGTGTCCGCAACTAAGAAAGATATACCACTCACTACCGTGCAGTCCAGAAATTGCAAGTTTTGATTCATAAATACAATAATAAGCAGTAACCACACATACTGCAGGACAATTTGAATCAGCCGTGAGACAGAAAAATACGAAGTATAGGACTTCCTAAATTCAGTACCCACAAAAGCATAACAATCTGATTTAGAATGTATAGTTTCTGAAAATTAAAAGCTGTAAGTGATTAAGCAGCGAACCAGCTAGCAAACGCAGTAGCAGCAACCAAATCATACATGGGCACCAAGACCGCAGTGATCCAGTTCACGCGGGAGGGAGCTTGTGACGCAGGGCGCCCTGAAGCTCGATGGCGCGTCCTCCAGCGCGGCGCATGGCTGGAGCTTGACGGCCTTCGCGTCGGCCGCCGGTGCCCTCCCTTTCCTGGCGCGGCAGCTTGCAGCTCCAGGACGCGGCTGGAGCTCAACGGCACGGTGGCCCCTGCCCTCCCCTTGCCTGTACGATGCAGGTAGGCCTGCAGCTCAATGGTGCACCGTACAGCACAACGCACAGCTGGATCTCGACGGCGTCGAGTTTGTGGTTTCTTGGTATACTCTTCCATTGTGTTTCCCTGCAAGAAGGTGAAATTATATGTAGCACGTACTGTATGTTTTCCCTGCCGAGGCTCCATGGATTGTTTTGTGAGCTTAGCAATTTCCAGAATCAATGTCATGCGCAGCCTTTGAGACCTTTTACGGCCTTTGAATCAAGTTGTGGAACCAGCTTCAGCCAAAACCTTTGAATCAAGTTCTGTGAGAGAATGAAGAACTAAGTGAGAAAATGAATAAAGAAATGGAAAACACCCTCGAATGGTCCCTGCAGATCTGCAACTTTCCCGTTAGTTAAGTTCACACTAATTGGTCCGATGAAAGAGCTGACATGCTAGAAAACAGAGGACATAAGATTCAGTGCTTGATGTTGTTTACTATGTTTTTGTACAGAAGACACTGACTAAATATCATTCAGCTATATATTTCATATAAACCACTCAACTGTACCAATCTTGAGAAGGAAATACCTTTCACAGTTACATATAGAAAACAAGAGCCACAATGATACATGACAGAAAAATGACTCTCCATGACCTCATTTCATCCTTAATATATTGCTGCATGAGCTCCAACACCTACATGTAGAGATAAACAATTTGAAGATAATGATATCACCAAGGTCGAGGAGACATCTCTCAATCAACGGAACTGAATAAACTCAAGGATAAGTACTTGGCAAAAAATCATATGAAAGCAAAAACAAAAAGCAAGTAAAAGAAGAGAGAGAGAGAGATCTATTGTGCAGAACCACACCCATTTGACCCATTCAGTTGCCTCATTTGTACCTTCTTATTGTGGTTGAAAGAGAAAACTCTAAATCACATATCTATGCACAACATTGGAACCTTATGCACACTTATAATACCAAAGTGGGATGTGACCATGTCAGAAACTGCATTACGACATAAAATTGTATGTTGCTCGAAAGTCATATATCTTCTGAAAAATCGCAGCCATATATGTTGCTAGCACATGGACTTTGAGCCTCTGTTTAAAATAGCCGGCTAGAGGCTATAGCCGCGGCCTTCCAAAACAGCTATAGCACGGCTATAGCCGGCTATTTAAGGATTTTGGCACGTTTAGCCGGGCTGTAGCAGTTAGCCGCATCGTGCGGGAAAGGCTATAGCGAGGCTATAGCCCGGCTATTTTAAACAGAGCTTTGAGCACAACCATTCGTTGTCAAAGACAGGGGGAGATGATTCAGTTAAGAAAGTTTTGTTAATCATTACTCCATCTTTGGTGTTCTACCAAACTAAAAGTACACATAGGAAATTTCCTCTTCTGTTTTCAGTCTTATTGGACAAAACACTCTTTATAATTACAGTTTGGTCTTTGATGTGCCGATGTTTACCTTACTTTGCCTGTCCATGCACATTTTCCAAAGAGACATATGCTAGTACTAAAATGTGAAAAAGGAGATGACATGTAGTATTTACTGACAGTGTCTTATTTTCCAAAAATGCTTCTCAAATACAAACTTGTAGGTATATAGAAAGTAATGGTCCAAGGGAATTCCCAACTAATTTGCAATCATTTGATTAATAAACAAACATCTGCAAGAGTAGAACCGCTAAGAATACGTTATAAACACCTATTATGGTCTTGTTTTTATTGGACAAATTCAAACTTGTCAAGACATGGAAATAGAAGAGGCAATCTGATCTTCGCTAAAAAAAAGGTAGAAGAGGCAATTGGAGAGAGTTAGAGAGAGAGGACCACCATTCACCGTGGTGGTGGATTCTTTTATACCTAGAAACCTCTACTCTGTTGAAGACCTTGCAGATTGCTGCAGCAGTCAGCAACTGAAATGAGCCTAAAAAGGAATGGCCACCCCCGGATCAGCTCTTATTCATTTCTACATATTTGAAAGGGAAATTTGATAAAGCTACTTTAAACATTATTAGCATTAAAAAGTTATAAACCTGCACCAAAAGTTTCTACTACTCTAGTTATTTCTTTAATTTTCCCCATATGAAAACCTGAGCAATTTACTTGCTTTTTCTCTGATCCATGTATGTGGTTCACGTTCTCAGACTTCACAGCGAGCATGCCCTTTTTTCACATCCTCTCCTTTCTACTTGCTGTTATATCCACTGCATCCGCTTGCATATAAGTCGGGTCCTCTCTCTATCTCTCTCTCTGAAGTTGCATTTTATTTTTGTGTACTGCAGGGGAAATTTTATCTGAAGATTGGGATTTGAGGCACAGGAAACTTTACCTGCAAATTGCATTTGGAGAAGAAGCTCAAGCCGAGGGATGTTGTGATCTTAGTAGTGATGTGTTGGTGATTCTCATGGGATCTTGCGGGAAGGTGATTGATTTCTTTTAGAATCTATTAGATCGCACCCAGATGCATAATTTCAGCATCTATTGAGACTGTTGACTGATGCCTCTAATTACCCTTTGTTTTTTCCTGAGAGAAGAAAAGCTCCTTGGAAAGAGAAGGACCGCGTCGCTTCAGATTGCAGTGCATGTAGGTGTATACAGGGGCCTTCACAAGATGGTACAGAACTCGAAATTGCAGGTTCTTTGGAAAGAGCAGAGTCGGCTCGCTCAGATGGAAAGAGCTGTGACGGCGAGGGGCACGGGATGACGGGCGTGTGCGTCGGCATGGGCGAGGCCCTGCCAAAAAACCGAAGCACTAAAACTCAGTTAACCCAACGAATCAAACCCAAATCACAACAACAAATTAACCCTGAGAGACAATCCCCACAAATCCAGGGGAAACTGGAAATTCAAACATGGCCAGAAAAAGAGAAAAAAGAGATCGTACCTCCTGCAAGAACACTGGCGGTGAAGCGGCAGCGGTGCTGGTCTCATCACCGATGGTGAGCTTGGATGAGGCATTCAGGGCGGGCGCGGTTCGAGGTAGGTGGATCGGTGGAGTCTGACTGGGATTGTGGAGGCGATTTCCTCCCAGCAGCCCCTCCTCGTCTGGTGTGAGGAGTCCATCTGACCATCTCCACCTTATCGATCCCCCACAACTGTCGGCCGTCGGATCACGAACACCTCCAGCCGGCTGCCGCCTCCAGCGGCGAGAACGCCCGGCTCACCCGTTCAGCGTCAGCCACCGACGTTTCCTGGCATCGAGCTTACCCAGTGCCACTCCAGCCTGGCCGCTGACCCCACGCGCGCGTCCGTCGCCATGCTCGGGTGTGAGACAGTGGGGGCCGACTGCCGAGCACACATCCGGCGCGACGCCCTCCCTGGCTGTTCACTGACCGATGGTGAGGAATAGAAGAAGGGGAAAGAACATGGAGGCGAGAGAGTAGGGGAGATGGTAGCTCACCGATGAAGGCGGCGTGGTACTCAACGGAGAGGAGCAAGCTAGCCACAGCTTGGAGAAAAGAGTAGGAAAGCTGCGCATCTAGACGCTGGTGGTTGGTCATCGGTCGTGGATGGACCCGTCGTCGAGGCGGTTGTATCTAGCCTCCCCTTTCCCTGCTTGCCGGCCCGCCTCCATGCCCTCGGCGTCGCCGCCACCACAGTTGCCTCCCGAGGTCGAGCCACACGCAGATCGGCGCGCCCCTCAACCCGATGCCATGGCGCGGACGCAGCCGACTGCTGATGAGGAATAGAGGAGGTGTGGCCCTCTTCCTGCTTTCCGGCCTGCCTCCACGCCGACGGAGTGGCCTCCACCACAGCTGGCTCCCTAGGTCACGACGCACGCCCCGCCCCGATGTCATGGCACGGCCGCTGCTGATGGAAAATAGAGAGGGCGCCTGCGTAGGGCGGAAGGGGAGCAGGCCGGCGTGGCGGCCATCGGGAGAAAAGAAGAAGATGGAAGAGAGGAGTGGAAGAGAAGCAGGCAAATTGGCTGGTTCGCTCGCGAATCGATGCAATCTTCTGCGGCATGGGCACCGCTTTGACTATCTGGGCAAGGCTACAGCCACGTGTTTAAGGATGGGGAAGAACTGCATACTACTGTGCACAGACTTTGTAAAAATCGTACGGAACATCGAACGTACACATAGAAAAACATATGTGGAAATCAAACAGTCTAAAGTAAACGTGTCAGCCCATCGTTAATCCAGAAAAAAATCAAAATTAGGAGAAAAAAGATGTTTGTTGCAGGTTAATATAGTAGTTATGTATTTCAAACGGGTTTTGCTTCATCTAAACCACTTCCATTGTGGCAGTACCTTAATTAAATTTGTCTGAAGGAAACTATTGCTTGCTCTGACAGTTCGGAGTAATTTTATTTACCTTTTTCTGATACACAGAAACTATACAAACGCAGGTCCACAAACAGAAAATGAGATAAAGACAAAATGACATCTGCATTTGCCCTTAGTAACTCTGTTAATTGCTTTTCTTCGCCTCGTCGTTTGTATCTTCCCCTTGGGTTATTTCTGTATGATCCCCCGGTCCCTCATTCCCGAGTCTGTCGATGATAGGATCCACTACGGATTCGACCTCTTTCACTATCTCGTCAACCTGGGAGAAATCAGCGAAAAGTTATAGATGACAAAAAGTGTCTTCATATAATGACATACCTTTGCTAAGTAGTAGTAGTACTTCTGATCGAAATTAATACAGTATAGTCTATGAAACATTGGCACGGACTTTTAAATAACTATTACAATTATTTTTGTGCAAACAAGTTGTCTCACATAAAAAGGGCTAGCCTACATCTTAGTCGGTTTCATAAAATAACATACTGTATATATGAAATGAAATGTTCACAATGCTATACCAATTGATTATCTAGCGCCAAAAAATAGTGTTTGTTCTCAAAGTAAAAGGTAAATAAATATTGCAAGATTCTCAACATCGGGTATTGACTTCCTGTGCGTTGATTCAGAACTAAGAAGTTCTTTATTTAGAATACACCCTGGAAGTGGATGGCGTATATCATATTGTAGAAGAGAACTAAGAAATCCACAAATGAATAGGAATTAACAACCAAAACAATACGCATTCTAAAAGTAATTTTGATGATAAATTTGGTTTTATGTTTTCAATGCTAGTAATTCTCTCTCTGTAGATTGTCAATCTTTTTAAACTGTTGACCGTCAGAAATTCCAGAAGAACCTTCTAATGCTATATTGATCTTGACGCAACTTTCTTTTGCTCCTTTTTGGCGGTTTTATTTCTTTTGACACTTACTTATCCTGCACATGTAGCAGCAGTACTTAACAAGTCAACACGTATCTCCAACTAGCGGAGTAGCATGGGAGAACAGGTAACTTGCACGGCTGCGCCATGAGCAGGTGTTAAACAATTTACAGTAACATCAGCAGTTGCCGTAATCATCTAAGAAAAGCAGCTGCCGTAATCCAAACGCTGAGGTACCTTGGATTCACAGAAAGCCAAAACGGGAAGTAATAAACTAGGCAATAAACCTAACCTTATGGATCAGGGCCTCGGCTTTCTGGGCATCCTCCTCGATCGCATCTGCGATGTTCTTGATCCTGGATGCCGCCTCCTTGAGCTTTTCATTGTCGGGAAACGCTTCGGACACTTCGCCGGCGACTTTCTCGGCAGCTTCAGCTACCGTGTCGATCACCTCGATTGCTACCTCTGCCGTCTTCTCCACCTTATCTACAATGTGATTTACATCCACGGAGAGAAGATGAGATCAAAATACACGATAAGATCGATATCATACATACAAGTGGTGGACTTCTGATGTCGATTTACCTTCCAGTGCTCTTATCTTTCTGTAAATAGGAATTGCAACTAAGACAGCACCAACGACCAACGTAGCCCTGAATGTGAGAAGGAAATTAAATCGATGAAACATATTCAGAAATATGCGGACAAGAAATGCGCGCAACCGTAGCATTTCTGCACTCACCAATGAGGCATGTTGGGTATTGGGACGTTTCCTCTTAGCAGTTTTTCGGGGCCTGGGACAGCTGCAGGGATTCTGAACAAAAGGGGTGGAATTTATGGAACAATCTTGTGCAGTAGCGTACAATAAAAGTATTATGTTGATATTATCACACAAGAAAAGCTAGTCGCTACATCCCAAGAACAAGAGACTTAGAGGGAAACAAGATAGGAGTATACACTTACTGCGTTGCTCCTCTTGTTGGCGGGACATTGCCGTTGATGCCCCAAGACTTCATGGATAAGCCGGTAAAGATTTGCCGGCGATGAGCTGATGAAGATAGAACTGTGCTCCGTCGATGCCGAGAAACCTCTGGAGTGTATAGCGCCAAGGCCTTGGAAGCAATGGAAGATATGAGGATCGCCATGAGTGAGATCTTAAGAAAGTCAGGTTTCTTCTACTTCGAAGCTACCCTTTTATGAGTTTCTTGCTTAACTTGTGGCCACCTCCTTGTGTTGCTTTCTTGTGCGGAGTTCTGCTCAACTTCAATCTTATCAATCTGCGCGAAACTTATAAAATGAGAAAGTGACAATCGGTACACATCACATTAAGATATCAACAAACTGCTTTTGTATAAGAAGCCATGCACCAACCTGGTTTCTTTGACGCATTCTCCTAGGCTGGGTTGCACGGGAGGTTGACTGTGAAGTAAGATTGAACAAAACGTGACATAACTTGTCAGTCTAGCTAGTACTTCTAAGCGTAGTAAACAACTGACCTTTTCGGTGAATAGTATACAGCTGACTCGAGAAAAATCGTGGTGCTTGTGTCTCGTATTTTAATATGACACGCCTCGATGTGACTGTTCTTGTATGCAGAACCACGAGAGATGAAAACTTAAATCTTAAGAAAAATGCCAAGACATAAGTAAAAATGTCGAGAAAGTATGTAAACTAGAAATAAAAAAAGAGGGATGTGGAAGTGGAATGTGCAGTACAATAAAAATTTGGACATACTTAAAGAAAAGCCAGCTAAGTGGGCAACACTTCAGCTAAGTGGGGGAATTAGTAGTAATTAACTAGATGTTCTAGATTCTCCCCCTCTTCGCACTACTAGAAATTGGAACCTAAAAATTGAACAAGTAAACTGAATATCCATAAAAGAGGAAAGCCAGTATCAAGTATATCATGTCCACTCCAAGGGAATGGAAATGAGACACATGTTCACTACAGAGGAATGGAAATGGAAATGAGACACATGTTACACAATGGAAACCCCAAAAAATAAAGCACATATGGCGTATATCATGTCCAGTTCAAATAAAGGTAATTAGGACACATGTTGCTTAATGAATTTAGTCTAGAAAGTTGTTAAAGTTGCGGAAAACAAGTATGCGTACCACTGAATAAAAAGAAATGACAGTTCTAATATCTCTAAGAAAAATACTTACATGTCAACGGCATCTCGATTTTCAATACACGTGAGGCCTCCAGATGCCGGGATGGGGCCTTTATTTAAATGTTGTATTCTTTTGTTCTTTTGGTTAATCCCTTTTAGCGTTGTAGCTGTCACGGTTTTTCACTAATTTGTTTTCGGTTTTATACTTAGCATCATCTTGGCAACACATATTGGTCTTTCTTTTATAGTGTGGCTTCTAGGGCTTTTTTTTATTCTTTCTTGTAGTGTTATGTACTTCTTTGGTTTTTGCTGCCTTGCTTTTAGTATTGTACTTGACATCTTGGTGCGCCCTCATTTGATAGTTAGGCTCTAAGCCTTATTTAGTCTTTCCTGTAGGGTTATTATGCACTTTTTATTTGGTTTGCTTTTCCTTTTGCATTTGGCGTATTCTTGATGTATTCTTTCTATTGTAAAATGAATGACACATATTTTGGTGTGGTTCAAGAAACAAATGCATCTTCTAGTGTGGCGAGATCCTAGTGTATGACTGCAAATCCTCCAACCCCTTGGTGTGGAGGCGCCCTCGAGCAGTCGCCCCTTTTTTCTTTTCTCTACATTCTCTCCAAGTGGACCGAATACTATTTTCCTCCCCTTCACTTCATAGAATGGGCCGAATCCTACTTCCCTTCCCCTAGTTTTTTTTTCATTTTGCCTTTAGTTTGGTATCAGCTTGGGCTTTAAAAAGGAATAACAGAGAGGAGGTTTATGGGAATTGAATAAATCTATATAGACGTGGCTATAGAAAATCGGAGAGGAAGAACGTGAAGCTTGGCATCCGACATCACCGACTGACTTCAATAATATTTCTTCCCCGAAGCCAGGCCCGGGCCCACGGGAGTGCTGCCCGTGCGGCCGCACAGGGCCCCAAATTTTTGGGGGCCCATAATTTGTAAGTTGGCCTTTTATATATGGATAATATTCATGTACGTTAGAAAATAATCACGAAACCAACCTAGCTCAATTGGTTCTCTGGTTTGACCCGGTAGATTGTTGAGCAGGAGGTTGCAGATTCAATTCCCACATAGTACTCTGACTTTTTTATATTTTGATTGGTGCTACTTTTTTATCCCTCCAATCCAACATTTTCCTATTCTAATTGATGCGTATACCTATGATACAAATACTTAATTATCCATTATATTAGTATTGAATAAAACTTACCCGGTGGATGCATAAATCACACTATATCCACTTTTGAGATAAATTTCTATAAATCACACTATCTACGTACTTTGGGTACAAATTTCTAATTCAAGTATTAAACATATCAAAAAATTTGAAGTTTGATATTGTAATAGTGCATTTCTCTCATGGGGTAGTTCTTATAATAGGATTGCCCATATTTCTCGCATATGCTTTACTCCTTTCTTTTCTTTGATTTTTCTCTATTTGATTGGCGCTGCTTGTTTTTTCTTTTATCCAACCTTTTCCTGTTCTGATAGATGCATATGCATATGATACAAATATTTAATTATCCATTTTATTAGTATTGAATAAAAATTACACGGTGGATGCATAAATCACACTATATAGACTTTTGGGGCAAATTTCTATAAATCACACTATATACACTTTTGGTGGCCGAAGCGGCGGAGCGGCGTCAGAGGAGGCGGAATCGCTCACCGGAGAGGAGGCAGCCGGCGGCGGGAGTGAAAGCGGCGGAGGGGAGTAGGGTTTAGAAACCGAACTCCCCTCCGCGGCCCCTTTTAGTACGGGACGACCGCTCGATTTCTCGGGGGCCCGAACTCGTTATACGGGCCAGGCCGCGAGTTCGGGCTCAGTTCTGGCCCATCTCCGAACCGAACCCCTATTCTCGCTGAAATTATTCAGTGTCGGCTGCGAGTTCGGGCTCTGCTAGAGATGCTCTAATAAGCTTATCCATATTACCATATGCACGTATTTATGTAGTAAAATAGGGCCCATATTAAAATTTCGCACAGGGCCTCGGATTTTGGCGGCCCGGCCCTGCCCGAAGCAACCGCCGTCCTTTCGTACTTCAATTACTTCATTGGATTGAGTAACAGCCCTGCCCCCTGGTCTAATTTAGGCTCTTTTGTACTTCCATTCCTGTATATTGAGATGTTACGTCTGCTTTGCGCATATTTTAACTTCCGCAAATTGTTTCTACTCGTGTAGTTAATCAACAAGCTAGCTAGGCCGGCTGATTTTAGAGTGCGAGCAGCTCAGACCAGTTTCACATTCAGCAGTGGCGAACAGCCGGATTCAAGCAGTGATTCAACATTTTATCGAGTGATTCATATCGTTGACCGCGAGACCTGTTGTGCAGAGTACTGCTGTTCTCGAGAATGCTCTAGTATTGTGTGCATAATCGTTGATTCATATTTTGATATTTGTCCAGTCGGAGACGCTGTGTACATACTCGCTGCTTCTCTGTATTACCATATCCTAAGTTTGCTAGTTTTCTTAATTTTTATGCTACCCTGTGTGCAAGATATATATGTTTCTAGAATTTTTGCAAATTGCAGTTTCTTTTTCTCTAACACACACCAAAACATGTGTCTTTGTATACTACAAGAGAAAACAGTCAGAAGACAGGGTAGTACAAGCACGTAGTCAAGCTACAAAGGTAAAAGCAAAGCTACAAGGCATATTGCAGTTTGTTATGGTTCCATCTCTAGTTTTTAAGGAATAGAACATGTAAATCTGCATGGTATCGCTTGATTATTATCTGAAGATAATTCAAGACATTGTGTATTGCATCATATCAGTATATATGAGCATGTTCTCACGAATAGGAGCATTTCAGTCATTTCACTTCAGGCCTCGGTGAGGCCACGGCCCAGCCAGACAGGATAATGCTGCCATCAACATTTCATGGTCATGGGCATCGTACTATGGAAATATGGATTGTCAAAAAGACGACGAATATCTATCTCATCGAAATCTCTTATCTGAATTAGACACAATTGCTCCTTGCTAGCGTATAGCAGTAGCAACAGTACCTACCCTGGCTCTTTGTACCGATCACCAGATCCCAGGCTGTCCTACGCCTGTTGAGCTTGACCTGAAGGCGGATCCGGGAATGAGGCCATGATCCAAACAGCGAGAGGCCAGAGAGATCAGACAGGAAGCGTGAGATCGACTTGCATGTGCATGTGCTGATGTGCATTGAGTCCCTTGCCCTGACCAGTGACCACACCGAACACGTGCGGGGGGCGGGTTCCCTTGCCGCGCCTCGCTCATTGAGGCTGAGCAGGTTTCTAGACAAAAAGGTACTAGTGTAACTATTTCGAACACAAAATATGTTTATTTCGGTCCGTTTGAGTTGGTCCGCAGGCGAAAATGAGACAACATCTTTCTTTGGTCCGTTTGGATCGAGATGTATCCTGCGGTCAGGCATATTTTTTAATAATATTTGATAGATTTAAATATTAATTTACATAGGTAAAATAAAGTAAAAGAACATAAATATAAATAAAATAAACCCTACCTATATAGGGTTTGAGCCATTGCTTCCTAATCCTCATTGACCATGGCTCCCACGGTCATGGCTAGATTGGTGTTGCAGGTGCTGCCGTTGGCGCTGGAGCTTAGCGGCAGTGTTGGCGCAGGCACGGGCGCCCGCTGGCACGATGGATCACCAGAGGCGTGGTAGGTCTTCCCTACGCCAGGATAATTCACGTAATTGTACGGCGAGGCCCTCCCACTTGGTCAGGTCCTCCAACTTGATTTGCGTGATGGCCAACTTGAGGCCTCCTCGTAGTTCAGCTCGGGTGGCTGGATGAGGAGTTCGCCCTCCCGCTTCATGGTCACCCCCGCCTCCTGCTGATACGCGATGATAGGGCAAAGGTGGCCGATCTTTCGATGAGACGTGGATAAATCGATTTGTTGGTGGAGTTCGTGCTTGACGATCCGACTACACATGCAAAGCTCGTGCGCCAATGCAATCGCTAGGACAATCTTCGGAAGTTACTGATCTTGCGGATGCACGATCAGCCTGACCAGCGAGGGTCTTAATTCCTACCTGAAATCGAGAATAAGTAAGAACTAATGATGCAATCAGAATTTTGCGAATATAGATGAAAGCTTTATTGAAAAATGTGGGATTCCAAGTAGTCGGTCTTGTTCTGGGTGTTGGCCTCAAAAGAAGTACACGAGAGTTGCAGCAATGACTAACTTTTAGTCTAATCAAAATCCCAGTTCTAATAACGGCTACAGAGGGATATATATGGGGGAAGTGAAGAGATTTTCGTCCAACCAGCTAGGGTGGGCCAAAAAACACACCTAAATGGGCCTTCCTCCACTTATATGACCTCTTAAAATCCCCTAAAATACCTAATCCGAAAATACATGGGTCTGACCCATTAAGGGCCCTTTTGTTGTGGCTTTTTTTGGCTTTTTGGCTTTGGCTTCCAAAATCCAAAAGCCAAAAAAGCACCTATTTAGGTGTTTTTTTTGGCTTTTGCCAAAGCCAAAAAGCCAAAAAAAGCCACAACAAAAGGGCCCTAAGCAAGGTGACACAACACCAAAAATAACTCTTGGACGAATTTTATGATGATGTAATTTGTAGAATTCGTCCAAGCATCATTGCTTCATTATGGTGGCTTCAATGTTCTGAAATCCTCGCTTGTAGTGCCATCCTAAATCCTCGCGGGCCGGCTGCCATCTTCATGCACGTTCCTAATCCAATGCTTGATATCCATGCTAGATCCATTCCTAAATAATATAAATACATTTGATTTAGGCAACATCATATTCTTATATATATTAGGAAGAATTCCTAGTAACGAAGGTACCTGATAATTTAACACACAAGCTCTTGCAAGAGGTCCTTGTATTTGAAGTACAAGAGGACATGTGGTTGTAGGAGTATCGGTTGTATCTATCATAGCGATATCCTCATCATCCTCCCCTTCTTGAATTGAAGTCGTCCTCGACGTAGTCTCATCTTTTTCACCAAAATATGGCTTCAAATCGGAGGTAATGATGTCCTCATCATCCTCCCTTTCTTGAAAGAAAATCCGTCCTCGGCGATGTTTATTCTGTAAACATGCTAACAAAATAGACAGGGTATATGCATGGTATATGTATATGTCATCCGTTTTAACAACTCTCTCATGTTGCCCATTTAATTTAGTACATATACCAGTATTGTAGTAGTTTAGAAGATCATTAGTCCCCAGTAAACATTTATCACAACTCAGTTTGTAGATATAAGTGAAGCACATATTAACTTCTTTCAAATTGTAATGCTCATCATTAAACCATCCCAATAGTGGTAAATCAAAATTCAGTGTTTCTAAATTACATGCTACAACTAGCTTAAATAAGCGATCACGCAAATAGAGTCTATAACGTTATTGGAGGTTATATCAAAATGATTGGACATAATTGGAATTTTACTTCCCATCAAACCAATAGTATATGGAACATCATCACATGTAATGCAAATTTTATTCACCAAAAATTCATTGTCTACGCCATACTCTTCAATTAAATTAAAAGTAAAACCAGGGGCATAAACACTCCTTAAACATCTGAGTTCAACAATCTTATTTCTAGCATGTGACAAAGACATAGGAGGATCCAGTATAATAGACCACAAAGAATTATCTTGAGAAACTTCAGCTGAAACTTCATCATTGTGAACCAATTTTATATGATCTAAATTAGATTCAAAAATTGTGTCACATGGTCCATTCTCAGTGTCACTTATCTCAACAAGCTCACTCATATGAAAGCACGAATTAGAATAAAAAATAGGTGCACTTAAACCATCATCTATCTCAATTTTTTGATCACATAACACATTCAAATTAATAGCACAATCCTCTAATATAGGTGGTGTGACCAAATCATCGACAAACTCAACACGTGACATAGTTAAATTAACATGACATTGACCAATTTCGAGTGTAGGAACAAAATGAGTACCTTCACCACAACTTTGAACAATTGTTTCAAATGATGGAGGAACTCTTGGAGGTGACTCGTCAACAACTCGAGATGTGTCAACCACGGTTGATGGAGAAGCGAGAACATTCACCTTCTTCTTGCACTTGTTTGTTACACGTCTCTTTATGTCCTTTTCAGCTTTGCAAGCAAGACGAAACATACGATCGATAGAATAAAATTCTTCATGCATAACTATGTCCTGAATGTCACAGTTTAAACCTCTCCAAAATCTGTCCATAAAATCATCTTCATTTTCTTCTAAAAATGAGTGCAACAAGGTAGTGTCTAACGCATCATAATATTCTTGAACCTGTAACTACCTTGATTTAGATTTTGCAATTTTTTAACCATATCACAAGTATACCGTGATGGAACAAATCTATACCGCATAGCAAGTTTCAAATCGTGCCAAGTAGTAGGTATATAATCAGGGTATAACCGACAATATTCATTCCACCATAAAGAAGCAAAATCAGTGAATGTAATAATTGCAGTTTTTATTTTCTTTCGTTCAGAAAAATTATGGGAAACAAATAAATCATTTATCTCAAACTTCCATTCAATATAAAAACCAGGATTATAACGACCATTAAATTGTGGCATAGAAAATGTAACCTGATCATGTGTCTGATCATGTGTCTTAACCTTTCGTGGTCGTTGTTGCAATTTAGTAGGTGGCGGCACATCGCCAACCATAGTCGACGTCCAAGAAATTCTAACTCCAGAAGCTGCCATGATTAGTAGAAAACAAGAAACAAATAACAAGTATATGTTCCAATCAACTACTAGGTGGTAGTGGTGGTATGCCGCTCACAAAATTGCAGATATAAAATTCTTACAAGTTCTTACCATTCAGAAGGCGGCGATCGGCAACCAGCAGTATCAAGTAACTCCAAAGATTGAGCGAAGCGATTGCCAGCCACACATACAACACACGGTGTAGAAATATGTATAGCTGTAGGTAGGCTCAAAATATGTGGAACTACCACCACGATAATCAATGTAAAGCTGAAAATTCGTTCAAAATTATCAAGTGCTGGTTCTAGACTAGACTGTACTAGAGACGCGAGCCTAAATCACAGATGATATGTCACACACGCGAGATAGAAGGTATGTATCTAGTTGTATACGAAACAAATATGGGAACGTATCAGGTGAAAATGGGCTATGTTCTGAAAATCTGAAAATATGCATCTGAGCCATTGGATTGTGTACCAACGGACAGATTTACAACCTCCCTCCCACGCAGCTCATTTGCAAAAATAGCCCTCCAAATGATAGTTGGGATAGTTTGTATGATTCCGTCTGTTTCCATATTCCAATCTGATAGCACCATCTCCATCTCTCTACCAGCACACAACTCCGGAATCCGTCGGCACCTACCTTCTATTCCACTCGTCGGCCTCCCCCACGCCCGGCGATGCAGAACCCGATCCCTTCCTAGCCCATGCTGTCGAAGCCGTCAGGCTCGTGCTCCAACGTCGCCCAGCAAGGGGGTCCATGTTCCATCTTAGCAGCGGCAGACGCTGATTTCTCTCTCCATAGCAGCGCCTTCTTCTCCGGAAGCTGCGCCTATGAATCTGGCCATCCCGTAACTACTATGGTTTCCCTTGTAAACTGACAAAAGCATTTGCGTCTGCACTGTAAAAAGGTCGATCCAGATCCTACGTTTGTTCTTTTCTTATGGCCGAATTGCTCCAGATCTGAATTTTTATTACTTTGCAACACATCTGCGTCTGCACTTTAGTTTCAAATCCAGAACCTGGATCTCTTTTTTCAGAGTATTGGACAAACGAATCCCAGATCGAAGTAGGAGTGCACAGATTCATGAAGTAGAATATTCAGTTCAGAGAAATTTTCTTGAATGGTAATTTTTCAATGCTCGTTCATGGAGAATATTCAGTATTGAACTCGTTCATGGAGACCTGTTTTTCAATGCTCGTGATCTGTAGTCTGAACTGCCATTCCAACATGGATGGGGGCTCACGGCTTGAGCCAGGGGAGGTTATTTTGTGAAATGTCAATTGGCACAGGTGGTTTCTGCAAAAAACATCTTCAAAGTGACGGTGGTGGGATGCCCTGTTTCATCCAACCGTTGGTACAGAATCCAACCATCCACATTGGAAATTTTCAGATTTGCAGAATCTATCCATTTCCACAGGATATGTCCCCAACCCAAACAAATCTCTACTACTATTAAAAGAGCCAGAGCGGCAGATCCAATTGATCTTCACCATCTAATCATCAAAACCAACGACTCAGATTTACCTTAAAACAAGTGTTAGACGCCCACTTCTCCCACGTCTGCACAAATCAAACCGCAGCTAAAAGTCTAAAACACATAGTCAGACGCCCGTTGAAACGGATCCAATTTCTTATCCTCCCCCCCGTATTTTCCCCAACAATCTGTGGCCGATGCGAGGAAACCGCCACCCGCCGGACGCGAGCCTGCCGCCGCCCTGCCAACGTGCGAGCACTGCGCCTCCCTGCTCACGCCGCCGCCCTGCCCATGTCGCCCAGCCCGACACGAGCCCGCCGCCGCCCTGCCCGCGTGCGAGCATGGCTCCGTCCTGCTATTGCCGCCGTCCAGTCCACGCCCACCTGCCCGACTCGAGCACGTCGCCGCCTTGCAGACCGCCGATTTGTATCAGCCCCCTCTGAAGCAAGAAAATCATGCCCTACCGCCGCCTGCGACGCTGCCGCATCCCGGTACGCCACAGATCTCTACCGCTGCCTCTGATGCCGCAGCTCTCTACGCAGCCTGCCACATGAAGGCGTCGCCGGCCGTGAAAGCTGTTTTTCCTAGCGAACGCCGCGGCAGTTTCTTCAGGTTTGCACATGCAGTTTTTGGTTTGCTTCTGTACTTCGGTAGGGTTCAGTTATTACCAAATTTAGCTTTCATATCTCCTGCAACCTTTGTAATCCCAAGTGTATAGTTAAATTGCTTCAACTATCTGATTAATTGGATTGGAGTGCATATATGGTCTTTCAACAGTAGTATTAGTTGTGAAAAAACTATAGTGAATATTGCATATGATACAAAAGATAGTTAATATTTCTAATGTTCTCAGTGTATTCTTTTCGAGTGTTTGAGATGAGATTTTTAATTTTGGTCTGATAATTAAGGTAACAAAGATAATCACCATTTATTTCAGGAGATGGTGCTTTACTTTGCTATGGTTCATGAAAATCTGGCCTAATTGATGTTTTCCATTTGATACCATAGTACTATTATGTTTTGGCACATGTGGATAAGTGTTATATCGCATTAGTGAATAGCAATGTTTTTTTTATTCATGCAATTAATTGATCATTAACAAATGTAGTATGAAGAGACATTGCATTGGCTGCGTATGTTTGTTTGAGCTCAATGGTGCATGTTAGCCAGGGGTGAAAGTTAAATCTTGGACTGGCTGTTAATAGTGTCCAATAGCTACTGCTTGATTATCTGCAAAATTTAGGAGGTAATTTATGATTATTACTACTGTATGTTCCCTCTGATGTTTAATCACGTAATTTAAAAATTAATGAGACCAATTTGGCTGCTCCTTATGCTGAACTGCCAATTCTCATATGTACTGCATGCCCACAAGGGCCTGGTCTAATATCTTAATGAGGGTTGCTTCATTCCTCACAGAACGTAGATGCCTTTTAGTTTTAAATGGACTAGAGAAATGTTTAAAGTAACAAGGTTCACATGGACCTATATTTTTCCTCTCATTGGTCATTGCGCATGAATATGTTTATTCAAGTCAGGTCTGCCATGTGCTCTGCTTCCTGTCAAAGTTAAGTATCCATTCATGTGCTTCTCTTTTGCCTTTTGAACCTTTGAACCTTGAAAAGTTGATTTATTAATTTGTCTCATGATCAATAGATTCAGGTGGATTCTATAGCCATAGCAACACATCTTTTGTTTGATACAGATATGGGGTTGGCATGCCCAAACTTGTAATGTGAAAACATTACTGAACTGTTGGAGAATTTATTTAATGTCGATCTCTCCATTGATTCATGATGGGGATGTCACAAACATCTCTCTGATTTCTTCAGTGTGCTTGAAATGTGCGTGTGGATATGTCTTTATTAGCTAATCATTCTTATTGCAGGGATTGATGATGCAAGTACCACGAGGATTGAGGGCAGTGGTGAACTGGTGATCATTCAGACTCAGTCATCATTCATCAAGAAAAGGCAGAAAATGGGGCAGTTCTTCTATCTCATCTCATGTATTTACTTTATTATGACTTTTGATTTATGATCTGTTATATTATTGCATTATACATATACTCGCCATTTCGCTGTTTTTTGAAATCGCCGTATCCCGTATCGCTGACTCCATATCGCCGTATCCATGTTGCCGTATCGGTACTTCATAGCTTGGAGCATAAGAAACTGGTGCACTTTTTAAATTTAATTTGAGATTTTCCTTTCATTCATGCACTACTCTGAGTTGGAATGTTCTCAAACTATTACTCGCTTACGGAGATAAGTTGGCTGCACCTTCATGTAGCAGCATAGCAGATTAACACATACAAGCACAATTGACCAACCGATAGAATGTGTATCTAGAAGTTGCTGGAACATCTGATACCTCTGTACCATGGGGTAAAGCACACAGTACAGCTCTTTCAGTTTGCAGGTATGAACTTGATCGTTTACTGGTCCATTTATCTGTTTTATGGATATGTCATTTCACATAGTTTCTCCACTTCGCTATTATAATCTGATATGCATTTCTGATATAAAAAGATCCTTGTAAGTAGTTTACTGTCAAGTGCATAACAGGTTGAGAGCATCATCCAATGATGTTAATCTGTCAGTAGTTTCACATGAAAATTTGAGTGACATATCTTCAGAACTATATAAGAACTATATCAGTAATTCATCATACTACATCAGTAATAAGAACTATATAAGATTTCGTTACTACTTTTTGCTATTTGTGCACCACACAATTGTCGTATTTATGACGGCTATCAATGCGGCATTCTTCTTATACGTCATGTAAAACCATTCTATTATGTGAGATTTCCCTTTGTGAATGATTATAATGTTTTATTGCTATGTTTTAAACAAATGAAGAAGATGTTTTCAGAAGTTCCAGAGACAATGTTAAAGTTACATATAACTTTACAATATAGAAAAAATTGATTTATTCAATGTATATAGGTTTCTTAATTGAGACGTGCGTTGCACTGTGGTGCAGGCCATTATTTGGTACCTATACACTTCGTTTCTAACGGATAAAAAATATCAAACTTTGGAGAGAGTTATTTATGTTCTTTCATGTGCAGATTGCAAGACCGAGAGGATCCGTTTGATGAGAGAAATTGTAGTGATATGAGGATTACGATCGTATGGTTATGTATGACAATCGAATAAGGGGATTTGTAAACATATTTCTTCCATATGAATTTTGAGGTCTTAACATGTATGAGTGATCTTGCCGAATGATGTTCGCTGATTTATTTTTGTAAATTCAAGGGTAATTCATCATACTACATCAGTAATAAGAACTATATAAGATTTCGTTACTACTTTTTCTATTTGTGCACCACACATTTGTCATATTTCTGGTTGGTGACGGCTATCAATGCGGCATTCTTCTTATACGCCATGTAAAACCATTCTATTATGTGAGATTTGCCTTTGTGAATGATTATAATGTTTAATTGCTATGTTTTAAACAAACTAAGAAGATATTTTCAGAAGTTCTAGAAACAATGTTAAAGTTACATATAACTTTACAATATAGAAAAAATGGTTTATTCAATGTATATATGTTTCTTAATTGAGACTTGCGTTGCACGTGCAAGCTTACTAGTATGCTTAAAGTAGGAGATAGACGAGCGGTGCAACATCGCTGCGGAGAACAATGCGAAAGTACGCTCGGCTAATCTACTTAAGCGTTGATTGATCTAGCTAGTGGCAGAGAGCCGTGGATAGCAAAGCCGACACGCCTTGTCGATAGGCAACTCCTGCAACTCTCTAGGAGCCTTCTTGCGGACAGAAAAAAATGACCGAAACGAAACAACGATCAAGCTCTAGGATCCTTGTCTTTTCTTTTATACGAACGGTTCCTTCCCAAACGATAGAATTTGATCTGTATCTATTTTTTTCTCTCTATTTTTTTCTTATTTTTTCTCCTTCTTCTTCCACTTTTTCGCTTTTTTTTCTCGTTAGACGGAACAACTCCTCGACAGATACTCTGAACAGACTCAAATTCCACAAGGCAAAATCTACGTTCAGCCGAAACAAAACTAGATCTATCTTTTCTTGTATATACTATAGAATATGCACCGTTTTGAGTGCTTCTACCATATCCAGAAGAACAAGAGAGCAGATGACAGCTATTGTGCCTACAAACTTGATCTATCCAAAGCATGTGACAGAGTTGATTGGAACTATTTGCGGTGCATTCTCGTCAAAATGGGTTTTGCAACAGAATGGGTGAACAAGGTCATGGCATGTGTGACTTCGGTCAAGTTTGCTGTGAAAATTAACGGAGAACTAACAAATACCTTTGCACCTTCGAGAGGGCTGAGACAAGGGGACCCTTTGTCGCCTTATCTTTTCCTTTTTGTCGCAGAGGGGCTCTCAAAACTTCTTCAGAGAGCTGTGTACAATCAGGAACTCCTTGATCTCAAATGCTGTAGAGGAGCCCCTGGTATATCGCATCTACTGTTTGCAGATGATAGCTTACTTTTCTTCAAAGCTTCAAGCGAACAAGCTACAGTTATCAAGCACACCATTGCCCAATTCGAGAGATGCACAGGTCAACTTCTGAGCTCTGAGAAATGTTCACTTATGCTTAATGAGGTGTGCCCTACTGAGACCCAAGAGGAGATCAAAAGTATTCTTGGAATAACTCAAAGTACCTTTGATGAGAAGTATCTTGGGCTTCCAACTCCAGAAGGAAGAATGAAAGCAGAAAAATTCCAACCGACAAAGGACAGATTTGCTAAAAGGTTATCCTATATAAATGAGAAACTAATGTCGATGGCAGGTAAGGAGGTCCTCATCAAATCGGTAGCTCAAGCCTTGCCTATTTACATTATGGGCATCTTCAAGCTCCCCGCTGGTTTCCATGATGATTATATGCAACTGATCAGGAATTTCTGGTGGGGAGAGGAAGACGGAGAAAGGAAAGTTCATTGGTCCTCCTGGGATAATCTCATCAAACCGAAAAACCAAGGCGGTATGGGGTTTAGAGACACAACTCTTTTCAACCAAGCTCTTCTTGCCCGCCAAGCTTGGAGACTGATCCAAAATCCCAATAGTTTAGCTGCAAGAATTATGAAAGCTATTTATTATCCTAGGGGAAATCTCATTGACACTGTGTTCAGAGCTCAAGCATCTCCTGTTTGGCATGGGATTGAACATGGTTTGGAACTTCTCAAAGAGGGAGTGGTTTGGAGAATAGGCGATGGCAAAAGTATTAGAACTTGGAGAGATAATTGGCTTCCGAGAAACCATGCTTTAAAAGCTCAGCCAACCAGAATACCAGATAGACATAGGCGTGTCTATCAGCTGGTAAACAGTGTGGACAGTAGTTGGAAAGTGCAAATCATTTGTAGAAATTTTCAACCCCATGATGCTGACCTTATCTTGCAGCTGAAACCCCCGGATGCATCAAATAAGGATTTCCTTGCCTGGCATTATGAGAAAAATGGAGTCTTTTCAGTTAGAAGTGCTTACAAGTTAGCATATTTTCTGAAATACAACCAAATATCAAAACCCAGTTCGAGCTCAAGAGAAGAAGGCACCCGAGACTTGTGGAAACTTATCTGGAATGCTCCAGTACCAAACAAGATCAGAATTTTTGCTTGGCGGGTGGCTTGTGATAATCTTGCCACAAAAAGCAATAAATTCAAAAGGAACTTAGAGATAGACTGCATCTGCAAGACATGTAGTTGCAAAGATGAAACAAGTTACCATGCCACGGTTGAGTGCACAAAAGCTAAAGCTCTAAGACAGGAGATGAGAAATAAGTGGAGCATTCCTGATGAGGACGACTTCATGTATACTGGACCAGATTGGCTTCTTCTGTTGTTGGCAAACATTAGTAATGACAGGAGGGGCCTTATTCTTATGATTCTTTGGAGGTCCTGGCATCTGCGTTGTGATGTTATTCATAGCAAAGGAGAGTGTAAAATTTCTGACTCCGTACATTATTTGGATAGATACTTGCAGGATCTTATGCTAAATTGCAGGAAACATGATAACGAAAAAGGCAAACAGCCTATATCAAATGCAGGTACGCCCATTGCAGCCTGTCATGCGTCTGGGACTTCTGCTGAAGGGAAGGACACCATGGAGTGTTGGAAGCCACCTGGACACGGCTGGGTAAAAATCAATGTCGACGCTAGTTTCACCGGTGAAGACGGCAAGAGCTATATGGGATGTATTGCTAGAGATAGTACTGGAAAGGTTCTTTGGGCAAGTTGCCGAGGCACTGGGACATGTGCAAATGCAGAAGAAGCTGAAGCAATTGCCTGTCTTGCATCGTTACATATGATTCCTAATCCTGACAATTTAAGCGTGGTGATGGAATCAGATAATGCTGCTGTTGTGGAGGCGATCAAGAAAAGAAACCAAAAGCTGTCGTGTCTCTGGCGCACGTATGATGAGATCGAGACCTTTCAAGCGAGATTTAGCAATTTCGAAGTTTGTAAAATTAGAAGAGGGAGCAACCAGGTAGCTCACGAGCTTGCCAAATTAGCTAGATTACATGCTATCAATAACTTCTGGATGGGGCATGTCCCAACAGAAGTTGATCGTCTTGTTTTGGATGACTTTGTAAACTGTGATATTAAGATGCAATGAAACTCTCTCTTCCTCAAAAAAAGAAAAAGACAAGCAAAACAACCCAGCTAAAAATGGAACCTGATCGGTACACTTCTTTCTTTTTTCTAGCCCGATCAAAACTTTCCAACAAAGGACTGGTATAGAATAAATAGTAGGAACGGATCTGACTTGCCTCAGTACGCGATACAAAAATCTGATGTTCTTTCCGCTCTTATAGATAGCAAAGCTCAAAGTTGATCTACGCGTTTTTCTTTTGACCGGACTCTATGGCAGCATGGAACTGAAGAAAGATGAACACAAAAATTATTTGGATGGCGTGAAGATAGTGCATGGTGGCGGCAACAAAACAAAAGATGGATGAAATTGGGCGACGTGACAAGAACATGGTTAGAACTCGAAACTCTAAAAAACTAGACACTAAAATCAGCAAATCGACAGACGATACAACGAAAATTTAACAAAACAAAAATAAAGTGGTGATAGCAAAAAATGCTAAGACTGGTTTTAGGTGAGGATGAACTAATCTAACTTATTTTTGTGGGGCTTTTTTTCTAGGTTATAAGTAAAACAAATCTAAACTAGGGAAACTGTAAATCTCACCGAGCAACCTGAAATCTGATACCACTTGATAGGGAAAATGTGTCCGATCTTTCGATGAGAGTATGATAGCGTCGATTTGTTGGTGGAGTTCGTGCCTGACGATCCGACTACACGTGCAAAGCTCGTGCGCCAATGCAATCGCTAGGACAATCTCCGGAAGTTACTGATCTTGCGGATGCGCGATCAGCCTAACCAACAAGGATCTTAATTCCTACCTAAAATCGAGAACAAGTAAGAACTAATATTACAATCAGAATATTGCGGATATAGATGAAAACTTTATTGAATAAGGTGGGATTCCGAATAGTCGGTCTTGTTCTGGACGTTGGCCTCAAAAGAAGTACACGAGAGTTGCAGCAATGACTAACTTTTAATCTAATCAAAATCCCAGTTCTAATGGGATATATATGGGGGAAGTGAAGGGATTTTCGTCCAACCAGCTAGGGTGGGCCAAAAACACACCGAAATGGGCCTTCCTCCACTTATATCGCCTCTTAAAATCCCCTAAAATACCTAATCCGAAAATACATGGGTCTGACCCATTAAGCAAGGTGACACAGCACCAAAAATAACTCTTGGACGAATTTTATGATGATGTAATTTGTAGAATTCGTCCAAACATCATTGCTTCATTATGGTGGCTTCAATGTTCTGAAATTTTCGCTTGTAGTGCCATCCTGAATCCTCGCGGGCCTGCTGCCATCTCCATGCACATTCCTAATCCAATGCTTGACGTCCATGCTAGATCCATTCCTAAATAATATAAATACATTTTATTTAGGCAACATCATATTCTTATATATATTAGGAAGAATTTCTAGTAACGAAGGTACCTGATAACTTAGTTGAAACACACAAGCTCTTGCAAGAGGTTCTTGTATTTGAAGTACAAGAGGACATGTGGTTGTAGGAGTATCGGTTGTATCTATCATAGCGATGTCCTCATCATCCTCCCCTTCTTGAATTGAAGTCATCCTTGACGTAGTCATCTTTTTCACCAAAATATGGCTTCAAATCGGAGGTAATGATGTCCTCATCACGCGAGGAGGGTGAGGTAGTCCAGCATGTCTTTGCACGGACCATTGCCAAGGATGTCGTCGCCAGCTCCATGTCCTTGCCACCGTTGTCCTCGGCATCGCCTAGGCACACGGCACGGCACCGCGTGCGGGTCAAACTCCCAAGACTTGAACGTGTCAAGTTCGGGGTGTCCCGGGTGTACATGTCGTATCAGTCGTTCCACATATCGGGCGGGAGGAGGGACCGCTGGCGGCGGATCTCATCGTGTCGCGCTTGTCCTTCCCGTGGCACAGGTGGCACCGGCACCCTCGGTGCGTTCAGGTGCCAGCCTGCGGGAAGGTTCACGTCAGACCACGACACTATCATCCTCGTCTCCCACTGATACCGAGCCGCAACGCATGTTCCGCTCGGTGCGAGTACCCCCACCTCGTGGTCGTTGCAGCCATCCTCCGTGGTCAGGATTTGCCCATCGCACGGTGTTGTTGCTTGTGTTATGGGGAGCAAGACTCTCTAGATGTGGCAATGGCACGGGCATTGTGTGCAGTGGCAGGCGATGCTGCACGCCTTGAAAAGGATGAGAATGAGTCCTTCATCAATGCCAGCACTGGATTCCAAGCAAAGACCACCACCGGCTGCAATCCGCTACCAATCCTGCAACACAGAAGACGAAGCGGCCATTTGGTCACTGCCAGGAGGACCCGGGCTTAACGTGGGAAGACACGCGGACAACGGGCAGATGCATTCATATCCCAAATTTGGGTCTAGAATGGATCGGCCCGTTTGGCGTCAGGCCGTTGATTCATGTTTTTTGTGTCCCCCTATCCGCGTGGACTAAAACAGACCGCCTCAGTCCGTTTGGGTCGCGCCGTCGGGATGCCCTTACTAAGACATGAAGGGATGCGAAACGGTACGTTCGGGACTTCCACGAGAAGCGATCGCAAGGCGGCTCAAAAATCCCATCTAGGGTTCCGTCCCCTCACCGGCGACGCTGCTGGTCCGCTCTGCCTCCGGTGGCCTTAGGGCCTTGGAGGTGTGGTGGACCACGGCCTCTCGCCGGCGGGAGGGCTTTCGTTCTTTGTTAGGTTATTTTCAGTGTCTTCTGTTGGGGGGATGACCCCCGGTATGCCAAAGGCATGCCAAACCGGATGGTTTGAGCCATCAGGATACCGGCTTGATATTCACTCCGGAGAACAAAGTTAAGCGTTTGGCTAAGTAAATCTATACCGGTATCCCCAAAGAGAGGTATACCGGTATGGGCTAAGAAGACACCGGCCTGCCAGTAAGAAGTGCACTGTAGGACGTCGACAGGACTGGTCAAAGATTCTCTCAAGAGCTAGAGGACAAGGATGGCCTAAGCAAAGTAACTTTAAACGAAGCCCTGACGCCAAATAAGAAGGTGACGCCAAAAGCAACCGGAGGACGTAGGACTCCCCGATTAAAGAAGATACCGGCGTCACCTGCGATTAAAGTAGCTTTATAAAGTAGCTTTGTAAAGTAGTTTGTCTATTCAAAGATGCCATTAGGGTTTCTTCCCCTGTAAGCCACCCTCTCCCCTATATAAGGAGAGGGGGCACACCCCCATCGCGGGTACGTAGAGTTCAGTAGCTATCTTGTGAGCACAAACCTGTATCCTGTCGAAATCAATGAAGAGAAAGATCTAGAGCAGAGTTCTTCCTTGTGTCTCTCTTCTTCTACCTTTGGCTTAGGCCAAGTTCTTGAGGAAAGCACCCTGAAGTTCATCCAATCTAATCCAAAAACCCTCCCCCGAGTCCTCTAGCGTCCAACTCGGCCCCAACTTAAGCCATCCCATGGCATCTGTCTGTTCACCACGACGACAGTTGGCGCCCACCGTGGGGCAGAGAGAGGCGCTTGCTGGAGTTCATATTCGGGCGGGCCTCCTCGATGTTGCAGGCGAGCGTACGGTGTCCGCGCTCATGCAGCGCATCTACGCCATGGACTTCATCAACGACAATGCGGGCTGCTTCGCCAACGGCGGTAAGTTCCCCAAGAACGGCCGCATCATCGAGTTCGGCAGCCACCGCATCTACTTCGGCACCGTCCCTGTGCGCCAGTGCCTCTCGCCGGTGCTGGTGGCACCGGATCCGCCAAGGTGGCTATGTGCTGGCCGCGCCGCCGGCAGCGTGGAGGTCATGATGGCTGGCGTGGCTAGCACCGGCAAGGACGCTGTGGAGGAAGGCGCTGGCTGTGCGGCTTCGACCCGTCCGGCCAAGCCACCGCTGGAGCGCGACGCAGGCGCTGCGGGAGTATCTTCAGCACCACCGGAAACGCCACTCCAAGCGGCGATGAACGTGCTGGCGACGCCCATCGCGCAGAACATCGACCCGGCAAAGGATCAGGCGGAGCTGGAGGCTACGCGCAAGGCGCTGCTTACCGGCGGCGCGAACATCATCCAGGCGCAGCGCGAGCTGAACCTAACCCTACGTGAGTATAACGCTGCCCATGGCTTTGCTTCAGTTAGCGCTCATGCTGCTAGGATGCCGGAAAACCGGCTTAAGGCTCGCAATTTAGATCAGGATTTGCATAGAGAAATTCTTGCCGGCAAAAGTACTTCTGCATCTGTGAGCATCGTAGAAAAACCTAAGTACAGTAGTCCGGATAAAACTATAAAAGCTGCTAAGGCCGCTATGGAGATGTGTGATTCACTATCCGGTGAGGCTTTGGCAAAGCAACAGGATAGAGTTAGAGAGCTGCTTGATACCATACAGGCACAAAATGATGAGCTTGCTAGAATGAACAAAGCAGCGCTAGAGTCAAAGTCGATCCGGTCGACAAAAGTTGCCGGAAGCAAGTCCCAGGGGCAGGCTTCGTCCCCCCATCCGGATAAGAGAAGGGAAAAAGAAATGAATGCGCGGCAGATGACCGTGTATGATCCGGTTCTTGCCGAAAAACAAAAAGCCGGGCCACATGATGCCGGATAAAAAAGCTATGGAGCAGGTCGCGGCTATGCCGGAAATGGCTACGCTCGAAATGGTTATGTCGGAAACAATCATGCCGGTAGACACGAAACCGGGCAAAATTATTGAGCTGCAAGGGCAGCGTATGCTGAAGAAGAAATGCGACCACCAAGGTACCGGCAGGCAAGAGCCGCGGAACCAGAAAGATATGAAGAAGGAGATTCTGAGGTGGAACGAGTCAGAGCCTACCGGAACCCTTTGGGGGAACGTGTGGGGGAAAGATGCTTGCCAGGCCGGGATGCGAGGCACAGGCTGGACAGAGTGCATCTTTCCGAGATAATCGAATATGAGGGTCCTCCTGGCCCAAAGTGCTTTGGCCCGCGAATCATGGGAGAAGAGCCACCGGTACGCAATTTCCAGTTGCCCCGGGACACAAAAACATATGATGACACGACCAAGCCGGAAGATTGGCTGGCAGATTATGTCACAACTGTTTATGTGGCTGGTGGCGGAGTAAACCGGCGTTGGGCTGTAAGAATCATACCATCCTACCTAGTAGGGCCTGCACGTATTTGGCTTAACAACTTGCCGGCAGGAAGCATAAATGGATGGTTGGACTTTGAGGAAGCCTTTGTGAGCAACTTCAGCAGTACTTACAAGAGGCCAAACAGGCCTCAGCAGCTCGCTTTATGCCAGCAGCGTTCAAATGAAACAGACCGGGACTATCTTACCCGGTGGAACTCAACAAGAAACACGTGTGAAGGAGTGATAGAAGCACAAGCGATTGCTTGGTTCAGTCAGGGATGCCGTAGAGGATCACCGCTGTGGCAAAGGCTACAAAGAAACATGCCAAGCACATTGGCTGAAATGATGCGGGTGGCGGAAAACTATGCGTTGGGAGATCCAATGCAACCGGCAGTACACGCTGAACCGGCGCAAACAAGCCAACCCCGGCAAGATCAACACCGGGATAACCGGCACAACAAAAGAAGGGAAGACTTTCCGGACCGAAGGTATGGTCCGCAGCAAGTAGCCGCGGTGCAGGAAAATTCTGGACCCAGCGGAAACCAGAGGCAAAAAACCGGATCGCAGCCATGGGCGGGTCCTAAGAAGAAATGGGTTCAAAAAGAAGGATGGGGACAGAAAAAAGATTGGCAAGAGCATATGAGATACACCATGGAAGCGGCAATGGACATGCCGTGCAAGCTGCACACTCCACATCCATCGAAGCCGGCGAACCATTTAACAAAAGATTGTTCCTGGATCAAGCACTTGATGCTGAGAGGAGCGGCAAAAGATGCGCAAGCAGATGGCTGTTCCACAATACTGCCGCCCTCGCACGACATGCTGCACCAGCACCCATTACCACCACCACCACCGCTTACCGGAGCCAATACCATACCGGTACAACAATACCAGCAAGTTAACCGGGTGGAGGAAAATCATGATCAACCACCTCCTCCGGCACCTTTAGGCCGGAATGTTTACGAGGATCCACATTTGTGCTGTGTTGTCTTTGTCACTGAGCCAACCGACTGGCAAAGTGTGCATCACCGTTCCATGGAAGTAAATGCCGTGATGCCGGCAGTTCCCAAGTACATGCTGTGGTCAGATCAGGAAATCACCTGGTCATTCAAAGATCACCCCAAGATCATGCCGAATCCGGGCGGTTACGCTCTTGTTGTGGACCCAATCATGCGAGGGCCAGAAACTCGAGTCAAGTTCAGCAAAGTGCTGATAGACAATGGAAGCAGCATAAACATCATGTACAAACATACGATGCACACGCTGGGGATAACAGAAAACATGCTCCAGCCAACTCACACAACGTTCCATGGAATCGTTCCGGGACTGTCCTGTGCACCGGTAGGAAAAGTCCGGGTGGATGTGTCTTTCGGAGGACGTGACAACTGCCGGGTGGAAAACATTCTGTTTGAGGTGGTGGACTTAGACAGTCCCTACCATGCACTGCTAGGGAGATCGGCATTGGCAGCTTTCATGGCCTCAACTCATACGGCTTACCTCAAGATGAAGATGCCGGCACCTCGTGGACCCTTAACTGTGGTGGGAAACTATAAAGTCTCACTAGAAACAGCATCTGCCGGATCAAACCTAGCGGAATCGCTGGTGATCGCAGAGGAAAAAAGAAGGATGCAAACTGCAGTTGCGCTGGCTCAGTCCTCACAGTTGAGCTTAGCGGCAATGAGTGGAAACTTGGGCACACCAGCATTCAAGCCGACAAATTAAACAAAGGACATTGTGCTGGACCCGGCTTACCCAAACCGCACCATTCGTATCGGTGCCGGCCTCAGTCAGGCATAGGAAAGCGCGCTCGTCAGCTTCCTCTGTGAGAATCGGAATATCTTTGCCTGGTCTACTGATGACTTGGTAGGTGTTCCGAGGGAGCTGGCTGAGCACTCTCTGAATGTCCGGAAAGACGCTAAGCCGGTGCGACAACCTTTGCGCCGGTTCGCTGAAGATAGGAGGAAGATCATTGGAGAAGAAGTAACAAAGCTGTTGGTTGCCGGTTTCATCGTGGAGGTAACGCATACTGAGTGGCTGGCTAATCCGGTGCTGGTCGAGAAGAAAAAAGAAGAAAACCTGGAGGCAAAAGCTCCAAAGGTGTGGCGCATGTGCATCGACTACACCAACCTCAACAAAGCTTGCCCAAAAGATCCCTTCCCTCTGCCCCGGATCGATCAGGTGATTGATTCTACTGCTGGGTGTGAGTTGTTGTCTTTCCTTGATGCTTATTCCGGTTTCCACCAAATTCCCCTGAAAAAGGAAGATCAAATAAAAACTGCGTTCATTACCCCGCACGGGGCTTATTGCTATGTCACTATGCCTTTTTGGTTTGCGCAACGCTGGTGCAACGTACCAGCGCTGTATGCAAAAATGCTTGTTTGATCAAATTGGAAAAAATGTGCAAGTCTATGTGGACGATGTCGTGATAAAAACTAAGGTAAAAGACACCCTAATTGACGATATCCGGCAAACATTCGATAACTTAAGAAGGTTCCGGATGAAACTCAATCCGGCAAAATGCACTTTCGGTGTCCCTGCCGGCAAACTGCTTGGTTTCCTTGTATCAAGCCGGGGCATTGAAGTGAATCCGGTAAAAATCCGGGCAATAGAAAGAATGACTATCCCGCAGGAACTAAAGGATGTGCAAAAGTTTACCGGAAGCTTGGCATCGCTAAGCCGGTTCATAAGCAGATTGGGAGAAAAGGCTCTGCCGCTCTACGCCTTAATGAAAAATCCGATACCTTCGTCTGGACCCCACAGGCAGACGTAGCGTTCAAAGAGCTGAAAAAGATGCTAGCCACAGCACCGGTGTTGGCCTCGCCTTTGGAGAGGGAGCCCATGTTGTTGTACATAGCAGCAACTAACCGGGTTGTGAGCGTTGTGGTTGTGGTAGAAAGAGAAGAAGAAGAAGAAAAAATTGTGCAGAGGCCGGTATACTACTTGAGCGAGGTGCTCTCCCTCTCAAAACAGAACTACCCCCACTTCCAAAAGATGACATACGGCGTGTACATGGCCGCCACCAAGCTCAAGCACTATTTCGAGGAGCACCCCATGAAAGTGGTGAGTGAAGCACCCATTTCAGATATCATGGGCAACAAAGATGCCAGCGGCAGGATTGCAAAATGGGCAATTCAATTGTCACCATACGTGCCGGTATACGAAAGAAGAGATGCCATAAAATCACAAGCCTTGGCTGATTTCCTGGTTGATTGGGCGGAAATGCAATACAAGCCGCCGGAACACAAAATAGAATACTGGAAGATGCACTTTGACGGGTCCAAGCTCAAAGAGGGGCTAGGTGCCGGTGTGGTACTTACCTCACCAAAGGGAGATCACCTCCGGTATGTTTTGCAAGTACATTTCAGGGCATCAAACAATGTCGCTGAGTATGAGGCTCTGATCCATGGGCTTAAGGTCGCAAAAGAAATCGGTGCTCACCGGATCATTTGCTATGGCGATTCAGATCTTGTGGTGCAGCAGTGTTCCGGAGATTGGGATGCAAAAGATGCCAACATGGCCTCATACCGGTTTCATGTGCAAAAGATTGCCGGTTTCTTCGAAGGGTGTGAGTTTCACCATGTGCCGCGGGCTGAAAATGAAGTCGCGGATGCTTTGTCTAAGCTAGGTTCATCAAGGCAAGAAATTCCTCCCGGAATAGCCTTAGCACACTTAAGAGTTCCATCAATCAAGCCAAGTCCGGAGTCGGAATCAATTTTCGTACCGGAATCACATGTGGTGCCAATGGATATTGATGAAGGAAACCCGGGGACTGTTCCGGCACACTAGGGGACTGTTCCGGTAAACCCGGGGACTGGTCCGGTAAGCTCGGGGACTGCGACGCCCATACCGGAAGAAGCGATGCTTGTGGACAGCATGGAGATAGATGTGCCAGTATTAGTGGTTAGAGAAGCACCATCTTGGGTTAAACCTATTAAGGAATTCCTGATCAACGGCACCTTGCCGGCTGGCGAAACTGAGTCAAGAAGGATCCAGCGGAGAGCCAAAGCTTACACCTTCATCAATGGTGAGGTGTACAAGAGAAGTGTTACCGGAGTCCTTCAAAGATGTGTGGAGCCGGAAGAGGGAAAAGTGATGCTTAAGGAGATTCACCAAGGAGAGTGTGGGCACCACGCTTCATCAAGGGCGCTGGTGGCAAAAGTGTTCCGGCATGGGTTCTACTGGCCCACTGCTTTGGAAAATGCTGAGGATTTGGTAAGAAAATGCAATGGTTGCCAGAGGTACGCCAAGCAAAATCATACCCCAGCTTCCGTCCTGAAAACTATACCGTTAACGTGGTCGTTTGCTGTTTGGTGCCTAGACATGGTTGGCCCATTCAAAACCGCAAGGGGAAACATGACCCATATCTTGGTGATGGTGGATAAATTCACCAAATGGCTGGAAGTGAAGCCTATCGCAAAGTGTGATGGCCACACAGCGGTGAAGTTCCTAAAAGATGTCATCCTGCGGTATGGATATCCGCACAGCATCATAACTGACAATGGCTCAAACTTTGCCCAAGGAGAATTCAAGCGATTCTGTGAGAACAATAACATCCGGCTAGATTTGTGCTCGGTGGCGCACCCACAAGGCAATGGCCAAGTGGAAAGAATCAATGCACTGGTGCTTTCCGGTATAAAACCAAGGCTCATTGAACCACTCGAAAAGACACCGGGCTGTTGGCTTGATGAACTGCCATCAGTGCTGTGGATCATAAGAACGACTCCAAACCGGTCTACCGGATACACTCCATTCTTCATGGTTTACGGAGCAGAAGCGGTCATACCAACCGACATTCTCCATGACTCACCAAGGGTGCAACTCTATACCGAAAAAGAGGTAAAAAGAGGCCCGAGAAAACGATGTGGACTTGCTGGAAGAAGCAAGAGAACTGGCGTTGGCAAGAACAGCCATTTACCAGTAAAACCTCAGACGCTATCACAGCCGGAAGGTTAACCCGAGGGTGTTCCGGGAAGGAGACTTGGTGTTACGCTTAGTACAACGCACTGAAGGCCGGCACAAGATTTCACCCCCATGGGAAGGACCTTTCATTGTGAGCAAAGCTCTCCACAATGATGCCTACTACCTAATTGATGCACAGGAATGGAAAGAAGGAAAGGCGGACAGATCCAGAGATGAGACCAAGCATCCGTGGAACATAGCTTTGTTGCGTCCTTTCTACTCCTGAAGTTGTGGTGTAAGAAGTTCCTTTTTGTACCTTATCAATTATGAATAAAAGATGTCGGAACCTCGAATGAATCTCGGGGACTACCCCTACTAAGTTTGCATGCAATATGTTTATTTTTTCAGTTTACCGGTTGCTTGTGAACATTTTTTCTTTCCGGTTTAGTAGCGTGCTAAACCTACCGGAGTCTTCGACTCTGCTGCTGTCCGCCACCCGGCTTCATGGCAAGCAAGACAAACCGGTAGGAATTAAGCACGCGAACTACGAAAAGAGGGAGTGGGAACGAACAATCCGTAAAAATTTAACTAACCCCGGCTAAACCGGTTTTTTGCGAAAATTTCGAGTTATTTCTAAGTTCAAGAAAGTGCTTGCTTGGTAAAAGAACTTTGTGCCTCATACGCCAAAACACCCAAAAGAGGTAGGCAGAGCCAAAGCAAAAGAGCCAAGTGTGCATCGGATTGGATGCGGAAACAATTCCGGAATCTTTGCAGTGCAAGATCAAAGCAAACAATAAAGAAAATGCTAAGTCAAACAGATAAGCATAACTTAATAAGCTACCGGTATAACATACCAGCAGATAACATAGTAGCATACCCAAAAGGATAAGTTAGATTTTTACATCATAAGACCCCGGCATACCGGGGTAGAGTTTAACAAACATTGTTTTTGAAGTTCAGATACAGCAAAGGCAAGTAAACATATCACAGTAAGTGTTTAAACAGCGGGGGCTTCGGGAGGAGCGTCACCGGCCTCTGGACCTTCCGGAACGGCGTCACCTTCTCCGGCGTCCTCATCTTCCTCATCTTCTCCTTCCTCTTCATCGCTGAGGAAGTCCTTGACGTCGGAAGGAGGGGCGATGAAGGTGCGGACCGGCGCGTACTCAGCAATCCGATAGGCGCGATCCTGCCGCTTCGCGGTAAGGATCGGATCCGTATCGGTGGGAGCACCTTCGCGCACGCCGTGGAGGGCGTCCAATTCCAGGTCCGGGTACCAGGAGCACGCGACGCGCAGTGCAGCATCGGCACGACACGAGCTGCGGAGCATTGCCACTCCCGGATTCTCCTTCCGGCACCCTTCAGGCAGTCGGAGGTAAATGTTAGGCTTGCCGGTACCTGCTCTTCAGGCCATAGTACCTTGAAGAGATGGATCGCCAAGTCAGGCAGATCCGCGAGGTTCCGGTCCACCGCGCGCATATGGGTGACCCGCGCAGAAAGAGCGACCAGATGGTCATAAGGGTCCCAGGCCGCGTCAAGGTTCTTGAACGCTTGCTGCACCCGGCGCTCGGCCACCTTTTTCTGCGCGTGGGGCTGAGAGTCCGGAAAGAGCCCTACGAAGCAAAGAAAGAAGATAAGGACATGCTACCGGAAAATATAAGCTTGTAAGCGAAAACCGGAAAAGAAAAGAGAAGAACTTACGGAGGGCAAGCGCGTCAGTTTGCATGACCAGTTGGTCATACTCCTTCTGCTCTGCTTCTAGGCGCGCGGCCCGATCCTCGGCTGCTTGCCGCGCCTTGGCTCCCTCTTCCAGCTCGGTCCGCAGCACCACGGTGGAGTTGTTCGCGGAGCTTCGTTCAGCTTGGTCTCAGCGGCGGCTTGGGCGGCCTTCATCGCCTCGCTGTGCTTGAGCCCGAGCTGGATCAGCTGGTCCTTCAGCCCCTTGGCATAAAGTTCCTGGGCGTCCAGAGCCTTGCGATGCTCTTTGATAAGTTGCTCTTTTTCATCTAGAGCCCGGAAAGGAAAAGTTAACAAAATTGCATCTGGTAAAATGAAGCGAGACAAGTTAACCAAAGAAGAAAAGGTACCTTGGGCTACGGCGAGCTGGATCTTGAGGGCTTCAATGGAAGCTTCCGGGATAGCTGTCATGTAAAAGATTATAAGTACTAGAAGAGAACAGTTGCCGGTAAGAAGATACCGGAGGCAGGAAGACTCACCTTGGCATTTGCTATGTGCCTCAGAAAGGTCCCGGTGCTCCCATAGAAGCTCCTCGAAGAGGCGCTTCCGGGCGTCCGCGGTGCTCTGTTTAAAGGAAAGTAATTATGAGAAACATGCCGGTTTCGAAAATTTGGAGAAAGTTTCGCGCTCAGAGCTGCGCTCTAAACCCAAAACTCGGGGACTGGGAGGATATATGTAAATCCGGAAAGAATAAAACCGGCATCAGTAGAAAAGTTGCAAAGAGTTTGGTGAAACTTACCACCACGTTGCTGGTGGCGTCATGCCACGCGTTGTCGAATTCCTTCACTGCGCGCTTAAGTCGCATGAAGTGTTCTTCGGTGCACCGGGGGCCGGCCGGGTCAATGGCAGGAAGCTGGTCCTTTCCCAGGCCGCGCGTAGCTGCGGACACATCTACCTGATTCCACTTCTCAGCGTAATCAAGCAGGTGCCCCAGCTCTTTGCCCTCGCGCTTCAGCTCCGTGATCCGGCCAAGCAGGCCGGTAGCTTTTGCTCCAGCTACGGTAGCAGCGGGGGCGACGTGCAGCACCAAGGACTGCGGGCTGGCTGCGGAAGTGCCGGAAGCCGTTGTCTTCCCCTTGAAAGGTTCCGACACACGGAGCCTGGCGCCTTCTGGCGGCGGCGTCGCCTTAGCCGCAGAAGGTCCTTGGCTTGGCGGCGGCGTTGGCGCGGCCCCAGTAGTCTTGGCGGTAGGAGCTTCTGGCGGCGGCGTTGGCGTGGCCCCAGTTGGATCAAGAACAGGAGTTTCTGGCGGCGGTGTAGAGCTTGCCGGCGCGGAAGTGTCCGGCACGGCCTTGGAGGGGGAAGAGTGTGAGCTCTTCTTCTTCTTTCTCTTCGGAGCGGAAGGAACCAAAGGTTCCGCCCGCCCGGCAGCTTCAGTGTCGGCGCCGATGTTGCTGGCACCGGTATCTTGTGTGTTTGGAGGGGGGACAAGATCCTCCTCCGCGCGGTGATCAGAAGTTGTAGGGGCCGCGCGCCCCGCACTTGGAGTGCCTCCTAGAGGGGAGGCAGAAGGGTTGCCGGTACCTAGGTGTACTGGGCTTGAATGAGGAGGAGAAGAGGTCCTGGCCGTTCCCTCGGAGGTCCCCGGCTTCGTACCGGTGGCGCCCTTGGAAAGCGTAAGCGCAGGGCTGAAGAAGAAAAAGAGACAGGATAAGAAAAAACAACCGGAAGGAAAAGTTTGGGAAACCAAGCAAACAAGGAAACAAAAACTCACCCGGAAGAGACGGGCATTGTCTTCCCTTTGTAGCGCCTCTTGCCTACTTCCTTGCCTCCAAGGATTTCCGTCCGGGGGCGTTTGGCGGGAGGGGCCTGGCTTGAACCGGCATCTGGTGTCGGGGCCTTGTTCTTTTTGCTCCCGGAGGCGAGCTTGTCCAGGAACTCCTGGCCAACCTCGGCCTGCAGAGGAGCCACGTGCTCGTGGACCTGTGGTTGGGGGCCAGTTGAGGGAGCATCTACAGAAGGAGAATAACAATAAAGCATGAGAGACCGGAAGAGAAAACTACCTCAAACACAGTGAGATCGTCACTGGAACCGGGAGCTTCAGCCGAGAAGTTACTGGGGCGCGAAGTGTGCGTGCGGCCCATCTTGAGCTCGGTCCAATGAATGTAAGGGTCAGGGTCCACCTTGTCCAGAGGCCGCTTCCGAACAGGGCCTCGCTTATCCGAAGTAATGCGAGGGAAGCGCTGCTTAGCCTGAAAAGAAACAGAAAGACAGTTAGCCACAACACAACAGTTACCGGTATAACAACCCGGGTTGCGCAATTTCTTACTTCTTCGGTTGGAGGGTTGGTGGAGCTAAGAGGCACGAAGCCCCAGTCCCAGTCAAGCGGCATGGCAGTCTGGCAGATCTGCCTAGCCTTGAGGACTACATCCTCTTTGCTAAGGGGGAGGCCGGTGATCTTGGTGGGATCGCCAGGACCATACATCTCGCTCATCTTGTGAGCCCGACGCTTGAGGGGGAGCACCCGGCGGGAAATGAAAGCACGGATGATGTCATCAGAACAGATGTTGGTTTCTTTCATGAGTTTCTCCATGAAGCGTACGACCCGGTTCGTCTCAATATGATTCGTCCCAGGAAAGTAGCTCCAATTGACCATTGCGGGCGGCGCCGGGTTGAATGCCGGTAGATTAATAAGGTCGGGGGCGCCGGTGTTCTTCACGTAGAAGAAGGTCCCTTGCCATAACCGGCAAGATTCGAGACCGGAAAACTTAAAAAAGGGGCTCCCTTGGCGGGAGCCGATGATGCAAGACCCGCATTGTACGGGGGGTTTGGGCCTAGGAATCTCCTTGCCCTGGACGGAGTTGATTCTAAGAGAGAAAAAGCGAGCAAAGGTCTCGCGAGTAGGACGGATACCGATGTATGCCTCCATGAAAGTAGCATAACAAGAAAGATAAAAAACGGCATTGCCGGGAAGGTGGTGAGGCTGAAGTTGGTAGAAATCCAAGAATTGGCGAAAAAAGTCAGAGGCTGGGAGGCCGAAGCCGCGCTCGAAGTGAGCGAGGAAGACAACAAACTCACCGGGTTCAAGTACCGGCTCGATCTCGTTGCCTGGAAGCCGGCAGGATACTCCTTCCGGTATCCTTCTAGACCGGTATAACCAGTCGATCTCATGCTGATTTATATCGGAGCCTATCCAAGCCCCGCGGGTGACACCGGATAAATCTACTCCGGAGGCTTGGCCAGAGCTGCCGGCCTCTTGATCTACTCCGGTTTTGGCTTCCATCTGGGCAATCTCAGCAGAGAGTGTCGGAGGATTCACTCTGGTGTTTGCTGGAGGAAGATTCAGAAAGAATATCCTCGCTAGACATACGAGTTTGAGAGATGCCGGATTCTACTGAAAAACAGGTTTTCCAAGAGCTACCTTGCGCGAAGATCTACGAGTAAGATAAAAAACAAAAGAAAATAAAAAGTAAATGCCCTACCGGTCCAAGATCTGAAGAGCAAAGAGGAGAGGGGTAAAAGCGCATTGAGCCTAACCTGAGGCGGAGGAGAAGCTGAAGGAGAAGGTCACCGGCGGAGCGGCGAGCTCACAGTCGTTGAGGAAGTCCGGCGACGAAGAAGCGAAAACGAGGTCGCCGGAGGACGAACGGCGCAGTAACAGCAGGCGCACTGCGATGAATCTCCGCGCAGCGAAGTTTGGCGAGGCTTGGCGAAGTAGCGGCGGAGGTTCACCGGGCGGCGAAGCTCTGGCGGCGAACGGAGACGGCGAGGGCGCAAGAGGGCTAGGAGCTCTGTGCGCGCAAGGAAGTTGAGAGTGCGAAGAAAGGAGGAAGAAGGAACCGCTCCTCCTTATATAGGAGAAGGTGTTAATGGGCCGGTAACCGCTGGGCCGCGACGGTTCAGTTCGTGGGCCGCCATGTGGCGCGATGATACACGCGCGGAAAATAACATGCCACAGGGAGGCCACACGGATCCGGAACGGCAGCAGGGATCCGGTGCGGCGCCATAAATGCTGGCGCAGAAGCCGAAGGGAAGTGACCCCTGACACTGGCGCGTCAGGCACAGTGCGCATGTCACTGACAGGCACTGTACCCGAGAAATTCTCGACTTCGCCGAGGAGGGATTTAATGTCTATGGTGCCGGAAGAAAAGACACCGGAGACACTTTGTAAAAGAAAGGAAGATGTGAACATGACATAAGATACTGGAAAAATCCGGAAGGTAACAGAAACAAGCTAAGGCAAAGAGGCCGGCGACTTCGAACAGGGTGCCGGAAAGATCAAACCGGTACCTTGTGAAATAGGAACCTGGCATAGCCCGTCGGATAAAATCCACCGGACTATACCAGCTTCGGGGACTAATGTTGGGGGGATGACCCCCGGTATGCCAAAGGCATGCCAAACCGGATGGTTTGAGCCATCAAGATACCGGCTTGATATTCACTCCGGAGAACAAAGTTAAGCGTTTGGCTAAGTAAATCTATACCGGTATCCCCAAGAGAGGTATACCGGTATGGGCTAAGAAGACACCGGCCTGCCGGTAAGAAGTGCACTGTAGGACGTCGACAGGACTGGTCAAAGATTCTCTCAAGAGCTAGAGGACAAGGATGACCTAAGCAAAGTAACTTTAAACGAAGCCCTGACGCCAAAGAAGAAGGTGACGCCAAAAGCAACCGGAGGACGTAGGACTCCCCGATTAAAGAAGATACCGGCGTCACCTGTGATTAAAGTAGCTTTATAAAGTAGCTTTGTAAAGTAGTTTGTCTATTCAAAGATGCCATTAGGGTTTCTTCCCCTGTAAGCCACCATCTCCACTATATAAGGAGAGGGGGCACACCCCCATCGCGGGTACGTAGAGTTCAGTAGCTATCTTGTGAGCACAAACCTGTATCATGTCGAAATCAATGAAGAGAAAGATCTAGAGCAGAGTTCTTCCTTGTGTCTCTCTTCTTCTACCTTTGGCTTAGGCCAAGTTCTTGAGGAAAGCACCCGGAAGTTCATCCAATCTAATCCAAAAACCCTCCCCCGAATCCTCTAGCGTCCAACTCGGCCCCAACTTAAGCCATCCCATGGCATCTGTCTGTTCACCACGACGACATCTTCTTCGGGATGGTGAGGCGGCGGCTCCATCTTGATGTCAGAATAAGGTCCTCCCCGCTCTATCCTCGCTCTGGTGGTGCGTCTAGCATCGGCAGAGGGCGCGTGGAGTCATGTGCTCGGTGGATCTCTCAGGATCCGATCGGTTTTCGTGTTCGTTGGTGTGGTTTCAGGTCAGTCTCTTCCGATCTAAAGTTGTCATCTTGGGCGACGGTTGCTGCTCTGGTGCGCTGGTCCTTTGGGACCTTAGCACGACGACTTCCCGTTTGTCTACTACAACAAGCTCTACTACGACAAGCTTTGCCTGGATCCGGTGATGGAGGGGCGAGGACATCGGCGCGCCTTCGGCTCGCGTCAGTGTTTGTAGTCGTCGCTAGGTGGTCGAAAGACCTACTTGTAATTTTTATTACTTTTGGGTCAGTTTGTACTGCTATTGATGATTATTAATAGATCGGTGGAATTTTCGAAAAAAAAAAGACATGAAGGGATGCAAGAACATCATTCAGCACGACAATTTCTGAAACAAGATCGGGCATTACCAGTTTGCCATTTCCTTTGCGTAAAAGTAGTTGAAGAAAACTATGTTTGCCGAAACAATTCAAAGTGAATTTACCTATCCTTTCCGAATAAATGGATTCAGACTGCAAATAAACAATGATCGAGATAATGGCAACGAATCATGATTTTTCCCTCTGTACTTCGTTAACACCTACTACCAGTAAGTGTTACTTCTCTTCGTCATCCCGTTTGTCTCCCCTTCATGGGTTCTTTCTCTCCGATTTCTTCTTCGTAAAAGAATCCACTACTTCGTCCACCTCTTCCTCTATCTGATCAAGCTGCGTTGGACCAGGAAAGAAAATAAACTAGTTTAATGTATGTAGGATATCAAACATCTTCACATAGTAAAGCACCTCATGTCTAATTGTACTGATTACTCAGTACAGAATAGTTTTGCTTTAGTCTTATTAGGTGCGTTCGTTTCTTTCTACATTTGCACGTGTCCTACGCAAGTACACTACTTATATTGTGAACTCTTTGATTTACAAGATTTAGAGAATATACTATAGGAATATGAAAAGCATGGAGTTTAGACGTACTGTATTCCTGAAGACTATAGAATTGGAAAACTACATGAAGTAGCATCAAGGAGTGAAACATAAAAGCAAACAAAAAAAAAATATAGCACGAGGTTTGACTGGAAGAAAAAAATCCTCTCTGAAATATTGCGCAAAAGAATCCTTAACAGGAAGTCCAAATGATTTTAGTCCTGTGAATCAAACGACCTACACAGGAAAAATTCCTAAATATTCAAAAAATTCTGATAATCCTACGAAGTTCTTTTGAATAAAAAAAGGGTCCTTAACATGCATGCATTTTTCTCTGATAATTACCAGCTACCAACTATTGCACCGCTACACCATGAGCTAGTTAAGCAACAGTTACATCAACAGCTGCTCTAATCGGGAAGTAAAATTAGTAGGCAGTCCTAACCTTACGAAGTAGGGCCTCGGCCTTGTCCGCGTCCTCCTCGATCTCATCTGCAACGGCCTTGATCCTGGATGCTGCCTTCTTTATGGTTTGATTCTCGGGAAACGCTTCAGAGACATCTTCGGCGATCTTCTCAGCCGCCTCCGCCACTCTGTCGACCACTTCGATTGCTGCCTCTGCGGTCTCCTCCGCCTTATCTATTGGTTCGATTTTATTACACACAGAGAGAATTCGTAATCAAGATGCACCCTAAAGATCCACATAATATACAAGTGCGTCAAGTGGTATATCTGATTCCGAGTTACCTTGCATTGCTCTCATCTGTCTGTATAAAGGCACCGCAGCAAAGGAGGCACCAACGACGAATGTGACCCTGAGAAGCTCATATGTAGCTTGTGAGTGTGAGAAGGAGATTGATGAAACAAATCTAGAATATGTGGATGAGAAACGCATGCAACTGTGCAAGTTTTCTGCATGTACGTACGCACCATGAAGGTATGTTGGAAAATAGATCGGGCAATGAGAAATCTCCTCCTGCTGGCAGTTCTCCGGGGCCAACTGCACGGATTCTGGAACAAAACAGGTGAGTTTTTTTTCTGTAAAAAAAATGGACAAAATCGGTATGCGCTATAGTTACTTCATCCTAAGAACAAGAAGCTTACAGTGGGACACGAGTAGTACAACATAGCGTGCACTTACTGTGTTGCTCTTCTTATCGGCTGAACACGGTTGATGCCCCAAGACTTCATGGTTAAGCCGACAAGGGTTTGCCGGCGTTGAACTGATACAGATATACCCGTGCCCCGTCGTTGCCGAGAAACCTCTGGAATGTATGGCGCCAAGGCTTTGGAGGTAACACAAGATATGAGGATCGCCATCAGAATTTGAAGGAGTCTCTCGGCTGCTTTCCTCAACGTTGAGGCCAACGAGTTTCGAGCTTGTGAAATCTTCCTTGTGTTCCTTTCTTGAGCAGAGAGTTCTAACCAACTGAGATCTTAGCAGTCTGCACCAATCATATAAAAGGAAATGACAAAGCGAGAACTATTGGTTTTTGGACTAGGATACAACAGCGAAAGCGGGAATTATTAGATTTCGGGCTAGCATCCAACAGCACGCCACACACGAGGATACATATAGCCACATACTATTAAGTCATAGATATGGGAGCCCACACAGTTTTGGCCACTCGTACAACTTGTCTATTTCCAGATCGTTTCTTGGCTTATAGCACGTACGCAACGCGACTCACAATCTCGTCACGAACAGTAGAGATGAGGTTCAAGTAACTCTAGCCGGATCTTAAACATGACAGCATTGCCAGACTCTACGTACTATCTAGCTGTATATGATAGAAAATTCAGTTAACGGATTGCATGCTTGCGTACTAACTGCATGTGGATCATTTGAGCATCTGCAACCCAACGCCTACAAGTCAAACGCTAAAATGTACTAATCAGTTTTGTCTCCATTCACATCACTCAAACTTCATCAGCCACATTGCATTTTTTTTTGTTTCCTTTCCTTCATTCACTAGGGATCTTCCAATAGGATTGCCAAGCCGCCATGATCCATCTATTCTTCGCAATCTGTAAACACAACAGGTAATGGGAAAACATATAAAGATACATACTGGAGTATATATCATGTGCAGGGAGATGGAAAATAGAAAACAAAACATGTTGCTTAAAGCAATCGGAATCTAGAAAGCCATAGTGTTAAAGGGTTACATAGTATACCTGCCATTGGATGGAAAATTAATGAGTTCTTCACAACTCCATTTTCTTAAAACGTTTGCATTCCAAAAGATAGTCAGATAAAGGCGAGAGAAAACATGAGTTAACTAGTTTGCCACGAGCACTGAATCAGCGATATTGATTTAGCAAATACAACACTTCATAATCTTCTCATCAATCACGTAAGGACCTTCATTATTGTATACCAGGCATCACAAGCTAGTGCTGATCCACATTTAGCTGAGTTCTAGACATGGCCTATCCTTTTCCAGTATTAGTTAGAAACTGTAAGCATCAGCCAGCTATGGTAGTACATCGCCAGCACAACTTTTTTGCAGGAGAGGAGAGGGAAAGCTCAGCTTTCTTTGCAGGCTGGCAAAAGACCAGAACTGAAATAATGTTTCTCAGAGCCGATCCGGGTACAGATCCATACTGCGTCACTTCTTGACCTCTGTTTCACCTGGCTATGTACTCTGTCCAGTATTGTATCGATGCCAAGCGAGCCAGGTCTAGTTTCTGCTTAGTCATTCATGCTCAAACTGAAGATTACTAGTCTAATGGTCCTGTCATTGCAACCATGTCACTGTGCAAACCATCAGAATAGCAAAGTTCCTCCAGTGTGATCAGCAAATCGCCTGTGAAAATAAGACTTTCAATTCCTTCTGTACAAGCAAGTTGCAATTAATTTGAATTGACATATGTGGTAGAGGAAACATTCCCCTCTCTTGGTATTGGCATTGTCAAGGAGACTAGTTCAAATCGGCCATTCTCAACATTCTTCTCGGGGCTGACTGAAATCTGGAAACAGAATGGACTGTTCTTGCCTGGGTTCAGAAGGCATTTCACTAAAATGAGCCAAATAAGATGAAAATCTGGCTTTTTTCCGGTTCTTTTCCTTTTAGTAATCCCTATCTTGCCAGTGCCATCTAGCATCCTAGAAGTGCTTGGGCTGCCAGATTCACAAGTTTCTAACAGCATGCAGTGGCGGCTCTTGTAGCATTCAGACACATCATCTGCGATAATATTTCCAAATAAGGTCTCAGCAACTTTATTCCTCACAAGCACAGGAACCTGTCCAGATTGGTCTCGCACATAGATCTGCAGATCGTGCAAAGATGGTTTTATTAATTATTTTCATCAAATAAAAAATTGAGGTGGGTGTACAACTTCTTACCATGAATGGTTTGTATATCTGGCCAACAGCGTGGACATACTTAGGATTATCTGGACAATCAATTGGACAAGTACTGTCTCCATGAAGGTTTCTGCATAAAGATTTACTATATCATGACAGCCAGGGCAATTTTCTTAGCTGGTTCATATAACTGATAAAATGTTGATAAGAAGACATGCATGTGCATACTTTCGGTATAGAGGTAAACCACATAACTTGCAACCAGTAGTAATGAAATCTCTGACAATATCATTATGTTCATTCAAAGAAAGTTTCTCGATTACTGTCAATTGCTCCTTCAAGGGGGTAAGAGAACCCATTAATACGATTTTTCCAATAGAAGCAGAAATATTGAAATTGCATGGTTTGCTCTGAGATATTAGTTCTGAGATGGACAAGTCTGCTGAATTATTTTCTGCTTTTTCTTTCCAATTCTTCAACATCACCTGCAGTACAATATTACAAGAGTTTTATTTGTTTACACTGTACAGATTTTCAAAAACAAAATGTTAATTCTGGAAGATATACAATAAGGCAAATTTGATAATTTTGATAAACTTCTATCACTAGGTGACGTATCACGTAAATACTAATGATGCCTTGATTGCATGGTTCAATAATTAACATATGATGTAATTCTGATGCAAGATGAAATGAGAAACACAGGAGCCGCATCCAAAAGGCTTCTATTGCCAAATCCTAAGAAACAAGCTCATGTTTATGTTGAAACTTCGTTCTTTCAACCTCTAAACAAAATGTAAGGGAAGAAAGAGAAATTTAGATATGCCGATTGCTACCTATCCCAAATGAAACTGAAATTTTACTGCCTCGGGGCAGATTTTTACCTGATGAAGATTTTCCGTGCAAGCACGTTTGGTGTGTAAGATCCACTCTGACAGTCTTCTTAACTTCGATCTTGTAGCAGCCCCGACTTTACAATTAATTATTAGTTCACCAATCCCTGATAAAAACAGCTCATGCACTAAGTTATCGAGTAATACAGTTTGTTTTCTTCTCAAACACAATTATCTGTTGCGGAAAACGAAAGTAGAGGTTAATATAATAGGTGACCCACAAAAAACAAGCATAAAATACTTTGAAAAGGATATTTTTACAAGAACAAACAACAAACCATGAGACATGTTGGAACACATTGCTATCTTTTCGTGCATGAAACTCAACGGGTGCCGGAGGAAAAAGGTCTAGATTTCAAGAACTAGCCAAGATAACAAAAATAAAAATATGTGTTTAAGGGAAGGAAGAAACACTGTTTGCCTAGTACATGTTGCCCAATTGCTAGATAGTAAAGCTTGTAAAACTGTATTGTAACTGCTCCTGCGTCAGGCATTCAGAAGGAATGCAACCAAGACAATGCCAGTAACATCTAAAGGGTGCTCATAAATAAAACATACACCACATCATACCTTCGGGCTGCGTTAAATCTTTAGAGTTCAGCAATACTTGGACTGCAGATGTCTGAGTAGCTCTCCCCTCCAAGCCATTTCTGAATTCTACTATCTTAATATCTGAAGCAAAATAAAGAGAGATGCCCGATAAGTAGCAGATAAAACGGACATCTCCATTTTTTTATCAACTAAACAACAAATGCTCCCCCACCAGGCACCAGGTAACTAGCAATCCTACTTCGCTTTTTCATCAACTACTAAAGAAGCTAATTGGTTAAATCGGAAACAAGTTGCCCCCCCCCCCCAGAACAAATGGGCATCTCCGTTTTAAATCAACTAAATAACAAATGCTCCCTCAGCAGGTAACTAGCAATCCTACTTCGCTTTTTAATCAGATAAAGAAGCTGATTCATTAAAACAGAAAACATCTCACAGGTAAAATGCCAGGTTGTTCCTTACTCTGCAACAGTAAAACGTCGCCCGCCACTATGGTCGAACTAGTACTGTTGGACCATAGAGATACAGAGAAGCTCGACCTCGTGTCGTCACCAACTTCTAGTATGACTCTCTCGTACGTCCTTCCGGTTGCGGCATTTTGCTCCTGGGAAAACAAAAGGAGGTGTCTAGCCTCAGGCCAAGAAGACGAAATGTGTGTAGGTATCGTTGAAAGATTGCTGCACTAGTCAATTGAACCAAAAGTCCGAGCTGATGGAAAGAGACTAGCCAGTGTATTTATATTCAACACCCCCCCGCCCTCACGTCTAGGCTATTTTAGTCCTTAGCGTGGGTTTGGTGCGGGCCGCGCAGAATCTTTTTTCTTTTTGTTTTTAAAACTGCGTGAGCAGAGTCTTGAACTTGAGACCTCTTGGCTCTGATACCATAAAAGATTGCTGCACTAGCCAATTGAACCAAAAGTCCGAACTGATGGAAAGAGACTAGGCAGTGTATTTATATTCAACAATCGTAACAACCATTCTATTGATTATTGAATTGCTGATTTTTTTTACATGTATGGGGTGTGCATGTGCACTGATGTATTTTCCCATTCTACTTCCCTTTTCCACATCGAAGCATAACTACCAAGATTCTACTGGGTCGAAGTAGGGTTGCTAATTACCTGGTGGGGGAGGACACGGCGAACGGACGCCAGCAGCTGCACGAGTCCGCCGACATGGCCGGCGGCCGCCGAGAGGTCGATGAGCGGCCCGTACCAGCTCACGACCGCCGCCATGGTGCGGGCGCTGCGAGCGGCGAGCGGGATGTGCCTTGGGACCGAGCTGTAGCGGGGAAGGCGCACGAGCTCTGGCGGTGGTTGTGCGGCGCCGCCTGCGCCGGCCTCCTTTCGTCCCGAAAAGCTCAAAACGGTAGGGGGCGGCGTGGGCTCGGCCCTCGCAAGCTCTGCTCTTTTCTCCCGCGCCAGTGGCAGATCTGTCCTCTACTTGGGCCTGCTGGAATAAATTAGCCGGGCTGGCCCATAGACGCTAGCAACACGCAAGTCCGGCCTCCCTTTCGGCGCCAAATGCGGATGATCTACCGGGGCGATCCTATCAGGTCAGTGCTTACCAAGCACCGCACACCCTGGTCGGGTATAGGGCCCGGCCCATTTTTGTTTGATCTTTTTGTTTGTTTATTCGTTTTCTTTCTTTTTTGTTTGTTTTCTGTTTTCTTTTCTGTTTCTTTTTTAAAAAAGTTCGGAAAAAATTAAATAAAAAATGTTTAAAATTTAAAAATGTTCAAAGTTAAAAATGTTCTAATTTAAAATTTGTTTAAATTTGAAAAATGTTCAAATATAAAATTTGTTCAAATTTAAAATTTGTTCACTTTGAAAATTGTTAAAAGTAGAAAATTGTTCAAAGTAGAAAATTGTTGAAATTAGAAAAATATTCAAACCGAAAAAAATTATCAGATAGAAAAGAAACGAAAAAAGAAAATCGTTTACGGGCCGGGCCAAGCAAGCCACGTCGGGCGTGCGTGGGGTGTGCGGTGTCGTACGGGCACCGCACTGGTCGGCATACAGGATGCCCGAAATCGTTAAAAAAGGCCGACCTTCACGAAGGGAGACAACTCGCTCCGCATGCGACAAGTGGCGCGCTGTGGTGTCAGAAAATCCCTGAGAAGTAGTCTCCCTGCTCGCCACGTGTCGCAAGGGGAAGCAAGGTGGGGATGAGAGAGGAGAGAGAAGAGCTGGGTTGTGTCAGTTTTTCCCTTTTTTTCATAGATTCGTTTTTTCAAAATGAATTATCTTGATAACCGTAAGTCCAAATGACGAACCGTTTCCACTTTTGATATCCTCTCGTCGAGATCTTCAAAACTAGATCTCATGTTGATAGGTTTCGAGATATTTCTTTCGTACTTCCTATATTACTATGGTTGTACTCGTGTTGTGTATCGAACTGTACTCATGCATTATTGATACGTCTCCAACGTATCCATAATTTCTTATGTTCCATGCTAGTTTTATGACAATACCAACATGTTTTAGTCATACTTTATAATGTTTTTATGCATTTTCCGAGATTAACCTATTAACAAGATGCCGCAGTGCCAGTTCCTGTTTTCTGTTGTTTTTTATTTCAGAAAAGTTAGTTTACGAATATTCTCGGAATTGGACGAAAAAAAGCCCACGGTCTTATTTTCCACGGAGTCTTCCAGAACACCGAAGAGGAGACGAAGAGGAGCCACGAGGCGGCCACGCCATAGGGGGGCGCGGCCCCACCTCCTGGCGCGCCGCCCTATGGGGTGGGCCCCTCGGGACTCCCCCGACGCTGCCCCTTCGCCTATTTATTCCTTCCGTCGCGAAAACCCTAGTACCGAGAGCCAGAACACCAGAACAGTTCCAGAGACGCCGCCGCCGTCAACCCTATCTCGGGGGGTTCAGGAGATCGCCTCCGGCACCCTGCCGGAGAGGGGAATCATCACCGGAGGGCTCTACATCACCATGTCCGCCTCCGGACTGATGCGTGAGTAGTTCATCCTTGGACTACGGGTCCATAGCAGTAGCTAGATGGTTGTCTTCTCCTCTTGTGCTATCATGTTTAGATCTTGTGAGCTGCCTATCATGATCGAGATCATCTATTTGTAATGCTACATGTTGTGTTTGTTGGGATCCGATGAATATGGAATACTATGTCAAGTTGATTATTGATCTATCATATATGTTATTTATGTTCTTGCATGCTCTCCGTTGCTAGTAGAGGCTCTGGCCAAGTTGATACTTGTGACTCCAAGAGGGAGTATTTATGCTAGATAGTGGGTTCATGTCTCCATTGAATCTGGGGGAGTGACAGCAACCCGTAAGGTTGTGGATGTGCTATTGCCACTAGGGATAAAACATCAATGCTTTGTCTCAGGATATTTGTATTGTTTACATTACGCACAATACTTAATGCAATTGTCTGTTGTTTGCAACTTAATACTGGAAGGGGTGCGGATGCTAACCCGAAGGTGGACTTTTTAGGCATAGATGCATGCTGGATGGCGGTCTATGTTCTTTGTCGTAATGCCCTAAGTAAATCTCATAGTAGTCATCATGATATGTATATGCTTCTCTATTTGTCAATTGCCCAACTGTAATTTGTTCACCCAACATGCTATTTATCTTATTGGAGAGACACCACTAGTGAACTGTGGATCCTGGTCCATTCTTTTACATCTGAAATACAACCTACTGCAATCATTGTTCTCTTTTGTTTTCTGCAAGCAAACATAATTCTCCACACCATACGTTTAATCATTTGTTTTCAGCAAGCCGGTGAGATTGACAACCTCACTGTTAAATTGGGGCAAAGTAGTTTGATTGTGTTGTACAGGTTTGATACGTCCAAAACGTATCTACTTTCCCGAACACTTTTGCTATTGTTTTGCCTCTAATTTGTGTATTTTGGATACAACTAACACGGACTAACGCTGTTTTCAGCAGAATTGCTCTGGTGTCTCGTTTTTGTGCAGAAATCCAACTTTCAGGAAAATCCTCGAAATTTATGCCAAAGGTCTTATTTTTTCAGAAGAATTACGGAGCCAGAAGGGCAAGCCAGGTGGAGGCCCGAGGCCCCCACACGCTAGGCCGGCGCGGCCCAGGAGGGGGGCGCGCCGCCCTATTGTGTGGCCGCCTCGGCTGGCCCCCGACGCCCTCCTCTGGACTACTTAACGCCTTCGACCTAAAAACGCACGGGGGGTTAGAAGAAATCGCCAGAAGACATCCAGTACGCCGCCACCATCGCGAAACTCCGTCTCGGGACCAGAAACTCCGTTCTGGCACCTCGCCGGGACGGGGAATTGGAGGAGATCATCGCCATCATCACCACCGACGCCTCTCCATCGACCAGCCATGTTTCCCCCATCCATGTGTGAGTAATTCCCCCGCTGTAGGCTGAAGGGGATGGTAGGGATTGGATGAGATTGGTCATGTAATAGCATAAGATTGTTAGGGCATAGTGCCTAGTATCCGTAATTGGTACTTTTATGATATTGTTGCAACTTGTTATGCTTAATGCTTGTCACTAGGGCCCGAGTGCCATGATTTCAGATCTGAACATGTTATTGTTTCATGATGATATGCATTGTTTTATGATCTTACCTGCAAGTTGTATACACGTATTGTTGTCCGGAACCCGAGGCCCCAAAGTGACAGAAATTGGGACAACCGAAGGGGAAGGCGGTGATATGAGGATCACATGTGTTCACGGAGTGTTAATGCTTTGCTCCGGTGCTCTATTAAAAGGAGTGCCTTAATTTCCAGTAGATTCCCTAGAGGCCCGGCTGCCACCGGCTGGTAGGACAAAAGATGTTGTGCAAGTTTCTCATTGCGAGCACGTACGACTAAATATGGAACACATGCCTATTGATTGATTAGTACTTGGATACCATTTTATTATTATCTGCAAATGCCCTGCTTTGATTGTTACATGAGTTTCTCTCATCCATGCAACGCCCGTTCATCCATCCCTGTGCCTACAATATTTTAACCCTGCTGTTTACTATAATCACTACTGCTGTCTTTGTTACTCTGTCGTTATTTCACTATCGCCATCGCTATAAAATCACATTATCGATAAACTCTTGCGAGCAAGTCTGTTTCCAGGTGCAGCTGAATTGACAACTCCGCTGTTAAGGCTTTCAAGTATTCTTTGTCTCCCCTTGTGTCGAATCAATAAATTGGGTTTTACTTCCCGCGAAGACTGTTGCGATCCCCTATACTTGTGGGTCATCAAGGTTCCACGTTGGCGCCGGAATCACTGGTGTTGCGCCGCACTACACTCCTCGACCAACAACCTTCACGTGGCCTTCATCTCCTACTGGTTCGATAACCTTGGTTTCATACTGAGGGAAAACTTGCTGCTGTGCTCATCATACCTTCCTCTTGGGGTTCCCAACGGACGTGTGCTTTACCGTCACAAGGAGCTACTTTTCTAGCGCTGTTACACCCCAGGAATTTCTAACCCCCACACGCCAGCAGCAACTTTTCTGGCGCCGTTGCCGGGGAGTAATCAAGACACTCCATCAAGCCCGTCAACCGCCATCAAATACTTTTCTGGCGCCGTTGCTGGGGAGATCAAGACACGCTGCAAGGGGAGTCTCTCACATCCAATCTCTTTACTTTGTTTATTGTCTTGCTTTATTTTATTTTCTGTCTTGTTTGCTTTCTTTATATCAAAAACACAAAAAAAATTAGTTACTTGTTTTACTTTATTTAATTTGGTTTGCTTTATTACTGTTAAAATGAATACTCCTGAGAACACTAAGTTGTGTGACTTCACTAGCACAAATAATAATGATTTCATATGCACTCCTATTGCTCCACCTGCTACTACAGCAGAATTCTATGAAATTAAACCTGCTTTACTAAATCTTGTTATGAGAGAGCAATTTTCTGGTGTTAGTACTGATGATGCTGCTGCCCATCTTAATAATTTTGTTGAACTTTGTGAAATGCAAAAGTATAAGGATATAGATGGGGATATTATAAAACTGAAATTGTTTCCTTTCTCCTTAAGAGGAAGAGCTAAAGATTGGTTGCTATCTTTGCCTAAAAATAGTATTGATTCATGGACTAAATGTAAAGATGCTTTCATTGGAAAATATTATCCTCCTGATAAAATTATATCTTTGAGAAGTAGCATTATGAATTTTAAGCAATTGGATAATGAACATGTTGCCAAGCATGGGAGAGAATGAAATCTTTGGTAAAGAATTGCCCTACCCATGGACTAACTACTTGGATGATCATCCAAACCTTTTATGCAGGATTAATTTTTTTTTCAAGGAACCTATTGGGTTCAGCTGCTGGAGGTACTTTTATGTCCATCACTTTGGGTGCTGCAACAAAGCTTCTTGATGATATGATGATCAACTACTCTGAATGGCACACTGAAAGGACTCCTCAAGGTAAGAAGGTAAATTCTGTTGAAGAAACCTCTTCCTTGAGTGATAAGATTGATGTTATTATGTCTATTCTTGTTAATGGTAAATCTCATGTTGATCCTAATAATGTTCCTTTAGCTTCATTGGTTTCTCAAGAAGGGCATGTTGATGTGAACTTCATTAAAAATAATAATTTCAACAACAATGCTTATAGGAATAATTTTGGTAACAACAACTATAGGCCATATCCTTCTAATAGTGGTAATTGTTATGGTAATTCTTATGGTAATTCTTACAACAATAGTTGGAGTATACCCTCTGATCTTGAAGTCATGCTTAAAGAATTTATTAGTACACAAACTGCTTTTAACAAATCTGTTGAGGAAAAGTTTTGTAAAATTGATGTTCTTGCTTCTAAGGTTGATAGTCTTGCTCTTGATATTGATCTTTTGAAACTGAAAGTTATGCCTAATGAAGTTAAAGATACTAAGTCATTCGCTACAGCAAATGCTATCCAGGTTCGAATTAATGACAATATTAGAATGTTGGCTGAATTGCATGCTAGGTGGGAAAGAGAAGAAAAACTTGCTAAAGAGAATAATATAGCTAGAGTTTGGACTATTACCTCCACTAGTAATGTTGATGCTTCACATGTTGCTAAACCTCCTACTATCAATGGTAAAATAATTGGTGTTGGCAATGTTTCTACTTCTACTACAAAGCATGCAAAATTGCCCAAATCGCTTAAACCTGTTTGTGATAAAAGTGCTGAAATTTTTCAAAGTGTTGGGGACAATGGTTCCATTGCTTTAGATCATGATGGTTTTTATTTTGATAATTGTCATATCTCTGAAGTTATTAAGTTCTTGCAAAAACTTGCTAGAAGTCCTAATGCTAGTGCTATAAACTTGGCCTTTACAAAACATATTACAAATGCTCTCATTAAAGCTAGAGAAGTGAAATTAAAACTTGAAGCTTCTATCCCTAGGAAGTTGGAAGATGGTTGGGAGCCCATCATTAAGATGAAGGTCAATGATTTTGATTGCAATGCTTTATGTGATCTTGGTGCAAGTATTTCTGTTATGCCTAAGAAACTTTATGATATGCTTGACTTGCCACCGTTGGAATGTTGTTATTTGGATGTTAATCTTGCTGATAATTCTATAAAGAAACCTTTGGGGAGAATAAACAATGTTCACATTATGGTTAACAATAACCTTGTCCCCGTTGATTTTATTGTTTTGGATATTGAATGCAATGCATCTTGTCCTATTGTTTTGGGAAGACCCTTTCTTCGAACCGTTGGTGCTATTATTGATATGAAAGAAGGAAATATTAAATATCAATCCCTCTTAAGAAAGGTATGGAACACTTCCCTAGAAAGAGAATGAAGATGCCTTTTGATTCTATTGTTAGAACAAATTATGATGTTGATGCTTCTTCTTTTGATGTTACTTGATTTACACTTTCTGCGGCTAGCTGAAAGGCGTTAAAGAAAAGCGCTTATGGGAGACAACCCATTATTTTATTTCTGAAATTTTTGTTTTATATTTGAGTCAAGGTGCTTGTTACTACTGTAGCAATACCTTTGTATCTTTATTTTCTTGTATTTTTGTGCCAAGTATAGTCTCTAATAGAAAGTTGATGCTAGATTTGGATTTCTACGCAGAAACAGATTTTTAGCTGTCACGAATTTGCGTTTTTCTCTCTGTTGAAGAATCTAAAAATTCTGAAACAATTCATGCGTGATCCTCAGATATGTACGCAACTTTCATTAGTTTTGAGTTTTCTGATCTGAGCAAGTTAAGTGCCTCGAAAAAATTCGTCTTTATGGACTGTTCTGTTTTGACAAATTCTGCATTTTATTTCACATTGCCTCTTTTACTGTGTTTGAGTGGATTTCTTTGCTCCATTAAATTTTAGTAGCCTTGGGTAATGTCCAGAAGTGTTGGTAATGATTGTGTCCTTGCTGAACATGTGAATTTTTGATTATGCACTAACCCTCTAATGAGATTGTTTTGAGTTTGGTGTGGAGGAAGTTTTCAAGGATCAAGAGAGGAGGATGATATAATATGATCAAGAAGAGTGAAAAGTCTAAGCTTGGGGATACCCCCATGGTTCATCCCTGCATATTTCAAGAAGACTCAAGTGTCTAAGCTTGGGGATGCCCAAGGCATCCCCTTCTTCATCAACAACTTATCAGGTCACCTCTAGTGAAACTATATTTTAATTCCGTCACATCTTATGTGCTTTACTTGGAGCGTCTGTTTGCTTTTATTTTTGTTTATGTTTGAATAAATTCGGATCCTAGCAATCCTTGTGTTGGAGAGAGACACGCTCCGCTTTTTCATTTGAACACTTGTGTTCTTCATTTTATCTTTCATGTTCATGGCGAAAGCTGAAAGCCGCAGCACTTATTCTTATTGTTATTTGGTTGGAAACAGAAAATGCTTCATATTGTCTTGAATAATTTGATACTTGGCAATTGTTTTGAGCTCTCAAGTAGATCATGTTTAAGCTCTTGCATCATGTAGTTTAAACCTATTAGTGGAGAACTACCGTAGAGCTTGTTGAAATTTGGTTTGCATGATTGGTCTCTCTAAGTCTAGATATTTTCTGGTAAAGTGTTTGAGCAACAAGGAAGACAGTGTAGAGTCTTATAATGCTTGCAATATGTTCTTATGTAAGTTTTGCTGTACCGGTTCATACTTGTGTTTGCTTCAAACAACCTTTCTAGCCAAAGCCTTGTACTGAGAGGGAATGCTTCTCGTGCATCCAAAACCTTGAGCCAAAACCTATGCCATTTGTGTCCACCATAACTACCTACTATGTGGTATTTTTCTGCCATTCCAAAGTAAATTGCTTGTGTGCTACCTTTAAAACCTTTCAAAAATTTATTCCTTGTCTTTGCAATACATAGCTCACGGGAAAGTAGCCTAAAAACTATTGTGGTAATGAATATGTCGCTTATGTATCTTAGTTCTTATAAGTTGCTTGTTGAGCGGTAACCATGTTTCTGGGGACGCCATCAACCTGTCACACCTTTGTTGAATATCATGTGAGTTGCTATGCATGTTCGTCTTGTCTGAAGTAAGGGAGATTTGCCATGAGTTAAATGGTTTGAGTATGCATGTTGTTAGAGAAGAACATTGGGCCGCCAACCAAAGCCATGTATCATGGTGGAAGTTTCAGCTTGGACATTAATCCTCAGAATCTCTTATGAGAATATTATTTGTTGTTGAATGCTTAAAGCATAAAAGAGGAGTCCATTATCTGTTTTCTATGTTGTCCCGGTATGGATGTCCTCAAGTTGAGATCTATCAAAATCGAGAAATCAAATGCGATTTATCTCCTTGGACCTTTGTACAGGTGGCATAGAGGTAACCCTTTGTGACACTTGGTTGAAACATATGTAATGCGATGATAATCCATGGAAATTCGAGCTAATTAGGACAAGGTGCGGGCACTATTAGTATTCGATGCATGAGGCTTGCAACTTATAGGAAGTTTTATGCATAACCCATATGAATTATTACTACCGTTGACACAATTGTTTCCATGTTTTCAAAATAAAAGCTCTAGCACATGAGTAATCCCTGCTTCCCTCTGCGAAGGGCCTTTCTTTTACTTTATGTTGAGTTAGTTTACCTACTTCTTTCTATCTTAGAAGCAAACACTTGTGTCAACTGTGTGCATTGATTATTACATGCTTACTTATTGCACTTATTATATTACTTTGTGTTGACAATTATCCATGAGATATACATGTTGAAAGTTGAAAGCAACTGCTGAAACTTAAATCTTCCTTTGTGTTGCTTCAAAACCTCTTATTAAGAATCTATTGCTTTATGAGTTAACTCTTATGCAAGATGATACGTCCAATTTGCATCACTATTTTATATCATAATTTGCTGTTATTCATTGATATATTTCATATTTGTAGATGATACTTATGTTATGTCATCTATTTTGCATGTTTCATGATTATTTGGGGATCGCGCACCGGAGCCAGGATTCTGCTGGAAAAAGCACCGTCAGAATGCAATATTTCGGAAGATCAACAGTTAAAGGAAATTATACGAAAATTCCTATTTTTCCAGATGACGAAGGGAGCCAGAAGGGGGAGAAGAGGGGACCCGAGGTGGGCCCACCCCATAGGCCGGCGCGGCCCAAGGCCTGGCCGCGCCGCCCTGTGAGGAGGGGGGGCCACAACCCCTCTCGCCTCCTTTTCTTCGCGTATGCCTTCGTCCCGAAAACCTAAGCCAGAGGGGTACGTCGAACAGAGCCACAGCCGCCTCTGCGGGGCGGAGAACACCAGAGAGAAAAGAGCTCTCCGGCGGGCAGGAATCCGCCGGGGAAATTCCCTCCCGGAGGGGGAAATCGACGCCATCGTCACCGTCATCAAGCTGGACATCATCTCCATCACCATCACCATCATCTTCATCATCATCACCGCCGTCTCCATGTAGGGATTCGTTGCATAGAAAACAAAAAATTTCCTACCGCGAACACGAAATCCAAGCCAAGATGCAATCTAGAAGACGGTAGCAACGAGGGGATTGTCGAGTCTCACCCTTGAAGAGATTCCAAAGCCTACAAGATGAGGCTCTTGTTGCTGCGGTAGACGTTCACTTGCCGCTTGCAAAAGCGCGTAGAAGATCTTGATCACAGCGCCACGAACGGGCAGCACCTCCGTACTCGATCACACGTTCGGTTGTTGATGAAGACGACGTCCACCTCCCGTTCCAGCGGGCAGCGGAAGTAGTAGCTCCTCTTGAATCCGACAGCACGACGGCGTGGTGTCGGTGGCGGTGGAGAACTCCGGCGGAGCTTCGCTAAAGCACGCGGGAGCTATGGAGGAGAGGGGGGCGGCTAGGGTTTGGGAGGGGGTGGCCGGCCACTCAAGGGGGGCGGCCAGGTTGTGGTCTTGGGGTGGCCGGCCCCCTCCCCTTGGCCCCTCATTATATAGGTAGAAGCCCCAAGTGTTGGACTACAAGTCTCCGAATAAGACCCGAACCCAAAACCTTCCATGTGATAGGGAAACCTACCCAAGGTGGGAATCCCACTTGGGTGGGATTCCCCCTTCCATGTGGGGGGGTGGCCGGCCCACATAGGGGGAGTCCACTTGGGACTCCTCCCCCACTAGGGTTGGCCGGCCATGGAGGTGGAGTCCCTCCGGGACTCCACCTTCCTTGGTGGTTTCTTCCGGACTTTTCTAGAACCTTCTAGAACCTTCCATAGAACCTTCCGCGTCATTTTAATTCACATAAAATGACATCCTATATATGAATCTTATTCTCCGGACCATTCCGGAACTCCTCGTGATGTTCGGGATCTCATCCGGGACTCCGAACAAATATTCGAACTCCATTCCATATTCAAGTTCTACCATTTCAACATCCAACTTTAAGTGTGTCACCCTACGGTTCGCGAACTATGCGGACATGGTTGAGTACTCACTCCGACCAATAACCAATAGCGGGATCTGGAGATCCATAATGGCTCCCACATATTCAACGATGACTTTAGTGATCGAATGAACCATTCACATACAATACCAATTCCCTTTGTCACGCGATATTTTACTTGTCCGAGGTTTGATCTTCGGTATCACTCTATACCTTGTTCAACCTCGTCTCCTGACAAGTACTCTTTACTCGTACCGTGGTATGTGGTCTCTTATGAACTTATTCATATGCTTGCAAGACATTAGACGACATTCCACTGAGAGGGCCCAGAGTATATCTATCCGTCATCGGGATGGACAAATCCCACTGTTGATCCATATGCCTCAACTCATACTTTCCGGATACTTAATCCCACCTTTATAACCACCTATTTACGCAGTGGCGTTTGATGTAATCAAAGTACCTTTCTGGTATAAGTGATTTATATGATCTCATGGTCATAAGGACTAGGTAACTATGTATTGAAAGCTTATAGCAAATAACTTAATGACGTGATCTTATGCTACGCTTAATTGGGTGTGTCCATTACATCATTCATACAATGATATAACCTTGTTATTAATAACATCCAATGTTCATGATTATGAAACTAATCATCCATTAATCAACAAGCTAGTTAAGAGGCATACTAGGGACTCTTTGTTGTTCACATAACACACATGTATCAATGTTTCGGTTAATACAATTATAGCATGGTATGTAAACATTATCATAATCACAAAGATATATTATAATAACCTTTTTTATTATTGCCTCTTGGGCATATCTCCAACAGTCTCCCACTTGCACTAGAGTCAATAATCTAGTTTACATTTGTAAAGATATAACACCTTGGCCTTCTGGTGCTTTATCATGTTTTTCTCACGGGAGAGGTTTTAGTCAACGGATCTGACATGCTCAGAAACGTATGTATTTTGTAATTCATTTGCGTCTTCACGCATCAATCATTTTCCAAATGAGTTGGCATTTATCGTATATGTTTGGTCTTCTGGTGGAACCTTAATTCCGCGGTCTGAAATATGTCACTAATATTGTCATATACAATATAGCTTGAAAGTTCTGACACTATCGGAACTACACCAAGTTCTCAAAGAACTTCTTGACTTAACAACCTCAATCATTGTCAAAACAATGACATACTCTGCCTTCTTTTTTAGAATCCATCACAATATTTAGAACTCTTTTAAATCTAGCGTTGTGCTACCTTTTAAACAACACTTAGCCTAATTTGAGATTGAAATTTTATTTTTATATGTGACAAAACCAATATCGGTGCAACACCTTATAGCGATTTGTTTGTCATTTCTCCATATAAAATTATTTATATATCCTTGGTTCTTCTAAAGTACACAGGGATATTCTTACTGTTTGTCCAATGATCATCACATGAATCATTCTGGTATATGCTCCTAACATTTTAGAGCACAGGACATCTGATTGTATACATATTAATTGTGATCTAAATCACTCATGTGTTTTTACTCATTGAGTGTCAGATACACTCAAGTCTTGTTAAAACTTCATATGACAAGAACATTTTCTTAATATTTCTATATTGAACTACTTCAATATCCTTTCTATGTACTTTGACTTAAACTTATTATGTGTTTCAATCTATCTTCATAAATCTTGACACTAAATATGTTTCAGTTCATATCCTTTCATTGTAGTTTAATTCTCAATGAAACCTTTTTAATCAATTATATAATTACATTATTTATAATCAACGATATGTCATCTACATAAAGTATTATAAATATGTCTCAGCGCTCCCACTTAATTTCTTGCAAATGCAAGCCTCTTCATCGTCTCTGATGAAATCATAACTCTTTGATCATTTCATCCGGTGAAGATTCCAACTCCGTGATACTCACTTCATTCAATTGAAGTTTGTATACCTATCTAGTATTCCACGGACTAGCAAAACAATTGGTTGTATCTTGTATACAACTTTAATACACACTTCTGTTAAGTAATGTATTTTGCCATCCTACTATCATATCTCATAACAGAAATATGTAGCGATTACTAGAATAATCCACATAGACTATAAGCATTGCTACGGAAGATCTAGTCTTATCGTAGTCAACTCTTTGAACTTTGTCATAAACAACTTTTCGACAAGTCGAGCTTATTCAAGGATATTCCATCCAAGTCCATCAATTTTATAGATCTGTTTACTTTCAAAAAGTATTCATCTATCTTGGATTTCATGGCGTATAGCCATTTTAATGGAGTCAGGGCCCATCATAACTTCTTTGTTTTGTAGTTGGTTTATCATTGTTCAAAATCAATCCTTTGTCCACAAATCATTTATTTGATCACAAAGTAAACCATACCTACAAGGTTCAATAAGTACTTCGATCTCCATGACTATAACATTTTGTAGACATGGGAGCCATGATCGTTGTGGCCGCTTCCGGAACCAATTCCGATGCTGCGCTACTCTGATCATTATGCTCAGGTTCATAAACCTTATCAAGTTCTATTGTCCTCCCACTCAAATACTTCGCTAAAAAACAATTTCTTGGAGATATGTAAGAAACATCGACAAACACTTTTGTCTTTGTTTCCATGGTGGAAGAATTCCCAATTAATTCTTTGGGATAACCAACAAAGACATTCATCCGATTTTGGTTGTAAACTTATTTACCTTATGCTATGCATACCAAAATTTAAGAAATGACTATTAGGTTTCATACCCATGCCATAACTCGTATGGTGTCATTTCAACAGATCATGATGATGCTCTATTCAGTGTAAAAGCGGTAGTCTCTAAAGCATAATTCACAAAAATATAATGGCGTCAATATCTTATCTCATCATTGATCCAACAAGGTTTGGATACATCTCTTGGATACTTCATCATCACTATGATACTCCAAGAAACGTGAGTTGTAGAACAATTTCATAACTCTCTTAGATGTTCGCTAAAACTCGTAATTCAAATATTTCCACTATGATCCAATCATAGATATTTGGCTTTTCTATTACGATGATTTCCACCTCATGCTGAAATTTATTTGAATCCATTCAAATGTTTCAAACTTCTTCCTTATCGAATATATCCACATATATATACTCAATACATTGTTGGAAGTTTTCATGAAGTAGAAGAATCTCCCGCACACAACTATGCCCAGTGAACCACATATATCATCATGTATGTTTCCACTAAGTTAGTTGCCCGTTCAACTCTTGGCCTATGAACGGTATTTCAGTCATTCTCTTTAGAAAAGATTTGCAAGCGTCAAACGATTCAAAAATCAAATGACTCCAAAAATCCATTTGCATGGAGTTCCTTCATGCGTTCCTCTCTAACATGACCTAAATGGCGGTTCCACAAACAAGTGGAATTCAAATCATTTGCCTTATGGCATTTTAGCGTCAGTGTTTATGTATGTGTGTTTCACCATTAAGATTTATAATAACTTATCCATCGTACATGGAGTAATGTCATAATTTGAACAACTCATTGTTTTTATTTGACCAGAGCAAAATAACAATTTATTAAGCTCTTTATTATAAATTCTAAGAGTTAGGTAGAATGCCAACGACAAACATAATAACACTTTATTATGTTCCAGACGTGCATTATTACCATATTCCTTATCAGTCACTTAGGCCATAATATTCTTGTATTGCGTTGTTTTTGTATGACACTTCATACCAACCAATATAGTACTAATACCCAAGAATTTCATAGTGTGACTTAACTAGGAATACAACCATAACATGTATATCATTTATATACACCCGAGCTAGACTTTCTAGTCTTTTCTTTCTTTCTGCCAAAATATCTTTTGGTGTTTCTCTTTTAGCTTTCCTCATTCTCAGAAAACACTTCACCTTCAATAACTTCTAGGTTTGTTGGTCAAATACCAATAACCTTGAGGTTCTTACTTTGAAGTTGATTATCATATGACAAGTGTTCCGAATTTCACTATTAGTAACCTTGTAATATGATGAACAATTTCACTCATAATTTTATCCATTGTTTCATGATGACTTACCGAGACCATGTCTGTACATGCTAGGCTCGTTTAAAGTTTAACCTCAGTATTCGCATGTGCAAATCTGACTTGCACCCGTTGCATGCACTCGTAGAATCTATAACACCCGATCATCACGAGATGCTTCGAAACAACGAGTCTTAGCAACGGTGCATACTAAGGACAATAATTTCATAGATATGCGAATATCTTTAGTGTCCAACTTAGTTGGAGGATTGGGACGCCGGGCGTCTTCAACCTTCGTACATTCCCATAAAACTTATGAGTTTATGTAGTCTCACTAGATTATATTCTATCATCTTGCAATAAGATCTTAGATATCACATATATCTCATACCTTGCTTATTTCTGAAAACTAAATTTTCAGCTCCTTACTTTTTCAAACAGATTTGAACTTCAAGTTTCATGGAGACAAGATAACTTTAGGTACTAATTGAAATCATAGCTCTTTGAATCAACAATGTGAGGTTTACTAAAAGTTTGCAATAGGACTTAAACAATTCTTGATTCTTGAACAATATGGTACCAGTCCGTAAAGTTTCTTGTCAGATTTTAACAGTATTTCTATCTCAATTACAAGACTAGCGCTTGGTAGAAAAACGGATGCCAATACTACAAATTAATTCAAAATACTACTCAGACTATGTTTATGATAATTAGTTCATGTTTTAATCAAATTACTAATGAACTCCCACTTAATACAACATCCCTCATAGTTGTTAAGTGGTACACGATCCACATCCACTACACCAAAACCGATCATCACGTGAGATGATGTAGCTTCAATGGTGAACATCAACATGTTGATCATATCATCCATATGACTCGTGTTCAACCTTTCGGTTTCCGTTGTCCCGAGGCCATGTCTGTACATGCTAGGCTCGTCAAGCAAACCCAAGTATTCCGCGTGTGCAACATGGCTTACACCCGTTGTATATGAACGTTGAATCTATCACATCCGATCATCACGAGATGCTTTGAAACGATTTAACTTTGGCAACGGTGCATACGAGGGGAGAACACTTTATTATCTTGATATTAATGTGAGGGATCATCTTATAATGCTACCGCCGCGTTCTAAGCAAAATAAGATGCATAAAGGATTAACATCACATGCAATTCATATGTGATATGATATGGCCCTTTTGTCTTTGCGCCTTCGATCTTCATCTCCAAAGCACGGGCATGATCTCCATCATCAACAGGCATGATCTCCATCATCGTCGGCGTAGCGTCAAGGTCCATGGCGCCGTCTTCATGGTTGTTCACCTCATGTAGCAACTATTACAACTACTTTGAAATACTACTCAACATGAAATTTAAAGACAACCATAAGGCTCCTGCCGGTTGCCACAATACAATAATGATCATCTCATACATATTCATCATCACATTATGGCCATATCACATCACCAAATCCTGCAAAAACAAGTTAGACGTCTCTAATTTGGTTTGCATATTTTACGTGGTTTAGGGTTTTCGAGTGAGATCTAATCTACCTACGAACATGAACCACAACGGTGATACTAGTGTTGTCAATAGAAGAGTAAATTGAATCTTTACTATAGTAGGAGAGACAGACACCCGCAAAGCCACTTATGCAATACAAGTTGCATGTCGAGCGTGGAGCAAATCTCATGAACGCGGTCATGTAAAGTTAGCCCGAGCCGCTTCATCCCACTATGCCACAAAGATGCAAAGTACTCAAACTAAAGATAACAAAAGCATCAACGCCCACAAAACCATTGTGTTCTACTCGTGCAACCATCTATGCATAGACACGGCTCTGATACCACTGTAGGGATTCGTTGCATAGAAAACAAAAATTTTCCTACCGCGAACACGAAATCCAAGCCAAGATGCAATCTAGAAGACGGTAGCAACGAGGGGATTGTCGAGTCTCACCCTTGAAGAGATTCCAAAGCCTACAAGATGAGGCTCTTGTTGCTGCGGTAGACGTTCACTTGCCGCTTGCAAAAGCGCGTAGAAGATCTTGATCACGGCGCCACGAACGGGCAGCACCTCCGTACTCGGTCACACGTTCGGTTGTTGATGAAGACGACGTCCACCTCCCGTTCCAGCGGGCAGCGGAAGTAGTAGCTCCTCTTGAATCTGACAGCACGACGGCGTGGTGTCGGTGGCGGTGGAGAACTTCGGCGGAGCTTCGCTAAAGCACGCGGGAGCTATGGAGGAGAGGGGGCGGCTAGGGTTTGGGAGGGGGTGGCCGGCCACTCAAGGGGGGCGGCCAGGTTGTGGTCTTGGGGTGGCTGGCCCCCTCCCCTTGGCCCCTCATTATATAGGTGGAAGCCCCAAGTGTTGGACTACAAGTCTCCGAATAAGACCCGAACCCAAAACCTTCCATGTGATAGGGAAACCTACCCAAGGTGGGAATCCCACTTGGGTGGGATTCCCCCCTTCCATGTGGGGGGGGGGGGTGGCCGGCCCCCATAGGGGGAGTCCACTTGGGACTCCTCCCCCACTAGGGTTGGCCGGCCATGGAGGTGGAGTCCCTCCGGGACTCCACCTTCCTTGGTGGTTTCTTCCAGACTTTTCTAGAACCTTCTAGAACCTTCCATAGAACCTTCCACGTCATTTTAATTCACATAAAATGACATCCTATATATGAATCTTATTCTCCGGACCATTCCGGAACTCCTCGTGATGTCCGGGATCTCATCCGGGACTCCGAACAAATATTTGAACTCCATTCCATATTCAAGTTCTACCATTTCAACATCCAACTTTAAGTGTGTCACCCTACGGTTCGCGAACTATGCGGACATGGTTGAGTACTCACTCCGACCAATAACCAATAGCGGGATCTGGAGATCCATAATGGCTCCCACATATTCAACGATGACTTTAGTGATCGAATGAACCATTCACATACAATACCAATTCCCTTTGTCACGCGATATTTTACTTGTCCGAGGTTTGATCTTCGGTATCACTCTATACCTTGTTCAACCTCGTCTCATGACAAGTACTCTTTACTCGTACCGTGGTATGTGGTCTCTTATGAACTTATTCATATGCTTGCAAGACATTAGATGACATTCCACCGAGAGGGCCCAGAGTATATCTATCCGTCATCGGGATGGACAAATCCCACTGTTGATCCATATGCCTCAACTCATACTTTCCGGATACTTAATCCCACCTTTATAACCACCCATTTACGCAGTGGCGTTTGATGTAATCAAAGTACCTTTCAGGTATAAGTGATTTATATGATCTCATGGTCATAAGGACTAGGTAACTATGTATTGAAAGCTTATAGCAAATAACTTAATGACGTGATCTTATGCTACGCTTAATTGGGTGTGTCCATTACATCATTCATACAATGATATAACCTTGTTATTAATAACATCCAATGTTCATGATTATGAAACTAATCATCCATTAATCAACAAGCTAGTTAAGAGGCATACTAGGGACTCTTTGTTGTTCACATAACACACATGTATCAATGTTTCGGTTAATACAATTATAGCATGGTATGTAAACATTATCATAATCACAAAGATATATTATAATAACCTTTTTTATTATTGCCTCTTGGGCATATCTCCAACACTCCACCGCTGCACCTCGTCACCACTGTAGCAATTTGGGTTTGATCTTGATTGTTTGATAGGGGAAACTCTCCCGGTGTTGATTTCTACTTGTTATTGATGCTATTGAGTGAAACCGTTGAACCAAGGTTTATGTTCAGATTGTTATTCATTATCATATCACCTCTGATCATGTTCCATAGGATGTCTCGTGAGTAGTTCGTTTAGTTCTTGAGGACATGGGTGAAGTCTAAATGTTAGTAGTGAAGTATGGTTGAGTAATATTCAATGTTATGATATTTAAGTTGTGGTGTTATTCTTCTAGTGGTGTCGTGTGAACGTCGACTACACGACACTTCACCTTTATGGGCCTAGGGGAATGCATCTTGTACTCGTTTGCCAATTGCGGGGTTGCCGGAGTGACAGAAACCTGAGCCCCCGTTGGTATATCGATGCAGGAGGGATCGCAGGATCTCAGAGTTTAAGGCTGTGGTTAGATTTATCTTAATTACTTTCTTGTAGTTGCAGATGCTTGCAAGGGGTATAATCACAAGTATGTATTAGTCCTAGGAAGGGCGGTACATTAGCATAGGTTCACCCACACAACACTTATCAAAACAATGAAGATTAATTAGCCGTATGTAGCGAAAGCACTAGACTAAAATCCCGTGTGTCCTCGAGAACGTTTGGTCATTATAAGTAAACAAACCGGCTTGTACTTTGTGCTAAAAAGGATTGGGCCACTCGCTGCAATTATTACTCTCGCACTTTACTTACTCGTACTTTATTCATCTGTTACATCAAAACCCCCTGAATACTTGTCTGTGAGCATTTACAGTGAATCCTTCATCGAAACTGCTTGTCAACACCTTCTGCTCCTCGTTGGGATCGACATTCTTACTTATCGAAGATACTGCGATACACCCCCTATACTTGTGGGTCATCAAGACTATTTTCTCGGCGCCGCTTGTCGGGAGTGAAGCGCTATTGGTAAGTGGAATTGGTAAGGGAAATTTCTACTGTTTGTGCTGATTTTATTTTTGCATGCTGCTATAATTCATTATGGACAGATCTTCTCTTGAGTGTTTATTTGGGAAATCTACTACTACTGCAAAGGTAGTGGATGAGGCGCCAGGTAAGGAAGAAATACCATACAAAATACCTATGAAAATTATTGAACGTGTAGTGGGTAACCGTTATACAGGGGATGGAACTGTCCCACCCTGGAGATCATTTACTGTTCTTACATGAATTATGCGGTTTATTCAAGTGTGCAGGTATTGCTATGGATGAAGTGAGGAAGAAACTATTCTCTCGTATCGCTGTCTGGTAAAGCGGCGCATTGGTATAAATTACATCGGATAATGGGGATTCTCTTGAATGGAATGATATTGTGCCCCGGTTTTATTCTAAGTTCTATCCTCCAAGTGAGATTCACAAAGATCGGAATCGCATATATAATTTTTGGCCTCATGAAGGAGAGAGTATTGCCCAAGCTTGGGGGAGATTGAAGTCTTTAATGCTCAAATGCCCCATTCATGAGCTTCCTGGTAATATTATTATTGATAATTTCTATGCAAGACTTTCTTTTCAAGACAAGACCTTGCTGGATACTTCTTGTTCTGGATCATTTACACGCAACAAGGAAGAGTTTAAAAGGGACCTTCTTAATCGGATCCAAGAAAATACTGAAGGATGGGAGAACGACAAGGATAGAGAATCAGGTATAAATTATGATTATAATGCATTGAAGCTTTTATGGATACTGATAAATTTCGTAATATGAGTGCTACTTATGGTCTTGATTCTCAAGTTGCTGCAAATCTTTATAAGGCTTTTGCTTCTCATTATGAATTGCCTAAGAAGAACTTTGATAAGTATCATGAACCATATAAAGATAAAATTGATTCATCTATAAATAAATGTGTTGTAGTTGAAACTGTTGATCATGTTATTCCTGAAGCTTACATTGAAAAAAATCCTTTCCCTGCTAAAATGAAGGAGTACTCTGTTATAAATAGTGCGGTTCATAAAAGTGAAAAGAAACCTATAGAACCTGAAGAACAAATAAAAGTTGAACCTGCTGTTGCAATTGTTAAAGATCTTGTGACTGAAAATGTGGAAGATGGTCATATTATTTTCTGTGAAGATGCTTCTAATATTGTTTCGCATCCTAATAAGTCTAGGAAAACTAGTGTTCCTATGCTATCTGTTAGAATTGGTGATCATTGTTATTATGGTTTATGTGATATTGGTGCAAGTATTAGTGCTATTCCTTATGAGCTTTACACGGAGATTATGCACGAAATTGGTTCTTGTGAACTTGAAGATATTGATGTGGTTATTCGGCTGGCTAATAGAGAAACTATCTCTCCAATTGGTATTATTCGAGATGTGGAAGTTCTATGTGGTAAGATTAAATATCCTGCTGACTTTTTGGTACTTGGTTCTGCTGCTAGTAAATATTGTCCTATCATTTTTGGTAGACCTTTTCTAAATACTTGTGGAGCTATTATAGATTGCAAGAAAGAGAAAATTTTGACTAAATTTGCTGGTGAATCTTATGAGTTTAACTTCTCTAAATTTACCAAAACCCCTTATAAAATTGATTCGCCTAATAGTGATTTTAAAGTTGAACAGTGTGCATCTATTGCTCTTGCTCCTAGTAATCCTTTGCAACAACATTTGGAGAATAGTGAGAGTGAAGTTTTCAGGGAAGAAAGAGATGAACTTGATGAAATTTTCCTTCGTCAACCTATTCTTAAGCACGATTTACCGGTGGAAGATATGGGTACAACACCACCACCAAAGGAAGATCCTGTCTTTGATTTAAAACCATTGCCTGATAATCTTAAATATGCTCATATTGATTATAAGAAAATATATCCTGTTATTATTAGTTCTAAGCTTTCAGAGTTTGAAGAAGAAAGGTTATTGGAAATATTGAAGAAACACCGAGGTGCTATTGGCTACACTCTTGATGACTTGAAGGGGATTTCTCCCTCTATTTGCCAACACGCCATTAATATGGAAGATGATGCGAAGCCTGTTGTTGAACCTCAGCGTCGTCTAATTCCTAAGATGAAGGATGTGGTAAGAAATGAGGTATTAAAACTCCTTGAAGCTGGTATTATATATCCTATTGCTGATAGTAGATGGGTTAGTCCTTTGCATTGTGTTCCTAAGAAAGGAGGAATGACTGTTGTGCCTAATGATAATGATGAGCTCATCCCTCAAAGAGTAGTTGTAGGTTATAGAATGTGCATTGATTATCGGAAAGTTAATAAGGTTACTAAGAAAGATCATTACCCTTTACCATTTATTGATCAAATGTTAGAAAGGTTATCTAAAAATACTCATTTTTGCTTTCTTGATGGTTATTCTGGGTTTTCACAAATTGCTGTTAAAACTAAAGATCAAGAGAAAACCACTTTCACTTGTCCCTATGGAACTTATGCTTACAGGCGTATGCCTTTTGGTTTATGTAATGCTCCTGCTACTTTTCAAAGATGCATGTCCGCTATTTTTCATGGCTTTTGTGAGAGTATTGTAGAGGTATTCATGGACGATTTTTCCGTCTATGGAAATTCTTTTGATAATTGCTTGCGGAATCTTGATAAAGTTTTGCAGAGATGTGAAGAAACTAACCTTGTTCTTAATTGGGAGAAATGCCACTTTATGGTTAATGAAGGAATTGTATTGGGACATAAAATTTCCGAGAGAGGTATTGAAGTTGATAGAGCTAAAGTTGAAGCAATTGAGAAGATGCCCTATCCTAGGGATGTTAAAGGTATTCGTAGTGTTCTTGGTCATGCTGGGTTTTATAGAAGATTTATTAAAGATTTTTCTAAGATTTCAAAGCCTCTTACTAATCTTCTTCAAAAAGATGTACCTTTTGTTTTTGATGATGATTGTAAGGAAGCTTTTGAAACTCTAAAGAAAGCCTTAACAACTGCTCCTATAGTTGAACCTCCTGATTGGAACTTACCATTTGAAATTATGTGTGATGCTAGTGATTTTGCTGTAGGCGCTGTTCTTGGACAGCGAGTAGATAAAAAACTGAATGTTATTCATTATGCTAGTAAAACTCTTGATGCTGCTCAAAGAAATTATGCTACAACTGAAAAAGAACTGTTAGCTGTAGTCTTTGCTTGTGATAAGTTTAGATCTTATATTGTTGATTCAAAAGTTACAATTCATACTGATCATGCTGCAATTAGATATCTTATGACAAAGAAAGATGCTAAGCCAAGGCTTATTAGATGGGTACTTCTTTTGCAAGAATTTGATTTACATATTGTAGATAGGAAAGGTGCTGATAATCTTGTTGCTGATAATTTGTCTAGATTGGAAAATATTGCTTATGATCCTGTTCCTGTTAATGATAGTTTTCCAAATGAACAATTGGCTGTAATAAAGGTGAGTTCGCGAGACAGTCCTTGGTATGCCGATTATGCTAACTTTATTGTTTCCAAGTACTTGCCTCCAACCTTTTCAGCTCAGCAAAGGAGGAAATTCTTTTATAACTTGAGGCATTATTTTTGGGATGACCCACACTTATATAAAGAAGGATTGGATGGTATTCTGCGAAGGTGTGTTCCCGAATATGAACAACAAGAGATATTGAGTAAATGTCATGGTAGTGCTTATGGAGGACATCACGCCGGAGATAGAACCGCGCAAAAGGTTCTACAATCAGGTTTTTATCGGCCAACTCTCTTCAAAGATGCAAGGAAGTTTATTTTATCTTGTGATGAATGTCAAAGGGTTGGTAATATCTCCAGACGCAATGAAATGCCTATGAATTATACTCTTGTTATTGAACCGTTTGATTGTTGGGGATTTGACTTCATGGGACCTTTTCCCTCTTCAGAAGGTAACACTCATATACTTGTTGCTGTTGATTATGTTACTAAATGGGTGGAAGCCATACCTACAAAAAGTGCTGATGGTGAGACCTCTTTAAAAATGCTTTTAGACATTATTTTTCCTAGATTTGGAGTGCCTAGATATATTATGACAGATGGAGGTTCTCATTTTATTCATGGTGGTTTTAGAAAAACTCTTGCTAAATATGGTATTAATCATAGAATTGCTTCCGCTTATCATCCTCAAACTAGTGGGCAAGTAGAACTATCAAATAGAGAAATTAAATCTATCTTGCAAAAGACTGTTAATAAAACTAGAAAGAATTGGGCTAGTAAATTGAAGGAAGCACTATGGGCTTATAGAACTTCTTATAAAAACCCCATGGGAATGTCACCTTATAAAATGGTTTATGGAAAGGCTTGTCATTTACCTTTAGAACTAGAGCACAAAGCTTATTGGGCTGTTAGAGAATTAAATAAAGATCCTAAACTAGCCGGTAATTAGAGGTTGCTGCAATTAAGTTCTCTAGATGAATGGAGAAGTGAAGCTTATGAAAATGCTAAACTCTTTAAAGAGAAAGTTAAGAAATGGCATGATAGAAGGATTATCAAAAGAGAGTTTAATATTGGGGATAAAGTCCTATTGTATCGGTCTCGTCTCGCATTCTTTGTGGAAATTACTCTCGAAATGGGAAGGACCATATGTTGTTGAGGAGGTGTATCGTTCAGGAGCAATTAAAATTAGTTCTCTCCAAGGCAATGCCACGCAAGTGGTGAATGGACAAAGACTCAAGCACTATATCTCAGGTGATTCTTATAATGTAGATGTTGATGTTATTCAAGTGGAAACACCGGAGGCTTTCATCAAAGGTCAAATTGACAGTCTCACGTAACCCGACTTTGAATAGGTAACAGTACAGGTAATAAAAGTTCGCGATTTACTTTCCGAACAATGTTTTTGCTGTTTTTGGAAAATATGAAAAATTACGAGATCGAAACGGAGTGGAGGAGACGCACGAGGGCGTGTCCCCATAGGCCGGCGCGGGCCCCAGCCTGGCCGCGCCGCCCTATGAGTACACCACCTCGTCGCCCCTCTCCGACTCTGGTTCGACCTGGTACTTTCCGTTTGTTGTGAAAAAATTTATTATATAATCCCCTGGACCCCTGGAGGTCCGTATATCGTTTTCTCGACGTGTTTTGTTTCGAGCTGTTTCTGCCAGGATTTGCTTCGGATCTAGAGGTGTCATGTCTTCGTCAGAAACTCCGAAGGACAGCTCTTGCAAGGACTTTGACAACTTGTACTTGGACGAGCTGAGGATGCATCCCAAGGAGTTGCTGCTCGTTGATGGGCAGCTGCAGATCAAAGATGTCCAGGGTCCTAAAGGAGAAGGAAGCTTGGAAGACAGGATGGAGAAGCTAGAGCAAGAGGTTTTCAACTACAAGAAGATGGCCGAGCGTGAAGTGGATATCTTCCACAAGATTGCGTCTGAACTCATTGCTGAACACGAGAAGGAAACTGCAAAGCTATGGGGCGACATCCTCTCGCTTCACGACACCACCAACAAACTCCAAGCTCAACTCTATGACGTTCAGAATCAGAATTGTGAGTATGAAAACAGATTTAAACACATAAGCCATGCTGCTAGTTTCAGGATTCCCGAGACCAAGATGTCGTTTGTTGATGGAGAGTCTCTTCCTTGGAAGTCTGAAGACGGGGGTTCATCACCGCCAAAGGAGTAATTCACCATCGGTATTGGCATCCCCTTGGTTTGTTCCAAGCTTGGGGGAGTGCCGCGGTATCACATCATCACTACCTTTTACTTTTTACTATCAAGTAGTGTCATATCATGAGTAGGGAAGTTATCATATAAGATGGGTTGCAGTGTGGAAGTATCTCTCCTTTAGTTGGTTGTCTATGTATCCCTTGGTGTGAGTTATCGTTATGAAATATTAATGGGAAGTCTTATCATTTACATATTGCACATCTTATTTTAGTTTGCAATTTCTAGTATATGATTGATCTTGATTTTAGTATTGGTACCACTTAGGGAGCATTGAGTAAATCTATTTGGTTTTGGCAAACTTAGCATTGGTCAATAGCAACAACACCTTGAGGTTTAAGTAGAAAAGAGAAATACATATAGTTGTTTCATTGTCTTCCTTTCTTGTTAGCTCATAGCTTATTATTCTGAAGCTAAAATTGTTTGTGCTTGCAAGAAAGATGCATGATTATGTCTATCACATGTATATTTGTTTGTTTCCCTCAACTCTTATGCTTGCTAATTAACCTTGCTAGCCAAAGACCTGTACTGAGAGGGAATGCTTCTCGTACATCCAAACCTGAACCCAAACCTATGCCATTTATGTCCACCATATCTACCTACTGCATGGTATTTTCTGCCATTCCAAGTAAATACTTCATGTGCTACCTTTAAACAATTCAAAATTTATTACTTCTTATTTGTGTCAATGTTTTATAGCTCATGAGGAAGTATGTGGTGTTTTATCTTTCAGTCTTGTTAGGCAGCTTCCACTAATGGACTAGTGGCTTCATCCACTAATCCTATAATTTTGCGAAAAGAGCTGGCAACGGGGTTCCCAGCCCCAATTAATCAACTCTCATTAATAACTCTCTTCACATGTTTTGCTCTGATTCATCAGTAAGCAACTTAATTTTGCAATAGACACTCCTCCATGGTATGTGATTGTTGGAAGGCACCCGAGGATTCGGTTAGCCATGGCTTGTGTAAGCAAAGGTTGGGGGGAGTGTCATCCTTAAATAAACTAAAGTACATGTGTAAACAAAAGAGAAGAGGGATGATCTACCTTGCTGGTAGAGATGACGTCCTTCATGGGAGCCGCTCTTTGGAGGTCTGTTTGGCAAGGGGGTTAGAGTACCCGCTACCAGTCGTTGACAACAACAAACACCTCTCAAAACTTTACTTTTATTCTCTTTATATGATTTCAAAACTGAAAAAGCTCTAGCACATGATTTAATCCCTGCTTCCCTCTGCGAAGGGCCTGTCTTTTACTTTATGTTGAGTCAGTACACCTATTTCCATCCATCTCAAGCAAGCATTTGAGTTGTTGTGATCAAACTATTATATTGTGATTTGCTTCATTATGTCTTTACTCTTCCTTGTCTAGTACAAGTTTTATCTGAATGAATATAGCTTTGCAAGTTATCAATGATCATTATGATTGAGTATGCAAGTTTACCATAAGCTTTAACATGAGAGCGCTGCTCAATAGATAAGTGTAATTTGTTAACTGTTCTCTGACCAAGAACGAAGTTTGCCATCACGAACTATGATTTCTTATGCACCTTTATTTGTGATTACCTTATACTTGTTTCAAGTTGAATTATATGAGGAAGTTGTTTACTAGAATGTCTTGTGTGAATGAATATGATGCTTCTTGTCCGTATTTTATTTATCGACTCTTCACTCCATAAACATGTGGTCCTGTTTACCGAGTTCGCCGCTTGGGGACAAGCGAAGTCTAAGCTTGGGGGGAGTTGATACGTCCAATTTGCATCACTATTTTATATCATAATTTGCTGTTATTCATTGATATATTTCATATTTGTAGATGATACTTATGTTATTTCATCTATTTTGCATGTTTCATGATTATTTGGGGATCGCGCACCGGAGCCAGGATTCTGCTGGAAAAAGCACCGTCAGAATGCAATATTTTGGAAGATCAACAGTTAATGGAAATTATACGAAAATTCCTATTTTTCCAGATGACGAAGGGAGCCAGAAGGGGGAGAAGAGGGGACCCGAGGTGGGCCCACCCCATAGGCCGGCGCGGCCCAAGGCCTGGCCGCGCCGCCCTGTGAGGAGGGGGGCCCACAACCCCTCTCGCCTCCTTTTCTTCGCGTATGCCTTCGTCCCGAAAACCTAAGCTAGAGGGGTACGTCGAACAGAGCCACAGCCGCCTCTGCGGGGCGGAGAACACCAGAGAGAAAAGAGCTCTCCGGCGGGCAGGAATCCGCCGGGGAAATTCCCTCCCGGAGGGGGAAATCGACGCCATCGTCACCGTCATCAAGCTGGACATCATCTCCATCACCATCACCACCATCTTCATCATCATCACCGCCGTCTCCACCGCTGCACCTCGTCACCGCTGTAGCAATTTGGGTTTGATCTTGATTGTTTGATAGGGGAAACTCTCCCGGTGTTGATTTCTACTTGTTATTGATGCTATTGAGTGAAACCGTTGAACCAAGGTTTATGTTCAGATTGTTATTCATTATCATATCACCTCTGATCATGTTCCATAGGATGTCTCGTGAGTAGTTCGTTTAGTTCTTGAGGACATGGGTGAAGTCTAAATGTTAGTAGTGAAGTATGGTTGAGTAATATTCAATGTTATGATATTTAAGTTGTGGTGTTATTCTTCTAGTGGTGTCGTGTGAACGTCGACTACACGACACTTCACCTTTATGGGCCTAGGGGAATGCATCTTGTACTCGTTTGCCAATTGCGGGGTTGCCGGAGTGACAGAAACCTGAGCCCCCGTTGGTATATCGATGCAGGAGGGATCGCAGGATCTCAGAGTTTAAGGCTGTGGTTAGATTTATCTTAATTACATTCTTGTAGTTGCGGATGCTTGCAAGGGGTATAATCACAAGTATGTATTAGTCCTAGGAAGGGCGGTACATTAGCATAGGTTCACCCACACAACACTTATCAAAACAATGAAGATTAATTAGCCGTATGTAGCGAAAGCACTAGACTAAAATCCCGTGTGTACTCGAGAATGTTTGGTCATTATAAGTAAACAAACCGGCTTGTCCTTTGTGCTAAAAAGGATTGGGCCACTCGCTGCAATTATTACTCTCGCACTTTACTTACTCGTACTTTATTCATCTGTTACATCAAAACCCCCTGAATACTTGTCTGTGAGCATTTACAGTGAATCCTTCATCGAAACTGCTTGTCAACACCTTCTGCTCCTCGTTGGGATCGACATTCTTACTTATCGAAGATACTGCGATACACCCCCTATACTTGTGGGTCATCACAAGACTTTTGATGCTTGTCTTGAAAGTACTATTCATGAAAAGTTTTTGCTATATGATTCAGTTGTTTAGTCATTATCTTTTTGTTAGCAAACTATATACCATTGCTTTGAGTCACTTCATTCATCTCATATGCTTTACAATAGTATTGATCAAGATTATGTTGGTAGCATGTCACTTCATAAATTATTATTTTTATCGTTTACCTACTCGAGGGCGAGTAGGAACTAAGCTTGGGGATGCTTGATACGTCTCCAACGTATCCATAATTTCTTATGTTCCATGCTAGTTTTATGATAATACCAACATGTTTTAGTCATACTTTATAATGTTTTTATGCATTTTATGAGACTAACCTATTAACAAGATGCCACAGTGCCAGTTCCTGTTTTCTACTGTTTTTGATTTCAGAAAAGTTAGTTTACGAATATTCTCGGAATTAGACGAAACAAAAGCCCACGGTCTTATTTTCCACGGAATCTTCCAGAACACCGAAGAGGAGACGAAGAGGAGCCACGAGGCGGCCACACCATAGGGGGCACGGCTCCACCTCCTGTCGCGCTGCCCTACGGGGTGGGCCCCTCGGGACTCCCCCGACGCTGCCCCTTCGCCTATTTATTCCTTCCGTCGCGAAAACCCTAGTACCGAGAGCCAGAACACCAGAACAGTTCTAGAGACGCCGCCGCCGTCAACCCTATCTCGGGGGGTTCAGGAGATCGCCTCCGGCACCCTGCCGGAGAGGGAAATCATCACCGGAGGGCTCTACATCACCATGTCCGCCTCCGGACTGATGCGTGAGTAGTTCATCCTTGGACTACGGGTCCACAACAGTAGCTAGATGGTTGTCTTCTCCTCTTGTGCTATCATGTTTAGATCTTGTGAGCTGCCTATCATGATCGAGATCATCTATTTGTAATGCTACATGTTGTGTTTGTTGGGATCCGATGAATATGGAATACTATGTCAAGTTGATTATTGATCTATCATATATGTTATTTACGTTCTTGCATGCTCTCCGTTGCTAGTAGAGGCTCTGGCCAAGTTGATACTTGTGACTCCAAGATGGAGTATTTATGCTAGATAGTGGGTTCATGTCTCCATTGAATCTGGGGGAGTGACAGCAACCCCTAAGGTTGTGGATGTGCTGTTGCCACTAGGGATAAAACATCAATACTTTGTCTAAGGATATTTGTATTGTTTACATTACACACAGTACTTAATGCAATTGTCTGTTTTTTGCAACTTAATACTGGAAGTTGTGCGGATGCTAACCCGAAGGTGGACTTTTTAGGCATAGATGCATGCTGGATGGCGGTCTATGTTCTTTGTCGTAATGGCCTAAGTAAATCTCATAGTAGTCATCATGATATGTATATGCTTCTCTATTTGTCAATTGCCCAACTGTAATTTGTTCACCCAACATGCTATTTATCTTATTGGAGAGACACCACTAGTGAACTGTGGACCCCGGTCCATTCTTTTACATCTAAAATACAACCTACTGCAATCATTGTTCTCTTTTGTTTTCTGCAATCAAACATAATTCTCCACACCATACGTTTAATCCTTTGTTTTCAGCAAGCCGGTGAGATTGACAATCTCACTGTTAAGTTGGGGCAAAGTAGTTTGATTGTGTTGTGTAGGTTCCACGTTGGCGCCGGAATCACTGGTGTTGCGCCGCACTACACTCCTCGACCAACAACCTTCACGTGGCCTTCATCTCCTACTGGTTCGATAACCTTGGTTTCATACTGAGGGAAAACTTGCTGCTGTGCTCATCATACCTTCATCTTGGGGTTCCCAACGGACGTGTGCTTTACCGTCGCAAGGAGCTACTTTTCTGGCGCTGTTACACCCCAGGGATTTCTAACTCCCACACGCCAGCAATGAACTGATAAGTACTTCTGTTTTGAATGTATTTGGTGCATTTTTCCCTTTACTCGTGTGACCAACTGTACATGTACTCGTTCATGTGCGCGATTGTACCTGTCTTATATGGACGACTGTACCTGTACTCGCTCGTGTAGGCGACTGTACTTACTCGTGTGCGCAACTGTACTTGTCTTGTGTGCGCGACTGTACCTGTACTCGTTCGTGTACGCGACTGTATTTACTCGTGTGCGCGACTGTACCTGCTCGTATGCGCGACTGTACTTCTGTATATGTACCTGCTCGTGTGCGCGACTGTACCTGCTCGTGTGCGTGACTGTACTTATGCTTGTGTGGTGCATGTAAATGTACTCGTGTGTTATATGTAACTGTACTCGTATGGTGCATGTAACTGTACTTCTGTGTTCTATCTAACTGTACTCGTGTGCAACTTTCGTAAGACAAATATTGTTAATAGAGTTGTGCGCTTTGTACCAGTACTTATCAATTCGGAAAAGAAGAAATCTAACGAAGTCTACGTATGCATGAGGCTAAATGATGGAGCTGGCCTTGTTGTTAAAAGAGTTGAGATTGATCCCGAAGCCATCATGCAAATTCCACCATCCAAGAGGACAACTTTGAAGGATCTTGCTTTTGAGCTGAACATGTCGATATCCACTTTGCATAGGAGGTTCAAGGAGAAGGAATTTAGGAGGCACTCAAATGCCATCAAACCTCGCATCACGGATGACAACAAGAAAGAAAGGGTTCGCTATGCACTCAGTAGGCTCGACCCGGATAGTGTGGAGCCTAAGTTCCAAGGCTCATACAATGTCGTTCACATGGATGAAAAATGGTTTTACAGAACTAAAGGTTCTCAAAAATATTATTTGGCCAATGAAGAGGAAGAACCGTACCGATCATGTCAAAGCAAGAATTACATAGAGAAGGTCATGTTTCTATGTGTTGTAGGAAGACCAAGGTTTGATGAGGATGGCAATTGTATTTGGGACGGTAAAATTGGTATGTTCCCTTTTGTGACCGAGAAGCCGGCCGAACGTCGTAGTGGAAACCGCCCTAGGGGAACAATGGAAACTAAAACGAGGAATGTTACACGAGATGTTAGCCGAGAGTTCCTTATTGAAAAAGTATTGCCCGCTATCAAGGAGAAGTGGCCGTTGGAAGATCGTTGGAGCCCAATATTCATTCAACAAGACAATGCGAAGACTCATGTCTTGCCAAATGATCCCGAATTTTTAGAAGCGGCTGCTGCAGGTGGTTGGGACATTAGACTAGTTTGTCAACCTCCAAACTCACCGGATACAAATATTCTTGATTTGGGTTTATTCGCCGCTCTCCAATCATTGTTTCAAAAAAAATCACCAACTTCTATTCTTGACATTCTCATGAAGGTAGAGAAATTTATTTGGTTTTATTTGCAACATTTTAATTATTATTTTACTAATCGTACCGTTCTAATGAAGGTACAACAAGCATGGAATGAGTACCCAGCTGAGAGGAGCAATCGTGTCTTCTTGACACATCAAACATGCATGGTGGAGGTCATGAAGCTTATGGGAGAGCACCGGTACAAGATCCCGCACATGAGGAAGGGGGTTCTAGAGAGACTACAGATACTACCTCAAGTGCTTCATGTTGATCCCGCTATTGTAAACGCTGCTAGAGAGTTTATCATGATGGAGTAATAAGTCCATGTAACGGACTAGACAATGTTCAATTTGTAATGACATGAAACATCAAAGCAATGCATGAACATTGAAATGACATGATAATGATCAGTTTTGGATTACAATCTCATCATACCACAATCCATAACATACTACCATAAGGCAATCCATAACATAAATTGCATATCTCTAAAGATTGCATTACATTCCATAACTCATTACCTATTCCTCATACTCCGCAACATCGTCGTCAAGATAACGATAAACACCATTGTCGTCAAGATAAAATTTAGGATGGTGAATGTCAAACATGACATCAAATATTACTTGCTCACCGTTTGTGAGCACATCAAAGGAATGAACCTCTTGTCCATCCATCTCCACAACCTCTTGTACCCCTTGTATCTCCACATCTTGAACACTATCTTCAGCACCATCTTGAACACCCATCTCCGCAACACCCATCTCCGCAACACCCTCCATCTCCGCAACATCGTCTAGCTCCGCAGCACCCACCATCTCCGAAGCATCCTCCATCTCCGCAGCACCCTCCATCGCCGCGGCACCCTCCATCGCCGCGGCACCCTCCATCGCCGCAATACCCTCCATCGCTGCAACACCCTCCATCTCCGCACCAAGTTCCTCATCTAGGTTGTCCATCCACTCCACAAAAGTCCTCTGCAAAGCAGTAACCCACTGCATAAAAATATCAACATGATTAGCATGTTCAAATCAAAAAAATCCATGAAATTACTCTCCACTCCATGAAAGTGCAAAGGCTAGCATATGCAAATCAGTACCTCCATGTTCATTGCGTGCTGCTCCCTGAATTCGTTGTCTTGCAAGATGAACTCTTCCACGTCTAGGTTTGGGAAGCCCTGAACCCTAGGTAAGTTGCCGCCATGGCCGATCATGGCGAGGTCGCTGCTCATGGCACCGAGCCCACTACCGTGGCTCGATCCACATCCCTCCTCCATCGCGCGGACGACAGGGGAGTCCAGCACCACTGCCGCGAGCACCAGCATCGCCGCCACCAGCTCCATGAAAGCCGCCGCCTTTCGGAACCGGACTGCCCCGGCCGCCATCGCCATGGGTAAAACTTGCAGCAGAAAAAGGGGAGAAAGGGGAAGAGGAAGTGGGCGAGAGAATGGGGGAGAGGATGATCTCAACCATGATCTATAGGGATCGGGCGGCGGCGGCAGTAAATCATCAGCGCTGGAGTCGAAGAGACGAGCGCATGAGTCGAGGAAGAAGAAGCTGGGCGCGTGCGCGTGCGCTCTGATCGCGGGGTAAAAACGGAAACCGATCGGGAGCTACGTCGCCGCGCCTTAAGCCTTGACCAAAAAACTGATTTTTTTTTACGCCTTATGCCCTGAGAAGGAGGGAGTAGTAGGTAGGTGTGCATGCGTGGGAGTAGCTAGCTCGAGGCGGGCCCGCGGACGTACTCGTGCCGGAGCATGGACGTACTCCCTCAGCTCGCTCGCCAGGCGTGCGGGCGTAATCGAGGCGGGGCGCGCGGACGTACTCGTCGCGGGACGTAGGACACGTGTCGTTCTATCGTACGAAGTTTGGGATGATTTTTTCCTTTACAAAGGTCGGTCTTTTTATAGTGGTACCCCAGGATGCCCCATCTTCCGACACTCGTGCACGAATGCGTGCGTGGCCGTCTGTGCTGGTTCGTCGGTTCACATCACGCCCTTGATGTGAATATCCCTACCAAACTACTACCTCCTTATAAAATAAAGACAATGCTGATGTGTAGCTCAAGTCCAGTGAAGTCAGGACTGGACTCATTACAAGGGCTACTTAATGAGCAGGTGAATTCACTCCTAAATGGTAATTTGATCAATGAGAATTTTATACTGCCTAAGTCATGTTACTTATGTATGATCAGATACGAACATGAAGCAAACATCGCACGAGGAGGAGAGGAGCAGTTAGACATGAAGCAGGACATGGAGCTGGACGTGAAGCTGGACATCCTCACGACCGCCGCCATGGTGCGTGCGCTGCGACCGGCGAGCGGGATGTGCGTTGGGACCTAGTTGTAGTAGGGAAGGCGCACGAGCTCTGGTGATGGTTGTGCGGCGCCGCCTGCGCCGGCGTCCTCTCGTCCCGAAAAGCTCAAAACGGTAGGGGGTGGCGTGGGCTCGGCCCTCGCAAGCTTTGCTCTTTTCTCCCGCGCCAGGGCCAGATGTGTCCTCTACTTGGGCCTGCTGGAACAAATTAGCCGGGCTGGCCCATAGAAACTAGCGAAGCCGCAAGTCCGTCCTCCTTTTCGGCGCGAAATGCGGACGATCTGCCGGCACTCGTACCGGGACAGCATGCACGAATTGCGTGGCCGTCGGTGCTGGTTCTTCGGTTCACGTCACAGTCCTCTTCTCAGTCCGGACTCCGGACTCCGGGATATGAAATTGCTGGATGATTCGGCAGTGTACCAAATCTCCGTGGAGTGAGCGTGTTAGTTCAACTTTTCTCCGGCAGCGAAACGGGGGGATCGGTCCGAGCTATTCATACGGAAGATAAAATGGGTGAAAACGACAAAAGCAACCCTTGGCCAAGCTTCAGTAAAAAATAAAAAATTTAGGAAAACTATTTTTCTAAAAATAATTCGTTTGAGTAGCGTGTGCGGGTAGGGGTTGACCTTGACATGGTAGCGCCAAGCTACGAGGTGCCATGGATCTGCTAGCATGGCATACCTAAGCCCATCGGCCTCTACGATAGCGCTATATGTTAGGGCGCTACCCTATGTATACTTAGGCTGGTCATAGTGGGGAGTAACTTAGAGTAGTAACATATGTCATGTTACTAGTCTATGTTACTACCTTCATAGTGGGTAGTAACTTATATGTGGTGTCATGCATTGTATTATTTATTATGTTGTAGACTAATCTTGTCTTGAGGTGTGTGATGTTATGGTAACATAGTTAGTTACCACCTCATTCTCTTTCTTCATTTATTAGCATGCCATGTCACCAAAATACTTTGAGATGTGTGATGTTACTAGCTATGTTACTCCCACTATAAGGAGTCTCACGGAGTGTTTGGACTGGACTGAGTGCTACCCTCTGCGATGGATACAAATGGAACAGTGGTGCGACTGGTGCTTCGACGACATCCAGACAATCACGAACAAAATCAGCAGCATGGTGGTGCATCCAAGCGGTCTCCGCGATGTCCCAGAGTCTCGGGAAGCAAACCATGTGTGCGGCAGTGGAGAGCCGCCGCTGTTGTCGTCGCTAGCTGATAAGGATTGAAGCTAGGAATCCTCGTTCAACTAGAAGCACTAGGCATGCACCCTGTCATGACGACCAACACTCCATCACTCGTGGTGGCCCATGTGTGGCTTGCCGGAGAAGTTTGTTGTCGTGCTGAAATCCTGGATGTTTGAGAACTCCTCCGACTGTAAGTTTTAGATTTAAATGCCATTTTAATCACTCGACTTCTTGAGTGCATTGCTACGATGTTAGCATTTTTTACTGAACACGAGTCCATGACATCTCAGTTTTTATTGAAAATTTTAGAAGCGCTACCTTACATATTGTTTCATGTACCCAAATGTCAAGGACAAGGACATGCTGGTGCTATACCATAACCATGTGTGATTTGGAAAATTTTGCCAAAGCCCAACCGCTTATGTATGGCAGCACCGTTATGGCGTTATGTATGGTAGTACCGTTGTGGCGTTAGCCATGGCACTATGTGTTGGATAATTAGGCACAATTTTCATGATTAATTCCAGAATATAAAACATAATGACATCAACTACTAACATGTGAAACTCGAACATACTAGATGCATTAATCAACATGAGTAGCAGCAATGCAAACGGTAAAGCATCCATCGCTAAACAGATCGAGATATGTCGCACGTACCGATCTGGTGGAGGTGACGGCGGAGGTGTAGCAGGTGATGTCGCAGCAGTAACGTTGACAACGTTGTGGACCACAGGGACGACGGGTCGAAGTAGACGGCGTTGAAGACGACGGTAGGCAGCACCGTCCGACTTGGACGGAAGGCGACCCGTGATGAAGAGCTTGAGCAGTCGCTCAGAGCGCTTCCCAAAAACCTAATTCGCCCTCTCCCGTACAGGATCGCAAGGACGAGCGGTTCCGGAGACCTGCTCTCCCGTTTGCCGATGCACGTCGGCGCGCGGGATGGAGTAGGCTACGATGGCGGCGCAAGCAGAGAGAGGTGGAAACCCTAACTCGTGTATTGGATATATTTCTGCGGTAGCCGGGCATGAGATTATATAGGCTCAGGAAACCCTAGGCAACGTGGGGCACGCCGACATCGCGCGCATGTTTCGAGTCGGTTACAGATAGCCCACGGTCTGAGAGAGACCCGAACCGACTAATTGTGACGCGTCCGTCTAGGACTCTGTTCGTTTTCCTGAGCTACAAAAAATTAAGGAAAGTCTCGGCTCGAGGCTCAATCCACTCACCACGAGCGCGGCGCGCGTCGTGACGTGACGTGACGTGACGTGTCGAGACGAGCGAGTGAGGAGGAGGAGGAGCGCGCGTGTAGCACTCCTATTCTCACTCACTTACTAGTGGTGGAACAACCCACCTTATAAGGTGGTCTAACTTCCTCCCAACTTTCCATGTGGGACTAAACTTCCCACCTCTTGCCACTCCCTAGTGAGCTGCCACCAACTTGGGCTCAAACTCACAAGGCTGTCACTATGTGGGCTTTGAGATTTATAGGGAAAACTGAAATCTAATTTGGGCCACTAAAAGTGGGCCCAATATTTCAACAATCTCCCACCAGATCTCAAATTCCCATTTAGAGATTTACCAATACTCGTTGCTTGTTTATATACCAGTGTTTCACCGGAGACTGTTAAGTTGAACTTCCGCCTAGAACCTTAAGCTACATCCATTCACACTTGAACAATGGACTAAGCCTTGAATTGCAAGTTTCGCGTGAACAGGGTTTCACTCAAAGTCATGACCAGTACATGGCTGCTAGTAGCATACCCCGCGGGTGAAGCATATGTGTCATACTTCGTGGTCTCTTCATGAGTTTACTAGAGATCACCCAAAATCTCATAGATTGCAACGTTTAACAATCAGACTCGTATAGGTGTATTATTTCAAGAATGCTCTGTAGGACAACATCTTTGCTAAAATAGCCAACATAAACACATTAAGGCTTGTTGCCAACCTACCTAACAGCAATTGAGAGTTGTGCATCTTCACATAGAGAGTGTTACATAATACTCTCCTCAATTAAACCACTAGTTTGTTCTTCCCAGGTCCTAATTCACGGGATCTCCGATCACAAAGGTTGGGTTACCACTATGGCGTAACATCAACGGGTCTCAAACCCATCTCCCTCGATGCACTTTCTATCACATTACGTGATAGTCCCTTTGTAAAGGGATCTGCCAGGTTTTTATCTGTTTGAATATATGTAACAGTTATTACTCTGGAGTTTCGCAATTTCCTGACATACTTCAAACGTCTCTTGACGTGTCTTGATGACTTCGCGTTATCCTTAGAATTGTTCACTTTGACAATTACAGTTTGATTGTCACAATTCAAAAGGATTACCGGAACAGGTTTTTCAACCACAGGCAAGTCTATCAAGAGCTCACGCAACCATTCTGATTCAACAGTGGTTGTGTCTAAATCAGTAAGTTCTGCTTCCATAGTTGACCTCGTCAATATGGTTTGCTTGCAAGATCTCCATGATACTGCGCCACCTCCAAAGGTAAATACATACCCACTTGTGGCATACAGATCAGCTACATCTGAGATCCAATTCGAATCACTATATCCTTCAAGCACAGCTGGGTGCCCTGAATAGTGAATTCCATAACTCATTGTACCACATAGGTAGCGCATGACCCTATCAAGTGCATGCCAATGATCAGTACCCGGGTTTGACATGAACCTACCCAACTTGCTAACATCAAAAGAGATGTTCGGTCTAGTCGCGCTCGCTAAGTACATGAGTGAGCCAACGATCTGAGAGTATCTCAGTTGATCTACGGCAATCCTCCGGTTCTTGCGTAATGTCACACTGGGATCATAAGGTGTTGGAGAAGACTTGCTATCAATATAGCCGAACCGGCTCAAGATCTTCTCAACATAATGGGATTGTGTTAGAGTAATCCCACTCTCGTTCTTAATAAGTTTGATGTTCAGAATCACATCAGCTTCTCCCAGGTCTTTCATATCAAAGCACTTTGACAAGAAAGACTTGACTTCGTGTATTACTTTCATGTTTGTACCAAATATCAGAATATCATCCACATACAAACACAATATAACACATTCGCCCCCACCATGGCGATAGTAAATGCACTTGTCAGCCTCATTGACAACAAAGCCTACAGAAGTCAAAGTTCTGTCCAAACTTCTCATGTCATTGCATAGGTGCTTGTTTCAGACCATATAAAAATTTCAGCAACTTGCACACCTTTCTTTCTTCACCTTTTACTACAAACCCATCAGGCTGATCCATATAGATTTCCTCTTCCAACTCTCCATTAAGGAAAGCTGTCTTTACGTCCATTTGATGAACGATAAGACCATAGGAGGCAGCCATGGATAGTAGTACTCGAATGGTGGTAAGTCTAGCGACAGCTGAATAGGTGTTGTTGCCTATTCGACGGTACTCCAGAGGAGGGATCCTCATGGAGGGGAGAAGAAGTAGGGGCCATTGGGCGGAGAGTCCTCGGGACGGTGGTACGTGATTTACCCAGCTTCGGATCACCTGCACGATGGCAAGGCCTACTGCTGCTTGTCTGGAATTATCTGGGCGCTTTCGCGTTGTTACAATGAGTTGTGGTTCTGCCTCTAGGGCTCCCGGGATCCGGCTTATATAGGCGCACGGATCTAGGGTTTACATGGAGAGTCCTAGTCGGAATACAAGTTGCCTAACTACGGTACAATGTCTTGCCGTGTACGTCAAGGATCCGCCTTCCACCAGGGTCGTGCAGGATCCGGATACTCCATGGGCCTTCACGGATCCGGCCTCCTTCGTAGGTCGGTTGGGATCCGGCTTCCTGTTCCTGGGCTGGACTTCATCCTTCAGGATCTACAGCAACTGGGCCGCCCATTGGGCCACATGCCACATCACCGTCTATGGGCCACCCGGGCTTGCCGGATCTAGACACTGCCGTTGATATACCCATAAAGTATACCCACAACAGTAGCCCCCGAAGTTCTCCGAGATTCATCATTCCTCCGACTTGATTCAGCTCGGATCCGAAGAGAATCTTGAAGAGCTTCCAAACTTTCTCTCATTTCCGACATTATCTTCTCGGAAATCTTCTGTTCTTCCGCGCACAACTTCCTATTTTCCCGCGCTAAATTTTCGGAGATGCGAATCTTCAGCCGGAAATTTTGGGAGTGCCCAGTTAAGTTACCTCCACGTAGTTTTACCGCTTTTGACCTAAGACACATGTCAATCATCCAATGGCGTGACCGTTCAGTTCCCACCGTCAGATCCAAAACACGACTCTCCGCGCGAAGTCTATAAATATCCCCGCGCGCGGTAACTTCTCATTCTTTCACCTTCTCACCTACTTCATCTTCTTCCTCGCGTCGCGCCGCCCGACAGATCTCGACTCCGGCGAGCTCCTCCTCGGAAAGCTTCGCGCGCCGCCGTTCCAAAGCTCCCCTCGCGCCAAGATCGTCTCGGTTGATCAGGAAACTCTTCCCGCCGCCGATTCGTGGTCGCGCAACGAGATTTGCTTCAAGTCCGGCGACCTTTTCTTTGCCGGAACTTCGTCGGACCACCGCGCCATTAACGGTACGTGCGCCAGCCTCATAGAAGAAAGACCTAGTGTAGATCCGGTTACTTAATTTAGTTCCGCATGGGTGCAGCCGGAAGCATGTCACATGGTTCACCCAACTGTACTGGTAGTTCTCCGAATAGCCCGAAACCCAGTACATTAGGACCAATCTGCCCGGATCCCATTGCGTACTTGCCACCATATGTTTCCGACATCAGGCTAGCTCAACCATTCTCTGCCTCTTCCAGTACTGTGCTAAAACGGATCCCCACCCTCAAAGAACTTGAAGAAGAACTCGAGGGTCAAGCAAGGATGGCGACCAAGGTGTAGGAGGCGGAAAACAAGAGGGCTTCCAAGGCCCGGAACCGCGAAGGCGAGAGGGGTCAGTGGTGGTGACAAGGTATCAACTTGTCAATGCCTATGGATTGTAGGCTAGGGTTTAGTTGGAAGTAGAGGGTAAGTAGATCTCGAAGGTTTCAGCCGAAAAGTACTCGACGATTATGAAAACTAGGGTTTGTAGACAATGATTCGATTCCCTCTTCGTTCCTCGGCTCCCCCTTTATATAGGAGGTGGAGCCGAGGGATTCGTGCTATACAAGTTACATAATCCGGAACGGTTTCTAACTCATCCCGCCAGATTACAAATAACACTTCCTATTACAACTCTTGACTTTCCTTGATATATCTTGGGCTCCCGAATCTTCTTATTCTTCGGGTAGTGGGCCTTCAGTAAACCCCGGGTACTATCTTCGGCAGGCCCATTTTGGGATGCCTATGTCAGTAGCCCCCGAGATTTTGCTTGAATCGTAGAATCAGGGAAAATCTCCACTGTTTATTTTTATTCGAAAGCTTCAACTTTTTTTATATTTCTTCACATAAAATTCTATATTGTACAGGGATAATGGTAGTTGGGGCTAGTTCATCTGACGGATCAGGTACTAGTTAACTGCTCTAGTGGCAATCCGCAAAAACCTACTTCAAGATCACGTCCCTGGACATGATCTCGGGATACTGGTGTAAACTTCGACAGGTGCCGCTTAAGGTCTTACCATTCTGTCGAGTCCCAGTCAAATTTATCGGGTACCTAACGCGTCCGTTAGGATTTTTCTTCGTATCTGTTGATACGGATAAAGGTAGCAGAGCGCAGTCTTTGGCGATGCCACGCCCAGCAGAACGGATCTGGGGTCTTACCTTCGCAAATTTGCGGCATTCAGAAATTGATCGCAACTTCGGCGTTCTGAGAATATATTGTCGAGTGCTTTTCCGGCTGTTGGAATGGCACATTTTATCGAGTCAATTTTGACTTATATTGTTCTCCCGATGGGAGTATATGTAGAGTTAATTATAACTCGAAATATACTCTCTTGCTTTTCTATCTTTTATTTTTGAACTTCATCGGGTACGCGAACAGCGTTCCCGATGGGAGTAGCCCCCGAGGCTACAACCAAGAACTTGTGCTTGGTTGTAGGCTCGACATTTTAGTCCACCTTGTCGCTATATTGTCGTTATTTCCCAATATGATCTCTCTCTTCTTTTTTTATCTCTCGGGTGCGCGAACAGCGCTCCCGATGGGAGTAGCCCCCGAGGCTACAGCCAAGGACTTGTGCTTGGTTGTAGGCTCCCGCAATTTCTATATTGCCATACTCGAAATTTTACTTTTTATCGAAGTAGCCCCCGAGCGTTTGGGCAAAAACTTGTATTTGATCAAAGGCTCCCGAAGTATTTAATAATTCCTCCTGTCGCCAATCTTCTTTTTATTTTTCTTGTCGACATGCTTCCCTTAAACAAAATTGCTTCATCTCTCGTTTATAATCTTGATTTTTCTGCCTTGTGGGTCCATTGTTTCCACCATGTTGACACGTCGTGCAAGTGGGGGACACACGTCCTCCGCTTTTTCTGGCGCACGTACAGTAACGCCTATCTCAGTAAAAATACCTTTTTACCCTTGTATCTAGAAGATCTTTTTTCACCACACGATTTCTTCATCCAACGGCGCACCGCTTCACCCGATTCTTATATAAACCTTTCTTCAACCTCCGTTCATCCTCGCTTGCGCCGCCATCTGTTCCTCTTCGCAAAGCTTCCCCGCGCCCAACTCTCTCTCGATCATCCGCACTCACGAGCATTGCTCTGCCCATTGCCGTTGATGCCACCGCGCACGCGACTCACTCGCCACAAGACTCGGAATCCAAGATGGCCGCCGAGGATCTTGAGTGGGAGAGATCCAAAATCTCCAACCAAGACACCAACATGTCAAGAGGCTTGGCCTCATGAAGAAGGAGGACGCCATCCGCTTTCCCGAAGAAAGCTACCCCAAGCCTCCAATGGAGTATCGGGTTAGTTTTGTTGATCACCTTATCCGTGGTCTTTCGACCCCAATTCACGATTTCCTCCGCGGCCTTCTTTTTCGTTTATGGGATTCAACCGCACCCGCTTGACCCCCAATTCCATCCTTCACATTTCTATTTTCATCACACTTTGCGAATGCTTCCTCGGAATCCCTCCCAATTGGGCTCGTGGAAACGCATTTTCTCGCCTCCGCCGCAATGGCTCCCACAACGTCACTTATAACATAGGTGGCGTTGTTATCTGTGTTCGCATCGATGTCGATTATTTCGACGTCAAATTTCCCGATTCTGTCCAAGGATGGCGCAAAAAGTGGCTCTACATTCACGAAGAAAGCGCCAACTCCGTTGAACACAACATAGTTCCTTTCGACGGAAGTGCCAGACCAGCGCCGCCGCTCCCGGGATGCCGAAGCTTCGAGGAAGAGAAAAAGGCGACAGAGGCACTCATGTCTCGTATTCGTCGCCTTCAAAACACTCGAGGCAAAGAGCTGTCTCGGTGTTCAAATCATCGCCTACTTCCTTAGGATTAGAGTGCAGCCTCTTCGGGCTCGCAAAAATCCCCTTTGGACGTACTCGCGAAAAACGACGCCAACGTAATCTCCAAGTGATCTTTCCTCAAAGGACTTGGAGAAGTTGATTCAAGACTTTCTCGCCTCGGGCAAGGACCCTATTCCTTCCTCTTGTCGCGTGGAACCATACAGCTCCGCCAATCCACTCCCCGAGGTATTTTGTCTTCCCGAGTTTTTATCTTGTTCCGCACTTTCTCTGCATCTCGTTGTATTGTCATCTCTTTAATTTTCCTTTGGTCACTATTTTTTACAGAACCATCCTACTATGACTTCCCTTCCTCCTCTTCCTGAGGGTGGAGAAGTCGAAGAACAGGCCATCGTTGCCGAAGATACTCAAGGTTCTTCTATTCCTGAAAGTGAAGTCGCGGGTTCTCACAAATCTGCGGCTTCTCACGAAAAAGAAGTTGAGTCTGAAGCCAGTGAGTCGACGCAATCCTTCCTCCCTGCTGTTCTCCCAAGGACAAAAAGGAAAAGGACTTATGCCGTGGATTCTGGCACCTCTAAGGCTGAAGAAGTTGTTCCTTCTCATCCGAAGGCAGCTTACGATCCTTATGTTGAATCCCTCGTCAGCTCGTAAGTCGTCTTTATTTCTCCCTTTTTTTTTTTTTTTTTTTTTGTACTCGAAATATTTATCTTGTCTTGCTTTTTATGCTGCCGATTTTTTGATCAACAGTGATGACGAGGAAGAAGTACCAACTACTGACGTGGCTCCTCGGACAAGCACGTCACGCATCGTACTTGCTTCGTACACGCTAGTTGAAGGAGAAGAAACCGCGCCTCCTCAACAACACGGCGTCACCACTACTCCACCATCAAGCCCCCTTGCTCCTTCACCAAAAAGGACAAGGGTTGAAAAGATTGTTGAACCTGCCCCTCAGTTGGGCAGTTCGTCGACTCTGCTCTTAGATGATGTAAGCTTGTCGACATCTATATTTTCCTTATTTTGTTTTTTCACACCTTTTCTCTTTTTCATGCCGATGTTTCTCTTGCTGTGTTCACCTTGAACAGCCTATGATCAAAGATCTTCTCCGCATCGGTTCCCAATTTATTGGATACCGTGAATATGCTAATAGAGCCGAAGGTAACGACTTTTATACTTGCTGTTTTTCCTTGATTTTTTACTCCTGTTGCTTTTCGCGATTTTGATCTTTCTTCTCTCTCTTTTCCATATCTCGACAGAGAAACTTGCAGAGAGCCAACGAACGCGCCGACGCACTTGCTCGAAAACTTGAGCAAAGTGAGGCGGCTCGCAAGAAAGCCGAACTCGCTGCTAGCAAAGCCAAGGCCGAAGCTGATGAAGCCAAGGCGAAAGCTGCTGGTGTTGAGGAACTGCAGAAAAAACTTGAGGATGCTACAGCTGCCTTGGATGAGCACAAAGCTGCGCAAGCTTCTCGTGAAGAAGGAATCCTCAAGCGCCTGAAAACTCAGAGTCGCCGCACTTTCAGTAATTTTGCCGATCCCTTCTATTTTTATGAGAATCGTTGTTTCTTGTCTTTTCACTAATGCTTTGTTTCCTTGACAGCCCAAACAAACCAGGATTTTGATCCGACGAATCTCGTCAATGACCCCCGTCCTTGACGCACTGTCCTATCGGGAGCTTCAAGGATGCGAGATTCGTGATGGTGTGTCGAATGCTAGCGCAGTGTTGCTCGGCATTGTTCCCCTACTTCTTCCCGAAGAAAGAGGAGCCTGCGACTTTCCTCAACCTTGCCAAGATGTTCAATACACCGAAGACCTTGGACTGAAGATGCGCCAAGAAAATATGAAGGTTGCCGTTGAGAACACCGTCGCGTTGGTTGCTTGACAATACAGACTATTGACTCGGATGAAAGTTGGCGACACCGAGCAAATAGAGCAGTCAAGGTGGAAGTCGCTGATTAAGGCAGCCAAGCCCAACACAAAGAAGATCTTGGCCTATCTCGGGATTAAGCCATCGTCGACTCCTAGCTCGTCAAGGCCGGAGGTCTAGTTGCATGCCTCTGTTTTTCTTTCTGTTTCTTTTGCTCTTGTCGCCAAAGTAGTCATTTGGCGACACGTACTTCCTTAGCTCCACTGTAATGCCCTTGTAATTATTCCAAGAGATTAATGAAAACTCTATCTTTGCTTGTTGTTTGATGTTGTCTTGTTTAAATTTCAGTTGATATTTGATAACTATACTCCATCTTCCGCTCCTTCCAATGTTTCGCCTTCTTCTTCTCGCGCGAGGAGAACTTTTGCCGACATCAATCTGCCAGACGATACCTTGTCGCAAGAACTGGATGAGCTTCGACAGCAGCTTCGATGCGAAGAAGCAAACACTTGTGATGATGGAGCAATCTCGTAAGTCATCTGAAGCCGAAAAAGTTGCTCTTCAGCAAGCTCGCGAGGCCGTGGCTGCTAAGGAAATTGCTGCTTCCGAGGCTGAAAAGGCGACCACTCGAGAAAATTTCATGCTCGAATTAATGAATGAAGCCAGTGCAGATATGTCGGGTATGCTTGCTTCATCCTCCGATATCTTTCATCCTCATGCTATGTCTCTTAAAGGTTTCCCCTTCGTTGTTTTGATAGGTTCCTTTACTGATGCTGCTGCCGAGGAAGAGAGGGTAAATGTTAGGACGAACCTCCTTGTTAACCTTTCCCTGGACCATGGTTCTTTGTTTTGGGCTACCCTGCAGAGGACCCGACAAATTGTCGATTCCAAGATCGCACCTCTCAAACTCGCGATTTCCTTGACTTCGTACCAAGACCTTGTCCATGGTTTACAACTCCATGTTTCCTGAACGTCCAACCAAAAACTCTCCCTGAATTGATGGAAAGATTCAAGGATGCCGGCAGTATCCATGATTTTGTCAAAGCTCAACCGGTAGTGGCGCCAGATTTGCTCTTATCATGCTCCAGATCTCGCCACTCAAATCTTGACCTTACCCAAGTTGTCGCAAAAGTTCATCAAAAGGTACAACGTCGAAGGGTTGGTGTTGACAGGATTAACACGAAGGTTACGCCTATAGCCGAAGAAATGATTGAGGACCTTCTTCGGATGGACGCCGACTTTTTTGCCGATGGCCATTATGCCGATTTTCTTGGTGCTGCTCCTGAAGAAAACAGAGTTACTCTTGATACTATATTGAATCAAGACTAGTTATTTTCCTCTTGTAGATACTTCTTCTTTGTAATCCATGACTATATTGTAAAGCAATCATTATATTTCTCTGTTCGTCTAGCCCCCGAGTGTTTCGGTGACTCTTTACTGTATTTATATATTTGCGAGGTTTTGAAACAAGGCATTTATATATTTATGGCGAATATGAGCCCCCGAGCTTCTTTATTGAGTACTATTTTGTATTTTTACTGACTCACGAGGTATTTTAATACCAAGGCAAGGTTTTTTCTTTTTTGATGGACTATATTGAAATTGCTTGAGCGAAGACTTTGAACATGTCGATAAAGAGAAAGGTATATTGACACTATCTTTATTATATTGCAGCACCGCGAGCCCGCCTCATTAAAAACCTTCTCCGGCCCCACTCGGTGCCCCGAAAAAGGAAAAGAGTGCGTCTGAAAACTCGCGGGCGTTTCAGTATATTGAAGTTTTACAAGGACTATATTTCGACTCTAGGCGTAGAACCGCCTGAGTTGCGCCACGTAATGCCCAGGGGTTTGGCTCCTCCACCCCTGTCTTCTTGTCCTTTATCCTGTATGCTCCTCCTCCGATTACTTCCGTGACAATGTAAGGGCCAAGCCATGGTGACTCGAGTTTTTCATGACTTTTTTGCGTGAGCCGAAGAACTAGGTCTCCCACCTGAAAAGATCTTGGCCGCAAACGTCGACTGTGGTAATTCTTCAAGTCCTGTTGGTATTTGGTTACCCGAGACAATACTTCGTCTCGGGCTTCATCAAGTGCGTCCACGTCGTCTTCTAGTGCCTTTCTCGACACTTCTTCGTCATATACGACGACACGTGGAGAGTTGTGCTCTATCTCGATTGGTAGTACTGCTTCTGCTCCATGGACTAGAAAAAACGGGGTCTCCTGTGTCGCTGTATTTGGTGTTGTTCGGATGCTCCACAACACACTTGGTAGTTCTTCTGGCCAGGTATGCCGAGCTTTTTCCAGTGGTCCTAACAGGCGTTTCTTGATGCCGTTGCAAATGATGCCATTGGCTTTCTCGACTTGCCCATTGGTTTGAGGATGTGCAACTGATGCAAAGTGCAGCTTGATACCTACTTCCTTGCAATAATCTTTGAATTCGTTGGATGTGAAGTTACTGCCATTGTCTGTGACGATGCTGTGGGGTACTCCAAATCTGAAGACGAGGCCTTTTACGAATTTTACTGCAGATGCTCCGTCTGGTGAATTTATCGGCTTCGCTTCTATCCACTTTGTAAATTTGTCGACAGCTACTAGCATATACTCCTTTCCTCCTGGCCAGGATTTGTGTAACTTGACTACCATATCAAGTCACCATTTTGCAAAGGGCCATGACAATGGTATTGGTGCTAGCTCTGCTGCTGGAGAGTGAGGTTTTGCGGCAAACCTTTGACACGCGTCGCAAGTTCTTACTATGTCCTTGGCGTCCTCGATTGCTGTCAACCAGTAGAATCCTGCCCGAAAGATCTTGGCTGCAATAGCTCGACTACTCGCGTGGTGGCCACATATTCCTTCGTGTACGTCCTTCAGAATTATTCTTCCTTCTTCGGGTGTAACACACCTTTGCAAGACGCCTGAAATACTTCGCTTATACAGTTCTCCTTTGACCACCGTGAAAGCTTTGGAGCGTCGAATTACTCGCCTTGCCTCAACTGGATCGTCGGGTATTTCTTTCCCGAGGATGTATGATATGTACGGCTGCATCCATTTGCAGAACCGTATCATCATGACCAGGTCCTGATCTTCTTCTTCTTCTTCTTGCTTTTCCTTGGTAGCCCCCGAGGGTTTCTTCTCCTTCTTTTTTGATTTTGTTGATTTGGTGGACCTCTCTCGTTATCTCTTCCCAGAATACACAGCGGGACTGCAAGGCATTGCGACCCGATGTTTGCAAGAACGTCGGCTTCGTCGTTGCTCAATCTGCTAATATGATTTACTTCGCATCCATCGAACAACTTCTCGAGCTCGTTGTACACCTCCTTGTATGCCATCATGCTATCATTGACTGCGTCACATTGGTTCATAACTTGCTGAGCCACCAACTGTGAGTCGCCAAAAATTTTAATCGAGTTGCGCTTGCAGCTTTCGCCATCTTCATCCCGTGTATGAGAGCCTCATATTCTGCTTCATTGTTAGATGCGTTAGGGAACGTCATCCGAAGGATGTACTTCAACTTGTCGCCTTCGTGTGATATGAGTACTACTCTGCGCCAGCTCCTTCTAGTCTTTTGGACCCGTCAAAGTTCATGGTCCAGGTTCTCGACAAATCTGAGGTCCCGTATTTTGCAACTCCATCCACTCTGCGATGAAGTCCGGCAGTATTTGCGACTTTATTGCTTTTCTTTTTCATACGTGATGTCCCGAGGAAAGTTCTATTCCCCAAAGGGAGACACGACCCGTAGCTTCCGGGTTGTTCAAGATATTTGACAAGGGAGCTTCATTGACCACTATGATCGGATGTGCCGAAAAATAGTGGCGCAATTTTCGTGTCGTCGTGAACACTCCATATGCTATCTTTTGGTACCGAGGATACCTTTGTTTTGAGGGCGATAAAACTTCGCTAACGAAGTATACCGGCCTCTCGCACGCCGTGGAGTTTTCCTTCTTCTTCCCTTTCAACAACTAGCACCGTGCTCACCACTTGGGGCGTGGCTGCGATATACAGCAGGAGAGGTTCCCTTTCTTTTGGCGCCACCAAAATTGGTGGTGTCGAGATTGTGCGCTTCAAATCCTCGAAAGCTCCGTCGGCTTCTTCGTTCCACTGGAATTTATCTCCTTGCTTTATCAAAGCGTAAAATGGTAACGCTTTTTCACCCAGCCTAGCGACGAATCTGCTCAAAGCTGCGATCGCCCAGTTAGTCGTTGTATTTCTTTCAACTTTGTTGGCTTCCTCATTGTTACGATAGCTTGTATTTTATCGGGATTTGCTTCGATCCCTCTTGCTGAAACTAGAAACCCCGTAAGTTCTCCTTCATTGGACGCCAAAAGAACACTTCGTCGGGTTCAGTTTGAGGCAGAACTTATCAAGGTTGTCGAAGGTTTCCTTGAGATCCTCGATCAGCGTTGCCCCCTTTTTTGATGTTATGACGACATCATCAATGTATACTTGCACGTTCTTCCGATCTCGTGTCGCCAAACACTTCGCATCATCCTCTCGATATGTTGCTCCCGCATTTTTAAACCAAAGGGCATTGTTCTCGTAGCAAAACACGCCGTAAGGTGTAATAAACGCGGTCTTTACTTCATCTTCTTCTTTCAATCTGATCTGGTTATAACCAGAATATGCATCCAGGAAGGAAAGACGTTCACATCCAGCCGTGGAGTCGATAATTTGATCGATCCTCGGGAGGGGAAAGTGATCCTTTGGGCAATGTTTATTGAGACACGTAAAGTCGACGCACATGCGAAGGACCTTAGTGTTTTTCTTCTACACCAAGACAGTGATTTGCTACCCATGTGGCTTGTGGAATATCTCTTTGATAAAACCAGCTTCTTGTAGTCGATTGATTTCTCGACAGCATGGCTTTGCGGTTTGGTTCCGAAAACGCCGCAAAGGTTGTTTGATTGGTCTCGCCATGGATCCAAGTTTAGGTGGTGCTCGGCAAGTTCCCCGGGTACTCCTGGCATGTCAGCTGGACACCATGCGAAGATTTTCCAGCTCACGGAGGAACTCGACGAGCGCTTTCCTATGCGATATCCATGTCGTTTGCGGTAGATGTCGTCTTTTTCGGGTCTGTCGGGTGAATCTGCACTTCTTTGAATTTTTCTCAAGATCTGAAAGTTGATTCTTTGTTTGGCCTTCCAACGTCTGGTAGTACGTCGTAATCAGTCATGCTTTTTGACGCCAAGTACTCAGCTTGCATCCCGAAAGTTTCTGACAGCCGGTGAAAATCCTTGTCGCATTTATCGGCTAAGGCAAAGCTTCCTTTGACTGTGATTGGTCCCTTTGGCCTGTGCAACCTCCACAACAGGTATGTATAGTGTGGCACCGCCATAAATCTAGCATATGCTGGTCGTCCCAACAGAGCGTGGTATTGTGACGGAAAATCTACGACTTCAAATTCGAGCCTCTCGATTCTATAATTTTCTCGGGTCCCAAACTGAACGTCAAGATTGATTTTTCCCAGTGGATAACTTGGTTTCTCCGGTGTGATGCCGTGGAACCTTGTGTCTGTTGGTTTCAAGTTTGCTAAGGATATGTTCATCTTCCTCAATGTATCTGCATACATAAGGTTTAAGCTACTGCCGCCGTCTATGAACACTTGAGAGACATCAAATCCCGCGATAACTGCTGGCAGAATAAGTGCTGACTGCCCTGGTCGACGAACTTGCTGCGGATGATCTGCTATTGTGAAGCCGATATCTTGTCCTGACCAATTAAGGTACTCAACTGTTGGTGGAGGCATTTTCTCTGCCATAAACACCTGTCGTGAGATTACTTTCCGAGCTCTATTGGACGGCCTTCCCTTCGAATCATCGACACCGCTCCATTGGAGTTAGGATCAACATAAGGTGGTGGTGCAGTGCTGCCGCTATTCTGAGCCGATGCCGATTGTCGTCTCGCAGTGATCGGCCGGAGGAGGCGGCAAGTGAATCTCGCTTACGGGTTCTCGAGGATTTCTCTCGTGCTGCCCGCGCATTAGCGTTCTCTGCATACCGCAACATTGCTTGAAAATTTCGGCGCTCTTCTCGCAAGTGCCCTGACTGCCTTTTACCGTTGTCGAGGAAAAAATGCATCCTGCACGGTCCGTTCATCATCTCTTCAGTGGGACACGAAAGGTCTTGGGAACCTAGGCCCGCTATTTTGCCTGTTGCGTGAATCATCCCCGTTATCACCTCGTTGTTCACCGCTTCTCCGGTAATCATCTCTGTTGCTTCCTCCTCGTATTTGTCCGAAACCTGCCGAAATTTGTCCTGGAGCGTCGTAGTTCTGGTACCGCCGAGGAAATCTTCGCCTCGGTTGATAGTTTCGACCACGGTCCTCCTCTCGGCGACCTGTGCCGTTTGTTGTGGACAGCGTCTTCTCCATCTCGCCCATTTATTTGCTATCTCCATTAACGCTGATACATCGTCTTTGGATTGGTCCTTCCCAAATCCTCGACAAAATCTCCACGCCTGACTCCTGCGACAAACGCATCTATCGCTCTCTCGTCAGATATATTTTCTGCCGAGTTTTTGATGATATTCCACCTCTGGATGTACTTTCTCATTGGCTCATCTGGCTTTTGTCGACATGCTCTCAACTCCTCTAACGACGCGGGTTTTTTGCACGTGGATCTGAAGTTCTTGACGAACACATCCTCGAAACTTTCCCAGCTGTCGATGGACCCTGGAGCGAGTTTCTTTATCCACGATCGTGCGGCTCCACTCAAATGCACCTGAATGCTTTGCATGGCTGTTGCCCTGGTTCCTCCCGTGAGCTTCACTGTTCTCAGATAGTCGACTAGCCAATCCTCTGGATCTTGAAGGCCGTCGAACTTTTTGAAATTGTCGGGTAGCTTGAATCCTGAAGGGACTCGAGTTTTTCGGACTCTCCTCGTGAAGCATGGCAAGCCGCACATATCTTCGTCGTTAAGCTCCGGAGATTGCCGATGATCCCTTCGCTTTGTCGTGCTCGTCGACTCTTGCTTGTGCTGCCGTATCTCTTGCTCCACTTGGTCCTTCAGTGGCTGCCGCCGTTGCCGCTTTGCAGGTCGTGGACTATTTTGCCTTGTCGTTCCTTCGGGAGGCGTTGAAACGAACGCCGTCCCCCATAGCTCCAACTCCTGCTATCGCCATATTGTATAGTGTTTCCCTTGGATCACCTGGAGGTGGTTTAGACGCGAGGATAAAAGCTTGTGTCGCCATATACCCAGCTTCTGGTGTCTTAGGGATAATGTTTCCTCTTGTGTCTATCGACATAAAGGACATGTCGAGGTTTTGAACCAAGTGCTCTCTTTCTGCTTCGGGTATGTGTTGTAACCTTGATCTTCCTCTGTTCTGAGCCTCCCTATGGCTATCACCCGAAGTTCTAGATTGTCGACTCAGATCTGCCCTTCTCCCCGCCGGATGCGTAAGCCGCCTCCTTCCTCCCGTTCAACTCAGCCGTCTGCTTTTTCAAATTCCCCGCAGCTCGTGCGAGCCTATATTGATATGCTTGTAATTCCTCCGGTGTGGCTGTGGTAGCCATTGGTTCTGCACCGTTCATAGCTCTCGCGGCTCGTCCCACGCTGCTTGCGGAAGTTGAACTCTATCTCGCGGCTCGGCCCGACGTATTTGTTGCCCAGGCCTTGTCGCAGATTGGAGGGATCGACGTATGGATTTCCCGCATCGTCGAAAGCCTCAGATGTCTCCTCTTGATCTTCAATGGCGTAAATCTGATGATACTTTGTACTCAGATCTACGTTGGGTTTGGTGACATCATCGTTGAGATTGATGAAGACCTTGCCCACTGTGATAGATTTGTCGATGAAGTCATAGCTGTCGACATCGCTTGAGCCATCGCCTATATATGAGTCCGCAGATGACTCAAACGACATGTCGTTGAAGATCTTGGCGAGTTTCTCTCTTGTTCTGGTGCTGATGTAGCGTGTCGCCGAAGTTTCTTCTTCTCCTGACTCGGTTGACGACGCATAGCTTGAAAAATCGGAATCGACCTTCGACGATCCCGACGAAATCGGAACCTCGACACGATACGATCCTTCCTTCTCGACGCGAAAGTGAAACCTTCCGAACGTCATCTCCATGGGCTCCGCCAGATACGCATATGCATCCAAACGGGAGGGTGGGTGAGGAACAAAATCGACAAGACCAGCAGCGATCTGTTTACCTCGATCCATTGTGTTGCTTGCAGTTGATGATGTCGAAGATCTTGAACGTGCCATCGAGATCAGATCCTTACGCCTCTAATTCCCACAGACGGCGCCAATTGACAAGGTATCAACTTGTCAATGCCTATGGATTGTAGGCTAGGGTTTAGTTGGAAGTAGAGGGTAAGTAGATCTCGAAGGTTTCAGCCGAAAAGTACTCGACGATTATGAAAACTAGGGTTTGTAGACAATGATTCGATTCCCTCTTCGTTCCTCGGCTCCCCCTTTATATAGGAGGTGGAGCCGAGGGATTCGTGCTATACAAGTTACATAATCCGGAACGGTTTCTAACTCATCCCGCCAGATTACAAATAACACTTCCTATTACAACTCTTGACTTTCCTTGATATATCTTGGGCTCCCGAATCTTCTTATTCTTCGGGTAGTGGGCCTTCAGTAAACCCCGGGTACTATCTTCGGCAGGCCCATTTTGGGATGCCTATGTCAGGTGGCCTTGTGAAACTACCGATGAGGAGCTGAGGGATCTCCAGAACGAGGGCATGATCTCCTCTCATTGGAGTTTCATGCGTGACTCCGACGTCCCCAAGCCTGATGTGGACGAAAGTGTCATGACCAAAGCTTGGGTCGAACGCGGCTTATCGCTTCCCCCTTCGGAATTCTTTCTCTCTATACTCAACACATATGGGCTTCAGCCCCACAACATCTGCCCAAACTCATATCTCCTTCTTTCCAACTTCGCAACCCTCTGCGAAGGGCATCTCGGAATCCGGCCAGACGTCCGGTTATGGCAGTTTTTCTTCCGGGTGAAGAAGGAAACAAAAGACAAGGCCATGGTGAACTGTGGGAGTATGACTTTTATGCTCCGACCTGGTCGCATGTATCCGCCTCATGACTCCCACGAATCCGTCCGGTACTGGAACGCCGGATGGTTTTATGAGAAGAACATCTCAGTTCCGGCCGTCCACGAGGGACTGCCCAAATTCAACAACATGCCTCCGGAAGAACTGGCGAGCTGGAGCTTCATCCCCTCGCTCGCTCTAACTCCGACACCGGAGAAAGCTGCTCGGAGAATTTCCTGGTTGGTCCACGATGGGCTAACCGGAGCCCAGCTTACCCTTAGCTGGTTTTCTCGGAGGATCCAGCCTCTGCGGTTCAACGCACGCTTAATGTGCACGTATACCGGGGCGGACGACCCTCTCCGAGTAACACGCCATGATCTCCCTGCCGATTCTCTCAAGAGGAGAATCAAGACACTTGTGAAGATAGGCCGGGGCCAACCAGTCCCAGAATTGATTAAGGACATCAACACGGACGACCAGTGTCCTCCGGTAAACTCTTGTTCCTTTGCTATTCTTCAACTTCTTATATCTTTTGAAGCGTTCTAACTTACTCTTGAATCCTCCTCTCAGCTCGATACTTTGGCGGAGGAAGATTTGCGCAACATACTTCGAGTCCCCGTCAGCGGCGATGCGGCGGAGGAGGATCCGGCGGACGACGACGAGGAATAAGAGCATGTGCCCCGCAAGGCTGCTCCTCGACCTTCAAAGCGTCCCCGCGCCAAAGCTTCCGGCTCCGAAGCCGGAGCTAGCGGCGAGGCCTCCGCCAAGAAGCCCAAGGTCACGAAGCCACCTCCTCTTAACTCCAAGAAGGCGGAGCGCGAACGTATCAAGCTGCTGGCAACAGCCGGAAAGCGATCGCGCCCCAACATTCCTGGCGCCACCACCACGTAAGTTTCCGAGCACGGTGCGTCTTTTGTCTTTTGATAAACTTGTTGCTTATCTACTTCCTTTTACCTGTTTGTAGAAATCCGAGCACCACCACCACGCGGACCAATGTCCAAGAGCCCATCACGAAGTATATGAAAAAGTCTTCGGCTATTGGTCCCGCGACGCCAGTTCCGCCAAGCACCTCCCATGCTGCTCCCCAGCCATCTCCTCCTCAAGCAGAGCAATCTCCCCCTCCAGCCACTGAAACTCCACCGGAGATGATCCCGGTTAGCAGCGAAAAGGTGGGCGGGGAGAACTCCGGAGCCAAAGGCCCTACCCCCGAAGAGGCTGAAGTTGAGAGCCGAGAGGAGGCGGAAGTCAACTCTACGGGAAAAGTTGAAGCTGGGGCTAGCGATATCGTCGTTTTTCCGAAGAACTTCGGAGATCCGGCTGATCTCACCTCCACTCCCAAGGCTTATGCGACAAAGTTTTTTAACAAGCTCACCGAGGCGGAGAAGTGGGATCTTGAACAAGACCTGCTCAACGCCATGATGAGAAATGCCTGGGGAAAGCCTGATACCGATTATTCGGAAATTCAGGACTTCAAGAAAGGAGTTGGCCAGTTACTCAACAAGCTCCTCTGCAAGCAAAAGGTACTCCCCAGTAGCCCCCAAGTATGTAGGCGGAAACTAGTTAATAGTTAGCACCTAAATACTTAGAAGAAACTATAACTGAAGAGAAAAAATTAAAAAGCCGTAGTAGCCCCCAAGCATTATGGAGGAAAAAAGCTTCCGGCACAATGCTTCCGAAGGACTTACTTGTATTAAATTCGGAATTTACTCCTGCTCTGTTGTACTTTCAGGAACAGCAGGCTCTGCATTATGAGCTTCATAAGAATATTGCTCTGCAGCGCCGCGTTACCTTGAGCTAGGCAGAGCAAATTAAGAGTGTTAAGCAAGAAAACACGGATCTGAAGAAGCAACTAGCAGACGCTCAAGGTCGGGTTCCGCCTTAATTGTCGATAATTCATGATCCGAGTTCCGAACTAATCTTGTTGTATCTTGTACAGGTGCATCTTCCTCCCTTGCTGCTGCGTCCTCCGAGCTGGAAACTCTGAACTCCGCCCGAAAAGATCTAGAGATGAAGCTCGCAGAGGCGGAGAAAAAGCTTGCGGATAAGAGCTCCGAACTCATCCAGAAAACTGGTGAGTTTGAAATGAAGAGAAAAGCTGATAGCGAGACTATCCAAAGGCAACAGAAGGAGCTCAATGGACTCCGGAGGTATATGGAGACCGCAGAACAACACTGGGATCTGCTCAACGAGGATATCCTGGGTAAGAATCTGGAGATTGTTTTGACAACTTATGCATTGTGCGAAATCTGTATGTTGATATCTGTTTATTTTGTGCAGAGCCTCTCGGATATCACGAGAAACATCGGAACCTGTTCCCTCGGGACGATTTGCTTCAACTAGTCGGGGATGACTGCAAGGACCTCATCTCAGCATGTCGGAAGATTTGTCACAACTTATCCATCAAGAAGAGCCGAACCTGCGAAGTTCGAAAGCTTATCAAGAGGATGGACGTTCTTCCGGAGCTGGTGGTGGATCTGCAGGCATCGTCAGTTCGAGGTGCTGCCGCCATGTCCTTGGCTATGTGCCTTGCACACAACCCGGATCTTGATGTTGAAAGGGTAACCACCGGCGTTCCTCAGGATGCGGATGTAAGCGCGCTACTAGATGCAGTCAGTGGCTACGACACCCGTATTGCCCGGAGAATCTACCATGATGAATTTTATGACAAGGTCGTTCTTCCTGCCGACGAACCCCTCGAAGCAGAGCTCCACAAGAAGCGCGAGGCGGAAGCCCGACCTGCTCAATCCGGAAGCCAATACACATGGACCAGTTCCAAGGAAAAAGGTGGCGCCTCGTCTCCGGCTGAGGATGATGAAAAGAATGATGATGATGTTTCCTCTCCGGCCAAGGGCGAAGAGGAAGAAGATCCCAAGGGTGACGACAAGGGCGAGGCTTCTCCGGCTGAGGAGAAGTAAAAAACTTATTTCCTGCGGGAAGAAAGACAATGCATCATTTTGGCCCCTAGAGGGTTTGTAATATAACTTAAATTCTTAAGTAGCTAGGGACGAAACACGTATGCATGGGCGGAAAAAACTTATCCTGCTATCCATTTTATATTTGCATGTTTCATTTGTTGAAAGCAAGTGCTGGTTTTATGTTTTCCGGCTTGCTCATTTGACCTTCCACGAGCCGGAGGACCGTTAACCGGAGATGCTCGCCAGCGGCGACGAAGCCCAATGGCGATCCGTCAATAACCGCGGGAACAAGCCCCCAGCGTAGGTGCCGAAAGTCGCTACCAGGAATCCATGAGTTCGCAACGAAAAGCATTTCCGCCAGAAAACTTAAGCTCACGCCCTAAAGGACGATTTTGAAAAAATCACAACTTTCATACACGCCTAGGCGGAAAGATCCAACTCTGCGGTTTTAGTCGGAAAACATACACGATCCAAAAATGAACAAGTAAAGGAGGTAAAAGACTCAAAGAGTGAACCAGATGCTTTATTTCATTGATCATGTATCATAAATATTACAAGGTATGTAATTCAAATTTGCTAAGTGTGGAAAGGACGTAGCTGTGCTATATTCCAGGGACGGTCTGTTTCATCGTATATGTCATCCGGATCCTCTCGCTTGCGTTTCCTGTACCAGTTGGCAGGTCTGTCCTTTAACTCCCGGAAATCGACGAGGTAGTATGATCCATTATGGAGCACCTTGCTGATGACAAAGGGTCCTTCCCATGGAGATTGCAGCTTGTGGTCTTTCACCTGGCGAAGGCGGAGGACTAGGTCTCCGGCCATGAACGAGCGATTCCGAACTCGACGGCTATGATAGCGTCGGAGCTTCTGCTGGTAGATGGTGGAGCGTTGGTCAGCTAAATTCCGAGCTTCTTCGATCAGGTCCACAGAAAGCTGTCGAGCCTCGTCAGCAGTTTCTTCATCGTTGGCGGAAACTCGCGGCGAATCGTGGATGATGTCGGAGGGGAGCATGGCTTCAGATCCGTATATTAGAAAAAATGGGGTAAATCCGGTTGACCTGTTCGGGGTGGTCCTTAAACTCCACAGAACTGAGTCTAACTCATCAGCCCAAGCTCCGGTTGCGCGTCGCAGTGGTTCTTCAAGGCGTGGTTTGATTCCGGATAGTATGAGGCCGTTGGCTCTTTCGACCTGACCATTAGATTGTGGGTGAGCCACAGATGCGAGGTCAAGTCGGATCCCTACGTCATGGCAATAGTCCTTCAATTCTCCTTGTGCGAAGTTCGTGCCATTGTCTGTGATTATGCTGTGTGGGATGCCGAATCTCGTCACGAGGCTGCAAACAAATTTTAGTGCCGTAGCACCATCGGCTTTTCTCACTGGCTTTGCCTCGATCCATTTTCTGAACTTGTCAACAGTGACCAGGAGGTACTCAAAAACGCCAGGAGATGATTTCTTTAACTTTCCAACCATATCTAGCCCCCAGAGCGCGAAAGGCCAGGTGATAGGTATGGTCTTCAGCTCTTGAGCTGGAGCGTTTGGTTGAGTAGCGTAGTACTGACAAACTCGACAAGTTTTTACTAGTTTATCAGCGTCTTATTTAGCTGTGAGCCAGTAAAATCCGAGCCGAAAGGCTTTGGCAACGAGGGACCTGGGGGCGGCATGATGCCCGCAATCCCCTGCGTGGATCTCCCTGAGGATTTCAATGCCGTCTTGATTGGAGACGCATTTGAGAAATACCCCTGTTGCACTTCGTTTGTAGAGCTCTCCATCAACTATTGTGTAGGATCTTGCTCGCCTTGTGATCTGTCGTGCGAGGACCTCGTCCTCCGGCAACTTTCGGTCAATGAGGTAATCCAGGAACGGCTGTGTCCAGGCCGGAATGATAGCCATCACTTCTCTAGCCGGAGATACTGCCATATCCGGATTTTCCGGGGTAGCGCCCTTTACCGAGGGTATCCGTAAGTGCTCCAGAAAAATGCCAGGCGGAATTGGTTTCCTGCCGGATCCGAGCTTGGATAGCATGTCTGCCGCTGTGTTATCGTCTCGCCTGACGTATTTGACTTCGTATCCGAGGAAGCATTTGGCGATCTCGTCAACTTCGTCTCTGTAGGCCGCCATGACGGAGTTTCTGGCGTTCGAGGTTCCGGCTACTTGTTGTGCCACCAAGTCGGAATCTCCGCAGCATATGATGTGCTTGATCCCAATTTCCTTAGCGATGCGTAGACCGTGTAGTAGAGCCTCGTATTCCGCCATGTTATTTGTAGCTTCGAAGTGAATCTGCAGAACGTACTGCATTTCTTCTCCGGTAGGGGACTTCAGGGTGACTCCGGCTCCTGAGCCATGATGCTGCTTGGATCCATCGAAGTGCATGACCCATGTTTCTGGTTCCGCCTCCAGATTTGCATCCGGAGCCTCTGTCCAATCTGCGACGAAATCTGCCAAGACCTGGGATTTGACCGCAGTCCTGGCTTTGTAGTTGATGTCGAAGGCAGATAATTCAATGCCCCATTTTGCTGTGCGTCCTGCTGCGTCAGCGTTGTTGAGAATTGTCGACAGTGGAGCCTTGCTCACGACTGTTACCGGGTGCTCTTGGAAGTAGTGTCTCAGCTTCCTACTACCTAGGAACACGCCATAATGCTAGCTTCTGAAAGTGAGGGTATCGTTGCTTGGATTCCGTCAGTACCTCGCTAATGTAATAGAATGATCTTTGGACTCCGTACTCATGACCTTCTTCCTTTCGCTCCACCACGATGACGAGACTGATGACTCTGTTGGTAGCTGCCAGGTAAAGGAGCATGGGCTCTGACTCTTCTGGAGCTGCTAGGATAGGTGGAGAGGTGAGTATTTCCTTCAATCCCTGAAGTGCTGCGTCTGCTGCGTCGTCCCAAACAAATTTGTCTATTTTCTTCAGCAGCTTGTACAAAGGTAGCGCCTTCTCGCCAAGACGGCTAACAAACCTACTGATTGCTGCGACACAGCCAGTTAGTCGTTGCACATCTTTGAGACAAGTTGGCCTTTTTATACACAGGATTACCTTGATTTTTTCCGGGTTAACCTCAATGCCTCTGTGAGAGACGATGAAGCCAAGGAGTTTTCCGACTGGAATGCCAAAGACGCACTTCAGCGGATTCAACATTATCTTGTACCGACGGAGATTCTCAAAGGTTTCTGTGAGATCGCTGATCAAGTCGGATCCTTTCCGGGTCATGACCGCGATGTCGTCGACGTAAGCGTGCACGTTCCGGCCAATTTGGTCCTTCAGACACCATTGCATCGTACGTTGGTAGGTGGCACCTGCATTTTTCAAACCAAAGGGCATGGTGACATAGCAGTAAGTGCCGAAAGGGGTGATGAACGAGGTCGCCTTTTGGTCGGACTTCTTCATCCGGATCTGATGATACCCGGAATATGCGTCAAGAAAACACAAAAATTCCGCCCCTGTCGTCGAATCAATGACTTGGTCAATGCGCGGCAAGGGGAACGGATCCTTCGGACAATGCTTGTTCAAGCCGGAGTAATCGATGCACATTCTTAGTATTTCAGTGTTCTTTTTGGGTACAAGGACGGGATTTGCGACCCAATCAGTATGGATAACTTCTACTACAAAACCTGCCTCTAGTAACTTTGCTAGTTCCATTCCTATGGCGCGGCGCTTCTTATCTCCAAAGCGTCGCATAGCTTGCTTCACCGGTTTAGCCCCCGGATTTATGTTGAGGTAGTGCTCGGCGAGTTCCCTAGGTACTCCGGACATGTCAGAAGGTTGCCATGCGAAGATATCCAAGTTAGCGCGGAGGAACTCGACGAGCGCGTCTTCCTATTTGGGGTCCATGTTGGCTCCGACAGAAACCTGCTTGGAGCCGTCGCCTACGATGAGGTCATGCTTCTTGGTTTCTATCGCGGCCTTGAAGGAGGTCTTCTGTTCGGAGATCTGCTTCTTGGTGGTCTGCATCTCAGTCGGATCCACCACGGCTCTGTAGCCTTGCAGCTCCTCTCCAGATATCACAGACTCTGCGAAGGCGGCTTCGCCTAACTCGCACTCGTGAGCCTTCTTGTAGTCTCCGGTGTCGTTGCCTAATCGACGGTACCCCGGAGGAGGGATCCTCACGAGGGGGAGAAGAAGTAGGGGCCATAGGGCGGAGTGCACACGGGACGGTGGTACGCGAGTTACCCAGCTTCGGAACACCTGCACGATGACAGGGCCTACTGCTGCTTGTCTGGAATTATCTGGGCGCTTTCGCGTTGTTACAATGAGTTGTGATTGTGCCTCTAGGGCTCCCGGGATCCGGCTTATAAAGGCGCACGGATCTAGGGTTTACATGGAGAGTCCTAGCCGGATTACAGATAGCCTAGCTACGGTACAATATCTTGCCGTGCACGTCACGGATCCGCCTTCCATACACGTCGTACTGGATCCGGGTTCCTCATGGGCCTCCATGGATCCAGGTTACTCCTATGTCGGTACGGATCCGGCTTACTGATCCTGGACTGGACTTCTTCCTGCATGATCAACAACAACTGGGCCGCCCGATGGGCCACATGCCTCATCACCGTCTGTGGGCCACCCGGGCTTGCCGGATCTAGGCACTGTCGATGGTACACCCATGAAGTATACCCACAACAGTAGCCCCCAGAGTTCTCCGAGTTTCACCTGCAGTTTCCACCATGCTTGTACCTTAAGTTTCCGGCATCGTTGGCAACGCGGAGAAACTTGAAGAACTCGAACTTTGCATTTTCTTCTTTTTCCAACTTACAGCCGGAAAATGCTCTCATCCTGCGGGACTTCATCCATCGACGTTCCAAAGAACATTTCCGGGTTACTCCCTGCTCGCGAACGAGAGCCAACTTATCCTCACGCAATTACCCGGAATCTTAAAAGACTCAAACGGTTCCGCCAATTCTGGCGCCATTTTCGCGTGATTTGTGCGGTAACTTATCTCTAGCCATTTTTACCGTTAGGGTTTGGGACACGTGTCACGCATCCAACGGCGCGACGCTTGCGTTCCGACCACAGGATGCGGAGCACGAATCTTATCCCTTCAGCCTATAAATATCTGCCGTCGAAACCCCTTACCCCCATTCACCCCCCTATTCACCTCTCTGCCGAGCGCCGCCCGTGAGCTCTTCCTCCGCCGTGCCGGAAAAGTCGCCGGAGCATCACCGGAGCGAGCCCACCACCGCAGTGTTCTTCGTGTTCTTAACTCCGGCGAGCCACCGTGCGGAAAACTCGTCGCCGGCAGCTCCGACCACCGCATACGCCATTACGGTAAGTCCTCGAGCTTCACCTCCGCGCCGTAGTTGGTAGGGATGAACCTGGGGAAGATGACGTTGGATCCGGCTAAATTACATTTTCCGCCAAACTCTTTTTCTTCAGATGTCTTCAACGACTCCACCTCCGAACTCGGAACCAATCATGGCAATGCCAATCTCCTCCGCCCCTCCTCCCTTCGCTCCAGTCAGGCTGGATCCTTCAAAGGATTCCGGCAAGGAGACTGAGGGGACCTCTGCTCACCCGGAGAAAACCTCCGGGGCGGGTCAGACGGAGCAGCAGGCGGAAGAGGCTGCCAAGAAATCAAAAGCTCGCAAGCGCGACTCCGAAGCTAAGGGAAAATGGTGGCCCTGTACCACCACCGAGATGGAGCTGAAGAACCTCGAGGCGGAGGGCTTCCTGCAACCCGGAAGCTGGAGGTCAGTTCCACATGAACCAGCTCCGGCTCCAAAGGACGACGAGATGGTGCTGACGAAGGCACTGGTGGAGCGCGGATTTTCATTTCCGCCTTCGGACTTCTTTCGGGAGATTCTGAAGACGTATGGACTCCAACCCCACAACATATCTCCGAATAGCGTGCTCGCCATCAGCAACCACGTCGCTCTCTGCGAAGGCCACCTCCGGGTAACTCCAGAGCTTCCCCTCTTCCAATACTATTTTTCTGTCAAGAAGGAGAAGATCCGCCAGATTTCCGAGTTGGCGACTTGCGGCTCCGTCACCTTCATAATCCACCCGGGCCGCGTCTACCCCCCCACCGACCGCCACGAATCCGCGAGGTACTGGTCTAGGGGTTTCTTCTACTTGAAGGACGTCTCCGACCCCGCGAGCGACAGGAAGCTGCCGCCTTTCAAGAACTGCCCCGCCACCGAGCTTCCGTCATGGACGCACTGCCCCCACTTCTCCGACTCGCCTCAGCTGACCCGCGCTGTTAGGCGGATCTGCAAGCTCACGGAGGAGGGGCTGACGGGGAAGGATTTAACCCTTTCCTGGTTCACCAAGCGGATCCAGCCGCTGCAACACAGGGACCGCCTGATGTTTGAATACACAGGGCGCGACGATCCAATGCGCGCCACCAAAGACAATCTCTCCGCCGACGCCATCGACAAGAGGATCCGGGTCCTCATCAAAATCCCACGTGAACTCCACGTTCACGTATGCAACAAAGACATCCACACGGAGGGATCCGGAACCGCGGTACGTCGTCTTGACTTTGGTTTATTGTTTTTCTTCAAACTTTGTCTAAGTGTTAACTTTGCATTAGCTCGAGGCGCTTGAGGAAAATGAACTCGGAACTCTCCTCCGAGTCCCATCCACCGGCAACGCGGATCCGGAAGCCGCATCGGAGGCGGAAGCTCCTGAAGCCCCGCGTCCTGCGAAGAGGAAGAAGCCAGCCCCCTCCAGCCCTTATGCGAAACGCCCCCGCGAAGCACTCAGCATTGCGGCTACCCGGAAAGCGGAGGCGGAGAAGAAGCGCCTCTCGCTGATTAATACCAGCAACAAGGGGCAGCCTGCCATCCAGCATTTCTTCAAGCCTTCCGGGTAAGCGTCTATTTCCGAGATCCAAGTTCTGATTTTACGCTCAAACTCGTACTTATGCTTTTATGTCATTTCTGAAGCTCCGGAAGCCAGCCCCCCAAGGCCCCAAGGGTCCCCAAGAAGAAAGCCAAGCCATCTCCGGCTTCCATTCCAATTACTCCTGAGGTGGAAGTTCCGCCCAAGGCTTCATCTGCCAGCAAGCCGGATCCGAAAGACGTCATCGACCTTGATGACCTTCCTGAAGATCCTGCCCACCATGGCGACTCCGCCAAGGGGACCTCCTCACCCGTTCCTCCGCCAGATCAGCCAAGCTCCGCTCGCGGGCCTACTGGAGAAGAACAAGAGCAAAAAGTTAAGCTCCTCCAAGTTACCAACGCGACTCGAGTCAACCTCCAACCAACTCCGTCCCTCCAAAAGCTTACCCTTGCACAACGTCACGCGGAAGTTTCCGCGATGCTGAACAAGGTATGGGGAAAGCCGGACGAGGAGATGCGAGAGCTCGCGGAACTGGAGGACAGCCTGAAGGATTTTTTCGCCAAGCACAAGGAAGTGCGGCAGGTAATACTAGCCCCCAAGCATTGGGTGATATAGTTCCGTGTAACATGTATTAGCCGATGCTTACCCAAAATATACTGTTAGGCGGAAATTTGAAATTTTTATCCAAGACTTTGAAATCTTCGCCAGCCCCCCAGATTTTAATATCCGACTAACTCTCTCGCTTCTCGGACCACGCGGAAACCGCACGAAGATTCATGCGTGCACGTGCTGGAGCAAATCACGGAGATCGAGGGGCTGCGCCAGAACGCGGAAAATAGCCAAAAGGCTATCCAGCTGCTTGAGACCCGACTTCAAGGTACGAGATCCGGATCTTCACTTTTTTGTGCTGACATAGTTGTTCAGGGTGCATAATATGTGCAACTCTGCTTTCAGAAGAAACTGCCAAGCACTCCTCGCTTGATGAACTATCCGCCAAGGTCAAGGTGCTTGAGGCGGAGAACGAGTCCCTCAGAACCTTCATGCAAGAATCCGCAAGCAAGGAGACTGAGGCGAGGAAAGAACTCTCCGAGAAGCATGCCCGCGAGCAGGCGGAGCTGATTGATAAACTGGAGAAAAGCCAGGGCCGCGTGATTTCCACAATTGCCAAGAACAAAGCTCTGGAAGCGGAGGCGGAAGCCATTGACAAACTTATCTTCCGTAAGCATTTTTCCGCGTCGTTGCTCCGACTATCTTGCATGTTTTCTCTGACGGAACTGAACCTCTTTCTTTCACAGCAAGCCTTGGCTTTGAGTGGACAAAAGATTCAAACCTGACGAGGACGGAGGCCTACGATGAAGCGCAGATTTCAATTGACGCGTTATTTGAAGCCTGTCGCGGAATCGCCACGGCTCTGTCGCTGAAGAAGGCCAGAACCACAGTCATCGATACGATGACCAAGCTTATGCGACAGGTGCCGGATTTCATCAAGGACTGGCAGAAGTCTTCAGCACGCGGAGCCGCCTCCTTAGTCCTGGCCACCTGCAAGGCTCACTTCCCCTCGCTCAACCTGGCAGACGTTGCACGCGGAGCCCCCGAGAGTTCCGACATGGGTGCCCTCCTCGCGGAAACCGAAGGCTACGAGCAATTGTTTGTCAGGCGAGTGGATCACTCGTTCTGGTATAACAAGCACAATCTGCCCGAAGGATTTTCCGATGCAGAGGAGGAGGCAGGCGAGCCAGAGTATTATGGGGAAGGATCCGGGTCAAACAGCGAGCATTCCGGAGGAAACTCTGGAGACGACTCTGAAGCCGGATCTGGTGACAGCGACGACGGCTCCACCTACCAGCAATCTGAAGAGGGGGACTCCGAGTAGAGTTCCTGTTTTAAACAATGAAACAAGTTGCATCATTTTGGCCCCAGCGAGGGTTTGTAATAAGACTTTAAATTTTTAAGTAGCTAGGAACAAAACGATTATGCATGGGGCGGAAACACTTATCCTGCTATCCGGTAATATTATGTGCATGTTTCGTTTTATGTCGGAAAGCAAGTGCTGACTTCATTGTTTTCCGGCTTACTCGCTTGACCTTCCGCGAGCCGGAAGACCTTAGTCGAAACGTCGCCGCCAAGCATTTAAGCCCAATGGCAATCCGTCAATAACCGCGGAAACAAGCCCCCAGGCATAGGTGCCGGAAATCGCTACTAGGAATCCACAAGTTCGCAACAGATAACAACTTAATCAGAAAACTTAAGCTTACGCCCTAAAGGACGGTTTTGGAAATCACAACTTTCATACACGCCTAGGCGGAAATATCCAGCTCTGCGGTTTTAGTCGGAAAAAACATACACGATCTAAAATGAACAAGTAAAGGAGGTAAAAGACTCAAAGAGTGAACCATAAGCTTTATTTCATTGATCATGTATAACTATTACAGAGTTTGTAACTCGGAAAAAATATGCTAAGTGTAGAAAGGACGTAGCTGTGCGATATTCCAGGGGCGATCTGTTTCATCGTAGATGTCATCCGGATCCTCACGCTTGCGTTTCCGGTGCCAATTAGCAGGTCTATCCCTTAGCTCGCGGAAATCAACAAGGTAGTATGAGCCGTTATGAAGCACTTTGCTAACGACGAAGGGTCCTTCCCATGGAGATTGCAGCTTATGGTCTTTCACCTGTCGAAGGCGGAGGACCAGGTCCCCTGCCATAAAGGAGCGTTTCCGAACTCGACGACTGTGATAGCGTCGAAGCTTCTGCTGGTAGATGGCGGAGCGCTGGTCAGCTAAGTTCCGAGCTTCCTCAATCAGGTCCACAGATAGCTGTCTGGCCTCATCAGCTGTTTCTTCATTGTAGGCGGAAACTCGCGGTGAGTCGTGGATGATGTCGGAGGGAAGCACGGCTTCGGATCCGTATACCAGGAAAAATGGGGTAAACCCTGTTGATCTGTTAGGGGTAGTTCGTAGACTCCACAGAACAGCTTCCAACTCGTCAGCCCAAGCTCCGGCTGCTCGTCGCAGCGGTTCTTCAAGGCGCGGCTTAATTCCTGATAATATTAGACCGTTAGCCCTTTCAACCTGACCGTTAGATTGTGGATGAGCCACAGATGCAAGGTCCAGTCGAATCCCCATTGTGTCACAGTAATCCCTTAACTCTCCTTGAGCGAAGTTTGTGCCATTATCTGTGATTATGCTGTGTGGGATGCCGAATCTCATCACGAGGCTGCAGACGAATTTTAGTGCCGTAGCACCATCGGCTTTTCTCACTGGCTTAGCCTCGATCCATTTGCTGAACTTGTCAACAGCGACCAGGAGGTATTCAAAACCGCCATGAGATGATCTTTTTAACTTACCAACCATATCGAGCCCCCAGACCGCAAATGGCCAGGTGATAGGTATGGTCTTCAGCTCTTGGGCTGGAGCGTTTGGTTGAGTAGCGTAATACTGACAACCTCGGCAGGTCTTGACTATTTTATCAGCGTCTTCTTTAGCTGTAAGCCAATAGAAACCTAACCGAAAAGCTTTTGCAACGAGTGATCTGGGAGCGGCATGATGCCCGCAATCCCCTGCGTGGATCTCTCTGAGGATTTCAATGCCATCTTGATTGGAGACGATTTAAGAAATACCCCTGTCGCACTTCGTTTATAGAGCTGTCCATCAACTATTGTGTAGGTTCTCGCTCGTCCGACGATTCGTCGTGCGAGGACCTCGTCCTCCGGCAACTTCGATCGATGAGGTAGTCCAGGAAAGGCTGTGTCCAAGCCGGAATGATAGCCATCACTTCCCTAGCCGGAGACACTGCCACCTCTGGGTTTTCCGGGTTAGCGCCCTTCACCGAGGGTATCCGGAGATGCTCCAGGAAAATGCCAGGCGGAATTTGCCTCCTGCCGGATCCGAGCTTGGATAGCATGTCTGCCGCTGTGTTATCGTCTCTCCTGACGTACTTGACTTCGTATCCGAGGAAGCACTTGGCGATCTCATCAACTTCGTCTCGTAGGCCGCCATGACGGAGTTTCGGCGTTCCAGGTTCCGGCTACTTGTTGTGCCACCAGGTCGGAATCTCCACAAAGATATGATGTGCTTGATCCCAATTTCCTTAGCGATGCGCAGACCGTGTAGTAGAGCCTCATATTCCGCCATGTTGTTAGTAGCTTCGAAGTGGATCTCGCAGAACATACTGCAGCTTCTTCTCCGGTAGGGGACTTCAGGGTGACTCCGGCTCCCGAGCCTTGATGCTGCTTGGATCCATCGAAGTGCATGACCCATGTCTTCGGTTCCGGCTCCGTACTTGCATCCGGAGCTTCTGTCCAATCTGCGACGAAATCTGCCAAGACTTGGGATTTTACCGCAGTCCTGGGCTTGTAAGCGATGTCGAAAGCGGATAATTCGATGCCCCATTTAGCCGTACGTCCTGTTGCGTCAGCGTTGTTGAGAATTGTTGACAGCGGAGCCTTGCTCACGACTGTTACTGGATGCTCTTGGAAGTAGTGTCTCAGCTTCCGGCTTCCTAGGAATACTCCATAGGCTAGCTTCTGAAAGTGAGGGTATCTTTGCTTTGACTCCGTCAGCACCTCGCTAATGTAGTAGACAGGTCTTTGGACGTCATATTCATGACCTTCTTCCTTTCGCTCCACCACGATGACGAGGCTGATGACTTTGTTGGTAGCTGCCAGATAAAGGAGCATTGGCTCGACTCTTGGGGCTGCCAAGATAGGTGGGGAGGTAAGTATTTCCTTCAACCCCCGAAGAGCTGCGTCAGCTGCGTCATCCCAGACAAATTTGTCTGTTTTCTTTAGCAGCTTGTACAGAGGTAGCGCCTTCTCGCCAAGACGGCTAACAAACCTACTGATTGCTGCGATGCAACCAGTTAGTCGTTGCACATCTTTGAGACAAGTTGGCCTTTTGATGCACAGGATTGCCTTGATCTTTTCCGGGTTAACCTCAATGCCTCTGTGTGAGACTATGAAGCCAAGGAGTTTTCCGGCTGGCACGCCAAAAACGCACTTCAGTGGATTCAACATCATCTTGTACCTGCGGAGGTTGTCGAAGGTTTCTGTGAGGTCGCTGATCAAGTCGGATCCTTTCCGGGTCATGACCGCGATGTCGTCGACGTAAGCGTGCACGTTCCGGCCAATTTGGTCCTTCAGGCACCGCTGCATCGTACGTTGGTAAGTAGCACCTGCATTTTTCAAACCAAAAGGCATAGTAACATAGCAGAAAGTACCGAACGGGGTTATGAATGAAGTCGCCTTTTGGTCGGATTCCTTCATCCGGATCTGATGATACCCGGAATACGCATCAAGAAAACACAGAAGTTCCGCCCCCGCCGTCGAATCAATGACTTGGTCAATGCGCGGCAAGGGGAACGGATCCTTCGGGCAATGTTTGTTCAAGCCAGAGTAATCGATGCACATTCTTAGTATTTCAGTGTTCTTTTTGGGTACAAGGACGGGATTCGCGACCCAATCGGTGTGGATAACTTCTATTACAAAACCTGCTTCTAGTAACTTTGCTAGTTCCATTCCTATGGCGCGGCGCTTCTTATCTCCAAAGCGTCGCATAGCTTGCTTCACTGGTTTGGCCCCCGGATTTATGTTGAGGTAGTGCTCGGCGAGTTCCCTAGGTACTCCGGACATGTCAGAAGGTTGCCATGCGAAGATATCCATGTTAGCGCGGAGGAACTCGACGAGCGCGTCTTCCTATTTGGGGTCCATGTTGGCTCCGACCGAAACCTGCTTGGAAGAGTCGCCTTTGATGAGGTCGTGCTTCTTGGTTTCTATCGCGGCCTTGAAGGAGGTTTTCTCCTCGGAGATCTGCTTCTTGGTGGTCTGCATCTCAGTCGGATCCACCGCGGCTCTGTAGCCTTTCAGCTCTTCTCTAGATATCACGTACTGCGAAGGCGGCTTCGCCTAACTCGCACTCATGAGCCTTTTTGTAGTCTCCGGATACGGTAATCATACCTTTAGGACCCGGAATCTTGAGCTTGTTGTAGATGTAGCACGCTCTTGCGTGGAACTTGTGGTAGGTGGGCCTGCCGAAGATGACGTGGTAGGAGCTCTTGAAGGGCACAACTTCAAACGTGATCTTCTCTTCGCGGAAATTATGAACATCGCCAAAAGCCACGGGAAGTGTAATGCTGCCGAGGGAGTTCGCCTTCTTACCCGGAACCACACCGTGAAACTCAGTGGTGCTGTGTTTAAGCTGTTCCTTGGTGAGGTTCATCCGCTCTAGAGTCTCCAGGTACATAATGTTCAAGCTGGCTCCGCCATCCATGAGGCACTTGGAGAAGTCATACCCATCAATGCGGGGACTTACAACCAAGGCGTAGCATTCTTTTGGCACAATTGCGGGGTGATCCTTCCTATCAAATGTGCACGGTATCTCCGACCACCTCGACGATCGCGGCACACCCGGAACTATGGCGTTCAGTGATCCGGTAGCTGACTTGGAGGCGCGTGCATCGTTGGGGTTCCGAGGAAAGTGTGGTAAGCCCCCACGCTCTTTTTGTCGAATGGATTGGATTTACCTGCGGCTCCTGCCTTGGGATCCGGCGAGTTATCATCCTCATCCATCGCCTCGGAACTATCATCTTCTTTGTCCTTGTTCTTGCCCTTGCCACCTTTGCCGCGTGGGCGGTGCTTCCGGGCGCGCTTGTATCCTGCCTCCGGGTCGTTCTTTAGATCATTGACCCACTTGCGCTTGCGGTTGGTGTGAGTGGACTTCCCCGTAGCCGGATCCGCATGGGCCAGGCAGTGGCATGTCTCTGTATTCCTCATAGGTTTGCGGGGCGCGGGATCCGCCAGCTGTGACCTCGGAGGTATGCTGCTGACCCCTGCCGGCTCCGCCTCCGCGTCCGCGTCCTCTGCCGCCTCCTGAACCTCCGCATTGAAACGCCATGGCGATCATCTCGGATCCGCCACTCTTCTGGTCATCAGGGTTCTTGCGCTTATGGCTGCTGTTGCTACCGTTGTCACGGTTCTTCTTTTGCTGATGCAAGGGGATTGCTGTGGCTGCGAGATCACCGCCTGCGTCGTCATCGGCGGCAGTGTGATCGCTGGCGATGGTGATCATGTCGTCCAACGCCAGTTGATTTGCATTGACCATGCAAGTTAGCTTGTGCCGTAGCAATCCTCCTCGCTGCAAGCCCCCAATGAAGGCGTGCATTGCTGTGCGGTTGTCGACGTTCTCGCACTCGTTTCTGCATGCCAACCATCGGGTGAGGAAATTCCTCGATGTTTCGCCCTTCTTCTGGATACATGCCTGCAGGTCGCTTGTTGTGGCAGGTCTCTTGTAGGTGCCCCTGAAGTGTTTCTCGAAAGCGTTCTTCAGGTCGAACCAGCAAAAGATGGAATTCTTCTCGAGGTCGCTGAGCCAGATCCGGGCTGGACCTACAAGGTACAATCGAAGCATGCGGCAGCGATGTTAGGGGTTCCTCCGGCGAAGGTTACAAAGATTGTAGTAATCCTCAATCCAGGTATCCGGCCTTTCGGTGCCATCATAATGCTTCAGGTTTCCGGGTAGCTTGAGGTTCATCCTTGGCTTTGGTTCCTCTCGAATCATCCTGCCAAAGCACGTCGGACCAATGTAGTCGGTTCTGTATTCGTTGAGGCGATCCCGTGCGTCGCGTGAGCCGTGGCGAGGAGACTTTGAGCGAGAGCGAGATCTTCGACCGTTGCCTCCACCTCCGCCTCCACCGCTAGGTGGTGGTGAGGGAGACCTGCGAGGTGGGCGGTGCGATTTCTTGCTTCCGCCTTCTGACTCTCCTCGGCCTTCCAGGTGCTGGCTCCGGCTCCTGTGGCTGCCTTCGCCCTGGCGTTGGCTGCCCTGGTCGTTCCGATGCGGTTCCGGGTCACGGCTCCGGCGAGGCTCTGGGTCATGGCTCCGACGAGGTTCTGGATCGCGGTTCCGGCGAGGTTCTGGACCACGGTCCTCATTCCGATTCCTTCTGGGCTCGGGCTCATGAACGTTGTTCTGGTTCCGGCGAGGTTCCGGCGAGCGCTCCCTATTTCTGTTTCTTGGCAGCACGTTGTCGCGGATAACAATCCCACCATGCCCTGGGGGCCTGGTGTTTCCGGCTGGACTACGGCGGCGAGGGGGTCGCGGGTAACCGTTGGGCGGAGGAGAGGGGTTGCGGTATTTGTCTCGTCCAGAGTACATTGCATCCTTTCCCTTTCTTGGATCTGACGGTGGCGTCTTTGATGGTACGGGGATCGGATTTGGGTGTTCCCTGGCTTTCCTTCTTCTGCGCTCCGAGGATCCGGTGTGTGATTCATCGTCGGGATGCCGATCAGCGCGGGCGTCCTTCTCGCGCGGTAGATACACAGCTATCCGGATTGGATTCCAACTCGCGCGAAGTATCCGCCTTGCTTTGCCGTCGCATTGCTTAAGCGACAAGTGTGCGGAGATAGTTGATATCAACCTCTTCGTCCTTCTTCTTCAAAGCAATTCCGCAGCTTTTTGCATGTTGTCCTTTGGGGTTTCCAGTGGCTGGTGCTCTGCGGGCGTGTTGAAGGGTATCCCGCGAGGCGGAATTGCTTCTCTAACAATTCGATCGGCCTCCGCCTCGCATAGATCATTTTTACTTCCCACTCAGCCCTCATGCTCTTGACTTGCTCGAGTGTGGCAGCGATCTCGCGGTCCCGTCTGTCGAAGTTTTCCGCCAATCCCGCAGCCTTTCGCCCTCTCTTCCCTTTCCGCGGCTTCGGTACCGGCGAGCTTCTTGGCTGTGGCCAGCATTTCCTTTCTAGTAGCCTCTAGGGCCTCCAGATCTGCGGCGTCGCCCGGGGTTATAGGTGTGTTAAGGACTGCCCGTGCGACCATCTCTTCGCCGACAGGATTTCCTCCGAGGAAGGATCCCCGTGGGGTCGCACCCGAGACATTGGAGATCCTTGTTGGGATGGTTGAGGGTCGATTGGCTGGTTGGCTCTTCGATCCAGCTTTGTCCCTGCGCCGCTATCGTTGCGAGAACCCGCTTAGGCTGGGCGGAGTCGACTTCGGGCTGATCATCGTATCCGTATTCCCTTATCTTGCGAACGAAGTCATCAGTATTCCATGGAGGAGGTATCTCCGGAAATTGGGCTCGATTGCCCAAAATCGACTCTTCAACCGGAGCTTCGCTTCCGACAGCTGAGCCCGATCCGGATCTGCGCCGTTTTCCGGTGCCTCTACCGCTCAGGACCAGCTCCGGCTTCTTGAGGGCGGTTCGGCGGTATGGGCCAAGAAGTGTACGAAGTGGCACCTCTGCTTTTCTAACACCTGGGAGACCCAGGCGGATCTGCATTGGTCTTCCACCGTTGTTTCCTGCTCAGGGGCGGATTGGGTGGGCTTTGAAATTTCCAGATCTAAGGCGGAATCTTCCTTGGGAAGCTCCTGCATCTCAGATCGGATCTTCGCGACAGCGTCCAGCTCTGCGGCGGTCGCGTTACTTTACTGCTGGGTTTCCGTCGGAATCGACGGTTTCCCCGATGAAGATGTGTATGCCGCCTATAGGGACGATGGAGAGCTTGACGGGGTTTGTCCTAGCCAGAATCCAGCACTCATCCGGAGGGACGATCGGTAGATTTCCGGCGTAAAGGACGCATCCCACAGCGATGGTGTCATCGTAGCTTCCCATGGCGGAACCCTCCCGGTTCCGGCCTCCAGACGCCACAGGCCCCACGGTGGGCGCCAACTGTCGTTGCCTAATCGACGGTACCCCGGAGGAGGGATCCTCACGAGGGGGAGAAGAAGTAGGGGCCATAGGGCGGAGTGCACACGGGACGGTGGTACGCGAGTTACCCAGCTTCGGAACACCTGCACGATGACAGGGCCTACTGCTGCTTGTCTGGAATTATCTGGGCGCTTTCGCGTTGTTACAATGAGTTGCGATTGTGCCTCTAGGGCTCCCGGGATCCGGCTTATAAAGGCGCACGGATCTAGGGTTTACATGGAGAGTCCTAGCCGGATTACAGATAGCCTAGCTACGGTACAATATCTTGCCGTGCACGTCACGGATCCGCCTTCCATACACGTCGTACTGGATCCGGGTTCCTCATGGGCCTCCATGGATCCGGGTTACTCCTATGTCGGTACGGATCCGCCATCGATCCCGGATCGGACTTCTTCCTGCATGATCAACAGCAACTGGGCCGCCCGATGGGCCACATGCCTCATCACCGTCTGTGGGCCACCCGGGCTTGCCGGATCTAGGCACTGTCGATGGTACACCCATGAAGTATACCCACAACATCCGGATACGGTAATCATACCCTTTGGACCCGGAATCTTGAGCTTGTTGTAGATGTAGCATGCTCTTGCGTGAAACTTGTGGTAGGTGGGCCTGCCGAAAATGACGTGGTAGGATCTCTTGAAGGGCACGACCTCAAACATGATCATCTCTTCACGAAAGTTATTGGCATCGCTGAAGGCCATGGGAAGTCTGATGCTGCCCAAGGAATTTTCCTTTTTACCCGGAACTACACCATGAAATTCAGTGGTGCTGTGTTTGAGCTGTTCTTTGGTAAGGTTCATCCGCTCCAGAGTTTCCAGGTACATGATGTTCAGGCTGGCTCCGCCGTCCATGAGGCACTTGGAGAAGTCATACCCGTTAATGCGGGGACTTACAACCAAGGCATAGCACTCTTTAGGAATGACAGTAGGATGATCTTTCCTATCAAACGTACACGAAGTTTCCGACCACCTGACATAGTGCGGCACAGCGGGAACTGTGGCGTTCAGGATCCGGAGAGCTGATTTGCTTGCACGGACTGTTGGGGTTCCGAGGAAGGCCACGGGGAAGTCTGATGCTGCCCAAGGAATTTGCCTTTTTACCCGGAACTACACCATGAAATTCAGTGGTGCTGTGTTTGAGCTGTTCTTTGGTAAGGTTCATCCGCTCCAGAGTTTCCAGGTACATGATGTTCAGGCTGGCTCCGCCGTCCATGAGGCACTTGGAGAAGTCATACCCGTCAATGCGGGGACTTACAACCAAGGCATAGCACTCTTTAGGAATGACAGTAGGATGATCCTTCCTATCAAACGTACACGGAGTTTCCGACCACCTGACATACTGCAGCACAGCGGGAACTGTGGCGTTCAGGATCCGGAGAGCTGATTTGCTTGCACGGACTGTTGGGGTTCCGAGGAAGGTGTGGTACGCGCCCGCGCTCTTTTTGTCGAAGGGGTTAGGTTTAGCTGCGGATCCGACTTTGGGGTCCGGCGAAGCGTCATCCTCATCCATCGCCTCGGAACTGTCTTCCTCCTTGTCCTTGTTCTTGCCCTTGCCTCCTTTGCCGCGTGGGCGGTGCTTCCGGGCTCGCTTGTATCCTGCTTCCGGGTCGGATTTGAGATCATTGACCCACTTGCAGTTGCGGTTGGTGTGAGTGGACTTCCCTGTAGCCGGATCCAGATGGGCCAGGCACGGCATGTCTCTGTACTCTTCATAAGTTTGGGGAGCGCGGGTTCCGGCAGCGGTGACCTCATCACCACGCTGCTGGCCCCTTCCAGCTCCGCCTCCGCGGCCGCGGCCTCTTCCACCTCCTTGGCCTCCACGCTGGAAAGCCATGGCGATCAAGTCGGATCCTCGACTTCTTTGATCATCAGGGGGATTTTTCCGCTTGGTGCCGCTGCTACTGCCGCTATCACGGTTCTTCTTTTGCTGATGCAGGGGAATTGCTGTAGCTACTAGATCTCCGCCTGCATCGTCATCGGTGGCAGTATGATCGCTGGCGATGGTGATCATGTCATCCAAAGTCAGTTTGTTTGCATTGACCAAGCAAGTTAGCTTGTGCCGCAGCAGTCCTCCTCTCTGCAATCCACCAATAAAGGCGTGCATTGCTGTGTGGTTATCAACGTTCTCGCACTCGTTCCAGGTTTGCAACCATCGGGTGAGGAAGCTCCTTGATGTTTCACCCTTCTTCTGAATACATGCCTGTAGGTCGCTTGTCGTGGCAGGTCTCTTGTAGGTTCCCCTGAAGTGCTTCTCGAAGGCGTTCTTCAGGTCAAACCAGCAAAAGATGGAGTTCTTCTCGAGGTCACTGAGCCAGATCCGGGCTGGACCTACAAGGTACAACTGGAGCATGCGGCAGGCGATGTTAGGGTTTCCACCGGCGAAGGTTACTGCATTGTAGTAATCCTCTATCCAGGTATCCGGCCTTTCGGTGCCATCATAATGCTTCAGGTTTCCGGGTAGCTTGAGATTCATCCTTGGCTTTGGTTCCTCTCGAATCATCCTGCCAAAGCACTTTGGGCCGATGTAATCAGTTTTGTACTCGTTGAGGCGTTCCCTGGCATCGCGTGGGCTGCCGTCCGGGGTTTTTGAGCGGGAGCGAGATCTTCGGCCACCGCCTCCGCCTCCCCCTCCTCCACTTGGTGGTGGTGAGGGAGACCTGCGAGGGGGCCTGTAAGATTTTTTGCTTCCGCATTCTGATTCCCGGCGGTCTTCACGTGGCTCGCTCCGGCTCCGGTGGCTACCTTCACCTTGGTGATAGTCTCCTCCGTCGTTCCGGCTTCGGCGGGGCTCCGGCTCGTGTTCCGCGTTCCGACTCCTCCTGGGTTCAGGTTGGCGATCATTGTTCCGGCTCCTTCTGGGCTCCGGATCACGATCGTTGTTCTGATTCGGACGAGGTTCCGGCGTACGCTCCCTGGTTCTCGACGGCGGCATGTTGTCGCGGATGTTGATTCCACCGGCCCCATGGGGCCTGGCGTTTCCGGCTGGACTACGGCGGCAAGGGGGCGGGGGACGCGGGTACCCGTTAGGCGGAGGTGACGGGTTCCGGTACTTGTTCCTACCAGTGTACATTGCATCCTTTCCCTTTTTCGGATCTGTTGGAGGCGTCTTTGATGGTACGGGGATTGGATTTGGGTGCTCCCTTGTTTTTCTTCTGCGCTCCGAGGATCCGGTCAGTGATTCATCATCGGGATGGCGATTGACGTGGGCGTCCTTCTGCGCGGTAGACACACAGTGATCCGGATTGGATTCCAACCTGCGCGAAGTATCTGCCTTACTCTGCTGCTTCATTGCTGAGGCAACGAGCGTACGAACGTAGTCGATGTCAATCTCCTCATCCTTCTTTTTCAAGATCTCCGCAGCCTTTTTCATGTTATCCTTCGGAGTTGTGAATGGCTGTTGCTCAGTGGGGGTTGCGAAGGTGATCTTGCGGGGAGGTATAGCTTCCCACCTGATTTGATCGACCTCCTGCTGAAGCTCGGTGACCTTGTCTTTCCAGTGCTGTTGGAGCTCCTTGACTTTTACCAGTTGTTCGTCAACCTCAAGCTCTCGCTGGTGGAAATTTTCCACGAAGTGCGCGGCTTCTTTCCTTTCATCCAGCATTGCTGCTGCGGTTCTCGCGATTTTCTAGGCTGTTGCCAGCATCACCTTCCTCTTGGCCTCTAGAGCCTCCGGATCTGCAGCTTCCTCAGGAGTTATGGGTTTGTTGAGGATCGCCGAGTGTGCGATTCTGTCCATGCCTGCCTGCTCAACCAGTTCTTCTGGGGACAGGATTTCCTTACGCGGTCGTTCCCGTGATAGCGGAGATCCTGCATAGGATGGCTGTGGGTTGGAAGTAGTGTGCTCATCTGCCGATTCCTGCTGGTCCAGTGCTGCTAAAGTTGCGAGAACCTGCTTAGGCTGGGCGGAATCTACTTCGATTTTCTCACCGCCTCCGAGTTCCTTCAACTTGCGATCGTACTCTTCGGTGTCCATGGAGGAGGTATCGTCGGAGGTTGGGCTGAGGTTGCCCAGGATCGATTCTTCACCCGAGGCGTCGCTTTCTCCGACAGCCTCCTGCTGATTCGGAGCGTCGCCGTTTTCCGGTGCCTCAACCTGCATGGGGCCAGCTCCGACTTCTTGAGGGGCGGTTCCTGCGGTATGGGCTATGAAGTGCACGAAGTGACACCTTTTCTTCTCTAACACCTGGGAGACCCAGGCGGATCTGCATTGGTCTTCCACCTTTGTTTCCTGCTCAGGGGCGGATTGGGTGGGTTTTGATTTTTTCAGATCTAAGGCGGAATCTTCCTTAGGGAGTTCCTGCGAGTCAGATCGGATCTTCGCGACTGCGTCCTGATCAGCGGCGGTCGTGTCAGCGTTACTTACCAGTGCGTTCCCGTCGGAATCGACGATCTCGCCGATGAAGATATGTATCCCGCCGATCGGGATGATGGAGAGCTTAACGGGGTTTGTCTTAGCCGGAATCCAACACTCGTCCTCAGGGACGATCGGGAAATTTCCGGCGTACTTGACGCACCCCACGGCGATGGTGTCGCCGATGCCTCCGAAGGTAGAACCCTCCCGGTTCCGGCCTCCAGACGCCGCAGCCCCACGGTGGGCGCCAACTGTCGTTGCCTATTCGACGGTACTCTAGAGGAGGGATCCTCATGGAGGGGAGAAGAAGTAGGGGCCATTGGGCGGAGAGTCCTCGGGACGGTGGTACGCGATTTACCCAGCTTCGGATCACCTGCACGATGGCAAGGCCTACTGCTGCTTGTCTGGAATTATCTGGGCGCTTTCGCGTTGTTACAATGAGTTGTGGTTCTGCCTCTAGGGCTCCCGGGATCCGGCTTATATAGGCGCACGGATCTAGGGTTTACATGGAGAGTCCTAGCCGGAATACAAGTTGCCTAACTACGGTACAATGTCTTGCCGTGTACGTCAAGGATCCGCCTTCCACCAGGGCCGTGCAGGATCCGGATACTCCATGGGCCTTCACGGATCCGGCCTCCTTCGTAGGTCGGTTGGGATCCGGCTTCCTGTTCCTGGGCTGGACTTCATCCTTCAGGATCTACAGCAACTGGGCCGCCCGATGGGCCACATGCCACATCACCGTCTATGGGCCACCCGGGCTTGCCGGATCTAGACACTGCTGTTGATATACCCATAAAGTATACCCACAACAATAGGTGTCGAAGTAATCTTCGCCTTCTCTCTGTGTGTAGCCTTTCGCTACAAGCCGTGCCTTGTACTTTTCAATAGTACCATCAGGTCTTAGCTTCTTCTTGAACACCCATTTGCAACCTACAGGCTTGCATCCATGGGGTCGTTCTGACAACTCCCAAGTTCCATTAGAAAGAATCGAGTCCATCTCATTATGGACAGCTTCTTTCCTGTCATCTGCATCTGGAGATGCATATGCCTCTGCAATGGATGTGGGAGTATCATCCACAAGGTACACAATGAAATCATCACCAAAGGATTTTTCAATCCTTCGTCTCTTGCTCCGTTTAGGAGCTTCATTGTCATTCTTCTCAGTAACATTCTCATGTGATTGTTCAAAATACTCATTAGATGTACTAGACTCAGGAATTATCTCAGTAGAAATTCTAGCAATGATATGCATATCTTTCATAGGAAACATATTCTCAAAAAATGTTGCATCACGAGATTCCATAATAGTATCAACATGCATATCAGGTACCTCGGATTGAACTACTAAAAATCTATATCCTAAACTGCACGGAGCATAACCTAGAAAGATACAGTCCACTCTCTTTGGTCCAAGTTTGTGCTTCTTAGTAATTGGAATATTGACTTTCGCCAAACATCCCCATGTGCGCAAATACGAAAGTGATGGTTTTCTCCCAGCCCACTCCTCGTAAGGGGTTTTATCTTTATTCTTGTTAGGAACTCTATTCATAAGATGACATGAAGTCAACAAAGCCTCCCCCACCATGCCTTTGATAAACCAGCAGAAACAGATTTTTACCTGTCACGAATTTGAGTAGATCTCTCTGTAGGAAACTCGTAAAATGCTGAAAAAATTCATGCGTGATCCTCCGATATGTACGCAACTTTAGTTCAATTTGAGCTTTTTCATCTGAGCATGTTAAGTGCCTCGAAAAAAATCGTCTTTACGGACTGTTCTGTTTTGACAGATTCTGGCTTTTATTTCGCATTGCCTCTTTTACTGTGTTGAGTGGATTTGTTTGTTCCATTAACTTTCAGTAGCCTTGGGTAATGTCCAGAAGTTTTAAGAATGATTGTGTCCTCTCTAAACATGTGAATTTTTGATTATGCACTAACCCTCTAATGAGATTGTTTTGAGTCTAGTGTGGAGGAAGTTTTCAAGGGTCAAGAGAGGAGGTTGATATGATATGATCAAGAAAAGTGAAAAGTCTAAGCTTGGGGATGCCCCCGTGGTTCATCCCTGCATATTTCAAGAAGACTCAAGCATCTAAGCTTGCGGATTCCCAAGGCATCCCCTTCTTCATCAACAACTTATCAGGTCACCTCTAGTGAAACTATATTTTTATTCCGTCACATCTTATGTGCTTTACTTCGAGCGTCTGTGTGCTTTTATTTTTGTTTGTGTTTGAATAAATTCGGATCCTAGCAATCCTTGTGTGGGAGAGAGACACGCTCCGCTTTTTCATATGAACACTAGTGTTCTTCGCTTTTACTTTTAATGTTCAATGGCAAAAGTTGAAAGCCACTTCATTTATTGCTATTTGGTTGGAAACAGAAAATGCTTCATGTGGTAAATGGTATATTGTCTTGAATAATTTGATACTTTGCAATTGTTTTGAGCTCTTATAGATCATGTTTAAGCTCTTGCATCATGTAGTTTAAATCTATTAGTGGAGAACTACCGTAGAGCTTGTTGAAATTTGGTTTGCATGATTGGTCTCTCTAAAAGTCTAGATATTTTCCGGTAAAAGTGTTTGAGCAACAAGGAGACAGTGTAGAGTCTTATAATGCTTGCAATATGTTCTTATGTAAGTTTTGCTGTACCGGTTCATACTTGTGTTTGCTTCAAACAACCTTGCTAGCCAAAGCCTTGTACTGAGAGGGAATGCTTCTCGTGCATCCAAAACCTTGAGCCAAAACTCATGCCATTTGTGTCCACCATAAATACCTACTATGTGGTATTTTTCTGCCATTCTGAAATAATTGCTTGTGTGCTACCTTTAAAATTTCATTCCTTGTCTTTGCAATACATAGCTCATGGGAAAGTAGCCTAGAAAACTATTGTGGTAATGCATATGTTGCTTATGTATCTTATTTATTATAAGTTGCTTGTTGAGCGGTAACCATGTTTCTGGGGACGCCATCAACTTTTTACACCTTTGTTGAATATCATGTGAGTTGCTATGCATGTTCGTCTTGTCTGAAGTAAGGGTGATTTATCATGATTAAATGGTTTGAGTATGCATATTGTTAGAGAAGAACATTGGGCCGCCAACCAAAGCCATGTATCATGGTGGAAGTTTCAGTTTGGACATTAATCCTCAAATCTCTTATGAGAATATTATCTGTTGTTGAATGCTTAAAGCATAAAAGAGGAGTCCATTATCTGTTTTCTATGTTATCCCGGTATGGATGTCCTTAAGTTGAGATCTATCAAAATCGAGAAATCAAATGCGATTTATCTCCTTGGACCTTTGTACAGGTGGCATAGAGGTACCCCTTTGTGACACTTGGTTGAAACATATGTAATGCAATGATAATCCATGGAAGTCCGAGCTAATTAGGACAAGGTGCGGGCACTATTGGTATTCAATGCATGAGGCTTGCAACTTATAAGAGGTTTTATGCATAACACATATGAGTTATTACTACCGTTGACAAAATTGTTTTCATGTTTTCAAAATAAAAAGCTCTAGCACATGAGTAATCCCTGCTTCCCTCTGTGAAGGGCCTTTCTTTTACTTTATGTTGAGTCAGTTTACCTACTTCTTTCTATCTTAGAAGCAAACACTTGTGTCAACTGTGTGCATTGATTCTTATATGTTTACTTATTGCACTTGTTATATTACTTTATGTTGACAACTATCCATGAGATATACATGTTACAAGTTGAAAGCAATTGCTGAAACTTAATCATCCTTTGTGTTGCTTCAAAACCTCTTATTACGAATCTATTACTTTATGAGTTAACTCTTATGCAAGACTTATTGATGCTTGTCTTGAAAGTACTATTCATGAAAAGTCTTTGCTATATGATTCAGTTGTTTAATCATCATCTTTACCATTGCTTTGAATCACTTCATTCATCTCATATGCTTTACAATAGTGTTGATCAAGATTATGTTGGTAGCATGTCACTTCAGAAATTATTCTTTTTTATCGTTTACCTACTCGAGGGCGAGTAGGAACTAAGCTTGGGGATGCTTGATACGTCTCCAACGTATCTATAATTTCTTATGTTCCATGCTAGTTTTATGACAATACCAACATGTTTTAGTCATACTTTATAATGTTTTAATGCATTTTCCGAGACTAACCTATTAACAAGATGCCGAAGCGCCAGTTCCTGTTTTCTGCTGTTTTTGGTTTCAGAAATTCTACACAGGAAATATTCTCGGAATTGGACGAAACAAAAGCCCACGGTCCTATTTTCCACGGAGGGTTCCAGAACATCGAAGAAGAGTCAGAGACGGGCAGCAGGGGGCCCACACCATAAGGCGGCGCGGGTGGCCCCCTGGCCGCGCCCAGATGTGGGGAGGGAGCCCCCTGGCTCCCCCGACGCTGCCCCTTCGCCTATATATTCCTTCGTCTCCGAAAACCCAAAATCATCCAGTCATATTCCACGAAGAGTTCCGTAGCCGCCGCCATCGCGAAGCCAAGTTCGGGGGACAGAAGTCTCTGTTCCGGCACGCCGCCGGGACGGGGAATTGCCCCCGGAATCCATCTCCATCGACACCACCGCCATCTTCATCGCCGTTGCTGTCTCCCATGATGAGGAGGGAGTAGTTCTCCCCCGAGGCTGAGGGCTATACCGGTAGCTATGTGGTTCATCTCTCTCTCCCATGGTGTGATCTTTATGTGATCATGAGCTTTGTATCACTATTAATCTATGTGCTACTCTAGTGATGTTATTAAAGTAGTCTATTCCTCCTCCATGATGTAAAGTTGACAGTGTGTGCATCATGTAGTACTTGGCGTAGGTTATGATTGTAATCTCTTGTAGATTATGAATTTAACTATTACTATGATAGTATTGATGCGATCTATTCCCCCTTTCATAGCTATTGTTGACAGTGTGTATGCTATGTTAGTACTCGGTCTAGATTGCAACGGTCTATTATGCACTCTAGAGGTTACTTTAATATGAACTCCGGATTCACTCTCCACGGTGTGACGGTGACAGTGTGCGCATCATGTGTGATTCCTTTATGAAGTTGTGGAGCTTATTTACTCCGGCTTGAGGGTGCTCTTGTAGCCCTACACAATGAATGATGTTTGTTATCCAACAAGAGAGTGTTTGAGAGTAGCATTTATTTATTCAGTTATGTGATCATTGTTGAAAGTGTCCACTAGTGAAAGTATGATCCCTAGGCCTTGTTTCTAAGTATTGAAACACCGTTTCCAACAAGTTCTGCTACATGTTTGCTTGCTGCCATTTTTATTTCAGATTGCAATTACTATCTACAATCATCCATATTACTTGCATTTCACTATCTCTTTGCCGAACTAGTGCACCTATACATCTGACAAGTGTATTAGGTGTGTTGGGGACACAAGAGACTTCTTGTATCTTAATTGCAGGGTTGCTTGAGAGGGATATCTCTGACCTCTACCTCCTTGAGTTCGATAAACCTTGGGTGATCCACTTAAGGGAAACTTGCTGCTGTTCTACAAACCTCTGCTCTTGGAGGCCCAACACTGTCTACAGGAATAGAAGCGTGCGTAGACATCAAGCTATTTTCTGGCACCGTTGCCGGGGAGGTAAGGTAAAAGGTATTCACATCCTCCGACTAATAAGCTATTTCCTAGCACTGTTGCCGGTGTGTGAGTGCTCGAAGCTATTTCCTTTAGATCCTGCAATTATATCTTTTTGTTTCTTGTTTTTATTTTCACTAGTTAGGCTTAATGGAAAACAACAAAAAAATTAGAGATCTTTATGAACTTTATATTGAATTAGGACATGATGTGTTTGAAGAGAGAATTAAAAAACCCATGGAACTTTGTTTGCAAAATAGTTGTAGCAATGTTATTAGTATGAATGCTTTGAACACCATTGTTGCTAATGCTATGGAAAATTCTAAGCTTGGGGAAGCTGGTTTTGAGGAGCATGATATTTTTAGTCCCCCAAGTTTTGAGGAGAAATTTTTCTTTGATGATACTTTGCCTCCCATTTATGATGATTATAATGATAGTGGTATTTTGGTGCCACGTACTATGGAGGATAAAGTTTATTATGATTATACCATGCCTGTAATTTATGATAATTACAATGATGGTTGTGATAGTTTTACTCCCACTATTACTAATAAAATTGATTATGCTTATGTGGAGAGTAATGATACGTTTGTGCATGTGAATAAGAATGCTTTATGTGATAGTTTTATTGTTGAGTTTGTTCATGATGCTACTGAAATTTATTATGAGAGAGGGAAACATGGTTATATGCATCTTAATAATATTAATTTCCCCTCTTTAGGTTAAGAATCTTGAAGTTGCGCTTGTGTTGCCTTTCTATGCTTGTTGCATTATGCTTACATGACTTGTTTATTTACAAGATTCCTTTTCATAGGAAGTGGGTTAGGCTTAAAAGTGTTTCTTATTTGCTTTTGATGCCCTCTTTTGCTTCAACTCTTATTTCTTGCGCGGGCATCATTAAAATTACCGAGCCAATCTTAATGGCTATAAAGAAAGCACTTCTTGGGAGATAACCCATGTTTTTATTTTTGCTACTGTTTTGTTGTGTATTGGAAGTTGTTATTACTGTAGCAACCTCTCCTTATCATGTTTATTTCGTTGTTGTGCCAAGTAAAGTCTTTGATAGTAAAGTTGATACTAGATTTGGATTCCTGCGCAGAAACAGATTTTTACCTGTCACGAATTTGAGTAGATCTCTCTGTAGGAAACTCGTAAAATGCTGAAAAAATTCATGCGTGATCCTCAGATATGTACGCAACGTTAGTTCAATTTGAGCTTTTTCATCTGAGCCTGTTAAGTGCCTCGAAAAAATTCGTCTTTACGGACTGTTCTGTTTTGACAGATTCTGGCTTTTATTTCGCATTGCCTCTTTTACTGTGTTGAGTGGATTTGTTTGTTCCATTAACTTTCAGTAGCCTTGGGTAATGTCCAGAAGTGTTAAGAATGATTGTGTCCTCTCTGAACATGTGAATTTTTGATTATGCACTAACCCTCTAATGAGATTGTTTTGAGTCTGGTGTGGAGGAAGTTTTCAAGGGTCAAGAGAGGAGGTTGATATGATATGATCAAGAAAAGTGAAAAGTCTAAGCTTGGGGATGCCCCCGTGGTTCATCCCTGCATATTTCAAGAAGACTCAAGCATCTAAGCTTGCGGATTCCCAAGGCATCCCCTTCTTCATCAACAACTTATCAGGTCACCTCTAGTGAAACTATATTTTTATTCTGTCACATCTTATGTGCTTTACTTCGAGCGTATGTGTGCTTTTAATTTTGTTTGTGTTTGAATAAATTCGGATCCTAGCAATCCTTGTGTCGGAGAGAGACACGCTCCGCTTTTTCATATGAACACTAGTGTTCTTCGCTTTTACTTTTAATGTTCAATGAAAAAAGTTGAAAGCCGCTTCATTTATTGCTATTTGGTTGGAAACAAAAAATGCTTCATGTGGTAAATGGTATATTGTCTTGAATAATTTGATACTTGGCAATTGTTTTGAGCTCTTATAGATCATGTTTAAGCTCTTGCATCATGTAGTTTAAATCTATTAGTGGAGAACTACCGTAGAGCTTGTTGAAATTTGGTTTGCATGATTGGTCTCTCTAAAAGTCTAGATATTTTCCGGTAAAAGTGTTTGAGCAACAAGGAGACAGTGTAGAGTCTTATAATGCTTGCAATATGTTCTTATGTAAGTTTTGCTGTACCGGTTCATACTTGTGTTTGCTTCAAACAACCTTGCTAGCCAAAGCCTTGTACTGAGAGGGAATGCTTCTCGTGCATCCAAAACCTTGAGCCAAAACTCATGTCATTTGTGTCCACCATAACTACCTACTATGTGGTATTTTTCTGCCATTCTAAAATAATTGCTTGTGTGCTACCTTTAAAATTTCATTCCTTGTCTTTGCAATACATAGCTCATGGGAAAGTAGCCTAGAAAACTATTGTGGTAATGCATATGTTGCTTATGTATCTTATTTATTATAAGTTGCTTGTTGAGCGGTAACCATGTTTCTGGGGACGCCATCAACTTTTTACACCTTTGTTGAATATCATGTGAGTTGCTATGCATGTTCGTCTTGTCTGAAGTAAGGGTGATTTATCATGATTAAATGGTTTGAGTATGCATATTGTTAGAGAAGAACATTGGGCCGCCAACCAAAGCCATGTATCATGGTGGAAGTTTCAGTTTGGACATTAATCCTCAAATCTCTTATGAGAATATTATCTGTTGTTGAATGCTTAAAGCATAAAAGAGGAGTCCATTATCTGTTTTCTATGTTGTCCCGATATGGATGTCCTTAAGTTGAGATCTATCAAAATCGAGAAATCAAATGCGATTTATCTCCTTGGACCTTTGTACAGGTGGCATAGAGGTACCCCTTTGTGACACTTGGTTGAAACATATGTAATGCAATGATAATCCATGGAAGTCCGAGCTAATTAGGACAAGGTGCGGGCACTATTGGTATTCGATGCATGAGGCTTGCAACTTATAAGAGGTTTTATGCATAACACATATGAGTTATTACTACCGTTGACAAAATTGTTTTCATGTTTTCAAAATAAAAAGCTCTAGCACATGAGTAATCCCTGCTTCCCTCTGCGAAGGGCCTTTCTTTTACTTTATGTTGAGTCAGTTTACCTACTTCTTTCTATCTTAGAAGCAAACACTTGTGTCAACTGTGTGCATTGATTCTTATATGTTTACTTATTGCACTTGTTATATTACTTTATGTTGACAACTATCCATGAGATATACATGTTACAAGTTGAAAGCAATTGCTGGAACTTAATCATCCTTTGTGTTGCTTCAAAACCTCTTATTAAGAATCTATTACTTTATGAGTTAACTCTTATGCAAGACTTATTGATGCTTGTCTTGAAAGTACTATTCATGAAAAGTCTTTGCTATATGATTCAGTTGTTTAATCATCATCTTTACCATTGCTTTGAATCACTTCATTCATCTCATATGCTTTACAATAGTGTTGATCAAGATTATGTTGGTAGCATGTCACTTCAGAAATTATTCTTTTTTATCGTTTACCTACTCGAGGGCGAGTAGGAACTAAGCTTGGGGATGCTTGATACGTCTCCAACGTATCTATAATTTCTTATGTTCCATGCTAGTTTTATGACAATACCAACATGTTTTAGTCATACTTTATAATGTTTTAATGCATTTTCCGAGACTAACCTATTAACAAGATGCCGAAGCGCCAGTTCCTGTTTTCTGCTGTTTTTGGTTTCAGAAATTCTACACAGGAAATATTCTCGGAATTGGACGAAACAAAAGCCCACGGTCCTATTTTCCACGGAGGGTTCCAGAACATCGAAGAAGAGTCGGAGACGGGCAGCAGGGGGCCCACACCATAAGGCGGCGCGGGTGGCCCCCTGGCCGCGCCCAGATGTGGGGAGGGAGCCCCCTGGCTCCCCCGACGCTGCCCCTTCACCTATATATTCCTTCGTCTCCGAAAACCCTAAATCATCCAGTCATATTCCATGAAGAGTTCCGTAGCCGCCGCCATCGCGAAGCCAAGTTCGGGGGACAGAAGTCTCTGTTCCGGCACGCCGCCGGGATGGGGAATTGCCCCCGGAATCCATCTCCATCGACACCACCGCCATCTTCATCGCCGTTGCTGTCTCCCATGATGAGGAGGGAGTAGTTCTCCCCCGAGGCTGAGGGCTATACCGGTAGCTATGTGGTTCATCTCTCTCTCCCATGGTGTGATCTTTATGTGATCATGAGCTTTGTATCACTATTAATCTATGTGCTACTCTAGTGATGTTATTAAAATAGTCTATTCCTCCTCCATGATGTAAAGTTGACAGTGTGTGCATCATGTAGTACTTGGCGTAGGTTATGATTGTAATCTCTTGTAGATTATGAAGTTAACTATTACTATGATAGTATTGATGCGATCTATTCCCCCTTTCATAGCTATTGTTGACAGTGTGTATGCTATGTTAGTACTCGGTCTAAATTGCAACGGTCTATTATGCACTCTAGAGGTTACTTTAATATGAACTCCGGATTCACTCTCCACGGTGTGACGGTGACAGTGTGCGCATCGTGTGTGATTCCTTTATGAAGTTGTGGAGCTTGTTTTCTCCGGCTTGAGGGTGCTCTTGTAGCCCTACACAATGAATGGTGTTTGTTATCCAACAAGAGAGTGTTTGAGAGTAGCATTTATTTATTCAGTTATGTGATCATTGTTGAGAAAGTATGATCCCTAGGCCTTGTTTCTAAGTATTGAAACACTGTTTCCAACAAGTTCTGCTACATGTTTGCTTGCTGCCATTTTTATTTCAGATTGCAATTACTACCTACAATCATCCATATTACTTGTATTTCACTATCTCTTTGCCGAACTAGTGCACCTATACATCTGACAAGTGTATTAGGTGTGTTGGGGACACAAGAGACTTCTTGTATCTTAATTGCAGGGTTGCTTGAGAGGGATATCTCTGACCTCTACCTCCCTGAGTTCGATAAACCTTGGGTGATCCACTTAAGGGAAACTTGCTGCTGTTCTACAAACCTCTGATCTTGGAGGCCCAACACTGTCTACAGGAATAGAAGCGTGCGTAGACATCAATGTACAATCACACAGACGATCAGCAAGAATACTCAGAACGCATCCGACGAAGAGAGTATTGTTTTCCTTGAACTTGTTCTGATCTTGGTCAGATATAGTTCCTTCAGGTAAACCATCACTAACTTCGAACACTTTCAGATGAGTAAACCAGAGCGTGGCCTTAACCTGCCACCTCTTAAAGTGCACACCGGTAAACTTATCCGGCCTCAGTGCATCAGCAAAACTAGCCATTGTTAACTCAGGAAATTGCCTACAATTAGGTTTTTGGATTGTTGGATAATTAGGCACAATTTCCATGATTAATTCCAGAATATAAAACATAATGACAACAACTACTAACATGTGAAACTCGAACATACTAGATGCATTAATCAACATGAGTAGCAACAATGCAAACGGTAAAGCATCCATCGCTAAACAGATCGAGATATGTCGCACGTACCGATCTGGTGGAGGTGGCGGTGGAGGTGTAGCAGATGGTGTCGCAGCAGTAACATTATTGATGACAACGTTGTTGACGACATGGATGACGGGTCGAAGTAGACGGCGTTGAAGACGACGGTAGGCAGCACCGCCCGACTTGGACGGAAGGCGACCCGTGCCGAAGAGCTTGAACAGTCGCGCATAGCGCTTCCCAAAAACCTAATTCGCCCTCTCCCGTACAGGATCGCAAGGATGAGCGGTTCCGGAGACCTGCTCTCCCGTTTGCCGATGCACGTCGGCGCGCGGGATGGAGTAGGCTACGATGGCGGCGCAAGCAGAGAGAGGTGGGCACGCCCACGTTTCGAGTCGGTTACAGATAGCCCAAAGGCTCGGCTCGAGGCTCAATCCACTCACCACGAGCGTGGCGCGCGTCGTGACGTGTCGAGACGAGCGAGCGAGGAGGAGGAGGAGCACGCGTGTAGCACTCCTATTCTCACTCACTTACTAGTGGTGGAACAACCTATAAGGTGTTCTAACTCCTCCCAACTTTCCATGTGGGACTAAACTTCCCACTTCTTGCCACTCCCTAGTGAGCTGCCACCAACTTGGGCTCAAACTCACAAGGCTGCCACTATGTGAGCTTTGAGATTTATAGGGAAAACTGAAATCTAATTTGGACCATTAAAAATGGTCCCAATATTTCAACAATATGCTTATGGGGGTTTTCAGACAGCCCTTGCTTCAATTGGACTAGCATGATGAAGGATTTCAGACAAATGAACCGGTTACTTTATAACCAATGGGAATAGAATGGTTTGATCAATGAATGATTTCTGGTGAAGTGGTGTGTTTGAGAACAATTATTTTAAGTTTCTTTTAGCTTGGCCCGTTAAAGAATTTTTTTTGAGCTCCCTCACTGGCTAGCAAGGCATAGGCCCATGATCACGGGGTTATGATGCAGAGGATAGCGTTCTAGTTGCATGCGCTACGTTATTGCAGTAAATTTAGAAATAATTTCAAAACAAGGCTATTTTATGCTGAAGTTTACCAATTTTTTTTTGAAGTTTTGCCGTTTTGAGGAGATAAAATGGGCCGCCGACAGCCCGAGACACAAAAATTCAACATGTGGAGTGAGGAGTAGCACCAAAAGTTAGCTGCACCATCACATCTGGACATACCTCACCCTCAAAAAACAATCTGGACATACCTCATACCAGGGCTGCCGGGCACGTCACTACTGGAGTCATCGTCTCGTCAGGCGGCCAGGGGTTTCCAAGTCAGAAGATTGACGGCGGAGGCAAGTTATCCGTCCACCGCCACCACCAGCAGCATCCGGTACCACGCACTTGGGCGTTTTACCATCTACGGGCCAAAATATTCTACGCGCCAAGTCCAACTTGGCCACCAACCATCCAACTATCCCGAGCCGCCCGTTCCCTCTCGCCTTCCCCAGTCGAGTCGAGTTCGAGTCGACGCACCGCCCGCTGATGTCATGTCCCCACCCCAGAGCGAACAAAAACAAAGAGTCCAACTGCACGCGCACTTGCACGATCATCCTCCCACTTTCCCCGGCCCCTCTTCCCCCCCAGTCCACGCCCCATGCCGCCGTCGTCGCCGCCCGCCTGATCCAAGCCATGCCGCGCCACCACCGCCGCCGGATCCTCCTCGAGTACGACGACGACCATGGCGCCTGCGATCCCTGGGTCGGCTGCCCCTCGCCTCCCTCCCCGCCTCCTCACACCTTCCCTCCAACCCCAACCCCCTCCCCCTCGCCTTCCGATTGGTCATTCCTGACCACCCCTCCCGTCCCGGCCTGCTCACCAGCCCCTTCCCCCGATCGCCAGCCCGCCGCCGGCAGACGCAACCAGTGGGCAACCAACACCTACCCACCCACGACCGTCCCCGCGCCCGTCAGCGACGGCCACCACCGCCGCTTCGTCACCAACGTGCTCACCGCCGCCGCGGCCCTCGCGTTCCTCTCCCTGATCCTCTTCGGCGTCTCGGTCGCCGTCCGCCGGCGGCAGGTACGGCGGCGGCGCAGGCAGGCCCTCCTCGCCCCGGCCCCGGCCGCGACCACCAACGACCCGGAGGGCGGCGGCGGGGGCGGCGTGGTGCACCACGTCTGGTACATCCGGACCGTCGGGCTCGACGAGGCCGCGATCGAGTCCATCGCGGCGACGCGGTACCGCGCGGGGGCGCCCGGGCTCCTCGGCAAGGCCGACTGCTCCGTGTGCCTCGGCGAGTTCGCAGATGGCGAGCTCCTGCGCCTGCTGCCCAAGTGCGGCCACGCGTTCCACGTCCCCTGCATCGACACCTGGCTCCGCGCCCACGTCAACTGCCCGCTCTGCCGCTCCGACGTCATCGACACCGCCGACACGCCCGCTGACGGAATCGGCATGGAATCCAATATCAACACACCAGATGATCCAGTTGCGAACGCCAACGCCGCAGCCGAGCAAGTGGCTGTCGCGAGCGATCCAACGCTGGAGCAGGAAGACGAAGACGACGACCAACAAGCTTTAAGCGTGGAAGAAGACCAGCACGAGCACCAACCCAGCTCGCCAGAGCCATTGCCGCAGCCCCGGAATATGCGGCGCGCGGCTTCCATGGACGCGGCAATAGTCTCGGCCGCGGCAGAAGTCGCGGCGTTGGATCGGCTGCCGGAGGCGCCCCCCGAAGGGGAGCAGAGCGACAGAGAAAAGGACCTGAGCACCGAGACGCCCGCGCCCGCCGCCGGTCCCCCGAGGTTCTTCTTCTCGCGGCACTGCCGTGCTCGGAGCTCTGTGCTGCCCTTGTGACGGCCGGCGCCACAGAGATCCCCGACCTGAATTTTGATCTAGTGCTGCTAATAACGTGCCGTCATCAGTAGTGGCTCCATGTGTGTAATATACTCCTCACTACCTGTAATCTCAAAACCGACGATTACAAGTTCAAACCCCGAATGCAGTAAAAGAGAAAACTGCAATCGATAAGTTCATGCATGCGTATTGCACAGTGTACATGCTTTCGTTCTTCCCTGCAAATTGGATTCATCAGGCTCACCAGTCCAATTACCATATCAAGCCCGATTTCTTGTTTTCGCTTTTGCTCTGAACTCTCTGATGTTGCTGTCCCGTTCTCCTTCAAGTGCAATTAAGAACAGAGATCTTCCCAAAACAAGAATAGAGATACAGAGATGTGGGAAGATGATGTTCTTCTGCGGGAAGCAGACATTGCACTTTTGTCGGCTGGCGCTCTTTCTTTGTTTCACTCTACTGCTATAAAAGGATGGCAAAGTTTGTGCTAGTACATACATACATTAGAAATTGGACAAACCTTCAACATTTTTCTTATGTACAGAGGGAGTGCATTTTTTCTCTCTTCAACTAAGTCTAGTAACATGGGAGGGAGCCTCATCGTCTGTCCCAGCTTCATGAAATTGTAGACACGAGATATTTGATTTACTCATCCTTGAAATCTATGTTCTGATTACAGTAACTAATCGTCTGAACATGCTCCCATGTGGTAGTGGTGCAGCATATGATTAGCTTGGGGTTGCTTGATCAGGCGTATCTGATCAGCTACGCAAAAATCATTTCGGTCAACACGGCGCGCTAGTGCAGAGTGCAGACGAAGATCTGCTCCTGTAGCTTTCTTGTGGCATCAATTTTCTTTCCGAGAAGTGCAAATAGAGATTCAGAGACGTGCTCGCGCCACAGATCATACTCCTGACAGACAGCACGAAGGAATCACTGAATTGTTCCCCGGCAGGGAGCGGAACAACTTCAGGGGAATTTGCAGTATGCATGAGATGAGAAGAACACTCTCCTGGAATCACGTTTTGATGTCTCTCTCGCTCTCACATCTGTCTGTGCATTAGATCTAACTAGTTGAATGCCCGTGCTTCGCTACGGAGTAAACGGCAGTTAATATCTTTCATATGTATCTAAGGGCAGTGCTAGGTACCTCTCTCCCTATAGTATACTTGTTACTTGAAGCTGTAGTCTATATATTCCATGCAAACTACGTATTGGTGTTCTAGAAAGGCTCTAACTTGAAACATGAGGCAGGGAAAAGTAGAGAAGCGAAACAATAAGTAGAAAATAAGCTCAGTGTAATCTCTATCATTTTGACAGATAAAAATGAGAGTCCATAGTCTATTATTCCCAAATGTTCTGTGGGTTCATTTAATAATGAGAAAAGTGTAATCATATTTAAATTGGGTACACAACCTTTTTTTTTTTTTTTTTGAGACCCCTCGATCTGTGTTACAGTTGTAGTATCTGAACTTATGCACTAACTCAACACCACACTCACACCACACACACGCACACCACTAGTGCACAAGTTAGACCCTAGAACTATACACACAGCACACATAATTTGAGTGTCCCTAGGAGCTAGTAGTTGTGGCACATATGTGTGGAGGGGATTTTATTCTGGAGCAAAGCCCCGGTGAGACACCTGAAAATCGTCCCCTGCGGGGATCGATCCCAGGCGGGCTGGCTGGCCACTGCCAAGCCAAGCCACTGCGCTGACCGCGCGTCCTCGGTACACAACCTTTTTAGAACTCCCCAAAATATCAAAGCATGAACATATACGATGGATCAACAGAAAAATTCCATGTACAACAATTATAAACCTCCTAAAGTGCTCTTAATTTTTTTTTTATCATATCACATGTTATGTATATAAATATGAAAAATAAATTTGTACTTTGCACAATACAATTCCGTATGCATACAGCATAAGGATCCAAATAACTTAGATGTACTCACTTGACACAATTAGTATATTCTCGCACAACAACATAAATGTTGTTTTTGACTTCATTTGAATTGTACTTGAGCACCTTCCTCTGGTCATAACCATCTTACATGAGCATTGTATGTCACCATAAATATTTTACCTAAAATATGTAAGAATATGCAACTGGTACGCTCTAACGAAATAAAGATTTATGCAACATTCAATACTTACCATTTAAACCATTGTACAGTTTTGCAAATGGTGAACTTCTTTGTGAGAATTCTGGTTTTACTGCATGGAAACATATCAAGCTGCTCTATCTTCAAGAATCTTAATCTGGGCATGCACCAAAGTCAAAACCATGAGCTTGAGATATATAATTCAAATGCATCTTTTATTCACCTCCAAATCATATTAGCGTCAAACATGTCGATACACAAGAAAATACACATGGCAGATGAACAACTAAGGTACTGGCCATCTTTCTTCATATATTATTTCTTGATACATATTCAAATTATATCGGTGAGAGTAATGCTAAGATAAACATTTGTTCAACTACAACATTTAACCATAAATAATTAGCAATACAACGTCTTACCATAAATACAACTACAAGGACAAACATTTGTTCAATTACATCGTTTATCATGGTTGGAGATTTTAGGAGTCCGTCCAAGCTAGTCAATCCAATGGTGGAAAACATAGGAGTACTGAAAAGTATTGGCAATATTCATATATTTTTCATTACTATAAGGGTAGTTAGGTAATTTCGATTTCACATGCCCATGTGTCACTCTCTCCCTCGTCTCTCTATAAATTCACTGGGGCATTTTATGATTTGCCACACTTTTCTTTACACCTTTATTATTTGCCACACGACCACCACTTATCATATCACTGACATGTGGTGGTCACGTGGCAAATAATAGTGAATCAGAGAAAAGTGAGCCAAATTATAAAATTTCCACACTTCAACAACCCATCAGCGTTGCCATGGAGGCAACCGCCGCCCTGTCCCCTCCCACTTTGTCGCCCTCTTCTCCCTTCCGCCGCCATCCTCTCCTCGTAGACCTCATGCCTTCGCTTCGCCGCCCATCCACGCTTGTTCACCACCCAGATCCCCTTGCCCCTGCAAAAATTCCCATTTGTAGTCGTCGCTGACGCTCCGGCGTAGTCCATCCCTCCCTGCGAAGGGAAACTTGGCTAGGATCGAGCAAAGTACGCTGGTGGGCACCTTCTCGACCGGCGCCGGCGTAGTCCAATCTCTCAATCCTGTCCTGGCGACGGGAGAGGGCATGGAGGGGTATCTGGTTGGGTTCGAGCGTCGTCTGCGGTTTGGCAGTATTTGGTTTCATCTTTCAAAATGGTTACCCCGTGCCATCAAAACTTAGTGGAAATATCCATTTCTGGCAATTACTCTGCAAAAAGATAACTGAACATTATTTCACAATGGTATGAATATTGTAGCGTACTGCTTACACCCAGTATTGTATTAACTTGGTCACACCAATCCCATATTTACAATTTGTGATTTTTTTTTTCAAATTTCTTACTGCCCCTAGAAAAAGAACTATGGAGAGATCTAGCTCTTAGGCGGTATCAGGAAATACTAATGTAATTGAGTATTTTATATCTATATCCTTTAGTTGTAACTAATCAAGTAGCACACAATATGGTACATCACTAACTTCAATTTTCATAGGGTACTCTGCAAAGATCTCCTACATGGTAGAGGGATCTTACATTGTCAAAAGTAATAGACTGTACATTCTTAGTTAAAAACATGGAAACCTTAGTGATCATGATTCAAATTGACTGTTTGTCACTATCATTTGCAAAGTACAGAGAACATGTAAAGAACAAGCTTCACTGATTTGAACATATTTTATTAATTTATTCTAGGGTGATTAATCTCTACTGAACAACAAGAACAATTAATAGAAAATTCAGTTTTCCACATGAAGTTTGAAGGCATGAATAATTTTCTTTTCTAAGTTTTTTTGCAAAAGTAACTGCAGTATTTTGTAAATTTGGACGGCCAGAACTACACCGGAGACAAGGACGGTCTTGGAAAGTGTGAGCAGGTAAAACTATGTCTTTTTTGCTTACCAGTATATTACCCTTCTCTTTCATCTAAGTCTACCCGATTAGTCTTAATTAGAGCTTCCTTTTCTGTTATCTATTTATTTTTTGTCATATTTGATCTCAACTGCAGTTGTAATCGACACATTAGATGAAGAAACACAAGATGCAATTAGTTGACAGAAGCTGCAAAGAACAAGGCTACATACACAAGTGCAGGAAGGAGGCAACTTTTTGATGTATTTCAAGGCTGCATATGGATGCGTCTTTGCATTATTATTCAAAATTCTGAGATCAACTCATTTGTTGAAATTGCTAAAAGCTCTTTATTTGTTTTACTTTTTTCTTATAGTTATTCTTATATAAATTCTAAGGTCAACTCATTGGTTGAAATTGCTGAACGCTCTTTATTTGTGGCCGAGTTAGGTGTTGTGTCACGCGGAGTGACACAGGGTTTGAACCGATCAGTGAGGTAGCACTATGTCGTCTTGTTAGTAAAGAAGTTTCGCATCAAAGTTTAGAAAAAAATACAGCAGGAAAGGACATTCACCTGCGGCATGTCTCCTATGGAGCTGGAACGAGTTCATGACCGACGCCAATGGCTTGCTTGCCGACGGGCAGAGACAACAGAGACAGTGCGCTAGCCTTTAGTATGCGACATGCTGGCTCGCACGTCTGCAGCCCAGCAGTATCCGCGTCTGTGTTCGTCGCTTCGAAGTCCGGTCTAGGCGCGCCAGCGTCGACGCCCATACTGCTGCCCCAGCCCTGTCTCGTGATGTTGCTGCCCAGATACAGAGCAATGGCCCCCGTTAGTCTTGGTCATAGTCGGACGATGACGGGTTGGTCCCCAAGCTCGGGGACGAGACCCCAATCCAAGGAGAGGCCGCAACGCACAGCTCGGCGACAATGTGAAATTTGGGATGGTGTGATCCATATTGGATGGCCGCAGCGCACAGGTCGGCGCGATGCAACCTGGAGTTTGTTTCGGTGGTTGAGAATAATGGGGATTTGATTTGAAATAAAGACATGGGGGTATTATTGTCCATCCTAAAAATGTGACACCAGACATTCACCAGTTTGCTCTTAATAGTAGAGATTAATTCCATAGATATCATAAGAAAAAGGTAACCGGGTGGTCTCGCTGCCGAATTTAGGGTGACGTGGCAGCCGATGAAAACATCGCCTCGTCTTCGGTCTTGGCAGACGATGGCGGCAGCGTTCGGCGTCTTTACCTTGTTGAAGGCATCGTCTTTGCTTATCTCATCGTCACACTTGGGAGCGATGTCGTTACCTTGTCGAAGACATCGTCTTTGTGGGTGGCATGGGGGTTAGTGACTCGGCTTCAAAAGGAGGCGGTATGTCTCAAGCCAAGACGAAGTTCTACTTGACCGCATGTTTTCATTGATCTGGCCCACGTGTCGTGTTTCAGAAGGCTTCGATGGCGAATTCCACTGGGTAACTCATGCCTAGAGATTGTCAGATCGGATGGCATTCGATAGCGCGCAATCGTGTTTTTTTACCGTTTGGTTTCGGAGGAAGCGATGTGAAGCTCATATCCCCATCGTGGATATGTCTTTAGTTTCATGGTCATATCAGAGGCGGAGAATGGCATGAAAGTTGAGATCTGAGGACTAGTATTGGTGGTTCGAGTCATGGTGGAGATGAGGGATTAGCTTGGTGATTCGTGACTTGGAGAAGCTGCATCGGCAAGTGGGGGCGTCGGCGCATGAGAAATTCAGAGTCTAATCTTCGGAGTGAAATCCCAAGGCCTAACATTAATTGGTTGTGCCTAGTAATAGCCTTGTTGGGCATTGCTTTTGAGAGCGTGGACCTTCTCCACGGTGTAAACTTACGATCTATGATCAGAAAGCCGACGACGTTTGTGCAATGTTCCCATTTTGAAGGCTTCGCGTTTGAAGAAGATGGATTTATGGTGGTGTTTTTGTGCTATTTGGTCTGCTTCTACAAGGAATAAATAATTGTCGCGGGATTTTTCTTTTTTGTAATTCCTCTTTTTTGTTGTTATGTGCACCCGTATTGCCATTAGGGCAATGCGTTGTTGCAGATGCATGGCGTAGTTGCTATCTTCACGATATTAAAATATTTAATTGGTTAAAAGAACAGATATGCACATGAAGGAAAATTAATTACACAATCTAAAGGTTATAGTAAATGCTTAGGGCATGTACAATGGTATTGAAGGGACACCTTTTTTAGCACTCCAAAGTATAATTGGTACAATACTTTATCCGAAATCGTTAGAAAAAGGCCGACCTTCGTGAAGGGAAGACAACTCGCTCTGCATGCGACAAGTGGCGCGTTGTGGTGCCAGAAAATCCCTGGGAAGTGGTCTCCTTGCTCGCCACGTGTCGCAAGGGGAAGCAAGGTGGGGATGGGGGAGGAGAGAGAAGACTGGGTTGTGTCAGTTTTTCCCTTTTTCTTCTAGATTCATTTTTTCAAAATAAAATATCTTGAGAACCGTAAGTCCAAATTGCGAACCGTTTTCACTTTTGAGATCTTCGCGTCGAGATCTTCAAAACTACATCCCATGTTGATAGGTTTGGAGATACTTTTTTTTCGTACTTCCAATAATATTATGATGGTACCTGTGATGTGTACCTAACTGTACTCGTGTTTTAACTGATAAGTACTTCTGTTTTTAGTGTATTTGGTGCAATTTTTTCCCTTTACTCGCTAACTGTACTCGCCCGTGTGCGGGGACTGTACCTGTACTTACGCGCGACTGTACCTACTCGTGTGCGCCACTGTACTTCTGTACATGTACTTGCTCGTGTTCATGAGTGTACCTGCTCGTATGCGCGTTTGTACCTGCTCGTGTGCGTGACTGTACTTGTACTCGCTCGTGTGTTCAACTGTACTCGTGTGTTGTGCGTGACTGTACATGCTCGTGTGCGCGGCTGTACCTGCTCGTGTGTGCGACTGTACTTTGTACATGTACTTGCTCGTGTGCACGACTGTACCTACTCGTGTGCGCGACTGTACCTGCTCATATATGTGATTGTACTTGTACTCACCCCGTGCGTTCAACTGTACCTATGCATTATATGTATTGTACTGGAGCATGTTACCGAATTGTACTCACACTTGTAGTTTTATACTTTGTACCTATGTCTTCGTAAGAAAAAAAAAACGAACGAGCACAAGCTAGTTACCATTTTGTAATCGATCCATGGCTGGCTAGCAAGCTTTTGTGGATTGTATGCTCACGCGCAGGCGCAGCGCGTACTCGCGCGGGAGCGCGTACGAAGCGCCAGAGCGTGGGACGGGAGTCGGGCGTACTCGCGCAGGGACGGATTCTCGCGCTTGCGTCGCGGTGGTGAGGACACGCGTCACCTTTGCGGGACGCGATTTTCCCTTCGTAAAGGTCTCCCTTTTTCCAGTGACACCCTACTTTATCTCTTGTACTCACGGTGGCTAGTCACGATGGTGGGCCAAAAATGTTGTGTTAAGCGGGCCTATGGTGACGAGTGTGCAAGGGAAAGATTTGTGGGATTTAGTATCACATGATCACATCGGTGTAGAAGGAGATCATAAAAGATTTATAAAGCTAAAGATACCCCTAAGGGCACGTACAATGGTGATATCTTAGCACTGCCACGTAGGATAAACGCTGAGGTGGAGGAAAAAAAGATGAAAAAAGACTTTGCATTCTCTTAGCGAAGCTCTCTCACCACATATTTAGGATGTCTCGTTACTAAATATAAGACTAAAAAACAATTCATTGTACATCATGTTTTACTGTTATATCTAGATTACGTGACAAGATTAAAATAAGACGGTCTTATCAAGCATTGCACATGTCCTAACAGGCTTGTCTAATATATGGTCTTCGGTTGGGCTGGTAGCGGACCTAACAAGTGTTACATTTGATTGGTCAATTTATCTGTGAACTGTTAACTACTGTCGGTTGAGTAGTTTTGACTTTAGAATTGACTTTTTTATGGAGACCTAACAAGCGCTACAATCCCTCTTCCGGATCGGTGGCTGCACGCGCTTGTGTAGCTGTAGTTGTGTTGACCGGATATGTGACAGATTTGTAATACTCCTATATTCGTACTGAAACCATTTCTATTCTTCCAACATGTTCGGTTGTTAATTCGGCCAAAAAAAGCACGTTCAGTTGTAGGGAGCTGCGTGTCAACTCATAACTCGTGCTTCCCAGCGAGTCGACATGAGCATCGTCAACATTAGGACTTAGAAGTACAATTCTCTCTCGAAATTGTAAGGTAACTCCGTAGAAAAATACGCCGAACAACCCAAGCCGGGAACAGCCCGTGCAACGAGCAGGTTTTTTTTTTCTCGGCCAGAATCTCCAAAATTCCTGCAGAAACTGAAAATTCTGCTATTACCTCCAAGAATTATTAACACCGATATTTTTTTTGGCTATTTATATATTTAAACTCTAGTTTCTGTACAGTTAATTTACGTTAGAAATTTCTTTGTTTTGTGCTCAAATATTTTTATTTTTAATTTTTTAGGGGATGGTTTAGGGGATGCTTGCATGGAGGTGATGAACTTGATGATGATGATGATGATGATGTACTTTTGGTAGTATCTAGAGCTGAAAAATATTTGATGGCCCTCTTTTGTAACTATGATGAGGTGATATATACTAACCCCTCATGTGATGGTGAATTTGTGGTGTTAGGATGACACCCAGTTTTGTTGTGATGGTAGGATGACACCATAGTAGTGTAGGATGAACTTGTGATCCACTTTTGGAATGATCATGCATCCCCTCTTAGTTTAGCATTTGCTGTCAACACTTGTGTAGTTCTATTGCTCTGTTATGAATTGGTTCATGGATGTGATCGATTACATGTTCTTCTTATGTTGTGCTAGTGGTATGTGGTGTTCCACGGACGGGTTCGAGGAATGTACAGCTCATAGAGGATCTGTGAAGACCAAGTCAGTGGCTACTGATGTCTACGCTCCCCCTCCTTTTCCTGTAGACAGTGTTGGGCCTCCAAGAGCAGAGGTTTGTAGAACAGCAGCAAGTTTTCCCTTAAGTGGATCACCCAAGGTTTATCGAACTCAGGGAGGAAGAGGTCAAAGATATCCCTCTCATGCAACCCTGCAACCACAAAGCAAGAAGTCTCTTGTGTCCCCAACACACCTAATAGGTGCACTAGTTCGGCGAAGAGATAGTGAAATACAGGTGGTATGAATATACATGAGCAGTAGCAACGGTGCCAGAAAATAGCTTGCTGGCGTGTAGTTGATGGTGGTAGTATTGCAGCAGTAGTAACGCAAAGAAACAAGAAACAAGCAGCGATAGCAGTATTTAGGAACAAGGCCTAGGGATTAGACTTTCACTAGTGGACACTCTCAACATTGATCACATAACAGAATAGATAAATGCATACTCTACACTTTTGTTGGATGATGAACGCATTGCGTAGGATTACACGAACCCTCAATGCCGGAGTTAACAAGCTCCACAATTTGTTCATATTTAAGTAACCTTATAGTGTAAGATAGATCAATACAACTAAACCAAGTACTAACATAGCATGCACACTGTCACCTTCATGCATATGTAGAAGGAATAGATCACATCAATATTATCATAGCAATAGTTAACTTCGCAATCTACAAGAGATCATGATCATAGCATAAACCAAGTACTAACACGGATGCACACACTGTCACCATTACATCGTGCAGGAGGAATAGAACTACTTTAATAACTTTGCTAGAGTAGCACATAGATAAATTGTGATACAAACTCATATGAATCTCAATCATGTAAAGCAGCTCATGAGATTATTGTATTGAGGTACATGGGAGAGAGATGAACCACATAGCTACAGCGGAGCCCTCAGCCTCGGGGGTGGATTACTCCCTCCTCATCATGGGGGCAGCGATGGCGGTGAAGATGGCGGTGAAGACGGCGGTGGAGATGGCTCCGGGGGCAATTCCCCGTCCCGGCAGGGTGCCGAAACAGAGTTCTGTCCCCCGAATTGGAGTTTCGCGATGGCGGCGGCGCCCCTGGAGTCTTTCTGGAGTTTCATCAATTGGTGTCGAAGTTTTAGGTCACGACGGCTTAAATAGGCGAAGAGTCGGAGTCGGAGGGGCCACGGGCTGCCCAAACCATAGGGGGGCGCGGCCCCCCCCCCTGGCCGCGCCGGGGTATGGTTTGGTGGCCCTGTCCCCCTTCTCTGGCGGTTCTCGTGTGTTCTGGATGCTTCCGGTGAAAATAGGAACTTGGGCGTTGATTTCGTCCGATTCCGAGAATATTTCGTTACTAAGATTTCTGAAACCAAAAACAATGAAAAACAGAACTGGGACTTCGGCATCTTGTTAATAGGTTAGTTCCAGAAAATGCACGAATATGACATAAAGTGTGCATAAAACATGTAGATAACATCAATAATGTGGCATGGAACATAAGAAATTATCGATACGTCGGAGACGTATCAGCATCCCCAAGCTTAGTTCTGCTCGTCCCGAGCAGTAAAACGATAAATACGTATAATTTCTGGAGTGACATGCCATCATAACCTTGATCATACTATTTGTAAAGCATATGTAGTGAATGCAGCGACCAAAACAATGTATATGACATGAGTAAACAAGTGAATCATAAAGCAAAGACTTTTCATGAATAGCACTTCAAGACAAGCATCAATAAGTCTCGCATAAGAGTTAACTCATAAAGCAATAATTCATAGTAAAAGCATTGAAGCAACACAAAGGAAGATTAAGTTTCAGCGGTTGCTTTCAACTTATAACATGTATATCTCATGGATATTGTCAACATAGAGTAATATAATAAGTGCAATAAGCAAGTATGTAGGAATCAATGCACAGTTCACACAAGTGTTTGCTTCTTGAGGTGGAGAGAAATAGGTGAACTGACTCAACATTGAAAGTAAAAGAATGGTCCTCCATAGAGGAAAAGCATCGATTGCTATATTTGTGCTAGAGCTTTGATTTTGAAAACATGAAACAATTTTGTCAACGGTAGTAATAAAGCATATGTATCATGTAAATTATATCTTATAAGTTGCAAGCCTCATGCATAGTATACTAATAGTGCCCGCACCTTGTCCTAATTAGCTTGGACTACCGGATCATCACAATGCACATGTTTTTACCAAGTGTCACAAAGGGGTACCTCTATGCCGCCTGTACAAAGGTCTAAGGAGAAAGCTCGCATTGGATTTCTCGCTATTGATTATTCTTCAACTTAGACATCCATACCGGGACAACATAGACAACAGATAATGGACTCCTCTTTTATGCATAAGCATGTAACAACAATTAATAATTTTCTCATTTGAGATTGAGGATATATGTCCAAAACTGAAACTTCCACCATGGATCATGGCTTTAGTTAGCGGCCCAATGTTCTTCTCTAACAATATGCATGCTTAACCATAAGGTGGTAGATCTCTCTTACTTCAGACAAGACGGACATGCATAGCAACTCACATGAAATTCAACAATGAATAGTTGATGGCGTCCCCAGTGAACATGGTTATCGCACAACAAGCAACTTAATAAGAGATAAAGTGCATAATTACATATTCAATACCACAATAGTTTTTAAGCTATTTGTCCCATGAGCTATATATTGCAAAGGTGAATGATGGAATTTTAAAGGTAGCACTCAAGCAATTTACTTTGGAATGGCGGAAAATACCATGTAGTAGGTAGGTATGGTGGACACAAATGGCATGGTTGGCTCAAGTATTTTGGATGCATGAGAAGTATTCCCTCTCGATACAAGGTTTGGGCTAGCAAGGCTTATTTGAAACAAACACAAGGATGAACCGGTGCAGCAAAACTCACATAAAAGACATATTGAAAACATTATAAGACTCTACACCGTCTTCCTTGTTGTTCAAACTCAATACTAGAAATTATCTAGACCTTAGAGAAACCAAATATGCAAACCAAATTATAGCATGCTCTATGTATTTCTTCATTAATGGGTGCAAAGCATATGATGCAAGAGCTTAAACATGAGCACAACAATTGCCAAGTATCACATTACCCAAGACATCAATAGCAATTACTACATGTATCATTTTCCAATTCCAACCATATAACAATTTAACGAAGGAGAAACTTCGCCATGAATACTATGAGTAGAAACCAAGGTCATACTTGTCCATATGCTACAGCGGAGCGTGTCTCTCTCCCATAAAGTGAATGCTAGGATCCATTTTATTCAAACAAAACAAAAACAAAAACAAACCGACGCTCCAAGCAAAGCACATAAGATGTGATGGAATAAAAATATAGTTTCAGGGGAGGAACCTGATAATATTGTCGATGAAGAAGGGGATGCCTTGGGCATCCCCAAGCTTAGACGCTTGAGTCTTCTTAGAATATGCAGGGGTGAACCACCGGGGCATCCCCAAGCTTAGAGCTTTCACTCTCCTTGATCACGTTGCATCATACTCCTCTCTTGATCCTTGAAAACTTCCTCCACACCAAACTCGAAACAACTCATTAGAGGGTCAGTGCACAATAAAAATTAACATATTCAGAGGTGACACAATCATTCTTAACACTTCTGGACATTGCATAATGCTACTGGACATTAATGGATCAAAGAAATTCATCCAACATAGCAAAAGAGACAATGCGAAATAAAAGGCAGAATCTGTCAAAACAGAACAGTTCGTATTGACGAATTTTAAAATGGCACCAGACTTGCTCAAATGAAAATGCTCAAATTGAATGAAAGTTGCGTACATATCTGAGGATCATGCACGTAAATTGGCTTAATTTTCTGAGCTACCTACAGGGAGGTGGACCCAGATTCGTGACAGCAAGGAAATCTGGAACTGTGCAGTAATCCAAATCTAGTACTTACTTTTCTATCAACGGCTTAACTTGGCACAACAAAACACAAAACTAAGATAAGGAGAGGTTGCTACAGTAGTAAACAACTTCCAAGACACAAAATAAAAACAAAGTACTGTAGGTAAAAACGTGGGTTGTCTCCCATAAGCGCTTTTCTTTAACGCCTTTCAGCTAGGCGCAGAAAGTGTGTATCAAGTATTATCGAAGGGTGGTGTGTCGTTATTATGAGCTCCCCCATCCGCAGTGGTACTAAGGGCTTTGTCAATTTTAGGCCTATAATAATACTTCTTTGGTTTAGGCACTTTAGAGACATACATAAACTTTTGCTCCTTACCCACATAAGCTTTCTCCTTATATTTAAGAGAAGAAAATGTTGAACCCAAGGTTCCCATAGCCTTTTCAAGTTCATCAATCCTATTAATTTGATCATCATGGACAATACAAGTTCCTAGGACACTAATTCTTTCATCAATTCCTACTAAGGATTTATCAAGTTCATCAGTTTTATCAAGTAACACTTCCAATTTAGCTTCAATACTTGGAAAAATTTTCTCTATGGTTTCCAATTTTTTCATAACATCTTCAAGAGAGATTTCAGTTTTAACTTTATCAACAGGGGGTATTCCAAATAGACTCTCAATAATGCAGCTAGCTTCTAATGCAGGGGTACTTAAGAAGTTACCTCCTGCGAGACAATCAAGAACATGCCTATTCCAGCTAGAGATACCAACATAAAAATTCCTGAGTAAAATAGTGGTGGAGTGTTTCTTAGTGCACCTATTATGGGCATTAATAATTCTATACCAAGCATCTCTTAAACATTCTCCCCCTTGTTGCTTAAACGAACGAACTTCAACTTCAGGATTACTCATTTTAGCAGTAGTAAATAAAGCAAAATAGATAAAGTAAATGCAAGTAACTAATTTTTTTGTGTTTTTGATATAGCAAACAAGATAGCAAATAAAGTAAAACTAGCAACTAATTTTTTTTGTATTTTGATTTAGTGCAGCAAACAAAGTAGTAAATAAAACTAAGCAAGACAAAAACAAAGTAAAGAGATTGAGAAGTGGAGACTCCCCTTGCAGCGTGTCTTGATCTCCCCGGCAACGGCGCCAGAAAATAGCTTAATGTCTACGCTCCCCCTCCTTTTCCTGTAGACAGTGTTGGGCCTCCAAGAGCAGAGGTTTGTAGAACAGCAGCAAGTTTTCCCTTAAGTGGATCACCCAAGGTTTATCGAACTCAGGGAGGAAGAGGTCAAAGATATCCCTCTCATGCAACCCTGCAACCACAAAGCAAGAAGTCTCTTGTGTCCCCAACACACCTAATAGGTGCACTAGTTCGGCGAAGAGATAGTGAAATACAGGTGGTATGAATATATATGAGCAGTAGCAACGGTGCCAGAAAATAGCTTGCTGGCGTGTAGTTGATGGTGGTAGTATTGCAGCAGTAGTAACGCAAAGAAAAACAAGAAACAAGCAGCGATAGCAGTATTTAGGAACAAGGCCTAGGGATTAGACTTTCACTAGTGGACACTCTCAACATTGATCACATAACAGAATAGATAAATGCATACTCTACACTTTTGTTGGATGATGAACGCATTGCGTAGGATTACACGAACCCTCAATGCCGGAGTTAACAAGCTCCACAATTTGTTCATATTTAAGTAACCTTATAGTGTAAGATAGATCAATACAACTAAACCAAGTACTAACATAGCATGCACACTGTCACCTTCATGCATATGTAGGAGGAATAGATCACATCAATATTATCATAGCAATAGTTAACTTCGCAATCTACAAGAGATCATGATCATAGCATAAACCAAGTACTAACACGGATGCACACACTGTCACCATTACATCGTGCAGGACGAATAGAACTACTTTAATAACTTTGCTAGAGTAGCACATAGATAAATTGTGATACAAACTCATATGAATCTCAATCATGTAAAGCAGCTCATGAGATTATTGTATTGAGGTACATGGGAGAGAGATGAACCACATAGCTACAGCGGAGCCCTCAGCCTCGGGGGTGGATTACTCCCTCCTCATCATGGGGGCAGCGATGGCGGTGAAGATGGCGGTGAAGACGGCGGTGGAGATGGCTCCGGGGGCAATTCCCCGTCCCGGCAGGGTGCCGAAACAGAGTTCTGTCCCCCGAATTGGAGTTTCGCGATGGCGGCGGCGCCCCTGGAGTCTTTCTGGAGTTTCGTCAATTGGTGTCGAAGTTTTAGGTCACGACGGCTTAAATAGGCGAAGAGTCGGAGTCGGAGGGGCCACGGGCTGCCCAAACCATAGGGGGGCGCGGCCCCCCCTGGCCGCGCCGGGGTATGGTTTGGTGGCCCTGTCCCCCTTCTCTGGCGGTTCTCGTGTGTTCTGGATGCTTCCGGTGAAAATAGGAACTTGGGCGTTGATTTCGTCCGATTCCGAGAATATTTCGTTACTAGGATTTCTGAAACCAAAAACAGCAGAAAACAGGAACTGGCACTTCGGCATCTTGTTAATAGGTTAGTTCCAGAAAATGCACGAATATGACATAAAGTGTGCATAAAACATGTAGATAACATCAATAATGTGGCATGGAACATAAGAAATTATCGATACGTCGGAGACGTATCAGCTACTCCAACAACAGCTACCGAGGGTATGAAACATTGAGGAGACACATCAAGAGTACCTCACCTTCCTGAAAGATGAGTTCCTGGCAGATCAGGTCATCGATGAGCCAGTGCCATTAGCACAACTACCGCTGGAGGAAGTGCATGCTCTACAAGGAACACCACCGAAGGTATGTCAGAGTCGAGTCAAAGATTACATCATGGTGATCGTGAGGATCTTGTTCTTCTGAATGGTGTGTGATCGTATGTAACATGCTATGGCATGGTATTCTCACCCTATTTGAATTGTGGTAAGGATATGGAACTGTGATTTATGCAACAAAACAGCTGATTCAATTCGTGTTTTCCTGCGTGCAAGTTAGGCTGGAAACAGGCAACCAAACTATGGGGCCTCGCTTCCCTACCCAGTGCAAAAAAGGTCGGCCCAGGCGACCAAACAACAACCCGAACCTGCATCGTGTCCCGTCTAGAACGAGATGTGGATTTGTTCCCACTGCGCCAGTGATGCAAAAAATCTAGCCCAGGTAACCAAACGCGCCCTTGAGCTCTAACAACATCTCCACCGGTGCTCCCCAAATAGACGTCGGCAGGGGCGTCGGCACTTCCATATGGGGGGGAGGGGGGCGCCGGCACTGCATCCTCCATTTGGGGATGTTGTTCCCACACCGGCGCCCTCCATACGGCGGCCCCAAAAACTTCTCTTTTCTTTTTACAATATTTTGAAAGTACATATAAATCACATATATTATTCATACATTCACACAAATATAAAATAAATTATTCGTACAATCACACAAATAAAAATTAAATTAATCATAAAATAATCCAAATTAAATCATGCATTGTTGGCGGCTCCTCTCCTTGTCGACAAATGTGTAGCTAGATCCGTCTGAAGTTGAGCATGAACAGTTGCATCTCGAATGTCCTGATGCATGTGAAGGAAAGCACCAAATTCTTGGGGTACATGTTCTACCTCAACAAGAGGCCCTTGATAATCAAATGGTTGATCATCATGCACAGGTTTGTCGCGCTCGCTCTCAATGGTCATGTTGTACATGATCACACATGCATTCTGATGAGGACATCCCTACCTCACTACTACCTCCGTCATTGCCAGTTGAAGATGATCCTGCTGTGAAGCTCAAGTCTAATGAAGTCAGGATTGGACCTATTACAAGGGCTCGTGCGAAGCTACTTAAACAACATGTGAACTTGTTCCTAAACAATACTTTGATTGATGAGAACTTTATACTGCCTAAGTGTTATTACTTATGTATGATCAGGTATGAAGAGGGAGCAAGCATCGCACGAGGAGGAGAGGAGCAGCTGGACATGAAGATGGACGTGAAGCTGGACAAGGAGCTGGACATGAAGATATTCCATGGACACGCGAGGGAGGAGCGGGAGGCATGCGCGAGAGAGGAAGAAGAAGTCCAGGCCGGCCCAGCATCCGGTCAGACCGGCCGCCACGCCGGCGCACCCGGTCACCGGCCCGGTCCAACCGGACAATACGCCGGACCCACCCCGGCGCCAACCGGACGACCCGCTGATGGCAACCAGACGGGTTACTGCAGAGCACGTCCCGCGCCCGGTCAGCACCCGACGCCAGGCCCGGTTTGAACCGGCCTGCCCGGTCCCAGGCCCGGTCGACCGGCCCCTAGACCGGCTGAGTCTGGGTCTGTCTCGACCAGATCTATTCTGGGTCGGTTATTTTCGTACTTTTTCGACCTGAGGTCGTCCTGAACTCCTATATAAGTGCCCAGGACGTCCCCAAAGTAGCTTTAGACCACATTTAAGATAAACCCTAGTTCTTAGTTGTTTGCTATGCAAAACTATTGAATCCCTACACCATATTGCTTGATTTGGTGTAGATCTGAAAGTCTTGTGTGATCTGCTGTTCCATTGGGAATTGGGAGGTTGCAACTTACCGCTTCGTGGTCGGCGGCTACGTGCGCAAGTGTGTGGAGTTGCGAATATCTTGCAGGGTTGAGAGCTGTTGCATTGGCGACAGGGACCAATCGAGAGATCTCGTTGCGTCATACAAGTTATCATCCACTACATCGTCGTGTTCATCCGTTGTGTTCATCCCATGATCATCATCACCTCCGTTGCTTACTGAGAAGATCGGGCCACCCCTTATCATCTTGGTATCAGATTCTCGGGTTTCCTCGGTAAGCCATCCACAATCCACCCCATAGTTGAGTTGTGAGTGTTTCCTATACAGAAAAAGCCAAAAATATTAGGGTTAGGGTTTGTCATAGCTTTAGATTGCACTAATTTCGAGTTTTAGTTGCTTTTCGTAGTTGTTTTTGCGTATCTTTATCTTTCATCTAGTAGAATTGTTAGGGTTTGAGTCTCTATATTGTCTAGTTTATCATATCGTATCAGTTTGTTACTCCGAGTCCACATAGCGTACAGTGTGCTTGTTCCCAACTATAGACATAGCCTATCAATATAAGTGACTAGGAACTTCTCCAGAAGAGACTAGTTTTACCGCTCGACATGCTACTCATTAGGGTTTTGGTGCTTTGCATATTTTGTTGGCCGTGTTATCAAGGAGTAGTGTCAAAAAAAGAGAAAATAGAAAAGAAGCAAAAAGAGCTACATAGCGCGTGTTATACAAAAGAAAATCCAAAAAGAAAAGTGAAGAGCTAGTTGAATCAAGTGAATGCCTAAATTTTCTTTACTGCACCTGTAGTTGAGCAATCTTGTGCCTGTTTCGTTGAGCTTTGCTAGTGTCTCTCGAGTGCATTGCAACCTTTCCTCCATATAGTTGCATTGCAACATTTATCGCCTTGTGTGAGTATCTTTGGTTGTCTACGGTCAGCGCTAGAGCTTGTTATTGGTGCAAATAGGTAGCCTACCTACAGCCCCATGATACGTCTCCAACGTATCCATAATTTCTTATGTTCCATGCTAGTTTTATGACATTACCTACATGTTTTGTTCACACTTTATATCGTTTTGATGCATTTTCCGGAACTAACCTATTAACGAGATGCCGAAGTGCCAGTTCCTGTTTTCTGCTGTTTTTGGTTTCAGAAATCCTACAAAGGAAATATTCTCGGAATTGGACGAAATCAACGCCCAGTATCTTATTTTTCCCGGAAGCTTCCAGAGCACCGAAGAGGGGCCAGAGGGGAGTCAGGGGGGCCCCACCCCACAAGGCGGCGCGGCCAAGGGGGGGCGCGCCCCCCTATGGTGTGGCCCCACCAGGACTCCTCCAAGGCTGCCCTTCCGCCTATAAAGTCTTCCAGATGTGAAAACCCTAAAAAGAATAAGCCACGATATGAGAAAAGTTCCAGAGCCGCCGCCACCGTGAAGCCAAGTTCGGGGGACAGAAGTCTCTGTTCCGGCACGCCACCGGGATGGGGAATTGCCCCCGGAAGACATCTCCATCGACATCACCGCCATGTTCATCGCCGCTGCTATCTCCTATGATGAGGAGGGAGTAGTTCTCCATCGAGGCTATGGGCTCTACCGGTAGCTATGTGGTTAATCTCTCTCTCATGTACCTCAATACAATGATCTCATGAACAGCCTTGCACGATTGAGATCCATATGATGAGCTTTGTATCACTATTAATCTATGTGCTACTCTAGTGATGTTATTAAAGTAGTCTATTCCTCCTTCATGATGTAAAGGTCACAGTGTGTGCATCATGTAGTTCTTGGCGTAGGTTATGATTGTAATCTCTTGTAGATTATGGAGTTAACTATTACTATGATAGTATTGATGTGATCTATTCCCCCTTCCATAGCTTAAAGGTGACAGTGTGTAGGCTATGTTAGTACTCGGTCTAAATTGCAACGGTCTATTATGCTCTAGAGGTTACTTAAATATGAACACCGAATGTTGTGGCGCTTGTTAACTCCGGCTTGAGGGAGCTCTTGTAGCCCTACACAATGAATGGTGTTTGTCATACAACAAAAAAGTGTATGTAGCACAAAGGAAGAGAAGTTATTTATTTATGTGATCATTGTTGAGAGTGTCCACTAGTGAAAGTAGGATCCCTAGGCCTTGTTCCCGAATAGAAAAGTTACACCACAGAGAATTGCCTCCCACTCCAGCAAGCTATTTTCTGGCACCGTTTTCAACAAGTTCTGTTACATGTTTACTCTCTGCCATATTTATTTCAGATTGTTATTACCACTCATATTCATCCATATCACTTGCATTTCACTATCTCTTCGCCGAACTAGTGCACCTATACATCTGACAAGTGTATTAGGTGTGTTGGGGACACAAGAGACTTCTTGTATCATAATTGCAGGGTTGCTTGAGAGGAATATCTTTGACCTCTACCTCCCTGAGTTCGATAAACCTTGGGTGATTCACTTAAGGGAAAGTTGCTGCTGTTCTACAAACTTCTGCTCTTGGAGGCCCAACACTGTCTACAGGAATAGAAGCGTGCGTAGAAATCAAGCTATTTTCTGGCGCCGTTGCCGGGGAGGCAAGGTAAAAGGTATTCACATCCTCCGACTACTAAGCTATTTCCTAGCACTGTTGCCGGTGTGTGAGTGCTTGAAGGTATTTCCTTTAGATCCTGCAATTATATCTTTTTGTTTCTTGTTTTCACTTGTTAGGCTTAATGGAAAACAACAACAAAATGAGAGATCTTTATGAACTTTATCTTGAATTAGGACATGATGTGTTTGAAGAGAGAATTAAAAAACCCATGGAACTTTATATGCATGCTAATGGGAATGTTATTAGTATGAATGCTTTGAACACCATTGTTGCTAATGCTATGGAAAATTCTAAGCTTGGGGAAGCTGGTTTTGATGAGCATGATATTTTTAGTCCCCCAAGCATGGAGGAGAAAATTTACTTTGATGATACTTTAGCTCCTATATATGATGATTACAATGATGACTATCATATTTTCAGTCCACCTACTATTGAGGAGAAAATTAATTATGATTACAATATGCCTCCTATATATGATGATTATGGTGATGAGAATAATAATGATAGCTATCTTATTGAATTTGCTCTCACTACAATTAATAGTAATGACTATGCTTATGTGGAGAGTAATAATTTTATGCATGTAGCTCATGATAAGAATGTTTCATGTGATAGTTATATTGTTGAGTTTGTTCATGATGCTACTGAAAGCTATTATGAGAGAGGGAAACATGGTTATATGCATCTTAATAATATTAAGTTTCCCCTCTTTATGTTGAGAATCTTGAAGTTACTCGTGTTTTATCTTCTTATGCTTGTCACTTTGTTCTTCATGAATTTATTTGTGTACAAGATTCATTTTCATAGGAAGTGGGTTAGACTTAAAAGTTTTTCTTATTTGCTTTTGATGCTCTCTTTTACTTCAACTCTTATTTCTTGCGCGAGCATCATTAAAATTACTGAGCCCATCTTAATGGCTATAAAGAAAGCACTTCTTGGGAGATAACCCATGTTTTTATTTTGCTACTGTTTTGTTGTGCCTTGGAAGTTGTTACTACTGTATCAACCTCTCCTTATCTTTATTCTATTGCATTGTTGTGCCAAGTAAAGTCTTTGATAGTAGGGTTGATACTAGATTTGGATTACTGCGCAGAAACAGATTTCTTACTGTCACGAAATTGAGCAGCCCCGTCTGTAGGTAACTCAGAAAAATCTGCCAATTTACGTACGTGATCCTCAGATATGTAAGCAACTTTCATTAAATTTGAGCTTTTTCATCTGAGCAAGTTAAGTGCCCCAGAAAAATTCGTCTTTACGGACTGTTCTGTTTTGACAGATTCTGCCTTTTATTTCGCATTGCCTATTTTGCTATGTTTGATGGATTTCTTTATTCCATTAACTTTCAGTAGCTTTGTGCAATGTTCAGAAGTGTTAAGAATGATTATGTCACCTCTGAACATGTGAATTTTTGATTATGCACTAACCCTCTAATGAGTTTGTTTCGAGTTTGGTGTGGAGGAAGTTTTCAAGGGTCAAGAGAGGAGGATGATATACTATGATCAAGAAGAGTGAAGAGTCTAAGCTTGGGGATGCCCCCGTGGTTCATCCCTGCATATTTCAAGAAGACTCAAGCATTTAAGCTTGGGGATGCCCAAGGCATCCCCTTCTTCATCAACAACTTATCAGGTCACCTCTAGTGAAACTATATTTTTATTCCGTCACATCTTATGTACTTTACTTGGAGCGTCTGTGTGCTTTTATTTTCGTTTTGTTATTTTCATTCTCTGAATAAATTCATGCTTGTGTGGGAGAGAGATACACTCCGCTCTTTCATGTGAACACTAGTGTTCTTCGCTTTTACTTTTAATGTTCATGGCGGAGTTGAAACTGTTTCGTTCATTGTTATATGGTTGGAAACAGAAAATACTTCATGTGGTAAATGGTATATGGTCTTGAATAATTTGATACTTGGCAATTGTTGTGCTCAAATAGATCATGTTTAAGCTCTTGCATCATGTACTTTGCACCTATTAATGAAGAACTACCGTAGAGCTTGGTGAAATTTGGTTTGCATGATTGGTCTTTCTAGAGTCTAGATATTTTCTGGTGAAGTATTTGAACAACAAGGAAGACAGTGTAGAGTCTTATAATGCTTGCAATATGTTCTTATGTAAGTTTTGCTGTACCGGTTCATACTTGTGTTTGCTTCAAACAACCTTGCTAGCCCAAAGCCTTGTACTGAGAGGGAATTCTTCTCGTGCATCCAAATCCTTGATCCAAAAACTATGCCATTTGTGTCCACCATACCTACCTACTACATGGTATTTTTCTGCCATTCCAAAGTACATTACTTGAGTGCTACCTTTAAAATTCTATTCTTTGTCTTTGCAATATATAGCTCATGGGAAAATAGCCTTAAAAACTATTATGGTATCGAATATGTTGCTATGTATCTTATTTCTTATAAGTTGCTTGTTGAGCGGTAACCATGTTTCTGGGGACGCCATCAACCTGTTACACCTTTGTTGAATATCATGTGAGTTGCTATGCATGTTCGTCTTGTCTGAAGTAAGGGAGATTTCTCATGATTAAATGGTTTGAGTATGCATATTGTTAGAGAAGAACATTGGGCCGCCAACCAAAGCCATGTATCATTGTGGAAGTTTCAGCTTGGACACAAAACCTCAATCTCTTATAAGAATATTATCTGTTGTTGAATGCTTATGCATTAAAGAGGAGTCCATTATCTGTTGTCTATGTTGTCCCGGTATGGATGTCTAAGTTGAGAATAATCAAAAGCGAGAAATCCAATGCGAACTTTCTCCTTAGACCTTTGTACAGGCGGCATAGAAGTACCCCTTTGTGACACTTGGTTGAAACATATGTTATGCAATGATAATCCGTGTTAATCCAAGCTAATTAGGACAAGGTGCGAGCACTATTGGTATTCTATGCATGAGGCTTGCAACTTATAGGATGTCTTATGCATAACACATATGAATTATTACTACCGTTGACAAAATTGTTTCCATGTTTTCAAAATAAAAGCTCTAGCACAAAAATAGTAATCCATGCTTCCCTCTGCGAAGGGCCATTCTTTTACTTTATGCTGAGTTAGTTTACCTACTTCTTTCTATCTTAGAAGCAAACACTTGTGTCAACTGTATGCATTGATTCTTACATGTTTACTTATTGCACTTGTTATATTACTTTATGTTGACAACTATCCATGAGATATACATGTTACAAGTTGAAAGCAATTGCTGAAACTTAATCATCCTTTGTGTTGCTTCAATGCCTTTTACTTTGAATCTATTGCTTTATGAGTTAACTCTTATGCAAGACTTATTGATGTTTGTCTTGAAAGTACTATTCATGAAAAGTCTTTGCTATATGATTCAATTGTTTAGTCATCATCTTTACCATTGCTTTGAATCACTTCATTCATCTCATATGCTTTACAATAGTATTGATCAAGATCATGTTGGTAGCATGTCACTTAAGAAATTATCCTTGTTATCGTTTACCTACTCGAGGGCGAGTAGGAACTAAGCTTGGGGATGCTTGATACGTCTCCAACGTATCCATAATTTCTTATGTTCCATGCTAGTTTTATGACATTACCAACATGTTTTGTTCACACTTTATATTTTTTTGATGCATTTTCCGGAACTAACCTATTGACGAGATGCCGAAGTGCCAGTTCCTGTTTTCTGCTGTTTTTGGTTTCAGAAATCGTACAAAGGAAATATTCTCGGAATTGGACGAAATCAACGCCCAGTATCTTATTTTTCCCAGAAGCTTCCAGAGCACCGAAGAGGGGCCAGAGGGGAGTCAGGGGGCCCCACCCCACAAGGCGGCGCGGCCAAGGGGGGGCGCGCCCCCCTATGGTGTGGCCACACCAGGACTCCTCCGAGGCTGCCCTTCCGCCTATAAAGTCTCCCAGATGTTAAAACCCTAAAAAGAATAAGCCACGATACGAGAAAAGTTCCAGAGCCGCCGCCATCGCGAAGCCAAGTTCGGGGGACAGAAGTCTCTGTTCCGGCACGCCGCCGGGACAGGGAATTGCCCCCGGAAGACATCTCCATCGACATCACCGTCATCTTCATCGCCGCTGCTGTCTCCTATGATGAGGAGGGAGTAGTTCTCCATCGAGGCTAAGGGCTCTACCGGTAGCTATGTGGTTAATCTCTCTCTCATGTACCTCAATACAATGATCTCATGAACTGCCTTGCACGATTGAGATCCATATGATGAGCTTTGTATCACTATTAATCTATGTGCTACTCTAGTGATGTTATTAAAGTAGTCTATTCCTCCTTCATGATGTAAAGGTCACAGTGTGTGCATCATTTAGTTCTTGGCATAGGTTATGATTGTAATCTCTTGTAGATTATGGAGTTAACTATTACTATGATAGTATTGATGTGATCTATTCCCCCTTTCATAGCTTAAAGGTGACAGTGTGTAGGCTATGTTAGTACTCGGTCTAAATTGCAACGGTCTATTATGCTCTAGAGGTTACTTAAATATGAACACCGAATGTTGTGGCGCTTGTTAACTCCGGCTTGAGGGAGATCTTGTAGCCCTACACAATGAATGGTGTTTGTCATCCAACAAAAGAGTGTATGTAGCACAAAGGAAGAGAAGTTATTTCTTTATGTGATCATTGTTGAGAGTGTCCACTAGTGAAAGTAGGATCCCTAGGCCTTGTTCCTGAATAGAGAAGTTACACCACAGAGAATTGCCTCCCACTCCAGCAAGCTATTTTCTAGCACCGTTTTCAACAAGTTCTGTTACATGTTTACTTGTTGCCATATTTATTTCAGATTGTTATTACCACTCGTATTCATCCATATCACTTGCATTTCACTATCTCTTCGCCGAACTAGTGCACCTATACATCTGACAAGTGTATTAGGTGTGTTGGGGACACAAGAGACTTCTTGTATCGTAATTGCAGGGTTGCTTGAGAGGAATATCTTTGACCTCTACCTCCCTGAGTTCGATAAACCTTGCGTGATTCACTTAAGGGAAACTTGCTGCTGTTCTACAAACCTCTGCTCTTGGAGGCCCAACACTGTCTACAGGAATAGAAGCGTGCGTAGACATCACCCCACATATATCCTGCTTTGTCGTGTGATTGTTCTTATACCCGTGATATTCGCTTCGCTACATCCGTGCACTAGTTGTTACTACAAGTGGTAAGCAACACTAATTTACTTTGGAACGGTAAGATCTCCTTTTCTTATCATTTTTTTAGTGAGTTGTGAGAGTACCACCATATTTTTTTTTTGATTTAGTGCACTAACCTACTAATCATGTCTGCTAGTGATCAAAAACTTGTTAACCAGGAAAATAAGGATTCGGCTGATATCATCACATTGAGGGAGTATGAAGCTCTTCGTAATGAGATGCGACGTGAATTCCGCACTCAGGATGATGAGCTTAGGGGAACGGTCCAAGGGATCTCCCAGAAGCTGGATGCTACTAGTGAGACTGTCAATACTATGAAAGATCAAATGACAGATATCCAGCGCACTCTTCAAGTCTTGCAAATGTCTGTTGAGAATCTTACAAACCAACAACAACAAGAGGATGAAGAACCTGATCTTCAGGATGAAGCAACTGGTGGTGGTCGTGGTATTGGACGTGGTAACCGTCCTCGTGGTTGGGCTGAGCTTGGACACCATGGTCGTGGACTTGATGAGGACGATGGATTGGGTAAGCCTAAGTTCTCCATACCCAAGTTTGAAGGAGGGGCTGATGTTGAAGAATACCTCACTTGGGAGCTCAAGATTGAGAAGTTATGGCGCTTACATCTGAATTACACTGAAGATAGGAAGATCAAGCTTGCTTCTTCCGAATTTGATGGTTATGAATTGCGTTGGTGGGATGCACTTGTTCGTAATCGACAGGAGGATGGTGAGCTACCTATTATCACATGGCGTGCTATGAAGGAGGCGATGAATTCTCGTTTTGTGCCCACTAATTATTTGAATACAATATATGATAAGTTGACCCTATTGAGGCAAGGTGTGAAGACTGTTGATGAATACTACATGGAGATGGAGATGCTTATGCAACGTGGCCGTGTCCGTGAGTCCCTAGAGATGACAATGCAGCGTTTCCTCAATGGATTGAAGTATGATATCAAAGGCATTGTTCATCATTACAGCTACACCAATATGAACCAATTGTTACATCATGCAAGAGAAGCTGAATCACAGTTGGCTGAAGAAGCAAAGGTTAAGGGCCGTGCTACGGGAGCTGGGCGTTTCACGCCTCGTGCGCCCCTGATACGTCCAAAACGTATCTACTTTCCCGAACACTTTTGTTATTGTTTTGCCTCTAATTTGTGTATTTTGGATGCAACTAACACGGACTAACGCTGTTTTCAGCAGAACTGTTCTGGTGTCTCGTTTTTGTGCAGAAATCTAACTTTCAGGGAAATCCTCGGAATTTATGCGAAAGGTCCTATTTTCCCAGAATACTGACGGAGCCAGAAGGGCAAGCCAGGTGGGGGCACGAGGGCCCCACACACTAGGCCGGCGCGGCCCAGGAGGGGCCCGCGCGGCCCTAGTGTGTGGCGGTCTCGGCTGGCCCCCGACGCCCTCTTTCGGACTACTTATTGCCTTCGACCTAAAAACGCACGGGGAGAAGTCGAAGTCGCCAGAAACCCTCCAGAACGCCGCCACATCGCAAAACTCCGTCTCGGGAGCCAGAAGTCTCCGTTCTGGCACTCCGCCGGGACGGGGAATTGGAGGAGATCATCGCCATCATCACCACCGACGCCTCTCCATCGACCAGCCATGTTTTCCCCATCCATGTGTGGGTAATTCCCCTGCTGTAGGATGAAGGGGATGGTAGGGATTGGATGAGATTGGTCATGTAATAGTATAAGATTGTTAGGGCATAGTGCCTAGTGTCCGTAATTGGTACTTCGATGATATTGTTGCAACTTGTTATGCTTAATGCTTGTCACTAGGGCCCGAGTGCCATGATCTCAGATCTGAACATGTTATTACTTCATCATGATATTCATTGTTTATGGTCTTACCTGCAAGTTGTATACACATGTCGCTGTCCGGAACCAATGGCCCCGAAGTGACAGAAATCGGGACAACCGGAGGGGATGGTAGTGATGTGAGGATCACATGTGTTCACGGAGTGTTAATGCTTTACTCCGGTACTCTATTAAAAGGAGTACCTTAATATCCAGTAGATTCCCTTGAGGCCCGGCTGCCACCGGCTGGTAGGACAAAAGATGTTGTGCAAGTTTCTCATTGCGAGCACGTACGACTATAATTGGAACACATGCCTATTGATTGCTTTGTACTTAGACACCGTTTTATTATTATCTGCAAATGCCCTGCTTGATTGTTACATGAGTTTCTCTCATCCATGCAATGCCCGTTATCCGTCCCCGTGCCTATAGTATTTTAATCCTGCTGTTTACTATAATCACTACTGCTGTCTCTGTTACTCTGTCGTTATTTCACTATCCGCATCGCTATAAAATCACATTATCGATAAACTCTTGCGAGCAAGTCTGTTTCTGTGTGCAGCTGAATTGACAACTCCGTTGTTAAGGCTTTCAAGTATTCTTTGTCTCCCCTTGTGTCGAATCAATAAATTGGGTTTTACTACCCACGAAGACCGCTGCGATCCCCTATACTTGTGGGTTATCAAGACTGTTTTCTCGGCGCCGCTGTCGGGGAGCATAGCTTTATTTGGAAGTTCACTTGGATTGATATTGTTCGCTGCAAATTCTCCATCATGGGTAAACCTCGCGATCCTAAAGTCGCCATATTACCATCCACTACAAGAAAAGGTACAACTCTGAGTACCTCTGCTGCTCTTGATTCACCATCTGTGATTGATAAACTTGTTTCACCGCCACATGCTTCACATGCTGGTACTTCTGCTGAATCTAAAAATTCTTATAATATTAATGATGCTTCTGCTGTGCTTGATGATAGTGGTTCATTGGTATCTTTTCTAGATGCTACAATTGCTAGGTCTAGACAAATTGAAAATACTGAAACTCCTAATGCTACTACACCTGTTAATTCACCTGAACTTGATTATTCTAGTGATAATCCTGATGAAGATTATGTGGAGCTTAATGATGATTTTATTAATAGATGCAATGCTACTGCTGATGCAAGTAAAATTAAAAAGTTTCTCACACAATATACTGTTAGACATAAGTTATCTCCTGATCCTAAATTTGCCACATCTCCTATATGCATTAAGGATAAAGATTATGATTTTTCTCTTGATCTATCTCATATAGCTATTGTAGAGAAAGCACCCTTTTGTGGTACTGAAAAATAAAGTGCTGTAGAACACATGATTGAACTTTCTTCTATGAGTAGCTTGTTTTCTGATGATGTCAAGATGCGTACTTATTTTGTCGCTAAATTTTTTCCTTTCTCATTAAAGGATGATGCTAAAACTTGGTATAATAATTTGCCTCCTGGTTCTATTAGAAGTCCAACTGATTTGCGTGATGTTTTCTTTCGAAAATACTTTCCTGCTAGTGCTCAACATGTTGCTTTACAGAAAATTTATAGATTTGACCAGGGATATGAAGAGAAATTGCCTGAGGCTTGGGCAAGATTTTGTTCTCTTATCAGAGCTCGACCTGGACATGATTTAGAAAAGAATGATCTACTTGATATATTTTATAGTGGACTAACCATTGAGTCTAGGGCATATTTGGATAGTTGTGCTGGTTGTGTTTTCAGGAAAAGAACTCCAGATGAAGCTGAAGAATTATTGGCTAAAATAGGCCGGAATCATGATGATTGGACTATGCCTGAACCAATTCCAACGCCAATATTGAAGAAGAGGGGTTTAATTAAATTGAATGATGAAGATATGAGGGAAGCCAAGAAGTCTCTCAAGGAGAAAGGTATTAAATCTGAAGATGTGAAGTATCTACCTCCCATAGAAGATATATGTGAGATAATTCCCCCTTCATCCATGATTGAGGTAAACTCCCTTCAGCGCTTTACTAGGGAAGATATTCCGTATTCAAAACTGAAGGAGATATGCCCTAGAGGCAATAATAAAGTAGTTATTATTTATATCTTTATGTTTATGATAAATGTTTATATATCATGCTAGAATTGTATTAACCGAAACATTAGTACATGTGTGATATGTAGACAAACAAGAAGTCCCTAGTATGCCTCTTAAACTAGCTTGTTGATTAATGGATGATTAGTTTCATAATCATGAACATTGGATGTTATTAATAACAAGGTTATGTCATTGTGTGAATGATATAATGGACACACCCAATTAAGCGTAGCATAAGATCTCGTCATTAAGTTATTTGCTATAAGCTTTCGATACATAGTTACCTAGTCCTTATGACCATGAGATCATGTAAATCACTTATACCGGAAAGGTACTTTGATTACACCAAACACCACTGCGTAAATGGGTGGCTATAAAGGTGGGATTAAGTATCCGGAAAGTATGAGTTGAGGCATATGGATCAACAGTGGGATTTGTCCATCCCGATGACGGATAGATATACTCTGGGCCCTCTCGGTGGAATGTCGTCTAATGTCTTGCAAGCATATGAAAGAGTTCATAAGAGACCACATACCACGGTACGAGTAAAGAGTACTTGTCAGGAGACGAGGTTGAACAAGGTATAGAGTGATACCGAAGATCAAACCTCGGACAAGTAAAATATCGTGAGACAAAGGGAATTGGTAATATATGTGTATGGTTCATTCGATCACTAAAGTCATCGTTGAATATGTGGGAGCCATTATGGATCTCCAGATCCCGCTATTGGTTATTGGTCGGAGTGAGTACTCAACCATGTCCGCATAGTTCTCGAACCGTAGGGTGACACACTTAAAGTTGGATGTTGAAATGGTAGTTCTTGAATTATGGAATGGAGTTCGAATATTTGTTCGGAGTCCCGGATGAGATCCCGGACATCACGAGGAGTTCCGGAATGGTCCGGAGAATAAGATTCATATATAGGATGTCATTTTATGTAAAATAAAATGTCGCGGAAGGTTCTATGGAAGGTTCTAGAAGGTTCTAGAAAAGTCCGGAAGAAACCACCAAGGAAGGTGGAGTCCACAAGGGACTCCACCTCCATGGCCGGCCAGCCCTAGTGGGGGTGGAGTCCCAAGTGGACTCCACCATAGGGGGCCGGCCACCCCCCACATGGGAGGTGGGAATCCCACCTTTGGGTGGGAGTCCTAGTTGGGCTAGGTTTACCCCCTCCTATGGAAGGTTTTGGTTTCGGGTCTTATTCGAAGACTTGGACACCAACACTTGGGATCCACCTATATAATGAGGGGCCAAGGGAGGGGGCCGGCCAACCCCAAGACCATAAGCTGGCCGCCCCCCATAGAGTGGCCGGCCACCCCTCCCAAACCCTAGCCAAGCTCCTCTCCTCCATATTGCCCGCATAGCTTAGCGAAGCTCCGCCGGACTTCTACACCGCCACCGACACCACGCCGTCGTGCTGTCGGATTCAAGAGGAGCTACTACTTCCGCTGCCCGCTGGAACGGGGAGGTGGACGTCGTCTTCATCAACAACCGAACGTGTGACCGAGTACGGAGGTGCTGCCCGTTCGTGGCGCCGGAACCGATCGTGATCAAGATCTTCTACGCGCTTTTGCAAGCGGCAAGTGATCGTCTACCGCAGCAACAAGAGCCTCATCTTGTAGGCTTTGGAATCTCTTCAAGGGTGAGACTCGATACCCCCTCGTTGCTACCGTCTTCTAGATTGCATCTTGGCTTGGATTGCGTGTTCGCGGTAGGAAAATTTTTGTTTTCTATGCAACGTCATCCTACAGTGGTATCAGAGCCGTATCTATGCATAGATGGTTGCACGAGTAGAACACAATGGTTTGTGGGCGTTGATGCTCTTGTTATCTTTAGTTTGAGTACTTTGCATCTTTGTGGCATAGTGGGATGAAGCGGCTCGGACTAACTTTACATGACCGCGTTCATGAGACTTGTTCCTCGTTTGACATGCAACTTGTATTGCATAAGAGGCTTTGCGGGTGTCTGTCTCTCCTACTATAGTGAAGATTCAATTTACTCTTCTATTGAAAACATTAGTATCAACGTTGTGGTTCATGTTCGTAGGTAGATTAGATCTCTCTCGAAAACCCTAAACCACGTAAAATATGCAAACCAAATTAGAGACGTCTAACTTGTTTTTGCAGGGTTTGGTGATGTGATATGGCCATGATATGATGATGAATATGTATGAGATGATCATTATTGTATTGTGGCAACCGGCAGGAGCCTTATGGTTGTCTTTAATTTTCATGTTGAGTAGTATTTCAAAGTAGTTGTTATAGTTGCTACATGAGGTGAACAACCATGAAGACGGCGCCATGAACCTTGACGCTACACCGACGATGATGGAGATCATGCCCGAAGATGATGGAGATCATATCCGTGCTTTGGAGATGAAGATCAAAGGCGCAAAGACAAAAAGGGCCATATCATATCACATATGAACTGCATGTGATGTTAATCCTTTTATGCATCTTATTTTGCTTAGATCGCGACGGTAGCATTATAAGATGATCCCTCACATTAATATCAAGATAATAAAGTGTTCTTCCCTCGTATGCACCGTTGCATTGTTCGACGTTTTGAAGCATCTCGTGATGATCGGGTGTGATAAACTTGACATACAACGGGTGTAAGCCATGTTGCACACGCGGAATACTTGGGTTTGCTTGACGAGCCTAGCATGTACAGACATGGCCTCGGGACAACGGAAACCGAAAGGTTGAACACGAGTCATATGGATGATATGATCAACATGTTGATGTTCACCATTGAAGCTACATCATCTCACGTGATGATCGGTTTTGGTGTAGTGGATTTGGATCGTGTACCACTTAACAACTATGAGGGATGTTGTATTAAGTGGGAGTTCATTAATAATTAGATTAAAACATGAACTAATTATCATAAACATAGTCTGAGTAGTATTTTGAATTAATTTTGTAGTATTGGCATCCGTTTACTACTATGCGCTAGTCTTGTTATTGAGATAGAAATACTGTTAAAATCTGACAAGAAACTTTACGGATTGGTACCGTATTGTTAAAGAATCAAGAATTGATTAAGTCCTATTGCAAACTTTTAGTAAACCTCACATTGTTGATTCAAAGAGCTATGGTTTCAATTAGTACCTAAAGTTATCTTGTCTCCATGAAACTTGAAAGTTCAAATATGTTTGAAAAATAAGGAGCTGAAAATTTAGTTTTCAGAAATAATCAAGGTATGAGATATATGTGATATCTAAGACCTTATTGCAAGATGATAGAATATAATTTGGTGAGACTACATAAACTCATAAGTTTTATGGGAATGTATGAAGGTTGAAGACGCAAGACGTCACAATCCTCCAGCCTATTGGGGCACTAATGATATTCGCATATCCATGAAGTTATCATCCTTAGTATGCACCATTGCTAAGACTCGTCGTTTCAAGCATCACGTGATGATCGGGTGTTATAGATTCTACGTGTGCTTACAATGGGTGCAAGCCTGATTTGCACATGCGAATACTAAGGTTAAACTTTATGAGCCTAGCATGTACAGACATGGTCTCAAAAAGTTGTCATGAATTGATGGATAAAATTATGAGTGAAATTGTTCATCATAGTTACTAATATGTGAAATCTAGAACACTTGTCATATGATGATCAACTTCAAAGTAAGAACCTCAAGGTTATTGGTATTTGACCAACAAACCTAGAAGTTATTGATGTTGAAATGTTTTTCTGAATAATGAGGAAAGCTAAAAGAGAAACTGCAAAAGATATTTTGGCAACAGAAAAGAAAAAAACTAGAAAGTCTAGCTCGTGTGTATATAAATGATATACATGTTATGGTTGTATTCCTAGTTAAGTCACACAATGAAATTCTTGGGTATTAATACCATATTGGTTGGTATGAAGTGTCATACAAAACAACGCAATTCAAGAATACAATGGCCTAAGTGACTGACAAGGAATATGATAAGAATGTTCGCCTGGAACAAAAATAAAGTGTTATTATGTTCGTCGTTGGCATTCTATCTAGCCCTTAGAATTTATAATAAAGAGCTTAATAAATTGTTATTTTGCTCTGGTCAAATGAAAACAATGAGTTGTTCAAATTATGACATTACTCCATGTATGATGGATAAGTTATTATAAATCTTAAATGGTGAAACACACATACATAACACCGACGCTAAAAATGCCATAAGGCAAATGATTTGAATTCCACTTATTTGTGGAACCGCAATTTAGGTCATGTTAGAAAGGATCGCATGAAGGAACTCCATGCAAATGGATTTTTGGAGTCATTCGATTTGTTGAATCGTTTGGCACTTGCAAAATCTTTTCTAAAAGGTAATGACTGAAATACCGCTCATAGGCCGAAGAGTTGAACGGCAACTAACTTAGTGAAAACATACATAATGATATATGTGGTTCATTGGGCATAGTGGTGTGCGGACGATTCTTCTACTTCATGAAAACTTTCAAACAATGAATTGAGTATATATGTGGATATATTCAATAAGGAAAAGTTTGAAACATTTGAATAGGATTCAAATAAATTTCAGCATGAAGTGGAAATCATCGTAATAGAAATCAAATATCTATGATTGGATCATGGTGGAAATATTTGAATTACGAGTTTTAGCGAACATCTAAGAGAGTTATGAAATTGTTCTACAACTTACGTTTCTTGGAGTATCATAGTGATGATGAAGTATCCAAGAGATATATCCAAACTTTGTTGGATCAATGATGAGATAAAATATTGATGCCATTATATTTTTGTGGATTATGCTTTAGTGACTACCGCTTTTACACTGAATAGAGCATCATCATGATCCGTTGAAATGACACCATACAAGTTATGGCATGGGTATAAACCCTAATAGTCAACCAAAATCGGATGAATGTCTTTGTTGGTTATCCCAGAGATTTGATTGGGAATTCTTCCCACGAGACAAAGAAAAAAATGTTTGTCAATGTTTCTTATTTCCGAGAAATTGTTTCTAGTGAAGTATTTGAGTGGGAGGACAATATATTTTGATAAGGTTTATGAACCCGAGCATAATGATCAGAGTAGCGCAGCATCGGAATTGGTTTCAAAGCGGCCACAACGATCATGGCTCCCATGACTACAAAGTGTTTTAGCCATGGAGATCGAAGTACATATTGAACCTTGTAGGTATGGTTTACTTTGTGATCAAATAAATGATTTGTGGACAAAGGATTGATTTTGAACAATGATAAACCAACTACAAAACAAAGAAGTTATGATGGGCCCGGACTCCGTTAAAATGGCCATACGCCATGAAATCCAAGATAGATGAATACTTTTTGAAAGAAAATAGATCTATAAAATTGATGGACTTGGATGAAATATCCTTGAAGAAGCTTAACTTGTCGAAAAGTTGTTTACGACAAAGTTCAAAGAGTTGACTACGACAAGATTAGATCTTCCGTAGCAATGCTTAAAGTCTATGTGGATTATTCTAGTAATCACTACATATTTCCTTTATGAGATATGTTAGTAGGATGGCAAAATACATTACTTATCAGAAGTGTGTATTAAAGGTGTATACAAGATACAACCAAGAGTTTTGCTGATCCGTGGAATACTAGATAGGTATACAAACTTCAATTTGATGAAGTAAGTATAGCGGAGTTTGAATCTTCACTAGATGAAATAGTCAAAGAGTTTTTGATTTCATCGTAAACAATGAAGAGGCTTGCATTTGCAAGAAATTAAGTGGGAGCGCTAAGACACATTTATAATACTTTATGTAGGTGACATATAGTTGGTTATAAATGATGTAATTATATACTTGATTAAAAGGTTTCATTGAGAATTAACTTCAATGAAAGGATATGGATCGAAACAAATTTAGTGTCAAGATCTATGAAGATAGATTGAAACACATAAATAAGTTTAAGTCAAAGTGCATATGATGGATATTGAAGTAGTTCAATATAGAAATATTAAGAAACAGTTCTTTTCATGTGAAGGTTTAACAAGACTTGAGTGTAACTGACTCACAAAGATTAATAACACATGAGTGATTATAGATCACGAATAATTTGTACACAATCAGATATCATGTGCTATAAAGTGTTATGAGCATATACAGAATGATTCATATGATGATCATTGGACGACAAGAAGAATATCCTTGAGTACTTTAGAAGAACTAAGGATATATATATATATTTTTGTATGAAGAAATGACAAACAAATCGATGTAAGGTGTTACACCGATATTGGTTTTATCACATATAAAATATAAATTCAATCTCAAATTAGACGAAGTGTTGTTTAAAAGGTAGCACAATGAGCTAGAAGTTGTCTATGCTAGATTTAGAAGGGTTCTAAATATGGTGACTGATTCTACAAAAGAAGGCGAGTATGTCATTGTTTTGACAATGACAAAGGATGTTAAGTCAAGAGGTTCTTTGAGAACTTGGTGTAGTTCGACAGAGTCAGAACTTTGAAGCTATATTGTGTGTGACAATATTAGTGACATATTTCATAAATGGAATTAAGGTTCCACCAGAAGATCAAACATATTTAATGCCAGCTCATTTGGAAATGAGTGATGCGTTGAGACGCAAATGAATTACAAAATACATACGTTTACGAGCGTGTCGGATCCGATGACTAAAAACCTCTCCCGTGAGCAATACATGATAAAGCACCGAAGGCCAAGGTGTTATATCTTTACAAATGTAAACTAGATTATTGACTCTAGTGCAAGTGGGAGACTGAAGGAGATATGCCCTAGAGGCAATAATAAAGTAGTTATTATTTATATCTTTATGTTTATGATAAATGTTTATATATCATGCTAGAATTGTATTAACCGAAACATTAGTACATGTGTGATATGTAGACAAACAAGAAGTCCCTAGTATGCCTCTTAAACTAGCTTGTTGATTAATGGATGATTAGTTTCATAATCATGAACATTGGATGTTATTAATAACAAGGTTATGTCATTGTGTGAATGATATAATGGACACACCCAATTAAGCGTAGCATAAGATCTCGTCATTAAGTTATTTGCTATAAGCTTTCGATACATAGTTACCTAGTCCTTATGACCATGAGATCATGTAAATCACTTATACCGGAAAGGTACTTTGATTACACCAAACACCACCGCGTAAATGGGTGGCTATAAAGGTGGGATTAAGTATCCGGAAAGTATGAGTTGAGGCATATGGATCAACAAAGTGGGATTTGTCCATCCCGATGACGGATAGATATACTGGGCCCTCTCGGTGGAATGTCGTCTAATGTCTTGCAAGCATATGAAAGAGTTCATAAGAGACCACATACCACGGTACGAGTAAAGAGTACTTGTCAGGAGACGAGGTTGAACAAGGTATAGAGTGATACCGAAGATCAAACCTCGGACAAGTAAAATATCGTGAGACAAAGGGAATTGGTAATATATGTGTATGGTTCATTCGATCACTAAAGTCATCGTTGAATATGTGGGAGCCATTATGGATCTCCAGATCCCGCTATTGGTTATTGGTCGGAGTGAGTACTCAACCATGTCCGCATAGTTCTCGAACCGTAGGGTGACACACTTAAAGTTGGATGTTGAAATGGTAGTTCTTGAATTATGGAATGGAGTTCGAATATTTGTTCGGAGTCCCGGATGAGATCCCGGACATCACGAGGAGTTCCGGAATGGTCCGGAGAATAAGATTCATATATAGGATGTCATTTTATGTAAAATAAAATGTCGCGGAAGGTTCTATGGAAGGTTCTAGAAGGTTCTAGAAAAGTCCGGAAGAAACCACCAAGGAAGGTGGAGTCCACAAGGGACTCCACCTCCATGGCCGGCCAGCCCTAGTGGGGGTGGAGTCCCAAGTGGACTCCACCATAGGGGGCCGGCCACCCCCCACATGGGAGGTGGGAATCCCACCTTTGGGTGGGAGTCCTAGTTGGGCTAGGTTTGCCCCCTCCTATGGAAGGTTTTGGTTTCGGGTCTTATTCGAAGACTTGGACACCAACACTTGGGATCCACCTATATAATGAGGGGCCAAGGGAGGGGGCCGGCCAACCCCAAGACCATAAGCTGGCCGCCCCCCATAGAGTGGCCGGCCACCCCTCCCAAACCCTAGCCAAGCTCCTCTCCTCCATATTGCCCGCATAGCTTAGCGAAGCTCCGCCGGACTTCTACACCGCCACCGACACCACGCCGTCGTGCTGTCGGATTCAAGAGGAGCTACTACTTCCGCTGCCCGCTGGAACGGGGAGGTGGACGTCGTCTTCATCAACAACCGAACGTGTGACCGAGTACGGAGGTGCTGCCCGTTCGTGGCGCCGGAACCGATCGTGATCAAGATCTTCTACGCGCTTTTGCAAGCGGCAAGTGATCGTCTACCGCAGCAACAAGAGCCTCATCTTGTAGGCTTTGGAATCTCTTCAAGGGTGAGACTCGATACCCCCTCGTTGCTACCGTCTTCTAGATTGCATCTTGGCTTGGATTGCGTGTTCGCGGTAGGAAAATTTTTGTTTTCTATGCAACGTCATCCTACAAAAACCTCCTGCGCAATGCTTAGATGAGTTTGATAATTATATTGTTAAGCAAGAAAATTTTAATATGAGAGTAGAGAATCACTTAATGGAAAATTCTCGAGCTATTGGTGAATTGCATGGTATTGTAGAGAGAACCTCCAATGATGTTAAGATGCTTGTTAAACATTTTCAAATGGTTCAAACTCAAATTGATCAACTTACTAAAGTGCAAAATGACTTATTAAAAAATAATTCTAAAGAGAAACATGCTTATGAAGTAACAACTACAGGTGGTGTCTCTACCCAGGATCCTCTATATCCTGAAGGGCATCCCAAAAGAATTGAACAAGATTCTCAACGAACTGAAACTAGTGCTCCATCTAAGAAAAAGAAAAAGAAACATAAAACTGTTGTGGAATCCTCTGAGCCTGTTAATGATCCTAATAGTATTTCTATTTCTGATGCTGAAACTGAAAGTGGTAATGAACATGATAAAGATAATGATAAGAATGATGCTTCTGATAAAGAAGAGGTTGAAGAAGAACCTGAAAAGCATGCTAAAAATAAGAAGTATACTAAAGAAGATTTTATTGCTAAGAAACATGGTAATGAAAGGGGACCTTGGGTGCAAAAGCAAATGCCTTTTCCTGCTAAGAAATTAAAATCAAAGGAAGAAGAACACTATAATAAATTTTGTGATTGGATGAAACCTTTATTCTTGCAAATCCCTTTAACTGATGCTATTAAATTGCCTCCTTATTCAAAGTATATGAAAGATATTGTTACGAACAAAAGGAAAATTCCTAATGAGGAGATTTCCACTATGCTTGCTAATTACTCTTTCAATGGCAAAGTTCCAAAGAAGTTGGGCGACCCAGGTATACCTACTATTCCTTGTTCTATTAAGAATAATTATGTTAAAACTGCTCTATGTGACTTGGGAGCCGGTGTTAGTGTTATGCCTTTTTCTCTTTATAAGAGACTTTACTTAGATAAGTTGATACCTACTGATATATCTTTGCAAATGGCTGATAAATCTACTGCTATTCCTGTTGGTATATGTGAGGATGTTCCTGTTCAAGTTACTAATAACTGCTTGATATTAACTGACTTTGTTGTGTTGGAAATGCCTGAAGATGATAATATGTCTATTATTCTTGGGAGACCTTTTCTTAACACCGCAGGGGCTGTTATTGATTGCAATAAGGGAAAAGTTACTTTCAATATTGATGACAAGGAGCATACCGTTTATTTTCCCAAGAGGATTGAGAAAGCATGTGGAGTTAATACTATTTCTAATGTGAGAACTATCAAAGTTGGAACTATCGATTGTCCTATATATGAGCCTAAAGAAGAATATCAAACTCTTGTGATTGGATCCATATCAATACAATTCAAGGTAACATGATTGATTTGAGGTTTATTTCTTCTTATGCTATGTAAAATTTATTTGGTGGCAAGACTTGATCAACCTTGTTAACAAAAACTTTTTATATGCATAGAGGAGGTAAACAACATCTCTTTCTCCCTCCACTTGTTCTACTTGCTGTAGCACTTTTGTTTTGTAAAGTTCCTCAGTTAGTTAGAGATTTCAAAAAATTTCCTGGCCAGTAATAATAAACTTAATACCCAGAAATGTGCATTTTTCAAAGTTTTCAAAAAAATCCACAAAAATTATACCATTGGTCCTATTTTTCGACGAGGCACCTGGGAGCACCTGGGGATGACCAGTGGGGCACCCCAGGGTGGCACCCCACAGGCCGGCGTGGCCAGCAAGGGGGGCGCGCCACCCTAGCGTGTGGGTCCCCCTTTGCCCCACTTCATCATCTTTTCCTCCCACTCTCTTCTCTCTCCCGAAAAAACTCGCACCAGGTTCCTCTCACTCGCGTTTTTGCTCAAGAGCTCCAGATTTCTCGATCTCTTTGCTCAGCCTAGATTTCTGTTTGAAATTTGGCACATTTTCTCTTCGGTATGTGACTCCTCCGATTATCCAAGTAGAATTTTGTTTGGTTGAGTATATCTTGAATATTTTGCTGCTGTAGGTAACATGTTTAGTGAGCTTGCATGCTTGTTCTAAGTGGTAGAAACTAGTTTTGATGCATGATTAGTACTCTAGCAAGTTCCTATGGTAGTTTCCCTCAATTATATGTCACCAAATCAGATTTTATATTGTTTGTTGAAAAATTTCAGAAAAGGGGGATGGACAACTTTAACTTTGGAGAAGTGTTCCAAGGGGAGACAACAAGCACGGGGAGGCCCTCGAGGTCATCCACCCAATTCAGGCAATCCTACAATGAGGATCTCATCGCACCAAGCTTCGCACCCGAGGAGGACAATGGAGTCCCTAATGCTTCATCCTTCCCATGTTATGACTTTTTGAGAAATGCAGGTTTGTTGGATGATTTCTTGACCCTCGTCGGTAGGGCGGGTTTAACCACCTATGTGGGAGATGAGAGTGAGCAATACTACACGCTCACTAAAATCTTTGTGGAGAGCTTCAAGTTCAACAATAAGCACTTTCGCCCGACAGTTTCATTCAAGATCTATGGTAAACCTATTACTATGAAGTTGGAATTTTTTTGTGCTGCATTGGGTATTGTCCCTGTAGGTACAGCAAGGAAGATCGAGGACAACCCCAAGGAATTTCTGGAGCTCTATCGAGGGATCACCAATGATGATTGTCGCACCATTCAGCGTGGCAAGATAAGAAACATCCAACTCCCCGCCATTAAGTATTTTGCTTATTACATTGGCACTAGCATTCTTGGTAGGGAGAACACTAGTAACATATCTAGCTATCACCTTGGTTTCTTAATTGCTGCACTCACTGGGGACACGCCTTACCATCTTGGTGCTCTTGTTGCTCGCCGCTTGTCTATCAAGGGGCCTATATTTGGAGGAATTATTGCTTCACGCGTTTTAGCATATTTAGAGCTTCCTCTTGACCCTAATGATGTAAAAATAACTCCTATGAGGCTCGATATTGCTGCTATGAAGAGTCATCAATTTGTTACAACCGACTCTAGTTTAGATAAGATTGTCTATAGAATATTGTTTGCTGACGGGGAAGAGAGGGAAATCCTTTTGCCGCAGCCAGATTTGTTCAGCATTGACAGGAAACCATGGTCACGCACTAAGGAGGAGGTGGATGAGCAATTGAAGATACAAGGCTTCCACCAGCAGCATGACTCCGAGGACGCCGAGCCCTCCTACGACTACACCGTCACGTATCCGGGTGCTTCTTCTAGCACATACCCGGAATATGATCCATCTTCGTACTACGGAGGTGCTACTTCATGGGCACCATGGGATTGATCTCCACTTAGGCCAAAAGCCTAAGATTGTGGGGAGGTATACCGGCATCACTCATTCTTTGTATATTATAGTTGCTGGATACTTGTATATACTTGTTGAGTTTCTTTGAGTGGCTTTCTAATGAGAGGAAGATGATATTTGGGGAGGTGCTGCCTGAAAACAGATTCTGGACTGTTACTAGAAAAATTCGTGCGCACAGACAGAACGTTATTTTGAGCTGCCAATTTTTTTGCATGTTCCCCAGGTTGTTATCTAACTTTCATTAGTTGAACACTTTACGAGCTGAGCAACGGAAGATTTTTGTAAAAATCGATTTCTGTACTGCTGTCAGGTTTTGGCAGATTTCTGCCATCCTGCTTTTCTGTGTTTCTTTTAGTTTTCATTTTCTTATTCTTACTTTGTTTCTTTCCTAAAACACAAAAAGACCAAAAATATTTCTGTTGTTTCTCTTCACCGCTTGTTTATTTTAGTTTCTTGATTTTATCTTACTTTATTCGCTATTGCTAGTTTGCTATAAGAAAACCCAAAAAGATTTTGCTTTGTTTGCTTGCTTCCTTTTGTTCTTGTTTCCAAATTCGAAAACACCAAAAATATTTGTTGTTCTTCTTTGGTTTTGTAAAGTTCTTTATGAGTTCAATGGTCTTCGGTGGCTGGAGCGTGGTTTTCATTCCATATTATTCAAGCTATACAAGTGAAAAAGCAATAATGATGATCTACGACAATCTGATTGTGGTGAGAGGCTGGTATGAACTCTATTTGTTTTCATTTTTGTACATACACTCATCCATGTGAGCATGCTTGGTTGGTTCATGTGAGGTATATGTCATTTAAGAAAGTCTAGTAGTTCATGATCTCTCATGTTTAGCTCCAATTTATTAATATGAGTAGCATGTCATGGATGTTTGCTTGCATTGTTTTATTCATAAATAGGTATGATATTGTGGTATCCTCCTCTGAATAATTCGTTTGAATTAACTTGGCACATGCTCACGCATGCATATGACTGAACAAGAGTCAATTAAGCCTCAATGATTTACATTGCCTCAGAGTTCTTGTATCACTTTTATGCCTCAGTTAATCTATTTTGCCGCAAGCATGATTATGACGATTCTCGCTCTCTTGATTGTCGCTTCCTAGTCTATTGCTAGCCTTCACTTGTACTGAGCGGGAACGCTGCTCGTGCCTCCAAACACATGAAAACCAAGTTGTTCCAAAGTGTCCACCATAAATACCTATGCATGGCATTTCAAACCATTCCAAGTAAATTCTCATGCGCTACCTTTAAACCTTCAAAATGCTTCTCAATTTGTGTTAATGTTTCATAGCTCATGAGGAAGTATGTGGTGTTTATCTTTCAACCTTGTCATTTACTCTTGACGGACTTTCATATGGACTAGTGGCACATCCGCTTATCCAATAATTTTGCAAAAGGAGCTGGCAACGGGGTTCCCAGCCCCAAATTAATTAACCTTCATAAATTTATAAATAGACACTCCTCCATGGTATGTGATTGTTGGTTGGCACCCGAGGATTCGGTTAGCCATGGCTTGAGAAAGCAAAGGTGGGGAGAAGTGTCATCTAAATAAAAAGGCACTCCTTCATGGTATGAGATTGTTGGCAGGCACCCGAAGATTCGGTTAGCCATGGTTTGTGAAAGCAAGGTTGGAAGGAGTGCCACCCAAAAATAAAATTTCATGGGAGCCGCTCTTGAAAGTCTGGTTGACGAGGTAGTTAGTGTACCCATTACCATTCGTTGACAACAACAAACACCTCTCAAAATAATCTTACTCCTGTTTTACAAATGAAAAGCTCTAGCGCATGTTAATCCCTGCTTCCCTCTGCGAAGGGTCAATCTTTTACTTTTACATTGAGTCTCCATCCTTTCTTTGAGCACTTTCTTGAGAGCACAACTGTCATTCTTAGTATAATATGCTTGTCCCAAAATATGATTAATTGTGGTATAACTTTGATGCTTTTATCTTTGACAATCACTATTTCTAGTCTTTCTATGAACTTCGTGAGGTGCACGAGCATTTATGTTTTGCTGATCAAATATGGGCAAGCGAGATACCACTCTATCATACTCTTTTATGAACATTGCAATCCTGCTTATATACATGATTCATGATGCTTATTATTAATTGTTGGTACCTTTCCATGATTAACATAGCTATTAGATGATCTTATTTGCATGTATCTTATTATGAACTACCTAAGTGTTAGCCATAGCATGAGAATATTTACATCATATGAACAAATGTGTTCGTGAAAGTTCTTTTATCGCTCAGTTGTTAACTGAATTGCTTGAGGACAAGCAATAAGCTAAGCTTGGGGGGAGTTGATACGTCCAAAACGTATCTACTTTCCCGAACACTTTTGTTATTGTTTTGCCTCTAATTTGTGTATTTTGGATGCAACTAACACGGACTAACGCTGTTTTCGTGAACCGTTACAGTGTCTCATTTTTGTGCAGAAATCCAACTTTCAGGGAAATCCTCGGAATTTATGCGAAAGGTCCTATTTTCCCAGAATACTGACGGAGCCAGAAGGGCAAGCCAGGTGGGGGCACGAGGGCCCCACACACTAGGCCGGCGCGGCCCAAGAGGGGCCCGCGCGGCCCTAGTGTGTGGCGGCCTCGGCTGGCCCCCGACGCCCTCTTTCGGACTACTTATTGCCTTCGACCTAAAAACGCACGGGGAGAAGTCGAAGTCGCCAGAAACCCTCCAGAACGCCGCCACATCGCGAAACTCCGTCTCGGGAGCCAGAAGTCTCCGTTCTGGCACTCCGCCGGGACGGGGAATTGGAGGAGATCATCGCCATCATCACCACCGACGCCTCTCCATCGACCAGCCATGTTTCCCCCATCCATGTGTGAGTAATTCCCCCGCTGTAGGCTGAAGGGGATGGTAGGGATTGGATGAGATTGGTCATGTAATAGTATAAGATTGTTAGGGCATAGTGCCTAGTGTCCGTAATTGGTACTTTGATGATATTGTTGCAACTTGTTATGCTTAATGCTTGTCACTAGGGCCCGAGTGCCATGATCTCAGATCTGAACATGTTATTACTTCATCATGATATTCATTGTTTATGGTCTTACCTGCAAGTTGTATACACATGTCGCTGTCCGGAACCAATGGCCCCGAAGTGACAGAAATCGGGACAACCGGAGGGGATGGTAGTGATGTGAGGATCACATGTGTTCACGGAGTGTTAATGCTTTGCTCCGGTACTCTATTAAAAGGAGTACCTTAATATCCAGTAGATTCCCTTGAGGCCCGGCTGCCACCGGCTGGTAGGACAAAAGATGTTGTGCAAGTTTCTCATTGCGAGCACGTACGACTATAATTGGAACACATGCCTATTGATTGCTTTGTACTTAGACACCGTTTTATTATTATCTGCAAATGCCCTGCTTGATTGTTACATGAGTTTCTCTCATCCATGCAACGCCCGTTATCCGTCCCCGTGCCTACAGTATTTTAATCCTGCTGTTTACTATAATCACTACTGCTGTCTCTGTTACTCTGCTGCTGTTATTTCACTATCGCTCTGCTTATAAAACTGTTACTACTGATAAACTCTTGCGAGCAAGTCTGTTTCCAGGTGCAGCTGAATTGACAACTTCGTTGTTAAGGCTTTCAAGTATTCTTTGTCTCCCCTTGTGTCGAATCAATAAATTGGGTTTTACTACCCACGAAGACTGCTGCGATCCCCTATACTTGTGGGTTATCAGCCCCCACCTACGGCGCCGGTGCCATCGATGCGCTCCGCCCCTTACTCTACTCCGCCTAGCAAGCCGGTCTTCAATGTGTCCAACGCAAAGAAGTCTGAATCTGCTGCAAGTACGAGTGGTTCTAGCATGTCTACTGCGCGCAACCATGATATGGCTTGTCATACATGTGGTGGCAAGGGTCACTTCAAGCGAGATTGTCCTAATCGCAAAGTCATGATTATCAATGAGGACAATGAGTATGAGACTGGAGATGATGTTGATCCTGTTGGAGATATGCCCAAGAGGCAATAATAAATTGGTTATTATATATGTTTGTGTTTATGATAAATGTTTATATACCATGCTATAATTGTATTAACCGAAACATTGATAAATGTGTGTTATGTAAACAACAAGAAGTCCCTAGTAAGCCTCTTGTATAACTAGCTTGTTGATTAATAGATGATCATCGTTTCATGATCATGAACATTGGATGTTATTAATAACAAGGTTATATCATTATGTGAATGATGTAATGGACACACCCAATTAAGCGTAGCATAAGATCACGTCATTAAGTTCATTTGCTATAAGCTTTCGATACATAGTTACCTAGTCCTTTCGACCATGAGATCATGTAAATCACTTATGCGGGAAGGGTACTTTGATTACATCAAACGCCACTACGTAAATGGGTGGTTATAAAGGTGGGATTAGGTATCCGGAAAGTATGAGTTGAGGCATATGGATCAACAGTGGGATTTATCCATCCCGATGACGGATAGATATACTCTGGGCCCTCTCGGTGGAATGTCGTCTAATTAGTTTGCAAACATATGAATGGTTCATAAGAGACTACATACCACGGTACGAGTAAAGAGTACTTGTCAGAGACGACGTTGAACAAGGTATCGTGATACCGATGATCAAACCTCGGACAAGTAAAATATCGCGTGACAAAGGGAATCGGTATCGTATGTAAATGGTTCATTCGATCACTAAGTCATCGTTGAATATGTGGGAGCCATTATGGATCTCCAGATCCCGCTATTGGTTATTGGTCGGAGAGAAGTCTCAACCATGTCCGCATAGTTCGCGAACCGTAGGGTGACACACTTAAGGTTTGATGTCGTTTGAGTAGATATGGAATATGGAATGGAGTTCGAAGTTTTGTTCGGAGTCTCGGATGGGATCCAGGACATCACGAGGAGTTCCAGAATGGTCCGGAGAATAAGATTCATATATAGGAAGTCATATTCCAAGTTTGGAAATGATCCGGTGCATTTATGGAAGGTTCTAGAAGGTTCTAGAAAAGTCCGGAAGAAACGCACTATGGAAGGCGGAGGGACTCCACAACCCTGGCCGGCCAAACCCTAAGGGAAGGAGTCCCAGGTGGGCTCCACCATAGGTGGTCGGCCACCCCACCTCATGGGAAGGTGGGAGTCCCACCTTGAGTAGGACTCCCTCCCTAGGTAGGTTTCCCACCAAAGGTAGGTTTGGTTTTGGGGTCTTATTCGAAGACTTGGGAGACAAGGTTTGGGGCTTCCACCTATATAAGGAGGGGCAAGGGGAGGGGGCCGGCCACCCCAAGACCACAAGCTGGCCGCCCCCCTTGGCCGGCGCCCAAACCCTAGCCGCCTCCCCAACCCTAGCTGCCTCCTCCTCCACCACAACTCCCGCATACGCTTAGGCGAAGCCCTGCCGGAGTTCTCCATCACCACCGCCACCACGCCGTCGTGCTGCCGGGATTCCGCGGAGGATCTACTACTTCCGCTGCCCGCTGGAACGGGGAGAAGGACGTCGTCTTCATCAACACCGAACGTGTGACCGAGTACGGAGGTGCTGCCCGATTGTGGCACCGTCGAGATCAAGATCTTCTACGCGCTTTTGCAAGCGGCAAGTGATCGTCTACATCCACCCCGAGATCTAATCTCGTTAAGCTTTGTGAATCTTCGAGGGTTAGTCTCATCATCTCCTCGTTGCTACCGTCTACTAGATTAGATCTTGGCTTGGTTTTCGTTCTTGCGGTAGGAAAATTTTTGTTTTCTATGCTACGAATCCCATCAGTGGTATCAGAGCCGTGTCTATGCATAGATTGGTTGCACGAGTAGAACACAATTGTTTGTGGGCGTTGATGCTTTGTTGTCTTTAGTTCGAGTACTTTGCATGTTTGTGGCATAGTGGGATGAAGCGGCTCGGGCTAACTTTACATGACCGCTTTCATGAGATTTGCTCCACGCTCGACATGCAACTTGTATTGCATAAGTGGCTTTGCGGGTGTCTGTCTCTCCTACTATAGTAAAGATCCAACTTACTCTTTCTATTGACAACACTAGTATCACCGTTGTGGTTCATGTTCGTAGGTAGATTGGATCTTATGCGAAAACCCTAAACCACGTAAAATATGCAAACCAAATTAGAACCGTCTAACTTGTTTTTGCAGGGTTTGGTGATGTGATATGGCCATAATGTGATGATGAATATGTATGAGATGATCATTATTGTATTGTGGCAACCGGCAAGAGCCTTATGGTTGTCTTTAAACTTCATGTTGAGTAGTATTTCAAAATAGTTGTAATAGTTGCTACATGGAGGACAATCATGAAGACGGCGCCATTGACCTTGGTGCTACGCCGATGATGATGGAGATCATGCCTGTTGATGATGGAGATCATGTCCGTGCTTTGGAGATGAAGATCAAAGGCGCAAAGACAAAAGGGCCATATCATATCACATATATGAATTGCATGTGATGTTATTCCTTTTATGCATCTTATATTGCTTAGATCGCGACGGTAGCATTATAAGATGATCCCTCTCACTAAATATCAAGATAATAAAGTGTTCATCCTTAGTAGCACCGTTGCTAAGACTTGTCGTTTCGAAGCATCACGTGATGATCGGGTGTGATAGATTCTACATGTGCATACAACGGGTGCAAGCCAGATTTGCACACGCGGATACTAAGGTTGCCTTGACGAGCCTAGCATGTACAGACATGGTCTCGGAACACGGGATACCGAAAGGTAGAGCATGAATCATGATGTCTACGGGTGCTTCTATTCTTGTAGACAGTGTTGGGCCTCCAAGAGCAGAGGTTTGTAGAACAGCAGCAAGTTTCCCTTAAGTGGATCATCCAAGGTTTATCGAACTCAGGGAGGAAGAGGTCAAAGATATCCCTCTCAAGCAACCCTGTAATCACGATACAAGAAGTCTCTTATGTCCCCAACACACCTAATACACTTGTCAGATGTATAGGTGCACTAGTTCGGCGAAGAGATAGTGAAATACAAGTGGTATGAATGAATATGAGCAGTAGTAACGGCGCCAGAAAAGTGCTTGCTGGCGTGCAGTTGATGGTAGTAATATTGCAGGAAGTAAAGATGCAGTAACACAGTAAATAAGCGATGATTGCAATATTTGGAAACAAGGCCTAGGGATCATACTTTCACTAGTGGACACTCTCAACATTGATCACATAAATAAATAAGTTCTCTTCCCTTGTGCTACATATACTCTTGTTTGATAATGAACACCATTCGTTGTGTAGGGCTACAAGAGCTCCCTCAAGCCGGAGTTAACAAGCGCCACAACATTCGGTGTTCATATTTAAGTAACCTTTAGAGCATAATAGATCATTGCAATTTAGACCGAGAACTAACATAGCATACACACCGTCACCTTTACACTATGAAGGGGGAATAAATCACATCAATACTATCATAGTAATAATTAACTCCATAACCTACAAGAGATTACGATCATAACCTACGCCAAGTACTACACGATGCACACACTGTCACCATTACACCGTGAAGGAGGAATAGAATACTTTAATAACATCACAAGAGTAGCACATAGACTAGTAGTGATACAAAACTCATATGAATCTCAATCATGTAAGGCAGCTCATGAGATCATTGTATTGAAGTACATAGGAGAGAGATTAACCACATAGCTACCGGTACAGCCCTTAGCCTCGATGGAGAACTACTCCCTCCTCATGGGAGACAGCAGCGGTGATGAAGATGGCGGCGGTGTCGATGGAGGAGCCTTCCGGGGGCACTTCCCCGTCCCGGCGGCGTGCCGGAACAGAGACTCCTGTCCCCCAGATCTTGGCTTCGCGATGGCGGCGGCTCTGGAAGGTTTCTCGTACCATGGCTTTTCCGTATCGAAGATTTAGGTCAGGGAGCTTTAAATAGGCGAAGAGGCGGAGTCGGAGGGGGTCTGGGGCCACCACACAACAGGGCGGCGCGCCTGGCTCCTTGGCCGCGCCGCCCACACGTGTGGGGCCACCAGGGATCCCCTCTGGTGCCTCTCGGGTGTTCTGGAAGCTTCGTGGAATTCTAAGATGCTGGGCGTTGATTTCGTCCAATTCCGAGAATATTTCCTTACTAGGATTTCTGAAACCAAAAACAGCAGAAAACAGGAACTGGCACTTCGGCATCTCGTCAATAGGTTAGTTCCGGAAAACGCATCAAAACGATATAAAGTGTGAACAAAACATGTAGGTATTGTCATAAAACAAGCATGGAACATAAGAAATTATAGATACGTTTGAGACGTATCAAGCATCCCGAAGCTTAGTTCCTACTCGTCCTCGAGTAGGTAAACGATAAAAAGAATAATTTCTGTACTTACATGCTACTTACATAATCTTGATCGTACTATTGTAAAGCATATGAGATGAATGCAGCGATTCGAAGCAATGATGAAGATAATGAGTAAACAAATGAATCATATAGCAAAGACTTTTCATGAATAATACTTTCAAGACAAGCATCAATAGGACTTGCATAAGAGTTACTCATAAAGCAATAGATTCAAAGTAGAAGGCATTGAAGCAACACAAAGGATGATTAAGTTTCAGCAATTGCTTTCAACTTGCAACATGTATATCTCATGGATAGTTGTCAACATAAAGCAATATAACAAGTGCAATAGGTAAACATGTAAGAATCAATGCACACAGTTTACACAAGTGTTTGCTTCTAAGATAGAAAGAAGTAGGTAAACTGACTCAACAATAAAGTAGAAGATAGGCCCTTCGCAGAGGGAAGCAGGGATTAAATCATGTGCTAGAGCTTTTTAAGTTTTGAAATCATATAGAGAGCATACAAATAAAGTTTTGAGAGGTGTTTGTTGTTGTCAACGAATGGTAATGGGTACTCTAACTACCTTATCAACCAGACTTTCAAGAGCGGCTCCCATGAAGGACGTTATCTCTACCAGCAAGGTAGATCATCCCTCTTCTCTTTTGTTTACACATGTATTTTAGTTTCATTATTTATGGATGACACTCCTCCCAACCTTTTGCTTACACAAACCATGGCTAACTGAATCCTCGGGTGCCTACCAACATTCACATACCATGGAGGAGTGTCTATTTGCAAAATTAAGTTGCTTACTGATAGATCAGGGCAAAGCATGTGAAGAGAATTATTAATGCAAGTTAATTAATTGGGGCTGGGAACCCCATTGCCAGCTCTTTTTGCAAAATTATTGGATAAGCGGATATGCCACTAGTCCATTGTTGAAGGTCTGTCCGAAGTAAATGACAAGATCGAAAGATAAAACACCACATACTTCCTCATGAGCTATAAAACATTAACACAAATAAGAGATAATAGCTTTTGAATTATTTAAAGGTAGCACATGAAGTATTTGCTTGGAATGGCAGAGAAATACCATGTGGTAGGTAGGTATGGTGGACACAAATGGCATAGTTTTTGGCTCAAGGATTTGGATGCACGAGAAGTAATACTCTCAATACAAGGCTAGGCTAGCAAGGTTGTTTGAAGCAAACTCAAGTATAAAACGGTGCAGCAAGACTCACATATGAACATATTGTAAGCATTATAAGACTTTACATCGTCTCCTTGTTGTTCAAACACCTTAACCAGAAAATATCTAGACTCTAGAGAAACTAATCATGCAAACCAAATTTTAACAAGCTCTATGTAGTTCTTCATTAATGGGTGCAAAGTACATGATGCAAGAGCTTAAACATGATCTATATGAGCACAACAATTGCCAAGTATCAAATTATTCAAGACATTATACTAATTACCACATGCAGCATTTTCTGTTTCCAACCATATAACAATGAACGAAGCAATTTCAACCTTCGCCATGAACATTAAGAGTAAAGCTAAGAACACATGTGTTCATACGCAACAGCGGAGCGTGTCTCTCTCCCACACAAGCATGAATTTATTCAAACAAAACAAAAACAAACAGACGCTCCAAGTAAAGCACATAAGATGTGACCGAATAAAAATATAGTTTCAAGAGAAGAAACCTGATAAATTGTTGATGAAGAAGGGGATGCCTTGGGCATCCCCAAGCTTAGACGCTTGGGTCTTCTTGAAATATGCAGGGATGAACCACGGGGGCATCCCCGAGCTTAGACTTTTCACTCTTCTTGATCATAGTATATCATCCTCCTCTCTTGACCCTTGAAAACTTCCTCCACACCAAACTCGAAACAAACTCATTAGAGGGTTAGTGCATAATTAAAAATTTCACATGTTCAGAGGTGAAACAATCATTCTCAACACTTCTGGACATTGCCCAAAGCTACTGGAAGTTAATGGAACAAAGAAATCCATCCAACACAGCAAAAGAGGCAATGCGAAATAAAAGGCAGAATCTGTCAAAACAGAACAGTCCGTAAAGATGAATTTTTTAGAGGCACTGGACTTGCTCAGATGAAAATGCTCAAATTGAATGAAAGTTGCGTACATATCTGAGGATCACGCACGTAAATTGGCAGATTTTTCTGAGTTACCTACAGAGAACCTGCCCAAATTCGTGACAGACAGAAATCTGTTTCTGCGCAGTAATCCAAATCTAGTATCAACCCTACTATCAAAGACTTTACTTGGCACAACAATGCAATAAAATAAAGATAAGAAGAGGTTGCTACAGTAGTAACAACTTCCAAGACTCAAATATAAAACAAAAGTACTGTAGCAAAATAAAAACATGGGTTATCTCCCAAGAAGTGCTTTCTTTATAGCCATTAAGATGGGCTCAGCAGTTTTAATGATGCACTCCCAAGAAATAAGAGTTGAAGCAAAAGAGAGCATCAAGAAGCAAATTCAAAACAAATTTAAGTCTAACCCACTTCCTATGAAAAGGAATCTTGTACACAAATAAATTCATGAAGCATAATGCAACAAGCATAGAAAGATAAAACAAGTGTAACTTCACAAATTTCAGCATATAGAGAGGTGTTTTAGTAACATGAAAATTTCTACAACCATATTTTCCTCTCTCATAATAACTTTCAGAGGCATCATGAACAAACTCAACAATATAAGTATCACATAAAGCATTCTTATTCACATGCATAAAAGTATCATTACTCTCCACATAAGCATAATCAATTTTATTAGTTGTAGTGGGAGCAAATTCAACAAAGTAGCTATCATTATTATTCTCATTATCAAATATAGGAGGCATATTGTAATCATAATTAAACTTATCCTCCATAGTAGGCGGCACCAAAAGACCACTATCATTATAATCATCATATATGGGAGGCATATCATAATCAACATAAACTTTCTCCTCAATACCCGGAGGGATAAAGAGATCATTTTCATCAAAACCGACCTCCCCAAGCTTAAATTCTTCCATAGCATTAGCAACAATGGTGTTCAAAGCATTCATACTAATAACATTCCCATTAGCATGCATAAGTTCCATGGGTTTTTTAATTTTCTCTTCAAACACATCATGTCCTAATTCAAGATAAAGTTCATAAAGATCTCTCATTTTGTTGTTGTCTTCCATTATGCCTAACTAGTGTAAACAAGAAACCAAAAGATGCAATTGCAGGATCTAAAGGAAATATCTTCGAGCACACAAACAACGGCAACAGAAAAGTACTTAGTTACCTGGGACCGGAGTATGAGTGCCTTTTACCTTACCTCCCCGGCAACGGCGCCAGAAAAGTGCTTGATGTCTACGGGTGCTTCTATTTTTGTAGACAGTGTTGGGCCTCCAAGAGCAGAGGTTTGTAGAACAGCAGCAAGTTTCCCTTAAGTGGATCACCCAAGGTTTATCGAACTCAGGGAGGAAGAGGTCAAAGATATCCCTCTCAAGCAACCCTGCAATCACGATACAAGAAGTCTCTTGTGTCCCCAACACACCTAATACACTTGTCAGATGTATAGGTGCACTAGTTCGGCGAAGAGATAGTGAAATACAAGTGGTATGAATGAATATGAGCAGTAGTAACGGCGCTAGAAAAGTGCTTGCTGGCGTGCCGTTGATGGTAGTAATATTGCAGGAAGTAAAGATGCAGTAACACAGTAAATAAGCGATGATTGCAGTATTTGGAAACAAGGCCTAGGGATCATACTTTCACTAGTGGACACTCTCAACATTGATCACATAAATAAATAAGTTCTCTTACCTTGTGCTACATATACTCTTGTTTGATAATGAACACCATTCGTTGTGTAGGGCTACAAGAGCTCCCTCAAGCCGGAGTTAACAAGCGCCACAACATTCGGTGTTCATATTTAAGTAACCTTTAGAGCATAATAGATCATTGCAATTTAGACCGAGAACTAACATAGCATACACACCGTCACCTTTACACTATGAAGGGGGAATAAATCACATCAATACTATCATAGTAATATATAACTCCATAACCTACAAGAGATTATGATCATAACCTACGCCAAGTACTACACGATGCACACACTATCACCATTACACAGTGAAGGAGGAATAGAATACTTTAATAACATCACAAGAGTAGCACATAGACTAGTAGTGATACAAAACTCATATGAATCTCAATCATGTAAGGCAGCTCATGAGATCATTGTATTGAAGTACATAGGAGAGAGATTAACCACATAGCTACCGGTACAGCCCTTAGCCTCGATGGAGAACTACTCCCTCCTCATGGGAGACAGCAGCGGTGATGAAGATGGCGGCGGTGTCGATGGAGGAGCCTTCCGGGGGCACTTCCCTGTCCCGGCGGCGTGCCGGAACAGAGACTCCTGTCCCCCAGATCTTGGCTTCGCAATGGCGGCGGCTCTGGAAGGTTTCTCGTACCGTGGCTTTTCCGTATCGAAGATTTAGGTCAGGGAGCTTTAAATAGGCGAAGAGGCGGAGTCGGAGGGGGTCTGGGGCCACCACACAACAGGGCGGCGCGCCTGGCTCCTTGGTCGCGTCGCCCACACGTGTGGGGCCACCAGGGCTCCCCTCTGGTGCCTCTCGGGTGTTCTGGAAGCTTCGTGGAATTCTAAGATGCTGGGCGTTGATTTCGTCCAATTCCGAGAATATTTCCTTACTAGGATTTCTGAAACCAAAAACAGCAGAAAACAGGAACTGGCACTTTGGCATCTCGTCAATAGGTTAGTTCCGGAAAACGCATCAAAACGATATAAAGTGTGAACAAAACATGTAGGTATTGTCATAAAACAAGCATGGAACATAAGAAATTATAGATACGTTTGAGACGTATCAAATCATATGATTGATATGATGAACACTTGGAGTGTTCGCCATTGAAATTACATCTTGTCTCGTGATGATCGGACTTGGTGTGGTGGATTTGGTTCGTGTGATCACTAAAGCAATGCGAGGGATATTGTTTTGAGTGGGAGTTCATCTAGTTTTTTATTTTGTTGAATTAAAATTTGAACTCAATTTGTCATAAACATAGTCTAAACTATTGCAAATATATGTTGTAGATCATGGCGTCCCCATCAATCAATTTTAACCAGTTCCTAGAGAAAGAAAAGCTTAAAAGCAATGGTAGCAACTTCACCGACTGGTTCCGTCATATGAGGATCTTCCTCAATGGCGGAAATCTGCAATATGTGCTTGATGCACCGCTAGGTTCCCCACCACCCCCGCAGTATCCGAGGAAGAAAGAAATGCTTTCGAGAATCGGACTAAAGTGTACTCTCAAGTTCAGTGTGCCATCCTATGCAGCCTAGAGGCAGAGCTCCAAAAGCGTTTTGAGCTCCATGACCCTTGTGATATGATCAATGAGCTCAAAGTTATCTTTGAAACTCATGCGGCTGTGGAGAGCTATGAGGCCTCGAAACAGTTCTTTGGCTGTATGATGGAAGAGGGCAGCTCCGTTAGTGAGCACGTGTTCGCTATGTCCGGACACGCGAAGAAGCTCAGTGACTTGGGGATTATCATCCCTAACAAGCTGGGTATTCATCGTGTTCTCCAATCACTGCCACCAAGTTACAAGAACTTCGTGATGAACTACAATATGCAGAACATGAACAAGGAGTTACCTGAACTCTTCTCCATGTTAAAATCTGCTGAGGTTGAGATACAGAAAGAGCACCAAGTGTTGATGGTCAACAAGACCACCAAGTTCAAGAAGCAGGGCAAACCTAAGAAGGACCTCAAGAAGGGCGGCAAGAAAGTTGCCGCGCCTCCTCCTGAGAAGCCTAAGGGTGGCCCTAAACCTGATACTGACTGCTATTACTGCAATGGGAAGGGGCACTGGAAGCGTAATTGCCCCAAGTACTTGGCTGATCTGAATAGCGGCCTTGTCAAGAAGAAGAAAGGTATATCTGATATACATGTTATAGATGTTTATCTCACTGGTTCTCGTACTAGTGCCTGGGTATTTGATACTGGTTCGGTTGCTCACATTTGTAACTCGAAACAGGAACTACGGAATAAACGAAGCCTATCGAGGGATGAAGTGACGATGCGCGTTGGAAATGGATCCAAGGTTGATGTGATCGCTGTCGGCACGCTCCCTCTACATCTACCTTCGGGATTAATTTTAAACCTCAATAATTGTTATTTAGTGCCTGCGTTGAGCATGAACATTATATCTGGATCTTGTTTAATGCAAGACGGTTATTCATTCAAGTCTGAGAATAATGGTTGTTCTATTTTTATGAATAATATCTTTTATGGTCATGCACCTGAGAATAATGGTTTATTTCTATTAAGTCTCGATAGTAGTGATACACATGTTCATAACATTGATGCTAAGCGAATTAAATTGAATGATAATTCTACTTATATGTGGCACTGTCGTCTTGGTCATATTGGAGTGAAACGCATGAAGAAACTCCATTCCGATGGACTACTTGAGTCACTTGACTTTGAGTCACTTGACAGATGCGAAGCATGTCTAATGGGAAAAATGACTAAGACTCCATTCTCTGGTATTATGGAGCGAGCTACAAACTTATTAGAAATCATACATACCGATGTGTGCGGACCAATGAGTGTAGCCTCGCGCGGTGGTTATCGTTATGTTCTAACCTTCACAGATGATCTGAGTAGATATGGGTATATCTATTTCATGAAACATAAATCTGAAACTTTCCAGAAGTTTAAGGAATTCCAAAGTGAGGTAGAAAATCAACGTAACAAGAAGATCAAGTTTCTGCGTTCTGATCGCGAAGGCGAATATCTGAGTTATGAGTTTGGCATGCATTTAAAGAAATGCGGAATACTTTCACAGTTGACACCGCCGGGAACACCACAGCGCAATGGTGTGTCCAAACGTCGTAATCGAACTCTCTTAGATATGGTTCGTTCTATGATGTCTCTTACTGATTTGCCATTATCGTTTTGGGGTTATGCATTAGAGACAACTGCATTCACTTTAAATAGGGCACCATCTAAATCCGTTGCAATGGCACCGTATGAATTGTGGTTTAATAAGAAACCTAAGCTGTCGTTCCTTAAAGTTTGGGGTTGCGAAGCCTATGTAAAAAAGTTACAACCGGACAAGCTAGAACCCAAAGCGGAGAAATGCGTCTTCATAGGATACCCTAAGGAAACTATTGGGTATACTTTCTATCACAGATCCGAAGGCAAAATCTTTGTTGCCAAGAACGGAACCTTTCTTGAGAAAGAATTTCTCACTAAAGAAGTGGCTGGAAGAAAAGTAGAACTCGACGAGGTTACTGAACCTTCTCTCGTTGATCAGAGTAGCGCAGTACCGGAAGATGTTCCTGTGTCGCCCGCACCGGTAATAGAGGAAGCTAATGATAATGATCATGAAACTTCGAACGAAGTAGCTACTGAACCTCGCAGACCGACAAGGGAACGTACCACTCCAGACTGGTATGATCCTTGTCTAAATGTCATGATTGTGGAGAACAATGATAAGGACCCTGCGACGTATGAAGAAGCGATGATGAGCCCATATTCCAGCAAATGGCAAGAAGCCATGAAATCCGAAATGGGATCCATGTATGATAACAAAGTATGGACTTTGGTAGATCTACCTGATAGCCGCAAGGCTGTTGAGAATAAATGGATCTTCAAGAGAAAAACAGATGCTGATGGTAATGTTACTGTCTATAAATCTCGACTTGTCGCAAAGGGTTTCCGACAAATTAAAGGTGTTGACTACGATGAGACTTTATCACCTGTAGCGAAGCTAAAGTCTGTGAGGATTTTGTTAGCAACAGCTGCATTTTTCGATTATGAGATTTGGCAGATGGATGTCAAAACGGCGTTCCTTAATGGTGACATTGAGGTTTTATCGATCCTAAAAATGCTAACATGGTATGCAAACTTCAAGAGTTCCATTTATGGACTGAAGCAAGCATCCAGGGGTTGGAACCGACGCTTTGATAAGGTGATCAAAGACTTCGGGTTTATACAGTGCCATGGAGAGGCCTGTATTTACAAGAAAGTGAGTGGGAGCTCTGTAGCATTCCTGATATTATATGTAGATGACATATTATTGATTGGGAATGATATAGAACTATTAAGCAGTGTAAAAGGTTATTTGAATAAGTGTTTTTCAATGAAGGACCTTGGTGAAGCAGCGTACATTTTAGGCATCAAGATTTATAGAGATAGATCAAGACGCCTAATAGGGCTTTCGCAAAGTACATACCTGGACAAGATTCTAAAGAAGTTTAGAATGGATGAAAGTAAGAAAGGATTCTTACCGATGTTGCCAGGTAAGGTCTTGAGTAAGACTCAAGGTCCGGCTACGGCAGAAGATGTAGAGATTCGTAGCATAGAAAACAAAAAAATCGTACCGCGAGAACGCAATCCAAGCCAAGATGCAATCTAGAAGATGGGAGCAACGAGGGGATGAACGAGACTAACCCTTGAAGATTTCCAAAGCCTACGAGAGGAGGCTCTCGTTGCTGTGGTAGACGATCACTTGCCGCTTTCAAAAGCGCGTAGAAGATCTTGACGGTGCCACAATCGGGCAGCACCTCCGTACTCGGTCACACGTTCGGTGTTGATGAAGACGACGTCCTTCTCCCCGTTCCAGCGGGCAGCGGAAGTAGCAACTCCTCCTTGAATCCGGCAGCACGACGGCGTGGTGGCGGTGGCGATGGAGATCTCCGGCGGAGCTTCGCTAAGCGTTGCGGGAGAGGTGGAGGAGGTGGGGCGGCTAGGGTTTGGGAGAGGGGGTGGCCGGCCACTTAGGGGGTGCGGCCAAGCTATGGCTTGAGGTGGCCGCCCCCCTCCCCTTGGCCCTCATTATATAGGTGGAACACCCAAGAGTTGGTCTACAAGTCTTCGAATAAGACCCCAAACCAAAACCTTCCATATGACATGAAACCTACCCAAGGTGGGATTCCCACTTGAGGTGGGATTCCCACCTTTCCTTGGGAAGGGTGGCCGGCCACCTTGGTGGAGTCCACCTGGGAGTCCACCCCTCTAGGGTTGGCCGGCCATGGGTGGTGGAGTCCCTTCGGGACTCCGCCTTCCAAAGTGATTTCTTCCGGACTTTTCTAGAACCTTCTAGAACCTTCCATAAATGCACCGGATCATTTTCAAACTTATAAAATGACTTCCTATATATGAATCTTATTCTCCGGACCATTCCGGAACTCCTCGTGATGTCCGGGATCCCATCCGAGACTTCGAACAATACTTCGAACTCCATTCCATATTCAAGTTCTACTAATACAACATCAAACCTTAAGTGTGTCACCCTACGGTTCGCGAACTATGTGGACTGATACGTCTCCGACGTATCGATAATTTCTTATGTTCCATGCCACATTATTGATGATATCTACATGTTTTATGCATACTTTATGTCATTATTATGCATTTTCCAGAACTAACCTATTGACGAGATGCCGAAGGGCCGCTTGTCGTTTTACGCTGTTTTTGGTTTCAGAAATCCTAGTAAGGAAATATTCTCGGAATCGGACGAAATCAACGCCCAGGGTCCTATTTTTCCACGAAGCTTCCAGAAGTCCGAAGGGGAAACGAAGTGGGGCCATGAGGTGGGGACACAGTAGGGCGGCGCGGCCCAAGCCCTGGCCGCGCCGGCCTAGTGTGTGGCCCCACCAGGACTCCACCGACCTTGCCCTTCCGCCTACTTAAAGTCTCCATCGCGAAAACCCTACCACGTTTGACGAAACCAGAGAAAACCTTCCAGATCCGCCGCCATCGCGAAGCCAAGATCTGGGGGACAGGAGTCTCTGTTCCGGCACGCCGCCGGGACGGGGAAGTGCCCCCGGAAGGCTTCTCCATCGACACCACCGCCATCTTCACCAACGCTGCTGTCTCCCATGAGGAGGGAGTAGTTCTCCATCGAGGCTCGGGGCTGTACCGGTAGCTATGTGGTTCATCTCTCTCCTATGTACTTCAATACAATAATCTCATGAGCTGCCTTACATGATTGAGATTCATATGATGATGCTTGTAATCTAGATGTCATTATGCTAGTCAAGTGGGTTTTACTTATGTGATCTCCGGAGACTCCTTGTCCCACGTGTGTAAAGGTGACAGTGTGTGCACCGTGTGGGTCTCTTAGGCTATATTTCACAGAATACTTATTCGCTGTTATGAATGGCATAGTGAAGTGCTTATTTATATCCCTTTATGATTGCAATGTGTTTTGTATCACAATTTATCTGTGTGCTACGCTAGTGATGTTCTTAAAGTCGTTTATTCCTCCTGCACGGTGTAATGGTGACGGTGTGTGCATCGTGTAGTACTTGGCGTAGGCTATGATTGTGATCTCTTGTAGATTATGAAGTTAACTATTGCTATGATAGTATTGATGTGATCTATTCCTCCTTTCGTAGTGTGAAGGTGACAGTGTGCATGCTATGTTAGTACTTGGTTTGGTTATGTTGACCTGTTATGCACTCTAAGGTTATTTAAATATGAACATTGAATATTGTGGAGCTTGTTAACTCCGGCATTGAGGGTTCGTGTAATCCTACACAGTTAGTGGTGTTCATCATCCAACAAGAGGGTGTAGAGTCTAGCATCTATCTATTTATTCTGTTATGTGATCAATGTTGAGAGTGTCCACTAGTGAAAGTATGATCCCTAGGCCTTGTTCCTAAATACTGCTATCATCGCTTGTTTATCGTTTTACCGCATTTATACGCCTCGCAATATTACTACCATCAACTGCACGCCAGCAAGCACTTTTCTGGCGCCGTACTACTGCTCATATTCATTCATACCACTTGTATTTCACTATCTCTTCGCCGAACTAGTGCACCTATTAGGTGTGTTGGGGACACAAGAGACTTCTTGCTTTGTGGTTGCAGGGTTGCATGAGAGGGATATCTTTGACCTCTTCCTCCCTGAGTTCGATAAACCTTGGGTGATCCACTTAAGGGAAACTTGCTGCTGTTCTACAAACCTCTGCTCTTGGAGGCCCAACACTGTCTACAAGAATAGAAGCACCCATAGACATCAAGCACTTTTCTGGCGCCGTTGCCGGGGAGGAAAGGTAAACGGCACACACACACACCGGACCCCGGCAACTAAGCACTTTTCTGGCGCCGTTGCCGGGGAGGAAAGGTAAAAGGCATTCATACTTCGGTCCCAGGTAACTAAGTACTTTTCTGTTGCCGTTGTGTGTGTGCTCGAAGCTATTTCCTTTAGATCCTGCAATTGCATCTTTTTGTCTCTTGTTTTACACTGGTAAGGCTTAATGGAAGACAACAACAAAATGAGAGATCTTTATGAACTTTATCTTGAATTAGGACATGATGTGTTTGAAGAGAAAATTAAAAAACCCATGGAACTTATGCATGCTAATGGGAATGTTATTAGTATGAATGCTTTGAACACCATTGTTGCTAATGCTATGGAAGAATTTAAGCTTGGGGAGGTCGGTTTTGATGAAAATGATCTCTTTAGCCCTCCGGGTATTGAGGAGAAAGTTTATGTTGATTATGATATGCCTCCCATATATGATGATTATAATGATAGTGGTCTTTTGGTGCCGCCTACTATGGAGGATAAGTTTAATTATGATTACAATATTCCTCCTATATTTGATGATGAGAATAATAATGATAGCTACTTTGTTGAATTTGCTCCCACTACAACTAATAAAATTGATCATGCTTATGTGGAGAGTAATAATTTTATGCATATAGCTCATGATAAGAATGTTTTATGTGATACTTATATTGTTGAGTTTGTTCATGATGCCTCTGAAAGTTATTATGAGAGAGGGAAACATGGTTATATGCATCTTAATAATATTAAGTTTCCCCTCATTATGTTGAGAATTTTGAAGTTGCGCTTGTATTGCCTTCTTATGCTTGTCACTTTGCTCCTCATGAATTTATTTGTGTACAAGATTCCTTTGCATAGGAAGCATGTTAGGCTTAAATGTGTTTTGAATTTGCTTCTTGATGCTCTCTTTTGCTTCAATTCTTATTTCTTGCGAGTGCATCATTAAAACTGTTGAGCCCATCTTAATGGCTATAAAGAAAGCACTTCTTGGGAGATAACCCATGTCTTTTTTTACTACAGTACTTTGTTTTATATTTGTGTCTTGGAAGTTGTTACTACTGTAGCAACCTCTCCTTATCTTATTTTATTGCATTGTTGTGCCAACTAAAGTCTTTGATAGCAAGGTTGATACTAGATTTGGATTACTGCGCAGAAACAGATTTCTGTCTGTCACGAACTTGGGCAGGGTTCTCTGTAGGTAACTCAGAAAAATCTGCCAATTTACGTGCGTGATCCTCAGATATGCACGCAACTTTCATTCAATTTGGGCATTTTCATCTGAGCAAGTCTGGTGCCACTTTAAAATTCGTCTTTACGGACTGTTCTGTTTTGACAGATTCTGCCTTTTATTTCGCATTGCCTCTTTTGCTGTGTTGGATGGATTCCTTTGTTCCATTACCTTCCAGTAGCTTTGGGCAATGTCCAGAAGTGTTAAGAATGATTGTGTCACCTCTGAACATTTGAATTTTTGATTATGCACTAACCCTCTAATGAGTTTGTTTCGAGTTTGGTGTGGAGGAAGTTTTCAAGGGTCAAGAGAGGAGGATGATATACTATGATCAAGAAGAGTGAAAAGTTTAAGCTTGGGGATGCCCCGGTGGTTCATCCTTGCATATTTCAAGAAGACTCAAGCGTCTAAGCTTGGGGATGCCCAAGGCATCCCCTTCTTCATCGACAACTTATCAGGTTCCTTCTCTTGAAACTATATTTTTATTCGGTCACATCTTATGTACTTTACTTGGAGCGTCTGTTTGTTTTTGTTTATGTTTGAATAAGTTCATCCTTGTGTGGGAGAGAGACACGCTCCGCTGGTTCGTATGAACACATGTGTTCTTAGCTTTTAATGTTCATGGCGAAGGTTGAAAACTGCTTCGTTCATTGTTATATGGTTGGAAACAGAAAATGCTGCATGTGGTAGATGCTATAATGTCTTGAATAATTTGATACTTGGCAATCGTTGTGCTAATATAGGTCATGTTTAAGCTCTTGCATCATGTACTTTGCACCTATTAATGAAGAACTACATAGAGCTTGTTAAAATTTGGTTTGCATAATTGGTCTCTCTAAGTCTAGATATTGGGTGAACAAATTACAGTCGGACAATTGACAAATAGAGAGGGCATGACAATGCACATACATGATATGATAAGTATAGTGAGATTTAATTGGGCATTACGACAAAGTACATAGACCGCTATCCAGCATGCATCTATGCCTAAAAAGTCCACCTTCAGGTTATCATCCGAACCCCTTCCAGTATTAAGTTGCAAACAACAGACAATTGCATTAAGTATGGTGCGTAATGTAATCAATAACTACATCCTTGGACATAGCATCAATGTTTTATCCCTAGTGGCAACAGCACATCCACAACCTTAGAACTTTCTCACACCGTCCTGCATTTAATGGAGGCATGAACCCACTATCGAGCATAAATACTCCCTCTTGGAGTTAAGAGCAAAAACTTGGCCAGAGCCTCTACTAATAACGGAGAGCATGCAAGATCATAAACAACACATAGGTAATAGATTGATAATCACCATAACATAGTATTCTCTATCCATCGGATCCCGACAAACACAACATATAGCATTACAGATAGATGATCTTGATCATGTTAGGCAGCTCACAAGATCCAACAATGAAGCACATAAGGAGAAGACGACCATCTAGCTACTGCTATGGACCCATAGTCCAGGGGTGAACTACTCACTCATCACTCCGGAGGCGACCATGGCGGTGAAGAGTCCTCCGGGAGATGATTCCCCTCTCCGGCAGGGTGCCGGAGGCGATCTCCAGAATCCCCCGAGATGGGATTGGCGGCGGCGGCGTCTCAGTAAGGTTTTCCGTATCGTGGCTCTCGGTACTGGGGGTTTCGCGACGGAGGCTTTAAGTAGGCGGAAGGGCAACGCAGGGGGCCACACGAGGGCCCCACACGCTAGGCCGGCACGGCCAGGGCTTGGGCCGCGCCACCCTATTGTATCGGCGCATCGTGGCCCCACTTCCTTTCCCTCTCGGTCTTCTGGAAGCTTCGTGTAAAAATAGGCCCCTGGGCGTTGATTTCGTCCAATTCCGAGAATATTTCCTTACTAGGATTTCTGAAACCAAAAACAGCAGAAAACAGCAACTGGCTCTTCGGCATCTTGTTAATAGGTTAGTGCTGGAAAATGCATAAATACGACATATAATGTGTATAAAACATGTAGATATCATCAATAATGTAGCATGGAACATAAGAAATTATCGATACGTCGGAGACGTATCATAGCGTCAAGGTCCATGGCGCCGTCTTCATGGTTGTTCACCTCATGTAGCAACTATTACAACTACTTTGAAAAACTACTCAACATGAAATTTAAAGACAACCATAAGGCTCCTGCCGGTTGCCACAATACAATAATGATCATCTCATACATATTCATCATCACATTATGGCCATATCACATCACCAAACCCTGCAAAAACAAGTTAGACGTCTCTAATTTTGTTTGCATATTTTACGTGGTTTAGGGTTTTCGAGTAAGATCTAATCTACCTACGAACATGAACCACAACGGTGATACTAGTGTTGTCAATAGAAGAGTAAATTGAATCTTTACTATAGTAGGAGAGACAAACACCCGCAAAGCCACTTATGCAATACAAGTTGCATGTCGAGCGTGGAGCAAATCTCATGAACGCGGTCATGTAAAGTTAGCCCGAGCCGCTTCATCCCACTATGCCACAAAGATGCAAAGTACTCAAACTAAAGACAACATAAGCATCAACGCCCACAAAACAATTGTGTTCTACTCGTGCAACCATCTATGCATAGACACGGCTTTGATACCACTGTAGAGATTCGTAGCATAGAAAACAAAAAATTTCCTACCGCGAGAACGCAATCCAAGCCAAGATGCAATCTAGAAGATGGGAGCAACGAGGGGATGAACGAGACTAACCCTTGAAGATTTCCAAAGCCTACGAGAGGAGGCTCTCGTTGCTGCGGTAGACGATCACTTGCCGCTTTCAAAAGCGCGTAGAAGATCTTGACGGTGCCAGAATCGGGCAGCACCTCCGTACTCGGTCACACGTTCGGTGTTCATGAAGACGACGTCCTTCTCCCCGTTCCAGCGGGCAGCGGAAGTAGTAGCTCCTCCTTGAATCAGGCAGCACGACGGCGTGGTGGCGGTGGCGATGGAGATCTCCGGCGGAGCTTCGCTAAGCGTTGCGGGAGAGGTGTAGGAGGTGGGGCGGCTAGGGTTTGGGAGAGGGGGTGGCCGGCCACTTAGGGGGTGCGGCCAAGCTATGGCTTGAGGTGGCCGGCCCCCTCCCCTTGGCCCTCATTATATAGGTGGGACACCCAAGAGTTGGTCTACAAGTCTTCGAATAAGACCCCAAACCAAAACCTTCCATATGACATGAAACCTACCCACGGTGGGATTCCCACTTGAGGTGGGATTCCCACCTTTCCTTGGGAGGGGGTGGCCGGCCACCTTGGTGGAGTCCACCTGGGACTCCACCCCTCTAGGGTTGGCCGGCCATGGGTGGTCTCCACCTTCCAAAGTGATTTCTTCCAGAGTTTTCTAGAACCTTCTAGAACCTTCCATAAATGCACCGGATCATTTTCAAACTTATAAAATGACTTCCTATATATGAATCTTATTCTCTGGACCATTCCGGAACTCCTCGTGATGTCCGGGATCCCATCCGAGACTTCGAACAATACTTCAAACTCCATTCCATATTCAAGTTCTACTAATACAACATCAAACCTTAAGTGTGTCACCCTACGGTTCGCGAACTATGTAGACATGGTTGAGAACTCTCTCCGACCAATAACCAATAGCGGGATCTGGAGATCCATAATGGCTCCCACATATTCAACGATGACTTAGTGATTGAATGAACCATTCACATACGATACCAATTCCCTTTGTCACGCGATATTTTACTTGTCCGAGGTTTGATCATCGGTATCTCTCTATACCTTGTTCAACCTCGTCTCCTGACAAGTACTCTTTACTCGTACTGTGGTATGTAGTCTCTTATGAACTCATTCATATGCTTGCAAGCTAATTAGACGATATTCCACCGAGAGGGCCCAGAGTATATCTATCCGTCATCGGGATGGACAAATCCCACTGTTGATCCATATGCCTCAACTCATACTTTCCGGATACTTAATCCCACCTTTATAACCACCCATTTACGCAGTGGAGTTTGATGTAATCAAAGTACCTTTCCGGTATAAGTGATTTACATGATCTCATGGTCGAAAGGACTAGGTAACTATGTATCGAAAGCTTATAGCAAATAACTTAATGACGTGATCTTATGCTACGCTTAATTGGGTGTGTCCATTACATCATTCATATAATGATATAACCTTGTTATTAATAACATCCAATGTTCATGATTATGAAACTAATCATCTATTAATCAACAAGCTAGTTAAGAGGCTTACTAGGGACTCATTGTTGTTTACATAACACACATGTATCAATGTTTCGGTTAATACAATTATAGCATGGTATATAAACATTTATCATAAACACAAAGATATATAATAACCACTTTTATTATTGCCTCTTGGGCATATCTCCAACAGAAGAAAGAGAGAGGATGAATCAGATCCCCTATGCCTCGGCAGTAGGCTCTATCATGTATGCCATGCTGTGTACTAGACCGGATATAGCACATGCTGTTAGTTTGACTAGAAGATATCAAAATGATCCAGGAATGGAACACTGGACAGCGGTCAAGAATATCCTGAAGTACTTGAAAAGAACTAAGGATATGTTTCTTTGTTATGGCGGTGACCAAGAGCTTGTTGTAACCAGTTACACCGATGCAAGTTGGAACACTGATCCTGATGACTCTAAGTCTCAGTCTGGTTATGTGTTTATATTGAATGGTGCTGCGGTAAGCTGGTGCAGCTCCAAGCAGTGCACGGTGGCGAAGTCTTCAACAGAATCAGAATACATAGCGGCTTCAGAGGCTTCATTGTTGAGCTTGGTGTGGTTCCTAGTGCACTGGACCCACTAGTCATTTATTGTGACAACATGGGTGCCATCGCCAATGCACAAGAACCAAGGTCACACAAGAAGCTGAAGCATATCAAGCTGCTTTTTCATTCGATTCGCGAGTACATTGAAGATGGAGAAGTAAAGATTTGCAAAGTACACACTGATCTGAATGTAGCAGATCCGTTGACTAAAGCTCTCCCTAGGGCAAAGCATGACCAACACCAGAATGCCATGGGTGTTAGGTACCTTACAATGTAATCTAGATTATTGACTCTAGTGCAAGTGGGAGACTGTTGGAGATATGCCCAAGAGGCAATAATAAATTGGTTATTATATATGTTTGTGTTTATGATAAATGTTTATATACCATGCTATAATTGTATTAACCGAAACATTGATACATGTGTGTTATGTAAACAACAAGAAGTCCCTAGTAAGCCTCTTGTATAACTAGCTTGTTGATTAATAGATGATCATCGTTTCATGATCATGAACATTGGATGTTATTAATAACAAGTTATATCATTATGTGAATGATGTAATGGACACACCCAATTAAGCGTAGCATAAGATCACGTCATTAAGTTCATTTGCTATAAGCTTTCGATACATAGTTACCTAGTCCTTTCGACCATGAGATCATGTAAATCACTTATGCGGGAAGGGTACTTTGATTACATCAAACGCCACTACGTAAATGGGTGGTTATAAAGGTGGGATTAGATATCCGGAAAGTATGAGTTGAGGCATATGGATCAACAGTGGGATTTGTCCATCCCGATGACGAATAGATATACTCTGGGCCCTCTCGGTGGAATGTCGTCTAATTAGTTTGCAAACATATGAATGGTTCATAAGAGACTACATACCACGGTACGAGTAAAGAGTACTTGTCAGAGACAACGTTGAACAAGGTATAGAGAGATACCGATGATCAAACCTCGGACAAGTAAAATATCGCGTGACAAAGGGAATCGGTATTGTATGTAAATGGTTCATTCGATCACTAAGTCATTGTTGAATATGTGGGAGCCATTATGGATCTCCAGATCCCGCTATTGGTTATTGGTCGGAGAGAAGTCTCAACCATGTCCGCATAGTTCGCGAACCGTAGGGTGACACACTTAAGGTTTGATGTCGTTTGAGTAGATATGGAATATGGAATGGAGTTTGAAGTTTTGTTCGGAGTCTCGGATGGGATCCAGGACATCACGAGGAGTTCCGGAATGGTCCGGAGAATAAGATTCATATATAGGAAGTCATATTCCAAGTTTGGAAATGATCCGGTGCATTTATGGAAGGTTCTAGAAGGTTCTAGAAAAGTCCGGAAGAAACGCACTATGGAAGGTGGAGTCCCGGAGGGACTCCACAACCCTGGCCGGCCAAACCCCAAGGGAAGGAGTCCCAGGTGGGCTCCACCATAGGTGGCCGGCCACCCCACCTCATGGGAAGGTGGGAGTCCCACCTTGAGTAGGACTCCCACCCTAGGTTTGGGGCTTCCACCTATATAAGGAGGGGCAAGGGGAGGGGGCCGGCCACCCCAAGACCACAACCTGGCCGCCCCCCTTGGCCGGCGCCCAAACCCTAGCCGCCTCCCCAACCCTAGCTGCCTCCTCCTCCACCACAACTCCCGCATACGCTTAGGCGAAGCCCTGCCGGAGCTCTCCATCACCACCGCCACCACGCCGTCGTGCTGCCGGGATTCTGAGGAGGATCTACTACTTCTGCTGCCCGCTGGAATGGGGAGAAGGACGTCGTCTTCATCAACACCGAACGTGTGACCGAGTACGGAGGTGCTGCCCGATTGTGGCACCGTCGAGATCAAGATCTTCTACGCGCTTTTGCAAGCGGCAAGTGATCGTCTACATCCACCCCGAGATCTAATCTCGTTAAGCTTTGCGAATCTTTGAGGGTTAGTCTCATCATTTCCTCGTTGCTACTGTCTACTAGATTAGATCTTGGCTTGGTTTTCGTTCTTGCGGTAGGAAATTTTTGTTTTCTATGCTACGAATCCCATCTGATCCTAATGCTCCAGAAGATGATGACTATGACACTGATGGTGAAGATGCATATCCGTCTGATGCTCGCACCATTGTTGTGTCGCAGCGTGCTCTTAATGTGTTACCTAGTGCATCTACGCAGCGCTGCAATTTGTTCCAAACAAAGGCTTTAGTTGGTCCTGACAAGGCTTGCAAGGTCATTATTGATGGCGGAAGTTGCCGCAATTTAGCAAGCAAGGAGTTGTGTACCAAGATGAAGTTGAAGTATCTACCGCACCCGCATCCATACTATATTCAGTGGTTAAGCGACAATGGTGAGATGAAGGTAAACCACATGGTGCGTGTTGAGTTTGAGATTGGACCGTATAAGGATTGCATTGATTTTGATGTGGTTCCTATGACGGTGTGTCACCTACTATTGGGTCGGCCTTGGCTCTATGACCGTTCTGTGCAAAACAATGGCCGTGCCAATACATATCACTTGGAGTACAAGGGCAAGAAAATCAACTTACAGCCTATGTCACCACAACAGATTGTCAATGAATCTCGTCAGAAAATTGAAGTAAACTTGGAGGATGCACCTTTAGATAGGCGAGAGAATTGTAATGTCGTGAGTGATATAACGAAAAGTGAGAGAGTGAACTCCTTAGTGCTTTTAGCCACCAAAGAAGACATGGGAGAATTTAGGGAAGATCCTACGGCTATGCCTCTTGTGCTTTTGTACAGGGGTATGGTTTTGGTTTCTAACGACATGACCCCTCTTCCTCTTGGTGTTTCTAATGTTTTGCAGGAATTCCGCGATGTGTTTCCGGAGGAGGCGCCAGCAGGACTACCACCATTGCGTGGTATTGAGCATCAAATTGACTTGATCCCCGGCGCCTCGCTGCCCAATAGGGCGCCATATAGAACAAATCCCGAAGAGACGAAGGAGATATAGAAGCAAGTACAAGCGCTACTCGACAAAGGTTATATCCGCATAAGCCTTAGTCCTTGTGCTGTTCCTGTTATTCTAGTTCGTAAGAAAGATGGTACATGTCGTATGTGCGTAGATTGTAGAGCTATAAACAACATTACTATTCGATATCGTCATCCTATTCCCCGTTTAGAGGATATGCTAGATGAATTGACTGGTGCTATTGTTTTCTCTAAAATTGATTTGCCTAGTGGTTATCATCAAATTAGGATGAAAGAAGGGGATGAATGGAAAACAGCCTTTAAAACAAAATTTGGTTTATATGAGTGGTTAGTAATGCCTTTTGGTTTAACTAATGCACCTAACACTTTCATGAGACTGATGAACCATGTTTTGCGTGATTTTATTGGCAAGTTTGTGGTTGTGTACTTTGATGACATATTAATCTACAACCGCAATGAATCTGATCATTCTATGCATATTCGACATGTTTTGCAAGTGTTGCGTGATAATAAACTCTATGGTAATCTTGAGAAGTGCACATTTTGCAAAGATAAGGTCATATTTCTTTGTTATGGTGTCTCTAAGCATGGAGTAGAAGTAGATGTGTCTAAAATTGAATATATTCAAAATTGGCCTACTCCCATGAATGTGAGTCAAGTAAGAAGTTTTCATGGTCTAGCTGGGTTTTATAGAAGATTTGTGCCCAACTTTAGTACTATTGCTGCACCTTTGAATGATTTGACTAAAAAGGGTGTTGTTTTTGAGTGGGGCGCAACCCAAGATCATGCTTTTGATGAACTAAAAAGATTGTTAACTTCTGCACCGTTGCTTGCACTTCCTAATTTCAATAAGCAATTTGAGATTGAATGTGATGCTAGTGGTATTGGGATTGGTGGTGTGTTGATGCAAGAGGGTCGGCCAATTTCATATTTTTTGAGAAACTTTCTGGTGCTAAGTTGAACTATCCTATATATGATAAGGAATTGTATGCTTTAATTAGAGTTCTTGAGGTTTGGCAACATTACTTGTGGCCAAAAGAATTTATCATACATTCTGATCATGAAGCTTTGAAATATCTGAAAGCCCAATCTACTTTACATAAGCGTCTTGCTAAGTGGGTTGAGGTCATCGAGTCTTTTCCATACATTATTAAGCATAAGAAGGGAAAAGATAATATTGTTGCTGATGCTCTATCTTGGAAGAATATGCTATTAACTCAACTTGATGTTAAAATTCCTGGTTTAGAGATACTATGTGATTTATATGCTACTGATCATGATTTTGCTGAACCATATCGCTTATGTGCTCTTGGTAAAGCATGGGAAAAATATCACATACATGATGGGTTCTTGTTTAGAGCTAACAAACTATGTGTTCCAGAATCGTCTGTACGTTTGCTCTTATTGCAGGAATCACATGCTGGAGGTTTGATGGGTCACTTTGGGCGTGAGAAGATGCTACTCATGCTAGCTGACCACTTTTATTGGCCAAAGATGAGGCGGGATGTGGACAGGTATGTGAAGAGATGCATTACTTGCAATAAGTCCAAGTCCAAGCTGAAGCCTCACGGTTTGTATACTCCTTTACCGGCACCTTCTGCACCTTGGGAGGAAATTAGTATGGATTTTGTGTTGGGTTTGCCACGTACTAAGAGAGGCCATGATTCTATATTTGTGGTAGTGGATAGATTTTCCAAGATGTCACACTTTATTGCCTGCCACAAGAACGACGATGCGTCGCATATTGCTAACCTGTTTTTCAGGGAGATTGTACGACTACATGGAGTTCTGAAGACTATTGTATCTGATCGTGACGTGAAGTTTATGAGCTGCTTCTGGAAAACGCTGTGGAGAAAGCTGGGGACGAAGCTACTTTTCAGTACTACTTGTCATCCCCAAACTGATGGTCAAACTGAAGTGGTGAATAGAACATTGTCATCACTATTGAGATCCATAGTCAAGAAGAACCTCAAGGAGTGGCAAGAGTGTTTGCCGCATGTGGAGTTTGCTTACAATAGGGTGGTACATTCTACCACAGAGCTGTGTCCCTTTGAGGTGGTGTATGGTTTCAAACCCATTACTCCGCTTGATTTGTTGCCTTTGCCCATACATGAGAGAGTCAATATGGAGGCATCAAAGAGGGCAGATTTTTTACGGAAGATACATGTGAAGACTAAAGAGTTGATAGAGAAGAAAGGCTAGAGCAATGCTGCAAGGATGAATAAGAAGCGCAAGGAGATATTGTTCAAGCCTGGTGATATGGTCTGGGTACATTTTCGCAAGGATAGGTTCCCGAAGATGCGGAAGTCCAAGTTGCTTCCTCGTGGTGCTGGTCCTTACAAAGTGCTTGCCAAGATCAATGATAATGCATACTCGATAGATCTTCCACTTGATGAGTTTGGTGTTAGTAATTCTTTCAATGTTGCCGATTTGACACCATATGACGGAGAAGACCTTGGAGCGTCGAGGTCGACGCCTTTGAAGGGGGGGGAGATGATGAGGACATCCCTACCTCACTACTACCTCCGTCATTGCTAGTTGAAGATGATCCTGCTGTGAAGCTCAAGTCCAATGAAGTCAGGATTGGACCTATTACAAGGGCTCGTGCGAAGCTACTTAAACAACAGGTGAACTTGTTCCTAAACAATACTTTGATTGATGAGAACTTTATACTGCCTAAGTGTTATTACTTATGTATGATCAGGTATGAAGAGGGAGCAAGCATCGCACGAGGAGGAGAGGAGCAGTTGGACATGAAGATGGACGTGAAGCTGGACAAGGAGCTGGACATGAAGATATTCCATGGACGCGCAAGGGAGGAGCGGGAGGCATGCGCGAGAGAGGAAGAAGAAGTCCAGGCCGGCCTAGCATCCGGTCAGATCGGCCACCACGCCGGCGCGCCCGGTCACCGGCCCGGTCCAACCGGACAATACGCCGGACCCACCCCGGCGCCAACCGGACGACCCGTTGATGGAAACCGGATGGGTTACTTCAGAGCACGTCCCGCGCCCGGTCAGCACCCGGCGCCAGGCCCAGTTTGAACCGGCCTGCCCGGTCCCAGGCCCGGTCGACCGGCCCCCAGACCGGCCGAGTCCGAGTCTGTCTCGACCAGATCTATTCTGGGTCGGTTATTTTCGTACTTTTTCGACCTGAGGTCGTCCTGAACTCCTATATAAGTGCCCAGGACGCCCCCAAAGTAGCTTTAGACCACGTTTAAGATACACCCTAGTTTTTAGTTGTTTGCTATGCAAAACTATTGAATCCGTACACCATATTGCTTGATTTGGTGTAGATCTGAAAGTCTTGTGTGATCTGCTGTTCCATTGGGAATTAGGAGGTTGCAACTTACCGCTTCGTGGTCGGCGGCTACGTGCGCAAGTGTGTGGAGTTGCGAATATCTTGCAGGGTTGAGAGCTGTTGCATTGACGACAGGGACCAATCGAGAGATCTCGTTGCGTCATACAAATTATCATCCACTACATCGTCGTGTTCATCCGTTGTGTTCATCCCGTGATCATCATCACCTCCGTTGCTTACTGAGAAGATCGGGACATCCCTTATCCCGTTCATCACCTCCCACATCTGAGACTCGGACCAAGTGAGATCAGGGTACCTGACAACGTGAAACACTGCTTCCTGGCATGTTGCAAAATAAGCGTCCATCTCAGAAGCTGGAGCCGAGATTGTCTTCACAAATGTAGCTTACGTCGGGTAGATACCATCAGCTAGATAGAACCCATTGTTGTATGTGTGGCAGTTTACCTCAAAGTTCACGGCATTAACTTGTCCCTCAGCTAGCCTGGAAAACACCAGAGGACGCTGCAACACGTTGATATCATTGTTTGTTCCTACCATGCGAAAAAAGCATGCCAAATCCAGAGGTCATGGTCTGCCACCGCCTCTAGAATGACACTGCATACACAGTATGCCCCTTGTAGATTCCCTGCCAAGAAAAAGTGCAATTCTTCCAGCCCAGTGCATAGAGTCAATGCTTCTGAGTATCCCGGGAAACCCCTGTGCTGCATTATTTTCCAGGATCCGAGCTGTATCATCTGTTCTTGGTGCTCGAATATAGTCTTTACCAAACACCTCTATGACGGCTCGGCAAAACCTATAGAGAGTCTCTGAACATGTCGACTCCGCCATCCGCAAGTAGTCATTGGTTGTATCTGGAGGAGCTCTGTATGCAAGACAGCGCATTGCAGCACTGCACTTTTGGATTGAGGTGAAGCCCCACAAACCTGTGCAATCTTGCTTGATCATGAAATAGTCGTCGTACTCCCTGACGCCGAGGACAATCTTCATGAAAAATTCCTTGTTCATCCTAAATTACCGGCGCCAAAATTCCTTCGGTGAATGAGTCGCGTTGTCGGCAAAGTAGTCGGCATTAAGCAGCATGACGCCGACTTGACGATGCCGCTTGATGTTCCTCGTCTTGCCTGAATTTGAGCCGCCGCGTCGATGCACGACGAACAAAGGCTAGCAACGCGGAGCAAGCTCATCAGAATCGGGTGCTACTATTGCCGCCGGACAGCCTCAGCATTCTTCTCTTCCGAGAAAAGTTGCACCATCATCTCGTCGTTGTTGTCCATCGCGGCAATCCGACAAACACCTTGTTGGCGGGGTGGTTGTGCGGCGGTGGCGGCGACCTCTGTTCCGGTCGAAACAGCAGCCGCCGGTCGAGGGGGTGGCGGCCGTGTCGATGGACGGTGGTTCTTGGACAGGCGGTGGTGTCTATTGCAAGAAGGGGCGCGACGGCGACGGTAGCGATCTAGAGGGGTGGAAGTCAGCTCGGGAGTGGGTGGGAGGTGGGGAAAGCGGTGCGTCTGGCTGTCAGGCGGAGCCCACGTGCGGTTTCTGACGTGTTGCGAGGCGCCGATGTGCCCGATCCGCGCCCTCTACAAAGGGGCCAACACGGGGTTGCCATCGCTTCTATTGAGCTTGAAAACTAGCCGACGCTTTTTGGGACGCGCCGGTGTGAGCCCCTTTTGGCCACCGGCCCCAAAATGCTAACGGGCTGCTATGGGGCGCTCCGATGTAGATGCTCTAAGGGCAGCCACAATATGCGCCAAATAGCTATGCCGAATAGCAAATTTGGAAATTGGCTCCGCTTTGCAACATTGTGAGGGCATTGCTAGATAAAAATTATGACGTGGGAGAAAAAAAGTACTCCTGCCACCAAATTTCTGCAGCCATTAAAACATTGGACCAGTTACATGTCCTTCTCTCTCCTCTCTTTATAGCGTTTTCTTTGTTTTGGGCTATGGAAAAATAAGAAGAGAACATAGATTTTTTAAAACAAATTCTACATGTTGTTGGCTTGGTGTTGGATTTTTTTTGGCAATCTACACAATGTGGGAAAGTTAGCCATGTGACACCAAACCTATTTTTCGTTACAGTGGCATATTTGACTTTTGGCAACACTATGGCTAATAAGCTGCCCTTAGAGCCTGGAGAGTAAAAGACTCATCGACTAACTTTCACTTCCCCCTCCCCCCTCTCACCCTGCTAGAGTACCTGAGCGTTTCATCCACCGCATCTGGCCGGACCAAGGCCCTCTCCAACGGCGCTGCCGTCGGAGAGTGGCTGAGGTGCCGCGCCAGTCCTCGTAGTGTGTATAGCTGTAGGTTTGGCCGTTGTGTCTGGAGGCGTGCACAGATCTCAGTTGACCAGATCTTGTGCAACCGATGGTGGCTTATCTCCGGCGAGCTCCAATGAGTGGAGCTGCTGGTTTCCATCGTCGGCGCAATCATCTCCGTCAATAAGGTCAAGGGTGGCCGTCCAGCAATCTTCGCTGTTGTCTTCATGTCTCTCTTCCTTCTGGCCGGCCGTGGAGGCGAGGAGAGGGAGAGAGGCAGGGACAACTCCGCTCGATCTGCTGGCCGGTGGGGGTCCTCCACTGATCTGACGCATTGCGCAGCGTAGATCAGTTGCCTGCAGAGCGCCCCGGCAAGCTTCCATGGAAGAATGAGCCGGAGATGCCTCTAATGGTGAGCCCCTGTTTCAATAAGCGCAACCGTCTTCTCCGTTGTGTCGCTGCTCCTTGATGCGTGCAGTTAACACACGTCCGTTGGGAACCCCAAGAGGAAGGTGTGATGCGTACAGTAGCAAGTTTTCCCTCAGTAAGAAACCAAGGTTATTGAACCAGTAGGAGTCAAGGAACACGTGAAGGTTGTTGGTGACGGAGTGTAGTGCGGCGCAACACCAGGGATTCCGGCGCCAACGTGGAACCTGCACAACACAATCAAAGTACTTTGCCCCAACGTAACAGTGAGGTTGTCAATCTCACCGGCTTGCTGTAAACAAAGGATTAACCTTATAGTGTGGAAGATGATGTTTGTTTGCGAAGAACAGTAAAGAACAAGTATTGCACTAGATTGTATTTCAGATGTAAAGAATGGACCGGGGTTCACAGTTCACTAGTGGTGTCTCTTCCATAAGATAAATAGCATGTTGGGTGAACAAATTACAGTTGGGCAATTGACAAATAAAGAAGGCATAACAATGCACATACATATATCATGATGAGTACTATGAGATTTAATCAGGGCATTACGACAAAGTACATAGACCGCTATCCAGCATGCATCTATGCCTAAAAAGTCCACCTTCAGGTTATCATCCGAACCCCTTCCAGTATTAAGTTGCAAACAATGACAATTGCATTAAGTATGGTGCGTAATGTAATCAACACAAATATCCTTAGACAAAGCATTGATGTTTTATCCCTAGTGGCAACAGCACATCCACAACCTTAGAACTTTCTGTCACCGTCCTGCATTCAATGGAGGCATGAACCCACTATCGAGCATAAATACTCCCTCTTGGAGTTACAAGTATCAACTTGGCCAGAGCCTCTACTAGCAACGGAGAGCATGCAAGAACATAAACAACACATATATGATAGATTGATAATCAACTTGACATAGTATTCAATATTCATCGGATCCCAACAAACACAACATGTAGCATTACAAATAGATAATCTTGATCATGATAGGCAGCTCACAAGATCTAACATGATAGCACAATGAGGAGAAGACAACCATCTAGCTACTGCTATGGACCGATAGTCCAGGGGTGAACTACTCACACATCGATCCGGAGGCGATCATGGTGATGAAGAGACCTCCGGAAGATGATTCCCCTCTCCGGCAGTGTGCCGGAGGCGATCTCCTGAATCCCCCGAGATGGGATTGGCGGCGGCGGCATCTCTGGAAGGTTTTCCGTATCGTGGCTCTCGGTACTGGGGGTTTCGCGACGAAGGCTTTAAGTAGGCGGAAGGGTAGGTTTAGGGGCGACACGAGGGCCCCACACAACAGGGCGGCGCGGGCCCAGCCCTGGCCACGTGGCCCTGGCGTGGCGGCGCCTCGTCGCCCCACTTCGTAATCCTTTCGGTCTTCTGGAAGCTTCGTGGAAAAATAAGATCCTGGGCGTTGATTTCGTCCAATTCCGAGAATATTTCCTTTGTAGGATTTCTGAAACCAAAAATAGCGAAAACAAAGAATCGGCTCTTCGGCATCTCGTCAATAGGTTAGTGCCAGAAAATGCATAATAATGACATATAATGTGTATAAAACATGTGAGTATCATCATAAAAGTAGCATGGAACATAAGAAATTATAGATACGTTTGAGACGTATCAAGCATCCCCAAGCTTAGTTCCTACTCGCCCTCGAGTAGGTAAACGATAACAAGGATAATTTCTGAAGTGACATGCTATCATAATCTTGATCAGTACTATTGTAAAGCATATGAGATGAATGCAGCGATTCGAAGCAATGGTGAAGACAATGAATAAACAAATGAATCATATAGCAAAGACTTTTCATGAATAATACTTTCAAGACAAGCATCAACAGGACTTGCATAAGAGTTACTCATAAAGCAATAAATTCTTAGTAGAAAGCTTTGAAACAACACAAAGGAAGATATAAGTTTCAGCGGTTGCTTTCAACTTCAACATGTTTATCTCATGGATAATTGTCAACATAAAGCAATATAACAAGTGCAATAGGTAGATATGTAAGAATCAATTCACACAGTTGACACAAGTGTTTGCTTCTAAGATAGAAAGAATAGGTAAACTGACTCAACAATAAAGTAGAAGAATGGCCCTTCGCAGAGGGAAGCATGGATTACTATTTTTGTGCTAGAGCTTTTCATTTTGAAAATAGAAACAATTTTGTCAACGGTAGTAATAAATCATATGTGTTATGTATAAGATATCCTATAAGTTGCAAGCCTCATGCATAGTATACCAATAGTGCTCGCACCTTGTCCTAATTAGCTTGGATTAACATGGATTATCATTGCATAGCATATGTTTCAACCAAGTGTCACAAAGGGGTACCTCTATGCCGCCTGTACAAAGGTCTAAGGAGAAAGTTCGCATTGGATTTCTCGCTTTTGATTATTCTCAACTTAGACATCCATACCGGGACAACATAGACAACAAATAATGGACTCCTCTTTAATGCATAAGAATTCAACAACAGATAAAATTCTCATAAGAGATTGAGGATTAATTGTCCAAACTGAAACTTCCACCATGGATCATGGCTTTAGTTAGCGGCCCAATGTTCTTCTCTAACAATATGCATACTCAAACCATTTGATCACGAAAATCGCCCCTTACTTTAGACAAGACGAACATGCATAGCAACTCACATGATATTCAACAAAGGTAAAAGTTGATGGCGTCCCCAGAAACATGGTTACCGCTCAACAAGCAACTTATTAAGAAATAAGATACATAAGTACATATTCTTCACCACAATAGTTTTTAAGGCTATTTTCCCATGAGCTAAATATTGCAAAGACAAAGGATAGAATTTTAAAGGTAGCACTCAAGTAATTTACTTTGGAATGGCAGAGAAATACCATGTAGTAGGTAGGTATGATGGACACAAATGACATAGTTTTTGGCTCAAGGATTTGGATGCACGAGAAGTAATCCCTCTCAATACAAGGCTTAGGCTAGCAAGGTTGTTTGAAGCAAACTCAAGTATAAAACGGTGCAGCAAGACTCACATATGAACATATTGTAAGCATTATAAGACTTCGTCTCCTTGTTGTTCAAACACCTTAACCAGAAAATATCTAGACTCTAGAGAAACTAATCATGCAAACCAAATTTTAACAAGCTCTATGTAGTTCTTCATTAATAGGTGCAAAGTACATGATGCAAGAGCTTAAACATGATCTATATGAGCACACCAATTGCCAAGTATCAAATTATTCGAGACATTATACCAATTACCACATGCAGCATTTTCTGTTTCCAACCATATATCAATGAACGAAGTAGTTCAACCTTCGCAATGAACATTAAGAATAAAGCTAAGAACATATGTGTTCATACGAAACAGTGGAGCGTGTCTCTCTCCCAAACAAAGAATGCTAGGATCCGATTTTATTCAAACAAAAACAAAAATAAAAACAAACAGACGCTCCAAGTAAGGCACATAAGATGTGACGGAATAAAAATATAGTTTCACTAGAGGTGACCTGATAAGTTGTCCATGAAGAAGTGATGCTTGGGCATCCCCAAGCTTAGATGCGTGAGTCTTCTTAAAATATGCAGGGATGAACCACGGGGGCATCCCCAAGCTTAGACTTTTCACTCTTCTTGATCATATTGTATCATCCTCCTCTCTTGACCCTTGAAAACTTCCTCCACACCAAACTCGAAACAAACTCATTAGAGGGTTAGTGCATAATTGAAAATTCATATATTCAGAGGTGACATAATCATTCTTAACACTTCTGGACATTGCACAAAGCTACTGAAAGTCAATGGAACAAAGAAATCCATCAAACATAGCAAAACAGGCAATGCGAAATAAAAGGCAGAATCTGTCAAAACAGAACAGTCCGTAAAGACAAATTTTTATGGGGCACTTAACTTGCTCAGATGAAAAAGCTCAAATTTAATGAAAGTTTTGTACATATCTGAGGATCACGCACGTAAATTGGCAGATTTTTCTGAGTTACCTACAGAGAATTCTACTCAAATTCGTGACTGTAAGAAATCTGTTTTTGCGCAGTAATCCAAATCTAGTATCAACATTACTATCAAAGACTTTACTTGGCACAATAATGCAATAAAATAAAGATAAGGAGAGGTTGCTACAGTAGTAACAACTTCCAAGACTCAAATATAAAATAAAAGTGCAGAAGTAAAATAATGGGTTGTCTCCCATAAGCGCTTTTCTTTAACGCCTTTCAGCTAGGCGCAGAAAGTGTGAATCAAGTATTATCAAGAGATGAAGCATCAACATCATTACCAGGGGGGTTGGGAGTTTTCTCAACAATGCATTGTATCTTGTATATATAAGTAACTCCTCTTTCGTTGCTCCTAGGCTTACTATCCTCATCAAACAAATTTTCAGGAACAAGCCAAGCATAGTTATTTTCTAGAGCTTCATGCATTCCTAGGAGCTTACTAGGTATCGGTACCTTAATCTCCCCACCATCATTAACATTATTAGTGTACTTTATTCTATCCATGTCCATCTTTTCAAGTGTTTTTGCAAAATCGGTATAAAAGCCAAGCCTCTTATGCTTAATAAAAACTTTTCTAACTTCTTTAACTATATCATAAAATTCTCTAAGAAGGACTTCTAAAACAAAATCTCTCTTTTCTCCTCTTTCCATATCAGAGAGCGTAAGAAACATATGTTGAATTATATGATTAAGATTAACGAATCTAGTTTCCAACATGCGTACTAAAGAGGCAGAAGCACTTTCATAAGTAGGAACAACTTTTACCAAGGATCTATCTTCAAAATCTTCAACCATACTAACATGAGTGAAAAATGCTTCTATATTATCCCTTCCAATGATAGACCCTCGTCCTACCGGTATGTCTTTTAGAGTGTACTTAGGAGGAAACATGATGAAATAAACAAAAGGTAAATAAAGTAAAACTAGCAACTATTTTTTTTTGTATTTTTGATATAAAGAGCAAACAAAGTAGTAAATAAAATAAAGTAAAGCAAGACAAAAACAAAGTAAAGAGATTGGATGTGGGAGACTCCCCTTGCAGCGTGTCTTGATCTCCCCGGCAACGGCGCCAGAAAAAGAGCTTGATGCGTGCAGTTAACACACGTCCGTTGGGAACCCCAAGAGGAAGGTGTGATGCGTACAGTAGCAAGTTTTCCCTCAGTAAGAAACCAAGGTTATCGAACCAGTAGGAGTCAAGGAACACGTGAAGGTTGTTGGTGACGGAGTGTAGTGCGCCGCAACACCAGGGATTCCGGCGCCAACGTGGAACCTGCACAACACAATCAAAGTACTTTGCCCCAACGTAACAATGAGGTTGTCAATCTCACCGGCTTGCTGTAAACAAAGGATTAACCGTATAGTGTGGAAGATGATGTTTGTTTGCGAAGAACAGTAAAGAACAAGTATTGCAGTAGATTGTATTTCAGATGTAAAGAATGGACCGGGGTCCACAGTTCACTAGTGGTGTCTGATGCGTGCAGTTAACACACGTCCGTTGGGAACCCCAAGAGGAAGGTGTGATGCGTACAGTAGCAAGTTTTCCCTCAAAAAGAAACCAAGGTTTATCGAACCAGTAGGAGCCAAGAAGCACGTTGAAGGTTGATGGCGGCGGAGTGTAGTGCGGCGCAACACCAGGGATTCTGGCGCCAACATGGAACCTGCACAACACAATCAAAGTACTTTTCCCCAACGTAATAGTGAGGTTGTCAATCTCACCGGCTTGCTGTAAACAAAGGATTATATGTATAGTGTGGAAGATGATGTTTGTTTGCGAAGAACAGTAAAGAACAATTGCAGTAGATTGTATTTCAGATGTAAAGAATAGGACCGGGGTCCACAGTTCACTAGCGGTGTCTCTCCCATAAGATAAACAGATGTTGGGTGAACAAATTACAGTTGGGCAATTGACAAATAAAGAAGGCATAACAATGCACATACATATATCATGATGAGTACTATGAGATTTAATCAGGGCATTACGACAAAGTACATAGACCTCTATCCAGCATGCATCTATGCCTAAAAAGTCCACTTTCAGGTTATCATCCAAACCCCTTCCGGTATTAAGTTGCAAGCAACAGACAATTGCATTAAGTATGGTGCGTAATGTAATCAACACAAATATCCTTAGACAAAGCATCGATGTTTATCCCTAGTGGCAACAAAGACATCCACAACCTTAGAACTTTCTCACATCGTCCTGCATTTAATGGAGTCATGAACCCACTATCGAGCATAAATACTCCCTCTTGGAGTCACAAGTATCAACTTGGCCAGAGCCTCTACTAGCAACGGAGAGCATGCAAGAACATAAATAACATATATGATAGATTGATAATCAACTTGACATAGTATTCAATATTCATCGGATCCCAACAAACACAACATGTAGCATTACAGATAGATGATCTTGATCATGATAGGCAGCTCACAAGATCTAACATGATAGCACAATGAGGAGAAGACAACCATCTAGCTACTGCTATGGACCCATAGTCCAGGGGTGGACTACTCACACATCAATCCGGAGGCGATCATGGCGATGAAGAGACCTCCGGGAGATGATTCCCCTCTCCGGCAGGGTGCCGAAGGCGATCTCCTGAATCCCCCGAGATGGGATTGGCGGCGGCTGCGTCTCTGGAAGGTTTTCCATATCGTGGCTCTCGGTACTGGGGGTTTCGCGACGAAGACTATATGTAGGCGAAAGGGTAGGTCAGGGGGCGTCACGAGGGCCCCACACAACAGGCCGGCGCGGCCAGGGCTTGGGCCGCGCCGCCCTAGTGTGTGGCCACCTCGTGGCCCCACTTCGTTTCCTCTTCGGACTTCTGGAAGCTTCGTAGAAAAATAGGACCCTGGGCGTTGATTTCGTTCAATTCCGAGAATATTTCCTTACTAGGATTTCTGAAACCAAAAATAGCAGAAAACAGCAACTGGCTCTTAGACATCTCGTCAATAGGTTAGTGCCGGAAAATGCATAATAATGACATATAATGTGTATAAAACATGTGAGTATCATCAATAAAGTAGCATGGAACATAAGAAATTATAGATACGTTTGGGACGTATCAGTGTCTCTCCCAAAAGATAAATAGCATGTTGGGTGAACAAATTACAGTTGGACAATTGACAAATAAAGAAGGCATAACAACGCACATACATATATCATGATGAGTACTATGAGATTTAATCAGCGCATTACGACAAAGTACATAGACCGCTATCCAGCATGCATCTATGCCTAAAAAGTCCATCTTCAGGTTATCATCCGAACTCCTTCTAGTATTAAGTTGCAAACAACAGACAATTGCATTAAGTATGGTGCGTAATGTAATCAACACAAATATCCTTAGACAAAGCATTGATGTTTTATCCCTAGTGGCAACAGCACATCCACAACCTTAGAACTTTCTCACATCGTCCTGCATTCAATGGAGGCATGAACCCAATATCGAGCATAAATACTCCCTCTTGAAGTTACAAGTATCAACTTGGCCAGAGCCTCTACTAGCAACGGAGAGCATGCAAGAACATAAACAACACATATATGATCGATTGATAATCAACTTGACATAGTATTCAATATTCATTGGATCCCAACAAACACAACATGTAGCATTACAAATAGATGATCTTGATCATGATAGGCAGCTCACAAGATCTAACATGATAGCACAATGAGGAGAAGACAACCATCTAGCTACTGCTATGGACCCATAGTCCAGGGGTGAACTACTCACACATCGATCCGGAGGCGATCATGGTGATGAAGAGACCTCCGGGAGTTGATTCCCCTCTCCGGCAGGGTGCCGGAGGCGATCTCCTGAATCCCCCGAGATGGGATTGGCGGCTGCGACGTCTCTGGAAGGTTTTCCGTATCGTGGCTCTCGGTACTGGGGGTTTTGCGACGAAGGCTTTAAGTAGGCGGAAGGGTAGGTTTAGGGCAACACGAGGGCCCCACACAACAGGGCGGCGCGGGCCCAGCCCTGGCCGCGCGGCCCTGGCGTGGCGGCGCCTCGTCGCCCCACTTCGTAATCCTTTCGGTCTTCTAGAAGCTTCGTGGAAAAATAAGACCCTTGGCGTTGATTTCGTCCAATTCCGAGAATATTTCCTTTGTAGGATTTCTGAAACCAAAAACAACAGAAAACAGCAACTGGCTCTTCGGCATCTCGTCAATAGGTTAGTGCCGGAAAATGCATAATAAAGACATATAATATGTATAAAACATGTGAGTATCATCATAAAAGTAGCATGGAACATAAGAAATTATAGATACGTTTGAGACGTATCACTCCTCCCCTCCTCTCGGCCGGCCTTGGTGGCGAGGGAGAGGTCGTGGATGGACGCATCGTCGTCAGCGTTCGCAAGTGGTGGTCCGGTGGATCTTTGGAATCTGTGATCCAGGCAGCAACTTCCAAGCGGCGGCGCCTTTTCTCCGCGGCTATCTCCGGTCACAAGGGTGGCCCTGCTGCGCTCGGCCGACACGGCACGAGCTTCTACTTCCTCCTTCGGGTGAGGATCTTCATCGGCCTCGGTGTGGCGTCCATCGCTGCAGCTTCCCCAAGTGGTTTCGTCCCCGGTGGAAGCAGCGGCGGCCACGCCGGAGAGTCAACCTTCATCGGCGTTGACAAAGGACTCGATTGCGTTTTCGATTTTTCATCTGGGGTGTTTGTTGTAAAACTGAGGGACTCTATTGTAATTTTTTTTTCTTATCTGTCCTTCTTGAAGTTGTAACCCCCCTGCCGATATAATACAGATTCCAGGGCCCTCTGGCCCTTTGTGTTTAAAAAAAAAAGAGCCCGGATAGTATAAATTGTTGCATGGGCCTATGTTCGCCTTTTCATTATTTTTGTGTTATTCTTCGGATAAATGTTACCCTTTACTATTATTTATCAAGACTAATAAGCTGGATCCACATGTCTCAAGATAAATGCTGCAGCTAAATAGTACTAAACAATTGAGCACATAATCGTTAGGGCCATTGCCAACATGGTAATCTCTCACTATAGAGTAAGAATAGACAAATTATAGCATAATGAACCAAATATGTCCACCCAACCAATTCTGGTAGATAGAGCAAAAGATGTAAAAATATCACAACTAAGGAAGAAATAGGCTAAATTGTTCAAAAATTGATAACAATTGTCGCAAGGTCTAAAGGTGCAATAAACTCTTAGAAATATAAGACATGTTGGCCGATGGCTACTGTGCGCCAATTATAAAGGATGCCGACTTTGTCTTTTTAGAAAAATGGATATTTGCTTGTCCATGCTAGCTTTTGGGAAGGAATTATAAGAACAACAAAAAGGAAAACTATACTCTCGCTTTCGCCGCGCGTTGTTCCCTTATCTTTTGTGTAGAGGCACTACCAAAGTACCAAAGAGAGCTGCTAATTCGTTTCATTAATAAAAAACCAAACTCATTCCACGGTCAAAAAGCAAAAGAAAGTCATCTTAATTTAGACTTCGCGTGCCAATTCAGACTATCAGCCATATATAATGGGGCACACATCCTGTTTGTCACAAGTAATGGGTGATCTAATTGCGTCCATGGGTCGTGTGCTTTTGTTCCGTAGCATCATCAACACTTGAACAGCTTCGTTCCGTGTCTTCCACGCCAGATAAGCGGTTCACTCATCCACTCGTTTTCGACGCTGTCATGGTGATATCTTGCACAGTCTCTCCATCTGTCCTGTCGTGGGTCCTCCCGGCGTTGCCGCTAGATACCATACTGGCGGCTCGTTAAAGCACAGCCACTACGCAACGCTCCTGTAATCATGCCACGTACTTATCGGCTGTGTTGTTCTTTCTGAACCGAAACTCAGTTTAGTTTTCTGTGGACTTCCAAACCATAGAATTTCCTTGTGCTATCCATGAGCTACAACAACAGGAGTTTTTTTGAGGCGCACATTTGGTTGCAACTAAGATTTAACTACCCTGATGTTTCCACTTGCCATCTGTCTGCAAATGTAGATTGATTGATCGTAAACAAGAGACTGACGGATCTCAGACAACCATCCATTAAACAACCCGACAATTTCACAGCCCCCAGTTTACGAACAAGAATCTCTTTTGGGGCTAAAGAATCTCCGAGAAAATGATTAAAAGGCGTGGTACAAATTCTTCTTCTCCCACTAACAATTGTCTATTACAAAAGCTTCTTGAAAGCAATTCGATCTTTCAGAAAAGAGAAGGCTGCCATCTGTAACTGGAAAAAGGTCGAGATATCCAGAGAGGGGAACCTTCTTCCAGTTCTTCTCCCTTGTTCAGGTTATCAGTGGAATCCCATCGGAGAGAATCTACAGTCCAATCGAACAAGCATTTCATCCAGCCAGAAGTCAAACGAATTGAGAAGAAAACGCAAATACTGCTGTATTCTAGTAGTTCTAGCTAGGCTAGCTAAAAACGACGAAAAATATATCCAAACGCTCAAATGCTCGACGAAAACGCGGCGAATTACACGCCATTAATTTCTACAGTTCACAAGGTTTGTTGGTTTCTCGTGGGCTGTGGATGTCGACCGCCGACGTCGTCACGGCCGCGCCGCCGCCGGCGAGGGCGAGGCCGCCCCCTTCCTGCTCGACTCGGCGTCATCCCTTCCCCTCCTGGTGGAGCCGTCCCAGCCCTTCCGCACGGACCCGTCGCCTCCCCCGCGGGCCCACGACATGGTCCTGGCCAGGAACCCCTGCCACCGCCGCCCGCCGTGGCTGCTGCCGACACCGCCCGCGTTGCCGAAGCTGCTGCCCCCGGGCCCGGCGCGCCGTCCTCCGCGCGAGCTCCCGTCGGGGCTCATGCCGGAGATGTCGATGAGGCTGGTGGCGTGGCGCAGGCGGCGCGCCGTGAGCACCTGCTCCCGCACGTGGTGCGGCAGCCGCAGCGTGAACCTCTCGTGGTCGCTCCGCGCGGCGGCCTCGGCGGACGCCGCGAAGCGCGAGTGGCCCGTGGAGTTGGACCTCGGCAGCCGCGCCGCCCGCCGCTCGCTGCGCAGCGTCTCCAGCTCCATCGCCTCCTCCTTCCTGTCGTCCTCGTCGCTCTCCTCCTCCTCTTCCTGCTGCGCCGGCGGCACCGCAATCGCCACTGCGTGCGGCGGCGACGGGGTCGGCGAGTGGGAGGTTTGACGCCGCGGCGTCGTCGGCTCGGGCGACGGGGGCGCAATTGCGGCCGGTAGGGGCGACGGCGGCGGCGGGGGCTTCTCGAGGTTGGCGCGGCAGAGCGGGCAGGTGACCCGGGTCTCGAGCCAGGGGTCGATGCACTCGGGGTGGAAGACGTGGGAGCAGTGCGGGAGCAGGCGGAGGTCGTCGCCCTCCTCGAACGCCGTGAGGCACACGGCGCACTCCAGCTCGCCCCGCCCGATCGTGTGCTCCCTGACCTCCCGGTACGGCACGATCGGGAAGGTGGCCACCACCGCCGGGTCCAGGCCGCGCTTGCCCCTCCTCGACGGGCCCCCCACCGGGATGTTGCGGCCCAGCGGCGCGCCGCCCTCGCCCGCGAGGCGGCACTGGTTGATGTAGGCGCAGAAGAAGAGCAGGAAGAAGAAGACGCTGATCGCCACCGTGATGACCGTCGACATGGTGCGCCCGAACGGCGTTGGCCTCGGCGGCGGCGGCGGCTGCTGCGCTGGCGGCTGGGGCGTAGGCTGCCCGCCGACGATGATGGCCGCGCCGGCGGCGAGGAGGCAGAGGGCGACGAGGAGGTGCCCGCGCGCCCCCATCATCGGAACAACAGAATTGTGATTGCCTGGCGAAATTACTAGCAGCTACGCGGTGCGGCGCCGGTCTACTTCAATCGAGGGCGAGAGGCGGTGGTGTGGTGCGGTACTGCGGTGTGCTACGACGCTATAGCGGCGGCGCCCAAATCCCAAATTCCCACCTCCCTTTTCTTTCTAGGGTAGAAACTTCTGACGAGTGGAGACTTCCCTTTTTGCTCTTTTTTCCGCACATCAGGATTGATCTTTGTTGACTAATTTTAGCGACACTAAATGCTGTCTCGCGATGATATGCAGGGTAGGCGAGGAGTACTAACTATACCGACCGACCGTTACGCGATGCAGGGGAGGCGAGTAGTAGTGCAGTATTTGGGAATACTTCAGTGTTTTCTTTACAAGAATATACTGTATTTCAGTGTTCTGGAAAGCTGTGGATGTGGTTGATTATACCCAATGACGCCATGGAAGAAACGCCAAGAAATCCTTAAACAAGTTCATCCGATCGTGACAGGTTTTTTATGTGCAAAGCAATCATGTCTATCTCGCCCACACCACACACCACCAGCTGACGAACATGAGAAACATCAGAACAACCTGGTGAAGTGCATATAGGACAACAGGGTGAAGAGTAGTGTGATCAGTTGGGAGATGTTGTCGCTTACCGGTGCAGAGCAGTTGCACCTGGAGAAGCAACCATGTGCCACACACACGATTCGTGTGCGCTACAGGTGTGCCTCCAGATGCAATCACTTGCCAACTCTAGCTTCAGACGCAAGCGCTTGGTCATGATACACCTGGAAATAAGATTCCCATCTGCCTCGACAGAATTACGCGCAAATTAATATCGAGTCCATTATTATTTCGGTTCACGCCATAAAACAGTGTCAGGCTCACGGGGACTCGCTTGCCCTGCTCGTTAGTATACAACTCTTCTGCAGCATCAGTTCTCTAAAGCTATCCGCCGTCTCGGTAAAACCGGCGCCCAGGAAAGCATCAAACAGCTTATTGCAGGCGGAGATGTCGAACTCCGGAGCTTTCGATCGCTGCCACTCATCCACAACCTCCGCGGCATCCTTCAGCTGCCCACACATCAGGTAGGAGGAGAGCACGCAGACGTAGTTCCGGCTAGTCATCCTCTGCGAGGTCATCTGCATCGATTTCCATATGTCCTTGACCCTCTCCAGGTTGCCGAGACCGGCGTGCAAGATGACGAGGAAGTCGTACGTTATCCACTCCCTCTGGCTGATCTTCGCCTCGGCTTCCACCAGCGAATTCCCAGAGCCGACAAGCTGAGTGGCATCTACGTAGATGCTTGCGAGGTTTCGGTACAGTGCCCATCCTTCGTTGGAGTTTGGATCTCTCAACATCTCGTCGAGAATTCCCTTGAATACCTCAAGATCCATGGATGCGGCAGCTGCGCTGACACGGAGGTTGTATGTGAAAAGGTCTGGGGAAACATTTGCCATCTTCAGCTCTTCAGCAATGGTTGGAACCTTATCGAGCTCGCCTACAGAGATATACAACGTCATCATCTCATTGTAAACCAGGACGTCAATGGAGAGGTTGGCAGCCTTCATTCTCTCAAATAGTCTCTCAGCTTTGTCTGTCATCTTTGATCGAGCGTAGGAATGCAGGAGTGCAGTATATGCTTCCAGTGATTTGGCTCCAGGTGGAAGCTTCTCAAAAAAGTCTTCCGCCGCAGTAGCACCAAAAACTTTGGTAATCAAGTCAATGCGCATTCCATAGTCGTTCTCAGATAAATCTGACTCGTGATGCGTCTTCATCCACTCAGCTACCTGCAAAATTCAAAGTTCAGAACTAATGATCTTGGTTTCTTCCTTTTCTTCTTATACAGGATAAATATAGAAGCCTTTGTCAAACTGTTTGATTGTGTTTGTAAGCATTTCATAAGTAACCACTATGAAGAAACAGATAGAACGGGCTTTATGAATATGTGCTTTGAGCATTTCATAGGTATCAGAATAAACCAATTGTGCGGCACTGCACGATAAGCAACTCAAACAATGATCAAAGGTATCAGAATAAACAAGAAGAGATAGAGAGAATGTGTCGTATGTGCTTTAAGCATCAAATAGGTGAAGGTTCAATGCCTAGCTCTTTTCATGGCCGAAGGGTACTGTTTTCATATATAGTATAACATATCAAGAGCAGATACCTTCCCCACTTTTGTAGACAAGTAAATTAAGATGTCTAATCATTTGGCCGAAGGGTACTGTTTTCATATATAATATAACATATCAAGAGCAGATACCTTCCCCACTTTTGTAGAATAAGTAAATTAAGATGCCTAATCATTTGGTACACTACAGAATGATGGACTGCATCATTCCGATATAAAATGGCACAGATAGATGTTTAAAATGTTTAACTGGCGACAACTAGCTTCCTGGTACTCCTCAAGACACCGAATTGCAGGTTACAAGCTTACAGCTCCTTTGTGACTCTATATGAGCATCTCTACAGCCCTTGCAATCAATTTAACTTGTAGAGAAGAACAGCAAATCACATAAATTCCATTGAAATGCTCCATAGCTTGCACCGCCACTTATATACTAGTAAATATGTCCAGACTTCGACTATGGAAGCATCACTTCCAGTGAAAATAGTACTCCCTCCATCCATAAAAGGATGTCGGAGATTTTTCTAAATTTGGATGTATCTATACACTAAATAGTGTGTCCAGATACAACTAAATTTAGATAAACCTGCGAAATCCTTTTATGTAGAGAGGTAGTAGTAGAATGAACCCACGGCACAACTCAGGTTTAAGAGCCTTATCCTTTGTGCCGATACAGACCAATAAGGCATTCTACAAGGCAGTAAACATGCTAGCTACGATTTCTGCTAGTACACAAATCTACATCGGCAACATTTCACGACCATTTCCAAACGAATTAGGACCGGATCGTATCACAGTGCCGCATACTACACGAACTTACATCTGTACCAAATCGTTCCACGAACTCCTCTATAATTGGCTAATCAGAAGAGAGAAGGGATCTGGGAGTGCGCGAACCTCGAGCGCGTGCTTGAAGCGGCGGGCGCGGCTGAGATCGCGGGCGATGCGGCGGAGCTCCGGCGCGGGGGCGGCGCGGCCCTCGCCGGCCCACTTCTCGAGCGCCTCCGTGGCGCTGCGCTTCGCCAGCCGCAGCCGGAAGACGCGGCTCCTCAGGTCGTCCCCCTCGCCTCCGACTATGACCGCTTCGTCAACGTCAGCCGCGATGCCCGGGGTAGCGGCGGCAGGGGACGGCGTCTCCGCCGTAGGGGCGGCGGAAGAGGAGGAGGAGAGTGGGCTAGGGCTTGCGCCGACGTAGCGGGGGAGAGCGAGGGACCGCGAGGCGCGGGCGGCTCGGAGGAGCATCGCCGCCATCTCGTCTGGTCTGCTGCGGCGTTCCGCGCGAGCGAACCGCGGCACCGAGTACAGCAATAGCAGTTTACGACTTTTTTTTTACAACTCAAAGGTGTGTGGGCTTGCCCCCACCTGAAGTCACTCCTCACTTTTTTTTCGAGAATACACCCTCTAAAGGTGTACACATAGAAGGGTGTCAAGATGGCAAAGATTGCCCTACCACAGGGAGGCAGCTCCCCAAACACACGCCTACTCTCCGTGCTGCCACGGTATAACGGTCAAATTAAGAAAAATAAAGAGAGTGCCATGGAAAAGCTTGGCTAGACGCCAACGCTCGAACTCCTCTCCCACCTTGTCCCTGATGGCGCCATGTGAGGCCACCGCTCCGTTCAAGACCACGTCGTTCCTGTGCCTCCAAATGGACCAAAAGACAAGGATGATGACAGTCCACATGTCCCGTCTGTGAGCTGTCGGACAAGCCCGGGATGTCCACCAGTCCCGCAGATCGGTGTCTGGGTCCGGGAGCCACTCCTCCTTGCCCCAACACCTAAGAGCCCATGCCCAGGTCTCCCGTGCAACCACGCAACCCAGCAGCAAGTGCTTCAAGGTCTCCGGCTCCTGATCGCAAAGCGGGCAAGCCGACGGACACGGGAAGCCACGACGTCGAAGCCTATCCGCCGTCCAACAGCGGTTCTTCGAGGCCAGCCATGCGAAGAACTTGCAACTGTACGGCGCCCTAGACCGCCAGATCTCCTCTAAGATGGAGGCCCTCACCTGGCCCGCAAAGAAAGCTCTGTACACCGACTTAGCGGAGTAAATGCCATCAGTCGACCACCTCCACAGCAGAACGTCCTCTCGCTCCGGGACCAGCTGGACATTCGCCAGCTGAAAGGACAAGGATGTCGCCTAGAGGGGGGGGGGTGAATAGGCGATTTAAAACTTTTACGAGATGGGCTTAACAAATGCGGAATAAAACTAGCGTTTACTTTGTCAAGCCCAAAGTCTATATACTATGGTTCACCTATGTGCACCAACAACTTATGCTAAGCAATACAAGCAAGTATGTGATAGCAAGATATATATAACTTCAAGCACGATGGCTATCACAAGGTAAAGTGCATAAGTAAAGAGCTCGGGTATAGAGATAACCGAGGCACGCGGGAGACGATGATTTATCCCGGAGTTCACACTCTTGCGAGTGCTAATCTCCGGTGGAGAGGTGCGGTTGCTTAGTGCTCCCGAACGCCACAAGAGGCTCACCTTGAGGTGTGGTTGCTCGATGCACACCAACGCCACAAAGGCCTCACCTCAAGATGCGGTACTCACACCACACACCGAACGCCACGAAGGCGCCTCACCTAAATCTCCGGTGACCCTCGCCACAAAGGCCTAGGTCACGGTTCCACTAAGGGATTTCCTTCGAGGCGGAAACCGGGCCTTACACAAAGGTTGGGGCACACATCCACAACTTAATTGGAGGCTCCCAACAAATCACCACAAAGGTCTAGAATCCGTCTAGGGTTCCAAGAACCCAAGAGTAACAACCTTCTTGCTTTCACCACCACGAATCACCGTGGAGAACTCAAACCGATGCACCAAATGCAATGGCAAGAACACCACAAAGATGCTCAAGTCCTTCTCTCTCAAATTCCAACAAAGCTACAAAAGCTATTGGGGGAATAAGAGAGGAAGAACAAAGAGGAGAACACAAAATTCTCCAAGATCTAGATCCCAAAGATTCACTCACAAAGAGATGATTTGGTTTGGTCAAAGTGTGGATCTAGATCCCCTCAATCTTTCTCTCAAAAAGATGCAAGAATCATTGGTTGGGGAAGGAGAGATCAAGCTCACAAAAAGTCAACAACAATGGTGGTGAGCTTGAGAGAGAGGAGAAGGAAGAAGAAGGAGCAAGCCATTAAAAAACCAGGAGAGAGAGGGGCTTAAAAAGGATGCCCCAATTTCTGCCCGTTGGAGTGCTGCGCGCGGGGAAGAAGAGGACCGGTAGTACCGGCCAGGTTGGGCCGGTACTACCGGCCAGTGTTGGCAGGAGGCGGCGGGGGTGGCGAGCTACGGGCAGGGAGGGGAGGCCGGAGCCTCCGGCCATGGTACCGGCCGGGGTACCGCCGAACCTCCCCATAGCCCTGGACTTCTCTGAGAGCCACGACGCCTTAGCGGTACCGCGGGCGGTACCAAGCCCGGAGGCTCCGGCCAAGGTGAGGCCGGTGGTACCGCCCGTGCCTCCGGCGGCTGTCCCTCCTCTCCTTTTCCTTTCTTTTCTTTTTCTTTCTTTTAAACCCAAATATGGAAATGCAAATATCTTGAGATTGGTGAAACCAAACGAGATGAAACCAATTTTGTTGGAAAGAGGACAACAAGAGCTACCCAACAAAAAGTGGAAATATGGAAATCAGTGGGGGGTGATTTTCTATGATTTTTAGAGGTGCAATACCTCAACATGAGAAACCGAGAAAATCACCAAACTTGAAAACGCGACAAGCGATCTATGCAAAATTCGTTTTCGATGAACTAGAGCTTGTCATGAGAGTAAGCACAAGCTCTAAAACATCACAAGGATAATATCCAAATAACAACCAAGAAAGATGATGCAAGGATGCAAAGGTTTGAGCTCTCTCCGAACGATACGATCGAGTTACTCACTCGAGAGCCCTCTTGATAGTACGGCAACTAAACTATACACCGGTCTCCAACTACACCATGAGACCGGTGAGAAAGAAACCCTACCAAGAGCAAACCTTAACCTTGCGCATTCCACTTGAGCTTGATGATGACGATCTTGACCGCAACAAGATGGAACGCCTTTCTTGCTTGTGCTTGCTTGACGAAGTCTTGTAGATTGCTCCCCCATAAACCACCATGGGAGAGCTTATTCTTCGGCACAACTCCACATATCCATGAACACCATAAGGATGGCAAGCTTCAAGCATATGATCTCTTCGAGTTGGCTCATCTTGAACTTGCACATCATTTCTTCATTCTTCATCATGTTGATGTCTTGAGATAACTTGAGGGCTCACTTCATCTTCATCTTCAAGACATACTTGACACTTGATATCCTTCATCAATTTCTTCTTATTACAACCTTGAAGCCAACATATGGTTCAAGCATTGCCTATGGACAACTCCTACAAATATAACTCAATGCAAACATTAGTCCATAGGGATTGTCATTAATTACCAAAACCACACATGGGGGCTCCATGCACTTTCACCAGCCTCTGCCACAACATGAAGAACTCCAGGAGGGCTGCCTCATCCATGTCCGGCCCACAGTCTCTGAGCCATTGGCCGTCCAGGCCCTCTCTCACCGAGCAAGCGGTGACCCTCCTACGCGAAACCATCTTGGCCACATTTTGTGCAATCTCCGCCACTTTCGAACCATCTAGCCACCGATCGGACCAGAACCGAGTCCTTCCTCACTTTTATTCATCGTGAAAACGGCAAGGCCGCTGGGGGTACAGGGTAACTGAGCAGGAGGTACAAAAGGGGCGAGAAGAGAGGTTAACAAAAAAACAAACGCATCACAGGGCATTACCCCGAGCTGCAGCAACACATCTACAGAGTGTCGCGAGCCGCAACGGGGTAGATGGTGAAGCCAGAGCTCGCAGTGTTCCGCCAGCATGACGCGAATGCACCGAGTGCGCCGGGCACCATCGAAGAGCAGTGGCCAAGGAATTATGTGGGGGGGGGGCAAAACACAAAATATCAATATCTGGGGGGCAAAATGTTCAAAAAAATCCCTTCTAAGCCTTGTAAAAAAAGTAATTCTCATAAAGTGGGGGGGGGGGGCGGTGCCCCCCTGACTTGTACATAGCTCCGCCTCTGTCGAAGACCATACGATTTCTGCTCTTCCATATGCTACGGAGCAGCAAGAGCACCAACGAATTTCGGACGAGGGAGGGGGGTGGTGAGCTTCGAGCGGACAAATGGTTGCAGCGCAGATGCCCTCCAAGTCGTCCCCCCATAGCCGCGGCAGGTGCTCCGATGGCGGCGAACAGCAGCGACAAGCGCGTACACCTGGAGAAGAGGTGGAGCTAGTCTTCGTCCTCGTTGCAGAAGGGACATCGGGGGGAGGGCAGGCACCCATGTCGATGAAGGAGCGCGCGCGTCCTGGTGTTCCCGTACGGAGCAATCCAGAAAAATATCCGGACTTTCAGAGGAGCGAAATTCTCTCAGTTGGTTTCCGTCAACGGCATGCCTACCCCGAGGAGTGCATGACGCGTATGCATTTGTCGCGGTGAACTTGTGTGATGACCCTGCATACCACTGCATGTTGTAGTATGCCAGTCGTTGATATAACATTCACGAAGTACCATTCCGCAAATATTACATCCCTCAGAGTAGTACAACAGAACATAGCAGGTCCATAACTCATTCATTTATTATTACAAATATCATACACATATCGTCTTGGAGCTCCTCTTGGGTCCTAAGAGGAATACTCCTGGGTTCGAGGCGAACCCAACTTAGCTTACAATATAAGAGTCTCATTAAGTTATACATTTATTTCCTCGAGCAGCTAAATACTAAGAGTTCGGGCTGCTCGGTTACTACTACTACTGGATGTCTCTAGGCTTGATCTCTTCCGGAAGCCTCCCCGGTTCCGTAGACGATGAGGTAGCCTACGCCCTCGATACCTCCAGAGAGGTCTGGTTCTTCATAGCCGATGATCTCGGCTCCTTCATTGTTGTCGTAGTCCTCCTCCAGACGATTCAGACAATCTAAGCATGGGATTTAAGAGTGGTATGAGTACGAGCGTACTCAACAAGTTCATTATAGATAAGAGGTGTTTAATGCTCTAGCTACGATATTAGACCAGAAAGTCTAATACCAATGCAAGTTTTGAGAAATATTTCTTCAAGAGATTACTTTTATTCCAAAGAGCTATGTCCGTCAGCCTTCACCGGTTTACTAGAACTTCATGGAGCTCCTTTCCAGCATGTCAGCGATTCCTCATCCGGAACAGGAGTGACAGTCACGCTTCTTTACACTCTGTAGAGGTGTGTTGCTTTACCCATAAGAGATCTTAACCTTGATGCCAACCGGGCAGCTTTCCCGTCCACACTTCCTTCGGTGTGAGGCCCGGTATAAGGTCTAGCCAATCATGTTCCTCCGCTACCTCGAACACCCACCCTTTGTTGCATGCCCCGACCCTGGGTCCACGCCGGTCCCATTATTCCCATATATTTCAGGGTGGACCCCGACCACGACGACGATGCGGGATCGAACCAAACTCCTTCGCCGGTAGCTGCAACCCATCATAGACCGCAATACCGTGGGGACTTAGGACTCCCCAGCCTCACCATCTTGCTCCTTCGGGCGACAAGTGTACTACGGACAATGCCGTGGGGACTTAGGACTCCCCAGCCTCACCAGCTTGCCCCCTTGGATTACAAGTGTACTACGGTAAAGCGCATCCGTTGATGAACGAGAGGTGGAAACACTTTTGACTACTCCGTCCCACTCCGGATCTTATGGTTAACACGGGTATTACGGCACAAGAATCATCGACATTTGTTGTTTAATCCTAGATGGATATAAACCCTTGCAATGGAACCTCCACCATATCAACACAATCCATGGTTCCATTGCCCACCACATAGTCATATTCATAGTTATGAAAGTAGTGGTTTTGATTTTTATGCGATAGTGATAACCATAATACTTTGCAAGTAATTTGATAGAAATACTCAAATGACATGAGCAAGTGATGAACTTGCCTGAACACTGCAAAGTTTTGCAGTTGGAAGGTGTGGACTGACCCTTGTCCTCTGTCTCTAAAAAATAGCATCATTGTCCGATAAGGGCAATGGTTAAAGAAGCAGTTATGCATGATTCCAGTTTTAGGGTTTGTTCCCCCTTCCGATGTCGTTGTTATTTCATGTGAGAGGTTAATACTAAGAACAACTTGTAGATACTTGATTCAGGGTAAATATAACCTTGAAATATTGTCAAGGTGTTTTTTAAAGTCCAATTGCTTTAATGGACTTATTTTCATTATTGAAAATAATATGAGTGATTTAAATTATTATTTAAATCATCTAAATAAGACTTATTCTTAATTTTCTTCAAAAATTCTGTTTGGTATTTTATTTAAATAGAGAATTTTATGCTGATCCATTTACATATTTTTAATTATTTTTTTAGAGCTTTATCAATTTTCTATTGAATTTCAAAGTTTCAGGTTTTTATTGAATTGTGAAAAGTCATATTTGCCCCTGGGCCCACCTGTCAGTGGAGCCCAGTGGGGTGGGCTAAACCAGCTCGGGTCCAACTGACCCGAGCGGTCGCTCACTCGCCCACCACCTCGCGCCGCCTCGACCTAACCCTAATCCCCTTTCTCGCTCTGGCGACCTGCGTCGCCCTCACCGTCGCCGGCCGATTCCGGCGATCTCCGGCCGCCATGACCCTCGCCATGGGGCGCATCTGCACCACCACGTGACGGCGCACCAGATCATCGGCGTCGATCTGGTTCTTGCCGCCCTTCGCCGATCCCCTCGCGTTTTTCCGCACGGTGGTGCGGTGCTCACCGACGCCTCAGTGTGATGGCGCCGCCGGCCTTTCGCCGTGGTGCGGAGCGCTGCGGCGCTAGTCGGGCCTGGCATGGCTCGGCCAGTGTGCCGCCGTGCCTTCGGCGCGCTGCCGTGGCCGCCATGGTTACGCCAGTCCTGCTCGCTCCTGTACACGCGCCGCCTCTCTCTTACCCCCTGTGCTTGTTCTTCCTCCTCTTCTATGAGCTCTGGCCATGGCTTTCCTCCTCGTGGAGGTCTGCCGTGCTGTTGCTGCTGCTCTGCTGCGCCTAGCTCGCTGTGTGTGCGTATGCTGCTCTGCTGCTGCCTTGATGCTTATGCCGTCTTGTCGTTCATGCGGCTCTCTGCTCTCTGGCCTTGACCATGGTCCTAGCTGTGCTACTGCTGCCGCCATGGCCTAGTTCTAGATCATGTGCTTGTACTGATGCTCATGCTCATGCTTTCTTGCTTAATTCCCTCTATGTGGCTCTATTCTTGTTACTGAGCTTGCTAGATATTAAGTGTGTTCATGTTTGCTGCTCTGGCTTAGGTTCTGTGTGCATTACTTGCAATTTGGCAAGTGCCAGGGCAATAGTATGATGTTCCTTGTGCTCAAATTCATGAGTATGCTCAATTGAGCATTACTGTTGGTTTAATTGTATGATTAGGTGATGAGCACTAAGTGTTTTACTTGTTATCATGATCCAGTGGTTCATCAAGCCTTTGATGTGCTTCTGGATACAATCATATGATTATGACTTCAAAGATTCTGCTTATTCAGTTAAGACTAGTGTGTAATTCTTCAGTGGCTGATTTATTTATGATGCTATGCTTGGCTTGTAGCAATCAGTAGCATGAGTTAGCAAGCTTTGATGATTATTAAATCATCATTAGCTTGATGGTTAAATGCTGTGCTTCCTACTGTGGCTAGCTGGTGCTTAACTTGGTGTCTGGGGATCACCAAGCCTTGTGCTGGTGTATGCTGTGCCTGATCCAGTGCCTGTTGTTGCTTGCAGTGATCCACTGGATCATTAGCAGTGTTTGTTTCATGATTTACTTGTTAATATCAATTATCTGTGTTGCCTTTATTGATGGAGTGGATAATTGATGTGAACTGTGATACAGTGATGATCATCACAATTGATTGGCTTGGGCTAGATGGATGCCAACAAATGGTTGGGAACCCTAGCAATTCTTTGAACCCAATCAGTGGTGATGATATTTGTATTTGGCTTGGTGGTTTGGCTGTTCTAGGGTTTGAGGTGACCCTGGCGTAGTCATATAACGCCCTAGGGTAGCTCCCCTATTTGTTGGCTTGCCGTTGCTCACCAAATGCTTTACGGGTGATCCATTTATTGGATTGCCAAGTGGCTCTTGATGTTGAAATCAAATAGACAATGTTTTGTCTAGGTCTCGATGGTCAACTAGTCGTAGGTGCTAAGTGTGTGTAACTAGGCTAACCGGTGCTCTCATCTCTTGTCGGATTTCTTCAATATGCAATGATTGTCATATCTGTTGTTCCCTTTTGATGATTGACCGTGGCCTTATCGTTTCTTGCTTGCACCATATGGCTTAATAGCCGATGATGACACAACTTGGGTATCACACCCTGTTGATTATGTGTGATTGATGCATATGCTTATATATGAACAAAACCATCTGGTTTGTCCATGATGCTTGGTATACCTCACTCCAGCTCCTAGAATGTGATGTTGGTGTAGAGGTTTGCCTCTGTGTTGATCTTATGGTTGCTTTGCTTGCCCTGCTCCTCCTGGTGACTTGATGAAGCTTGATTTAATTCAGTGGTGTGCTGAATAGATTGAACAGTTGAGGTCAGTTTCTATCTGTTCTAGCTGTTCTTGGTGTTCTTGGTGTTCTTGGTGGCTTACCGTCAGTTCTGCCGATGGTTGAATCCAATGACTAGGTTTTGTCTGGGAAAAGCTTTTATATGTCGCTGGCTTGCTCTTGTTGGTCGACAAAGACTACCTCTTTCCATGGTGACTCACCGTGTGTGTGTTACACATGCACACAGCCTTGTGTGCTGCCTGGTTGTGTGTGTGTGTAAGTGCTGTGCACTTGGACGTGGTCCTATCTGTGGCCTGGATCTGTTCGGCGGAGACTTGATCATATCCTCTCCAATTCTGTTTGATTTCTAACCTGCCAAGTGGCTATGCCACTTGGCATAACACTTGTTTTTATTTTCTTTGTGTTTGTGTGCAGGGAACAACCTGATGCTCCAAGGATCATGGAGATCATCAAGTACAAGGCTAAATGAAGATTAGCTTGTAGTGTTAGGATAGAACATTAAATTGTAATTTTCTTTTCTTTTCATTTTCTATTTTGTCCAATTCTTGTAATATGTTGTAATTCCATAATTCAAATCTGAATATTGTAAAGACAATGTATTATGTGTATGAAGATCAATAAAGCTCAAGTTTTCCTTATTGAGCTTAATGTAATTGTTGTATTACTTATATTCTTGCTTAATGATAATTGTGTGTTAAATTATTCCTAATTTGAATTATTTGATAATCATTTGATGTTTGAATTTGAAATTCAAATTCAAATTTGGTTTGAATTTATTCAAACAACTTAACTTATAATTCAATCATGCAACTTAAGATTTCAATGTAATATCACTTCTCTCTTCTCAAAACCCTAATTTAGATAAGTAGGAACAAGTTCATCGCACTCTCGAAACCCTAACCCTGTAAGGTGTCGAGAGAGAAACCTGTCCCCCTTCGATGCAGTTTTGTTTTAAAAGCGCGAAATTTCCCCGTAAATTACAATGCAATGCACATCCCTTTCTAAAATCTACCCCTCGATCGTCTCTAAACCTGGGATATTACAGCCTTTCCCCCTTAAAGAAAACTTCGTCCCGAAGTTGTGGTTGTAATACCTGAAGAGTTCGGGGTATGTTTTCCTCAGGTCTTCCTCTTTTTCCCAGGTGGCTTCCCTCTCGGGATGATGCTTCCATTGTATCTTGCAATACTTTATAGCTCGATTCCTGAGTTGTTTCCAGTTTTCCTCGAGAATCTTCGCGGGCTTCTCGATGTATGTCAAATCTGGTTGTAACTCAAGTTCTTCATGTGATACTGGCTCATCTGGGGTCTTCAAGCATTTTCTGAGTTGCGACACATGAAATACGTCGTGAACCTGAGATAACCTTCCCGGTAGTTCCAATTCGAAGGCTAACCCTCGGTTTTGACTCAGAATCTTAAAAGGTCCGATGTACCTAGGGCTGAGCTTTCCTTTTACTCCAAACCTCTGGAGTCCTTTCATCGGGCTCACCTTAAGATATACCATATCTCCAACTCGTGGCTCCCATGTTCTCCTATTTTGGTCGGCATAACTCTTATGTCGGCTCTGGGCTATCTTGAGCCTATCTCTGATAATGTCAATTATTTGTTGCTTTTCCTTGACATAATCAGGGTTGAACTCTTTGCTTGCTCCGCTTCATACCAAAGCATATCGGTGATCTACACTTTCTTCCATACAGAGCTTCAAACGGTGCCATCTTGATGCTGCTTTGATAGCTGTTATTGTATGAAAACTCTGCTAGTGGTAAGTGCTCTTCCCATGATCCTCCGAAGTCTAGGGCACAAGCCCTAAGCATATCCTCTAAGATCTGGTTGGTTCTCTCGGTTTGTCCCCCTGTCTGGGGATGATAGGCGGTACTATAATCCAACTTGGATCCTAAAGCTTCGTGTAGTTGCTTCCAAAATGCTGATGTGAACACGGATCCTCGATCCGACACGATCTTCTTGGGTACTCCATGTTTACTCACGATCTCTTTGATGTAAAGATCGATGAGTTTCTCTCCTTTATCTTGCTGGTTCACCACTAAGAAATGTGCACTCTTCGTCAACCGGTCCACGATTACCCATATCATGTCCTTCTTTTTATTAGTCATGGGTAGTCCGGTGATGAAATCCATCCCTATTTCCTCCCATTTCCACTCTGGAATAGGTAAAGGTTGCAACTTTCTGCCAGGACTGCGGTGTTCAGCCTTCACTCTCTGACAGGTATGGCATTCCGCCACGTATTGTGCTATCTCTCTCTTCATATTATTCCACCAGAATAACTCCTTTAGATCCATGTACATCTTTGTACTACCCGGATGTATGGAGTATGGTGTTTGATGGGCTTCCCGGAGTATTATTTCCTTGAGTTCAGCAATATCCGGAACACAAATTCTCTTCTGGAACCATAATGATCCAGATTCTCCGCGGTGAAATTCTGATGGTCTTCCTTCATCTATTCTTCTCATCTCCTCCACGATGAATGGATCGTCCAGCTGACCCATCATTATCTCATTCTTCGGGTTAACATTCAACTCATCGGCTACTTGCAAAGCCGATAGTCCTTCATGAGCTTCCTTCTCCCAAAGTTGTATTTGGGCTTGACTTATTTCCTTCCTCAACTCCGGTGATATTTCTTGTTCCACTCCTCCGGTGCTCTTCCTACTCAAGGCATCTGCTACAACATTGGCCTTCCCTGGAGTGTAATTGATGGTCAAATCATAATCCTTGATCAATTCTAGCCATCTTTTCTGCCTCATGTTGAGTTCCTTCTGAGTGAAGAAATATTTGAGACTCTTATGATCTGTATAGAGCTCACACTTGGCTCCATAAAGGAAATGTCTCCATGTTTTGAGTGCAAATACAACTGCTGCTAACTCTAAATCATGTGTTGGATAGTTCACTTCATGAGGTCTGAGTTGCCTCGATCCATAAGATATCACTTTCCGATCTTGCATGAGTACACAACCCAATCCATGCTTGGATGCGTCACAGTACACGGTATAATCCTTGCCAACTTCCTAATCGCTAACACCGGTGCTGTGGTGAGTTTCTCCTTCAGAGTTTGAAAACTCTTCTCACACTCCTCTGACCACACGAATGGTGTGTTCTTTCTTAACAGCTTGGTCATGGGTCCTGCTATCTTGGAGAATCCTTCAATGAATCTCCGATAATATCCTGCCATTCCTAGGAATCCTCGGATTTCCTTGACAGTCTTGGGTGCTTCCCATTCTAGAACTGCTGCTACTTTGCTCGGGTTAACAGCTATTCCATCTTTACTAATCACATGACCAAGAAATTCCACTTGATCTAGCCAAAATTCACACTTGCTGAATTTGGCATAGAGTTGATGTTCTCTTAGTGTTTGCAACACTAACCTCAAATGTTCAGCATGTTCGGCCTTGTTCTTGGAATAGATCAAGATATCATCGATGAATACGATGACAAACTTGTCTAGATATGGCATGAAAATCTTATTCATGAGATTCATGAATATTGTTGGGGCATTTGTTAATCCAAAAGGCACTACAAGGTATTCATGATGTCCATACCTTGAGACAAAGGCAGTTTTCGGAACGTCTTCCTTCTTGATCTTTATCTGGTGATAACCGGACCTTAGATCAATTTTGGAAAAGACTCCCGCGCCTCTAACTTGATCGAATAGATCTTGTATTCTTGGAAGTGGATACTTGTTCTTGATTGTGACGTTGTTCAGATTCCTGTAGTCTCCGCACATCCTTCTTCCTCCATCTCTTTTATCCACGAAGATCACAGGTGATCCCCATGGTGAAACACTCTCTTGTATGAATCCTTTTTGTTCCAAGTCATCCAGTTGCTCCTTAAGTTCTTTCAACTCCTTGGGCCCCATCTTGTATGGTGCCTTAGCAATCGGAGCTGTTCCTGGAATTAGGGCGATAGTGAATTCTATCTCCCTATCTGGTGGCATACCTGGTAATTCCAGAAACACATCCTGGAATTCATTCACTACAGGTATATCCTCTAACTTCACCTCCTTCATCTTTGTTCAGCTGTAGCTCAACTTCAATCTGTGTATGTTTTTTGCCTTGGTAGATCATTCTACTTCCATCGGGGCTTTTCAAGGATACCGTCTTGTTCAAACAGTCGATCAATGCTCCATTAGCTTCTAACCAGTTCATACCAAGAATGACATCAATGTCCTTCATCGGTAAAATGAACAGGTCCGCGTCAAACACGCACTTATTGATCATGATGACTTGTTTTTGTTTGGTATGGGTTACTACTATCGTTCCCCCCGCAGAAAGTATGGTTATGGGTGTATCTAACTTAGTGCAACTAATCCCATGTTTGATGATGAATTGTTAGGAAATGAATGATGTAGTTGCACCAGTATCAAAAAGTACTTTGCCAGGATGAGTGAGTATCTGGAGCGTACCTATCACCGCCTGATCGGAGTTGACCACCTCCTCCAGACTGGTGCAATTCAGCTTGCCGAAGGGCTTCTTATTCTTCCAGTTCCCTCCGGTGTTTCCTCCTCGGCTTCCTCCTCCTCCAGACTGACCTCCTCCATTCTTCTTATTGGGGCAATCCTTCATCATGTGCCCCTCCTGACGACACCCGAAGCAAATGATCCTGGGTTTGCGACAGTCCTTCGAAGTATGTCCTTTAATTCCACAAATACGGCAAACTATTTGGTTTGCAGTCTGAAATGCTTGATTCTTCCTACTACCGTAGTAGTAGTTGTTGTTGTTGTTGTTGTTGTTGTTGTTGTATCTTGGCTTGAAATTCAAGCTGGTATTGGGCTTGTTATTGGAAAACCTCTTAGGCTCAAACTTGGCCTTCTTCCTCTTTTCCTCCTGCAGTTGTTTGAAATCATCTTCCAGAGTGATGGCGGCATCCACCAACTCTTGAAACTCCGTCGCTCTCATCATCCGGAGCTGTACCTTGAACTGGGGACTTAACCCCCGCAGAAACCTTTTCTTCTTCTTGTCCTCAGTGTTGACTTCTTCAACAGCATACCGGGACAGCTTTGAGAATTCCCTGACATAGGTCAGGATGGCCTTGTCCTTCTGCTCGAGACTTTCAAATTCTCGACGCTTCAGTTCCACAATACTTTCAGGGACGTTGGATTCCCTGAACTTCCTTGCAAACTCCTCCCAGGTGAATACCTTTCCTGCCGGGTAAACGGCTACAATGTTATCCCACCATGATGCGGCGGGTCCACACAGCAGATGTGTAGCATAACGGACCTTCTCCTGGTCGTTACAACCAACGGTATTGAGATTTTGCTCGGTGTCCATAAGCCAATCTTCCGCGTCCATTGTCTCGGGCGCGTATGCGAAAGATATAGGCTTGGTATTCTGGAAGTCTGCTAGGGTGACTCCCGGATTCTCAGGTCTCTCTACCCGGTTCTGTTGCAGCATTTCTTGGAAGAATTTGTTCTGCTGCTCCAACGTTACACGTTGTCTTTCCTCCACCAGCTGCATATAATGGACAAAATTCTGCTGCGTCATGGGTGGTGGTGGTGGAAACTGATTCCTGGCTGCTTCATCAGCCTCTTCCTTTTGTTTTGCTTCGCACTCCATGCGCTGCGCTTCGGTCTCCTCTCCTAACGCTCCCGACATAACCCCCTAGTTCTGCAACACAAGATGATACTCATAATTACTCCATGCGCAAGTTTTCTGAGCTCAACCTAGTGCACAGAACTAGTCACGCAATGGAAATCAAGAAGCAAATCCAAATCATACAAAACATATACCATGTATATACATACTTAAGTGGTCTTATTACAATACTCAAGTCGATGTGAGTATGCAAACTCACTTATTAAAGTATATGTACAAATTTATACAAATATTACATACTATAATACACGTGGTACTTGTGTATTATAGCCTCGCCTCCCTTGGTGGACTCTAGTCGATCTTCACTCCCGGTACATCCCAGGCTTCCATCCGGTCGAACGTGTCGTCCTCTGATAGACCCCGGAACATAAGGTCTCCCGTCGGGCCGATAATCCGAATCCGATGATGATCCTAGGGAGAAGTCGGCGTTCACAAACCGATCGTTAAGTGCATCATAGTCCACCCATCGAGTGTACTCCCCGTAGCTCCACCATAGGTGTTTCCAACACTCGTACCCGACTCAACCTGTGTCGGATACCCTCTATCAACTCCTTCATTACTAGGATAACTCTGGTTCTGGGTTGTGGCGTCATCATTCATCTCCCCGTCATAATACACTGAAGTACTATGAGTTCCAGTATCAGATCCCCAACGCCAACCCGTGGAATTTTCTATAGGAGTCTCGGAACGCTGATTGTTTCCGGATTCCTCTCCGCCCTCATATCCCCCATAGGAACTACCCAGATAGTTCCCAGGTGTAACAGGTGTAGGTTCACGCTCAAGAGGATCAATACTAATGTAATCACCAGCTGAGTAAACTGGTGTGTGCACCACATTCTCCATAGGTTCTTTCCCCCTAATCTCCTCCTTGGGTTCAGTAAACTCCTCTAGCATCGTATCAATTGCTCCTGTCAGATGATGGTTCAACTGAAAGAGCAATGATATTAAGTTGCGGCTATTATCCATGTATTTTGCAGCTGCTATTGGTTTGTGTTTTGCATATTTGTAGTGGTTAAGCATGGGATCCTCTTCCTCCTGATTATGAGGAATGTGGGTGAATTCGGAACCCATAAGCTCTTTCGTCTTATGCTCCCGAATGTCGGTTATGGCTCTCATAACGGCTATATGGTAGGCTGTGTTGATAGTTCTGGCTTCCCCTGCTGGCATTACTACGCTCATTCCCAAAGATTCGGGAAGTCGCAGTCCTACCCTACACTTGGCCAATACAGTACCATCATAGTACATGTATTTCTTTACTTGGATCTGGGGATCACACCCAAATTCAAGTAACATGGCTCGTAGAATATCTGCAAGTCCTCCTTCATATTCACTCAGGGTGGAATCCATTACTTTCACGTTTCGTCCGGGACGTGAACTTGCCATGTTGGCTGTAGAAATAGAAAGATTATAAAATTAGTAATAATGCATCATAATAGAGATAATAAAGAATTATCGCACTAAAAGATATGATTGTTGTATTCTCAATTGAATATACACCATATTTTTAGAGAATTCTTTACTAATCCTATTTGACTCCTAACGTTTGGTCCCATTTACTAGGTTCCAACCTAAGGTCAAAGCTTTTGCTCGATACCAACCGTGATGACCCCGCCTACCACTGCATGTTGTAGTATGCCAGTCGTTGATATAACATTCACGAAGTACCATTCCGCAAATATTACATCCCTCAGAGTAGTACAACAGAACATAGCAGGTCCATAACTCATTCATTTATTATTACAAATATCATACACATATCGTCTTGGAGCTCCTCTTGGGTCCTAAGAGGAATACTCCTGGGTTCGAGGCGAACCCAACTTAGCTTACAATATAAGAGTCTCATTAAGTTATACATTTATTTCCTCGAGCAGATAAATACTAAGAGTTCGGGCTGCTCGGTTACTACTACTAATGGATGTCTCTAGGCTTGATCTTTTCCGGAAGCCTCCCCGGTTCCATAGACGATGAGGTAGTCTACGCCCTCGATACCTCCAGAGAGGTCTGGTTCTTCATAGCCGATGATCTCGGCTCCTTCATTGTTGTCGTAGTCCTCCTCCAGACGATTTAGACAATCTAAGCATGGGATTTAAGAGTGGTATGAGTACGAGCGTACTCAACAAGTTCATTATAGATAAGAGGTGTTTAATGCTCTAGCTACGATATTAGACCAGAAAGTCTAATACCAATGCAAGTTTTGAGAAACATTTCTTCAAGAGATTACTTTTATTCCAAAGAGCTATGTCCGTCAGCCTTCACCAGTTTACTAGAACTTCATGGAGCTCCTTTCCGGCCGCGTTCGCAGTTCCTCATCCCGGAACAGGGAGTGACATGTCACAGTTCTTTACACTCTGCAGAGGTGTGTTGCTTTACCCATAAGAGATCTTAACCTTGATGCCAACCGGGCAGCTTTCCCGTCCACACTTCCTTCGGTGTGAGGCCCGGTATAAGGTCTAGCCAATCATGTTCCTCCGCTACCTCGAACACCCACCCTTTGTTGCATGCCCCGACCCTGGGTCCACGCCGGTCCCATTATTCCCATATATTTCAGGGTGGACCCCGACCACGACGACAGTCTGGGATCAAACCAAACTCCTTCGCCGGTAGCTGCAACCCATCATAGACCGCAATACCGTGGGGACTTAGGACTCCCCAGCCTCACCATCTTGCTCCTTCGGGCGACAAGTGTACTACGGACAATGCCGTGGGGACTTAGGACTCCCCAGCCTCACCAGCTTGCCCCCTTGGATTACAAGTGTACTACGGTAAAGCGCATCCGTTGATGAACGAGAGGTGGAAACACTTTTGACTACTCCGTCCCACTCCGGATCTTATGGTTAACACGGGTATTACGGCACAAGAATCACTGGCGACATTTGTTGTTTAATCCTAGATGGATATAAACCCTTGCAATGGAACCTCCACCATATCAACACAATCCATGGTTCCATTGCCCACCACATAGTCATATTCATAGTTATGAAAGTAGTGGTTTTGATTTTTATGCGATAGTGATAACCATAATACTTTGCAAGTAATTTGATAGAAATACTCAAATGACATGAGCAAGTGATGAACTTGCCTGAACACTGCAAAGTTTTGCAGTTGGAAGGTGTGGACTGACCCTTGTCCTTTGTCTCTGAAAAATAGCATCATTGTCCGATAAGGGCAATGGTTAAAGAAGCAGTTATGCATGATTCCAGTTTTACGGTTTGTTCCCCCCTTCCGATGTCGTTGTTATTTCATGTGAGAGGTTAATACTAAGAACAACTTGTAGATACTTGATTCAGGGTAAATATAACCTTGAAATATTGTCAAGGTGTTTTTTAAAGTCCAATTGCTTTAATGGACTTATTTTCATTATTGAAAATAATATGAGTGATTTAAATTATTATTTAAATCATCTAAATAAGACTTATTCTTAATTGTCTTCAAAAATTCTGTTTGGTATTTTATTTAAATAGAGAATTTTATGCTGATCCATTTACATATTTTTAATTATTTTTTTAGAGCTTTATCAATTTTCTATTGAATTTCAAAGTTTCAGGTTTTTATTGAATTGTGAAAAGTCATATTTGCCCGTGGGCCCACCTGTCAGTGGAGCCCAGTGGGTTGGGCTAAACCAGCTCGGGTCCAACCGACCCGAGCGGTCGCTCACTCGCCCACCACCTCGCGCCGCCTCGACCTAACCCTAATCCCCTTTCTCGCTCTGGCGACCTGCGTCGCCCTCACCGTCGCCGGCCGATTCCGGCGATCTCCGGCCGCCATGACCCTCGCCATGGGGCGCATCTGCACCACCACGTGACGGCGCACCAGATCATCGGCGTCGATCTGGTTCTTGCCGCCCCCTTCGCCGATCCCCCTCGCGTTTGTCCGCACGGTGGTGCGGTGCTCACCGACGCCTCAGGTGTGATGGCGCCGCCGGGCCTTCGCCGCCGTGGTGCGGAGCGCTGCGGCGCTAGTCGGGCCTGGCATGGCCTGGCCAGGTGCCGCCGTGCCTTCGGCGCGCGCTGCCGTGGCCGCCATGGTTACGCCGCCGTCCCGTCGCTCCGGTACACGCGCCGCCTCTCTCTTACCCCCGTGCTTGTTCTTCCTCCTCTTCTATGAGCTCGGCCATGGCTTTCCTCCTCGTGGAGGTCTGCCGTCGCTTGCTGCCGCTGCTGCGCCTAGCTCGCTGTGTGTGCGTATGCTGCTCTGCTGCTGCCTTGATGCTTATGCTGCTGTGCTGTTCATGCGGCTCTCTGCTCTCTGGCCTTGACCATGGTCCTAGCTGTGCTACTGCTGCCGCCATGGCCTAGTTCTAGATCATGTGCTTGTACTGATGCTCATGCTCATGCTTTCTTGCTTAATTCCCTCTATGTGGCTCTATTCTTGTTACTGAGCTTGCTAGATATTAAGTGTGTTCATGTTTGCTGCTCTGGCTTAGGTTCTGTGTGCATTACTTGCAATTTGGCAAGTGCCAGGGCAATAGTATGATGTTCCTTGTGCTCAAATTCATGAGTATGCTCAATTGAGCATTACTGTTGGTTTAATTGTATGATTAGGTGATGAGCACTAAGTGTTTTACTTGTTATCATGATCCAGTGGTTCATCAAGCCTTTGATGTGCTTCTGGATACAATCATATGATTATGACTTCAGTATCTGTTTATTCAGTTAAGACTAGTGTGTAATTCTTCAGTGGCTGATTTATTTATGATGCTATGCTTGGCTTGTAGCAATCAGTAGCATGAGTTAGCAAGCTTTGATGATTATTAAATCATCATTAGCTTGATGGTTAAATGCTGTGCTTCCTACTGTGGCTAGCTGGTGCTTAACTTGGTGTCTGGGGATCACCAAGCCTTGTGCTGGTGTATGCTGTGCCTGATCCAGTGCCTGTTGTTGCTTGCAGTGATCCACTGGATCATTAGCAGTGTTTGTTTCATGATTTACTTGTTAATATCAATTATCTGTGTTGCCTTTATTGATGGAGTGGATAATTGATGTGAACTGTGATACAGTGATGATCATCACAATTGATTGGCTTGGGCTAGATGGATGCCAACAGTGGTTGGGAACCCTAGCAATTCTTTGAACCCAATCAGGGTGATGATATTTGTATTTGGCTTGGTGGTTTGGCTGTTCTAGGGTTTGAGGTGACCCCGCAAGAGTCATATACTGCCCTAGGGTAGCTCCCCTATTTGTTGGCTTGCTGTTGCTCACCAAATGCTTTCTGGGTGATCCATTTATTGGATTGCCAGTGGCTCTTGATGTTGAAATCAAATAGACAATGTTTTGTCTAGGTCTGATGGTCAACTAGCTGTAGGTGCTAAGTGTGTGTAACTAGGCTAACTGGTGCTCTCATCTCTTGCTGGATTTCTTCAGTTATGCAATGATTGTCATATCTGTTGTTCCCTTTTGATGATTGACCAGTGGCCTTACTGCTCTTGCTTGCACCATATGGCTTAATAGCCAGATGATGACACAACTTGGGTATCACACCCTGTTGATTATGTGTGATTGATGCATATGCTTATATATGAACAAAACCATCTGGTTTGTCCATGATGCTTGGTATACCTCACTCCAGCTCCTAGAATGTGATGTTGGTGTAGAGGTTTGCCTCTGTGTTGATCTTATGGTTGCTTTGCTTGCCCTGCTCCTCCTGGTGACTTGATAAAGCTTGATTTAATTCAGTGGTGTGCTGGAATAGATTGAACAGTGAGGCTGTTCTATCTGTTCTAGCTGTTCTTGGTGTTCTTGGTGTTCTTGGTGTTCTTGGTGGCTTACCAGTTCAGTTCTGCCGATGGTTGAATCAAATGACTAGGGTTTGGCTGTGAAAAGCTTTTATATGCTGCTAGCTTGCTCTTGTTGGTCGACAGCACTACCTCTTTCCATGGTGACTCACTGTGTGTGTGTTACACATGCACACAGCCTTGTGTGCTGCCTGGTTGTGTGTGTGTGTAAGTGCTGTGCACTTGGACTTGGTCCTATCTGTGGCATGGATCTGCTCGGCGGAGACTTGATCATATCCTCTCCAATTCTGTTTGATTTCTAACCTGCCAAGTGGCTATGCCACTTGGCATAACACTTGTTTTTATTTTCTTTGTGTTTGTGTGCAGGGAACAACCTGATGCTCCAAGGATCATGGAGATCATCAAGTACAAGGCTAAATGAAGATTAGCTTGTAGTGTTAGGATAGAACATTAAATTGTAATTTTCTTTTCTTTTCATTTTCTATTTTGTCCAATTCTTGTAATATGTTGTAATTCCATAATTCAAATCTGAATATTGTAAAGACAATGTATTATGTGTATGAAGATCAATAAAGCTCAAGTTTTCCTTATTGAGCTTAATGTAATTGTTGTATTACTTATATTCTTGCTTAATGATAATTGTGTGTTAAATTATTCCTAATTTGAATTATTTGATAATCATTTGATGTTTGAATTTGAAATTCAAATTCAAATTTGGTTTGAATTTATTCAAACAACTTAACTTATAATTCAATCATGCAACTTAAGATTTCAATGTAATATCACTTCTCTCTTCTCAAAACCCTAATTTAGATAAGTAGGAACAAGTTCATCGCACTCTCGAAACCCTAACCCTGTAAGGTGTCGAGAGAGAAACCTGTCCCCCTTCGATGCAGTTTTGTTTAAAAAGCGCGAAATTTCCCCGTAAATTACAATGCAATGCACATCCCTTTCTAAAATCTACCCCTCGATCGTCTCTAAACCTGGGATATTACAGCCTTTCCCCCTTAAAGAAAACTTCGTCCCGAAGTTGTGGTTGTAATACCTGAAGAGTTCGGGGTATGTTTTCCTCAGGTCTTCCTCTTTTTCCCAGGTGGCTTCCCTCTCGGGATGATGCTTCCATTGTATCTTGCAATACTTTATAGCTCGATTCCTGAGTTGTTTCCAGTTTTCCTCGAGAATCTTCGCGGGCTTCTCGATGTTTGTCAAATCTGGTTGTAACTCAAGTTCTTCATGTGATACTGGCTCATCTGGGGTCTTCAAGCATTTTCTGAGTTGCGACACATGAAATACGTTGTGAACCTGAGATAACCTTCCCGGTAGTTCCAATTCGAAGGCTAACCCTCGGTTTTGACTCAGAATCTTAAAAGGTCCGATGTACCTAGGGCTGAGCTTTCCTTTTACTCCAAACCTCTGGAGTCCTTTCATCGGGCTCACCTTAAGATATACCATGTCTCCAACTCGTGGCTCCCATGTTCTCCTATTTTGGTCGGCATAACTCTTATGTCGGCTCTGGGCTATCTTGAGCCTATCTCTGATAATGTCAATTATTTGTTGCTTTTCCTTGACATAATCAGGGTTGAACTCTTTGCTTGCTCCGGCTTCATACCAGCATATCGGTGATCTACACTTTCTTCCATACAGAGCTTCAAACGGTGCCATCTTGATGCTGCTTTGATAGCTGTTATTGTATGAAAACTCTGCTAGTGGTAAGTGCTCTTCCCATGATCCTCCGAAGTCTAGGGCACAAGCCCTAAGCATATCCTCTAAGATCTGGTTGGTTCTCTCGGTTTGTCCCCCTGTCTGGGGATGATAGGCGGTACTATAATCCAACTTGGATCCTAAAGCTTCGTGTAGTTGCTTCCAAAATGCTGATGTGAACACGGATCCTCGATCCGACACGATCTTCTTGGGTACTCCATGTTTACTCACGATCTCTTTGATGTAAAGATCGATGAGTTTCTCTCCTTTATCTTGCTGGTTCACCACTAAGAAATGTGCACTCTTCGTCAACCGGTCCACGATTACCCATATCATGTCCTTCTTTTTATTAGTCATGGGTAGTCCGGTGATGAAATCCATCCCTATTTCCTCCCATTTCCACTCTGGAATAGGTAAAGGTTGCAACTTTCCTGCCGGACTCTGGTGTTCAGCCTTCACTCTCTGACAGGTATGGCATTCCGCCACGTATTGTGCTATCTCTCTCTTCATATTATTCCACCAGAATAACTCCTTTAGATCCATGTACATCTTTGTACTACCCGGATGTATGGAGTATGGTGTTTGATGGGCTTCCCGGAGTATTATTTCCTTGAGTTCAGCAATATCCGGAACACAAATTCTCTTCTGGAACCATAATGATCCAGATTCTCCGCGGTGAAATTCTGATGGTCTTCCTTCATCTATTCTTCTCATCTCCTCCACGATGAATGGATCGTCCAGCTGACCCATCATTATCTCATTCTTCAGGTTAACATTCAACTCATCGGCTACTTGCAAAGCCGATAGTCCTTCATGAGCTTCCTTCTCCCAAAGTTGTATTTGGGCTTGACTTATTTCCTTCCTCAACTCCGGTGATATTTCTTGTTCCACTCCTCCGGTGCTCTTCCTACTCAAGGCATCTGCTACAACATTGGCCTTCCCTGGAGTGTAATTGATGGTCAAATCATAATCCTTGATCAATTCTAGCCATCTTTTCTGCCTCATGTTGAGTTCCTTCTGAGTGAAGAAATATTTGAGACTCTTATGATCTGTATAGAGCTCACACTTGGCTCCATAAAGGAAATGTCTCCATGTTTTGAGTGCAAATACAACTGCTGCTAACTCTAAATCATGTGTTGGATAGTTCACTTCATGAGGTCTGAGTTGCCTCGATCCATAAGATATCACTTTCCGATCTTGCATGAGTACACAACCCAATCCATGCTTGGATGCGTCACAGTACACGGTATAATCCTTGCCAACTTCCGGAACTGCTAACACCGGTGCTGTGGTGAGTTTCTCCTTCAGAGTTTGAAAACTCTTCTCACACTCCTCTGACCACACGAATGGTGTGTTCTTTTTTAACAGCTTGGTCATGGGTCCTGCTATCTTGGAGAATCCTTCAATGAATCTCCGATAATATCCTGCCATTCCTAGGAATCCTCGGATTTCCTTGACAGTCTTGGGTGCTTCCCATTCTAGAACTGCTGCTACTTTGCTCGGGTTAACAGCTATTCCATCTTTACTAATCACATGACCAAGAAATTCCACTTGATCTAGCCAAAATTCACACTTGCTGAATTTGGCATAGAGTTGATGTTCTCTTAGTGTTTGCAACACTAACCTCAAATGTTCAGCATGTTCGGCCTTGTTCTTGGAATAGATCAAGATATCATCGATGAATACGATGACAAACTTGTCTAGATATGGCATGAAAATCTTATTCATGAGATTCATGAATATTGTTGGGGCATTTGTTAATCCAAAAGGCACTACAAGGTATTCATGATGTCCATACCTTGAGACAAAGGCAGTTTTCGGAACGTCTTCCTTCTTGATCTTTATCTGGTGATAACCGGACCTTAGATAAATTTTGGAAAAGACTCCCGCGCCTCTAACTTGATCGAATAGATCTTGTATTCTTGGAAGTGGATACTTGTTCTTGATTGTGACGTTGTTCAGATTCCTGTAGTCTCCGCACATCCTTCTTCCTCCATCTCTTTTATCCACGAAGATCACAGGTGATCCCCATGGTGAAACACTCTCTTGTATGAATCCTTTTTGTTCCAAGTCATCCAGTTGCTCCTTAAGTTCTTTCAACTCCTTGGGCCCCATCTTGTATGGTGCCTTAGCAATCTGAGTCGTTCTGGAATTAGGGCGATAGTGAATTCTATCTCCCTATCTGGTGGCATACCTGGTAATTCCGCAGGAAACACATCCTGGAATTCATTCACTACAGGTATATCCTCTAACTTCACCTCCTTCATGCTGTTCAGCTGTAGCTCAACTTCAATCTGTGTATGTTTTTTGCCTTGGTAGATCATTCTACTTCCATCGGGGCTTTTCAAGGATACCGTCTTGTTCAAACAGTCGATCAATGCTCCATTAGCTTCTAACCAGTTCATACCAAGAATGACATCAATGTCCTTCATCGGTAAAATGAACAGGTCCGCGTCAAACGCGCACTTATTGATCATGATGACTTGTTTTTGTTTGGTATGGGTTACTACTATCGTTCCCCCCGCAGAAAGTATGGTTATGGGTGTATCTAACTTAGTGAAACTAATCCCATGTTTGATGATGAATTGTTAGGAAATGAATGATGTAGTTGCACCAGTATCAAAAAGTACTTTGCCAGGATGAGTGAGTATCTGGAGCGTACCTATCACCGCCTGATCGGAGTTGACCACCTCCTCCAGACTGGTGCAATTCAGCTTGCCGAAGAGCTTCTTATTCTTCCAGTTCCCTCCGGTGTTTCCTCCTCGGCTTCCTCCTCCTCCAGACTGACCTCCTCCATTCTTCTTATTGGGGCAATCCTTCATCATGTGCCCCTCCTGACGACACCCGAAGCAAATGACCCTGGGTTTGCGACAGTCCTTCGAAGTATGTCCTTTAATTCCACAAATACGGCAAACTATTTGGTTTGCAGTCTGAAATGCTTGATTCTTCCTACTACCGTAGTAGTTGCTGTTGTTGTTGTTGTTGTTGTTGTATCTTGGCTTGAAATTCAAGCTGGTATTGGGCTTGTTATTGGAAAACCTCTTAGGCTCAAACTTGGCCTTCTTCCTCTTTTCCTCCTGCAGTTGTTTGAAATCATCTTCCAGAGTGATGGCGGCATCCACCAACTCTTGAAACTCCGTCGCTCTCATCATCCGGAGCTGTACCTTGAACTGGGGACTTAACCCCCTCAGAAACCTTTTCTTCTTCTTGTCCTCAGTGTTGACTTCTTCAACAGCATACCGGGACAGCTTTGAGAATTCCCTGACATAGGTCAGGATGGCCTTGTCCTTCTGCTCGAGACTTTCAAATTCTCGACGCTTCAGTTCCACAATACTTTCAGGGACGTTGGATTCCCTGAACTTCCTTGCAAACTCCTCCCAGGTGAATACCTTTCCCGCCGGGTAAACGGCTACAATGTTATCCCACCATGATGCGGCGGGTCCACACAGCAGATGTGTAGCATAACGGACCTTCTCCTGGTCGTTACAACCAACGGTATTGAGATTTTGCTCGGTGTCCATAAGCCAATCTTCCGCGTCCATTGGCTCGGGCGCGTATGCGAAAGATATAGGCTTGGTATTCTCGAAGTCTGCTAGGGTGACTCCCGGATTCTCAGGTCTCTCTACCCAGTTCTGTTGCAGCAATTCTTGGAAGAATTTGTTCTGCTGCTCCAACGTTACACGTTGTCTTTCCTCCACCAGCTGCATATAATGGACAAAATTCTGCTGCGTCATGGGTGGTGGTGGTGGAAACTGATTCCTGGCTGCTTCATCAGCCTCTTCCTTTTGTTTTGCTTCGCGCTCCATGCGCTGCGCTTCGGTCTCCTCTCCTAACGCTCCCGACATAACCCCCTAGTTCTGCAACACAAGATGATACTCATAATTACTCCATGCGCAAGTTTTCTGAGCTCAACCTAGTGCACAGAACTAGTCACGCAATGGAAATCAAGAAGCAAATCCAAATCATACAAAACATATACCATGTATATACATACTTAAGTGGTCTTATTACAATACTCAAGTCGATGTGAGTATGCAAACTCACTTATTAAAGTATATGTACAAATTTATACAAATATTACATACTATAATACACGTGGTACTTGTGTATTATAGCCTCGCCTCCCTTGGTGGACTCTAGTCGATCTTCACTCCCGGTACATCCCAGGCTTCCATCCGGTCGAACGTGTCGTCCTCCTGATAGACCCTGGAACATAAGGTCTCCCCGTCGGCTGGTGATAATCCGAATCCGATGATGATCCTAGGGAGAAGTCGGCGTTCACAAACTGATCGTAAAGTGCATCATAGTCCACCAAACGAGTGGACTCCCCTGTAGCTCCACCATAGGTGTTTCCAACACTCGTACCCGACTCAACCTGTGTCGGATACCCTCTATCAACTCCTTCATTACTAGGATAACTCGGTTCGGGGTTGTGGCGTCATCATTCATCTCCCCGTCATAATACACTGAAGTACTATGAGTTCCAAAGATCGATCCCCAACGCCAACCCGTGGAATTTTCTATAGGAGTCTCGGAACGCTGATTGTTTCCGGATTCCTCTCCGCTCTCATATCCCCCATAGGAACTACCCAGATAGTTCCCAGGTGTAACAGGTGTAGGTTCACGCTCAAGAGGATCAATACTAATGTAATCACCAGCTGAGTAAACTGGTGTGTGCACCACATTCTCCATAGGTTCTTTCCCCCTAATCTCCTCCTTGGGTTCAGTAAACTCCTCTAGCATCGTATCAATTGCTCCTGTCAGATGATGGTTCAACTGAAAGAGCAATGATATTAAGTTGCGGCTATTATCCATGTATTTTGCAGCTGCTATTGGTTTGCGTTTTGCATATTTGTAGTGGTTAAGCATGGGATCCTCTTCCTCCTGATTATGAGGAATGTGGGTGAATTCGGAACCCATAAGCTCTTTCATCTTATGCTCCCGAATGTCGGTTATGGCTCTCATAACGGCTATATGGTAGGCTGTGTTGATAGTTCTGGCTTCCCCTGCTGGCATTACTACGCTCATTCCCAAAGATTCGGGAAGTCGCAGTCCTACCCTACACTTGGCCAATACAGTACCATCATAGTACATGTATTTCTTTACTTGGATCTGGGGATCACACCCAAATTCAAGTAACATGGCTCGTAGAATATCTGCAAGTCCTCCTTCATATTCACTAAGGGTGGAATCCATTACTTTCACGTTTCGTCCGGGACGTGAACTTGCCATGTTGGCTGTAGAAATAGAAAGATTATAAAATTAGTAATAATGCATCATAATAGAGATAATAAAGAATTATCGCACTAAAAGATATGATTGTTGTATTCTCAATTGAATATACACCATATTTTTAGAGAATTCTTTACTAATCCTATTTGACTCCTAACGTTTGGTCCCATTTACTAGGTTCCAACCTAAGGTCAAAGCTTTTGCTCTGATACCAACTGTGATGACCCTGCATACCACTGCATGTTGTAGTATGCCAGTCGTTGATATAACATTCACGAAGTACCATTCCGCAAATATTACATCCCTCAGAGTAGTACAACAGAACATAGCAGGTCCATAACTCATTCATTTATTATTACAAATATCATACACATATCGTCTTGGAGCTCCTCTTGGGTCCTAAGAGGAATACTCCTGGGTTCGAGGCGAACCCAACTTAGCTTACAATATAAGAGTCTCATTAAGTTATACATTTATTTCCTCGAGCAGCTAAATACTAAGAGTTCGGGCTGCTCGGTTACTACTACTACTGGATGTCTCTAGGCTTGATCTTTTCCGGAAGCCTCCCCGGTTCCATAGACGATGAGGTAGTCTACGCCCTCGATACCTCCAGAGAGGTCTGGTTCTTCATAGCCGATGATCTCGGCTCCTTCATTGTTGTCGTAGTCCTCCTCCAGACGATTTAGACAATCTAAGCATGGGATTTAAGAGTGGTATGAGTACGAGCGTACTCAACAAGTTCATTATAGATAAGAGGTGTTTAATGCTCTAGCTACGATATTAGACCAGAAAGTCTAATACCAATGCAAGTTTTGAGAAACATTTCTTCAAGAGATTACTTTTATTCCAAAGAGCTATGTCCGTCAGCCTTCACCAGTTTACTAGAACTTCATGGAGCTCCTTTCCGGCCGCGTTCGCAGTTCCTCATCCCGGAACAGGGAGTGACAGGTCACAGTTCTTTACACTCTGCAGAGGTGTGTTGCTTTACCCATAAGAGATCTTAACCTTGATGCCAACCGGGCAGCTTTCCCGTCCACACTTCCTTCGGTGTGAGGCCCGGTATAAGGTCTAGCCAATCATGTTCCTCCGCTACCTCGAACACCCACCCTTTGTTGCATGCCCCGACCCTGGGTCCACGCCGGTCCCATTATTCCCATATATTTCAGGGTGGACCCCGACCACGACGACAGTCTGGGATCGAACCAAACTCCTTCGCCGGTAGCTGCAACCCATCATAGACCGCAATACCGTGGGGACTTAGGACTCCCCAGCCTCACCATCTTGCTCCTTCGGGCGACAAGTGTACTACGGACAATGCCGTGGGGACTTAGGACTCCCCAGCCTCACCAGCTTGCCCCCTTGGATTACAAGTGTACTACGGTAAAGCGCATCCGTTGATGAACGAGAGGTGGAAACACTTTTGACTACTCCGTCCCACTCCGGATCTTATGGTTAACACGGGTATTACGGCACAAGAATCACTGGCGACATTTGTTGTTTAATCCTAGATGGATATAAACCCTTGCAATGGAACCTCCACCATATCAACACAATCCATGGTTCCATTGCCCACCACATAGTCATATTCATAGTTATGAAAGTAGTGGTTTTGATTTTTATGCGATAGTGATAACCATAATACTTTGCAAGTAATTTGATATAAATACTCAAATGACATGAGCAAGTGATGAACTTGCCTGAACACTGTAAAGTTTTGCAGTTGGAAGGTGTGGACTGACCCTTGTCCTCTGTCTCTGAAAAATAGCATCATTGTCCGATAAGGGCAATGGTTAAAGAAGCAGTTATGCATGATTCCAGTTTTAGGGTTTGTTCCCCCCTTCCGATGTCGTTGTTATTTCATGTGAGAGGTTAATACTAAGAACAACTTGTAGATACTTGATTCAGGGTAAATATAACCTTGAAATATTGTCAAGGTGTTTTTTAAAGTCCAATTGCTTTAATGGACTTATTTTCATTATTGAAAATAATATGAGTGATTTAAATTATTATTTAAATCATCTAAATAAGACTTATTCTTAATTGTCTTCAAAAATTCTGTTTGGTATTTTATTTAAATAGAGAATTTTATGCTGATCCATTTACATATTTTTAATTATTTTTTAGAGCTTTTATCAATTTTCTATTGAATTTCAAAGTTTCAGGTTTTTATTGAATTGTGAAAAGTCATATTTGCCCCTGGGCCCACCTGTCAGTGGAGCCCAGTGGGTTGGGCTAAACCAGCTCGGGTCCAACCGACCCGAGCGGTCGCTCACTCGCCCACCACCTCGCGCCGCCTCGACCTAACCCTAATCCCCTTTCTCGCTCTGGCGACCTGCGTCGCCCTCACCGTCGCCGGCCGATTCCGGCGATCTCCGGCCGCCATGGCCCTCGCCATGGGGCGCATCTGCACCGCCACGTGACGGCGCACCAGATCATCGGCGTCGATCTGGTTCTTGCCGCCCCCTTCGCCGATCCCCCTCGCGTTTGTTCGCACGGTGGTGCGGTGCTCACCGGCGCCTCAGGTGTGATGGCGCCGCCGGGCCTTCGCCGCCATGGTGCGGAGCGCTGCGGCGCTAGTCGGGCCTGGCATGGCCTGGCCAGGTGCCGCCGTGCCTTCGGCGCGCGCCGCCGTGGCCGCCATGGTTACGCCAGCCGTCTGCTCGCTCCATGTACACGCACCGCCTCTCTCTTACCCCCTGTGCTTGTTCTTCCTCCTCTTCTATGAGCTCTGGCCATGGTCTTCCTCCTCGTGGAGGTCTGCCGTGCTGTTGCTGCTGCTCTGCTGCGCCTAGCTCGCTGTGTGTGCGTATGCTGCTCTGGTGCTGCCTTGATGCTTATGCTGCTGTGCTGTTCATGCGGCTCTCTGCTCTCTGGCCTTGACCATGGTCCTAGCCGTGCTACTGCTGCCGCCATGGCCTAGTTCTAGATCATGTGCTTGTACTGATGCTCATGCTCATGCTTTCTTGCTTAATTCCCTCTCTGTGGCTCTATTCTTGTTACTGAGCTTGCTAGATATTAAGTGTGTTCATGTTTGTCGCTTCTACGGCTTAGGTTCTGTGTGCATTACTTGCAATTCGGCAAGTGCGAGGGCAATAGTATGATGTTCCTTGTGCTCAAATTCATGAGTATGCTCAATTGAGCATTACTGTTGGTTTAATTGTATGATTAGGTGATGAGCACTAAGTGTTTTACTTGTTATCATGATCCAGTGGTTCATCAAGCCTTTGATGTGCTTCTGGATACAATCATATGATTATGACTTCAGTATCTGTTTATTCAGTTAAGACTGGTGTGTAATTCTTCAGTGGCTAATTTATTTATGATGCTATGCTTGGCTTGTAGCAATCAGTAGCATGAGTTAGCAAGCTTTGATGATTATTAAATCATCATTAGCTTGATGGTTAACTGCTGTGCTTCCTACAGTGGCTAGCTGGTGCTTAACTTGGTGTCTGGGGATCACCAAGCCTTGTGCTGGTGTATGTCGTGGCTCGATCCAAAGGTTCTGCCGTTGTTGCTTGCAGTGATCCACTGGATCATTAGCAGTGTTTGTTTCATGATTTACTTGTTAATATCAATTATCTGTGTTGCCTTTATTGATGGAGTGGATAATTGATGTGAACTGTGATACAGTGATGATCATCACAATTGATTGGCTTGGGCTAGATGGATGCCAACAGTGGTTGGGAACCCTAACAATTCTTTGAACCCAATCAGGGTGATGATATTTGTATTTGGCTTGGTGGTTTGGCTGTTCTAGGGTTTGAGGTGACCCTGGCAGTAGTCATATACTGCCCTAGGGTAGCTCCCCTATTTGTTGGCTTGCTGTTGCTCACCAAATGCTTTCTGGGTGATCCATTTATTGGATTGCCAGTGGCTCTTGATGTTGAAATCAAATAGACAATGTTTTGTCTAGGTCTGATGGTCAACTAGCTGTAGGTGCTAAGTGTGTGTAACTAGGCTAACTGGTGCTCTCATCTCTTGCTGGATTTCTTCAGTTATGCAATGATTGTCATATCTGTTGTTCCCTTTTGATGATTGACCAGTGGCTCATCGCTTCTTGCTTGCACCATATGGCTTAATAGCCAGATGATGACACAACTTGGGTATCACACCCTGTTGATTATGTGTGATTGATGCATATGCTTATATATGAACAAAACCATCTGGTTTGTCCATGATGCTTGGTATACCTCACTCCAGCTCCTAGAATGTGATGTTGGTGTAGAGGTTTGCCTCTGTGTTGATCTTATGGTTGCTTTGCTTGCCCTGCTCCTCCTGGTGACTTGATGAAGCTTGATTTAATTCAGTGGTGTGCTGGAATAGATTGAACAGTGAGGCTGTTCTATCTGTTCTAGCTGTTCTTGGTGTTCTTGGTGTTCTTGGTGGCTTACCAGTTCAGTTCTGCCGATGGTTGAATCAAATGACTAGGGTTTGGCTGTGAAAAGCTTTTATATGCTGCTGGCTTGCTCTTGTTGGTCGACAGCACTACCTCTTTCCATGGTGACTCACTGTGTGTGTGTTACACATGCACACAGCCTTGTGTGCTGCCTGGTTGTGTGTGTGTGTAAGTGCTGTGCACTTGGACTTGGTCCTATCTGTGGCATGGATCTGCTCGGCGGAGACTTGATCATATCCTCTCCAATTCTGTTTGATTTCTAACCTGCCAAGTGGCTATGCCACTTGGCATAACACTTGTTTTTATTTTCTTTGTGTTTGTGTGCAGGGAACAACCTGATGCTCCAAGGATCATGGAGATCATCAAGTACAAGGCTAAATGAAGATTAGCTTGTAGTGTTAGGATAGAACATTAAATTGTAATTTTCTTTTCTTTTCATTTTCTATTTTGTCCAATTCTTGTAATATGTTGTAATTCCATAATTCAAATCTGAATATTGTAAAGACAATGTATTATGTGTATGAAGATCAATAAAGCTCAAGTTTTCCTTATTGAGCTTAATGTAATTGTTGTATTACTTATATTCTTGCTTAATGATAATTGTGTGTTAAATTATTCCTAATTTGAATTATTTGATAATCATTTGATGTTTGAATTTGAAATTCAAATTCAAATTTGGTTTGAATTTATTCAAACAACTTAACTTATAATTCAATCATGCAACTTAAGATTTCAATGTAATATCACTTCTCTCTTCTCAAAACCCTAATTTAGATAAGTAGGAACAAGTTCATCGCACTCTCGAAACCCTAACCCTGTAAGGTGTCGAGAGAGAAACCTGTCCCCCTTCGATGCAGTTTTGTTTAAAAGCGCGAAATTTCCCGTAAATTACAATGCAATGCACATCCCTTTCTAAAATCTACCCTCGATCGTCTCTAAACCTGGGATATTACAGCCTTTCCCCCTTAAAGAAAACTTCGTCCCGAAGTTGTGGTTGTAATACGAAGAGTTCGGGGTATGTTTTCCTCAGGTCTTCCTCTTTTTCCCAGGTGGCTTCCCTCTCGGGATGATGCTTCCATTGTATCTTGCAATACTTTATAGCTCGATTCCTGAGTTGTTTCCAGTTTTCCTCGAGAATCTTCGCGGGCTTCTCGATGTATGTCAAATCTGGTTGTAACTCAAGTTCTTCATGTGATACTGGCTCATCTGGGGTCTTCAAGCATTTTCTGAGTTGCGACACATGAAATACGTTGTGAACCTGAGATAACCTTCCCGGTAGTTCCAATTCGAAGGCTAACCCTCGGTTTTGACTCAGAATCTTAAAAGGTCCGATGTACCTAGGGCTGAGCTTTCCTTTTACTCCAAACCTCTGGAGTCCTTTCATCGGGCTCACCTTAAGATATACCATGTCTCCAACTCGTGGCTCCCATGTTCTCCTATTTTGGTCGGCATAACTCTTATGTCGGCTCTGGGCTATCTTGAGCCTATCTCTGATAATGTCAATTATTTGTTGCTTTTCCTTGACATAATCAGGGTTGAACTCTTTGCTTGCTCTGGCTTCATACCAGCATATCGGTGATCTACACTTTCTTCCATACAGAGCTTCAAACGGTGCCATCTTGATGCTGCTTTGATAGCTGTTATTGTATGAAAACTCTGCTAGTGGTAAGTGCTCTTCCCATGATCCTCCGAAGTCTAGGGCACAAGCCCTAAGCATATCCTCTAAGATCTGGTTGGTTCTCTCGGTTTGTCCCCCTGTCTGGGGATCATAGGCGGTACTATAATCCAACTTGGATCCTAAAGCTTCGTGTAGTTGCTTCCAAAATGCTGATGTGAACACGGATCCTCGATCCGACACGATCTTCTTGGGTACTCCATGTTTACTCACGATCTCTTTGATGTAAAGATCGATGAGTTTCTCTCCTTTATCTTGCTGGTTCACCGCTAAGAAATGTGCACTCTTCGTCAACCGGTCCACGATTACCCATATCATGTCCTTCTTTTTATTAGTCATGGGTAGTCCGGTGATGAAATCCATCCCTATTTCCTCCCATTTCCACTCTGGAATAGGTAAAGGTTGCAACTTTCCTGCCGGACTCTGGTGTTCAGCCTTCACTCTCTGACAGGTATGGCATTCCGCCACGTATTGTGCTATCTCTCTCTTCATATTATTCCACCAGAATAACTCCTTTAGATCCATGTACATCTTTGTACTACCCGGATGTATGGAGTATGGTGTTTGATGGGCTTCCCGGAGTATTATTTCCTTGAGTTCAGCAATATCCGGAACACAAATTCTCTTCTGGAACCATAATGATCCAGATTCTCCGCGGTGAAATTCTGATGGTCTTCCTTCATCTATTCTTCTCATCTCCTCCACGATGAATGGATCGTCCAGCTGACCCATCATTATCTCATTCTTCAGGTTAACATTCAACTCATCGGCTACTTGCAAAGCCGATAGTCCTTCATGAGCTTCCTTCTCCCAAAGTTGTATTTGGGCTTGACTTATTTCCTTCCTCAACTCCGGTGATATTTCTTGTTCCACTCCTCCGGTGCTCTTCCTACTCAAGGCATCTGCTACAACATTGGCCTTCCCTGGAGTGTAATTGATGGTCAAATCATAATCCTTGATCAATTCTAGCCATCTTTTCTGCCTCATGTTGAGTTCCTTCTGAGTGAAGAAATATTTGAGACTCTTATGATCTGTATAGAGCTCACACTTGGCTCCATAAAGGAAATGTCTCCATGTTTTGAGTGCAAATACAACTGCTGCTAACTCTAAATCATGTGTTGCCTCGATCCATAAGATATCACTTTCCGACTTGCATGAGTACACAACCCAATCCATGCTTGGATGCGTCACAGTACACGGTATAATCCTTGCCAACTTCCGGAACTGCTAACACCGGTGCTGTGGTGAGTTTCTCCTTCAGAGTTTGAAAACTCTTCTCACACTCCTCTGACCACACGAATGGTGTGTTCTTTCTTAACAGCTTGGTCATGGGTCCTGCTATCTTGGAGAATCCTTCAATGAATCTCCGATAATATCCTGCCATTCCTAGGAATCCTCGGATTTCCTTGACAGTCTTGGGTGCTTCCCATTCTAGAACTGCTGCTACTTTGCTCGGGTTAACAGCTATTCCATCTTTACTAATCACATGACCAAGAAATTCCACTTGATCTAGCCAAAATTCACACTTGCTGAATTTGGCATAGAGTTGATGTTCTCTTAGTGTTTGCAACACTAACCTCAAATGTTCAGCATGTTCGGCCTTGTTCTTGGAATAGATCAAGATATCATCGATGAATACGATGACAAACTTGTCTAGATATGGCATGAAAATCTTATTCATGAGATTCATGAATATTGTTGGGGCATTTGTTAATCCAAAAGGCACTACAAGGTATTCATGATGTCCATACCTTGAGACAAAGGCAGTTTTCGGAACGTCTTCCTTCTTGATCTTTATCTGGTGATAACCGGACCTTAGATCAATTTTGGAAAAGACTCCCGCGCCTCTAACTTGATCGAATAGATCTTGTATTCTTGGAAGTGGATACTTGTTCTTGATTGTGACGTTGTTCAGATTCTTGTAGTCTCCGCACATCCTTCTTCCTCCATCTCTTTTATCCACGAAGATCACAGGTGATCCCCATGGTGAAACACTCTCTTGTATGAATCCTTTTTGTTCCAAGTCATCCAGTTGCTCCTTAAGTTCTTTCAACTCCTTGGGCCCCATCTTGTATGGTGCCTTAGCAATCGGAGCTGTTCTCGGAATTAGGCGATAGTGAATTCTATCTCCCTATCTGGTGGCATACCTGGTAATTCCGCAGGAAACACATCCTGGAATTCATTCACTACAGGTATATCCTCTAACTTCACCTCCTTCATGCTGTTCAGCTGTAGCTCAACTTCAATCTGTGTATGTTTGTCGCCTTGGTAGATCATTCTACTTCCATCGGGGATTTTCAAGGATACCGTCTTGTTCAAACAGTCGATCAATGCTCCATTAGCTTCTAACCAGTTCATACCAAGAATGACATCAATGTCTTTCATGGGTAAAATGAACAGGTCCGCGTCAAACGCGCACTTATTGATCATGATGACTTGTTTTTGTTTGGTATGGGTTACTACTATCGTTCCCCATGAGAAAGTATGGTTATGGGTGTATCTAACTTAGTGCAACTAATCCCATGTTTGATGATGAATTGTTAGGAAATGAATGATGTAGTTGCACCAGTATCAAAAAGTACTTTGCCAGGATGAGTGAGTATCTGGAGCGTACCTATCACCGCCTGATCGGAGTTGACCACCTCCTCCAGACTGGTGCAATTCAGCTTGCCGAAGGGCTTCTTATTCTTCCAGTTCCCTCCGGTGTTTCCTCCTCGGCTTCCTCCTCCTCCAGACTGACCTCCTCCATTCTTCTTATTGGGGCAATCCTTCATCATGTGCCCCTCCTGACGACACCCGAAGCAAATGATCCTGGGTTTGCGATAGTCCTTCGAAGTATGTCCTTTAATTCCACAAATACGGCAAACTATTTGGTTTGCAGTCTGAAATGCTTGATTCTTCCTACTACCGTAGTAGTTGCTGTTGTTGTTGTTGTTGTTGTTGTTGTTGTTGTTGTTGTTGTTGTATCTTGGCTTGAAATTCAAGCTGGTATTGGGCTTGTTATTGGAAAACCTCTTAGGCTCAAACTTGGCCTTCTTCCTCTTTTCCTCCTGCAGTTGTTTGAAATCATCTTCCAGAGTGATGGCGGCATCCACCAACTCTTGAAACTCCGTCGCTCTCATCATCCGGAGCTGTACCTTGAACTCGGGGACTTAACCCCTCGAAACCTTTTCTTCTTCTTGTCCTCGGTGTTGACTTCTTCAACAAAGATACCGGGACAGCTTTGAGAATTCACGACATAGGTCGGGATGGCCTTGTCCTACGCTCGAGACTTTCAAATTCTCGACGCCTGGTTCTCCACAATACTTTCGGGGACGTTGGATTCCCTGAACTTCCTTGCAAACTCCTCCTGTGAATACCTTTCCCGCCGGGTAAACGGCTACAATGTTATCCCACCATGATGCGGCGGGTCCACACAGCAGATGTGTAGCATAACGGACCTTCTCCTGGTCGTTACAACCAACGGTATTGAGATTTTGCTCGGTGTCCATAAGCCAATCTTCCGCGTCCATTGGCTCGGGCGCGTATGCGAAAGATATAGGCTTGGTATTCTGGAAGTCTGCTAGGGTGACTCCCGGATTCTCAGGTCTCTCTACCCGGTTCTATTGCAGCAATTCTTGGAAGAATTTGTTCTGCTGCTCCAACGTTACACGTTGTCTTTCCTCCACCAGCTGCATATACTGGACAAAATTCTGCTGCGTCATGGGTGGTGGTGGTGGAAACTGATTCCTGGCTGCTTCATCAGCCTCTTCCTTTTGTTTTGCTTCGCGCTCCATGCGCTGCGCTTCGGTCTCCTCTCCTAACGCTCCCGACATAACCCCCTAGTTCTGCAACACAAGATGATACTCATAATTACTCCATGCGCAAGTTTTCTGAGCTCAACCTAGTGCACAGAACTAGTCACGCAATGGAAATCAAGAAGCAAATCCAAATCATACAAAACATATACCATGTATATACATACTTAAGTGGTCTTATTACAATACTCAAGTCGATGTGAGTATGCAAACTCACTTATTAAAGTATATGTACAAATTTATACAAATATTACATACTATAATACACGTGGTACTTGTGTATTATAGCCTCGCCTCCCTTGGTGGACTCTAGTCGATCTTCACTCCCGGTACATCCCAGGCTTCCATCCGGTCGAACGTGTCGTCCTCCTGATAGACCCTGGAACATAAGGTCTCCCCGTCGGCTGATAATCCGAATCCGATGATGATCCTAGGGAGAAGTCAGCGTTCACAAACTGATCGTTAAGTGCATCATAGTCCACCCATCGAGTGTACTCCCCTGTAGCTCCACCATAGGTGTTTCCAACACTCGTACCCGACTCAACCTGTGTCGGATACCCTCTATCAACTCCTTCATTACTAGGATAACTCTGGTTCTGGGTTGTGGCGTCATCATTCATCTCCCCGTCATAATACACTGAAGTACTATGAGTTCCAGTATCAGATCCCCAACGCCAACCCGTGGAATTTTCTATAGGAGTCTCGGAACGCTGATTGTTTCCGGATTCCTCTCCGCTCTCATATCCCCCATAGGAACTACCCAGATAGTTCCCAGGTGTAACAGGTGTAGGTTCACGCTCAAGAGGATCAATACTAATGTAATCACCAGCTGAGTAAACTGGTGTGTGCACCACATTCTCCATAGGTTCTTTCCCCCTAATCTCCTCCTTGGGTTCAGTAAACTCCTCTAGCATCGTATCAATTGCTCCTGTCAGATGATGGTTCAACTGAAAGAGCAATGATATTAAGTTGCGGCTATTATCCATGTATTTTGCAGCTGCTATTGGTTTGCGTTTTGCATATTTGTAGTGGTTAAGCATGGGATCCTCTTCCTCCTGATTATGAGGAATGTGGGTGAATTCGGAACCCATAAGCTCTTTCGTCTTATGCTCCCGAATGTCGGTTATGGCTCTCATAACGGCTATATGGTAGGCTGTGTTGATAGTTACGGCTTCCCCTCGGGCATTACTACGCTCATTCCCAAAGATTCGGGAAGTCGCAGTCCTACCCTACACTTGGCCAATACAGTACCATCATAGTACATGTATTTCTTTACTTGGATCTGGGGATCACACCCAAATTCAAGTAACATGGCTCGTAGAATATCTGCAAGTCCTCCTTCATATTCACTCAGGGTGGAATCCATTACTTTCACGTTTCGTCCGGGACGTGAACTTGCCATGTTGGCTGTAGAAATAGAAAGATTATAAAATTAGTAATAATGCATCATAATAGAGATAATAAAGAATTATCGCACTAAGAGATATGATTGTTGTATTCTCAATTGAATATACACCATATTTTTAGAGAATTCTTTACTAATCCTATTTGACTCCTAACGTTTGGTCCCATTTACTAGGTTCCAACCTAAGGTCAAAGCTTTTGCTCTGATACCAACTGTGATGACCCTGCATACCACTGCATGTTGTAGTATGCCAGTCGTTGATATAACATTCACGAAGTACCATTCCGCAAATATTACATCCCTCAGAGTAGTACAACAGAACATAGCAGGTCCATAACTCATTCATTTATTATTACAAATATCATACACATATCATCTTGGAGCTCCTCTTGGGTCCTAAGAGGAATACTCCTGGGTTCGAGGCGAACCCAACTTAGCTTACAATATAAGAGTCTCATTAAGTTATACATTTATTTCCTCGAGCAGCTAAATACTAAGAGTTCGGGCTGCTCGGTTACTACTACTACTGGATGTCTCTAGGCTTGATCTTTTCCGGAAGCCTCCCCGGTTCCATAGACGATGAGGTAGTCTACGCCCTCGATACCTCCAGAGAGGTCTGGTTCTTCATAGCCGATGATCTCGGCTCCTTCATTGTTGTCGTAGTCCTCCTCCAGACGATTTAGACAATCTAAGCATGGGATTTAAGAGTGGTATGAGTACGAGCGTACTCAACAAGTTCATTATAGATAAGAGGTGTTTAATGCTCTAGCTACGATATTAGACCAGAAAGTCTAATACCAATGCAAGTTTTGAGAAACATTTCTTCAAGAGATTACTTTTATTCCAAAGAGCTATGTCCGTCAGCCTTCACCAGTTTACTAGAACTTCATGGAGCTCCTTTCCGGCCGCGTTCGCGATTCCTCATCCCGAACAGGGAGTGACAGTCACAGTTCTTTACACTCTGCAGAGGTGTGTTGCTTTACCCATAAGAGATCTTAACCTTGATGCCAACCGGGCAGCTTTCCCGTCCACACTTCCTTCGGTGTGAGGCCCGGTATAAGGTCTAGCCAATCATGTTCCTCCGCTACCTCGAACACCCACCCTTTGTTGCATGCCCCGACCCTGGGTCCACGCCGGTCCCATTATTCCCATATATTTCAGGGTGGACCCCGACCCACGACGATACCGGGATCGAACCAAACTCCTTCGCCGGTAGCTGCAACCCATCATAGACCGCAATACCGTGGGGACTTAGGACTCCCCAGCCTCACCATCTTGCTCCTTCGGGCGACAAGTGTACTACGGACAATGTCGTGGGGACTTAGGACTCCCCAGCCTCACCAGCTTGCCCCCTTGGATTACAAGTGTACTACGGTAAAGCGCATCCGTTGATGAACGAGAGGTGGAAACACTTTTGACTACTCCGTCCCACTCCGGATCTTATGGTTAACACGGGTATTACGGCACAAGAATCACTGACGACATTTGTTGTTTAATCCTAGATGGATATAAACCCTTGCAATGGAACCTCCACCATATCAACACAATCCATGGTTCCATTGCCCACCACATAGTCATATTCATAGTTATGAAAGTAGTGGTTTTGATTTTTATGCGATAGTGATAACCATAATACTTTGCAAGTAATTTGATAGAAATACTCAAATGACATGAGCAAGTGATGAACTTGCACGAACACCTGCAAAGTTTTGCGGTTGGAAGGTGTGGACTGACCCTTGTCCTCTGTCTCTGAAAAATAGCATCATTGTCCGATAAGGGCAATGGTTAAAGAAGCGATTATGCATGATTCCAGCTTTTAGGGTTTGTTCCCCCTTCCGATGTCGTTGTTATTTCATGTGAGAGGTTAATACTAAGAACAACTTGTAGATACTTGATTCAGGTAAATATAACCTTGAAATATTGTCAAGGTGTTTTTTAAAGTCCAATTGCTTTAATGGACTTATTTTCATTATTGAAAATAATATGAGTGATTTAAATTATTATTTAAATCATCTAAATAAGACTTATTCTTAATTGTCTTCAAAAATTCTGTTTGGTATTTTATTTAAATAGAGAATTTTATGCTGATCCATTTACATATTTTTAATTATTTTTTAGAGCTTTTATCAATTTTCTATTGAATTTCAAAGTTTCAGGTTTTTATTGAATTGTGAAAAGTCATATTTGCCCCTGGGCCCACCTGTCAGTGGAGCCCAGTGGGTTGGGCTAAACCAGCTCGGGTCCAACCGACCCGAGCGGTCGCTCACTCGCCCACCACCTCGCGCCGCCTCGACCTAACCCTAATCCCCTTTCTCGCTCTGGCGACCTGCGTCGCCCTCACCGTCGCCGGCCGATTCCGGCGATCTCCGGCCGCCATGACCCTCGCCATGGGGCGCATCTGCACCACCACGTGACGGCGCACCAGATCATCGGCGTCGATCTGGTTCTTGCCGGCCCCTTCGCCGATCCCCCTCGCGTTTGTCCGCACGGTGGTGCGGTGCTCACCGACGCCTCAGGTGTGATGGCGCCGCCGGGCCTTCGCCGCCGTGGTGCGGAGCGCTGCGGCGCTAGTCGGGCCTGGCATGGCCTGGCCAGGTGCCGCCGTGCCTTCGGCGCGCGCTGCCGTGGCCGCCATGGTTACGCCAGTCGTCTGCTCGCTCCAGGTACACGCGCCGCCTCTCTCTTACCCCCTGTGCTTGTTCTTCCTCCTCTTCTATGAGCTCTGGCCATGGCTTTCCTCCTCGTGGAGGTCTGCCGTGCTGTTGCTGCTGCGCCTAGCTCGCCGTGTGTGCGTATGCTGCTCTGCCGCTGCCTTGATGCTTATCTTCTTTGTCTTGTTCATGCGGCTCGCTTCTCTGGCCTTGACCATGGTCCTAGCTGTGCTACTGCTGCCGCCATGGCCTAGTTCTAGATCATGTGCTTGTACTGATGCTCATGCTCATGCTTTCTTGCTTAATTCCCTCTATGTGGCTCTATTCTTGTTACTGAGCTTGCTAGATATTAAGTGTGTTCATGTTTGCTGCTCTGGCTTAGGTTCTGTGTGCATTACTTGCAATTTGGCAAGTGCCAGGGCAATAGTATGATGTTCCTTGTGCTCAAATTCATGAGTATGCTCAATTGAGCATTACTGTTGGTTTAATTGTATGATTAGGTGATGAGCACTAAGTGCTTTACTTGTTATCATGATCCAGTGGTTCATCAAGCCTTTGATGTGCTTCTGGATACAATCATATGATTATGACTTCAGTATCTGTTTATTCAGTTAAGACTGGTGTGTAATTCTTCAGTGGCTGATTTATTTATGATGCTATGCTTGGCTTGTAGCAATCAGTAGCATGAGTTAGCAAGCTTTGATGATTATTAAATCATCATTAGCTTGATGGTTAACTGCTGTGCTTCCTACTGTGGCTAGCTGGTGCTTAACTTGGTGTCTGGGGATCACCAAGCCTTGTGCTGGTGTATGCTGTGCCTGATCCAGTGCCTGCTGTTGCTTGCAGTGATCCACTGGATCATTAGCAGTGTCTGTTTCATGATTTACTTGTTAATATCAATTTTCTGTGTTGCCTTTATTGATGGAGTGGATAATTGATGTGAACTGTGATACAGTGATGATCATCACAATTGATTGGCTTGGGCTAGATGGATGCCAACAGTGGTTGGGAACCCTAGCAATTCTTTGAACCCAATCAGGGTGATGATATTTGTATTTGGCTTGGTGGTTTGGCTGTTCTAGGGTTTGAGGTGACCCTGGCAGTAGTCATATACTGCCCTAGGGTAGCTCCCCTATTTGTTGGCTTGCTGTTGCTCACCAAATGCTTTCTGGGTGATCCATTTATTGGATTGCCAGTGGCTCTTGATGTTGAAATCAAATAGACAATGTTTTGTCTAGGTCTGATGGTCAACTAGCTGTAGGTGCTAAGTGTGTGTAACTAGGCTAACTGGTGCTCTCATCTCTTGCTGGATTTCTTCAGTTATGCAATGATTGTCATATCTGTTGTTCCCTTTTGATGATTGACCAGTGGCCTTACTGCTCTTGCTTGCACCATATGGCTTAATAGCCAGATGATGACACAACTTGGGTATCACACCCTGTTGATTATGTGTGATTGATGCATATGCTTATATATGAACAAAACCATCTGGTTTGTCCATGATGCTTGGTATACCTCACTCCAGCTCCTAGAATGTGATGTTGGTGTAGAGGTTTGCCTCTGTGTTGATCTTATGGTTGCTTTGCTTGCCCTGCTCCTCCTGGTGACTTGATAAAGCTTGATTTAATTCAGTGGTGTGCTGGAATAGATTGAACAGTGAGGCTGTTCTATCTGTTCTAGCTGTTCTTGGTGTTCTTGGTGTTCTTGGTGTTCTTGGTGGCTTACCAGTTCAGTTCTGCCGATGGTTGAATCAAATGACTAGGGTTTGGCTGTGAAAAGCTTTTATATGCTGCTAGCTTGCTCTTGTTGGTCGACAGCACTACCTCTTTCCATGGTGACTCACTGTGTGTGTGTTACACATGCACACAGCCTTGTGTGCTGCCTGGTTGTGTGTGTGTGTAAGTGCTGTGCACTTGGACTTGGTCCTATCTGTGGCATGGATCTGCTCGGCGGAGACTTGATCATATCCTCTCCAATTCTGTTTGATTTCTAACCTGCCAAGTGGCTATGCCACTTGGCATAACACTTGTTTTTATTTTCTTTGTGTTTGTGTGCAGGGAACAACCTGATGCTCCAAGGATCATGGAGATCATCAAGTACAAGGCTAAATGAAGATTAGCTTGTAGTGTTAGGATAGAACATTAAATTGTAATTTTCTTTTCTTTTCATTTTCTATTTTGTCCAATTCTTGTAATATGTTGTAATTCCATAATTCAAATCTGAATATTGTAAAGACAATGTATTATGTGTATGAAGATCAATAAAGCTCTTCTCACACTCCTCTGACCACACGAATGGTGTGTTCTTTCTTAACAGCTTGGTCATGGGTCCTGCTATCTTGGAGAATCCTTCAATGAATCTCCGATAATATCCTGCCATTCCTAGGAATCCTCGGATTTCCTTGACAGTCTTGGGTGCTTCCCATTCTAGAACTGCTGCTACTTTGCTCGGGTTAACAGCTATTCCATCTTTACTAATCACATGACCAAGAAATTCCACTTGATCTAGCCAAAATTCACACTTGCTGAATTTGGCATAGAGTTGATGTTCTCTTAGTGTTTGCAACACTAACCTCAAATGTTCAGCATGTTCGGCCTTGTTCTTGGAATAGATCAAGATATCATCGATGAATACGATGACAAACTTGTCTAGATATGGCATGAAAATCTTATTCATGAGATTCATGAATATTGTTGGGGCATTTGTTAATCCAAAAGGCACTACAAGGTATTCATGATGTCCATACCTTGAGACAAAGGCAGTTTTCGGAACGTCTTCCTTCTTGATCTTTATCTGGTGATAACCGGACCTTAGATCAATTTTGGAAAAGACTCCCGCGCCTCTAACTTGATCGAATAGATCTTGTATTCTTGGAAGTGGATACTTGTTCTTGATTGTGACGTTGTTCAGATTCTTGTAGTCTCCGCACATCCTTCTTCCTCCATCTCTTTTATCCACGAAGATCACAGGTGATCCCCATGGTGAAACACTCTCTTGTATGAATCCTTTTTGTTCCAAGTCATCCAGTTGCTCCTTAAGTTCTTTCAACTCCTTGGGCCCCATCTTGTATGGTGCCTTAGCAATCGGAGCTGTTCCTGGAATTAGGGCGATAGTGAATTCTATCTCCCTATCTGGTGGCATACCTGGTAATTCCGCAGGAAACACATCCTGGAATTCATTCACTACAGGTATATCCTCTAACTTCACCTCCTTCATGCTGTTCAGCTGTAGCTCAACTTCAATCTGTGTATGTTTGTCGCCTTGGTAGATCATTCTACTTCCATCGGGGCTTTTCAAGGATACCGTCTTGTTCAAACAGTCGATCAATGCTCCATTAGCTTCTAACCAGTTCATACCAAGAATGACATCAATGTCTTTCATGGGTAAAATGAACAGGTCCGCGTCAAACGCGCACTTATTGATCATGATGACTTGTTTTTGTTTGGTATGGGTTACTACTATCGTTCCCCCCGCAGAAAGTATGGTTATGGGTGTATCTAACTTAGTGCAACTAATCCCATGTTTGATGATGAATTGTTAGGAAATGAATGATGTAGTTGCACCAGTATCAAAAAGTACTTTGCCAGGATGAGTGAGTATCTGGAGCGTACCTATCACCGCCTGATCGGAGTTGACCACCTCCTCCAGACTGGTGCAATTCAGCTTGCCGAAGGGCTTCTTATTCTTCCAGTTCCCTCCGGTGTTTCCTCCTCGGCTTCCTCCTCCTCCAGACTGACCTCCTCCATTCTTCTTATTGGGGCAATCCTTCATCATGTGCCCCTCCTGACGACACCCGAAGCAAATGATCCTGGGTTTGCGATAGTCCTTCGAAGTATGTCCTTTAATTCCACAAATACGGCAAACTATTTGGTTTGCAGTCTGAAATGCTTGATTCTTCCTACTACCGTAGTAGTTGCTGTTGTTGTTGTTGTTGTTGTTGTTGTTGTTGTTGTATCTTGGCTTGAAATTCAAGCTGGTATTGGGCTTGTTATTGGAAAACCTCTTAGGCTCAAACTTGGCCTTCTTCCTCTTTTCCTCCTGCAGTTGTTTGAAATCATCTTCCAGAGTGATGGCGGCATCCACCAACTCTTGAAACTCCGTCGCTCTCATCATCCGGAGCTGTACCTTGAACTGGGGACTTAACCCCCTCAGAAACCTTTTCTTCTTCTTGTCCTCAGTGTTGACTTCTTCAACAGCATACCGGGACAGCTTTGAGAATTCCCTGACATAGGTCAGGATGGCCTTGTCCTTCTGCTCGAGACTTTCAAATTCTCGACGCTTCAGTTCCACAATACTTTCAGGGACGTTGGATTCCCTGAACTTCCTTGCAAACTCCTCCCAGGTGAATACCTTTCCCGCCGGGTAAACGGCTACAATGTTATCCCACCATGATGCGGCGGGTCCACACAGCAGATGTGTAGCATAACGGACCTTCTCCTGGTCGTTACAACCAACGGTATTGAGATTTTGCTCGGTGTCCATAAGCCAATCTTCCGCGTCCATTGGCTCGGGCGCGTATGCGAAAGATATAGGCTTGGTATTCTGGAAGTCTGCTAGGGTGACTCCCGGATTCTCAGGTCTCTCTACCCGGTTCTATTGCAGCAATTCTTGGAAGAATTTGTTCTGCTGCTCCAACGTTACACGTTGTCTTTCCTCCACCAGCTGCATATACTGGACAAAATTCTGCTGCGTCATGGGTGGTGGTGGTGGAAACTGATTCCTGGCTGCTTCATCAGCCTCTTCCTTTTGTTTTGCTTCGCGCTCCATGCGCTGCGCTTCGGTCTCCTCTCCTAACGCTCCCGACATAACCCCCTAGTTCTGCAACACAAGATGATACTCATAATTACTCCATGCGCAAGTTTTCTGAGCTCAACCTAGTGCACAGAACTAGTCACGCAATGGAAATCAAGAAGCAAATCCAAATCATACAAAACATATACCATGTATATACATACTTAAGTGGTCTTATTACAATACTCAAGTCGATGTGAGTATGCAAACTCACTTATTAAAGTATATGTACAAATTTATACAAATATTACATACTATAATACACGTGGTACTTGTGTATTATAGCCTCGCCTCCCTTGGTGGACTCTAGTCGATCTTCACTCCCGGTACATCCCAGGCTTCCATCCGGTCGAACGTGTCGTCCTCCTGATAGACCCTGGAACATAAGGTCTCCCCGTCGGCTGATAATCCGAATCCGATGATGATCCTAGGGAGAAGTCAGCGTTCACAAACTGATCGTTAAGTGCATCATAGTCCACCCATCGAGTGTACTCCCCTGTAGCTCCACCATAGGTGTTTCCAACACTCGTACCCGACTCAACCTGTGTCGGATACCCTCTATCAACTCCTTCATTACTAGGATAACTCTGGGTTACGGGTTGTGGCGTCATCATTCATCTCCCCGTCATAATACACTGAAGTACTATGAGTTCCAGTATCAGATCCCCAACGCCAACCCGTGGAATTTTCTATAGGAGTCTCGGAACGCTGATTGTTTCCGGATTCCTCTCCGCTCTCATATCCCCCATAGGAACTACCCAGATAGTTCCCAGGTGTAACAGGTGTAGGTTCACGCTCAAGAGGATCAATACTAATGTAATCACCAGCTGAGTAAACTGGTGTGTGCACCACATTCTCCATAGGTTCTTTCCCCCTAATCTCCTCCTTGGGTTCAGTAAACTCCTCTAGCATCGTATCAATTGCTCCTGTCAGATGATGGTTCAACTGAAAGAGCAATGATATTAAGTTGCGGCTATTATCCATGTATTTTGCAGCTGCTATTGGTTTGCGTTTTGCATATTTGTAGTGGTTAAGCATGGGATCCTCTTCCTCCTGATTATGAGGAATGTGGGTGAATTCGGAACCCATAAGCTCTTTCGTCTTATGCTCCCGAATGTCGGTTATGGCTCTCATAACGGCTATATGGTAGGCTGTGTTGATAGTTCTGGCTTCCCCTGCTGGCATTACTACGCTCATTCCCAAAGATTCGGGAAGTCGCAGTCCTACCCTACACTTGGCCAATACAGTACCATCATAGTACATGTATTTCTTTACTTGGATCTGGGGATCACACCCAAATTCAAGTAACATGGCTCGTAGAATATCTGCAAGTCCTCCTTCATATTCACTCAGGGTGGAATCCATTACTTTCACGTTTCGTCCGGGACGTGAACTTGCCATGTTGGCTGTAGAAATAGAAAGATTATAAAATTAGTAATAATGCATCATAATAGAGATAATAAAGAATTATCGCACTAAGAGATATGATTGTTGTATTCTCAATTGAATATACACCATATTTTTAGAGAATTCTTTACTAATCCTATTTGACTCCTAACGTTTGGTCCCATTTACTAGGTTCCAACCTAAGGTCAAAGCTTTTGCTCACGATACCAACTGTGATGACCCTGCATACCACTGCATGTTGTAGTATGCCAGTCGTTGATATAACATTCACGAAGTACCATTCCGCAAATATTACATCCCTCAGAGTAGTACAACAGAACATAGCAGGTCCATAACTCATTCATTTATTATTACAAATATCATACACATATCGTCTTGGAGCTCCTCTTGGGTCCTAAGAGGAATACTCCTGGGTTCGAGGCGAACCCAACTTAGCTTACAATATAAGAGTCTCATTAAGTTATACATTTATTTCCTCGAGCAGCTAAATACTAAGAGTTCGGGCTGCTCGGTTACTACTACTACTGGATGTCTCTAGGCTTGATCTTTTCCGGAAGCCTCCCCGGTTCCATAGACGATGAGGTAGTCTACGCCCTCGATACCTCCAGAGAGGTCTGGTTCTTCATAGCCGATGATCTCGGCTCCTTCATTGTTGTCGTAGTCCTCCTCCAGACGATTTAGACAATCTAAGCATGGGATTTAAGAGTGGTATGAGTACGAGCGTACTCAACAAGTTCATTATAGATAAGAGGTGTTTAATGCTCTAGCTACGATATTAGACCAGAAAGTCTAATACCAATGCAAGTTTTGAGAAACATTTCTTCAAGAGATTACTTTTATTCCAAAGAGCTATGTCCGTCAGCCTTCACCAGTTTACTAGAACTTCATGGAGCTCCTTTCCGGCCGCGTTCGCAGTTCCTCATCCCGGAACAGGGAGTGACAGTCACGATTCTTTACACTGCAGAGGTGTGTTGCTTTACCCATAAGAGATCTTAACCTTGATGCCAACCGGGCAGCTTTCCCGTCCACACTTCCTTCGGTGTGAGGCCCGGTATAAGGTCTAGCCAATCATGTTCCTCCGCTACCTCGAACACCCACCCTTTGTTGCATGCCCCGACCCTGGGTCCACGCCGGTCCCATTATTCCCATATATTTCAGGGTGGACCCCGACCACGACGACGATCCGGGATCGAACCAAACTCCTTCGCGGTAGCTGCAACCCATCATAGACCGCAATACCGTGGGGACTTAGGACTCCCCAGCCTCACCATCTTGCTCCTTCGGGCGACAAGTGTACTACGGACAATGTCGTGGGGACTTAGGACTCCCCAGCCTCACCAGCTTGCCCCCTTGGATTACAAGTGTACTACGGTAAAGCGCATCCGTTGATGAACGAGAGGTGGAAACACTTTTGACTACTCCGTCCCACTCCGGATCTTATGGTTAACACGGGTATTACGGCACAAGAATCCTTTGGCGACATTTGTTGTTTAATCCTAGATGGATATAAACCCTTGCAATGGAACCTCCACCATATCAACACAATCCATGGTTCCATTGCCCACCACATAGTCATATTCATAGTTATGAAAGTAGTGGTTTTGATTTTTATGCGATAGTGATAACCATAATACTTTGCAAGTAATTTGATAGAAATACTCAAATGACATGAGCAAGTGATGAACTTGCCTGAACACTGCAAAGTTTTGCAGTTGGAAGGTGTGGACTGACCCTTGTCCTCTGTATCTGAAAAATAGCATCATTGTCCGATAAGGGCAATGGTTAAAGAAGCAGTTATGCATGATTCCAGTTTTAGGGTTTGTTCCCCCCTTCCGATGTCGTTGTTATTTCATGTGAGAGGTTAATACTAAGAACAACTTGTAGATACTTGATTCAGGGTAAATATAACCTTGAAATATTGTCAAGGTGTTTTTTAAAGTCCAATTGCTTTAATGGACTTATTTTCATTATTGAAAATAATATGAGTGATTTAAATTATTATTTAAATCATCTAAATAAGACTTATTCTTAATTGTCTTCAAAAATTCTGTTTGGTATTTTATTTAAATAGAGAATTTTATGCTGATCCATTTACATATTTTTAATTATTTTTTAGAGCTTTTATCAATTTTCTATTGAATTTCAAAGTTTCAGGTTTTTATTGAATTGTGAAAAGTCATATTTGCCCACAGGCCCACTGTCGATGGAGCCCGGTGGGTTGGGCTAAACCAGCTCGGGTCCAACCGACCCGAGCGGTCGCTCACTCGCCCACCACCTCGCCGCCTCGACCTAACCCTAATCCCCTTTCTCGCTACGGCGGCTGCGTCGCCCTCGCCGAAATCGCCGGCCGATTCCGGCGATCTCCGGCCGCCATGGCCCTCGCCATGGGCGCATCCGCACCGCCACGTGACGGCGCACCCGATCATCGGCGTCGATCCGGTTCTTGCCTCCCCTTCGCCGATCCCCTCGCGTTTGTTCGCACGGTGGTGCGGTGCTCACCGGCGCCTCGGGTGTGATGGCGCCGCCGGCCTTCGCCGCCGTGGTGCGGAGCGCTGCGGCGCTAGTCGGGCCTGGCATGGCCTGGCCAGGTGCCGCCGTGCCTTCGGCGCGCGCCGCCGTGGCCGCCATGGTTACGCCAGCCGTCTGCTCGCTCCAGGTACACGCATCGCCTCTCTCTTACCCCCTGTGCTTGTTCTTCCTCCTCTTCTATGAGCTCTGGCCATGGTCTTCCTCCTCGTGGAGGTCTGCCGTGCTGTTGCTGCTGCTCTGCTGCGCCTAGCTCGCTGTGTGTGCGTATGCTGCTCTGGTGCTGCCTTGATGCTTATCTTTCTTTGTCTTGTTCATGCGGCTCTCTGCTCTCTGGCCTTGACCATGGTCCTAGCCGTGCTACTGCTGCCGCCATGGCCTAGTTCTAGATCATGTGCTTGTACTGATGCTCATGCTCATGCTTTCTTGCTTAATTCCCTCTCTGTGGCTCTATTCTTGTTACTGAGCTTGCTAGATATTAAGTGTGTTCATGTTTGCTGCTCTGGCTTAGGTTCTGTGTGCATTACTTGCAATTCGGCAAGTGCGAGGGCAATAGTATGATGTTCCTTGTGCTCAAATTCATGAGTATGCTCAATTGAGCATTACTGTTGGTTTAATTGTATGATTAGGTGATGAGCACTAAGTGCTTTACTTGTTATCATGATCCAGTGGTTCATCAAGCCTTTGATGTGCTTCTGGATACAATCATATGATTATGACTTCAAGATTCTGCTTTATTGATTAAGACTGGTGTGTAATTCTTGATGGCTGATTTATTTATGATGCTATGCTTGGCTTGTAGCAATCGGTAGCATGAGTTAGCAAGCTTTGATGATTATTAAATCATCATTAGCTTGATGGTTAATTCTGTGCTTCCTACTGTGGCTAGCTGGTGCTTAACTTGGTGTCTGGGGATCACCAAGCCTTGTGTTCAGTGTATCTCGTGGCTCGATCCAAGGCTCATTGTTGCTTGCAGTGATCCACTGGATCATTAGCAGTGTCTGTTTCATGATTTACTTGTTAATATCAATTTTCTGTGTTGCCTTTATTGATGGAGTGGATAATTGATGTGAACTGTGATACAGTGATGATCATCACAATTGATTGGCTTGGGCTAGATGGATGCCAACAGTGGTTGGGAACCCTAGCAATTCTTTGAACCCAATCAGGGTGATGATATTTGTATTTGGCTTGGTGGTTTGGCTGTTCTAGGGTTTGAGGTGACCCTGGCAGTAGTCATATACTGCCCTAGGGTAGCTCCCCTATTTGTGGCTTGCTGTTGCTCACCAAATGCTTTCTGGGTGATCCATTTATTGGATTGCCACTGGCTCTTGATGTTGAAATCAAATAGACAATGTTTTGTCTAGGTCTGATGGTCAACTAGCTGTAGGTGCTAAGTGTGTGTAACTAGGCTAACTGGTGCTCTCATCTCTTGCTGGATTTCTTCAGTTATGTAATGATTGTCATATCTGTTGTTCCCTTTTGATGATTGACCAGTGGCCTTTCTGCTCTTGCTTGCACCATATGGCTTAATAGCCAGATGATGACACAACTTGGGTATCACACCCTGTTGATTATGTGTGATTGATGCATATGCTTATATATGAACAAAACCATCTGGTTTGTCCATGATGCTTGGTATACCTCACTCCAGCTCCTAGAATGTGATGTTGGTGTAGAGGTTTGCCTCTGTGTTGATCTTATGGTTGCTTTGCTTGCCCTGCTCCTCCTGGTGACTTGATGAAGCTTGAATTAATTCAGTGGTGTGCTGGAATAGATTGAACAAAGGAGGTCGTTTCTATCTGTTCTAGCTGTTCTTGGTGTTCTTGGTGTTCTTGGTGGCTTACCAGTTCAGTTCTGCCGATGGTTGAATCAAATGACTAGGGTTTGGCTGTGAAAAGCTTTTATATGCTGCTGGCTTGCTCTTGTTGGTCGACAGCACTACCTCTTTCCATGGTGACTCACTGTGTGTGTGTTACACATGCACACAGCCTTGTGTGCTGCCTGGTTGTGTGTGTGTGTAAGTGCTGTGCACTTGGACTTGGTCCTATCTGTGGCATGGATCTGCTCGGCAGAGACTTGATCATATCCTCTCCAATTCTGTTTGATTTCTAACCTGCCAAGTTTTTATTTTCTTTGTGTTTGTGTGCAGGGAACAACCTGATGCTCCAAGGATCATGGAGATCATCAAGTACAAGGCTAAATGAAGATTAGCTTGTAGTGTTAGGATAGAACATTAAATTGTAATTTTCTTTTCTTTTCATTTTCTATTTTGTCCAATTCTTGTAATATGTTGTAATTCCATAATTCAAATCTGAATATTGTAAAGACAATGTATTATGTGTATGAAGATCAATAAAGCTCAAGTTTTCCTTATTGAGCTTAATGTAATTGTTGTATTACTTATATTCTTGCTTAACGATAATTGTGTGTTAAATTATCCCTAATTTGAATTATTTGATAATCATTTGATGTTTGAATTTGAAATTCAAATTCAAATTTGGTTTGAATTTATTCAAACAACTTAACTTATAATTCAATCATGCAACCTAAGATTTCAATGTAATATCACTTCTCTCTTCTCAAAACCCTAATTTAGATAAGTAGGAACAAGTTCATCGCACTCTCGAAACCCTAACCCTGTAAGGTGTCGAGAGAGAAACCTGTCCCCCTTCGATGCAGTTTTGTTTTAAAAGCGCGAAATTTCCCCGTAAATTACAATGCAATGCACATCCCTTTCTAAAATCTACCCCTCGATCGTCTCTAAACCTGGGATATTACAGCTTGGCCCCCTAATTATTGGCAAATAAACCTAATTTATGAGTGTTTATCATCATCCACATTACATAGGTTCACAACCAATTGGGAGTCACTTTCATGATCACTAGGTTATAGCCTCTCTTCGTCTCCAGTATAATTCCCTCATAGATGTCCAACGCCTCCATAGTCACTGCATTTGCCGCATGTTCATGCCAGAGTGCTTGCGCCAGGCCGCGAGCTACCATTTTAGTGCCTCGTTTCTCATGTTAGTGCTTGCGCCAGGCCCCCTCCCGCCTCCTTGCTTCCTGACACCCATGATGCTGGATGTAGCAACGACACTTTAACACCGGTCTCATTTCTCAATTCATCCCAAAATAATATTTCCCATGTACAATCGAAGAGCGCATGGTAAATTACCTGCTCCAACTTCCTACAAGCTTCACATCACGGGTCACGACCCGATATCCTACCTCTTGATATCGGAAGGGTCACGATGGAGACTTCCTCTATGGCCATGTTACGTTTTCTGATAGCATAGTGAATCAACCATGTGTGTCGCAATACCCAAAAATACAACACCGTACACAACATATATGAACGATGAAGACAGCAACAAGGAAACACATTTGCACCATGAGAATCGTCTTGAAGCATACAACTAGAATCTTTGCAACATGTGGCTTATGCATACACGACAAACAACATAAACACTTGAAGCATGTCAAACACCACATGCAACATCGAAAAATCTTGGTTTCACTGACCTCTAACCATCAAGAACTGAGGCAGCGTCCTTCACTGACTCGGGCTTGGCAGTCATGAATCCGCGTTTTGCCGAAGGCTTGTCGGAGCTAGATCAAGCACCCATCGGCCATTCCCCACCGTCCCAAGGCCCAAAGAAATGCTCAAGAAAATACAGATGAAATCGGATTCGTGTTTCCTTTTGTAGTTAACCTCTGATAGTGTTCTAGAGCATAGAAATCTCTAGCACTATCGCCGGAAAGCTGCAACGGCCTATAATACATCGCCCTACCATGATGTTCACATGTCATATAGAATTATGAAGCAGAGTTGTTATCGACACCAATTGAATTATGCCACGCCAACAGCTCCCCTTCGACCTTGTCAAGGTAGTTGAGCACCGCTTGGAGACCCTTCTCGTCTACAGATATCAAGTACACATCACTTTAAACATGTGAACACAGTCTGATTCCGGCCATGAATTCAAATGCTTTCTTCTAATTGACTGAAACTCTGAAAGGCTAAGTAAGCTAACGTGTCAAGGGCGCTTACCAAGTCTGGGAACGGTGTGGCCGGCCGGGTGACGTATAACAAGTGGATCCACGAATGAGTCTGCCAGCTCCTCGCCGTGTGTTTTCGTAAAGTCATTGTCGCCTGCGCACAAGCAAGTTGTTACAATTGCTCATTTCCATTGACAATCTATGGGAGAAAAACAGTATCCCACGTTACCAATGAAGTGAAGCGAAGTGCACTTGATCTTGTTGTGGTACGCCCTCGCCGCCGATGCCGGCGACCGAATCCTCCCTCCGGATATAACTATGATGTACTTCAGCATAGGAACTCTGCTCAAGGCCAGCCCCTGCCAGAAGAGCAAAATGGTGACATGGAACCAGCAGATCCATCCAGGAACTGCGCTGAGTCAACGACAAATGTGCCCACTCACTTGTTCCTGGAGCCCAACAAGGGCTGCTGAGAGGAGAGCGCCCTGGATGTTTGTTTGTCAGTCAGCATCGAAGTTGTTCGTCAGTTAATGGAGTATGATGTCTCGAACGAAGCTGATCCCTAGTACGAGTATGCGTTTACCACCTGACTACCTGAGAGAAACCGAACAATCCGTCGAACGGCCCTTCTCTGACCATCAGCTCCTCGATGTTGGCCACGCACTCGTCGAAGTTGCTGCACCTGAGGAAATCCTGTCCCGAGATCGATCCAGAGCGTAACAAGATTTTGTCAGATTGGAGGGTCAACTGCATGTTTACAGTGGAAGCGGCGGCGAGGAAAACTGTGATGGAAGAGGAAGCAGGGCTAACCTCGCCGACGAACTGGCACCACTCGTAGTAGGGCGGGTCGAAGACGCCGCGCACCGGGGACTCGCCGGCGGCGGGGAAGGGCGCGTCGGCGAAGGCGAGGTCCAGGCGGGAGGTGACCTCGGCGGGCCACCTGTCCTCCACCTGCCTCCGCATGATCTCCCCGCTGGTGCGGAACCCGTGCAGGCACAGGAACCGCGGCGCCGGCCGCTGCCTCGTCGCCCCGACGTCGTCCTCCTCCCCGCCGCTGAGCGCTAGAAGCCGCCGGGGCTGGCAGCTAGCGACACGCGGCTGTCGAGGGCGACGGCGCGAGAGCGACGGGGCGGAGGTCGGTAGGTGGCGAGCGTTGCTCGTCGAATTGAAGGTGATGGGATGGTGTAGTTGAGCTGCGGCGGCCATCTCTCTCAAGTTCGGAAGTTCGGATCGCTGCTGTCTCTCTGCGTCCCTCCTGATTCATATGGTGGATTTTTTTTGGGTGTGCCTATGTCTCAGTTGACTGAGATTTTCTTAAGTCTCAGTCAACTCAGAAAAGTGTAACTACAGTTTAAAGGAAAGTGCAACTCGGTTCAGTTGCACATTTCTGTCAGAAAAGTGTAATTGCATTTTTTTAACAGAAAAGTGCAACTCAAAGCACATTTTTGTAAGTGACTTAGACTTAAGAAAATCTCAATTGACTGAGACATAGCAAAACCGATTTTTTTTGCGACTAATTCATATGGTGGATTCGTACTGCCGCTTTTGCCGTGACTTGCTTATGAATCTGGTAGTAATTGTTTAGTTAAACTAGAAGTATACCCCGCCGGAATTTCTCCGATAACTTTATTTTGTAAAAACAAAAAGGTATAAGTTGATTGGAATAGGATATTATTTGTAGGAACATGCATGATGCGTAATTATTCAAGAGGCTAACTTAAAAAAAACTGAATTGAAATGGTTATGTAGTTGACGGCTAAAAGTTGATGATGTGGATAATTGGATGGCTTAAAAAATAGATGATGTGGCTTGCATGTAGAGTATTAATGAATGTTAGTGGGGATGACATGGACAATTGGATGGCTAATAGAATGGATGATGTGGATAGCTTGCATGTTGAGATAGACAACTTAAATAACCTTCTAGTGAAAATTTTGCTTTATAATAAGACATATAGATTTGTGTGTTCTTCTGTATGGAATACTGAACGGGACTTTGTCGCAACTTGTAAAATATTTTATGTGTACAACTGAAATGCATGAACCAAAAGGACACATTATTTCGGTGTCCGCCGAGATGACCGCTGAAAGTGATTTCCATATACAGGCAGATTTATTAAAAAGAACAGAGTCAAAAACTTTACCTCATCTATTAATTAAGAATAAAAAATTAGGAGAAAACCGAGCGAAAACCTACAACAATAACAACAACAGGGTTAAGACCACACAAACCTAGCCTAACAAAGACCTGAACAACAAGACCACACCCACACTAGCCAACACAAGGGACCACGAGGCAACCCGAACAAACTCCAAACACGAGACTCCAACACCGCGTCGATGAAGACATGCCATATGTTGGGGCGCACCCATCAATCAACTGCGAATCCAGGGTAGGCATCAACCAAGGTGGCGAGAAAATCACATACCTCTCTAGCGACGACAGCGTTGAGCACTGTTGCTAACAGTTCTGACTTAGCAACCCATCACCAATAGGAACCACATGCCTGTTGGAAACAAGCGAGAGAGGAACAACAACATCAACAACACCACTCTTCTCAAAGCCAAGTGTCTGACTCAGCGGAGAAGTCACGACCGAGATCTCGGGCGAGTCAGACCTCACTTCTTCTACGGAAGGAGGCATAACCACACCAACACTCAACTCCAGAAGCTGAGCCACCACAAAAGAATCCCCACACAACTCATATAACTCTAGCGTGATCTCAACCACCGATAACTTCGACTCAGCGGAGCCAAGCAGAAACGAAGCATGCATGCAACACGACTCCATCGGCTCCAAAGGACACCAACGCATGCCAACAACAACTTGAGATTTGCCACCTCTTCACTAAGGGGGCGAGACACCTCCTCGATGTGGTTAGCAACCAACTGAGCGAGCTTCATGTGCATCAAGGCAAACTGACACTAAAGGCGAGAGTCAAAACTTGTGTTGACATTCTACTCCTCGCAACACCTTAGAGAGGGTATTGGCGGCGATTGGCGGCGATGTTGCAGGCGACGACGAGCGACACACGACCTCAACCCAACTCTGGGACGTCGAGGGATTCATAGTCCGTACATGAGATAGTTTGACCAACAAAACCTGAGGGTTGGGATATATAGTCCGTTTATGGCTAATTTCAGCTATGTGTAGTACATGTTCAATAAATATATTCTTTCAGTTCAGACAATTTTATAAACATCCTAAAGCCAGGACCATGCTGCCAGATTCATCGGTACTTCGCTGAAAAGTTCAGCTAATATTGATAACCCCTTCAACGATCGCTTCTAATCTAATAAAATTCAAAGAATTTATATAGGACTCGAAGTAAAAAAGGAGCTACACAAAAGCTATCTGCATTCAGGTTTGATTACTGAATAGCCACACAATTGCGCCACCGCAAGAGGATGAGTTTACATCTGTATCAGCATGCTTGCCTATATTATGAATTTGGGAGGTATTCAGATACTAATTGTCCAGGTCCTGTCAGATGCACATTTCTTTTTCGTCAACATCAGCGGGTTCTTGGGCCTCGGTGGATGAATGTTCAGATATCTCCTTTTCCATCTTGTCAAGGAAACGGGTCATCACCTTGAGACTTTCCTCATCTGCATGACAACAAGCATAGTTTTACTTTGGCGGTTTGGCATTCATAAAGAAAGGACTAGCAATTAAAATAGCTTGGTCAATGTAAGGACATCCTGTTTAGAAAAATATGTTTAGCGTGTAAGGACATCCTGAATTAGACACGAGTGGTTTTAATATGACACCTGTGGAAGTCCTCCCATTCAGAAATATGTTTAGCGTGTAAGGACATCCTGAATTAGACTAACAGAGCTACACTGAAGTTTTTTTCCAGCTAAGGTTTTCAATCCTGTTGCCTCCTATCACAGACAGCTCATGTTTACAATTTACCTACAGATTCCTTCTTTTTTGTTATGAAATTTAGTACAAGCGGATCAATACTCACTGCCTTAACTCTATACAGTTTAGTGGAGCTTGGTAAACGAAAGTACGAGCTTACCAACAAGCCTTGGAACCGTGTGGCCCTTTGGGTGCCGTATTATGAAGGGATCCACAAATGACTCTATGAGCTTTTCACCACCGTCTTTAAGGAAGTCATTGTCACCTGCACATCAAATAAATGGGCGGTTAACGGTTGTCTGCTACTGTATGCTAACCACTCAGTGGACCAACAAAAGCTTAATATATTCCGAAACAATATTTGACTTGTAATGATAAAATCACCAGACCATCGACTCAAGTACATAATGAAAATGATGATAAAGGGGAGTAATCCCATAAATGATTCCATCAAAAGGATATGTCAAAGTTTCATCGGTAAATTAGCACTATATTAATCTGCAATTTAGCTTTTGAAACCTTTTCATCAGTAGATTGTTTGTATGTAAATTTCCATCAATTATCTGCTAATTACTGCCATTAGAATAGATGTTTAATAGGCTTAGTTCCCTAAAAACGCTAGCATCTGCGGCGCTCCCTCCCCTTTCTCCCTGCCGTGCGCGGCATAACATTTACATGTATGCCTGTGTGCTGTATTTTCGTTATCACCATGGTAATGAAAATCGATCCCTCGTGGGATCGCTTGGAAAAAAAAATTAGAATAGATGTAGCTTCTGGGATCTTTTATGAAAAGCATGACACAAAAGAAGCATGCAGTTGGTGTGAGGAGTTAAGCACATTGCCTAAACGACATAAACACTACAACTTGAGTGCACATGAGGTAGGCGTGCCGGCAGTGCGAAATATTAAAAAATATAAAGCAGACAGGCATACGCAAGAACCACTTTGGAGGGAACTGAAAATGATACACTAACCAACAAGCAACCAGCATAGCAATTGCGAGGGTGTATTGAGCGCAGAAGAGATTGAAGTACCAAGGAAGTGCAGCGAGGGGATTTTGATCTTGTTGGCGTACGGCTTCTCGGCAATTGTGTGTGAGCCGCGGAACCGGGCGCCGCCTATGATTATGAGGTACTTGATCTTGGGAACTCTAGTCAGCGCCAGTCCCTGCCAGCAGAACAAAATTAATGAGCTGAAGAAAGATGCAGCTGGTACCAGCATAGACGCATACAGTATAGCTGGAGTTTATGCGGTAAGTTTAGCAGCAGCATCGATCGGCTTACTTGTTGTTGGAGCCCCACGAGCGCAGCAGACAGAATCGAACCCTGAATGTTACCATGACAGTTTGCAATCGTGAACTGTCAGCTTAGAGTCGCCATATGGTATGTTTGGTTTGCAGAATAGTTAACTGTTCCGAGGCTGATTACCTGGGAGAAACCCATGAGTCCATCGAAGGGCCCTTCCTTGATCATCAGCTCCTCGATGAAGTCGAAGCATTTGTCCAAATTCCTGTACTCCGTGAAGCCCTGTTGGAAGAGGAAAATATATGACGGAGAAAATAACCAATAGTCAAATACGCACGTTCGACATCCTGGGGAGAAGAAAACAGGAGGAGCGGATAAAAAACCAAAAACGTGCTACGGACTCCACCCAAATTCCTTTTTTAGAGGACGAATTGACAGATCAGGACATGAGAGCAATGCGGTGGTGCGAGGCGAGGGATGGGAGGGAGGGGAGGCGCGCGCGGACCTTGTCGAACTGGAACCACTCGTAGTAGGGCGGGTCGAAGATGCCGTCAACGTCGGACTTGCCCTCGGCGGGGAAGGGCGCGTCGGGGAAGACGAGGTCGAGGCGCGCGGTGACCTCGGCGGGCCACTTCCCCACCACCTGCTTCCGCATGATCTCGCCGCTGGTCCGGAACCCGTGCAGGCACAGGAACCTCGGCCGCCTGGCGACCACCCCTCCGCCGCCGGCGCCGAGGCTGCCCATCCTGCGAGGTGGACGGTGGAGGGAGGAGGAATTGTTCGGGTGGGCGGGAGGGTGTCTGGTCTGGCTGGAGGGAGAATGCCGGTGGCCGTGCGGCGCCCGATTGGGTTTTTATTGTGTGATCGTAGACCGCGTGGACGCTGGAGCCTGGAAGGGAAGCTGCAGTGGGGCCCACCCGGGGTGTGGGGTCCGCGTTGGGTTGGCTGGGCGAGCGGTGCCAGCGGCACGCACGTCCTCGCACGAGGTGAGCGTCGTACGTGTATCGTGACGCTTGTGAGTTGTGAGTTGTGACACACGCCTTTCGGCTGTGGGCCCGACTGGCGACTGGCTGTGTGTGTCCTGAAGTGGAGTGTGGACGGGAGGGAATCAGAGGCAAGGAGGAGTTGGGAGGATTCTCTCTCGGGAAATGATACTGTAAAGCGCACGCACGTCGCACGGTTGCGTCAAGATTTGTGCGGCTGCATCTAAGAGGTGCGCGTAAGGATAAGAGGACCAGTCTAATCAGCTGCTCACGCACGTTATCATCCTGTGCTAAATGCTCTCAGCCACGCAAATCTCTCTCTCTCTCTCATCAAACCACCGCTTAGAGCCTCACCGGAATGTTCGAGGAGGACGCCAGGGAAGCCGCCACCGAGAAGCGCACGCCAGGGAAGCCGCCACCGAGAAGCGCGCCAGGGCACGAGAGAGGTTGCCGCCGTCGCAACACACCAATGTGGGCAGGGTTCCGCTGGGCCGTCGTTTTACGGGCGCGAACCTGGCAAGCGCTGAAGAGGAGGTAGACAATGACGCAGCGGTGAGCACGATACCAACGATGAGCATGCCGGCAAGATGCTCATGGACGAACCCGGATTTTCCCCCTCCTACTACATCTTATTTTGCTGATTTTTCTGCTGAGATTCCAGTGAAGGTCTTTTGCATAGTATTCTGTGAGTATCCCCTTGTTGCATGGTTTACAAAAAACATTGGGAACAAAGGATTCATCTCAATTTCAACAGAGAATCTGTTGGCATCTACGCTTTCGAATCTGGCAGCTACACATTAGGAATTTGGAAGCTATACCGCTAGAATTTGGCAAATATCAACATAGTATTGGTGCACTAAATAGTCAGTGACAATGGCAATTTAGGAAATCATTATGCACTGTAAATTTGGCTACTAGGTGAAATTAACCTGGTAATTAGGTACTAATTCTAGCCAGCACTTTTTGCTTGGTACTATTGAAAAAAAAATTGAGACGTGCATAGCGAAAGTTAATTGGTATCTAATTGCCAAGTTCGTACTGACTGCCTACCCAATTATTTTTTATGGCTGCCAGGTTCTAATGCCGAGAGGCTAAATGATCATTGACTAGTGATTTCTTAGTACTGTGTTATGACTACCAGATTCTTAGCGCCTAGCTGCTGGATTCACATGTCCAAGCTGCCAAATTCCCAAAAAGTCTAGCTGCCAGATTTTGCAGAAGTCATAGCTGCCAGATTAACATCACCTAGCTACCAGATTTTTGATGTATGGCTGCCAAAATAATTATATGCTTGTGAATTGTGACTTTAAAATCTCTACTCGTAATTGTATGAGCTCTAGTTGTATACACTTATTATTATTATTTTTTAATACCCTAGATGACGTGACACCTTTTCTTACATGCATGCACGATAGGTTGAGCAGAAAAGTAGTCAGGTGCTAGGTGCATGACTGCATGTGTGCGGTGGTGTGGGGTCTATACAATGTAGTCCAGGCCCATCATAGCACTTCACGAGCGTGGAAACGTCAAGCTGGGAAACCGCCGCACGGAAGGGGTGCGCGTGCGGCGCCGCCGCATAGTCCCGTCCTTCTGTCTCGCTGCGGTAACGCTGAAGCAGAAATATTGGATTCGAGTGGTTTCCGCGAACACTTCCAAAAACCTTCCAAATGAATGAGAAACTTGAAACCATAGTTCAAATTTGGTCACAAGGCAACCAAAAATTCAAATTCGGCGGCCACGCCGGCTAAAAAAAGGCCACGCGGTATACGTCACATATTACAAACCGGGTATCAAATAGAGAGGGGATCAAATGGAGGAGGTCGGCGAGTCGTCGATCACAACCGAGGATGGTGCGGTAGTGGTGGCTGATGGCTGCTCTGCCACTGGAATGGTAGACTCTACCGCCTGCTCGTCCAACATCTCCTTCATGATCCTCATTCGGGCCATCTTGAACCACGCTTTGGCATCATCATCCATGAAGGAGGTGTCGGCCGTCAGGATCTTGGCATCCTCCTTCATCTTGTTCACCTTGGCTAGGGCGGTCTCGTTCATGGCATGGATGAGGGTGGCTTGGGCGACAACTTTGGCGGCTTCCACCTTAGCCTCCTCAAGCTTGATATTGTATGCCGCCTTGTCAAACAAAGCGGTCCATCGTTGATCCATCTTCTCATCCCGCTCATCATGCTACCATGCCCGCCGACGATGTTACCCCATTCCTTTCGAACTTGGCTTTCTTGCTGCCTATTGGACTGCCAACCGAGGCAGACAAGGGTGGCGCCGGTAGCCCATCCACATCAATGACTGCACCGTCCTTGAGTGTGAACTGGGTCTTCGCCCATTTGGGACAACTCTCAATCTTGGTGAAGACATGCATGAAGGAGAAGTCCTCGCCTGTGCCCCACTTCTTATACACGAATAGAGCATCTTTTTAGTACAAAAGAAACACAACATTAGACAATGTAAACAACCAATTCAATACATGTACATGAGAGGTGATGAACTCTTACATGCATCTCCATTGTGTGGCCACTCTCTTTCCTCCTTTGAACTGTCACAAGAAAGCAATGAAACTCGTTCATGAAGGGTTGTATAACGCCCCACCTATGTGGCATTGCATTCTCGTTACGGTTCATCACCAAATTCCTGTACTCGCCGAAGATCTTGCGGTCATTGAATTGACGGAATATCCTTGACCAATAAGTTCCCCATATTTGCTGCGAGCTGGTGAGCGGATCCATGTTGACGGCCTTCCAAGCGTCGGCGAGGCACATATCCTCTAGTGTGCTCTAGCGAGGGCCTCGAGTCCCCTTCTTTTTCGACGGCACTGTGGCGCCGGTCTCCACGTGGATGACTAATGACCCACAAGTATAGGGGATCGCAACAGTCTTCGCGGGAAGTAAAACCCAATTTATTGAGTCGACACAAGGGGAGCCAAAGAATATTTGTAAGCCTTAACAGCGGAGTTGTCAATTCAGCTGCACCTGGAAACAGACTTGCTCGCAAGAGTTTATCAGTAGCAACAGTTTTATAGCAGTAGCAGTAGTGAAATATCAGCAGCAGTGTAACAAAGACAGCAGTCATGATTATAGTAAACAGCAGGATTAAAATACTGTAGGCACAGGGATGGATGAACGGCTGTTGCATGGATGAGAGAAACTCATGTAACAATCAAAGTAGGGCATTTGCAGATAGTGATAAAACGGTGTCCAAGTACTAAATAATCCATAGGCATGTGTTCCATATTTAGCCGTACGTGCTCGCAATGAGAAACTTGCACAACATCTTTTGTCCTACCAGCCGGTGGCAGCCGGGCCTCTAGGGAATCTACTGGAAATTAAGGTACTCCTTTTAATAGAGCACCGGAGCAAAGCATTAACACTCTGTGAACACATGTGATCCTCATATCACCGCCTTCCCCTCCGGTTGTCCCAATTTCTGTCACTTTGGGGCCTCGGGTTCCGGACAGCGACATGTGTATACAACTTGCAGGTAAGATCATAAAACAATGAATATCATCATGAAACAATAACATGTTCAGATCTGAGATCATGGCACTCGGGCCCTAGTGACAAGCATTAAGCATAACAAGTTGCAACAATATCATAAAAGTACCAATTACGGACACTATGCACTATGCCCTAACAATCTTATGCTATTACATGACCAATCTCATCCAATCCCTACCATCCCCTTCAGCCTACAGCGGGGGAATTACTCACACATGGATGGGGGAAACATGGCTGGTCGATGGAGAGGCGTCAGTGGTGATGATGGCGATGATCTCCTCCAATTCCCCGTCACGGCGGAGTGCCAGAACGGAGTTTCTGGTCCCGAGACGGAGTTTCGCGATGGCGGCGGTGTTCTGGATGGCTTCTGGCGATTTCGTCTATTCCTCGTGCGTTTTTAGGTCGAAGACCTTAAGTAGTACAGAGGGGGGCATCGGAGGCTGGCCGAGGTGGCCTCACCATAAGGCGGCGCGCCCCCCTCCTAGGCCGCGCCGGCCTATGGTGTGGAGGCCGTGGGCCTCCCCTGGCCTGCCCTTCTGTCTCCGTGAGTTTTCTGGGAAAATAGGCCCTTTGACATTAATCCCGGTGATTTTCCTGAAAGTTGAGTTTCTGCACAAAAACGAGACATCAGGGCAATTCTGCTGAAAACAGCGTTAGTCCGTGTTAGTTGTATCCAAAATACACAAATTAGAGGCAAAACAATAGCAAAAGTGTTCGGGAAAGTAGATACGTTCTGGACGTATCAACTCCCCCCAAGCTTAGCTTATTGCTTGTCCTCAAGCAATTCAGTTAACAACTGAGTGCGATAAAAGAACTTTTACGAACATATTTGTTCATATGATGTAAATATTCCCATGATATGGGCAAGTACTTAAGCAGCTCATAATAAGATACATGCAAATAAAGTCATCTAATGGCTATGTCAATCATGGAAAGGGTACCAACAAATTAATAACAAGCATCATGAATCATGTCTATCAGCAAGATTGCAATGTTCATAAAACGATATGATAAAGTGGTATCTCGCTTGCCCGTATTTGTACATCAAAACATAAATGCTAATGATCAAAGATAAAAGCATCAAAGCTATACCACAATTAATCATATTTCGGGACAAGCATATTATACTAAGAATGACAATTGTGCTCTCAAGAAAGTGCTCAAAGAAAGGATGGTGACTCAATGTAAAAGTAAAAGATTGACCCTTCACAGAGGGAAGCAGGGATTAACATGCGCTAGAGCTTTCTATTTTTAAAACATGAGTAAAATTATTTTGAGAGGTGTTTGTTGTTGTCAATGAATGGTAGTGGGCACTCTAACTACCTCGTCGACCAGACTTTCAAGAGCGGCTCCCATGAAGGACGTTATCTTTACCAGCAAGGTAAATCATCTCTCTTCTCTTTTGTTTACACACATATTTTAGTTTTATTATGGGTGACACTCCCCCCAACCTTTGCTTACACAAGCATGGCTAACCGAATCCTCGGGTGCCTTCCAACATTCTCATACCATGGAGGAGTGTCTATTTGCAAAATTAAGTTACTTACTGATGAATCAGGGCAAAACATGTGAAGAGAATTATTAATGAAAGTTAATTAATTGGGGCTGGAAACCCCGTTGCCAGCTCTTTTTGCAAAATTATAGGATAAGCGGATGTGCCACTAGTCCATTATGAAAGTCTGTCAAAAGTAAATGACAAGGTTGAAAGATAAACACCACATACTTCCTCATGAGCTATAAAACATCGACACAAATTGAGAAGCATTTTGAAGGTTTAAAGGTAGCGCATGAGAATTTACTTGGAATGGTTTGAAATGCCATGCATAGGTATTTATGGTGGAAACTTTGGAATAACTTGGTTTTCAGGGGTTTGGAAGCACGAGCAGCATTCCCGCTCAGTACAAGTGAAGGCTAGCAATAGACTGGGGAACGAAAATCAAGAGAGCAGTAACTGTCATAATCATGCTTGCGGCAAAATAAATTGACAGAGGCATAAAAGTGATACAAGAACTCCGAGGCAAAGTAAATCATCGAGGCTTAATTGACTTTTGTTCAGTCATATGCATGCATGAGCATGTGCCAAGTCGATTCAAGTGAATTATTCAAAGGAGGATACCACAATGTCATACCTATTTATGAATAAAATAATGCAAGCAAATATCTATGACATGCTACTCATATTAATAAACTGGAGCTAAACGTGAGAGATCATGAACTACTAGACTTTCTTAAATGACATATATCTCACATGAACCAACTAAGCATGCTCACATGGATGAGTATATGTACAAAAATGAAAACAAATAGAGTTCATACCAGCCTCTCACCACAGTCGAATTGTCGTAGATCGTCATTATTGCCTTTCACTTGTGTAGCTTGAATAATATGGAATGAAAACCAAGCTCCAGCCACCGGAGACCGCTGAAATCCATAATGAACTTTACAAAACCAAAGAAAAACAACAAATATTTTTGGTGTTTTCGAATTGGAAACAAGAACAAAAGGAAACAAGCAAACAAAGCAAAATCTTTTTGGATTTTCTTATAGCAAACCAACGATAGTAAATAAAGCAAAATAAAAGCAAGAAAACAAAATAAACAAATAGTAAAGAGAAACAACAGAAATATTTTTGGTCTTTTTGTGTTTTAGGAAAGAAACAAAGCAAAAACAAGAAAATGAAAACTAAAAGAGTTACATAAACACAAAGCAGCAGAAATTCGTCAAACTTGACAGTAGTAGAGTAATCGATTTTTAAGAAATTCTTCCGCTGCTCAGCTCGAAAAGTGTTCAACTAATGAAAGTTAGATAATAACCTGGGGAACATGCACAAAAATTGGCTTCACAAAATAACGTTCTGGCTGTTTTTGAGAATTTTTTTGGTATCAGTCCAGAATCTGTTTTCAGGCAGCACTTCCCCAAATATCATCTTCCTCTTATTAGAAAACCACTTTAAGAAGCTAAACAAGTATGTACAAGTATCCAGCAACTATAATATGCTATGAGTGAGTGATGCCGGTATACCTCCCCCCAAGCTTAGGCTTTTGGCCTAAGTGGAGTTCAATCCCATGGTGCCCATGAAGTGACACCTCCGTAGTACGACGAAGACGGATCCTGTTTCGGGTATGTGCTGGAAGACGCACCAGGATATGTAACGGTGTACCCGTAGGAGGGCTCGGCGTCCTCGGGGTCATGCTGCTGGTGGAACCCAAGTATCCTCAGCTGCTCATCCACCTCCTCCGTAGAGCGCGACCACGGTTTCCTGTGAATGCTGAACAAATCGGGCTGCGGCAAAGGGATTTCCCTCTCATCCCCGTCAGTAAACAACATTCTATAGACAATATTATCTAAACTAGAGTCAGTTGTAACAAATTGGTGACTCTTCATAGCAGCAATATCAAGCCTTATAGGAGTTAATTTCACAACAGTAGGGTCAAGAGAAAGATCTAGATATGTAATAATGCGTAAGGCAACAATTCCTCCAAAAATAGGACCTTTGTTAGATAAACGACGAGCAACAAGAGCACCAAGATGATAAGGTGTCTCTCCAGTAAGTGCAGCAACTAAGAAAGCAAGATGATAACTAGAAATATTGCTAGTGTTCTCCCTACCAAGGATGCTAGTAGCAAGATAGTAAGCAAAATATCTAATGGCAGGGAGTTGAATGTTTCTTATCTTGCCGCGCTGAATGGTGCGGCTATCATCATTGGTAACTTCTCGATAGAGCTCCAGCAAAGCCTTGGGATTATTCTCGATCTTCTTCGCGGTACCTATAGGGGCAATATCCAATGCAGCACAAAAATCCTTCAAGCTCATAGTGATAGGCCTATCATAAATCCTGAATGTAACTGATGGTTTGTAGTGCTTGTTGTTGAACTGAAAGCTTTCAACAAAGATTTTAGTTAGCATGTAGTATTGCTCCCTCTCATCTTCCATATAGGTGGATAAGCCCACATTATTGATGAGGACCAAGAAATCATCGAGCAGCCCTGCATTGCGCAAAAAGTCATAACATGGAAAGGATGAAGCATTAGGGACTCTATTATCCTCTTCGGCTTCGAAGCTCGGTGCGATGACATCCTCATTATAGGATCGTCTAATCCGAGTGGATGCCCTTGAGGGCCTCCCCGTGCTTGTCGTCTCTCTTTCGAACACTTCTCCAAAGTTATAATTATCCATCTTCCTTTTCTGAAAGTTTTCAACAAACATTATAAAAGTTGATTTGGAGACATATAATTGAGGGAAACTACTATAGGAACTTGGTAGAGTACTAAGCATGCATCAAAACTAATTTTTACAACTTAGAACAAGCATGCAAGCTCACTAAACATGTTACCTACAGCAGCAAAATATTCAAGATATACTCAACCAAACAAAATTCTAATTGGATAATCGGAGGAGTCACATACCGGAGAGCAAATGTGCCAAATTTCAGACAGAAATCTGGGATGAGCAAAGAGATCGAGAAATCCTGAGCTCTTGAGCAAAAACGCGAGTGAGAGAAAGTTGGTACGAGTTTTTTCGGGAGAGAGAATGAGATGGGAGGAAGAGATGAGTTAGTGGGGAAAGGAGGGGCCCACACCACAGGGTGGCGTGCCCCCCTCCTTGGCCGCGCCGGCTAGTGGGGTGCAACCCTGGGGTGCCCCACTGGTCATCCCCAGGTGCTCCCAGCTGCCTCTTCGAAAAATAAGACCAACGGTATAATTTTTGTAAATTTTTGAAAACTTTGAAAAATGCACATTTCTGGGTGTTAAAATTATTATTACTGGGCAGAAAAAGATTTTGAAATCTCTAAACAACTAAAGTATCTTGCAAACCAAGTAGTGCTACAGCAAGTAGAACAAGTGGAGGAAGAAAGAAATGTTGTTTAGCTCCTCTATGCATATAAAATGTATTTGTTAACAAGGTTGATCAAGTCTTGCCAACAAATAAATTTTACAAAGCATAAGAAGAAATAAACCTCAAATCAATCATGTTACTTTGAATTGTATTGATATGGATCCAATCATAATATTTTGATATCCTTCTTTAGGCTCATATATAGGACAATCAATAACTCCCACTTTGATAGTTCTCACATTAGAAATTGTACTAACTCCACACACTTTATCAATCCTCTTGGGAAAATAAACAGTATGCTCCTTGTCATCAACATTGAAAGTAACTTTTCCTTTATTGCAATCAATAACAGCCCCTGCGGTGTTAGAAAAGGTCTCCCAAGAATAATAGACATATTATCATCTTCAAGCATTTCCAACACAACAAAATCAGTTAATATCAAGCAGTTATTAGTAACTTGAACAGGAACATCCTCACATATACCAACAGGAATAGCAGTAGATTTATCAGCCATTTGCAAAGATATATCAGTTGGTATCAACTTATCTAAATAAAGTCTCTTATAAAGAGAAAAAGGCATAACACTAACACCTGCTCCCAAATCACATAGAGCAGTTCTAACATAATTATTCTTAATAGAACAAGGAATAGTCGGTATACCTGGGTCGCCCAGCTTCTTCGGAACTTTGCCATTGAAAGAGTAATTAGCAAGCATAGTGGAAATCTCCTCACTAGGAATTTTCCTTTTGTTAGAGACAATATCTTTCATATACTTTGAATAAGGAGGCAATTTAATAGCATCAGTCAAAGGGATTTGCAAGAACAAAGGTTTCATCCAATCACAAAATTTATTATAGTGTTCTTCTTCCTTTGATTTTAGTTTCTTAGCAGGAAAAGGCATTTGCTTTTGAACCCAAGGTTCCCTTTCATTACCATGTTTCTTAGCAGTAAAATCTTCTTTAGCTTACTTTTTATTTTTAGCATGCTTTTAGGTTCATCTTCAACCTCTTCTTTATCAGAAGCATCATTCTTATCATTATCTTTATCATGTTCATTACCACTTTCAGTTTCAGCATCAGAAATAGAAATACTATTAGGATCATTAACAGGTTCAGAGGATTCAATAGCAGTAGCAGTAGTGAAATATCAGTAGCAGTGTAACAAAGACAGCAGTAGTGATTATAGTAAACAGCAGGATTAAAATACTGTAGGCACAGGGATGGATGAGAGAAACTCATATAACAATCAAAGTAGGGCATTTGCAGATAGTGATAAAACGGTGTCCAAGTACTAAACAATCCATATACATGTGTTCCATATTTAGCCGTACATGCTTGCAACGAGAAACTTGCACAACATCTTTTGTCCTACCAGCCGGTGGCAGCCGGACCTTTAGGGAATCTACTGGAAATTAAGGTACTCGTTTTAATAGAGCACCGGAGCAAAGCATTAACACTCCGTGAACACATGTGATCCTCATATCACCGTCTTCCCCTCCGGTTGTCCTAATTTCTGTCACTTTGGGGTCTCGGGTTCCGGACAGCGACATGTGTATACAACTTGCAGGTAAGATCATAAAACAATGAATATCATCATGAAACAATAACATGTTCAGATCTGAGATCATGACACTCGGGCCCTAGTGACAAGCATTAAGCATAACAAGTTGCAATAATATCATAAAAGTACCAATTACGGACACTAGGCACTATGCCCTAACAATCTTATGCTATTACATGACCAATCTCATCCAATCCCTACCATCCCCTTCAGCCTACAGCGGGGGAATTACTCACACATGGATGGGGGAAACATGGCTGGTCGATGGAGAGGCGTCGGTGGTGATGATGGTGATGATCTCCTCCAATTCCCCGTCCCGGTGGAGTGCCAGAACGGAGTTTCTGGTCCCGAGACGGAGTTTCGTGACGGCGGCGGTGTTCTGGATGGCTTCTGGCGATTTCGTCTATTCCTCGTGCGTTTTTAGGTCGAAGACCTTAAGTAGTCCAGAGGGGGGCATCGGAGGCTGGCCGAGGCGGCCTCACCATAAGGCGGCCCCCCTCCTAGGCCGCGCCGGCCTATGGTGTGGAGGCCGTGGGCCTCCCCCTGGCCTGCCCTTCTCGCTCCGTGAGTTTTCTGGGAAAATAGACCCTTTGACATTAATCCCGGGGATTTTCCTGAAAGTTGAGTTTCTGCACAAAAACGAGACACCAGGGCAATTCTGCTGAAAACAGCGTTAGTCCGTGTTAGTTGTATCCAAAATACACAAATTAAAGGCAAAACAAAAGCAAAAGTGTTCGGAAAAGTAGATACGTTTTGGACGTATCAATGACCTCCATCTCCGAGTCCTCAGCGCCCTCTCCTCCCCATCCCCTTGGGTATCGTCCACCTCCTAGTATTAAGAATGGGGTTCAAGATGCCGGCGGTCTCGGTCTACAAAGAACAAGCAATGTTTCATATACCGGCCATATGAAACATGGCCGACTGACAAGGTATTAACTTGTCAATGCCTATGGATTGTAGGCTAGGGTTTAGTTGGAAGTAGAGGGCAAGTAGATCTCGAAGGTTTCAGCCGAAAAGTACTCGACGATTATGAAAACTAGGGTTTGTAAACAATGATTCGATGATTTCTGCGTCCCTCGACTCCCCCTTATATAGGAGGCGGAGCCGAGGGATTCGTGCAGTACAAGTTACAGAGTCCGGGAAGGTTTCTAACTCATCCCGCAAGGTTACAAATAAGACTTTCTATTACAACTCTAGCTTTCCTTAATAATATATCTTGATCTTCCGAACCTTCTTATTCTTCGGGTAGTGGGCCTTCAGTAAACCCCGGGTACTATCTTCGGCAGGCCCATTTGGGATGCCTATGTCAGTAGCCCCCGAGATTTTGCTTGAATCGCAGAGTTAAGGAAAATCTCCACTGTTTATTTTTATTCGACAACTTCAACTTCTATGTATTTCTTCTCATAAACTTCTATATTTTACAGCGATAATGGTAGTTGGGGCTAGTTCATCTGACGGATCAGGTACTAGTTAACTGCTCTCGTGGCAATCCGCAAAAACCTACTTCAAGATCACGTCCCTGGACATGACCTCGGGATACTGGTGTAAACTTCGACAGGTGCCGCTTAAGGTCTTACCATTCTGTTGAGTCCCAGTAAAATTTATCGGGTACCTAACGCGTCCGTTAGGATTTTTCTTCGTATCTGTTGATACGGACAAAAGTAGCAGAGCGCAGTCTTTGGCGATGCTACGCCCAGCAGAACGGATCTGGGGTCTTACCTTCGCAAATTTGCGGCATTCAGAAATTGATCGCAACTTTGGCGTTCTGAGAATATATTGTCGAGTGCTTTTTCGGCTGTTGGAATGGCACATTTTATCGAGTCAAAGATGACTTATATTGCTCTCCCGATGGGAGTATATGCAGAGTTATTTATAACTCGAAATATACTCTTTTGCTCTGCTATCTTTCTTTTTGCTCTTTCATTCTTTTCTCGTCTTCCTTCTTCTCTCTTTTTTATGATTTCATCGGGCACACGAGCAGCGTTCCCGATGGGAGTAGCCCCCGAGGCTACAACCAAGGACTTGTACTTGGTTGTAGGCTCCACGCCTTATGCCGCTATATTTTCTTTTTATCTCCCGAAGTTTTATAATTCCTCGGGTGCGCGAACAGCGCTCCCGATGGGAGTAGCCCCCGAGGCTATGAGCAAATATTTTGTATTTGATCATAGGCTCACGCCATTTCTATTTTGTCTTTCTGGATCTTTTTTCTTTTTTCCAAAGTAGCCCCCGAGCATTTGATCAAAAACTTGTATTTGATCAAAGGCCCAGCATTATTTTTCCATGTCGCCTTTTATGAAGCTGTTTAGTCGATTTTTTCCTTCTGCCAAGGTGATGTTATTGCTGACGATAGCCACGATTGCTAGCGACAAGTCTGTTCTCGCTGCCATGCGGGCCCAATTGATCCACTTTCTTGACACGTCGTGCAAGTGGGGGACACACGTCCTCCGCTTTTTCTGGCGCACGCACCGTAACTTCCCCAACGTTAAGTTACTTTTTTACCCTTGTTGCCACGTGGCTATCATCTGTCACACATGTTCCTTATCCAACGGTTCGTCGTTTCACCGCACCCTTATATAAGATCATCTTCTTCCTCCTTGAGCACTTCCGCTCGCGCCGTCCTCCTTTTCTCATCTGCAAATTTCCTTCTGCGATCCACAACCTCCTAAGCTCCTCGCCTCCAAGCTGCAAACCCTGCGCCATTGTTGATGCCACCGCGTCGATTGACAAGGCACAGCACGCCAGAATCCTCCATGGCCGTCGTGGATCTTGGAGCGGCAGAGTGGGAAAGATCGAAAATTTCCACTCAAGACATCAACATGCTGAAGAAGCTGGGGATCAGCAAGAAACCCAAGGCATTGTGCTTCCCCAGTGAGGAAAGCTACCCAACCCCTCCAATGGGGTACCGGGTAAGTTTTGTCGATCACCTCATCCGTGGTCTGTCCGCCCCCATTCATCCTTTTCTCCGTGGACTTCTCTTTATCTACGGTCTGCAACTCCACCACCTCACGCCAAATTCAATCCTCCATATCTCCATTTTCATCACTTTGTGCGAGGCCTTTCTTGGCGTCCAGCCTAACTGGGCGCTATGGAAGCGCATTTTCTTCTGCCGCCGTAATGGCTCGCCCAATATCGCCTATAATATAGGCGGTGTTGTAATTTCTGTTCGGCCCACTGTCGACTACTTCGACGTCAAGCTTCCTGACTCAGTTCAAGGATGGCGCAAGAAGTGGTTGTACATTCAGGAGGAGAACCATGGATGTGCGGAGGACAACATCCCTCCTTTTGATGGCGCCAAGAAAATCTTTCGCCGCCGCTCCTGGGACGCGGAGGCCACCGAAGAAGAAAGGGCGTCGACAGAAACCTTGATGGCTCGTATCCACGAGTTGCAAAATACTCGCGGCAAAGAGTTATCGGGTATCCAAATCACTGCATACTTTCTTAGGACTAGAGTGCAGCCGCTTCAGGCTCGCAAATATCCTCTCTGGAAATATGCCGGCGACAAGGACGTAGATCGGCTGTTGGTGAATTTGGAGGTCAAGGATTTAGAAAGACTTGTCCGAAAAATTTCATCTCTCAGCAAAAAAGATGTTGTCCCTTCTTCTTGCCGTGTGACGCCATTCAGCGCCGCCAATCCACTTCCCGAGGTAATCTTTGTCTATTGTCTTGTTGTTGCTTTGCTATCTTTTTTGTAACTTCATTTCTGACATCTCTCCCTGTTTTATTTTGCACAGAATCATCCAGACCTTGTCTCGCTTCCTCCTCTTCCTGAAGGTGGAGAAGTCGAAGAAAGGGCTATTGTCACTGATGACAATCAAGAAGCTCCGTCTTTTGTGAATGAACCCGTGGATTCTCGAAAATCTGCGGGATCTTCCGAAGGCACTGCATCGACACTATCTCCTCCTCCCGCTGTTTCTCCAAAAGGCAAAAGGAAGAGGAATGACGTCGAAGATTCCGGCACTTCCAAAGCCGAAGAAGTTGATCCTTCTCGTCAGAAGGAATCTTATGATCCATATCTCGCATCCCTCGTCAGCTCGTAAGTCACCTTGATTTCCCCTTATTTCTGTAGTCGAAGTTTTTTGTCTCATCTTGCTTTTTATGCTGTCAATCTTTAATCGCAGTGATGATGAGGAAGAAGTACCAACTCGTGACGTGGCTCCTCGAACGAGCGCGTCACGTACTTTACTTGTTTCGGAGACGCTAGTTGAAGGAGAAGAATCCTCGCCTCCTCAACAAAACGTCGTCACCACCACTCCTCCTTCAAGCCCCCTTGCTCCTTCACCAAAAAGGACAAGGGTTGAAACGATCATCGAGCCTGCCCCCCAATTGGGTAGCTCTTCTACTCTGCTCTTGGATGATGTAAGTTTTTTAATTTTCTTGCCAGTATCTATATTTCCTCTATTTGCTTTTTTACGTCTTCATTCTTTTTCCATACCGATGTTTCTCTTTCTTTGTTCTTCTTTGACAGCCCATGATCAAAGAGCTTATTCGCATCGGATCCCAATTCATTGGGTACCGTGAGTATGCCAGCAGAACTGAAGGTAATAACTTTTTTGCTGTCGTTGTTTCTGACTTCTTGCTCTTGTTTTTTTGTCGCAATTTTGACCTTTCTTTTCTATTTCGACAGAAAAACTTGCAGAGGCCAACAAGCTTGCCGACACTCTTGCTCAAAAACTGGAGCAAAGTGAAGCGGCCCGCAAGAAAGCCGAACTTGTTGCTAGCGAAGCCAAAGCAGAGGCTAATGAAGCCAAGGCAAAAGCTGCTAGTGTCGAGGAACTGCAGAAGAGACTTGAAGATGCTGAAGCTGCTTTAAACGAGCACAAAGCCGCACAGGACACCCGTGAAAAGGGAATCCTCAAGCACTTGAACACGCAAAATCGTCGCTTTCTCGGTAACTTTGTTGATCCCTTCTATTTTTCTTAAGACTTGCTTTCTTTTGTTTTTACTTGCTGTCGACTAACATATAATTTCTATGGCAGGTCAAACAAGCCAAGATTTTGACCTTGAGAATCCCACCAATGATCCTCTGCTTGACGCACTTTCTTATCTGGAGTTTCATGGCCAAGAAATTTGCAAAGGCGTGGTGAATGCTGACGCAGGATTGTCGAAGTTGTTTCCCTACTTCTTCCCGAAGAAAGAGGAGCCTAAGACTTTCCTTGCCCTTGCCAAGGACTTCAATCCGCCAGAGGATCTTGGACTGAAGATGCGCCAGGAGAACATGAAGGTTGCTGTTGAGAACACTATTGCCTTGGTCGCTGATAGTCAACAAACTGTTGACTGGATGAAGGTTGGCGACACCGATCAAATAGAGCAATCAAGATGGAGGTCGTTGATCAAGGCAGCCAAGCCCAACACGAAGAAAATCCTGGCCTATCTCGGGATCAAACCATCTTCAACTCCTAGCTCATCAAGGCCGGAGGTCTAGTTGCATGCCTCTTTGTTTTTTTTTTGCTTTCTCTATCTCTTTTGCCCTTGTCGCCAATTTAGCTGTGGCGACAATTATCCTGGTAGTCCTTTTGGAGAAACTTCTTTGTAATGTCTATGTAAACTTTTCTAGAAATTGATGAAATTCCTTCTGGCACTATCATTGATCCTGGCGCTTTCTTTTCCAGTTAATATTTGATAACTATTCGACCAATCCTTGCTTTCCTATGCGAGGTCCATGTCGTTTGCGATGGACGTCGTCTTTTTCGGGTCTGTCGGGTGAATCTGCACCTACTTAGAATTTTTCTCGGTGTTGAAAGTTGATTCTTTATTTGGCCTTCCAACGTCTGGCAGCACGTCGTAGTCAGTCATACTCCTTGACGCCAGATACTCAGCTTGCATCCCGAAAGTTTCTGATATCCGATGAAAATCCTTATCACACTTATCGGCTAAGGCGAAGCTTCCTTTGACTGTGATTGGTCCCTTAGGTCCAGGCATCCTCCACAACAGGTATGTATAATGTGGTACCGCCATAAATCTAGCATATGCTGGTCGTCCCAACAGAGCGTGGTACTGTGACGGAAAATCCACAACTTCAAATTCCAGCTTTTCGATTCTATAATTCTCTCGGGTTCCAAACTGAACGTCGAGATTAATCTTCCCCAATGGATAACTTGGTTTCTCCGGTGTGATACCATGGAACCTCGTGTCTGTTGGCTTCAAGTTTGCTAGGGATATGTTCATCTTCCTCAATGTATCTGCATACATAAGGTTTAAGCTGCTGCCGCCATCTATGAACACTCGAGAGACATCAAATCCTGCAATAGCTCGGTAAGATAAGTCTTGACCGCCTGGTCGAGGGACTTGCTGCGGATGATCTGCTATGGTGAAACCAATATCTTGCCCTGACCAATTAAGATACTCGACTGTTGAGGCATTTTTTCTGCCATGAACACCTGTCGTGAAATTACTTTCTGAGCTCTATTGGATGGCCTTCCCTTCTGAATCATCGACACCGCTCCGTTGGAGTTAGGATCAACGTAAGGTGGTGGTGGAGGTGCTGCCGCTATTCTGAGCTGATGTCGGTTGTCTTCTGTAATCGCGGGAGGAGGTGGCAAGTGAATCTCGCTCCTGGGTTCTCGAGGATTTCTCTGTGCTGCTCGAGCGTTAGCGTGCTCGCCCACCTTAACATTGCCTCGAAAATTGCGACAATCTTTCTGCAGATGTCTGACCGTCTCTTTCCGTTCTTTGTCGAGGAAAAAGTGCATCTGACACGGCCCATTCATCATCTCTTCAGGAGACACGAAAGGCCTCGGGAACCTAGGCCCGCTATTTTGCCTGTTGTTTCGAGAATCGTCTCTATTATCGCCTCGCTGCTCATTGCTTCTCTGATAATCATCTCTGTTGTTTCCTCCTGTGTTTGCCCGAAAACCTGCCGAAATTTGTCCTGGAGCATCATAGTTCGGGTATTGCCGAGGAAATCGTCTCCTCGGTTGATAGTTTCGACCACGGTCCTCTTCTGGCGACCTGTGCCGTTTGTTGTGGACAGCATCTTCTCCATCTGCCCATCTGTTTGCTATTTCCATTAACGCGGATACTGTCTTTGGGTTGGTCCTTCCCAAGTCCTCGACAAAATCTCCACGCCTGATTCCTGCGACAAACGCATCTATCGCTCTCTCGTCAGATATATTTTCTGCCGAGTTTTTGATGATGTTCCACCTTTGGATATATTTTCTCATTGGCTCGTCCGGCTTTTGTCGACATGCACTCAACTCCTCCAACGACGCAGGTTTTTTGCATGTGGACCGGAAGTTCTTGACGAACACGTCCTCGAAGCTTTCCCAGCTGTCGATAGATCCTGGAGGAAGTTTCTTTATCCAAGATCGTGCGGCTCCACTCAAATGCACCTGGATGCTTTGCATAGCTGTTGCCCTGGTTCCTCCTGTGAGCTTCACCGTCTCGAGATAATCAACTAGCCGATCCTTCCGGATCTTGAAGGCCGTCGAATTTCTTGAAGTTGTCAGGTAACTTGAATCCTGAAGGGACTCGAGTTTTTCGGACTCTCCTCGTGAAGCACGGCAAGCCACACATATCCTCGTCGTTAAGCTCTGGGGATTGCCGATGTTCCCTTCTGCTTTGCCGTGCTCTGTCGACCCTTGCTTGTGCTGCCGTGTCTCTTGCTCCACTTGGTCCTTCAGGGGCTGCCGCTGCTGCTGCTGCAGGTCGTGGACTATTTTGCCTTGCCGTTCCTTCGGGAGGCGTTGATACAAACGCCGTCCCCATGGCTCCGACTCCTGCTATCGCCATGTTGTACAATGTTTCCCTTGGATCTCCTGGAGGTGGTTTAGATGCGAGGATAAAAGCATGTGTCGCTATATACCCAGCCTCTGGTGTCTTAGGGATGATGTTTCATCTTGTATCTATCGACATAAAGGACATGTCGAGGTTTTGGACCAAGTGCTCTCTTTCTGCTTCGGGTATGTGTTGTAACCTTGATCTCGCTCTGTTCCGAGCCTCCCTGTGGCTATCACCTGAAGTTCTAGATTATCGACTCAGCTCTGCCCTTCTCCTGCTGGATGCAGAAGCTGCCTCCTTTCTTCTGTTTAACTCAGCTGTCTGTTTTTCCAATTCCCTTGCCGCTCGTGCGAGCCTATATTGATATGCTTGTAATTCCTCTGGCGTGGCTGTGGTAGCCATTGGTTCTGAGCCGTCCATAGCTCTCGCGGCTCTATCCCACGCTGCTTGCGGGAGTTGAACTCTGTGTCGCGGCTGTGGCCCGACGTACTTATTGCCCAGGCCTCGTCGCAGATCAGAGGGATCGACGTATGGATTTCCCAGATCGTCGAAAGCCTCAGATGTTTCCTCTTGATCATTGCTTGGCTCTCCAATGGCATAAATCTGATGATATTTTGTATTCAGATCTATGTTGGGTTTGGTGACACCATCGTTGAGATTGGTGAAGACCTTGCCCACTGTAGTAGATTTGTCGATGAAGTCGTAACTGTCGACACTGCTTGAGCCATCGCTTATATATGAGTCCGCAGATGCCTCAAACGACATGTCGCTGAAGATCTTGGCGAGTTTCTCTCTTGCCTTGGTGCTGACGTAGCGTGTCGACGAGGTTTCTTCTTCTCCTGATTCGGTTGACGATGTATAGCTTGAAAAATCAGAATCGACCGCCGACGATCCCGACGAAATCGGAATTTCGACACGATACAATCCTTCCTTCTCGACGCGAAAGCGAAACCTTCCGAACGTCATCTCCATAGGCTCCGCCAGATACGCATATGCATCCAAACGGGAGGGTGGGTGAGGAACAAAATCGATAGGACCAGCAGCGATCTGTTTACCTCGATCCATTGCGTTGCTTGCGGTTGATGATGTCGAAGATCTTGAACGTGCCATCGAGATCAGATCCTTACGCCTCTAGTCCCCACAGACGGCGCCAATTGACAAGGTATTAACTTGTTAATGCCTATGGATTGTAGGCTAGGGTTTAGTTGGAAGTAGAGGGCAAGTAGATCTCGAAGGTTTCAGCCGAAAAGTACTCGACGATTATGAAAACTAGGGTTTGTAAACAATGATTCGATGATTTCTGCGTCCCTCGACTCCCCCTTATATAGGAGGCGGAGCCGAGGGATTCGTGCAGTACAAGTTACAGAGTCCGGGAAGGTTTCTAACTCATCCCTCAAGGTTACAAATAAGACTTTCTATTACAACTCTAGCTTTCCTTAATAATATCTTGGGCTTCCGAACCTTCTTATTCTTCGGGTAGTGGGCCTTCAGTAAACCCCGGGTACTATCTTCGGCAGGCCCATTTGGGATGCCTATGTCACCGACCATTTGCATACAACTCAAAAGAATCAAACTTTCATCCTAAATGTAGCACCGGCCGGCCATATGAACCAATACAACGCAAAAGAAACAATCTTTCATCCTAAATCTAGCACCTGCCGGCAATATGAACCAATACAATGCAAAAAAAATGCAAGTTTGGGGGTGAAATTATACCTCCTTAGAGGTTTACTGACTGACGGGCATTTCCTCGACCACCTGCTAGCCGTTCGGACCCAGTCCCTCGTCGTGCCGTCCGCCGAACAAGCTTCGTCCAATGCTGCTCCTGCTTGTGCCGGTTGAGTCGCCGTAGAACACATGTGCCCTAAGTAGCGCCAGAGAAGACGAGTCGAATGAGCGGTTCAGGTCAATGACGGGTCCGCGCATGCACGCCGCATGTGTGGTGGTCGTCGGCGAGAAGACATCGTCGTCCCCTTATGCTGGCTCGCTCTCGCCGATCTCAAGCGACGCGAATTGTTGCTGGCTCGGATGGGGGATGAAGCCCTCGCTGATGAAGGCTGGCGACAAAGGCGATGTTCCCCGAGCATGAATAAACAATTCTCTCGCTCTTTTGACCAGAAAAAATTTTCAAATTTTTTTCACATGGATAATACTCAACTTCCTCGCCCCACTTACCCGGGAGAAATACCGAGTTTTGGAAAATAAAATACTCCTCCGTCCGCCAGCTCTTTTAGCCAGAAAAAATAGTATTGCCTTCTTCTAGAGTAATTTCGAACAAATTTTGGAAAAAATATTCATTTTTTTCCATCTGGGATTCTCTCCCCTTTCCATTATAAGCATAACGGAAATACAAGATTCAGTCTTACAGCCAGCACCGCAAAAGGAACAGAATGATAAAAGGGAAAGAACAAGTTACCCAGTTAACAGAGGATACAGTTTTATGGTAGGAAAACCCGCTGCATTGATCTCGACATCGACGACCAAGCTACGGGGCAAAAAACCTACCCCTAAACTACAGAAAACAAAAGGGAACAACCACAAGAGATATCCAGGATGACAAGACACAGCCGCCATCTACACCACATCCAAAAGAAGACATCCCAGCACCAAACTCAAGAACCGCCATTTGTAATCATCAGTACATTCTGCCCGGCCGAAGGAGTTGGTGGTGCCAGCGGAGTTTCAGTGTGCAGAGCAGATGCCCGTTGTAGAATCTGATCAGCTCCCGCTTTGATCTTGTCGCCATCCTCCGCACCATACAAACCTTCCCAAGAATGCATGAAAGAACAAATCGTAGCAATTGACACCAAGGGAAAGCGAACCATAACATGATCAAAGGTAATCTTGTTCCTCACATTCCAAATGCCCCAACAAATAGCAGCAAGCAAAAACATATGAAATCTCTTTCCTTTTGGATAGAATCGGTATAACCAAGCAATGCTTTGCCAAAGAGATAAAGGACAAAGATTAGATCCTAAAATTCCTCCCAAAGTACCCCAAACCACCTTGGCATTGGAGCATTCGAAAAACAAATGTCTTGCCGATTCATGTTGAGCACAAAAGGAACATAGAGGTGATCCAGGCCATTTCCTTTTTTTCAAGTTATCTCTTGTCAGGATGGCATTTTGAAAAAGTTGCCACATAAAAACTTTTATTTTCAAGGGGAGTTTTGCTTTCCAAATCCACTTATTGTGTGAACCGGCCAAGGGTCTCTCAAGGTACTGATACATTGATTTGGTAGAAAATCTACCATTAGTATTTAAACTCCAGGAAATCCCATCAGCAACAGAGGAAGAAGGATGAGCTAAAGCACAAGTTTTAATATGCTCCCATTGTGCAGCCATAGCAGGAGGCATCCTTCTCCTAAAAGGCACATCCATTCCACTATCAATGACTTTCTCAAACGTCCAATCTTGCCCTTGACAAATGTCAAATAAGGCAGGGAAGGATTCAACCAAGGGAGTATCATTAAGCCAGGGATCAATCCAGAACCTCACCAAGTCCCCTTTGTTCAGGATAACCCTTCTCCCCGCAAAGTAATATTCCTTTACTTTCAACAAGGTTTTCCACCCAGAAGAATCATGCACCCTAGGTTTGACCGACGCCACCGACTTATTATGAAGGTACTTTGCTTTAATAATCTGTTGCCACAACCCATTTTGAGTCTCTAATTTCCACCACCACTTACACAAGAGGCTAATGTTTTGCTTCCTCAAATCTTTAACCCCAAGGCCCCCTTTCTTTTTAGATCGACAGATTCTTGTCCACTTAACCATGCAATACTTTTTTTTCTTTTGTTTTCCAGCCCAAAAGAAACTCCTTCTATGTTTATCAAGCTTTTCTAAGAAGGTTTTTTTCAACAGGAACATGGACATATAAAAGTAAGGGATACCAGATAAACTGGAATCCAACGGGATTAGGCGCCCACCCAGAGTGGCTGAGTCAGGAATCCAATTTTTTCAACATCTTGGCATCAAGAAAATCCCAATCCGTATTTTTTAAGTTGGCAAAGGAAAAAAATATTCATAATTTGGGGAAAATAATATTCAATTTATCCCGCAGAAATGCTTAGCTTTAAAAAATAAAAATTCTCCACTTTCCGCTGCCTCTTTGAGCTAGAAAAAAATAGCACTTCCTTCTTCTTAAGTAACTTCTACAAAATCTCTACCGTCCGATGCTACTTTTATCCGGGAAAAATACTATTGCCTTTCTCTCCAGTAACTTTGGACAATAATACTATGTTACACGTCGCCTTATTTCCAACAGTAATCTTTTCATTGAATAGTGATTTTCGCCAGCGGTAACTTCAACGGAAACTCCAACAATAATCTTACGAACAATTTTCAACTTTAATCTTGACAACCAAGGGTGTGACATGCCGCTGCGCATTGCTTCCTATTGAGGACGAGTTACAACTGCATCAGCATGCTTTGCCTATATTATGAATTTGATAGGAATTCAGACAATAATTTCCTAGGTCCTATCAGATGCAGATTTCTTTTTCGTCAACATCAGCGGGTGCTTCGGCCTTTGTGGATGAATGTCCAGATATCTCCTTTTCCATCTTGTCAAGGAAACATGACATAACTTCCAGACTTTTCTCATCTGCATGACAACAAGCATAGTTTTACTTCGGCCGTGTCATTCATAAATTGAGTAAAAAGAAAGGACTAAGTAACTAATGGCTTTCTTAATGTCTATGCGATCTTTAAAAGTTCTTTCATTCAAAAATATGTTTCCCGGACATCCAGAATTAGACGAACAGAGCGAAACAGAAGTTTGTTTCCAGCTAAAGTTTTCGATCTTGTTGCCTCCTATCACACACAGATCATGTTTACAGTTTACCTACAGATTCCTTCTTAATTTTTAGTTACCAAATTTAGTACAGTGGATCAATATTCACTTTGTTAACTTTATAGAGTTCAGAGGAGCTTGGTCAATGAAAACATGAGCTTACCAACAAGCCTTGGGACCGTGTGTCCCTTTGGGTGCCGTATGATGAAGGGATCCACAAACGACTGTATGAGCTTTTCACCATCGTTTTTAAGGAAGTCATTGTCACCTGCACATCACATAAACCCAAGTTTAATGGTTGTTTGGTAACCACTATGTGGACCAACAAAGGCTTCAAATGTTTGAAAATAAATATTTGAACTTCAGTTACAATTTTTTTTTTAAATTGTCCTGGAATGATCACAAGAACTACACCATCGCCTGAAGTAGTTAACAAAAATGATGATAAAGGCGATAGTCTCAGAAATGATACCATCAAAGGATGTGTCAAAGTTTCATCCGTAATACGGAGTATATGACTATTAATCTGCTATTTATCACCAAAAGAATATATCAAGCTTCTGGAACCTTTTCATTAGATTATTCCTATGAAAATTTTCCATCCATTCATCTGCTAACTTCTGTTATTAGAATGCACATGGAGCTTCTGGGAGCTTTACGAAGCACGCAGTAGGTGTGAGCAGTGGCGGAGCGTGGCAAGTAACAAAGACAGGGCCAATCAGTTAAGATAGGGCCGGTTTCCATAAACCTTAAGCCATAACACTATTCTAAGCCTGCTAATAGGCTTGCATTTCAAAGAAAAGACTGGGCCATGACCCAGTATGGCCTCAATGGCGCGCCGCCTCTGGGTGTGAGCACTTTAAGCACATTGCGTAAACAACATAGACATTAGAGAAGAGGGCTATACATGAAGCAGACGTGTGCATCCTGGTTATGCAGAGGCTGAGTGTAATTGCTTTTCAAAGTAATAAAGCATCCATTATCGAAAACATGAAGCAGACGTGTGCCGGTTTAATAAAAGAAGACAGACATAGGCAGGAACCCCCTTTGGAGCAAACCAAAAAAAGTAAACTAGCCAACAAATCTACCACTCTAGTACTCTACCTAAAAAAGTAAACATAGCAATTGCAATGGTCTATCAATTCTGTGCAGGAAAGATTAAAGTACCGAGGAAGTGCAGCGAGGGGATTTTGATCTTGTTGGCGTAGGGCTGTTCGGACACAGTCTGTGAGCGGAATCGGGCGCCGCTTATGATCATGAGGAACTTGATCTTGGGAACTCTAGTCAGGGCCAATCCCTGCCAACAAAACAGAGAGCAGGGAGCTAAAGAAGTTGCATGATTATGAATCAGCATAGCTATATACTAACACCACTCAGCTTTCGAGCTGGAGTTATGCGCTAATAAGGTTAGCAGTATCGAATATCGATCGGCTTACTTGTTGCTGGAGCCCGACAAGCGCAGCAGATAGAACCGAACCCTGATATCAACATAACAATTTGCAATCGTTAACTTACAAACTGAGTAGAGAGTATATGCCTGCAGAATAACTAGCTGTTCCCAGCCCTATTACCTGGGAGAAACCCATGAGCCCATCGAAGGGCCCTTCTTTGATCATGAGCTCCTCGATGTAATCGAAGCATTTGTCTAGATTCCTGTACTCCGTGAAGCCCTGTCGGAACAGAAAAATCCATAAATATGACAGGAAAACTGGTGTCATGCTCCCCCAAATTCGTGGTATATGCACGTTCGACAGCCTGGGGAGAAGAAAACAAGAGGAGCGGATAAAATAACAAAAAGGCGCTACGAACCACACCAAATTGAATTAGTTTGAGATGACAGATTGATAGATCAGGGAGCCATGGGAGCAATGCGGTGGTGCGAGGGGAGAAGGCGCGGACCTTGTCGAACTGGAACCACTCGTAGTAGGGCGGGTCGAAGATGCCGTCGACGTCGGACTTTCCCTCGGCGGGGAAGGGCGCGTCGGGGAAGACGAGGTCGAGGCGCGCGGTGACCTCGTCGGGCCACTTCCCCACCACCTGCTTCCGCATGATCTCGCCGCTGGTCCTGAAGCCGTGCAGGCACAGGAACCTCGGCCGCCTGGCGCCCACCCCGCCGCCGGCAGCGAGGCTGCCCATCCTGCCAATTGGAGGTGGAGGAGTTGTTCGGGCGGGCTGGAGTCTGGTGTGTCTGCGCTGGCTAGAGGGAGAGAATGCCGGTGGGGGCGTGCGGCGTTCGATGGGTTTTTATTCTGTTCGCTGGGGGCGTAGACCGCGTGGACGCTGGAACTGGATGGGAAGGTGCGGTGGGGCCCACCCGGCTGTGGGGTCCGCGTCGTGGTGGGTTGGTTTGTCTGAGCGAGCGAGCGGTGGCCGACTGGCCGCGACACGCACGTCGTCGCACGAGCCGATGGTGAGGGGAGCGTGGTACCTGTATGGTGGTGATGATCCGACAGAATCAGTACATGAGAGGTGACTAAATCAGTACAAACGATATGCTAATGGACACTATCATACATAATGTTTTTTTAACAATTAATTTATTTTCGTGCTTAAATCCATATCTTTGGTGATTTTTCTTGTCTTTACTTGCTATACAGCATCAAATATGACGCTTATTTCTTATCCCTCTAAATTTTTCAGAAAACCCGTTGCGGCACCCCGCAACCACAAATGGCAGAATCAGTATATGAGCAGCTAACCATGTGCTTCCAAAGCAAGGAAAGCCTAAATAAGTGCAAATGAAAGCGTGTTAATATGCCAATGGATGCTAACATTTGGGTTAATTATTGGTTTGCCACTACAGTCCGCGCATGACTCAGTTTTGCCACTAGAGCAGAATTGTGCTCAGTTTTGCCACCGCTTCTGGCGCAGCTGCTCCGTCGAGGCCAAACGGCCAGGCTTCAAACGTTTTCGTCTCTTGCCGTTAGTGAAAGTGGGGCCAGATCTTACAGGTAGGACCGCGCAATGATAAATAGGTGAAGACCGAACTACCCCTGCTCCCGCCACACAACAACACACCGATCCACTGCACCCACCACCATACGCGCCCCTGCCGGCACCACCTGCGCCGCCACCACCTGCGCCACCGCGCGGCCGTCCCGCGTGGACACCTTCTCCACCGCCACCGCCTCCAGGAGCACCTGCTCTGCCCCACCGTCTTGCGACGTAGTCGCTCGTTCCGCCACTGCGCCCTCCACCTGCTCGACGAAATGGCTAGTGGCAGCGACGACCTTGGCGAGGCAGGCGTCGGGCCGGAGACCCGCCGCGTCCACGACTGGGTTCCCAAGGGGTAAGCCTTGTTCCTATTGAGCTCAACGATCCGAAAACTAAAGGGTCTTTATTTGGCGGATTTGCTTGACAAGAGAAGGGTAGAATACATGCAGAAATTTCTTGTTCGTGCAGGAATAGCCGAGGCAAAATTCATGGGACACATTATAATCCCTTCCGTGATGAATGAATTGAAGCAGAAAACAAGAGGCTTGGAAATGGACATGACTCGTTGCTCAGCTACAACGGCAGAGGTATCATTTTTGGATAAAGAGAAGAGGGAATGGAGATATCCAGTGGATTTAGAAGCTAGAACTTGCAGTTGTAGGCAATGGCAGATAACTGGGTTGCCATGCATTCATGCCTTGTTTTTCATCACTACTCTGTCAGGTCAAGCAGGTAACATACAACAGTATGTGCATGATTACTACTCTGTTGCAAAGTTCAAAGCCACATATGCACATGCCTTACCTGCTTTGGAGGGAAAACAACAATGGGATCCAGTGGACCCTGGTTTTAAGCTTTGCCCTCCAGTTCTGAAGAGAGCAGCAGGTAGACCGAGGAAAAGTAGAATAAGACCTCGCAGCGAAGGAGCTGGATGATACGTCTCCGACGTATCGATAATTTCTTATGTTCCATGCCACATTATTGATGTTATCTACATGTTTTATGCACACTTTATGTCATATTCGTGCATTTTCTGGAACTAACCTATTAACAAGATGCCGAAGTGCCGATTCTTTGTTTTCTGCTATTTTTGGTTTCAGAAATCCTAGTAAGGAAATATTCTCGGAATTGGACGAAATCAAAGCCCAGGGGCCTATTTTCTCACGAAGCTTCCAGAAGTCCGAAGGAGAGACGAAGAGGGGCCACGGAGGGGCCACACCATAGGGCGGCGCGGCCCCCCCTTGGCCGCGCCGGCCTGTGGTGTGGGGCCCCGTGCCGCCTCTTGACCTGCCCTTCCGCCTATAAAAAGTCTCCGTGACGAAACCCCGCATGCAGAGCCACGATACGGAAAACCTTCCAGAGACGCCGCCGCCGCCGATCCCATCTCGGGGGATCCAGGAGATCGCCTTCGGCACCCTGCCGGAGAGGGGAATCATCTCCCGGAGGACTCTACGCCGCCATGGTCGCCTCCGGTGTGATGTGTGAGTAGTCTACCCCTGGACTATGGGTCCATAGCAGTAGCTAGATGGTTGTCTTCTCCCCATTGTGCTATCATTGTCGGATCTTGTGAGCTGCCTAACATGATCAAGATCATCTATCTGTAATTCTATATGTTGCGTTTGTTGGGATCCGATGAATAGAGAATACTTGTTATGTTGATTATCAAAGTTATGCTATGTGTTGTTTATGATCTTGCATGCTCTCCGTTACTAGTAGATGCTTTCTGGCCAAGTAGATGCTTGTAACTCCAAGAGGGAGTACTTATGCTCGATAGTGGGTTCATGCCCGCATTGACACCGGGACGATGTGTGAGAAAGTTCTAAGGTTGTGTTGTCTTGTTGCCACTAGGGATAAAACATTAGTGCTATATTCAAGGATGTAGTCACTAGTTACATTACGCGCCATACTTAATGCAATTGTCTCTGTTGTTAGCAACTTAATCTGGAGGGTTCGGATGATAACCTGAAGGTGGACTTTTTAGGCATAGATGCAGTTGGATGACGGTCTATGTACTTTGTCGTAATGCCCAATTAAATCTCACTATACTCATCATGATATGTATGTGCATTGTCATGCTCTCTTTATTTGTCAATTGCCCAACTGTAATTTGTTCACCCAACATGCTGTTCGTCTTATGGGAGAGACACCTCTAGTGAACTGTGGACCCCGGTCCAATTCTCTTTACTGAAATACAATCTACTGCAATACTTGTTCTACTGTTTTCTGCAAACAATCATCTTCCACACAATACGGTTAACTCTTTGTTACAGCAAGCCGGTGAGATTGACAACCTCACTGTTTCGTTGGGGCAAAGTACTTTGGTTGTGTTGTGCAGGTTCCACGTTGGCGCCGGAATCCCTGGTGTTGCGCCACACTACATCTCGCCGCCATCAACCTTCAACGTGCTTCTTGGCTCCTCCTGGTTCGATAAACCTTGGTTTCTTTCTGAGGGAAAACTTGCCGCTGTGCGCATCACACCTTCCTCTTGGGGTTCCCAACGGACGTGCTGACCACACGCATCAAGCAGATTTTCTGGCGCCGTTGCCGGGGAGATCAAGACACGCTGCAAGGGGAGTCTCCACTTCTCAATCTCTTTACTTTGTTTTTGTCTTGCTTAGTTTTAATTACTACTTTGTTTGCTGCACTAAATCAAAATACAAAAAAATTAGTTGCTAGTTTTACTTTGCTTGTTATCTTGTTTGCTATATCGAAAACACAAAAAAATTAGTTTACTTGCATTTACTTTATCTAGTTTGCTTTATTGTCTTGCACTCTATATTAAAAATACAAAAAAATTAGTTACTTTTGTCACCATGTCTAGCTCTGAACCTGTTACTTCTTCGCCTGAAGAATTAGTCTTCACTTTTAAACAAGGGGATGAGGAGAGTTTTAAGGATGCTTGGTCTAGAATTTTTACTTCTTATCGTAAAACTGAACCTCAAATGACTCTAAGTTTGCTCCTTAGTAATTTTTATTTTGGTCTTATGGTTCGCTATAGATATGCTTTGGATACTTTAGTGGGAGGAGATTTCCTTCATTGCAATGGGGATCAAGCTTTTAATGCCATAAAGAAGTTGGTTGCATCACATGATTCTGCTAATAACTTTGATTCAGTCCTCACTAGCATATATAGTAGATTAAATAATCTCGAGATAAGTACATCTCGCTTGAATGATAACTATTGCCACGTTTGTAATCGTCTTGAACAAGTTTTAGTGAACTCTAAACTCTCATTGTGGGATCCTGCTGTTAAAATTTTCATCGGTGATCGAACTCTCCATGCCTACTGTGATATTATGTATGAATTTTGCCTTATGCCTGAAAGTATTTATAAATATTTGAAACTTTGGGGAGTCGAGGAAGGAGGAGAAGAAATAACTCTCATTGATAACTCTACTATAATTCCTAAAGGAATAGCCGCAGGTGTGCATACAACCATTCTTGGAAGAACAATATCCATTGATTATCTTGTTGTTGAAACAGGAAAACTCACACTCGGAAGATCCCTGCTGAAACTATTGGGAGCAGTCATTGATGTTGGAGAAGGCACTCTGAAATTCACCTCTATACCGGGGGAAACTCATACATTTCCTAAACCCAAGGGAAAGAAAAACAATAAGAAAGGTAAGGGTAAAGCCCAAGGTAAGGTTGACACTTCGTCTCTTGATAATACTTGATACACACTTTCTGCGCCTAGCTGAAAGGCGTTAAAGAAAAGCGCTTATGGGAGACAACCCATGTTTTTACCTACAGTACTTTGTTTTTATTTTGTGTCTTGGAAGTTGTTTACTACTGTAGCAACCTCTCCTTATCTTAGTTTTGTGTTTTGTTGTGCCAAGTTAAGCCGTTGATAGAAAAGTAAGTACTAGATTTGGATTACTGCACAGTTCCAGATTTCTTTGCTGTCACGAATCTGGGTCCACCTCCCTGTAGGAAGCTCAGAAAATTAAGCCAATTTACGTGTGTGATCCTCAGATATGTACGCAACTTTCATTCAATTTGAGCATTTTCATTTGAGCAAGTCTGGTGCCATTTTGAAATTCGTCAATACGAACTGTTCTGTTTTGACAGATTCTGCCTTTTATTTCGCATTGCCTCTTTCGCTAAGTTGGATGAATTTCTTTGATCCACTAATGTCCAGTAGCATTATGCAATGTCCAGAAGTGTTAAGAATGATTGTGTCACCTCTGAATATGTCAATTTATATTGTGCACTAACCCTCTAATGAGTTGTTTCGAGTTTGGTGTGGAGGAAGTTTTCAAGGATCAAGAGAGGAGTATGATGCAACATGATCAAGGAGAGTGAAAGCTCTAAGCTTGGGGATGCACCCGGTGGTTCACCCCTGCATATATCAAGAAGACTCAAGCGTCTAAGCTTGGGGATGCCCAAGGCATCCCCTTCTTCATCGACAACATTATCAGGTTCCTCCCCTGAAACTATATTTTTATTCCATCACATCTTATGTGCTTTTTCTTGGAGCGTCGGTTTGTTTTTGTTTTTTGTTTTGTTTGAATAAAATGGATCCTAGCATTCACTTTATGGGAGAGAGACACGCTCCGCTGTAGCATATGGACAAGTATGTCCTTGGTTTCTACTCATAGTATTCATGGCGAAGTTTCTCCTTCGTTAAATTGTTATATGGTTGGAATTGGAAAATGATACATGTAGTAATTGCTATAAATGTCTTGGGTAATGTGATACTTGGCAATTGTTGTGCTCATGTTTAAGCTCTTGCATCATATGCTTTGCACCCATTAATGAAGAAATACATAGAGCATGCTAAAATTTGGTTTGCATATTTGGTTTCTCTAAGGTCTAGATAATTTCTAGTATTGAGTTTGAACAACAAGGAAGACGGTGTAGAGTCTTATAATGTTTTCAATATGTCTTTTATGTGAGTTTTGCTGCACCGGTTCATCCTTGTGTTTGTTTCAAATAAGCCTTGCTAGCCTAAACTTTGTATCGAGAGGGAATACTTCTCATGCATCCAAAATACTTGAGCCAACCACTATGCCATTTGTGTCCACCATACCTACCTATGCTACATGGTATTTTCCGCCATTCCAAAGTAAATTGCTCGAGTGCTACCTTTAAAATTCCATCATTCACCTTTGCAATATATAGCTCATGGGACAAATAGCTTAAAAACTATTGTGGTATTGAATATGTAATTATGTACTTTATCTCTTATTAAGTTGCTTGTTGTGCGATAACCATGTTCACTGGGGACGCCATCAACTATTCATTGTTGAATTTCATGTGAGTTGCTATGCATGTTCGTCTTGTCTGAAGCAAGAGAGATCTACCACCATATGGTTAAGCATGCATATGTTAGAGAAGAACATTGGGCCGCTAACTAAAGCCATGCTCCATGGTGGAAGTTTCAGTTTTGGACAACAATCCTCAAATCTCAAATGAGAAAATTATTAATTGTTGTTATATGCTTATGCATAAAAGAGGAGTCCATTATCTGTTGTCTATGTTGTCCCGGTATGGATGTCTAAGTTGAAGAATAATCAATAGCGAGAAATCCAATGCGAGCTTTCTCCTTAGACCTTTGTACAGGCGGCATAGAGGTACCCCTTTGTGACACTTGGTAAAAACAATGCATGTGATGATCCGGTAGTCCAAGCTAATTAGGACAAGGTGCGGGCACTATTAGTACATTATGCATGAGGCTTGCAACTTATAAGATATAATTTACATGATGCATATGCTTTATTACTACCGTTGACAAAATTGTTTCATGTTTTCAAAATCAAAGCTCTAGCACAAATATAGCAATCGATGCTTTTCCTCTATGGAGGACCATTCTTTTACTTTCAATGTTGAGTCAGTTCACCTATTTCTCTCCACCTCAAGAAGCAAACACCTGTGTGAACTATGCATTGATTCCTACATACTTGCTTATTGCACTTATTATACTACTCTATGTTGACAATATCCATGAGATATACATGTTACAAGTTGAAAGCAACCGCTGAAACTTAATCTTCTTTTGTGTTGCTTCAATACCTTTACTTTGAATTATTGCTTTATGAGTTAACTCTTATGCAAGACTTATTGATGCTTGTCTTGAAGTGCTATTCATGAAAAGTCTTTGCCTTATGATTCACTTGTTTACTCATATCATATACATTGTTTTGATCGCTGCATTCACTACATATGCTTTACAAATAGTATGATCAAGATTATGATGGCATGTCACTCCAGAAATTATCTGTGTTATCGTTTTACCTGCTCGGGACGAGCAGAACTAAGCTTGGGGATGCTGATACGTCTCCGACGTATCGATAATTTCTTATGTTCCATGCCACATTATTGATGTTATCTACATGTTTTATGCACACTTTATGTCATATTCGTGCATTTTCTGGAACTAACCTATTAACAAGATGCCGAAGTGCCGATTCTTTGTTTTCTGCTGTTTTTGGTTTCAGAAATCCTAGTAAGGAAATATTCTCGGAATTGGACGAAATCAAAGCCCGGGGCCTATTTTCTCATGAAGCTTCCGAAGTCCGAAGGAGAGACGAAGAGGGGCCACGGAGGGCCACACCATAGGGCGGCGCGGCCCCCTTGGCCGCGCCGGCCTGTGGTGTGGGGCCCCCGTGCCGCCTCTTGACCTGCCCTTCCGCCTATAAAAAGTCTCCGTGACGAAACCCCCGCACCGAGAGCCACGATACGGAAAACCTTCCAGAGACGCCGCCGCCGCCGATCCCATCTCGGGGGATCCAGGAGATCGCCTCCGGCACCCTGCCGGAGAGGGGAATCATCTCCCGGAGGACTCTACGCCGCCATGGTCGCCTCCGGTGTGATGTGTGACTAGTCTACCCCTGGACTATGGGTCCATAGCAGTAGCTAGATGGTTGTCTTCTCCCCATTGTGCTATCATTGTCGGATCTTGTGAGCTGCCTAACATGATCAAGATCATCTATCTGTAATTCTATATGTTGCGTTTGTTGGGATCCGATGAATAGAGAATACTTGTTATGTTGATTATCAAAGTTATGCTATGTGTTGTTTATGATCTTGCATGCTCTCCGTTACTAGTAGATGCTCTGGCCAAGTAGATGCTTGTAACTCCAAGAGGGAGTACTTATGCTCGATAGTGGGTTCATGCTCGCATTGACACCGGACAAAGGATGTAAAAGTTCTAAGGTTGTGTTGTCTTGTTGCCACTAGGGATAAAACATTAGTGCTATGTTCAAGGATGTAGTCACTAGTTACATTACGCGCCATACTTAATGCAATTGTCTGTTGTTAGCAACTTAATACTGGAGGGGGTTCGGATGATAACCTGAAGGTGGACTTTTTAGGCATAGATGCAGTTGGATGACGGTCTATGTACTTTGTCGTAATGCCCAATTAAATCTCACTATACTCATCATGATATGTATGTGCATTGTCATGATCTCTTTATTTGTCAATTGCCCAACTGTAATTTGTTCACCCAACATGCTGTTCGTCTTATGGGAGAGACACCTCTAGTGAACTGTGGACCCCGGTCCAATTCTCTTTACTGAAATACAATCTACTGCAATACTTGTTCTACTGTTTTCTGCAAACAATCATCTTCCACACAATACGGTTAACTCTTTGTTACAGCAAGCCGGTGAGATTGACAACCTCACTGTTTCGTTGGGGCAAAGTACTTTGGTTGTGTTGTGCAGGTTCCACGTTGGCGCCGGAATCCCTGGTGTTGCGCCACACTACATCTCGCCGCCATCAACCTTCAACGTGCTTCTTGGCTCCTCCTGGTTCGATAAACCTTGGTTTCTTTCTGAGGGAAAACTTGCCGCTGTGCGCATCACACCTTCCTCTTGGGGTTCCCAACGGACGTGCTGACCACACGCATCACTGGACTTGGACCGAGGAGACGTAAGTGCACAAGGTGTGGTGGGTCTGGTCATTTCGCTAAGTACTGTGATAACGCAGTAGATCCAGCGTTCGGAGAGTGTTTTGATGTTTCAAATGATGAGCAAAATGATGATAAAAATGAGGATGCAGTGGAGGCTACAAGTGATGATCCAATTGATGATCAATTGACGATCCAATTGATGAGCCAATTGATGTGCCACAAAATGATCAAATTGATGATCCAATTGATGATCCGATTGATGAGCCACAAAATGATCAAAATGATGATCCAATTGATGATCAAAATGATGATGATCCAATTGAGGAGAAAATTGAGGCTCCAAATGTTGGTGTCCAACCTTCTGTGGTTGTGAGTTCTACTTGGTATGTAAATCTTGCCAATACTAGTGTATATTTATCACTTGACACAATCTTACCGCCATTTGTTTTGTACAACTCTGTTGTAGGTTTGAACAAAGTTGTGGCAGTGAGCTCTGAGGTAAGGTGCCGACAACCAAGAGGAGAAGAAAAGAAGCAATGAGCACAAGGATCACAAGGAGCAAAGTGATGACAAGAAGCGCAAGGACCAAGAAGAAGCCGCAACGCTTTGTAGATGATTGAGTGGGAACCAACTAAAGTTCATGAATAATGTTGTATTTGTGTTTGAATGATGTTGGAATGATTAGAGTACATGTTTGAACTATGTTTGAATGATGTTGGAATGATGAGATTACATTAGACACATGGTTTTTTTGTTGAACAGCATGTAGACCATGTTTATCAACTAGAATGGGTACTATATGACATAACAAGACTATGTGAGAAGGATTTCCATTTTTTTGATTTTTTTTAAATTTTTTATGCTCATTACAAATTTAGTCAAACCTAACTTTGACCATCATTTTAGCAAGTTTGAAACATGGAATTGTAAAACTAAGCATGGATCCTTGTTATTCACTCCAAAATGAAGCTTTGGTGAGGTTTTTGAAACTTTTCATGTTCCAAACCCTAAACCTCTTGTCTTCACCCTCGAACTTGTACCCCAGTGTTTGAGATATTACATTAGACACATGTATTTTTTGTTGAACAGCATGTAGACTATGTTTATCAACTAGAATGGGTACTTAATGACATAACAAGACTATGTGAGAAGGATTTCCATTTTTTTATTTTTTTTGAATTTTTTATGCTCATTACAAATTTAGTCAAACCTAACTTTGACCATCATTTTAGCAAGTTTGAAACATGGAATTGTAAAACTAAGCATGGATCCTTGTTATTCACTCCAAAATGAAGCTTTGGTGAGGTTTTTGAAACTTTTCATGTTCCAAACCCTAAACCTCTTGTCTTCACCCTCGAACTTGTACCCTAGTGTTTGAGATATTACATTAGACACATGGTTTTTTTGTTGAACAGCATGTAGACCATGTTTGTCAACTAGGATGGGTACTATATGACATAACAAGACTATGTGAGAAGGATTTCCATTTTTTTTGAATTTTTTTGAATTTTTTATGCTCATTACAAATTTAGTCAAACCGAACTTTGACCATCATTTTAGCAAGTTTGAAACATGGAATTGTAAAACTAAGCATGGATCCTTGTTATTCACTCCAAAATGAAGCTTTGGTGAGGTTTTTGAAACTTTTCATGTTCCAAACCCTAAACCTCTTGTCTTCACCCTCGAACTTATACCCCAGTGTTTGAGATATCACATTAGACATATGGTTTTTTTTGTTGAACAGCATGTAGACCATGTTTATCAACTAGAATGGGTACTATATGACATAACAAGACTATGTGAGAAGGATTTCCATTTTTCTGATTTTTTTTCAATTTTTTATGCTCATTACAAATTTAGTCAAACCTAAATTTGACCATCATTTTAGCAAGTTTGAAACATGGAATTGTAAAACTAAGCATGGATCCTTGTTATTCACTCCAAAATGAAGCTTTGGTGAGGTTTTTAAAACTTTTCATGTTCCAAACCCTAAACCTCTTGTCTTCACCCTCGAACTTGTACCCTAGTGTTTGAGATATCACATTAGACACATGGTTTTTTTGTTGAACAGCATGTAGACCATGTTTATCAACTTGAATCGGTAGTATATGACATAAGAAGTCTATGTGAGAAGGTTTTCCATTTTTTCGATTTTTTTTGAATTTTTTATGCTCATTTCAAATTTGGTCAAAGCCTAACTTTGACCAGCTAACCCTATTCTTCTAGAAGGAAACCAGACCGATCCCTGGGTTGCTCTGTTTTGCATTCTGGACCGTTCACTGCGGTAACGCCAACCGTCCGATCTAGCCTTCTAGAAGGTTTCGAGGCCGATCCGTGGACACCCTCGTTCTTCAACATGATTGGTTCCTTTCTCTCCACGCGTACGGTGGGCTATAAGAACCTACACTGAAATGTCTGTTGGTCCGTTGGGCCGTCCCGCGTGTCTAGGCCCGCGATGCATGTGCCATGCAGGCGCCATGCCAACGCCCCTTTCCACGTACCTCACTCGTCGACGCCTTTTAATGCATCGAGGCAGCGTCTCAGCCTTGCCATCGTCTCAGCTCTCGCAGCGATGCAACGGCATCAGTTTTGCCATCGTCTCAGGCCGTGCCATCGTCGATCGCGTCAATACGCTTAATTATTTTTGGAAGACGGCTAGCCACGCGTTAATTCATTAGGAACCCCAATTATGAGCCAACCTCTTTATAAGGGGCCTCTCTTCCTCTCCCACACACCAACCGAACGAGCCTCTCTTCCTCTCCCTCTCCAAAGCACCACGCACCCAAGCGAGCCTCTCTGCCTATCCAAAGATGCAGTACACGGGACCGACCTTCCCCGTCCGCGCACCAGGCCGGAGCTACTCTATCCGGCGGACGTCCTCGTCGAGACCACGCTCCGTGTGTGGCAAAGTCGAGGTGGAGGACCGAGGTCGAGCTCACTCGAGACTTCCTCGATGAGGGGTTCTCCCACCTCCCACCGGGCTCGCCCGTCATGTACTACGTCAACGAGTCTCGTGAAGGCGTCTCCCTCAAGCTGCTCACGGTCACCTTCGCCAACCGATTTGACGCGTACGCCCTCCTCGGTGAGGTCTTCTGGTGCGGCTGCGAGTCAATCTTATTCACCATCTACAACGTCTTCACCGATTGCGACGCCATCTTCTTCTCCGGGAAACCTATGCATTGCCTCCCGTACTACAAGTGAAGACGCTGGTGAAGACGATGGTGCGGCGCAGGTGGTGCGGCCAAGATGTGTTCTCGTCAAGCTCGTCATGATTTTTTAGCTTTACATTTTCATTTTCTATGTGGTTCCGTGTCGAGTCGTGTCAAGTCGTGTGTTACTCAACTTATTTATCTAGGGTACCCATCTATCTATCTAAGTTATTTCCGTGTAATGGTGGAACTAAGCATCTTATGTATCGAATTTATCTAAGTTATTTTACGTGATGATCTGGCTACCAATATTTGCATCTCATATATCTTAGTTTTCTATGATTTCGATGTAATATATCAAGGGTGTATGAATCATGAAATCACAAACATGGATCCAAGTATGAACTTTGATGTAATATAAGTAGGGTACCCATATAAGTATGAAACAAAAAAACCACAAACACGCAATGCTTGAAATCAGATAAATGCACCCTTTTTCCCTCGCAAAAAATAGAAAGATGCACCCTTTTTTGTTTGATTATTTTTCCAACCTAAACCACAAACACGTAATGCTTGAAATAACAAAGACGCACCCTTTTTTTGGTTAAGCAGCGTGCATAAACACAAAGAACAAACATATGCGTCCTTACACCATAAACCAAGTCACGAACTAGAACTAACTATAGCTAGATTTTTTGCTTTTGCTTTTCAATATCTTTCCATCCACCCCACTGGTTACCAGATCAATCCTTCACGCTACCAAACAAAGCGGTCTTGGGTTCGAGTCCCAGCCGCACACTTTTTTGTTTGTTCATTTTTCACCATTTTTTAAACACCATTCTCATCTGCCCAAAGCCAAACCTTTGCCACTAGCAAATTTTGATCAGATTTATTTATTTCAAGCTTGCAAATTCAAGCTTACAAGTTCATACAATTTGAAGCTTACAAATTCATCACAAAGTCATGCCTTTCCATACAAGTGCGATGATAACACCACCTACAAATGCACAAATGTAATTCCAAATTTTTGTTTGATCTTCGAGCTCTCTAATCTTCTGGTTCATCCTCCTTAGCTCAAAAGCTACCTCTCTGTCAATGCGTGCTCCGCCCTCCGTCTCTTCTGCACTAGCTATCGCGGCGACCCGTGTCGTTTGTGGCAAGATGGGCAACCATTATTCGTGCTCATCTAGCAGCTGATTCATTAGCGTCTGGACCAAAACATCGACCCAAACGAAGAAGCATTTTATCTGCAAGCACACGAAAGAGATCAACCACATTGAGCACAAACTATGCACAAAATACTGAATTTCCACTATTCTTACCCCTTTCTCGCTGCTGCACACGTAGAACGGACGATTGGTGTTCTTCGGTGTGCGCGAAATCCTCCGATCAACGGCCGCCCGATACCGCGGACAGAGGAGGAACGGCATCTCCATGTGCACCGGAAGCTCGAACCGAGAAGTGGCACGGGAGCTAGAAGAAGGCATGGATTGAGGTGGCGCGGGATCTGAACCGTGAGGTGCTTCTGGCAGACGGCTGCGCCCTCCGCAGCTCCCGCCGTCGGCGGCGCTCCCCGTCAACAAGGCCCTCTCAGTCGCCCGCGCCGCACCTCTGCGAGGGGCTGTCTCCAACCCCGTCGATTTCTGCTCACCGATGCGAGCTCCGTCGCGCGTTCAGGTCGATTTTAAATGGGGTTGAGCTCCAACGTTTACCTTGTGGGTCCCACGTGAAACGGCCAACAACGGTCCTCTTTTCAAACGCGTCTCCGCCTGGTCCCACCTGAAACAGCCGAGTCAAGGACGTTGACCTGAATGAAACAGCAGACTCACGGAACGAGTTGTTGCACACAGATTAGTGGCAAAACTGAGCACCATTCTGCTCTAGTGGCAAAACTGAGTGTTGCGCGGACTGTAGTGGCAAACCAATAATTAACCCCTAACATTTAGGATGGCAATTTAACTATTAATTTATTTTAGTGCTTAAAGCTATAGTTTTGGTGCTTTTTCATGTCTTTACTTGCTATATACACATCAAATATGGCCCCTATTTTTTATCCCTCTAAAATTTCCAGAATTATACAGGATGTTTCGTGCCTAAATAGTTGTAAGATGGTCTTTCATGTATTGGTCAGGCTTTTTAAAATATATGAGGAAAAAATACGGTACCTCTGGTGCAAATCGCGTTATCGAGATGGGACTCAAGCCATAAGTTTTATCCATAAGATTTTTCGTGGATGATGATGCTTCTTAATTGGCACCTCAAAAGGGCTTAACCTTCCTCGCTCCGACATCTAAAACTTTCATACTTTTTTCGGAGTGGAACCGTGCCATATTTTTTTCAAAGTGTGGTAAGATAGATCGAACTGATGTTTAGCATTCCATATTAATGTATAGTTTTTAATCAATGTTTCAACAAATCGTGTAATTAGGTTGTCATAAGTTTGCATCAGTGGAAAACACATGTGTAGTCATGTGACTGGTGTAGCATAAAGGAAAATCAGTGGAGTGGTCGATTGGGCTGAAAAACAAAGGAGGTGATCTTTTGTTGTTGAATACAAAAGCACTTGAGTGAACTGTGGGGCAGAAAACGAAAAGGGGTATATTCAGCGCCTTTCTCGCTGTTGCACTCGCCGGAGCAAGAGTATGAGTGTATCTGTGTATGACATGGTTGATGAAGAGCTAGGTGCCACAGCCCCATGCACGTACGTACTCCCTGGCAATGCATGATGCCTCACGGGATGAATTGATTTGTGTCCGTCTCCAGCTAGCAACTTTGTACGTGCCATTTTTTTTTCTAGTACACGGTATACTACGAACTACAACTACACTGAGTACAATTATATATAAGATATAAGTACAGTTACATACAAGACACGAGTACATTTACGTACAAGATACGAGTACCGTTACGTATAAGACAGGAGTACATTTATATACAAGACACGAGTACATTTACCTACAAGACACGAGTACAGATACATAGAACACTCAATTACAGTTACACACATTAACGAGTACAAGAACAACCATACACACGAGCGAGTCAAGTACAGGTACGATCGCGCACACAAGCAAGTACAGTTACAGAAGTACAGTCGCGCACACGAGCAAATACATGTGCAGAAGTACTGGTACAGAAATACAATCAAGCACATGATCAAGTACAGGTACAATCGCGCACACAAGCAAGTACAGTTACAGAAGTACAGTCGCGAACACGAGCAAGTACTGGTACAGAAGTATAGTTGAGTGAAGTCGCACACACGATTAAGTACAGATACATTAACGCACCCGAGCAAGTACAATTACTCAATAAAGGGAAAAACAGCACCAAATACACAAAAAAACAGAAGTACTTATCAGTTCAAGCACAAGTACAATTAGGTAGACACCACGAGTATAACCATACCAGTAATACGGAAAAAAAATCTCAAAACCTATCAACATGGAATCTAGTTTTGAAGATCTCGACGCGAGGATCTCAAAAGTGAAAACGGATCGTAATTTAGACTTACGAGTCTCAAGATATTTTATTTTGAAAAAATGAATCTAAAAAATAAAGGAAAAAGCTGACACTACCCAGCCTCCCCGTTGTCTTCTCTCTTCTCTCTGATCTCCACCTTGCTTCCTCTTGTGACATGTGGCGAGCAGGGAGACCACTTGCCATAGATTTTCTGCCACCACAGCGCGTCACTTGTCGTGTGCGGAACGAGTTATGTTCCCTTCGCGAAGGTGGGTATTTTTCTAACGATTTCGGCGGTCGTGTGCATGTTATAGTTTGTTTCTTTGACAAAGAAAAGCCCATTCAACTGTTGTTATCTGATTAGCCCACTTCTTAGCCCATATCAGGCCGAAAGGTCCATAACCTGGCATCATGATTCATGCGCATGCACTTCCGCCTTGGTTGTCAATCTTGGTTATTTGTTGTTATCTAAACATTGCAGATACACCATGTGATAAAAAAAAGTACTCGCGGAACCACATGCATGTCAATCTTGGTTGTTTGTTGTTATCTAAACATTGCAGATACACCATGTGATAAAAAAAAAGTTCACCCTTCCTGTTGGTTCCATGTGCTGCCGCAAACACGTTGCTTTCATGTTGGTTCCGTGTGGGATAGTGAGGAATTGAAAGAGGTGAAGAACACCAGGAGAGAGGCAGGCTCGGCACTGTTGTGCGGATGAAGCGGCAGATCGGAATGAATCAATGGAAATGTTGTGTGCGCTTGCTCTGTTTAAATGCGTGTATTGTACCGAAGAGCTGAATCAGAGCCGTGATGATGGCACAGACTAAACTGAAAAGAGAAGAAAAGATAGGAGGTATGGCCACGTGAAGAACTGAATGATGTGTGTATGCTTGTACTGTCGAAGTTGATTCATTACCACTTTTAAGATTTGTATCTTTGTTAAGAGAATTGCTGGAAGACAATGTCGTAGAGGGCAGGCTGTTTGGTATTTGACTGATGGATTCTAATTTTCATGGATTGCATCTTGGTTTGGGTTAGGACCTTAAGAACAGATGTTAGTTTCTGTTGGTATTTAACCGATGCACATTTTAGTTTAGTTATTGCTCCAACGTGACTAGATAACATGTCTTCTGGCTTCTTGATCCCAATCCTTGCACCAAGTTTAACGAAGCATAACTCTGGCCTGACGGGTCATCTTGATCTCTCTATTGGTCTAAACTGACAGTAGCATTCTGATCATGTTATAATGCTCTATCTCTTGTCCTGCAAAGCTAACAAACTGGATAGCTCTATGATGAAAGTTTCTATATGATTTTTGGTCGGCCGTAGCAACGCACAGGTAATCAGTAAAAATAAAAATAATAGAAAAACTGGTGCATTTGGTGACAGCGCACATCACAACAAGGCTGACCTGGGTCTTGATTATATGCGAAGCAACAATCATACATTGGTTATTTTTGGATGAAATACAACACGGACACCTGCACGTACATTTAATTATTGACACACAATTTGTCGAACGAAGCTAGATTGATGACTATTCGAGGAACGGGTAGTCGGTGTAGCCGACGATAGGGTCCGGGGTGTAGAAGGTCATCCTGTCATAGTTGTTTAGCTCTGCCCCGACCTCAAACCTCTTTGGCAGGTCTGGGTTTGCCAGGAACAGCCGCCCGAAGGACACTAGGTCGGCATAACCCTCGGCGATCACCTTGTTCCCCTCAGCGCCATCGTACCCACCGTTGGCGATGAAGGCACCCTTGAACACCTCCCTATACGGCAGCAGCCGCTTCGGCACCACATGTCGTCCCTCCACGATTGCCATTCTCGGCTCGATCATGTGAATGTAGAGGATGTGGTGGTCGTTGAGCTTGGTGGAGATATAGAGCGCGAGGGAGTGAGGGTCGGAGTCGTGGCATTCCATGTAGTCGGCAAAGGGGGAGAATCTGATGCCGACTCGGTCGCCGCCGATCTCCTTCGCGATTGCCTCGACCACCTCAAGAGCGAAGCGGCATCGATTCTCGAGGCTACCGCCATACTCGTCGGTGCGGTCATTGGGGTTGTCCTTAAGGAACTGGTCGATGATGTACCCAAAGGCGCCGTGAATCTCCACGCCGTCGAAACCTGTCACATGATTGACGTCACGGTAAGCAGACTTTGAATGCATGCGCGGCCAGCACATGATTTGAGAATACATGACCTCTTAGGTAAGGACATAGTCTCTGAGGCCAGGCTTTGATCCTTGTTAAGTTGTATATATACACAATTACACATACATGTTAGGAAATTAATTGTATATTCGGGAACTATTTTTTAGGAAAATTCTAATGGTACACAATTTCTACTCAACAGTTTTACTATTTTTAACTGAATAATTTAGTTGATTAAGTTGTTCAAAATGAGATGTTTGATGGAACAATTTTTTTCCTAAAACCCCGCATCTTGGAACATAGCTAGGTACCTACCCGCGTCGATGGCGTTCTTGGCGGCCTTCCTGAAATCATCCACGATCATGGGAATCTCCTCTACCGTGAGTTTCTTCGGTGGTGAAAACTGCTCGAGCCTCCCATCGAAGCTCATCTGCGGTCCCACTCCCTTCTCCGTGCTGGACACCGGCGCCTTCCCACCGGGCTGGAGCTCATAGCTGGACACGCGGCCCGAGTGCCAAATCTGGCAGAAGATCACAGCGCCCTTGGCGTGGACGGCGGCGACGATGGGCTTCCACGCCTCGACGTGCTCCGGCGTCCAGATCCCCGGGGTGTTGTGGTACCCCTGGGCCGTGTCGGAGACGCCTGTGGCCTCCGTGATCAGGAAGCCGCCGGGCGTTGCCCGCTGCGCGTAGTATACAGCTGCGTGCGGCTGTGGAATGTTCCCGTAGGAGCGCTGGCGGGTGAGCGGGGCTAGCACGATCCTGCATTCATGCATGATCACCATAGTACTTAGGTGTCAGCCATAATTGAGAGCCTTTTGATTCGCAGGAACATAGGAATAGAAACATATAGGGTTAGAGTGGCATGTCCCCTTCAATTCTACATGATTGTAAAAATTCAGAAGTTTTTACCAGATAGTGTTTGATATCCCAGGAAAATCAAATAAATTCTAGCGAGATATTTAAGTGGATGGAAAATTATCTCCAGAAAAGTGCAACTGAATTCTTAGTGATCCACAGGATTCTAATCCTATGAAAATCTTTTCCATCCCAATAAGCCTGAATTATTATACAAGTGGCAGGACAGCTACCTATGGGAGAGGTCGAGCTGGCCCATCTTGTATGGCGTCAGGAGAGAGATGGGCTCCATAGCTGCACGTACTAGCTTTCTGAGTTTGAGCTCCGAACAATGGCGACAACCGCTAACCACTGCCTAGCAGGAGTGAGCTGCAGGAGGAAGAGGATGAGTGGGATAGTAGAATGGAGGTTACCATTAGCCAACATCTCCTTTTATAGATTGCATGGAGTCATGGTGAGATGGATGATATTACTACAGTATATTATAAGCGCGAGGGGTAGGGATTGTAATATGAAAATGCTGTAGTGGGAGTGAGATCATTTAGTGGACGGTCATGTGGGGATACGGCTGCTAAGCTGTATTTATTTTATTTATTTATTTTGCCGCCTTTTGTTAATCACCTCGTACACTAACCACTACACAGCAACAATTAGCATCAGTGTATCACACTTGACAAGGAGTCAACGAGGCATCAAGTTATGGGCCTTTTCGTTTTACTTTACCAGCCGAAAGAGACAACCACCAATTGTTTGTCTGTTATCTTCGTCACTACTCTACACCTCGGACGGGCCTTTCTCTTCTTCAGATTCTTTTATAAGAGCATCTCCAGCCGGCGCAAAAATCTGGCGCGCTAAACCTCCGTTTCGGCGCGCTGTAAACCGCTGGCGCGCGTGATACCGAATTTTTCCCCACCAGATGCTTCATTTTGCAACACGCGTTGGTGCGGGAGAAAAAGCACCTCCGCCGGAGGCTCTATGTTGCAGCGCGCGGGGCGCAAACTGCTAAATTCGACCGTTTTTTTTAAATTAATCAAACAAACAATGAAAATTTGATCAGAAATAGAGGACGAAAATACAAATCGAAACTGAGCTACTCGTCTGACTCCCTGTCGAAGTCCGAGAACTGGGTGCTCGGAGTCGTCTCCGACACCGGCGTCGTCGTCCACTCGAAGGAGGAGGAGGAGGAGGAGAGGGCGATGGTGGACGGCCCTGCGCCGTTCTTCTCTTCCTCCTCCTTCCTCGCCGCCTTCTCGGCCCTCGCCGCCTTCCTCATCGCGGACTCGGCGCGACGCTTGTCGCGGCTGGCTTTTTCTTTGCCTTTGCCGCCACCTTCTCCTCCTCCTTCTGCGCATAGAAGGCCTCCGTGGAGGCGACGTCTTCCGGTAAGCGGCGAGCCCATTCGAGGCGCAGCGCCTCGTCGCAGTCGGCGATGAGGAGGCGCTGCTCCAGCTCCCGCTATCGGCGCTGCTGCTCGCGCGTGATCACCGGCGGCGGCGGCGCGAGCATCTCCGCCTGCTCCCGCGTGAACACATCATGAAAATTCATGGTGCGGCGGGAGCGGCCGAGCCGCCAGGCGACGGCGTCGTACGCCCGCGCCGCCTCGTGCGTTGTGTCAAATGTGCCGAGTCGGATCCGCTCGTCGCCGGAGCGGATTTCCGCATCGAACCGGCCGCTCGGCCGCGCCCGAACGCCGTGGTAGCCGGATGAGCGGCGGCGGCGCGGAGGCGGAGGCGGCGCGGAGGCGGAGGCGGAGCGTCAGCGGGAGAGAGAAAGCGGTGGGGAGAGAGGCGGAGCGGCGCAGAGACGAACTGGCGCGTGCAGTGTTCGGGCAGTTGGCGCGTTCGCGTGTGTCGCCCTTATAGCGCGCGCGGCAGCCGACGCGTTATTTCTCCCGCGCGGGATAGCGCGAAACCGTGGGCGCGGCAAAGATTTTACCGTGCGTGCCTTTTTTCCGCGTCTGCAAGGGGTTTGCGCGGGCGCCCGCGCGCGCCAAACTGGCGGTTTTTTTTGCCTCTCGCGCGTTTTGCCGCGTCTGTTGGAGATGCTCTAATGTAATCTCCGATCTATAGTAATTGTTGTTGATTTAGAATAAGTTGTAGTAAACCAACAATACTTATTATAGATAGGAGGAAGTATGTCTTCGACACAGCTCAGGCATACCGCAACACCCCAGGGATCTAGACCTTCATCTCAGGCGCCGCCAACCGTCCGTATTCATCTCAGGCTCAAACTTTTGACAAAAAAACGTCTATAAAAGAGAATCCTGAGGTGTACTCGCGGGAGGCGGGCGCGTAAACACAAAAACACCGAAACAGCGCAAGACCCAGCAAAAATTGGAGGGAGGACCGCCGTCGGAGCCACCGTCGATGGGATGTCTACCTTCTCCAACACCTCCACCATCATCACCATGATGAAGAGGGAGTAGTCCACCTCTGGACTATGAGTTTGTGATAGTAGCTTGATTTATTTCTCTCTTGTGTTATCATTTATTTAGTACCATATGAGTTATCCAGCATGATTATCCTCATCTATGTAATTCATATTTGGTGGATCTTTATTCTATGAGTTGCTATTTGATATTGGAATTCTATTATGTGTAAGAAGTATTAGTAGATGCATATTATATACACTGTTCTAAAACATTTGTTTTGATCCAACATGTATGAGAGGGCTTGTGTGGGGCAATCTCGTGTGTACTAGGTGGAGTAACATGGTGGTGGTGATTGGATAGCCACAAGAAATTCGAGATTCAGTATGGTTTTTACCTTTTTGTTACCTCACTAGGAGTAAGTGAATGCATGTGTTATAATTATCTAGTGGCAGCTGACATAATATTATTTGCTCAAAGTAGCACATTTGTTATCAAAACATCATGTCAAAGTATCAAAAGATATACTCTGTTTATTCTTAACTCTAGATTTGTTGCGGTCAAAACCCACCGGCGGGCAGCGACGGGCAACACAGTAGAGCCGGGAACAACTTAGGGCTGCGGCTGGCCCTGGTCCCTCCGAGCGACGGCCCGCAAAGCCTCTGGTACACACGTCCGATGCTGGTGCAAGGGCGTGCCACCTGACCTATACCTGGTCAGGAAGGTGATGGAGATGCCTCGCTTAGTTTCCTGCATGGCATACACGTAAACATTAAATACGAGCCTCGATCGGCTCTCAGGTTATCCTGTGAATCGGCTCAAGGAGCCGATCCACCCATGATTCGTACGAGGTGCACGAATATATGGTGGTCCTGCTTGATCAAGATAAAGCTAAAGCGATCTACGACGATTTAGGGTTTTCACCGCATAATCGGATCATCCTACTCACGATTGGGCCTCGCGGCCACGCACGGTGATCGTAAGCCGATCCTAAACAAGGCCTAAAAACCAACACGAGGTTGATCCCCGGAACATCCTGTCTAGGACTAGCAAACGACACCCTACGTGCCGCTGGATCCTCCAACCCTTTGTAAGGCCTAACTATTGCAGATATTAAACTAATCCTTGAAGAACAAGGAGCAACCGTAACGGATCGGATCTACTAAATAATGATCAAGCGGGGTGCCGCCCCTACACCTAAGATAGGTGTAAGGGCGGCTAGATATGCACGGGTTGCACTACGATAGCATATGATATTAAGAACGATGCTAACCCTAACATATCTAAGATAACTACGTTGCTCGCCATCAAAAAGGCTTCAGTACGAGCAACGCATGAACAACGTAAACAAGCTTGTGCTGCCTAGATCGCAAGATGCGATCTAGGCAGCATGATGCTTACCGGTAGAAACCCTCGAGACGAAGGAGTTGGCGATGCGCCGAGATTGATTTGTGGTTGAACGTTGGTTGTTGTTTATTTCATAAACCCTAGATACATATTTATAGTTCAGGGGACTTTCTAACGTGGGAATAATCCCCACCGTGCACGAGACAAACTCTACCTAAACGACACATATCCTACTATATTACAGATACATGGGCCAACTAGCCCAAACTCTGCATAACAGGCCGATTCACGTATCTCCTCCATGTATATTCTTCAAATCCATCTTGATCGCGGCCCACCTCTGACTCGGTCAAATTCTGGTGATAACACATGCCCCCCTGGTTTTGGTAATGATAATTTCAAAACCACTCTGCTTTTCCTTCGAAGGGTCATGTCGTGGCAGAGCAGAACCGTCGCAGTATTCTTCATCATGATGATCTGCCTTCTCAACTTCTCTGCACGATTTGACAACTTTGGCTCCACCTCCTCGGAAACTGCTCGAGTAATAAATTTCTATCCCATCCCCCTTTATTTACAGCATCGAACAGTTCACCTCTTCATCCCTTCTGCTCCAAACTAGCCGTCAGCCAAAAAACCCTCTCCTTCCATAGCCATGTCGTCCTCTTCCTCCTCTTCCGTTTCTCTCCAATCCTCTTCCTCAAGCGAGTCGATCCCAGAGCACGACCAGATGGAGGTGTACAACCATCGTGCTCCCAAGCATTGGGACAAGCAGGAGTGGGACTTCGATTTCGTACCAGAGGGTGATGCGCGTGGTTGACGTATTGTCTCTTCGTTCGACACGCGTCCGTTGGGAACCCCAAGAGGAAGGTGTGATGCGCACAGCGGCAAGTTTCCCTCAGTAAGAAACCAAGGTTTAATCAGACCAGTAGGAGTCAAGAAGCACGTTGAAGGTTGATGGCGGCGAGATGTAGTGCGGCGCAACACCAGTGATTCCGGCGCCAACGTGGAACCTGCACAACACAACCAAAGTACTTTGCCCCAACGAAACAGTGAGGTTGTCAATCTCACCGGCTTGCTGTAACAAAGAGTTAACCGTATTGTGTGGAAGATGATTGTTTGCAGAAAACAGTAGAACAAGTATTGCAGTAGATTGTATTTCAGTAAAGAGAATTGGACCGGGGTCCACAGTTCACTAGAGGTGTCTCTCCCATAAGACGAACAGCATGTTGGGTGAACAAATTACAGTTGGGCAATTGACAAATAAAGAGAGCATGACCATGCACATACATATCATGATGAGTATAGTGAGATTTAATTGGGCATTACGACAAAGTACATAGACCGTCATCCAACTGCATCTATGCCTAAAAAGTCCACCTTCAGGTTATCATCCGAACCCCCTCCAGTATTAAGTTGCAAAGCAACAGACAATTGCATTAAGTATGGTGCGTAATGTAACTAGTGACTACATCCTTGAACATAGCACTAATGTTTTATCCCTAGTGGCAACAGCACAACACAACCTTAGAACCTTTCATCCTTGTCCTGTGTCAATGCAGGCATGAACCCACTATCGAGCATAAGTACTCCCTCTTGGAGTTACAAGCATCTACTTGGCCAGAGCATCTACTAGTAACGGAAAGCATGCAAGATCATAAACAACACATAAGCATAACTTTGATAATCAACATAACAAGTATTCTCTATTCATCGGATCCCAACAAACGCAACATATAGAATTACAGATAGATGATCTTGATCATGTTAGGCAGCTCACAAGATCCGACAATGATAGCACAATGGGGAGAAGACAACCATCTAGCTACTGCTATGGACCCATAGTCCAGGGGTAGACTACTCACACATCACACCGGAGGCGACCATGGCGGCGTAGAGTCCTCCGGGAGATGATTCCCCTCTCCGGCGGGTGCCGGAGGCGATCTCTGGATCCCCCGAGATGGGATCGGCGGCGGCGGCGTCTCTGGAAGGTTTTCCGTATCGTGGCTCTCGTGCGGGGTTTCGTCACGGAGACTTTTTATAGGCGGAAGGGCAGGTCAAGAGGCGGCACGGGGGCCCCACACTACAGGCCGGCGCGGCCAAGGGGGGGCCGCGCCGCCCTATAGTGTGGCCCCTCCGTGGCCCCTCTTCGTCTCTCCTTCGGACTTCTGGAAGCTTCGTGGAAAAATAGGCCCCTGGGCTTTGATTTCGTCCAATTCCGAGAATATTTCCTTACTAGGATTTCTGAAACCAAAAACAGCGAAAAAGAATCGGCACTTCGGCATCTTGTTAATAGGTTAGTTCCAGAAAATGCACGAATATGACATAAAGTGTGCATAAAACATGTAGATAACATCAATAATATGGCATGGAACATAAGAAATTATCGATACGTCGGAGACGTATCAGCATCCCCAAGCTTAGTTCTGCTCGTCCCGAGCAGGTAAAACGATAACACAGATAATTTCTGGAGTGACATGCCATCATAATCTTGATCATACTATTTGTAAAGCATATGTAGTGAATGCAGCGATCGAAACAATGTATATGACATGAGTAAACAAGTGAATCATATAGCAAAGACTTTTCATGAATAGCACTTCAAGACAAGCATCAATAAGTCTTGCATAAGAGTTAACTCATAAGCAATAATTCAAAGTAAAGGCATTGAAGCAACACAAAAGAAGATTAAGTTTCAGCGGTTGCTTTCAACTTGTAACATGTATATCTCATGGATATTGTCAACATAGAGTAATATAATAAGTGCAATAAGCAAGTATGTAGGAATCAATGCACAGTTCACACAAGTGTTTGCTTCTTGAGGTGGAGAGAGATAGGTGAACTGACTCAACATTAAAAGTAAAAGAAAGGTCCTCCATAGAGGAAAAAGCATCGATTGCTATATTTGTGCTAGAGCTTTGATTTTGAAAACATGAAACAATTTTGTCAACGGTAGTAATAAAGCATATGCATCATGTAAATTATATCTTATAAGTTGCAAGCCTCATGCATAGCGTACTAATAGTGCCCGCACCTTGTCCTAATTAGCTTGGACTACCGGATCATCACAATGCATTGTTTTTACCAAGTGTCACAAAGGGGTACCTCTATGCCGCCTGTACAAAGGTCTAAGGAGAAAGCTCGCATTGGATTTCTCGCTATTGATTATTCTTCAACTTAGACATCCATACCGGGACAACATAAACAACAGATAATGGACTCCTCTTTTATGCATAAGCATATAACAACAATTAATAATTTTCTCATTTGAGATTTGAGGATTGTTGTCCAAAACTGAAACTTCCACCATGGAACATGGCTTCGGTTAGCGGCCCAATGTTCTTCTCTAACATATGCATGCTTAACCATATGGTGGTAGATCTCTCTTACTTCAGACAAGACGAACATGCATAGCAACTCACATGAAATTCAACAATGAATAGTTGATGGCGTCCCCAGTAAACATGGTTATCGCACAACAAGCAACTTAATAAGAGATAAAGTGCATAATTACATATTCAATACCACAATAGTTTTTAAGCTATTTGTCCCATGAGCTATATATTGCATAGGTGAATGATGGAATTTTAAAGGTAGCACTCAAGCAATTTACTTTGGAATGGCGGAAAAATACCATGTAGTATAGGTAGGTATGGTGGACACAAATGGCATAGTGGTTGGCTCAAGTATTTTGGATGCATGAGAAGTATTCCCTCTCGATACAAGGTTTAGGCTAGCAAGGCTTATTTGAAACAAACACAAGGATGAACCGGTGCAGCAAAACTCACATAAAAGACATATTGAAAACATTATAAGACTCTACACCGTCTTCCTTGTTGTTCTAGCATGCTCTATGTATTTCTTCATTAATGAGTGCAAAGCATATGATGCAAGAGCTTAAACATGAGCACAACAATTGCCAAGTATCACATTACCCAAGACATTTATAGCAATTACTACATGTATCATTTTCCAATTCCAACCATATAACAATTTAACGAAGGAGAAACTTCGCCATGAATACTATGAGTAGAAACCAAGGACATACTTGTCCATATGCTACAGCGGAGCGTGTCTCTCTCCCATAAAGTGAATGCTAGGATCCATTTTATTCAAACAAAACAAAAACAAAAACAAACCGACGCTCCAAGAAAAAGCACATAAGATGTGATGGAATAAAAATATAGTTTCAGGGGAGGAACCTGATAATGTTGTCGATGAAGAAGGGGATGCCTTGGGCATCCCCAAGCTTAGACGCTTGAGTCTTCTTGATATATGCAGGGGTAAACCACCGGGTGCATCCCCAAGCTTAGAGCTTTCACTCTCCTTGATCATGTTGCATCATACTCCTCTCTTGACCCTTGAAAACTTCCTCCACACCAAACTCGAAACAACTCATTAGAGGGTTAGTGCACATTATAAATTGACATATTCAGAGGTGACACAATCATTCTTAGCACTTCTGGACATTGCATAATGCTACTGGACATTAGTGGATCAAAGAAATTCATCCAACATAGCAAAAGAGGCAATGCGAAATAAAAGGCAGAATCTGTCAAAACAGAACAGTTCGTATTGACGAATTTTAAAATGGCACCAGACTTGCTCAAACGAAAATGCTAAATTGAATGAAAGTTGCATACATATCTGAGGATCACACACGTAAATTGGCTTAATTTTCTGAGTTACCTACAGGGAGGTGGACCCAGATTCGTGACAGCAAAGAAATCTGGAACTGTGCAGTAATCCAAATCTAGTACTTACTTTTCTATCAACGGCTTAACTTGGCACAACAAAACACAAAACTAAGATAAGGAGAGGTTGCTACAGTAGTAAACAACTTCCAAGACACAAAATAAAAACAAAGTACTATAGGTAAAAACATGGGTTATCTCCCAAGAAGTTCTTTCTTTATAGCCATTAAGATGGGCTCAGCAGTTTTAATGATGCACTCGCAAGAAATAGTATTTGAAGCAAAAGGGAGCATCAAGAGGCAAATTCAAAACAAATTTAAACCTAACATGCTTCCTATGAAAAGGAATCTTGTAAATAAACAAGTCAATGAAGAACAAAGTGAATAGCATAGGAAGACAAAACAAGTGTAACTTCAAAAATTTCAGCATATAGAGAGGTATATTAGTAACATGAAAATTTCTACAACCATATTTTCCTCTCTCATAATATTTTTCAGTAGCATCATGAGCAAACTCAACAATATAACTATCACATAAAGCATTCTTATCATGAGTCTCATGCATAAAATTATTACTCTCCACATAAGCATAATCAATTTTATTAGTTGTAGTGGGAGCAAATTCAACAAAGTGGCTATCATCATATATAGGAGGCATATTGTAATCATAAAAGAAAATTTTCTCCTCAATGCTTGGGGGACTAAAAAGATCATGCTCATCAAAGCCAGCTTCCCCAAGCTTAGAATTTTCCATAGCATTAGCAACAATGGTGTTCAAAGCATTCATAGTAATAACATTCCCATTAGCATGCATATAAAGTTCCATGGGTTTTTTAATTCTCTCTTCAAACACATCATGTCCTAATTCAAGATAAAGTTCATAAAGATCTCTCATATCTTTGTTGTTTTCCATTATGCTTAACTAGTGAAATAAAAACATGCATGATATTAAGTAAAGTAAAACAAGTAACTAATTTTTTTGTGTTTTTGATATAGCAAACAAGATAGCAAATAAAGTAAAACTAGCAACTAATTTTTTTGTATTTTGATTTAGTGCAGCAAACAAAGTAGTAAATAAAACTAAGCAAGACAAAAACAAAGTAAAGAGATTGAGAAGTGGAGACTCCCCTTGCAGCGTGTCTTGATCTCCCCGGCAACGGCGCCAGAAATTTGCTTGATGCGCGTGGTTGACGTATTGTCTCTTCGTTCGACACGCGTCCGTTGGGAACCCCAAGAGGAAGGTGTGATGCGCACAGCGGCAAGTTTCCCTCAGTAAGAAACCAAGGTTTAATCGGACCAGTAGGAGTCAAGAAGCACGTTGAAGGTTGATGGCGGCGAGATGTAGTGCGGCGCAACACCAGTGATTCCGGCGCCAACGTGGAACCTGCACAACACAACCAAAGTACTTTGCCCCAACGAAACAGTGAGGTTGTCAATCTCACCGGCTTGCTGTAACAAAGAGTTAACCGTATTGTGTGGAAGATGATTGTTTGCAGAAAACAGTAGAACAAGTATTGCAGTAGATTGTATTTCAATAAAGAGAATTGGACCGGGGTCCACAGTTCACTAGAGGTGTCTCTCCCATAAGACGAACAGCATGTTGGGTGAACAAATTACAGTTGGGCAATTGACAAATAAAGAGAGCATGACCATGCACATACATATCATGATGAGTATAGTGAGATTTAATTGGGCATTACGACAAAGTACATAGACCGTCATCCAACTGCATCTATGCCTAAAAAGTCCACCTTCAGGTTATCATCCGAACCCCCTCCAGTATTAAGTTGCAAAGCAACAGACAATTGCATTAAGTATGGTGCGTAATGTAACTAGTGACTACATCCTTGAACATAGCACTAATGTTTTATCCCTAGTGGCAACAGCACAACACAACCTTAGAACTTTCTGTCACTGTCCCAGGTGTCAATGCAGGCATGAACCCACTATCGAGCATAAGTACTCCCTCTTGGAGTTACAAGCATCTACTTGGCCAGAGCATCTACTAGTAACGGAAAGCATGCAAGATCATAAACAACACATAAGCATAACTTTGATAATCAACATAACAAGTATTCTCTATTCATCGGATCCCAACAAACGCAACATATAGAATTACAGATAGATGATCTTGATCATGTTAGGCAGCTCACAAGATCCGACAATGATAGCACAATGGGGAGAAGACAACCATCTAGCTACTGCTATGGACCCATAGTCCAGGGGTAGACTACTCACACATCACACCGGAGGCGACCATGGCGGCGTAGAGTCCTCCGGGAGATGATTCCCCTCTCCGACGAGGTGCCGGAGGCGATCTCCTGGATCCCCGAGATGGGATCGGCGGCGGCGGCGTCTCAGGAAGGTTTTCCGTATCGTGGCTCTCGGTACTGGGGGTTTCGTCACGGAGACTTTTTATAGGCGGAAGGGCAGGTCAAGAGGCGGCACGGGGGCCCCACACTACAGGCCGGCGCGGCCAAGGGGGGGGCCGCGCCGCCCTATAGTGTGGCCCCTCCGTGGCCCCTCTTCGTCTCTCCTTCGGACTTCTGGAAGCTTCGTGGAAAAATAGGCCCCTGGGCTTTGATTTCGTCCAATTCCGAGAATATTTCCTTACTAGGATTTCTGAAACCAAAAACAGCAGAAAACAGCAACTGGCACTTCGGCATCTTGTTAATAGGTTAGTTCCAGAAAATGCACGAATATGACATAAAGTGTGCATAAAACATGTAGATAACATCAATAATGTGGCATGGAACATAAGAAATTATCGATACGTCGGAGACGTATCAGAGGGCGAAGACCTCGTCTGGCCAGATGGGGCCATGCCCCTCACTGACGGGGAAGGTGACCTCCGGTTCCTGGTTGACGGAGCACTGGAGGCGGAGAGCAACGACGACGACCCTCCCTTCCGAGGTAAATTCACCTCCGTCACCAAAGAAGAAGAAGAGGAGGACGAAGACGAAGACATCTCCTCCGACATGAAGAAGGAACAGGAGGACGACACCTCCTCCGACGAACCGCCGCCAAAACGCATCCGGGGCTGGGCTTGGTCAGACGAGGACGATGATGATGACGAGGAAGAAGCCTCTGCTGAAGGTCACAGTAGCAGCAACGAAGAACTCGTTGACAGCAGCAATGACGGCAGCTACCCCAGCGATGGCGAAGACAGCAACAGCCCTTAGAGTAGGGATCTACTAGCATAGGGTTAGCAGTAGTAATCTGTTCCCTTTTGTCGAACAATCGGCTTCTCTTTGTAAGAAATCTTATTATTAATGAAAACTTCTTTTGATTTTGCCGATGTCCTCTATGCTGATTTAGCCGATTTTTCCTCATCTGACTTTGTCGACTGTTAGCCTAATCAACGCTCAATGACTGATGGCAACACGTCGATCTCTCATGATAATCTGCGAGACAGGCCGATGACGACAGCCTTCGGCACAGCCGATCGCAGCAGGCCTGCGATTTGGTCTTAAGCAGGCGTCTTTAAGAGAACCCTGGAACTGTCGCTGAATCAGCTTGGATGCTGAAACTGATAACTCTGTAACAAAAGCACCACTCTTTAGGACAATTGCGATGCAGAGCCAGCCGATTCCAACCCAATTGGCGATGTAGAGCCAGCCGATTCCAACCAAATTGGCTCTCCAGGGCCAAGACCTTTTCGGGCGAGTTGCCCCCCAAGCCTCATCCAAGGCGGGAACAGTGATGAATCAGCCAAATGTATCACCATCGGCTTCCAAGTTATAATGCAGAACCAGCCGATTCCAACAAAATCGGCTCTCCAGAGCAAGGATTTTTTAGGGCGAGCTGCCCCCCGAGCCTCTTCAGCTCCCATCAAAACATGGCCAGAAAGCTCACGCCCAAAGGACCGACGCACTGAAAAGGCTCGGAAAGACCAGCAAATCCGTCCCTTGAACTAAGAAACCTCAAACGGCTTTCCGACTCCTCTTAGTTTATCATCTTTGGCAGACTGATGCAGTTGAACTTGAAGACTTGCAGAAGGAGTTGGAGGTCTTGAGAAGGAATTCATCCAATAGGGCCTCTCCTTGTAACTCAACAACTGCTTACATCAGCTGTACATCTTGAGTCTATGGCCATGCATCGGCTGTATACCCATTATGAGTATATATATGTATATTTTTTTTTACTGGCCGATTTTTCTAATCGGCCCCCAATGTTTCACTGCACACATGTTCATCTGCACATGTTCATCTGATTAGGTGCCCCCCGAGCCGAATCTGTCAGGGAACGGCAGATATCGGCTCTGTAATTTGTACGTCGGCTCCGGTAGGATCAATGTTGAACACAAGCAGAACATGTGGTGAGGATAATTTTGGCCGATTGCTGGAATCGGCCTCCATATTGATTGAAGCGCTTAATGAAGGCTCTGTAATGTTCCTTCATAGATCCTTGGGACCGATCCCAAGGATCGGCCTTGCCATGTTTGCTCATCGGTTTGTTCTTGCTACACGATCAGGTCGGTGGATAAGACCAGCCCAACCTCATCCTTTGTCATGTTGATGCGCTCGCTGTCGTCCACCTTGAGTGCATCGTGTAATCCTGGAGCACTAAGCTCCGTTGGAAGGACGAGCACCATGTTTGTGCCAGCCGATGTATCATCATCGGCTTTCCTTTGCTTGGGGCGCCACTCCATTTTCCATGGTCGACCCTCTTCGTCCAGGGTTCGCTGAACTTTCGCAGCCAGATCAGGTCGCGCCTTCCTTAGCGTATGCAGGTATAACCTTTCGGCTTCCTCCAAGCCGCGCAATCGCTGAACCCTGCGCTTTTGGGAACGGCTGAGTCCATCAGGGCACCACCTTGGACGGTGGTACCTGTCTTCTTCTTCTTCTCCCTCGTCTTCTGAATTCTCGAGATCTTCCAGCCGAGGGGACTCAGCGCGTTTGCTTTGTGGTGGGAGAGGCCCTAGACGTTTGAACACGGACACGTTGGCTGCCTCCTTCTTCTTCTGGTTGCATTCTGGGCAATTGCCGATTGTGGGCAATCGGCTCATTCCTGAATCCCAGCAGTGTCTGAAGAAGGGGCAGTCCCAATGCCTATCTTCGTCGCCTTGCTCCCTTGATTTTTCTTTGGCACGGCGCTCGTACTCCTCCTCATCGCGATCATGCCGACGATGTCTTCTGGCTTCTCTAGCCAGACGATCTCTTTCATCATCATCGCTGGATCGTCGGCGTTGGTCATACTGACTCACATACTTGTTGAGGAGGTGATCAGAGAGGGGTCGCTGATATCTTATGTTCTTCACTTCTCCCTCTGTGACGTAACGCTTGCCATCGTGACGGAGCCGATCGCGTGGAGCGGCCTCCTCTGTGTCCTTGCTACGAGAGCAGCTGCCCTCGTCTCCGTCCTTGCCAGAGTGGTGCCCAGGTCCTACCATGTTGATACTGAACGAGGATCCTGGCTGGCAACCTTCAGGGTAAGTGCACTCCACCATGTTAACGGCGGGGAAGGGGTGAGTGTCGACCTTCATGGCGTACTGGTTGAAAATCAGTCGTCCTTGTTCTATCGCCATTTGGATCTGCAGACGCCACACCCTGCAGTCGTTGGTGGCATGGGAGAGCGAGTTATGCCATTTGCAGTATGGCTTTCCGTTCAGCTCCTGTACCGTGGGGAATTTGAGACCTTCGGGTATCTTCAACTGCTTCTCCTTGAGTAGGAGGTCGAAGATTTGCTCAGTTTTGGTCACGTCAAAATCAAACCCTCTGGGCGGACCTGGTGGCTTAACCCATTTGCAGGACACGGGGGTTGCCCCCCGAGTCCATTCAGCCACTGCTACCTCTTGATCTCCCGCAAAGCCTTCGTCTTCATCCGCCTCAACCAGGACTACCGCACGCTTGAATTTGTCCTGGTACAAGTCCGGGTGGCGCTGTTCATATGCTGACAGTTTCTGAACCATGTGCGCCAGTGAAGGATAGTCTGCTTGGGAGGCCATGTCCTTGATTTGTGAGGCAAGGCCCACCACTGCCAACTCGACTGCTTCTTTTTCAGTTACACGAGCCGAATAACATCGGTTCCTCAGATTTCTGAAGCGCTGGATGTATTCTGCCACAGTTTCTCCACGCTTCTGACGTATCTGTGCTAGATCGGCAAGGCCAGACTCGGAAGCTTCTGAGTGAAACTGCATGTGGAACTGTTCTTCCAACTGCTTCCAAGTCCGGATCGAGTCCGGTGGCAACGAAGTGTACCACCCGAAAGCCGATCCCGTGAGGGACTGTGCGAAGAACCTCACGCGTAGTGGATCCGATGCTGAGGCCATTCCTAGCCGAGCCAAATATCGGCTCACATGCTCGATGGAGCTGGAACCATCTGATCCACTGAACTTGGAGAAGTCAGGGAGCCGATACTTGGGTGGTAGCGGGACCAACTCGTATTCATCGGGGTACGGCTTGGAATAGCCGATTGTCCTCCTTTTCGGCACTATGCCGAACTGGTCCCTCAGGATCGTGCTGATTTGATCCGCGGTGCTGGCTGCAGGAGTCGAACTCTGAAGATTCGCCGGGGTGGCGTACTTAGCCAGCCATGCTTGCTTTTCCAGCTCTGAGCCAACTGCAGGAGCTGTGCTCTGGAGGTTCGTCGGGGTGGCATATTTAGTTAGCCACGTCTGCTTCTCAAGATCTGTTGCTGACGTTCCTCCTGCTTTCCCAGAAGTCCCTGCTGTTCTGCCTGGCTTGTGAGTGCCCAGTTACCGCAGTCTGGCACGTACGTGCACATGTACCCGTGAGGGATCTCCTTAGGCGCCTCATGCAAGAACTGGCAGTCACTAGGGTCACCACCGATCTTGTAGACGACGAATGCCGCTGAATTCGGCACTTCTGGTGCTGCCAACGCAAATGGCAGCGGTGGACGGGACTGGAGTGGCATCTCTCCTTGGTGTGTCCCGAGAGCTGGTCCTGACGGAGAGTACTGGTGCCTCATGATCTCCTGGATCACCCGGAGAGCGACACGCTCCAAAGTGTTCACCGGAGTTCTCGAGTGGCGGTGCAGCGAGTGAGCCACCATGTAGTTGATCTCCTGACGTAGGGACCTGGTGCGTTCTTCTGACGGGGCAGAGAGGTCTATCCCATCGAGCGCACCATCAGGCGAGAACCCCTTCCACCTGATGCCATGTGAACGGGTTCTGTTAAAAGAGCCGATGAGGTCGGCTTCGAGGATTGCTTTGACCTCGTCATACTTCTTCTTGAGCTCGTCGGTCAGATCCTCGTACGTGACTGGGGTGCCGTCCGCCATCTCAGATGTAGATGGCGATGTGGTTGATGACGAAGCTTGTCCCACCGGGCGTGCCAGAATGTGTTGCGGTCAAAACCCACCGGCGGGCAGCGACGGGCACCACAAAGAGAGCCGGGAACAACTTAGGGCTACGGCTGGCCCTGGTCCCCTCCGAGCGACGGCCCGCAAAGCCTCTGGTACACACGTCCGATGCTGGTGCAAGGGCGTGCCACCTGACCTATACCTGGTCAGGAAGGTGATGGAGATGCCTCGCTTAGTTTCCTGCATGGCATACACGTAAACATTAAATACGAGCCTCGATCGGCTCTCAGGTTATCCTGTGAATCGGCTCAAGGAGCCGATCCACCCATGATTCGTACGAGGTGCACGAATATATGGTGGTCCTGCTTGATCAAGATAAAGCTAAAGCGATCTACGACGATTTAGGGTTTTCACCGCATAATCGGATCATCCTACTCACGATTGGGCCTCGCGGCCACGCACGGTGATCGTAAGCCGATCCTAGACAAGGCCTAAAAACCAACAGGAGGTTGATCCCCGGAATATCCTGTCTAGGACTAGCAAACGACACCCTACGTGCCGCTGGATCCTCCAACCCTTTGTAAGGCCTAACTATTGCAGATATTAAACTAATCCTTGAAGAACAAGGAGCAACCGTAACGGATCGGATCTACTAAATAATGATCAAGCGGGGTGCCGCCCCTACACCTAAGATAGGTGTAAGGGCGGCTAGATATGCACGGGTTGCACTACGATAGCATATGATATTAAGAACGATGCTAACCCTAACATATCTAAGATAACTACGTTGCTCGCCATCAAAAAGGCTTCAGTACGAGCAACGCATGAACAACGTAAACAAGCTTGTGCTGCCTAGATCGCAAGATGCGATCTAGGCAGCATGATGCTTACCGGTAGAAACCCTCGAGACGAAGGAGTTGGCGATGCGCCGAGATTGATTTGTGGTTGAACGTTGGTTGTTGTTTATTTCATAAACCCTAGATACATATTTATAGTCCAGGGGACTTTCTAACGTGGGAATAATCCCCACCGTGCACGAAACAAACTCTACCTAAACGACACATATCCTACTATATTACAGATACATGGGCCAACTAGCCCAAACTCTGCATAACAGGCCGATTCACGTATCTCCTCCATGTATATTCTTCAAATCCATCTTGATCGCGGCCCACCTCTGACTCGGTCAAATTCTGGTGATAACAAGATTGCATGGAATTTTCTCTTCCTAGAGAAGTATAAGAGAGAAGTGTTGCATTATCTCTAAAATAGGACGTGATGTCCATACAAATGTATATCATACATATAATGAAGTTTCATTAATATTATATTGTTTCTGAATTATTTTACTTCCATTACACCTTACTAGCACAAATGACCGTGCGTTGCAACGGGAAAATAAGTTAGGAATTCATTTCGAATACACCGGAGTTCTCATTCTACCATCACCAATGATAGTTCATTCTTGGTTGTTATCTTTCCGCCCTCAAGAGCACACTATTAGGTTACCTTCGCAGTGTACGCGACATCGTGGATATATAGTTGGTCTTTACAGAGCCCTTGTCTTCAGCGATGATTAGCGCGTAATACACCTCGATGCCCTTGAACAAATCGTCCTTGATTTAGTTGAAGGGCATGTTCTTCCATTCGCAATGTGACTTTCAAGTTGGTGGCCTCCCCAAGTTTGTTCATCCCTTCACCGGCATCGACGCCTGCCTCCAAACATTGAATGACGAAGCTTCATCTAAAATGATGCCATCGATATCATTATTTTTGCTTGTGACTTATCCGCATGCCAGTCATAGAGCTACATCAAACTGTCTATCGTGTCCCACTGCTGCACATGTACATCGGAGTAGATGAGGCGAGGATGGCCGCCCCGAGATCATTCAAAAATCCGCCAGAGGAAGCTTCTACGCTCAAAGAAACCTCTTGGAGGACATATTTGTGACAATGCGAACCTCCAGCACTGGAGCAATGCCCACGACAAGATATAGCCGAGTAGCGTCCTTATGTCCTCTACTCCGGTGAAACCCAATGAGACGGAGCTCTGGCGACTACGACCCATCGCTAGAGGAGGAGAACAGTGATCAAAGATTGTGGATTTCGTACTCGGTCACGAGGTGGATAGTATGTGACCGCACCACCGCCTCATGCGTAATATCAAAGCGCTCATCTCAGCGATGACCTCACCGCGTCGATTTTGCTTCTGTCCTTCGTGGCTTGTTGGAACGCTCAGATTCGATGATCGGCAATAGATTGTTCCCGTATTTAAAGACTCATGAAGGGAAAAGGACGACTTGGCCTAATCCGGATAAGAAGTTTGCGTGGGACTCTTGCCCAACAAGATCATGACTGATCATGAAAAGAATCCGAACCGATCACGTATTGATTAGGTTGGCACATGGTATGATCGATGAACGGATGACGATCGAAGAAAATATGGACGAACCCAATATGATGGACCGAACCACGGAAACTTTTTTTTTAATCTGGTCTGCATTTTCTTCCATCAGTCGTACAGCAAAATTCAATTTTTATTTTACCCAAAAGGATGTTACATAATAAAATAATCCTCTGCCAGACGATTTACAAGTCATTTCAGTTTACTTACCAATATAGAGTACTAAACACTCTCCGGCTCCGCCGTCCCGCATGGCCGCTCGTGTTCCTTGCCTCCAAATTTCTTCTCGTTCCTCAACAACACGGTGGCGCTGCCGGCGACTGTGCTCTGGCTCGGTCGTCCCGGCCAGCCCGGCCTGCCTTTCCCTTATTTAATTAGCTAACTCGTACTGCTCTTTGGCTTCTTGACTCCCGTCTCAGCTCGAAAATTAGCAACTTGGAAAACTATATAAATTGGTGGAACTTAATTTACGAATGCGAGGTGGGATTAACAATCTATCCAGCGGTTGGTAGCATCAGGTCGGGACGTAACCGTGAAAGCAGGCCCAGTAGCGCAGCGGCCCATCAGCATCAGCTACGGGCGTTTTGGTATAGATATGTAATTTGGTGGGAGGGTAGAACGGTCCAAAAAAGTGTTGGACGACGGAAACAATCCTCCCTTTATTATTAGGTATAGATAAGAAAATAATCAAGTGAATCCATGAACCTGATTTATTTTTTTATTATAAGAAACAACTTTTCAACATATCTATCTTGTCACCATTTATATTTTCTTCATTAATTAAATCCGAAAACACAAAAACACATTTACCATTAGCAAATACAAATAAAAATCCAAAAAAAATCTTTATCTAGACAAGAAAAATAAAATAAAAATAATAAGACAAATACTTTTCGTTGAGAAGGTTGGTTTTTTTCTAGAGATACCCGACGAATGCTGGTAGACCCGACGTAGAGATTCCGCGGCATGTGGCCATGTGGCCACTGTAATTTGTTTCCTGGCAAAGATAGGCCATTCTATTGCGGTTGTGCGATTAGCCCACTGCTCGACTGATCTTAGCCCATGACAGGCCCAAATCCCCATGACCAATCTTGGCACCATCAGCATGCACTCGCTTATCGTCTAGCCTAATTGCTTCATACCTAAGCCTTACAGATTGGCAACCCACCGTAGCTGCCTAGCTTTCGCTAAACACTAGGCGGTATGCTGGGACTCCTTGGCTCGCATCGGTCCCGAACGGTCTATTTGGTTGCAAGTTCTTCGCGCCGTGGTCCAACCGATTCTTAAAATATGTTTGAGATAGGTCCTGGAAAACGCCTAAATTGGCAGTTTTCAACGGGCGTGTTTCGTTGTCGTGCGATTTTGCACGCCCTTGTGCAACGGTTGCACGTGTGAAGAAGCGCAGGAGACATCGGGTTGTCTTGGCCCTCGGTCCCCACTTCCAGTCACTGGTTTGCTCTTTTCACTCTCTGCATTCAACTCTCTCACTGACACTGAGAGCGATGTCGCATCAACCGCCACCCATGGCCTCCTCGCCTCCTCCGCCTCCTTCCGGTCCAACGCCGATGTATCCAGCCGTCTATCCGACGATGACGAGGTCCAACGAGGCGCTCATGCGCATCATCCGCGAGTACGAGGCCGACGGCCGCGATTTGACGACCGCGATTCGGCGGCGCAGATCGATGTCGGTCGGATATCGGTGTTGAATTGGTCGTCACCAGTCACGACCAGGCCTGCCGGCATGGGAACTCGCACCGCGGACGCCACCGCTCTTCAGGCCGTCGTGATTCCATCGGTGGATCCCTCAACACGGGTTTTTCACCCCTGGCCCCTAGGGTTTCCGTTAGAGAGGGCGGAGGCAATGGCAGCAGGTGCACCGGGCTCCAGCAGGGAGATGGAGCCACTGTCAGGGCTCGGGTCAACCACGATGCACGTGTCGATGCCATGTGGCCAGCCGCGCATGGCTGCTCCGAATGCCGAGCCGCGGTTCACGCTGCCGTTGTTGGCCGACCACGTGCTCGTCGGTTGCCTTCAGCTCCCTCCACGCCCCACTTTCCGACTGCAGCACCGCCGCCCTACCAGCCGACCGCTGCTCCGGCTCCGCATGGATTTCGAGTGTGACATCCTCGAGGACATGGTGGCGCCGGTGCGCGGCCTCCTCCTCCGTCGGGGCCGCTTGCTCTCCACCCCATCGTAAGAAATCTCCATCCCTTCATCATATCTAATAGATGGTAATGTAGATCGGTTCGATGACATTGTAGATCAGATTGTTGTCCTCCTGCTCCGATTGATGCGAATGTAGATATGATGCATGTCATTTGAATGTAGATAGAATGGAGCTTGAGGTTGTCCTAGCCATGACAATCTCAAGTCCATGATGGAGCTTGAGCTTGTCATGACCATGACAATGTCAAGTCCTCGATGGAGGTTGACACTGGCATGCTCCATGATGGAGCTTGACATTGGCATGCTCCATGAGGGATTGTCAAGTCCATGATGGAGCTTGACATTGGCATGCTCCATGATGGATTTGACAATGTCATGGCCATGATGGAACTTGACATTGGCATTGCCATGATGATCTTGTGATTGTCATGGCCATCATGGACTTGATCTTGTCATTTCCATTGGAGCTCACCAATGCAAGTATGGCCTACTCTTTGCATTCTCATTGCATCAGCAGAACTGGCCTTTCCTGGAAACCTTCCCGAACGGGTCCATACTGGACGCAAGGGACATAGCCGTTTGGGTGCAACTTTGTGACCCCAATGAAGGTTTCATGAGAGCCCACCGGCTGATGACCACGCCAAGGATTCACGTCGGTCGTCCTGCTGAACTGGGGCACGGTCCCAGGCTGCGGGTGTCGGCGTTCTTCTGTGCCCTCGCCTTGCGCCCTACATGGAGCATCACTTGATCAGGAAGTACAAGTTGAAGAACAATGACCCGCTGGTGAAGGTGTGCTTGTACATGGACGAGCGCTGCGAGTGGAAGGTGTAGCTCCAGTGGAAGGTCGAGCGCGTCGGCTTCATCAAGTCTTGGAGCGAGTTCGCCGTCAGGCTTGACCTCCACGTCGACGACAAAGTCGTCTTCACCCCTAAGGACGACGACTTCAAGGTCGACGTCTTCAAGAAGGAGACTTCGTGCTCCATCATCTTCAGCTGCAGGAAGCATCGCGAGGCCCCTTATGCAGATCCTTATCGTTAAGGTCATGTGCTTGATCCCTGTCTCTGGTGCTATCTGATCCTCGTCGTTAGTTGTTGTGATGGCCTCCAGGAGGCTGTTAAACACTTGCTTTTATGCATATGTGACTGTAATGGCCTGTAGATGCTGTTGAACATTGCTTTTAGATTTGGGTAGTCTGACCCCAGGTTTAAGTAGACATCTTACCACTCTGACGCTGGGATTAGATACTAAGTACTATGTTCGTTATGTATAACTGCGTGTTGTGCTTATGCATGTGTTTGAGCTCTTGTGTGTCCTTATATGTGATGGTAAGGTCACCATATTTGAATGTGGTGAGGAGAAGCATAGCCTGGGTGTCCAAAATAGCAACCAAACACATGTGTTATAGACTTATGGCTGAAAGACACTAGTAGAAAAAGAGGCTTCCGTCCACCCCCATTAGTCCTGGAAATATTCGAACCGCGACTAAAGGGGGCTTTAGTCGCGGTTCGGGAAGCGACCCGCGACTAATGCTCCATCAGCGACGAAAGGGTACCCCTTTAGTCGCGGTTGGTAACACCAACCGGGACTAAAGGGCTATGGAGGGATGCGGCCGGCGGAAAAACCTTTAGTTCCGGTTGGGGACACCAACCGCGACTAAAGGGTACCCCTTTAGTCGCGCCCCTTTAGTCGCGGTTGGTGTCCCCAACCGGGACTAAAGGTTTTTCCGAGTTTTTTTACTCCCACGCACCCTGCACCCCCCCCCCCCCCCCCCCCGTGGATCCAAAAGAAAATGATAGAAAATTCAAAAAAAAATTGTTTTCAGATTCTTGTATGTTATGCAACCTACTATTCGGAGAAATTAAGAAATTCGAATTTTCACTTTTTTTGCAAAAAAAGTTTAAAAAATGGTAAAACCGCAATAACTTTTGCATACGACGTCGGGAAAAAAACGTATAATATATCAAAAAAATCCTGGGAAAAAGTTACATCCGAATTCACAAGGGTTTATCCGGTTAGCCAATTTTTAGATTCTCAAAATTCCAAATGAAAATACGAAAGCAGGAAGATTTTAGTTTTTGCTATAAATTATGGATTTTATATTTTTTAAATTTTTTAAAAAATAAAATTAATAATTGCATCTAGCATAAAGATTACTATTACTTTTACCCAAATTTTAGATTTTCAAATTTTTAGGTTTTGGAAAAAAAATTTAAAAAATTTAAAAAAATTAAAATAAATAAAAATTAAAAAGTTAATGTTTATTTATTTATTCATGATTATTATTACATCATTATTTTTGTTTATGAAAAAAATTATTTGAAATTGAAACAATAAAAAAATGTGACATCGACCAACATGTTAATAGGATTGATATGATACTAGTATCACATACATGTGCGCGTAGCACTTGGATGCGGGACGGAATGGAACTCGGAAGTTAAGCGTGCTAGAGGCGGAGTAGTGGGAGGATGGGTGACCGAGCGGGAAGTTTGACCACGAGTAAGTAATTTGACTAGAGATAAGTGTAGTTAGAGATAGAGACTAAGCTATGCAAATAACTGAAATAATAGAAATTCTGAAAAAAATAGAAAAAAACGGAGTGAAAAAAAGTTAGAAACCCAAATGAATTAAAAAAATTAACGAAATAGCCTTTAGTCCCGGTTGGGGTCGCCCAGGCGCACGCTAGCCGCCCATGTGGATGGGCCTTTAGTCGCGGTTCGTAAGGAACCGCAACTAAAGGGGGGGCCTTTAGTCGCGCTTAATTGGTCGCGGTTGCGCAACCGCGACTAATGGCAGTTGCGAACCGCGACTAAAGGCCATTTTTCTACCAGTGAGATGGAACATTTTATTAAGCATCCAAACAACGTGTACTTCTGTTTGCAATAGACTGTCCTAGTGGTGCAGAAATCCGACCCAGTCTACCAAACACGTCTTGGGTATTTTCTCTTGTGAGGAGGGTGAGTGTAAAGCTCTGGCGAGATGGCCGTGCTAGCGAACAAAAGGGATTTATCAGCACGCGAACAACCGGCCAAACGATCGACGGAGGAAGGAAACGGGGTGATTCGCACGATCGGCCGCCAACTCCGGCTGCGCGTTCGGTTAATATGGTTAATTCGGTTCGGTTAATTCGGTTATACCGTAAATACGATTTCAATACTTCGGTTAATACGGTTACGTATAAAAATACGATTCGGTTTCGGTAATAACCATTAAATTTCGGTTCGGTTTCGGTAATAACCAAACTAACCAAAGTTGACGCGAATTTTAGATTGAAAAGTAACTTTTCTGGCCATATATTTTATTTTCTGTATTTTTGTATGATTGTACTAAAGATTTTGCAAGAGAGCAAAACAAAAAAAAAGAAATTCGAACAGCCGGCGTGAACGTCTGGCCGCACCAAGGTTGTTGCAGCCGCCGTCGCCAATCAGGAGACGAACAGACGCATGTGAACGACCAATTCACGAATCAGTTTCGTGCCTTCCTGGACGGAACGATCAAACTATCCTCATGATTCTTCAGTTCATTTGAAAGTAGGCTCTAGGTCTGTTGGGCTGTTGGCAACTTAGGCCGAAGGAGTACGTTGAGCTGGAATTTTAGCCCGGGCATGCACCACGCTGATCACGAAATTACGCCTAATCATGTGAGATTTGCACGCCTGCCGGACGAGTCCGAGCCCGGGCAGCTGCCCGGGCATGCCGGGCTGAAGCTCCGCCCATGGAAGGACATGACCACCACAGAGAACCAGCTTACGTGTAAACTTAACAGTTTAAGTGCTATATTAAGGCTACGCGTGAAGCTGGGCTGGCCAGATTTTATGTTGCGCTGTGTGTTCGGTTTTTTCGGTTTAACCACGGTTTTTCGATTAAAAACTGAATTAACCGAATTTCTTTCGGTTTGATGTTATACTAACTGAAACCTAACCGTAAAACCATAAAAACTGAAAATTAATTTCGGTTCGGTTTTTTCCGGTTCGGTTTTCGGTTTCAGTTCGGTTATGCATAGCCGGACCGCCAACCGGGAATGATTGGAAGGGAAAGATTGGAGAAGCGCACGGCCACCTCGCCTCGCCGGGCGGCGCAACCGAAGACGGCGACCGCATTCCTTTCGAAGTGGGCCACCTCGCCGAAACCTAAGGGCATGCCCAATGCATAGCCCTAGGGGTGTTGCCTCACACCTTTAACTAGGTTCGGGTGGTCCAAAGTAGGTTCGGATGAGGAGGCAGCCTCTTCATCAGGAGGCAACCTCTTCAGCCATAAAGTGGAAAATGTGAGAGAGAAAGAGAAAAACCAAATCAGCTTTTGAGAGAAAGACATATTAATGGGACCATAACATGGCATGCATATGTCAAAAGTTTTATCCAAGCCTAGTTGGACAGCTGCCTCCATTGCTCATGCCCTAACTACCTACGGCTAGGGCTAGCTAGCTTGGTCCATCGAAGACGCACACTCTGCGCCCTGGCGGATGGCAACCCTCAACCAAACTCTTTCTTCTTCTTCTTCTTTTTGCCTTGCAACCGTACGCGGCAACGATCGCAGATCGGATCCTCATCTCGTCACCTACCTGGGAACTTTTGAGAAGTCGCCTCAAACACCTCACCATGCACACATGGGGAAATTTTAAGCCGTCAATTTGTCAGACTTTTTTCTATCAAATGTTACACGTTACTTAGATCTCGTTTGGCACCCGTCATTTCCATTCCATCTGGCAGACACGAAAGGAAATGAAATCGACGATGTGATCTCGTTTGGCAAATCCACAGATATGGCAGGGTGGGGAATTCAGGTTAGGCATGGGTTTTCTAATACTCGTACCAATTCCATGTAAGCCATTTCTCGGAATCACAAATTTAATTCTTTGATTCTATATTTCCTGTTGGAGGCGTTGGTTTGAAGACTGGGGACGACCCTAACGTTCGCTTCAGAGACAAGAGAAAACCAAACCTTCATCTATACTTTGTGTTATGGCTTCACAAAGATGACAAACCCGGAGAAATTTCATAACTTTGAACTATGCACTATTCACTATACTTGGGTCTACGTTTTTGTCATTTTCGTGTAGCCTACCATTCACATGAAAGTTTCCATGCTTAATTAACTGTATCTAGATTTTTTTTCATAAATGTTTGTAACTATAAAATGTGATTTTCGAATTTTGAAAATTGAAATGCTCCCTAGATCGAGCTTGGCCTCCATTTGGAGTTTCTGGAGAGAAACACCCGTGTATATCTTCGAAACCATTCTCAGGGGTAGGGAGGAAGAAGTTGGCATGAGGCACCCCCAAATGTACAAAAGAAGGTGCGAAAAAAAAAATAGAAAAATGGAAGATCAGCCCATATACTATATGCCAGTTGGTGCTCAATCCTTAACGCAAAAGCGTCACCCACGTAGGATCATCCATAAACAAGAGGCTCCGTTGAGTCGCTCTTTTCTCTCCCAACCTTCTCTCTCCTACCTCTTTCCCGTTGAGAGTCTTCTCTGGTTCTCCGGCTCCTCTCCTCCTCTTCCCCGACGGCTTTGTCGGCCGGTGGCGGTGGGGGAGGGGAGACCGGCCTGTATATAGCAGTAGGTTAGAGCATCTCCACTCGTCTCCCAGACGAGGCCCCGAGCGACGTTTTTTTCATCCGGATGGCGAAATTCGGCCCAGTCGCACCCCCGGTTTCTCGTTTTCGTCCGGATTTGGCCCTTCATCCATCCGGCGAGCCCACGCCATCCCCGGTCCCCCGGGGCGCGCTCGGGGACTCCGGACGAAAGAATTTGGCGCGAAACGTCGTGTGGACCCTCGTAGTCGGCGAGAGGAAAGCCAAATCCTGTCGATTTCCCTCCAATTTGCTTTCATATCCCCAAACTCTCCCGTCGAATTTCTCCATCCTCCTCCTCGTCTTCCAGTTCCAGTTCCCGTCCTCGTCTTCTCGTCCACCACCGTTCTCCTCCTCGTCTTCTCATCCACCACCATGCCGCCGAAGGCGACGGCGAGGAAGCCGCGGGCGAAGAAGGAGCGGCTGTCGGGTATCTCGAATGCAGAGTGGGCGGCGGACGAGATCCGGCGCGAGGTCGAAACAAGCGGCAGGGCGGAGAGGGTGAAAAAAGCCGCCGCCAAGAGGGCGGCGGCGGCGGCCCAGGACGAACAAGCGAGGAAGATCAGCATGGGCCATGTTCACGGCGGCGGCGGCGGCGCCATGTTCCCCGGCCAATGGCCGACGCAAGGTACAAACAGTTCCCCGTCGTCTTTCTCCCCTTCGATCTACTCGCCGTCGCCGCCTGCCGTGTTCCAAGAGGGCGCCTACGTCCAACCGTCCAGGTTCACGCCGTCGCCGCCCGAGCTCGACTTCGGCAGCGGGAACCAGTACGAGGGCACCTCGCCGGCCCTGCGACGAGGGCCGCTCCCGTTCGGTGCGATGGCGGCGCCGAACGACGAGGAGATCCACGAGATGATCACCTCCGGCTCCATGGCCGCCGCTGCGAGCCCGGGCTTCTTCATGGCCGCCGCCGCTGCGAGCCCAGGGTTCTTCACGCAAGAGGAGGCGAGGGCGACGACAGTTGTGCGGCGCGCAACGAGTATGTGGAGGATGTGGCCGACGGAAGCCAAGCCGTCGAAGAAGAAGACGAAGAAGAAGAGCAGCCAACTAAAGCCGCCGCCAACCTATCGAAGGGAAAGAAGAAGAGGAAGATGGACTCGCCGCTTGCCGAACCACGTATCAAATGGATGCCGAAGAAAGAGGAGTGCCTCGCCGAAGCTTGGATGACCGTGTCCATGAACGGCATAACCGGGGCCAATCCGTTGCTCGACACATATTGGCTTCGAGTGAAGCAGGCGTTCGATGAACGCAAACTCGTCGATCCCTACTTCAGCAAGACGAACATGAACCGGGGAGACAAGGCAATGGCCACCCATTGGGGGATCATACAGACGGCGTGCAGCAAATGACACGACATACAGGAGGAGATCGAAGAACGGCCGATGAGCGGCCACGACTTGGAGCAAAAGGTATGCTCCGTCGACCCTGCATCACCGAGGTTAGCTGTGCACCGTGTAGATCGTCGTGAGCTAACCCGTATCGCCGTACTCCTTTTTCCCAGCTGCTCCGTGCTTTGGACATGTACATGGACGACACCGGCATGCAGTTCAAGTTCCTGAACGTCTACGCTCGCATCGAGAAGTGCGAGAAGTGGGCGGAAACCCGCAAGAACCTCTCGAAGAGCAAGACCGAGCAGTACAACCCCGACGCTCCGGTGGCTGGCTCGGCGGATGGGCGCCCGGAACTCTGCCCGAAAAAGCTCAAAGAGCTCAAAAAGACGGGCAATCCCTCCGACAGGATGCAGGCGTCGATCGACAAGTGTTGGGCCGACTTGAGGACGCACGCCGATGGGAGGAACGACAAGTTCGACGGCAGGTGGCGGGAGATGCTCGCCAACCAAGGCGTCCGGATCGCCCTGCTGAAGACGACGGCGGTGGCGAAGAAGAGGAACACTGACTTGGCGTTTCTGATGGGCGGGAACACGGATCTGATGGATGAGGAGACGAGGAATTGGTACCAGGGCCACCACAGCGACATCCTCCGAGCCACTCCGGCCAGTTCTTCGTCGTCTCCGCCGGCTCCTACCTCATCTTCCTCACCGTCTACGCCGTCGACTGCCGCTGCTTCGACGTCTACTTCGCTGCTTCATCGTCGACTGCCGCTGCCGCTTCGACCACGGCGTGTGAGGAAACTGGTCCATCGGACACCGCCGTGCCAGCCGGGACTGCCGATGAGCCTGTTTCCGTGTAATTTCCCTCCTATCGCCGATCTGTGGCTGATCCTTTTGCTGGTCCTTTTGCCGATCAACTGGCCGTATTTGTAGCGCGGGACGACGGTTTGTTTGAATTTAAACTATGTCCGCCGAACTCCGGGTAGACGACTGGAAATACGGTACTCCCCACGACTTTATTTCGTCCAATCCGGCGGTTGTTTCGTCCGGATTTCGGTCGTGGGCAGGCCAAACGAGTGGAGATGCTCTTACCCCGTAGTGTATGGGCCTGGTCCCGGTGTGGCGTTATGCCGGAAGCTTTTCCTTGGTCGCCGCGAGCCGTGGCTGGGGATGGCTGGTGAGCTTCTTTGCCAAGTCTCCATGGAGGAGGTGGAAGGAGAGGTGTCGATCTGGTCAGGGCTTCATCAATAAGCTCGTTAGAGCACCGACTTTTGCTCTTTCCTCCCTTTCGAGTCATTGTGGTGACGAAAAAAGGGAAGAGAGGCAAAGATCTGGTGGCTCCGGGAAGATTCGTGAAGCTGCAACAAGTATTGGCGGAGCACATCAACGAAGGCCTCGTTTTGCCGATGTTACTCATGGCCACAGGGGCCAATCCGCGCTCGGATGCTGGTTCAAGCCGAGCTCTCTCTTCATCCATGTTTTGGAGGATCTTCTCAGACCTCGACGCGGGAGTGTTCGCCGGCTCCGCCCCAAGTGGTTCATCCCCGGTGGCGTTGCAGGTGCCCGGGTCTGGAGGTCACGGTGGCTCTGCGGTGAAGACAAGGGACCCGATTGCTTTTCTGTGTTTTATTCTAGGGCCCTGCTTGCAAAGTTTGAGGATTGTGCTGTAACTTTATTTTCTATTTTAGTCCTCTATGTAATTTGTACACCGCTTTAATGCAGTTTCCAGACCCTTCCGGGCCTTTCCCGTCCAAAAAAACGTAGGATCATCCATTTCACCAAAACTTTTTTTTTTTTGAAACGGAGTAGAAGGTTAATGCTCAGGAAGTGACAAACTATGGTTTCAAGTGAACCTAATTAGTTACGATACATTCCATGAATGATGTAACAAACTGTAAATAGGCCTGCACAACACAACAGTCTTACCCAAAGCTTCACATCTAAAGAAAGTTTTGAAGAAACTGCTCGAGTTTTAACAAAAGCCATCCTAGGAGGTCGCCTTGGTTGAATACCTTCATCTGAAAGTTTAAGGTTTATATTATTTTTTTAAAGTTTGACAAAGTTTTTACCAAAATTTATTAACATGCAAAATATAAAATCAATATCAGTAGATAGATAATGAACTATGTTTTCGTATGGTATTTACAAATTATTATATTTATTGATATTTTTTCTCAAATTTTAATCAAACTTTACTTGGGATGGAGGTAGTACGTGTTTGTAATGGATTTCAAATATTTGTCCTTAGTTTCCCACAAGAATGAACCTTTATTTTGAATTTCAAAAGCCAAACCTACACGCGCAGGAAACAAGAGATATTTTGTTTCCCATGCATAATTAATTTCTTCGGATTCTGACATAACAAACAATTTTTATGAGACGTTGAAACCCCCATTTATTCGATTTAAGGATACATACCTGAGTTTTTTTTTACTTTACTAGACTTTTGAACTTAGAACACTAGACAAGTGAATTTTTTTATTATTATTTTAACAAGTAAAAGAAATCAGATAATTTATTAAGGTTATGTTTATACTCCCTCCGTCCGGTAAAAAACTTGTCTTAGATTTGTTAAAAGTTAGATGTATTTTTACACACTAAGTGATCATGCGCGATTGATTCGCGATTGCATAGTGGAACGGCTAAATTGACTGAAAACTCTCAGATTTGTACAGCACGCACCGTACACGGCGGATACACGATCTATGTACAGACATCGACACCAATGCCGATCGAGGCTAGCTACTTCCTACTTGGCTAGTAGCAGCCATTTTTATTCCGTGTTAATCCTAGCAGCTAATCACCTCGGCAAGGAGCTTGTACCTCCTCACCTTGACCCTACCCGCCCGCGTCAACTTCCCAGCCTGCATCGACTTCTTGTTGACGTTCCCCTTCGCCGTTGCGCCCGGCGACGGCGGCAGCGTTGCCCTGTCGTCGGCCTTGTGCTTATCGTTGCCGTTGTTACTCTTCGCCGTTGCGCCCGGCGACGGCGGAAGCGCTGCCCTCTCGTCGGCCTTGTGCTTATCGTTGCCGTTGTTACCCTTCGCCGTTGTGCCCGGCGACGGCGGCAGCGCTGCCCTGTCACCGGCCTTGTGCTTACTGTTTCCGTTGGTCCTGTTCGACGCGCTCGGGGACGTCGGCGCCGCCGCCATCTCATCGGTCTTCTGCTTCTTGTTTCCGTTGCTACCCTTCGACGCTCCTGGCGACGGCGGCAGCGTTGCCCTCTCGTCGCCCTTCTGCTTACTGTTACCGTTCGTCCCGTTGTATGCGCCCGGGGACGGCGGTAGCGCTGCCCTCTCGCCAGTCTTCTGCCTATTGTTGCCGCTGCTCACCTTGGACGCGCCCGGGGACGGCGGCAGCGCTGTCCTGTCGCCGGCCTTGTGCTTCTTGACCGGGAGGCCGACATCCGCCGGTGGTCTCGATCTCCTAGTGGCGCATCCGGCCTCGTGACTCTGCCGACGCTTCTCCTCCTCCTCCTCCTCGGAGGTCGACGCGTCCGTTGATGCCGCGGCCTTCCGTTTATTATCAGTGATCCTGCTAGCCACCGGGCGCGCGAGTGTCTGTCCTCCTCCGCCTTGGGCTGGCTCCCTCAGGCACCAGTTGCACCGCCGGTACGCCGTCGCCCTCGGGTAGAGATCGCTGCAGTATCTGCAGTACACATGCATACATGGCCATATCAGATTCCAAGAACGCGCGCGTCGATGGATTGGATTGATCGACATGCGTATAGTATGCGCGCACGCTACGCACCTGTGCTGCATCCGGACGCGGCAGAGCTTGCATCGGAGAAGCTCGTGCGGCAGGCCGCGGTCGCCGCACATGCAGCAGACGGCGCCGGCGGGCAGCGGGGATGGCGGCGGCTCCACCTCCATGAGAGCTTCACTTGCCATCGTTCACGCGGCCGTCCGGCGGTGCCGCAGGTGGAGGGGCGCGAGGGGGTGAGAGACGGCCGGGCCGAGAGCAAGGTAGGGGAGTGTGCTTGCTTGTGGAGTATATCAGTTGGATGCGCGTACAAGCCAAGGCAACGCGTCACATCTTCTCTGGGTCGCGTTTATGGTTGCAGCTAGGGTGTACCATGGCAGCTTTCGTGAGGTACGGGAATAGCTCCGCTATTTATATACTCCCTCAAGGACTTTGGGATGAGATGTGAATGGCTGGCTGAGGACAAGACTTGCAATTAAGGGTTCAATTTATACTTACTTAATTTTCTTATGAAGAAGGGACCCATGCATCCGTCCTCTCTCCTCTGTCCCTGCCGTGTGAGGTGATCGTGATCCCGATGGCGCGTTGGAGACACTAGACAACCGGCGAGATTGACAATTCAGAAACAGATAAAGACCCTTCATGATGGCTCATTAGATCTCCAGCACACCGCACAGCTGCAGCGAAAATGAAAAAAACGATGGAGCGGCTTATAATTTAGTTAAGGCTTGTGTTTCTATTAGATCTTTTTTAGAGAAACAGGGGCACACCCCCGGTTCCAAATATATTGAAACCAGATTGATAAACTGTATATTGTACATGTATCGGTATGGTGTTGTGTATAAATCAACCGTATACGTCTCTGTAACTCTACCCCTATATATATGTCATATGCCGGCCCGTGTATGGTGCTAAGGCAATACCCCCTACATCGTTACCCTAACTTTCACATGGTATCAGAGCCGATCGGCTCCTGACCTAGATTGGTTCTGCCGATCGTCTTCGCTTCCGCACGATCCGTCCACCGCCGATCACCGCCGCCGCCTGCGCGATGTCGTTCATGAGCGGAACCAGTGGTGCTACCTCCGGCGTGTTCTCAGGTGCTAACAGCTCCGCCTCTCCCGGCCTGTACAGGTCGACCATGGCGGGATCCTCCGCTGTCACCTCCGTGATTCCGACGTCGCCGATCAGCCTGGCGAACCAGATTACCGTCAAGCTCACCTCGGAAAACTACATCTACTGGAGGACACAGGTTGTCCCAATACTCCGAAGCAATCTGCTTTTTGGATTTGTGGATGGATCCCTTGTATGCCCGCCTGCGACACTGCCGAACCCGGCGGCCAAGCAAGACGGTGATCCTGCAACCATCCCTAATCCTCTGTTTTCGGCCTGGCATCAACAAGATCAGGCAATACTTTCAGCCATTGTCTGTTCTCTTCACGAGTCTGTTCTCGGGACGATGACGATGGTGACTACATCGCATGAGGCGTGGGAAACCCTAGCTTGCAGCTTTGCCTCTCAGTCTACTGCGCGTGCCATGGCAATCCGCGCTGAACTCCACAAGGCGAAGAAGCTGAACAAAACGGCCTCGGTCTTCTTCAATGAGATTCAGTCCAAGGCAGACATGTTGGCCTCCATTGGCCAGCCATTGCGTCCTGATGAGTTCACGGGCTATCTCTGCGCCGGTCTGGATGAGCAGTATGATGCCCTCGTTCAGCTGGTCTCCTCTCGGGCTCTCACCGATCCGATGCCTATCCGTGATGTATATGCACAGCTCCTCAATACTGAACAACGCATGGAGGCTCGCCGTGCTGATCTTGGAACGGATGTCCACATGGCTCATCTCAACTACCGTGGGCGTGGTGGTCCGCCTCCATCTGCTCCGACCTCGCCGCCCTATTCCAAGCAACCACCTCCGTCCTCCAACCAGCAACGCGGCCAGGAGAGTATGTCGCGTGGCACTGGTGGTGGTGGCTCCTCTGGTGGTGGTGGTCGGCCTATTTGCCAAATTTGTACCAAGACTGGACATGTTGCCTCGTGTTGTTTCAAGCGCTATAATCCTAACTTTCTTGGTGCTGGCAATGATGGGCGTTACAAGGATCGACAGTTGGCGGCTTTTACCTCTCCTACTGCCAACAACACCTCCTATGGTGCTACTCCATCCTATCCGATAGATCCGGCTTGGTATGCGGACACGGCGGCGACAGACCACTTCACCAACGACCTTGACAAGCTCACCATGAGGGAGCCCTATCTTGGGAAGGATCAAGTCCAAACCGCCAATGGATCAGGTATGCGCATTACACATATTGGTCATTCCACTATTCCTTCATTATCCCATAATCTTCATCTCCGTAATATTTTCCATGTCCCTTCTATCACTCGCAATCTCCTCTCGGTTAAAAAGTTTGCACTTGATAATAATGTCTTCTTTGAGTTTCACCCTTGGTATTTTCTTGTTAAGGATCGCGTCACGAGAAGGGTTCTTCTTAGAGGGGGTTGCCGTGGAGGACTCTATAATCTCGATGTATCGTCTATCAAGCAAGTTTTTAGTGGTGTCAAGGTTTCTCGCGAGCAGTGGCACTCCCGCCTAGGTCATCCAGCAGTTCCTATAGTTCAACATGTTTTGCATCGTCATGAGCTTCCATCCGTGTCAGTTAATAAAACTGTAGTTTGTGATGCCTGTCAGCAGGGCAAAAGTCATCAGTTACCTTTTTCATTGTCTACTCGTGTCACTACAGTTCCTCTTGAGATTATCTATTCTGATGTATGGGGACCTGCCCAAGTTTCTGTTAGTGGACATGAATACTATGTTAGTTTTATTGATGCATACAGTCGTTTTACATGGCTTTATTTGCTTAAAAGGAAGTCTGATGTGTTTCATGTGTTTCTTCAATTTCAAAAGCATGTTGAACGCCTCCTAAATAAGAAAATTCTGCATGTACAATCCGATTGGGGTGGTGAGTACCACAAGTTAAACAAGTTCTTTGCTGATCTTGGCATCTCTCATCGAGTGTCTTGTCCTCATACACATCAACAAAATGGCACTGCTGAAAGAAAACATCGACACATTGTTGAAACTGGGTTGACTCTTCTTGCACACGCTTCTGTTCCCTATCGGTTTTGGAGTGATGCTTTCTCTACTGCTTGCTTCCTTATAAATAGACTCCCAAGCCGAGTAATCAACATGCAAACACCTCTTGAGCGTCTTCTGGGGGAAGTGCCTGACTATACCTTTCTTAAGGTGTTCGGGTGTGCGTGTTGGCCGCATCTTCGACCTTACAATCAACGCAAACTCGAGTTTCGATCCAAACAATGCGTCTTCCTTGGTTACAGTTCTATGCACAAGGGTTATAAGTGTCTTCATATTCCTACAAATCGAGTCTATATCTCTCGGGATGTTGTTTTTGATGAAACGGTGTTTCCCTTCTCTCATGTTTCTGCTCCTTCCACCATACCCTCCGATTCCACTACTCCTTTACTCCCTGACCAATTTGTTGATGCTGCATATACTCCGTCTCTATTGCCTAACCATGGTGCAGGTTTGGGGCGTGGTGTTCGCCTGGAGTTACTTGATGAGCACTTGGAGCGCACCTCGGATCGCGCCCAGGTGCATAGTGCCGATGATCGCATGCACGACGATCACGTGCACTCTTCGTCTGGTGGTGCAACTTTGGCCGATGACGGCCCGCCTACTCCCTCATCCGGTCCACCGTCACCCGACGTCTCCTCTGCACCGTCCCCTGGATCGGCTACATCGACGACATCCTCTCCTGCGAGCACCTCATCGTCTGCTCCTGCTCCTCGCCCAGGTGTTACCACGCGTCTTATGCGTGGTATTCGTCATCCCAAGACGCGCACCGATGGAACCATTGCATGGCATACTGCTCGTACGGATGATCTTGTTCATACCGAGCCTCGTAGTCATCTCGACGCCATGACCTGTGCTCACTGGCGCGCAGCTATGGAAGCTGAATTCTCAGCTCTTCAGACCAACAAAACCTGGCAGCTTGTTCCTCCTCGGCCTGGTGTCAACATCATTGACTGCAAATGGGTGTTTAAGATCAAGCAAAAGTCAGATGGTACTATTGAGCGGTATAAGGCTCGGTTGGTCGCTAAAGGCTTCAAACAACGATATGGCCTTGATTACGAAGACACTTTTAGTCCGGTTGTTAAACCGACTACTATTCGTCTTCTTCTGTCTATGGCTCTCACTCAGGGGTGGCATCTTCGGCAGTTGGATATTCAGAATGCCTTCTTACATGGAGTTCTTGAAGAAGAGGTTTATATGCGTCAACCTCCTGGCTTTGAGGATCCCTCACATCCTCAGTATTTGTGTCGCCTTTACAAGGCTCTTTATGGGCTAAAACAGGCTCCTCGCGCTTGGCATGCTCGTCTTAGCTCTGTTCTCCATGGTCTTGGATTTGCGGCGTCTAGGGCTGACACATCACTATTCATTTTTCGGAAATCAACTCTTACCATCTACCTATTGGTCTATGTTGATGATATTATTGTGGTCAGCTCCTCCTCTGCTGCTACTGATCGCCTACTTCATCAGCTTGGTACATCGTTTGCACTCAAGGATCTTGGAGACTTACATTACTTTCTTGGTATTGAAGTGCATCGTTCTCCTGGCCGTATTCATCTGAGTCAGCATAAGTATGCACTTGAGCTCCTGCAGAGGGCTGGTCTTGCTCAGTCTGCTCCAGTGTCTACACCAATGTGTTCTACTGACAAGCTTAGCGCTACAGATGGTACACTTCTCTCTGCTGATGAGTCTACACGCTATCGCAGTATTGTTGGTGGCTTACAGTACCTCACCATGACCAGACCTGATTTATCATTTGCTGTGAACAAGGTGTGTCAATATCTCGCTGCACCGCGCTGTTCTCATTGGGCAGCAGTTAAGCGTATCTTGCGCTATGTCCAGGGCACCCTATCATATGGTGTGTTGTTGAGACGTCCCACCTCGTCTCCTGATCTTCTATCTGCCTTCTCTGATGCGGACTGGGCTGGTAATCCTGATGATCGGCGATCAACCGGGGGATATGCCATCTTCTATGGTGGTAACCTGGTTTCCTGGAGTGCTCGTAAACAGGCTACGGTGTCTCGTTCCAGTACAGAGTCTGAGTATAAAGCACTCGCTAACGCCACTGCAGAGGTGATTTGGATACAGGCTTTGCTGGCTGAACTTGGAGTTACTCAGAGACGTTCACCAGTCTTATGGTGTGACAATATTGGAGCAACTTTTCTCTCGTCGAATCCTGTGTTTCATGCTCGTACTAAGCACATAGAGGTGGATTTCCACTTTGTTCGCGAGAGGGTTGCTCGGAAGCTTCTGCAGATTCGGTTCATCTCCTCCAAGGACCAGTTAGCTGATATATTCACTAAACCTCTCCCTTTGCCGTTGTTTCAATTCTGTAGACGCAATCTCAACCTTGATACTCCTGGTTGAGATTGAGGGAGGGTGATAAACTGTATATTGTACATGTATCGGTATGGTGTTGTGTATAAATCAACCGTATACGTCTCTGTAACTCTACCCCTATATATATGTCATATGCCGGCCCGTGTATGGTGCTAAGGCAATACCCCCTACATCGTTACCCTAACTTTCACACAGATAACCAAACTACATCATTCAGGAAGTTTAGCATTACAACACTCCACACCGCTCTCTAAGTCTGAAACTTTTTTTCCTGAGTGAAACACCAATAATGCTATACTTACGGACGTGCTAGGCTTACAAAAATCTTACGGACAGACGTGTATGTATTTGGTTGGTTCAGTTTGAAACTCTCTCCTAAATAAGCGGGCCACGTTCTCATGATTTGCCTCGGTGGTGTGAGTCCGTAGGGTGATTCCGTAAAAGTTATCCGTAGATGCAGCATTGTTGGTGAAACACAGACGGCTGTACATTACATATTCGAGATTAAAGGTAGGATGTCTGAGATTAAAGGACACCACAATATCCTTTTGAAAGTTTACACTGTTTTAAGGTTTGGAGATCTAATCCATGTACTCTCTTTCTTACGTGGAAGCTAGCAGCGATCCATCCATTCACCCATCCAATTTCTCTCTTGCATTTGGATCAGAAGATGGAGATGGGTGGATCGATCAATCAATGGCGGCTGAATTGACACGATAGATAGGCAGGATATCTTGTTCCTCGAATAAAATCTCCAGGCGGAATATTAAACCCCGAGCTAGCTAGGGATCGAGGGCTTTTTGTTTCTTCGTGGAGGAAGTTATTCTGGGACGAGTGCGCATAAACCGAAGCTGGCACGCACGATCGGCTATCGTCTTCTTTTAGAGAAAGAAGCATTTTCTCCGGTTACCATTAATAGAACCAATGTACTTTGACCTACCGTGTACAAGGTTTCAGCACGCACAACTTTTGGGAATCGTAGAAGCAACTTAACAATGAAGGACAACTATGTGCACTGCAGATCAACTTGTTGCTAGAGATTTATTATTTTTGAAATTAAAAGAGGTTTTATATTATTAGGACTGTAGGACATGTACAATGGTGATGACTGTCTGAAAAGGGTAGTTAGGGCACGCACAATGGTAGGGAAGGCGTGTCTTCTCTTATCAATCCACGTCATCTAGAGAAGACACTAAAGATAAGCGGTACAATGCATTATCTCTTATTGTCATTCCTAACAATAAATAAGAATTAATTAAATTTTAGAAGAAAATTATGTTGCTAAGGGAAGACAAAAGATACAGTGAAGAAAATAGCATTCTCTTCTTTCATAAGAGATCGTCTCTTAGCTAAGGAAAGGTATCATTATCTTTCTCGAATCTCTCTCCTCTAACTAAGCAAAAATCTAACGTAGCAACCATATGAAAATGCTGACATCACCTCATTGTACATGTCCTTGTAGGTGATTTTGGTGATGTGGAAGAAAGAGAATGAGAAGAGAGAGGGTGGTTGTAAAGTTCAAGACAGTCTGTAGGCCTCTTTACAGACAGCAGTTTTGTTGTTGCATGAAGGGTGTCTGTAATTTATACTCATATATAGCTATGATTAAAAATAAGTAACTTATAGAGATCATTGTATACATCGTCTATATATAGCATGAAGTACTATTACAGGTCTAAACTAGTGTACATGCCCTTACCATCTGGCCACAATCGTTCAGAACAGAGGGCCTGACTTGTTCAGGTACATACCGGTGCCATGTAGCTACTTCTCCCTCTACTCTGGCAAGTTTCGCTAGATCATAACACAATTACAATCTCTCTTGACTAACGACATAGAAAAAATTAAAAATTTGTCTTCTCCAGCGATCGGTTTCCCTGTAGATGTAGCATAATCTTGAAAGATCTTGGCGTCCAGCGTTCACTGAAGCCACCACAGCTACACAAGATCTTCACCATTCAATCTGTACCAGAATTCTTCACGAAAATTCAAAGATGATCCCAGGAGTTTATGCTCCTGCCTAATTGAAAGTGACATTTCAAATCACAAGAAATCTTTGAAAAAATAGCACATATGCATATCTATGTCCCATGTTTACTTACAAATTTCGTCTAAAGAACCTTTTAGTGACCTATGTAAAAAGACAAAATTGGTGCTCAAATAACGTTTTTTCACATCACTACATTTTGATGTTTTTGCCTAGGACACGATATATGTCATTTCTTCAAGAAAGTTTGCAGACATGTAAAAGAGACACCAACATCTTCAATGCCAAATAATTCAGATTTTTTTTAAAATATGTTTTTTACCAATTTACTAATTATTCGAGAGCATAGCCTATCTAGGATCATATGCTCCCGGGAACCAAAACGCCACGTGAACTTATTTCAAAAGGAAGGATATTAGAAATGTTGGACAAGGAGTTTTTGCACACATGAGCATATGCTCATTGTATTTGAAATTAGTTTTAAACTTACTTTAAAATATTAAAAAATTCCAATAAAAAATGTGGCATGTACGTCTCAACGTTCCATTTGCTCGCAAAGTTTTTTCACGAAAAAACGATATTTTTTGTGTCGTGTGTGAAACCTTATCTTTTCAACCCACGACACAAAAAATGTCAGTTTTGACCGAAACTTGGAGTCCTCATATAAAATATCGAGATGTACGTGCGAAGTTTTAGTTCAGTTTTTTTTATATTATAAAATGTTCTATTCGGTGGTAGAAACATATGCACCCAAGATCGTCATAATTAGATTTTCCATACTGAAAGCAACTAACAAGGCTAGGAAAACATATAAAACCTAGTAGTACTTTAAACGTAGAACACAAAAGAATAATTCAGCTTTTCCTGCATGAGCATGTTTGATGACTTTTGTGTGTGGCAAAGGCGTGTTTGATGATGCGCCGTACAAGACATGGCAAGAGAGTCACGTACACAACCAAGACTTGAAGACCTTGACTAGTTTACTCCTTCAGGTCTTCCTTGGGCACTAAGGGACGATGGAAGACATAGCCATCTTTGTCACCACCACCAGTCGGCGTCGTCGTCTTATCAATACTAGAAGCAGTGTGAACTGGTTTATCTGTTCATCTGATCCGCGTCGGGAGGTGAGCTCATGATATCACGCCCAAGTCTACCAACCCTATCAAAAGCGTGTGTTCCTACTTAAACTAATCAGTGCTCCATCATATTAGTAAATTCACCATCTCGGAAATCATGGCGGAACGATGGCAAGACGAGCACGAAGCTGGTGGATGTGCAAGCCTGGATGCATACGCACAGAGCACTGTGGCCCCATTTGCATCCTGCAACCCCTAGATCCACTGAAAGAAAATCCTTCACATATGCTAAAACCAATTGGTCAAATCACATCGTTTAGTGCCCCCCCTCTTTTACCTGGCATTCCCGCACAAGAAACAAAAGGGAGAAGAAGCTTATGTGTACGCCACGGTGAGAATGCTGTGAATCCCAACCAGAGGATATGGGAACTCCGACGAAACTTTCAGCCGTCTCCCCGACGAGGCTCTTGGCAACCTTTTTTTTATCCAGACAGCGAAAAATAGTCCAGTCACGCTTCTGGATCCTCGTTTTTATCCGGATTTGAGTTTTCATCCATCCGGCGAGCCCATGTCATCCCTGGCCCTCCGGGCGCGCGCTTAGGGATTCCAGAGGAAACGTCGAGGAAAGTTCCCGCGCGCATGGCAAGAAAGGCCGGTCGTCGTTCTCATCGCATCGTCTTCCACGCGCTATAAAAACCTGTAGTCAGTCTTCGTCGGACCTCAAATTCACGCGCGGCTCCCTCTATTTATCGCCGGACCTACCGCGTTTGGCCGCATTCACCACCGCCGTCTCCCTTCTCTCCCCAATCCTCCTCGAGCGAGCAATGGTGGGCTACGACGACGGTGCGGCGAACAACGGATTCGGCCGACGATCGCTGCACCAATGGGAGGCACGACTGCTGCACATGGAGGGCTACCCGGCGCCGCCGGACTTTCGCGCGCCCGGAGGCTGGCGCCTGAGCGTGGGGGCGTCCCGATCCCGCCGCCGCCAGTGAGAAGCGATGCCCTCGACGTCGAGATCGACACCGTGTTTAAGTTTAGTTTAAGTTTCTCTCTAGCGAATTTAAATATATTACGAATTCGGCCTATATATGTAAAAACTCGCTTATAGATATTAAATATCTCTAAATTTCGCCTAAGTTTGAATTTTTCGTCTATTTATGTTTGAATTCAAATATATTATGTCTTTCCTCTAGGCTCACCGCTGGGAAAACGGGCCCCCCGTACCAAATTTTACATCCATACAGCGCTAAATAGCGTTTACATCCATACATCGCTAAATAGCGCCGGATGTCGACCTGGGAGCCCCAAACAACTGGAGATGCTCTTACTATCCTACATAAAACGATCTATGTTTCAGTTCCAGTCGGAATGAGACAAGACATTACAAGACTCCACCGTAGATGGTACTTCCTCCTAAAGATACAAAACCAATAGACAACTGTCCCAGAGCACGTAAATGATGTCAATGAGCTCAGCGATGAAGGATTTTGCTTTCAGAGTTATCAAAAAATAAACATGAACATAGGTTTATGTTGTACTCCGTATCTTAAAATCACGTGTAAGGCCAACCTAAAGCTGAAATCGACATCTCAATACCATCTTCAGATAAACTGTCCCAGAACGAGCAAGCCAAGACATAAATGATGCAAAAAAGAAACTCTGCTGTCCAAGAACAAACAAGCACAACACATAAATGATCCAAAAAAGAAACTCAGCAATACAAAAGAACGAACAAATACCTAGCAAAAAAGGCCAAACCAGCCATCTCTACAAGATGGTCCAAGTGCAGACAGACTCCGAAACGGAGATGAATGTGCGGCACAAACAGTGGTTTCACTTATTAGCAAGTCAAAATTTCTTGAAAGAATCACCATCCATGACTCTCAGCGTCTACAAGCCTAGAGCACTAGATCTTGCGACACATACACACAACAGACACTACAGAATACAGACACCACTCTTTTTTTCACTTTCACCTGTCTCACCCACTTTTAGGACGACCTATAACCTCCCTCTCTCTCACTTTCTGTCTTTCTCTCTCTCTCTCTCTTCTCTCTCTTACCTTGCTATGCTCTCATCAGACCAAAACCTTGTTTCCCATTGGAGGGAGTGGAACCTATCTCTCTCTCTCTAGCTAACTAGCTGCTGATTACCATAGAAGGGGTATGCTCCATATGCTGGGGCGTACATGTTCGGGTGCGGGACGGGGGAGGCGTAGCCATATCCACCGTAGAACGGCGAGCCATAGTACATGTTCCTCCTGTTACCGGAATCACCCCTTGACTGGAAAGAAAACAGCGAGTCAGAGTGATAGAAGGGAATGGATAACCAATTCCACAAGAAACATACTTTAAAATCAACAAGTTATATGCAGCTGATATAAAGTAAAGATTTAACAAGTCATGCTGGGTGCAACAAAACAAACCCTCTCAGCGGCAAGATGATAATAATTTGCATGGAATAGTTTGAAATTCAAAGAACAGCAGATTTAGGAAACTCAGATGCGTCATGACAATATTTACTTATCTAAAAATGTGCCAAATGAGATAGTTGTATGAAAAGCATAAATGGAGTAGTAATCACTAGTTCAAAGTTCTCAGTATTGAGTACACCCCCTAGTGGCTCCCAAAACCAGCCTATGCCACTATGAACATATTACTTGATTTAACTATTAAGAGAGAAATGAGCATTACTCAATTGGGCTAGCTGCGCAAGCGTCGCACAGTACCCACCGGTGTTTTGAGTCCTAGTGATAGGAGCTAGGGTCCTACCTTTATAACAAAATACCACCAAGGGTTCATCCTGGCTGGTCCCTTCTTTTATAAGTGATGATAGGAAAGAGCAACAGTTGAGTGATTTGTTCTGCCACCATCTAGTCCACTGTTTTCTACTTATCTTGAGCTCTAATGCCTCCATAAAGATGTGGCATGCAGTCAACGGAAATACTTTTGTACACCCACGCATGGGTGTGGGTGTTTCCGTCACCGTCCATAATTATGGATGAACAATGGGTATGTACTAGCGGGAAATATAGAACTTTGAATGCAGTCAACAGTCATCCTCAAAATGCATAGCCTAAAACATATTTGAATAGGGTCTACAGCACAATGGGTATGTACTAGCAGGAAATATAGAACTTTGAATGCTTTGCACAGTGCCATAATTATGGATGAACAATAAATAAAACCAGAAAATGTGAAAGAAATTATTGTGAAGAACAAGAACAAGAAAATTTCTGTTATTCGGTGAATAATTATGGCAACCTAGTAATATTCCATTTCACGACCATCCAATATTAACTCTGCAACTGATTTTTTTGTGTTTGCTAGATTAAACAGCGTCAATGAAAACATGGAATCAAACATGATGACGCGTACCCATAGATCAGCCATGGGATTTACTACACTATGGTTGCATTAGCCATTTTGCATAGCCAAACGACACAAAGTATATAGACAGACATCATTTACAAGCTAAGTGAGAGGATAAGGCGGATGGTTGGAGTCTCGACTGAGGTAAATAAAATAAGGCTTATAACAGATAAAGGGTGTGTACTTGAATTGTTTATTTTGTGACTACTAGAAACAACTACAAACCATAAGGCCGGAATGGAACAAAATAATCTTGTTCTAATAATCAATAGCATATAGGACGAGGTAGCACAGATCCATCGAAGCAGGAAATGGGAAAGATCATTAATAGCATATAAGACGAGGTAGCTTAGATTCATCGAAGCAGGAAATGGGAAAGATCATTAATAGCATATAAGACAAGGTAGCACAGATTCATCGAAGCAGGAAATGGGAAAGATCATACATGTATGAGACTATGTTGAAAAGCAAATTAAGATAGGACATGGTGTTTTGGCTCATAGGACTAGATGCACCTATTATGGAACATGCACTTCAAATGTATTTCAAAATGTTAAAAAATTATGAAAAACAATTCTGGGTGGACATCAGAACATTCTATGTTTGCACATAAAATTTTGTGGAGAACAAATATTTTTCTGGCCTGTGTAAAAAGACAAAAAATGACTCGTGAAAAGCTATTTTAGAGCACCAAAAATTGTCTTTTTTATCCAAGCCACAAAAATATTCCACGATAATTTGTGTGAGAACATAGAATATCTGCATGTACACCCAAATATTTTTTCCAAATTTTTAGACATTTTGAAATATGTTGTTTGGACAATGGGTGCATTTGCACATACGAGCCAAAGTGAATATCCGATTAAGGAAGGCAGTAACTTGTTTCCAAATTTTTCCAAACTTGATACAGTTTTAGCAAGATGATTGGTGTGATGAAAATTGATAATATAGCAAGGAATGACAAAAAATAGAAAAATAGCTGTCTCACATGACCAACCTGTTTGTGGGATGGGCTGCGGCCCCATGAAAGGCGAACTGCCTGCTTTCCAATGACAGAACCATTCAATCCTTGCAGTGCTTCTTCCGCATCGGTTCTGAAAACAGGCATGCATAAATTATAACTCCCAGCAGGTTGTAGAAAGACAAATAGTAAAGCATGTTACAGCTTCAGACATGTACCTGTTGACATACTGAACAAAGCCACATTGCTTCCCAAGAGGAATTTTAACAGAGGCAACATCGCCATATTTGGCAAATGCTTTCCTCAGTTCATCTTCACTAACATTTGGGTCGAGCCCACCAACATAAACCTAAAGCAGGTTGGCAACTTCAAATTAGAAGACAGCCTACAAGGTTAACATATGAGGAAACCAGAAACACACCGTTCTGTTAGTAGAATCACCGTCTGAATGCCCAGGTGTTGAGGAACCAGAATCACCTGAAGTTAATAGTGAAGAAGTCGGGTAAAGAATGGATTAATTCTATACTAATTTCATATGAGAAAGAAACCAAGTACGTATTGTCCTCTATAAACAAGGAAGAGGCATGCATCCTCCAGTTATGAAGATAAGGACATAAAGCAATTGAAGTATTGTAATGTAATTGGCACCATTAATATAGGAATGCTACCTCCACAGTGGTCCATAAGAGTTCTGGTGAAGTACATACTATTCTAATTTCTATTGGAGTATTGGTTACAAATGTGGTCCTCAAACACACAGGAATACAAATTAGACAATAAATAACAGAAGAAATCGCCACTTCTTTTGTTAAAACGTCAGATGTGTTCCAAAATCCTAGATGGAAGAACACTATGGCAACATCATGATCATACAAGGTAAAAATTTAAGAAGATTTTCCAGAATTATATACTCCCTCCGTCCATAAAAGGATGTCCTAGATTTGTCTAAAGTTGGATGTATGTAGACAATATTTTCCAGAGGGAGTAATAACGATTAATTGTTACCTACATGAGCCGTAAAACTATTCAAATTTTGTAAAACTTAAAGCACTTGCGTGGAAAAGAATCAGCAATTCAATGAAGTAACAAAAAGGAGGCTGTACAACTTCAGTCTGCAGAACAATCACAATAGATGGACATACCAGTTCTTCTAGGCGTTGCAGGTCCTATCCGGATCGGCCTAGTAGAGCAATATATACCATTCATTTCAGTCATTGCATGAGATTTGTCATTATCATCTGCGAATCTAACAAATCCATAGCCCCTAGAACGTCCTGTGTTTGCATCAATAATAACTTTAGCTCCTTTGACGGAGCGGTACTTGCCAGCAAAAAGCTCCATCAACATTTCATCAGTAACATCAGCAGCTAAATCACCAACAAATATCGAGTGATCAGAGACAACTTCGGATCGCTTTTCACCCATGCTATATGATGCCCAGTTTAACTTGAAGGCTCGATCGGTGTTAGGCATCACGTGCCCAGTAAAATTCTGAAGAGCTTTGTCTGCAGATGCATGGGAAAAGAACTCTACAAAACCATATCCCTCCGACTGCCCAGTTTGCCTATTGCGGATAACTTTTATGGTTACCACCTACGAAGTAGATGAACTGAAAAGGTTAGAAAATCAGATTGAAGACAAGAACAAATGCCAAATGATTGACAAGAAGCAAAAGAGGTGAAATGATGAATGGTTAACATTGGTTCTAAAATTTGATAAACATTGTATGGTTGCTGCTTGCGAAGGTCTGAAAGATAGTTCCTATCAAACTGTATAATAAACAAGAAACATATTATAGTTGCTGCTTGCGAAGGTCTGAAAGACAGTTCCTCTCAAACTGTACAATAAACAAGAACGCTCGTGCAACTTGCTTTCTCAGTTAACCATCTTCCTGACCGAGCACCATGTAAGTTGCCATCTTTACTCTTGCTGTCAACATCAGTGAGCACACCCCCATGAAGATAATTGGCAAAGGCTTTCATTATTGCTCCCTTTCCCTCCTCCAACTGTTCTTTTACTCATTCCGTAATTGCCAAAATGCAATAACCAACCGGATCATTCAGACAGTTCATTAACCCATTACACACCAATACCATAAATCCCATGACATAGTTAGCACGTTTGGCAGCTCACGTCGCAAAGAATAATACCCCCAGGGGCCAGGGGGTAATTACCCCTTATGACATAATAGTACAAACCACAATTTCAGAAAGGAAAAAAAAAGTGGCTTGCAGACATTTATGGCAGTACACTAATAACCAAACAAACAAGAGCATTCCGTCCGTACAGCAGTGAACGGCCTTAAAGTTGCCGCCTGGAGCACGGCTAATTTTAGAAAGATCGCACTTTTATTTGCATTAAGCGACAAGTAAGCACGAATTCACGCTTCTATGGCAGTTCGAGATGAATCAACACGCATAAATGGGACAAATCTCGCTGTATGCGCGAGATCTAGTACGGATCGGGGGAGAAGGCAAGCGAACCTCGCCGCTGGGGCCGAAGCAGTTGTGGAGGTAGTTCTCGTCCATCCAGTACTGGAGGTCGCCGACCCAGATCGTCTTGTTGTCCTCGCAGCCGTTCCCGCCGGATCCGGCCGCGGGAGGTGTCGGCGTGCGTCGCCCGGCAGCCGCGGGGGGCGGGGGCGGCGGCCCCGCCGCGTAGTGCTTGGCGAACTGCGGCGGCGGTGGCGGCGGGGCGCCCACCATGGACGGCGGCGGGTAGGGGATGACGACCCACCGCGGCTGCGGCATGTGGTGGTGCGGGTGCGCGTGCTGCGGAGGTGGGTGCGGATGCGCGTGTGGGTGTGGGTGAGGGTGGTGGAGCGGTACGGCGACCTGCGAGTCCGTGGTTGTCGCCGCCATCTGCATCGCCGCCGCGCCGCCGCCGAGGAGGGAGGGTCGCCTGGGGTTGGGGGCTCGCGAGGTGTGGAGGGCGGAAAGAGAGGGTGCGCGTGGGTGAGGTGAGACTGGATTTATAGCGGGCTGGCGACGAATCCTGGCCGTCCGATCTAGGAGTTCGTTATCGTGCTGGTCGTTGATTGAATGGGGCTGGGTCCCACGGAGGCTACGTGTAGGGCCGGTGGGAGGCTGTGCTGTCTGTTTGGGAGTGTGGTGCGAGCGTGCTGTGCTGTTTTGGAATTTACTCCACATCTTAAATCAGCTTTTAGTTGTATTAAGCCGGTAATAATGTTAGGAAATGGTATTCTGTTATGAGGGTTTTGGCAACTACGAAGTGACCTATGGTGTGTGACAATACTATACCTACTGGAGTATATTGGTTATTAATAGTATAAGACGTTCTTAAAGTTCACATTTTATATTTACGAACGGAGTGAATAGCTCGCAAATAAGGAGCAAACCATACCATCTGCTTCCCTGTTTCAAAATATAAACTTTTTGATTCTAGAAAGTCTTATATTTTGAAACGGTTGTACTGTAATACTTACTAAGATAGAAATGGGACATTCCTAAAAATAAGATGTAAATGGATGCAACCATTGGTGTTGCTCCTATGGTGAGTTATCAACTTTAATCTGGATGCATCTTACATCACACCATGGCCTCCACCGAACCATGGAGGGGGCACACTTTCGGTGGATGTTCAAACCGACATTAATATGGGTTTTTAGGAGGATACGTGTACCATACATTTCATATGGCTGGAATACAGGACACGTACGCACATAAACAGAAGGGGACTAGAACAGACTCGATGACCCACACGAATGCAAAAAGGACCCTAGGAAACAAATAATTACATTGAAGCCCTTGGAGGTCCCTGCGTCACAACTACATAGCGCCGCCAATCTCCGGCACCGCTGCAGCGCCCGTCAGAGAGAAGAAGGGCGTAAACCAACACACCCGAGCTCGATGCGGCTCCATTGCTGGAGAGAGTTTTGTGAACCTCTGTAGTTGGTTATCGAAGACGACACCTTCGCCGCTAAGGCATGTCGGTCGTGGCCTCGCCCCAAGCCATCCACCGAGCTCCAGATCCGGAGCACACCATCGATAATGTTGCGGAGTAGAACCATATTTGACAGCCTCGTACCAAGCCAACCAGAGCAAATCTCGCCATCCCCTAGTCCTCCACCAGCGCTACCGTCTAGAACCAGCTCCTAAATAGACTCCATAGATCCACAGCAGCGCCAGAGCAAGCGCCGCCGCGACGACGAAGCTCGAGAACAAAATTCCAAGACGAGTATGCCACCGCCGCCGCATCATACTCGACGGGAAGGGAAAGCACCAAGATCTATCGTTGACCAAGAAGCAGAGGTCCACACCGGTGAGGGATTTGGAGTATCTTTATTGGAGACCACAATCTCCAAAATCAGAGATGAAGAAAAGGTAGGCCAGACCCTAGCTACATAGACTACTACTATCCTACAATTGTACAGATCCTTGCAGCGGATCTGGCTACTCTCCCGCTGCCAAAAAAAACTTGACGCTCACCTCGTCGCCCTTTCCCCATAGAGAGAAGGGAGAGCGAAGAAAGGGGGTCTCTCACATTAGTGGGGTCTCTCACTTAGTATTGTTGTGCATCTCCAACAATGATGCATTCCTCATAGCAAGGATATCTTAATGGAATTGATATCGACCTCTTGAAGCGAAAGTTTGCTTTGCAATGAAGGTTAATCATTACAATCTTAAGCGAACTAACCTCCTCCACATACAACTATGTACATAATGTACATACAACTATGGCTTAGTCCTATACATAAACACAAAACGCATCTTAGTGATTGAATTAACATGTGAATTATGAGGCATGCTCAATAAAGTCAATTTGTACACATGTTTTTGGTTGTGTGAGCCTACTTTTATTGCACTATCGATTCTTTAGGCTGTGCATAGAGCACCTCATATATTTCCTAGTTGTAGTTCATATTAAGTAACAAAAAAGTCCTTTCCTCACGACATAAAATGGATATAATCTAGACTCAATTGGGATGTGGTGCAAAATACTCTGAATTTTGTCTGTCCTGGCTTGTTGGTTTTTGTTGCTTCCCAGTCTGATACCTAGCATATACATATAAAGCATGTTCTGAAAAAAAGGAGTGATGGTAATTTTGCTACTACTATTCATGGTGTTCTTACTTATCTATATTTAGATAATATGATACGTTATGACTTCTTTTAGCCAAATGATGTAAGTTAGATATGCTATTTTTAGTAGATTATTCATCTAACCCGTTAGATGAGTCTGTTATTTAAAAACATTATAGGGCAAGTCTAGCAACACACCTATAATATTAGACAATGAAATGTCCTATTAGTGGCTTAATTTTCTCATCTCTAATGCGCTCTTTATGGATATTGTTTTTTACAATTGGATTGTACCAACAACAAAATTATATAGTTTGTGAACTTCCCATTACACTTCTACTTAGCTGACAGAAGTATATTTTTACGCATTACCAAAGAGTGTTGGTGTTAAGTATTTAGTTTTCAGTAAAGCCTTGCTATAATTTATTTCCATCTAGAATCAACCTCACAATATTTTGCTTATACTGAAGGATGGCCTATTAATATGTTAATTTGATAAAGGTCTTATATGGAGATGTACTTTGGTCCAAGCAGATGTAGGATGACTTAAAAATGAACTAACCCCTATTACATTTACTGGTTTGTCCTCGGGTTAATGGAGTATCACTTGAGAAATCTGGAACATCGAATCGACTAGGTTTGGGGAACTTGAATGAGATGATTGTGCCTACGACTATGAAGTTGCCAAAATCCGACGACAGATTTTCACTTTTCAGCCGTCGTCGTAACATTTTAAGATCTAGTGGCCGATATGTAATTTTATTTTTCATAATATCGATTTTCACTTTTTCAACCCCACGGGAAACCAAACAAGATTTATGTGTTCACTAGTTGGTTTGGAAAAAAAACATATATATTACTCCCTCCATCCCACGAAGGTTGTCTGATATTTGTGAAAAATTAGATGTATCTAGACACTAAATAACATCTAGATACATCTAAATTTGGATAAATCTCAAACAACATCCATAAGATGGAGGGAGTAGTATAACACTTGCCTTGAAGAGTGGCCGAACTAACCACCTGATTTAGTAAATTGACGTTCGTATTTATCTTTTCTCATGACAGCTACGTAAAATGTTTATTGGCAATTTATTTTTACCATGGAGACCTTTTCCTTACCAGGCCATTCCCAAGGTTTTGAACTAAAGGGGGCACGCTCTGCTTTTCACCATACCTTCTGGTTGCCATTCCCCCAACCCAACACGTGCAAGTGGAACAAGCTCGGAATTTGAACATTTTGTGGGCAGGAAGGCACACACGCACATAGACAATCTAAGACAATCTAACGTCATCGAAAGTTGACCACGCTGTACGATTTGGGGTTGCTTGCTAGTTATAGCTTTTTTGGGGGCAAGAAGGCACACACGCACATAGACAATCTAACGTCATCGAGAGATAAGCCATAAAAGCATCTAAATATGTACTTCCTGCTTCGGAATTTTGGCTTTTAAAAAATAAAAAATTGCATGTAATATCGTACTTTCTCCAATTTATATTAATTGACTTAATTTATCTGGATACGGATGTATCTAGTCAACAAACGTGTCTAGCTACATCTGTATCTACACAAAATTGAATCGATTAATTTGGATCGTTGCGCGTAGTTTATATAAGAAAAAAAACGCCAGAATAAACCTAACCAAACATCCCAAAATGCAATTCACGTAGCCCACTCATTTGACGGTTTAAGCGACAGGGGCTAACTCATTTTACCTACAGTTCCATGATGTTCAGCTACGGAGTATAGAAGGCATCGTGAACGTTTCTAGGGCTCGGTTGCTCCGCTGTTTCCGGCTGGCTAACATGCTTGCCTGTGCACCTCTAGGCACGAGTAGACACGAACCTTTTGGTGAGGTGATGCCACTGCTTCGAGTCAGGGCAGCAGGCAGGCAGAATATCTTATCGATCAGATTCAGCGCGAGCCTGCACGATGGCCCACGGTGTTGGCAATCTGGAACGTTCTCAACCAGCAATTGATTCCGTCACTGTCGTCAAAACCGATGCTACTCGATCCCAACTTGCGCTTTCTTATTTTTCTTGGCTACATCTTCCCAACGTCTTCCGGGACTAATTAATATCGATCACGTCCGTTCTACAGTGGGCTAATGTTCCGGGACTTTATGTTAGATAAAAATAACAAAATCTAACATGTTTTTGGAGATTTAAAAATGACTACTCAAATCTGGAATTTTGTCTTTTTTGTGTAGCTTAAAATATAAAGTATTTGAAATTGTACTTTACACATTTCTGGGATACATTATTGGCTAAATGCAGATTTTTTCAGAATTTTTTAAAACTTAAAATATAATTTTTAATCTATTTGGAAAACGAGTTCATTGGTGCCCATGTGCACCAAATCTCTGTCCCGTCTTCCGGGACTAATTAATATCGATCACGTCCGTTCTATAGTGGGCTAATGTTTTACGACGATGGGCCTGGGACCCTACTTCTGGATTTGGAATACGGCTCTCAAGCCCCGTATATGTTGTCATAAAGTACTGTGAAGAAATGGGAAAGTTTTGTTTGGCATACACATTGTATGGAATTGTCCACAAAGTCCTGAAATTTTAAACCTCAATGAATTTGAAGCACATATGAAGAAACCAGAAAGATAATGTAGTTATGAATAGTAGTTAATCTAAACTAGGCTTTGAATTTGGGGGCAAATCAATTATATCAACGTCATATTTGTCTTTTGTTTCTTGAGCTACAAATTGACTTTAGGTTTCATTTTTTTTACATAATAGTAGTTGCATGTATTGTTAGCGTCGTTATTTTTGTTCGTATTCTTTTTGTGACTTCTAGACATGCCAAAAGGGACTGGTGCATATGGGGTACTACAAGCTTTGGAGTACCCTATAGTTGATAATTTCACACCTTGGGTGTTGCCTTGGGTTGGCCCGCTTTATGTTCGAGACTCGACAATTGGTAGCATTTTGTTATATATTACGATGTATGCGGTCCTCATGTTAAAATTGACTCGGGTACAAGTCTTTGACATCAAGGATGTAAGGCTTATAAGTAGTTTGCTCTTTGTCATGATCGGTGGAGACAGAGTGTCACGAGATATGATGTGTGATTAACTTCTACGCTTGGAAATCCTTTCTCATGCTGAGGGCAAATTCAATGACTTCTAGTTTTTGAAGTGGTTGATGGAAGTGATTTTGTTTCCTAAGGTTTGATGCTTTTTACGATGCAGGGCGATAACAACTCCTTTCTAGGAGTTATTTATTTGTTTCATGCATACCCTTAGTCTAGAATTTTCATGTTGGACATTGGTGAATGTGATGGGACTTTCATAAGGAACTAAAATGTCTCGAGTTAGTGGCATGGAAGACCTCTGTTGGCATGCAATAGCCTACGAGGGTGGATGCTATATGTCAAGCTATGCTAAGATACACAGCCACACCATTATTTCCAAATTGCAAACTTTTTTCGCGAAAACGCAAAATCCTTGCGTTGTGATGCATGATAAGAAGGTTATATGTATAAGTTCTAGAACGGACTAATACCACGCCACCCAAAAAGATAACTAGTCTAGGGAAGTAGTTGGCGGACACCCCGGGCTCCCGCGTCTGACCATTGCCGTGCCTCAGCCATGATGTCGTTGAACAGGGACGTCACCGAAGGCCGCACATTATCGAAGACCGCCGCATTCCGGTGTTCCCATGTCCACCATGCAGTAAGCATGATTATCGATGAAGTGCCCTTGCGCAACTGGTGAGGGGCGGTTCGCACCACCAACGACCACCACTCTGTAAAGTCACCCTCAAGGCCTCAACCGTCAGAGGACCTGAGGTGGATTGGCCGCGACGCGTACGGCGGATATTGTGGATACATGTAGGTGTATGGCTGTTGCGAGTACTGCGGTGGCGGGTAAGACTGTTGTGGGTACACATGATCATAGGAGGGTAGCGGTGGCTGGTACTATAGGACGACAGAGGAGGCAGTGGTCGAACATGTTCGCCCCCAGGAGGTGGGTTTGGACGCTGAGGAACCACGTTGACCGACGAAGTGAAGAATCCAGGAGCTTGGCCGGTAGATTGCAGCATGTTGTCACGAGTCTCACACGACAAAAGCTGAGACCACATATCATTGAGGGTTGTAGAGGGGACGACGTTTATAGCAGCAACGAGTGGTTTGAAGGTACCATCTAGGCTATTCAGAATATAGTCCTTCAACTCATCATCATCGACCGGTTTCCCAGCAGCAGCAAGTTCAGAAGTGTAGCCTTTCAACTTGGAGATGTACTACTGTTGCGCAGTCATGTCGAGTTTCTTCGCGTTGGTAAGGGCATCGCGGATGGTAGAGACCTACTACTTGGACTGTGAAGAGTAGAGCTCTTGGAGGGCATGCCAAACCTCAACAGCATGTGCGAGTTCAAAAACATGAGGGAGAACATCCTCAGGGAGGAAAATCACAAGGAAGCTGACCACCTGCTGATCCCTGGTGATCCAAGTGTCATAGGCTGAATTCGGGACAATAACCTTCTTCTTATTCTTGTCTTCAGCACCAAGGAACTCAAGCGGAGCCAGATCCGACCCCTCAAGGAGACCCATGACCCTTGCACCGCGAAGCGTGGGCAGAACTTGGGCCTGCCAACACTGGTAGCTTTCGCGAGTGAGCTTCCTGGCCGGCGGCGCACCGATGATGGTTGCACTAGTGGGATTCGAGGAAGACGCCAACAGTCCTATCGCCGGGAGGGAAGGTGCGACCGAGCGTTGTCTGGTCGATAGTTGATAGGTCCTAGGAGGAGTTGTTCAAAAGGTTTTGTGGGGATGTAGGATCGATCGAAGCCTGGGAAAGAGGGGAGAGACAGATCGGTGGCGTGGTGTGGAGCGATCGGATGATCGCTGGTCCTGGCGACGTTCGTGGGAAGGACACCGGCGGCGGATGTGGGTTTTGGTGTGGGAGCGATCGAACCCTGGGAATCGAGAGGGGATCGGAGGTGGGAAGGAGCTTCGTCGTGGTGTGTAGCGATCGGAGGTCCTGGCGACGGCGGTGGGAGAGCCACTGGCAGCGACAAGTAGGAGGAAAAGGAGGAGCCCCATAACATGTGAAATTGCATGCTCTAGCCAGTTCAACCATAAGGTGTGGACAAGCAAAATTATGGCACCATGAAATGCAAATCAGAGACGAGTTTCGTAGCATACACGGAGAAAGACACGAGAATAGGATGCCTCGATCAACTTAGACATACGAATACGCGTGAAAGAAAACTTGGACATAGGAAAATATCACACGGATTACATCTCTGCAAGACCATAAAAAATGAAAACGAGAATTCCATCGTGAGACAGGCCTGTACAAGTTCAAGTTAGTTGTATCAAGGGTCGGGCCATGTTTGCATACCAACACGACACTCCGGGCTCCTTTGATTCAAAGGATTTGCATAGGAATTGTGTAGGATTTGGTTCTATGGGAAAATTTCCTATACATGTTGTTTGATTCATAGGAACATATCCTATAGGAAAAATTCCTATAGGAAACTTGTAGTGTAATTCCTATAGAAAAAAAACATTAGCTCATACCTCATGAAAAAATTCCTTTGCTTCATCAAACACATTTCATCTTCCTATAGAATTCAAATAGGCATGTCATTCCAATCATATACCTTTCCTATTTCTATGCTTTTCCTATGGGAAACGCTGCTCTTCCCCCGGGGGAACAGCGCTTTGATCCCCCGGATGCGCAGCTGTTGGATGCGCCTCGCCCAGACGCGTTGGAAGAGATCGATCGTGGTAGGCCCCACCCCAACCTTATCCCTTTGCGTCGTCTCCCATACGCTCTGCCGTCTCCCGTGAAACTGCCGCGCTGCCCCCAATCCCCATGGGTGCTCCTCCGCCGCCGGGGTAAGTGGCCTGCTGCTGCTCCCATCTCGCTCGACGCCGGCGCTCCTCTCTCGTCTGGCCGGAATCCATCGTGCGTTCTCCGCTCCTTGCTCGCCGCTGGTGCCTCGCGGAGGCGCTCGATGCCGGAGCGCGTCCTTTGCCGGAGCGCCGGCCCGAGCCGCTTCTCTGCCTCCTCGCGCCGCCCGCGCTGCAGCTCCTCCTTCTCGCGCCGCCCCGCTTGCATATCTGCCGCCGCCGTGCGCCGGCAAGCTTCCGCCGCTGCCGCGCGTCACCCCGCGGAGCACAGTCGTCACGCGCTTCCGCCGGTGCTGCGCCTCCTCCCGCGGAGCACCACTATCGCGCCTCCCCTGCGGAGCCGAGAAGATGACCGCGCGCGGGGAAAAGGGCCCTGATGCACGGAGGTGGTGGCACTTGGCTCGGAGAAGGAGCCTGCTGCAGGCCGTCGTCGACGCAGCCTCGTTGCCGAATCCACCAACGCGTCGGCGCCACCGTATTCCTCGCCGGCGCATTGCGGCCGATCCGTCCCCTCCCCTCCACAGCGTCGTCGCCTGCAGCTCCCCCGAATCCTCACCAAGGGGGGACGCGGCCTACAAACCGACACTTGCTTCGAGGGGTGGCGCATCTCGTGCTACGATGGAGGATGGTGGTGCTAGGATGCTACAAAAGGTCGTCAGCGCTGCTACACACGGCTCGCCGTGCCGCTACAAAAGGTCGCCGATGCTGCTACACACGGCCGGCCGCGCCGCTACACGAGTTCGTCGGCACTGCTACACACGGCGGCCGCGCCGCTACAAAAGGTCGTCGGCCTGCGCTGCTACACACGGCCGGCCGCGCAGCTACAATTGGTATAATATTGTAGCTCCGATGTTTCTGGCGAACTTCTCTGGCGAAGTCGGATTTGCTACTTTTGTTCTATATATCGTTGCTACAATTGTTCTGTATTTCTGCTATAAGTTCTCCGGCGAGGTGTCCGGTGAGGTCGGTTTTGCTACAATAGCAAAAAAAAGCTGCTACAATTTTTGTGTTTTTTTGCTTTAGCATATATTGTTTGCTACCATGTCTCCGGTGAGGTTTCCGGCGACGACTCCGGCGAGTTCCTGGGTGACATCTCCGGCGAGTTTTTTTGCGAGGTCTCCGATGAGATAGGTTTTGCTACAATACCGTAATTGTTTTGCTACAATAGTACAACATGTTTGCTACATCGTCTCCGGCGAGGTCTCCGGCGAGTCTCCGACGAGATCTGTGTGTATTTTGGGTGAATCGTGTTTTGCTACAATTGGATTGATTTTGCTACAAACTAACCGTTTTTTGCTACTTTGGTACATTATGGTAGCAAAAGTGGGACTAAGGTATACTGTGACACGTGTCACGATCTGGACGGTCCAATCAAGCTCATCCAATGGCTGTCCACCCGGGGGATTAGAATTCTAATACCCTGGGGGACGCTCAGCAGTCCCTTTTCCTATCATTTAAATTAAAGGAGCCCTCCATATGCATCGATCATAAAATCCTCAACTGCATTTGCATGGAAGCAATAATTTGTGACCTCACCGAGCTGCCGGCGGGCGCATTGAACATTCCCAACCACAACATGTTTGCTCAGCTATCTTCAAACCTCACAAAATACTGCAGACACACAATCTTGTAAACATCCAATTATTTTATTTTCACATTTCCACCTGGCTTCACAATCTTCTTGCACCAGGGCGCACAATGAGGTCAGCCTATCACAGTCTCACTCCACTCCGACGAACGCGACGATCCTCTGGAGCAGCTCCCTGGCCTTCTCCGACGCGGGCTCGTACAGGTAGAACACGTGGCCGACGCCCTCCGACTCGAACAGCTCCACCGCCGGCTGGGGGCCCCTCGCCTTCGCCGCCGCCTCCGCGTAGGCCCTTCCGCGCCACCGCAAGAAGTCCCCCTCGGCCACGCACACCATCACCTTGTCGCAGGCCAGCTTCTCCAGCCCCGGCGCGCCCGCAGCCGTGGGGTTCACCCGGGGGTCGTCCGCGCCGTCCACCGCATCAGGGCACACGAACTCCCACAGGCCCTTCTCCTCCACGCCTCCCTTGTTCCCGGCCGGCCGGGGCTCCTCGCCGATGGGCTCCTTGCCCCAGAACCACGGGTGGATGAGGACGACGCCTCGGAGCTTCCCCTGGAACTCCTGCCGCATGGCGAGGTGGTGGCAGACGTTGCCCCCGGCGCTGTCGCCCGCGAGGAAGACGCGGGACAGGTCGCCGTGCTGGGCGATCCACGGGTCGGCGGCGGAGAGCGCCCAGTTCAGCGCCGCGAGGGAGTCGTCGTACGCGGCGGGGAGCGGGTGCTCCGGCGCGAGGCGGTAGTCGACGGAGACGGCGAGGGCGCCGCAGGCCGCGGCGAGGTCGTTGAGGCAGCGGTGGTACGCGGGGGTCGCGGCCGACCCGATCACGAACCCGCCACCGTGGAAGTAGACGAGGACGGGGAGCTTCTTGGTTGCAACAGCGTCGGGCGGGAGGTAGAGGCGCGCGAACGAGGAGGGCGAGAGCGGGACGTCCTTGGACGCGACCCCCGTGGCGGCGTCGTGGCCCGGCGGGACGGGCGGCATGTCGAGCGGCCGCTCGAGCCGGCCGCTCTTGTAGACCAGCAGGAGCGGGGAGAAGTCGTGGACGACCTCGTCGCCGGCTTCGGCCGCGGCGCCCGACGACATTGTTGTCGACGATCTGTTCGGTGCGCGGCGCGCAACTTCAGCGACGCGCGACGTCGGGGCACGGGTAGGTACGTGTGCAGTTTTGCGTCGTCCGGCTTGGGGTATTTGTACGTTCACCGGCGTGGGAAGTGGCAGGGCGGAGCTTGTGCTGGACCGGTGGCGCGTAGGTGAGTCACGACTGACGAGCATTCCTACTTTCTCAGGCTGGGATCGAGGGGCCGCTGGGTGGTGGTAGGAGGATAGGACTTCAATGGCGGGTAGGTTGGGAAGCTGCTGAATTATACACGGGAGATGGTATGAACGCGTGGGCTATCGGCGTCCGGCCGGGCGACCTCTCTTGTGAATGAGAGAATTAATCGCGGCGACATGTTTGGTTCACACGAATGTTATAGGTTTCTATCATTCAAAGCCATTGCCATTTTTCTTTGGTTTTGCTAATTCTACAGTCGAATGGAAATTAAGTTTTTTTTGACACAAATACAGTAGGAAAAGACTCCCTACTATGTCATTTTCTATTAATATAATTGAGATATTTACAATGGGTCTATCAGGTGACTACCATTATTACACACTCATAAAGTGTCAAGTCAGGATTGCATTCCTTCTCTAAGGCTAGGTTTAGCTCTATGCATTGTCAGGGTGAAGGTGGTTTTAAATCTAGTAAGAGCATCCCCACTCGTTGGGCCTGCCACGCCGAAATCCGGGGTTAATTTCGTTCGGATTGGACGAAAAAATGGCGTGGGGAGGGCCAGCTTCCCAGCCGCGATCCCAGGATGATACGGCGAATTCAGACAAAATTGGCGAGTTCGTTCAAACATAAGCGAAATTTAATGATATTTAACATATAGAGTTCGTACATAATTAGGCCGAATTCGTACATATTTTTGAATTCGGCGATTGGCAAACTAAAACTTAAACTAAGCGTCCTCCTACATGCCGAAATGGCGGTAGAAGGACGTGTAGTCGCCGCCGTCATCGTCGTCGCTCGAGCCGGTGTCGTCCTGGGGCGGCGGCGCCTCGTACCAGCGACTCGTACCCTGGCCAGCGTCGCCATCGCGTGGCGGCGACGGCCGGTAGATGTCGTCGTCGCTGCTCTCCTTGAGCTTGATCACCTCCCTGGGCGCGGCGTTTCGCGCGGAGGACGGTGCGGCGGCGCGGGCGGCGAGTTGACGCGCGGCGGCCAGATCCAGCATCCGCCGCTGCTGCTCCGCCTCCTCGCGCTCCCAGTCGCGCCTGGATCACTCCAGTGCGGCATCGAGGGGGAGGCTTTTGTCGGCGGGCACCAGGTCCTTCAGCGACCTGGCGATCGCCTCCGCCACCGCGGCGTCCTCCGCGCGCTTCGCCTCCTCCTCGGCGAGCTGGTTGGCGGCGGCCGCGGCGGCCTCCTTCTTCGCCGACTTCCTCTTCCTCCCGTGCTGCGGCGAGGAGGGTTGGTCGCGGATGACGAGGGCGTCGCTACTGCGCCCTCTGGTCGGCGGTGGAGACGCCGGCCCCTTCTTGACGCGCGCCGGTGTCGACGGAGATGCCGGCTCCTTTTTAACGAAGAACGGCGTCGACCCGCCGGACCTGGACGTCGACCAAGACGAGGAGGAGGACGGCGCCATCCTCCTCGGCAGCCAGGAGGTACCGCGCCGACGCGACAGAGTCGCCGCCTCCGGTGGCGGCATTTGCAGGACGGGGAAATTCCCGTGCGGTCAGGCGCGCTCCACCACCGGTGGCGGCCGGCGGCGTTGTTCCTTGCCGGAGGAGGAGGAGGGCCATCATACGCGGCGAATTCGCGCTCGTACCTGCGCCGGAAGAACTCGGTCCACGCTTCGTAGTTGTCGGGGTAGAAGCGTGGATCCGCACGCTGCTCGTCACTGAGAGTGACGAGCACCGCGTTGATCTCCGCCTCGAGCGCGGCCCGACCCATCGGTGGCGGCGGGATCGGCACGCCGCCCGCGCTAAGCCTCCATCCTCCCGGCGCGCGGAAGTCCGGCGGCGCCGGGTACCCCGCCGCGTGGAGGAGCCGTCCCTCCCATTGGTGGAGAGAGCGGCGGCCGAAGCCGTTGTTGGCCGCACCGTCGTTCGCCATTGCTGGGTAAATTTGGGGGATGTCGTCGTGGCGAACGAGCAGATGCCATGGGATGGCTTAAGTTGGGGCCGAATGGACGCTAGAGGATTCGGGGGAGGGTTTGCGATTAGATGGGATGAACCTCCGGTTGCTTTCCTCAGGAACACAGCACGAGGCAGGTAAACAAGAAGAAAGACAAGAGGAAGAACTCTGCTCTAGATCGCTTGCTTCATTGATCTCAACATGTTTACAGGTTTTTGTGGATAGAAGGTTCCTCTTCTAATCTTCTCTATCGTAACGCAACACCGCGCCCGTAAGAGGCTGTGCCCCCTCTCCTTATATAGGGGAGAGGGTGGCTTACAGTGCAAGAAACCCTAATGGCATCTTTGACTGGACAAACTACTTTACAAAGCTACTTTAATCATGGATGACGCCGGGGTCTTCTTTAATCAGGGACGCTGACGTCCTCCGGCTCCTTTCAGCGTCACCCTTCTCTTTGGCGCCAGGGCTCCGATTAAAGTCACTTTGCTTAGCTCATCCTTGTCTTCTAGCTCCAGAGAGAATCTTTGACCAGCTGTGCCGACACGCTCTCCTTCCGGTATCTTCTTTATCCGGTTCCGGTATACCCCTCTTGGGGATACCGGCTTAGCTTTACTTAGCCAAATATGCAACTTTGTCCTCCGGTAAGAATATTAAACCGGTATCTTGATGGCCCAAACCATCCGGTTTGGCATGCCTTTGGCATACCGGGGGTCATCCCCCCAACATTAGTCCCCGAAGCTGGTATAGTCTGACGGATTCTATCCTACAGACCATGCCAGGTTCTCATACTATAAGATTCCGGTTTAATCATTCCGGCGTTTAACTCAGATCCGGCATCTTTACCCGGACTTACGTTTTCTATCTTTATGTTGCATCTCCCGGTATCTTATTCTCCGGTATTTCAGCCATTAATTGCCTCCTCGGCGAGGTCGAGAATTTCTCGGGCCCCGCGCCTATCAGTGACATGCGCACTGTGACTGACAGGCCAGTGTCAAGGGTCACTTCCCTTCGGCTCCCGCGCGCACATTTAATGCTCCACAGCGGATCCTCGTCGCCACTTCGGATCTGTGTGCCCCTCCGTGTCTTTTTATTTCCTTGCGTGTATTGCTGCGCCACGTGGCGGCCCGCTGTGCGAACCGTCGCGGCCCGCGGAGCGAACCGCCGTGGCCCGACGGTTTTCGGCCCATCTTCTCTCTTCTTTATAAGGAGAACCGCCCCCTCTTCTTCCTCTTCTCGCATTCTCCACCCTTCGCGCACAGTGCTCCTCGCTCTCTGCGCCTTCGCCGTTCTCCGTCCGCCGCCGTTCGCTCGAGCTCGGCCGCCCGACGAACTTGTGCCGCTCCTCCGCCGGACTTCGCCGTGCGGAAATCCCTCGCAGCGTCTCCGCTGCGACCGCTGCATTCACGCTTCCTCGCGCCTTCCTCTGCTCCGCCGTCGGGGGAGCTCCTCGGTGACCGCAGGCCCACTGCTTCGCCGGTGAACTTCTTCCCTAGCGACTGCGCCGCCTCAGGTTGGTTCCAATCTCACTTTGCTTGCCCTTTGCTCGTTTCCTAGATCTTGGGTCGACAGTGTTTTTATTTCCCCTTTTCCTTTGATTTTCCTCTTACTCGTAGATCTTCGCGCGGGGGCCAACTGTGGGATTTCTGTTTCTCTGCCTTTAAACCAATGTCTAGCGAGGAATCTCCCTCTGCCTCCTCCTCTGCCTCTTCTTCCGGTAGCCGGCGTAGGCAATCTTCCGATAGATCCGCCGATTCCGCTTCGATGGATACCGATTCCGGTAGCCACGGAGAATCCGGTAGCTCTAGCCAAGCTTCCGGTGTAAATCCTTCCCCTGTCACCCGTGGAGCCTGGATAGGCTCCAACGTTACTGAGTACGAGATCGACTGGTTATACCGGTCCCGCAGGATTCCGGAAGGAGTAACCTGCCGGCTTCCCGGTGACGAGATTGAACCGGTGCTTGAGCCCGGTGAACATGTTGTTTTCCTTGCTCACTTTGAGCGCGGCTTCGGCCTTCCTGCTTCGCCGTTTTTTCGGAAGTTCTTAGATTTCTATGAACTTCAACCTCATCACCTCCCTGGCAACGCTATTTTTTATCTTTCTTGCTTTGCCACCTTCATGGAGGCTTATGTTGGCGTTCATCCCCTCCGCGAGACGTTCGCCCGTTTCTTCGCTCTGCGGATCAATTCCGTTCAGGGCAAGGACATCCCTGCGCCCAAACCCCCCGTTCAATGCGGGTCTTGCATCATCGGCTCCCGTCAGGGGAGCCCCTTTTTCAAGTTTGCCGGTCTCGAGTCATGCCGGGCATGGCAAGGGACCTTCTTTTATGTGAAGAATAACGGCGCCGCGGATCTCATTGATCTGCCGCCCTTCAATCCGGCGCCGCCCAGCAAAGCCAACTGGAGCTACAACCCGAAGTCGGGTCACACGGAAACCAACCGGGTGGTACGCTATATGGCGAACTTGATGAAGGAGACCAACATCTGCTCCGACGATATTATTCGCACCTTTATCTCGCGCCGGGTGCTTCCTCTAAAGCGCTGGCAGCACAAGATGAGCGAGATGTACGGCCCCGGCGATCCCACCAAGATTACCGGCCTCCCTCTCAGCAAAAGGGACGTCGTCCGCAAGGCTAAGCAGATCTGCCAGACTGCCATGCCGGATGATTGGGAACGGGGCCTTCTTCCTTTCAGTACTACTAACCCTCCGACCCAAGAAGTAAGAGATTATGCAACTCGGGTCGGTTTACCGGTAACGTTCATGCTGTTGTTAACCTTCTTTTTATTTGTTTCAGGTCAAGGACCGCTTCCCCTCTATTCACGCAGAGCGACGAGGCCCCTGCGTGAAGCGTGCCCTAGACTCTGTTGATCCGGATCCTTTTATCCGTTGGTTGGATTTGAAGGTGGGCAAGACCAAAGCTTCGCGCCTCGGCCCGTCCGTGCCCAAACCAACCGGTTCCTCGGATGACCTGACCATCCTCGAGGTAGCTTTCTTTTTTGATTTCTCATATCTTTCATTATTGCTCTTTTGTAGATGTTTTCTTACTTATCTCAATCCTGCAGGTTCACGAGCACGTGCCGCCGCTGCAAGCCGAGGCCGGCCACGAGTTCGTGGACAAGCTTATGGCCCAAGGCCAGAAGAACAAGGTGCCGGCATCTGATGCCGGTTCCAGCGAGGCCCCTCCGTCGAAGCGCTTCCGGACGGAGCCTTTGGGGCAGAAAGAAGTAGGTATGAGGCGCTATAAGCGCAAGCAGATGCCGACTTCCTCTGGGTAAGCTCCCGTTTTGTTGCTTGTTTCTTTTTGCTAAGTTCTTTTTTTCGGTTTCTTTTTTCCAACCCTTTCTTTTTCTTTTATTTAGCCATGCGCTCAAGCTTGGCCAAGGCCTGAGGGCCCTGAAGGTACCGCGAGGACCTCAACTCCTCCTCCTCACTCAAGCCCGGCACCATCTGGTGCCGACAACATCTCTGCCTCCCCTCTGGGGGGCACTCCAAGTTCGGGGCGCGCGGCCCCTACACCGCCAGAACACCGCGCGGAGGAGGACCTTGTCTCCCCTCCTGAAACCCAAGACGTAGGCACCAGCAACATCGGCGCCGAAGAAGAAGATGCCGGGCAGGCGGAACCTCTGGTTCCTCCTGTCCCGAAAAAGAAGAAGAAGACTCCCGCGCCGGAAACTTCCGTGCCGGGAGGTTCCAATTCGGGTGAGGCGCCTAGCGCTCCCCTTTCTCCAAGAACTGCCCCAACGCCACCGCCGGAAGCTCCTCGCACTGAGCCGACCGGCGCCACTCCGACTCCGCCGCCGCCCAAGACCTCCAAGCTTATCAAGGGCAAGGCGACGGCCTCCAACGTCCCCTCCGGCAGTCCGTAGCCCTTGGTGCTGCACGCCTCCCGCGCCGCCAGTGCCGCCAGCGAGAAGGCAACCGGCCTGCTCGGCCGGATCACCGAATTCAGACACCAAGGCCGGGAGCTGGGGCACCTTCTGCCCTACGCGGAGAAGTGGAACGCCGCGGACATGTCCCCGGCGACCCGCGGCATGGGCAAGGACAGGCTGCCGCTGCCTGACCCTGCTGGAGACCGATCCTCCGAGGAGCATTTCATGCGGCTGCGTCGGGCCGTCAAGGAGCTGGATAGTGCGTGGTATGATGCCACGAACAACCTGATGGTAAGTCCCACCAACTCTCTTCAACTTTTACCGGTTTCCCTGCCTCTGGATTTTTTCTATCTCTTTCTTAATTTCATGCCGGTTTTTCTCTCATTTTCACTTAATCTTATCTATCTTCCCAGTCCCCGAGTTTTGTGTTGAGAGCTTAGCTCTTAGCACAAAATTCAACTTAGAAATGCGCAAAACCGGCATACCCAGTCCCCGAGTTTCGGGTTAAGATCTTTGGTCTTAGCGTGAAACTTTAACTAATCTCTTTGTCTTGAACAGCACACAGCTGACGCCCGGAAGGTCCTCTTTGAGGAGCTTCTATGGGAGCACCGGGAGCTTGCTGAGGCACACGACAAGTGCCAAGGTAAACTTTTTGTACCTCCGGCATCTTTCTACCGGAAAGCTTTCTTTCTCTTAACACTCATGATTTTTGTTCAACAGTCATCCCGGAAGGTTCTATTGAGGCCCTCAAGGCGCAGCTCGCCGCCGCCCAGCGTACGACTTCCCGTTTTCCGGTTGACTTGCTCCTTCTTCATTTTTCTGGTGCAACTTTTACTAACATTCTCCTTCCGTGTTCCAGAGGAAAAGGACCAGCTTACCCGGCAGCACCAGGAGGAGCTGAGCGCCCAGAGGACCAGCTACCAGGAGCTCAAGGGTCAGCTCATCCAGCTTGGTCTCGACCATGCCACAGCGCTGAAGGCTGCCGAAACCGCTGCGGCGACCAAGCTGCATGAAGCGCTGGAGGATGCCGGCAACTCCAATGCGGTGTTGCAGGCCGAGCTGGAGGAGCTTGCCAAGGCGCGGAAAGCTGCCGAGGACAAGGCCGCACGGTTGGAGGCGGGGCAGAAGGAGTATGACCAGCTAATCATGCGAACTGATGCACATGCCTTCCGTAAGTTTTTCCCTTTTTCCTTTTCCGGTTTCTGCTTATAAGCTTGTTTCTTCCTGTTGCATCTTCTTAGCCTCTTTCTTTCTTCGTGTAGGTCTCTTCCCGGACTCCCAGGCGTTTGCCATGAAGAAGGTTGGAGAGCATCGCATTGGCCAGGCCCACGAGAACCTTGGTGCGCCATGGGACCCCTACGACCATCTGGTTGCGCTGAATGCGCGGGTCTCCCATATGCGCGCCATTGATCGGAATCTCTCTGACATTCCTGACGTAGCTACCCAGCTCTTCAGGACTCTCTGGCCTGGGGAAGTGGTGCCAGACACCTTCTCCCTCATCAGCGACCGCCTCAAGGGTGCCGGCAGAAGGATCCGGGAGTGGCAGTGCTCTGCCGCCCGTGCCGGAGCTGACTCCGCGCTTCGCGTTGCCTGCTCCTGGTACCCGGAGCTGGACTTGGACGCCCTCACCGGAGTGCGCGAAAACGCCGAAACCGATCTGGACCCGGTCCTCACCGCTAAGCGGCAGGATCGCGCATACCACATCGCGGAGTACGCCGACGCGCGCACCTTCATCGCCGCTCCCTCAGACGTCAAGGATTATCTGAGCGAAGAGGAGGAGGGTGAAGGCGAGGAGGAGGCCGGAACCGATGACGAGCCTCTGGACAGTCCTGGCACTGGCGATGCTCCCCCTGAAGCCCCTGTCGCGTGATTTATCTGATGTTGACTATTTGCTTGTGAAATACCTGTTGTTCCTGCTTGGCTGAAAACACTTAACCGTTAAATTCTACCCCGGTATGCCGGGGTTTTATGATGTAATTTAAAACTTAGCCTTTTGGCTTTTGATTGTGCTACAACAATTTGCGCCGGTATGCTATACCGGTAAGTCATTAAGTTGTGTTTGCCTAAGTTAGCATTTTGCTCATAATTTTGCTTTTTTATCTTGCACTGTGAAGATTCCGAAATTGTTTCGGCATTCAATCCGATGCATACTTGGTTCTTTTGCTTTGGCTCTGCCTACCCTCTGGGTTTTTTGGCGTATGAGTCACAAAGTTCTTTTGCCAAGCAAGCACTTTCTTGAACTTAGAAATAATACGAAACTTTTCACAAAAAACCGGTATAACCGGGGTTAGTTAAACTTTTCGGATTGTTTGTTCCTATCTCCCCTCTTCGTCGTTCGCGTGCTTAGTTCCTACCGGTTTATCTTGCTTGCCATGAAGCCGGGTTTCGGACAGCAGCAGAGTCGAAGACTCCGGTAGGTTTAGCATGTTACTAAACCGAAAAGAAAAAATGTTCTGCAAGCAACCGGTAAGTGAAAAAATAAACATATTACATACAATTTTCGGTAGAGGCAGTCCCCGAGATTCAATCGAGGGTGCCGGCATCTTTTATTCATAGCATATAAGGTACAAAAAGGAACTTCTTACAACACAGCCTCATGCATAGAAGGGACGCAAAAGAGCTACATTTCATGGACGCTTGGTTTCTTCTCCAGACCTGTCCGCCTTTCCTTTCTTAGCTTCCTGTGCGTCAACCAAGTAATAGGCATCATTGTGTAGAGCCTTGCTCACAATGAAAGGTCCTTCCCATGGGGGAGATAGTTTATGTCGGCCCTCAGTGCGCTGCACTAGGCGCAACACCAGATCTCCTTCCCGGAATGTTCTCGGGTTAACCTTGCGGTTATGATAGCGTCTTAGGTTTTGCTGGTAAATGGCTGTTCTTGCCAGGGCCAGCACTCTTGCTTCTTCTAGCAAGTCCACATCATTTTCTCTTGCTTCTTTCACCTCTTCTTCGTTATATTGTTGAACTCTTGGTGAGTCATGTATGATATCGGTTGGAATTACGGCTTCAGCCCCATAGACCATGAAAAATGGAGTGTATCCGGTAGACCGGTTTGGAGTCGTTCTTATGCTCCACAACACTGATGGTAGCTCATCGAGCCAACACCCCGGTGTCTTTTCAAGAGGTTCGATTAGCCTGGGCTTGATACCGGAAAGTACCAAGGCGTTTGTTCTCTCCACTTGGCCATTGCCTTGTGGGTGCGCGACTGAGCACAAATCCAACTGGATATTGTTATCTTCACAAAATCTTTTGAACTCACCTTGAGCAAAGTTTGTGCCATTGTCAGTAATTATGCTATGCGGGTATCCATACCGCGAGATAACATCTTTTAAGAATTTTACGGCTATATGCCCATCACATTTTGCAATGGGCTTTACTTCTAGCCATTTGGTGAACTTATCCACCATCACTAGGATGTGGGTAAAACTGCTTCTAGCGGTTTTGAAAGGACCAACCATGTCAAGGCACCAAACAGCAAATGGCCAGGTTAGTGGTATTGTTTTTAGCCCGGATGCTGGGGTATGATTTTGCTTGGCGTACCTCTGGCACCCATTGCATTTTCGTACTAAATCCTCAGCATCCTCTAAAGCAGTGAGCCAATTGAAGCCGTGCCGGAATACCTTTGCAACCAGCGCCCTAGACGAAGCATGGTGCCCACATTCTCCTTGGTGAATTTCCACGAGCATTTCTTTTCCCTCTTCCGGTTCCACACATCTTTGAAGGACACCGGTAACACTTCTCTTGTATACCTCACCATTGATAATGGTGTAAGCTTTTGACCTTCTCTGGATCCTTCTTGACTCATTTTCGTCAACCGGCAAGGTGCCGTTGATCAGGAATTCCTTAATAGGTTTAACCCAAGATGGTGCTTCTCGAACTAGAAACACCGGTGCGTCTACTTCCATGCTATCCAGCAGCATTGCTTTTTTCGGTATGGACATAGCAGTCCCCGTGTTTGCCGGAGCAGTCCCCGGGTTTACTTCGTCAATATCCATCGGTACAACATGTGATTCCGGTACGAAAATTGATTCCAATTCCGGGCTTGGTTTGATCGATGGTTCTCTTAGGTGCGCCAAGGCTATTCCGGGTGGGATTTCTTGCCTGGACGATCCGAGCTTGGACAAAGCATCCGCGGCTTCATTTTCTGCGCGCGGCACGTGGTGAAACTCGCAGCCCTCGAAGAAGCCGGAAATCTTTTGCACATGAAACCGGTATGAAGCCATGTTGGCATCTTTTGCATCCCAATCGCCGGAACACTGCTGCACCACGAGGTCTGAATCACCATAGCAAATGATCCGGTGCGCACCGATTTCTTTTGCGACTTTGAGTCCATGTATTAGAGCCTCATACTCAGCCACATTGTTTGATGCTCTGAAGTGTACTTGCAAAACATACCGGAGATGATCTCCCTTAGGTGAGGTAAGTATGACACCAGCACCTAGACCCTCCTTGAGCTTGGATCCGTCAAAGTGCATCTTCCAGTATTCTATCTTTTGCTCTGGCGGTTTGTATTGCATTTCTGCCCAATCAACAAGAAAATCAGCCAAAGCTTGCGACTTTATGGCATCTCTTCTCTCGTACTCCGGTACATATGGTGATATCTGGATTGCCCATTTTGCGATCCTGCCGCTAGCATCTTTGTTACACATGATATCGGAAATGGGAGCCTCGCTCACCACTTTCATGGGGTGTTCCTCAAAGTAGTGCTTAAGCTTTGTGGCGGCCATGAACACGCCATAAGTCATTTTTTGGAAGTGAGGGTAGTTTTGTTTCCAGAGGGAGAGCACTTCGCTCAGGTAGTATACCGGTCTTTGCACGGTTTTTCCTTCCTCTTCTCTTTCAACCACAACCACTACACTCACCACCCGGTTTGTTGCTGCTATGTACAACAACATGGGCTCCCTTTCCAAAGGTGAAGCCAATATGGGCGCAGTAGCCAGCATCTTTTTTAGCTCCTTGAACGCCGCGTCTGCCTGTGGGGTCCAGACGAACGTATCGGATTTTTTCATCAAGGCATAGAGGGGCAGAGCTTTTTCTCCCAACCTGCTTATGAACCGGCTTAGCGATGCCAAGCTTCCGGTAAACTTTTGCACATCTTTTAGATTGTGCGGTATGGTCATTCTTTCGATCGCCCGGATTTTTACCGGATTCACCTCTATTCCCCGGCTCGATACGAGGAAACCAAGCAACTTGCCGGCTGGGACACCAAAGGTGCATTTTGCCGGATTAAGTTTCATCCGGAACCTTCTTAAGTTGTCAAATGTTTGCCGGAGATCATCGATTAAGGTTTCTTTTTTCTTAGTTTTTATCACGACATCGTCTACATAGACTTGTACGTTTTTACCGATTTGATCATACAAACATTTTTGCATACAGCGCTGGTACGTTGCACCAGCGTTGCGCAAACCGAAAGGCATTGTGACATAGCAATAAGCCCCGTGTGGGGTGATAAACGCAGTCTTTATTTGGTCTTCCTTTTTCAAGGGAATTTGGTGGAAACCGGAGTAGGCATCCAGGAAAGACAACAGTTCACATCCAGCGGTGGAATCAATCACTTGATCGATCCGGGGTAACGGGAAAGGATCTTTTGGGCAAGCCTTGTTCAGGTTGGTGTAGTCGATGCACATGCGCCATACCTTTGGAGCTTTTGCTTCCAGGTTTTCTTCTTTCTTCTTTTCGACCATCACCGGATTGGCTAGCCATTCTGTGTGCAACACTTCTACAATGAAACCGGCAACCAACAGCTTTGTTACCTCCTCTCCGATGATCTTTCTTCTGTCTTCAGCGAACCGGCGCAGCGGCTGCCTTACCGGTTTAGCATCTTTTCGAACGTTTAAACAGTGCTCAGCCAGCTCCCTCGGAACACCCACCAAGTCATCAGTAGACCAGGCGAAGATATTCCGATTCTCACGGAGGAAGCTGGTGAGCGCACTTTCCTATGCCTCAGTGAGGCCTGCACCGATGCGAACGGTGCGCTCAGGGTAAGCCGGGTCCAGCACAATGTCTTTTGTTTCATTGGTTGGCTTGAATGCCGGTGTGCCCAAACTTCCACTCATTGCCGCTAAACTCAACTGTGAAGATTGAGCCAGCGCAACCGCGGTCTGCATTCTTTTCTTTTCCTCTGCAATCACCAGCGATTCGGCCAGATTTGATCCTGCGGAAGCGGTTTCCAGTGAGACCTTATAATTCCCCACCACAGTTAAGGGTCCACGAGGTGCTGGCATCTTCATCTTGAGATACGCCGTGTGAGTCGAGGCCATGAAAGCAACCAATGCCGGTCTCCCCAGCAGTGCATGGTAAGGACTATCTAGATCCACCACCTCGAACAGAAGGTTTTCCACCCGGCAATTATCACGTCCACCGAATGAAACATCCACCCGGACTTTTCCCATGGGCGAACAAGATAGCCCCGGAACGATTCCGTGGAAAGTTGTGTGCGTTGGCTGCAACATGTTCTCGGTTATTCCAAGTGTGTGCATGGTGTGCCGGTACATGATGTTTATGCTGCTCCCATTGTCTATCAGCACTTTGCTGAATTTGACTCGAGCGTTTGGCCCATGCATGATTGGGTCCACAACCAGAGCGTAACCACCCGGATTAGGCATTATTTTCGGGTGATCCTTGAGCGACCAGCTTATCTCTTGATCAGACCAAAGTATGTACTTTGGAACCGCCGGCATCACCGCGTTCACTTCCATGGAACGGCGCCGCAGGCTTTGCTTGTCTGTTGGCTCAGTAACGAACACAACACAGCACATATCCGGATCATGGTAAACATTCCGGCCCAAAGGTGCCGGCGGAGGTGGTTGGCCATTGGCGTCTCCCACCTGATGAACCTGTTGTGGTGGAGGCCTGTTTTGCTGAGGATGCACCGGTATAGCATTTGGTCCGGTAAGCGGGGGTGGTGGTAGTTTTCCGGCATCTTTTGCTGCACCTTGGCCCATTAACCTTCTGGTCCAAGTACAATCTTTTGTCAAATGATTCGCCGGCCTTCCGGGGTTTGGTGTGTGCCACCGGCATGGCTGGTCCATTGCGGATTCCATGGTGTACCTTTCCTCATTGTTTTGCCATGGTTTCTTCTCAACCCATTGTTTCTTAGGACCCGCCCATGGCTGCGATCCGGTTTTTTGCCTTTGGCTTCCGCTGGCGCTGGAATTTTCCTGCACCGCGGCTACTTGCTGTGGACCATACCTTCGATCCGGAAACTCTTCCCTTCGTTTGTTTTGCCGGTTGACCCGGTATGGCTCTTGGCGTTGTTGTGGTTGGTTTGTTTGCTCCGGCTCAGCTTGTACTGCCGGTTGCATTGGGTCTCCCAATGCGTAGCTATCTGCCACTCGTATCATCTCTGCCAACGTTGCCGGCATGTTCCGTTGCAACTTTTGCCACAACGGCGAACCTCTTCTGCACCCACTGCTAAACCAAGCTATGGCTTGTGCTTCTATCACCCCTTCACAGGAGTTCCTTGTGGTGTTCCACCGGGCCAGGTAATCCCGGTCTGTTTCATTCTGGCACTGTATGCACAGAGCGAGCTGCTGCGGCCTATTTGGCCTCCGGTAGGTACTGCTAAAATTGCTCACAAAAGCTTCCTCGAAGTCCAACCAGCCGTTTATGCTTCCGGCTGGCAAATTGTTCAGCCAGATTCTTGCCGGTCCCACCAGGAACGATGGTATGATTCTCACGGCCCAGCGGCGATTTCCTCCTCCGGCTACGGTTCCTCCGCCACCAGCGACATAGACCGCGGTGACATAATCTGCGAGCCAGTCTTCCGGCTTGGTGGTGCCATCGTATGTTTTTGTGTCACGCGGCAACTGGAAATTGCGAACTGGCGGTCCCTCTTTCATGATCCTTGGACCAAAACATTTTGGACCTGGAGGTCCTTCTTCCTCAATTATCTCAGACAGGTACACCCTGTCCAGACGGTGCCTCGCATCCCGTACTGGTAGGTGCCTTTCTCCCACGCGATCTCCCAACGGATTCCGGTATGCCATGGGTCTGTCAGCTGTTGAGTCAGCCTCATCATAAGGTTCCGGTACCGCGGCCCTTGCCTGCTGGTACCTTGGGGGAATCTCGTCTTCCTCTTCATATGCAGCCCTTGCCGCTTGATAATTTTTCCCGGTTTCATATTTACCGGCATGATTGTTTCCGGCATAGCCCCTTTTGGCGTAGCCTCGATCTGCCCCTTGGCTTTTCCTTCCAGCATCATATTGCCCGGCTTTTTGTTTTCCGGCAAGGACCGGATCATACACAGTCATCTGCTGCGCATTCACCTCTTTTTCCCTTCTTCTATCCGGATGAGGGGACGATGCTTGTCCCTGAGACTTGCTACCGGCATTCTTTGTCGAACGCGCGGACTTCGAAGCCACAACTTTGTTCAGCTTAGCCAGCTGCTCAGCATTTTGCTGCTCGATGGTTTCAAGCAGGTCCCGGACGCGCTCTTGCTGTTTTACTAGAGCGTCCCCGGAAAGCGATTCGCACAGCTCTACCGCAGCTTTTGCAGCTCTTATAGTTTTATCCAGGCTACTGTACTTGGGCTTTTCTATGATGCTTACAGATGCTGAGGCACTTTTGCCGGCTAGAATTTCTTTGCGCAGATCCTGATCTAGATTGCGAGCCTTAAGCCGGTTTTTCGGTACCCTAGCAGCATGCGCGCTAACAGAAGCAAAGCCATGGGCAGCATTATACTCACGTAGGGTTAGGTTCAGCTCGCGCTGCGCCCGGATGATGTCCTTGCCGTTCTCGAGCAGCTTCTGGCGTTGCGCCTCCAGTTCCGCTTGCGCTGCTGCCGGGTCGATGTTCTGTGCGATGGGGGTGGCGAGGACATCATGGCCGCTTGGAGTGGTGCCTCCGGTAGCGTTGAAGATGCTCCCGCAACGCCAGGGTCGCGCTCCAGTGGTGGCTTGGCTGCGCGGGTTGAAACCGCACGCCCAGCACCTTCTTCCACAGCTTCTTTGCCGGCGACGACCGCGCCTGCCCTCATCACCTCCACGCTGCCAGGAGCACGGCCAGCATGTAGCCATCTTGGCGGATCCGGCGCCACCAGCACCGGCGAGAGGCGCTGGCGCACAGGGACGGTGCCGAAGTAGATGCGGTGGCTGCCGAACTCGATGATGCGGCCGTTCTTGGGGAAGATGCCGCCGTTGGCGAAGCAGCCCGTGTTGTCGTTGATGAAGTCCATGTCGTAGAAACGCTGCACCAGCGCGGACACCGTTCGCTGGCCGGCGGCGTCAAGGATGCCCGCCCGAATGTGAACTCCATCAAGCGCCACTTTCTGCCCCACGGTGGGCGCCAACTGTCGTCGTGGCGAACGAGCAGATGCCATGGGATGGCTTAAGTTGGGGCCGAATGGACGCTAGAGGATTCGGGGGAGGGTTTGCGATTAGATGGGATGAACCTCCGGTTGCTTTCCTCAGGAACACGGCACGAGGCAGGTAAACAAGAAGAAAGACAAGAGGAAGAACTCTGCTCTAGATCGCTTGCTTCATTGATCTCAACATGTTTACAGGTTTTTGTGGATAGAAGGTTCCTCTTCTAATCTTCTCTATCGTAACGCAACACCGCGCCCGTAAGAGGCTATGCCCCCTCTCCTTATATAGGGGAGAGGGTGGCTTACAGTGCAAGAAACCCTAATGGCATCTTTGACTGGACAAACTACTTTACAAAGCTACTTTAATCATGGATGACGCCGGGGTCTTCTTTAATCAGGGACGCTGACGTCCTCCGGCTCCTTTCAGCGTCACCCTTCTCTTTGGCGCCAGGGCTCCGATTAAAGTCACTTTGCTTAGCTCATCCTTGTCTTCTAGCTCCAGAGAGAATCTTTGACCAGCTGTGCCGACACGCTCTCCTCCCGGTATCTTCTTTATCCGGTTCCGGTATACCCCTCTTGGGGATACTCGCTTAGCTTTACTTAGCCAAATATGCAACTTTGTCCTCCGGTAAGAATATTAAACCGGTATCTTGATGGCCCAAACCATCCGGTTTGGCATACCTTTGGCATACCGGGGGTTGCTGACGTGGGAGTTGACGTGGGATCAACGTCGCCAGAAAGTAGCTTCCTTGTAATGGTAAAGCACTCGTCCGTTGGGAACCCCAAGAGGAAGGTATGATGTGTACAGCAGCAAGTTTTCCCTCAGTAAGAAACCAAGGTTTATCGAACCAGTAGGAGTCAAGAAGCACGTTGAAGGTTGATGGTGACGGAGTGTAGTGCGGCGCAACACCAGGGATTCTGGCGCCAACGTGGAACCTGCACAACACAACCAAAGTACTTTGTCCCAACGAAACAGTGAGGTTGTCAATCTCACCGGCTTGCTGTAACAAAGGATTAGATGTATAGTGTGGATGATGATTGTTTGCAGAGAACAGTAAAACAAGTATTGCGATGAGATTGTATTCGATGTAAAAGAATGGACCGGGGTCCACAGTTCACTAGAGGTGTCTCTCCCATAAGATAAATAGCATGTTGGGTGAACAAATTACAGTTGGGCAATTGACAAATAGAGAGGGCATGACAATGCACATACATGATATGATGAATATTGTGAGATTCAATTGGGCATTACGACAAAGTACATAGACCGCTATCCAGCATGCATCTATGCCTAAAAAGTCCACTTTCAGGTTATCATCCGAACCCCTTCCGGTATTAAGTTGCAAGCAACAGACAATTGCATTAAGTATGGTGCGTAATGTAATCAATAACTATATCCTCGAACATAGCATCAATGTTTTATCCCTAGTGGCAACATCACATCCACAACCTTAGAACTTTCTCACATCCTTTGTCCCAGATTTAATGGAGGCATGAACCCACTATCGAGCATAAATACTCCCTCTTGGAGTTACTAGCAAAAACTTGGCCAGAGCCTCTACTAACAACGGAGAGCATGCAAGATCATAAACAACACATAGGTAATAGATTGATAATCAACATAACATAGTATTCTCTATCCATCGGATCCCAACAAACACAACATATAGCATTACAGATAGATGATCTTGATCATGTTAGGCAGCTCACAAGATCCGGCAATGAAGCACATGAGGAGAAGACAACCATCTAGCTACTGCTATGGACCCATAGTCCAGGGGTGAACTACTCACTCATCAATCCGGAGGCGACCATGGCGGTGTAGAGTCCTCCGGGAGATGAATCCCCTCTCCGGCAGGGTGCCGGAGGCGATCTCCTGAATCCCCCGAGATGGGATTGGCGGCGGCGGCGTCTCAGTAAGGTTTTCCGTATCGTGGCTCTCGGTACTGGGGGTTTCGCGATGGAGGCTTTAAGTAGGCGGAAGGGCAACGCGGGGGGCCACACGAGGGGCCCACACACTAGGTCGACGCGGCCAGGGGCTGGGCCACGCCGCCCTGTGGTGTGGCCACCTCGTGGCCCCACTTCCTTTCCCCCTCGGTCTTCTGGAAGCTTCGTGCAAAAATAGGACCCTGGGCTTTGATTTCGTCCAATTCTGAGAATATTTCCTTACTAGGATTTCTGAAACCAAAAACAGCAGAAAATAGCAACTAGCGCTTCGGCATCTCGTTAATAGGTTAGTGCCGGAAAATGCATAATAATGACATATAATGTGTATAAAACATGTGAGTATCATCATAAAAGTAGCATGGAACATAAGAAATTATAGATACGTTTGAGACGTATCAAGCATCCCCAAGCTTAGTTCCTACTCGTCCCGAGTAGGTAAACGATAACAAAGATAATTTCTTAGTGACAATGCTACCAACATAATCTTGATCAATACTATTGTAAGCACATGTAATGAATGCAGCGATTTGAAACAATGGTAAATGACATGAGTAAACAATTGAATCATAAAGCAAAGACTTTTCATGAATAGTACTTAAAGACAAGCATCAATAAGTCTTGCATAAGAGTTAACTCATAAAGCAATAATTCAAAGTAAAGGTATTGAAGCAACACAAAGGAAGATAAAGTTTCAGCGGTTGCTTTCAACTTGTAACATGTATATCTCATAGATATTGTCAATGTAAAGTAATATAACAAGTGCAATATGCAAGTATGTAGGAATCAATGCACAGTTCACACAAGTGTTTGCTTCTTGAGGTGGAGAGAAATAGGTGAACTGACTCAACATAAAAGTAAAAGAATGGCCCTTCGCAGAGGGAAGCATTGATTGCTATATTTGTGCTAGAGCTTTGGTTTTGAAAACAAGAAACAATTTTGTCAACGGTAGTAATAAAGCATATGTATCATGTAAATTATATCCTACAAGTTGCAAGCCTCATGCATAGTATACTAATAGTGCCCGCACCTTGTCCTAATTATCTTGGACTACCGGGATTATCGCAATGCACATGTTTTAACCAAGTGTCACAAAGGGGTACCTCTATGCCGCCTGTACAAAGGTCTAAGGAGAAAGCTCGCATTGGATTTCTCGCTATTGATTATTCTCAACTTAGACATCCATACCGGGACAACATAGACAACAGATAATGGACTCCTCTTTTATGCATAAGCATGTAGCAACAATTATTTTTCTCATATGAGATTGAGGATATATGTCCAAAACTGAAACTTCCACCATGGATCATGGCTTTAGTTAGCGGCCCAATGTTCTTCTCTAACAATATGCATGCTCTAACCATAAGGTGGTAGATCGCTCTTACTTCAGACAAGACGAACATGCATAGCAACTCACATGATATTCAACAAAGAGTAGTTGATGGCGTCCCCAGGAATATGGTTATCGCACAACAAGCAACTTAATAAGAGATAAAGTGCATAAGTACATATTCAATACCACAATAGTTTTTAAGCTATTTGTCCCATGAGCTATATATTGTAAAGGTAAAGAATGGAAATTTTAAAGGTAGCACTCAAGCAATTTACTTTGGAATGGCGGAGAAATACCATGTGGTAGGTAGGTATGGTGGACACAAATGGCATAGTGGTTGGCTCAAGGATTTTGGATGCATGAGAAGTATTCCCTCTCGATACATGGTTTAGGCTAGCAAGGTTATTTGAAACAAACATAAGGATGAACCGGTACAGCAAAACTCACATAAAAGACATATTGTAAACATTATAAGACTATATACCGTCTTCCTTGTTGTTCAAACTCAATACTAGAAATTATCTAGACCTTAGAGAAACCAAACATGCAAATCAGATTTTAGCATGCTCTATGTATTTCTTCATTAATAAGTGCAAAGTATATGATGCAAGAGCTTAAACATGAGCACAACAATTGCCAAGTATCACATTATTCAAGATATTATACCAATTACCACATATATCATTTTCCAATTCCAACCATATAACAATTTAACGAAGAAGAAACTTTCGCCATGAATACTATGAGTAAAGCCTGAGGACATATTTGTCCATATGCAACAGCGGAGCGTGTCTCTCTCCCACACAATGAATGCTAGGATCCATTTTGTTCAAACAAAAACAAAAACAAACCGACGCTCCAAGTAAAGTACATAAGATGTGATGGAATAAAAATATAGTTTCAGGGGAGGAACCTGATAATGTTGTCGATGAAGAAGGGGATGCCTTGGGCATCCCCAAGCTTAGACGCTTGAGTCTTCTTGATGTATGCACGGGTGAACCACCGGGGCATCCCCAAGCTTAGAGCTTTCACTCTCCTTGATCATAGTGTATATCATCCTCCTCTCTTGATCCTTGAAAACTTCCTCCACACCAAACTCGAAACAAACTCATTAGAGGATTAGTGCATAATCAAAATTCACATATTCAGAGGTGAAACAATCATTCTTTATACTTCTGGACATTGCACAAAGCTACTGAAAGTCAATGGAACAAAGAAATCCATCTAACATAGCAAAACAGGCAATGCAAAATAAAAGGCAGAATCTGTCAAAACAGAACAGTTCGTAAAGACGAATTTTTAACAGGCACCAGACTTGCTCAGATGAGAAAACTTAAAACTAATGAAAGTTGTGTACATATCTGGGGATCACGCACGTAAATTGGCATAATTTTCTGAGTTACCTACAGAGAATTTTACCCAGATTCGTGACAGCAAAGAAAACTGTTTCTGCGCAGTAATCCAAATCTAGTATCTTACTTCTATTAGAGACTTTACTTGGCACAACAATGCAATAAAACTAAGATAAGGAGAGGTTGCTACAGTAGTAAACAACTTCCAAGACTCAAATATAGAACAAAATTACTGTAGTAAAAACATGGGTTGTCTCCCATAAGCGCTTTTCTTTAACGCCTTTCAGCTAGGCGCAGAAAGTGTGTATCAAGTATTATCAAGAGATGGTGCATTGATATCATTAGCTCCCCCATCTGTAGTGGTACTAAGGGCTTTGTCAATTTTAGGCCTATAATAATATATTTTTGGTTTAGGCACCTTAGAGACATACATAAACTTTTGCTCCTTACCCACATAAGCTTTCTCCTTATACTTAAGAGAAGAAAAAGTTGAACCCAAGGTTCCCATAGCTTCTTCAAGTTCACCAATCCTATTGATTTGATTATCATGGACAACACAAGTTCCTAGAACACTAATTCTTTCATCAATTCCTCCTAAGGATTTATCAAGTTCATCAGTTTTATCAAGCAACATTTCCAATTTAGTTTCAACGCTTGGAAATTTTTTCTCTATGGTTTCCAATTTTTTCATAACGTCCTCAAGAGAGATTTCGCTTTTAGTTTCATTAACAGGTGGTATTCCAACTAGACTCTCAATGATGCAACTAGCTTCTAAAGCAGGAGTACCTAGGAAATTACCCCCCGAAAGAGTATCAAGAACATACCTATTCCAACTAGATATACCAACATAAAAGTTCCTAAGTAGGATAATAGTGGAGTGTTTCTTAGTGCACCTATGATGAGCATCACTAATTCTATACCAAGCATCTTTTAAACTTTCTCCACCTTGTTGTTTAAAAGAACGAACTTCAACTTCAGGATTACTCATTTTAGCAGCAGTAAATAAAGTAAACTAGATAAAGTAAATGCAAGTAACTAATTTTTTTGTGTTTTTGATATAGCAAACAAGATAGTAAATAAAATAAAGCAAGAAAAAAACAAAGTAAAGAGGTTGCGATGTGGAGACTCCCCTTGCAGCGTGTCTTGATCTCCACGGCAACGGCGCCAGAAAAAGAGCTGCTGACGTGGGAGTTGACGTGGGATCAACGTCGCCAGAAAGTAGCTTCCTTGTAACGGTAAAGCACTCGTCCGTTGGGAACCCCAAGAGGAAGGTATGATGTGTACAGCAGCAAGTTTTCCCTCAGTAAGAAACCAAGGTTTATCGAACCAGTAGGAGTCAAGAAGCACGTTGAAGGTTGATGGTGACGGAGTGTAGTGCGGCGCAACACCAGGGATTCCGGCGCCAACGTGGAACCTGCATAACACAACCAAAGTACTTTGTCCCAACGAAACAGTGAGGTTGTCAATCTCACCGGCTTGCTGTAACAAAGGATTAGATGTATAGTGTGGATGATGATTGTTTGCGGAGAACAGTAAAACAAGTATTGCAGTAGATTGTATTCGATGTAAAAGAATGGACCGGGGTCCACAGTTCACTAGAGGTGTCTCTCCCATAAGATAAATAGCATGTTGGGTGAACAAATTACAGTTGGGCAATTGACAAATAGAGAGGGCATGACAATGCACATACATGATATGATGAATATTGTGAGATTCAATTGGGCATTACGACAAAGTACATAGACCGCTATCCAGCATGCATCTATGCCTAAAAAGTCCACTTTCAGGTTATCATCCGAACCCCTTCCGGTATTAAGTTGCAAGCAACAGACAATTGCATTAAGTATGGTGCGTAATGTAATCAATAACTATATCCTCGAACATAGCATCAATGTTTTATCCCTAGTGGCAACAACACATCCACAACCTTAGAACTTTCTGTCACTGTCCCAGATTTAATGGAGGCATGAACCCACTATCGAGCATAAATACTCCCTCTTGGAGTTACTAGCAATAACTTGGCCAGAGCCTCTACTAACAACGGAGAGCATGCAAGATCATAAACAACACATAGATAATAGATTGATAATCAACATAACATAGTATTCTCTATCCATCGGATCCCAACAAACACAAAATATAGCATTACAGATAGATGATCTTGATCATGTTAGGCAGCTCACAAGATCCGACAATGAAGCACATGAGGAGAAGACAACCATCTAGCTACTGCTATGGACCCATAGTCCAGGGGTGAACTACTCACTCATCAATCCGGAGGCGACCATGGCGGTGTAGAGTCCTCCGGGAGATGAATCCCCTCTCCGGCAGGGTGCCAGAGGCGATCTCCTGAATCCCCCGAGATGGGATTGGCGGCGGCGGCGTCTCAGTAAGGTTTTCCGTATCGTGGCTCTCGGTACTGGGGGTTTCGCGACGGAGGCTTTAAGTGGGCGGAAGGGCAACGCGGGGGGCCACACGAGGGGCCCACACACTAGGTCGGCGCGACCAGGGGCTGGGCCGCGCCGCCCTGTGGTGTGGCCACCTCGTGGCCCCACTTCCTTTCCCCCTCGGTCTTCTGGAAGCTTCGTGCAAAAATAGGACCCTGGGCTTTGATTTCGTCCAATTCCGAGAATAATTCCCTACTAGGATTTCTGAAACCAAAAATAGCAGAAAACAGCAACTGGCTCTTCGGCATCTCGTTAATAGGTTAGTGCCGGAAAATGCATAATAATGACATATAATGTGTATAAAACATGTGAGTATCATCATAAAAGTAGCATGGAACATAAGAAATTATAGATACATTTGAGATGTATCAAGGGTCATCCCCCCAACAGGGGAAGATTTGGGGGGTAGGCGAGTGAGGTGAATGCGGTCCAGACGCGGTAGTTCGGCGATAAATAGTGGTAGGCGCGCGTGAAACCAAGGCGACGACATTAACTCGCCGCGTGGAAGCTACGCGGCCGGCGAATGCTGGCCGGCGGCAGGCTTTTACAGCGCGCAGAAGACGATGCGATGAGGACGACGATCAGTGCCTCTCGCCGACAAGTTGGGACCACCAGACGCGCGGGAAGTTTCCTCGGTGTTTCCCGCGCTTTCGTTTCGTCCGGACTCCCCGAGCGCTCCCCGGGGGGCGGGGATGGCGTGGGATCGCCGGATGAATTTAGGCCCAAATCCGTGTTGGAGATATGCCCAAGAGGCAATAATAAAATGGTTATTATAATATATCTTTGAGTTTATGATAATGTTTACATACCATGCTATAATTGTATTAACCGAAACATTGATACATGTGTGTTATGTGAACAACAAGGAGTCCCTAGTAAGCCTCTTGTATAACTAGCTTGTTGATTAATAGATGATCATCGGTTCATGATCATGAACATTAGATGTTATTAATAACAAGGTTATGTCATTATGTGAATGATATAATGGACACACCCAATTAAGCGTAGCATAAGATCACGTCATTAAGTTATTTGCTATAAGCTTTCGATACATTGTTACCTAGTCCTTATGACCATGAGATCATGTAAATCACTTATACCGGAAAGGTACTTTGATTACATCAAATGCCACTGCGTAAATGGGTGGTTATAAAGGTGGGATTAAGTATCCGGAAAGTATGAGTTGAGGCATATGGATCAACAGTGGGATTTGTCCATCCCGATGACGGATAGATGTAATCTGGGCCCTCTCGGTGGAATGTCATCTAATGTCTTGCAAGCATATGAATAAGTTCATAAGAGACCACATACCACGGTACAAGTAAAGAGTACTTGTCAGGAGAGGAGGTTGAACAAGGTATAGAGTGATACCGATGATCAAACCTCGGACAAGTAAAATATCGCGTGACAAAGGGAATTGGTATCGTATGTGAATGGTTCATTCGATCACTAAATTCATTGTTGAATATGTGGGAGCCATTATGGATCTCCAGATCCCGCTATTGGTTATTGGTCAGAGAGAGGTCTCAACCATGTCTACATAGTTCGCGAACCGTAGGGTGACACACTTAAGGTTTGATGTCGTTTAAGTAGATATGGAATATGGAATGGAGTTCGAAGTTTTGTTCGGAGTCTCGGATGGGATCCAGGACATCACGAGGAGTTCCCGAATGGTCCGGAGAATAAGATTCATATATAGGAAGTCACTTTCCAAGTTTGGAAATGATCCGGTGCATTTATGGAAGGTGGTTTCTAGAAATTATCCGGAATAAATCACTATGGAAGGAGGAGTCCCGAAGGGACTCCACAAACCCTAACCAGCCAACCAAGTGGGAGGGTGGAGTCCATGGTGGACTCCACCTCCTTGGCCGGCCAACCCACCTAAGGGAAAGGTGGGAGTCCCACCTTGGGTAGGACTCCCTCCTTGAGTAGGTTTCCCACTTTTGGGAGGTTTTGTTGTTGGGGTCTTATTCGAAGACTTGGACTACAACTCTTGGGGACTTCCACCTATATAATGAGGATCCAAGGGGAGGGGCCGGCCACACCAAGCCACTCTTGGCCGCAGCCCCCAAGTGGCCGGCGCCCAAGCCCCCCTCTCCCCAAACCCTAGCCTCTCCTCCTCCACATAAATACTCCCGCAGCGCTTAGGCGAAGCCCTGCCGGAGTTCTCCACCACCACCGTCACCATGCCGTCGTGCTGCCGGGATTCCGAGGAGGATCTACTACTTCCGCTGCCCACTGGAACGGGGAGAAGGACGTCGTCTTCATCAACACCGAACGTGTGACCGAGTACGGAGGTGCTGCCTGATTGTGGCGCCGTGATCAAGATCTTCTACGCGCTTTTGCAAGCGGCAAGTGATCGTCTACCGCAGCAACAAGAGCCTCATCTTGTAGGCTTTGGAACTCTTCAAGGGTGACTCGATCATCCCCTCGTTGCTCCCGTCTTCTAGATTGCATCTTGGCTTGGATTGCGTTCTCGCGGTAGGAAATTTTTTGTTTTCTATGCTACGAATCCCATCAGTGGTATCAGAGCCGTGTCTATGCATAGATGGTTGCACGAGTAGAACACAATTGTTTTGTGGGCGTTGATGCTTTGTTGTCTTTAGTTCGAGTACTTTGCATCTTTGTGGCATGGTGGGATGAAGCGGCTCGGGCTAACTTTACATGACCGCGTTCATGAGACTTGCTCCACGTTCGACATGCAACTTGTATTGCATAAGTGGCTTTGCGGGTGTCTGTCTCTCCCACCATAGTGAAGATTCAATTTACTCTTTCTATTGACAACACTAGTATCACCGTTGTGGTTCATGTTCGTAGGTAGATTGGATCTTACTCGAAAACCCTAAACCACGTAAAATATGCAAACCAAATTAGAGACGTCTAACTTGTTTTTGCAGGGTTTGGTGATGTGATATGGCCATGATGTGATGATGAATATGTATGAGATGATCATTATTGTATTGTGGCAACCGGCAGGAGCCTTATGGTTGTCTTTAAATTTCATGTTGAGTAGTATTTCAAAGTAGTTGTAATAGTTGCTACATGAGGTGAACAACCATGAAGACGGCGCCATGGACCTTGACGCTTCTGACGATGATGGAGATCATGCCCGTTGATGATGGAGATCATGTCCGTGCTTTGGAGATGAAGATCGAAGGCGCAAAGACTAAAGGGCCATATCATATCACATATGAATTGCATGTGATGTTAATCCTTTATGCATCTTATTTTGCTTAGATCGCGACGGTAGCATTATAAGATGATCCCTCACATTAATATCAAGATAATAAAGTGTTCTCCCCTCGTATGCACCGTTGCAACATTTCGTTGTTTCGAAGCATCTCGTGATGATCGGATGTGATAGACTCAACGTTCACAAACAACGGGTGTAAGCCATGTTGCACACGCGGAATACTTGGGTTTGCTTGACGAGCCTAGCATGTACAGACATGGCCTCGGGACAACGGAAACCGAAAGGTTGAACACGAATCATATGGATGATATGATCAACATGTTGATGTTCACCATTGAAGCTACATCATCTCACGTGATGATCGGTTTTGGTGTAGTGGATTTGGATCGTGTACCACTTAACAACTATGAGGGATGTTGTATTAAGTGGGAGTTCATTAGTAATTAGATTAAAACATGAACTAATTATCATAAACATAGTCTAAGTAGTATTTTGAATTAATTTTGTAGTATTGGCATTCGTTTCCTACCATGCGCTAGTCTTATAATTGAGATAGAAATACTGTTAATATCTGATAAGAAACTTTACGGACTGGTACCGTATTGTTAAAGAATCAAGAAATGATTAAGTCCTATTGCAAACTTTTAGTAAACCTCACATTATTGATTCAAAGAGCTATGGTTTCAATTAGTACCTAAAGTTATCTTGCCTCCGTGAAACTTGAAGTTCAAATCTGTTTGAAAAGTAAGGAGCTGAAAATTTAGATTTCAGAAATAATCAAGGTATGAGATATATGAGATATCTAAGACCTTATTACAAGATGATAGAATATATTTTGGTGAGACTACATAAACTCATAAGTTTTATGGGAATGTACGAAGGTTGAAGACGCAAGGCGTCCCAATCCTCCAACTATTGGGGCATTAACGATATTCGCATATCCATGAAGTTATCGTCCTTAGTATGCACCGTTGCTAAGACTCGTCGTTTCGAAGCATCACGTGATGATCGGGTGTTATAGATTCTACGTGTGCATACAACGGGTGCAAGCCAGATTTGCACATGCGAATACTGAGGTTAAACTTTACGAGCCTAGCATGTACAGACATGGTCTCGGAAAGTCATCATGAAATGATGGATAAAATTATGAGTGAAATTGTTCATCATATTACAAAGTTACTAATAGTGAAATCTGAAACACTTGTCATATGATGATCAACTTGAAAGTAAGAACCTCAAGGTTATTGGTATTTGACCAACAAACCTAGAAGTTATTAAAAGGTGAAGTGTTTTCTGAGAATGAGGAAAGCTAAAAGAGAAACTACAAAAGATATTTTGGCAGAAAGAAAGAAAAGACTAGAAAGTCTAGCTCAGGTGTATATAAAAGATATACATGTTATGGTTGTATTCCTAGTTAAGTCACACAATGAAATTCTTGTGTATTAGTACCATATTGGTTGGTATGAAGTGTCATACAAAACAACGCAATACAAGAATACAATGGCCTAAGTGACTGATAAGGAATATGGTAATAATGCACGTCTGGAACATAATGAAGTGTTGTTATGTTTATCGTTGGCATTCTACCTAGCCCTTAGAATTTATAATAAAGAACTTAATAATTGTTATTTTGCTCTGGTCAAATGAAAACAATGAGTTGTTCAAATTATGACATTACTCCGTGCACAATGGATAAGTTATTATATATCTTAATGGTGAAACACACATACATAAACACTGACGCTAAAATGATTTGAATTCCACTTATTTGTGGAACCGCCATTTAGGTCATGTTAGAAAGGAATGCATGAAGGAACTCCATGTAAATGGATTTTTGGTGTCATTTGATTTTTTGAATCATTTGGCGCTTGCAAATCTTTTCTAAAAGAGAATGACTAAAATACCGTTCATAGGCCAAGAGTTGAACGGGCAACTAACTTAGTGAAAACATACATGATGATATATGTGGTTCACTGGGCATAGTTGTGTGCGGGAGATTCTTCTACTTCATGAAAACTTCTAACAATGAATTGAGTATATATATGTGGATATATTCGATAAGGAAGAAGTTTGAAACATTTGAATGGATTCAAATAAATTTCTGCATGAAGTGGAAATCATCGTAATAGAAAAGTCAAATATCTATGATTGGATCATAGTGGAAATATTTGAATTACTAGTTTTAGCGAACATCTAAGAGAGTTATGAAATTGTTCTACAACTCACATTTCTTGGAGTATCATAGTGATGATGAAGTATCCGAGAGATGTATCCAAACCTTGTTGGGTTAATGATGAGATAAAATATTAATGCCATTATAATTTTTGTGGATTATGCTTTAGTGACTACCGCTTTTACACTAAATAGAGCATCATCATGATCCGTTGAAATGACACCATACAAGTTATGGCATGGGTATAAACCCTAATAGTCCTTTCTTTAAATTTTGGTCTAAGATTTTTCAACCAAAATCGGATGAATATCTTTGTTGGTTATCCCAAAGAATTGATTGGGAATTCTTTCCACTATGAAGTAAAAGACAAAAGTGTTTGTCAATGTTACTTGCTTATTTCCAAGAAATTGTTTTCTAGCGAAGTTTTTGAGTGGGAGAACAATAGAACTTGATAAGGTTTATGAACCTGAGCATAATGATCAGAGTAGCGCAGCATCAGGAATTGGTTCCGGAAGCGGCCACGACGATCATGGCTCCCATGACTACAAAGTGTTTTAGCCATGGAGATCGAAGTACATATTGAACCTTGTAGGTATGGTTTACTTTGTGATCAAATAAATGATTTGTGGACAAAGGATTGATTTTGAACAATGATAAACCAACTACAAACAAAGAAGTTATGATGGGCCACGACTCAGATTAAAATGGCTATGCGCCATGAAATCCAAGATAGATGAATACTTTTTGAAAGTAAATGGATCTATAAAATTGATGGACTTGGATGGAATATCCTTGAAGAGTTGTCTACGATAAGATTAGATCTTCGGTAGCAATGCTTATAGTCTATGTGGATTATTCTAGTAATCACTACATATTTCTTTTATAAGATATGCTAGTAGGATGGCAAAATACATTACTTATCAGAAGTATGTATTAAAGGTGTATACAAGATACAACCAAAAGTTTTGCTAGTCCGTGGAATACTAGATAGATATACAAACTTCAATTGGATGAAGTAAGTATCACGGAGTTGGAATCTTCACCAGATGAAATAGTCAAAGAGTTTTTTATTTCATCAGAGACGATGAAGAGGCTTGCATTTGCAAGAAATTAAGTGGGAGCGTTGAGACATATTTATAATACTTATGTAGATGACATATAGTTGGTTATAAATGATGTAATTATATACTTGATTAAAAAGGTTTCATTGAGAAATTAACTTCAATGAAAGGATATAGACTGAAACAAATTTTGTGTCAAGATCTATGAAGATAGATTGAAACACATAATATGTTTAAGTCAAAGTACATAGAATGGATATTGAAATAGTTCAATATAGAAATATTAAGAAAATGTTCTTGTCATGTGAAGTTTTAACAAGACTTAAGTGTATCTGACACTCGATGAGTAAAAACACATGAGTGATTTTAGATCACGAAGAATATGTACAAAATCAGATGTCCTATGCTCTAAAAGAGTTAGGAGCATATACCAGAATGATTCATATGATGATCATTGAAAAACAGTAAAGAATATTCTTGAGTACTTAAGAAGAACCAAGGATATATATATAGTTTTGTATGGAGAAATGACAAACAAATCACTGTAAGGTGTTGCACCGATATTTGTTTTGTCACATATGAAAATTAAATTTCAATCTCAAATTAGACTAAGTGTTGTTTAAAAGGTAGCACAATGAGATAGAAGTTGTCTATGTTAGATTTAGATGAGTTCTAAATGTTGTGACGGATTCTACAAACGAAGGCAGATTATGTCATTGTTTTGACAATGACTGAGGATGTTAAAGTCAAGAAGTTCTTTGAGAACTTGGTGTAGTTCCGATAGTGTCAGAACTTTGAAGCTGTATTGTGTGTGACAATATTAGTGACTTATTTCAGACCAAGGAATTAAGGTTCCACCAGAAGACCAAACATATTTAAATGCCGACTCATTTGGAAAATGAGTGATGCATGAAGACGCAAATGAATTGCAAAATACATACGGTTCTGAGCATGTCAGGTCCGTTGACTAAAACCTTTCTCGTGAGCAAAACATGATAAAGCACCGGAAGGCCAAGGTGTTATATCTTTACAAATGTAAACTAGATTATTGACTCTAGTGCAAGTGGGAGACTGTTCGAGATATGCCCAAGAGGCAATAATAAAATGGTTATTATAATATATCTTTGAGTTTATGATAATGTTTACATACCATGCTATAATTGTATTAACCGAAACATTGATACATGTGTGTTATGTGAACAACAAGGAGTCCCTAGTAAGCCTCTTGTATAACTAGCTTGTTGATTAATAGATGATCATCGTTTCATGATCATGAACATTAGATGTTATTAATAACAAGGTTATGTCATTATGTGAATGATATAATGGACACACCCAATTAAGCGTAGCATAAGATCACGTCATTAAGTTATTTGCTATAAGCTTTTGATACATAGTCACCTAGTCCTTATGACCATGAGATCATGTAAATCACTTATACCGGAAAGGTACTTTGATTACATCAAATGCCACTGCGTAAATGGGTGGTTATAAAGGTGGGATTAAGTATCCGGAAAGTATGAGTTGAGGCATATGGATCAACAGTGGGATTTGTCCATCCCGATGACGGATAGATATACTCTGGGCCCTCTCGGTGGAATGTCGTCTAATGTCTTGCAAGCATATGAATAAGTTCATAAGAGACCACATACCACGGTATGAGTAAAGAGTACTTGTCAGGAGACGAGGTTGAACAAGGTATAGAGTGATACCGATGATCAAACCTCGGACAAGTAAAATATCGCGTGACAAAGGGAATTGGTATCGTATGTGAATGGTTCATTCGATCACTAAAGTCATCGTTGAATATGTGGGAGCCATTATGGATCTCCAGATCCCGCTATTGGTTATTGGTCAGAGAGAGGTCTCAACCATGTCTACATAGTTCGCAAACCGTAGGGTGACACACTTAAGGTTTGATGTCGTTTAAGTAGATATGGAATATGGAATGGAGTTCGAAGTTTTGTTTGGAGTCTCGGATGGGATCCAGGACATCACGAGGAGTTCCGGAATGGTCCGGAGAATAAGATTCATATATAGGAAGTCACTTTCCAAGTTTGGAAATGATCCGGTGCATTTATGGAAGGTGGTTTCTAGAAATTATCCGGAATAAATCACTATGGAAGGAGGAGTCCCGAAGGGACTCCACAAACCCTAACCAGCCAACCAAGTGGGAGGGTGGAGTCCATGGTGGACTCCACCTCCTTGGCCGGCCAACCCACCTAAGGGAAAGGTGGGAGTCCCACCTTGGGTAGGACTCCCTCCTTGAGTAGGTTTCCCACTTTTGGGAGGTTTTGTTGTTGGGGTCTTATTCGAAGACTTGGACTACAACTCTTGGGGACTTCCACCTATATAATGAGTAGCCAAGGGGATGGGCCGGCCACACCAAGCCACTCTTGGCCGCAGCCCCCAAGTGGCCGGCGCCCAAGCCCCCCTCTCCCCAAACCCTAGCCTCTCCTCCTCCAGATAAATACTCCCGCAGCGCTTAGGCGAAGCCCTGCCGGAGTTCTCCACCACCACCGTCACCACGCCGTCGTGCTGCCGGGATTCCGAGGAGGATCTACTACTTCCGCTGCCCGCTGGAACGGGGAGAAGGACGTCGTCTTCATCAACACTGAACGTGTGACCGAGTACGGAGGTGCTGCCCGATTGTGGCGCCGTGATCAAGATCTTCTACGCGCTTTTGCAAGCGGCAAGTGATCGTCTACCGCAGCAACAAGAGCCTCATCTTGTAGGCTTTGGAACTCTTCAAGGGTGAGACTCGATCATCCCCTCGTTGCTCCCGTCTTCTAGATTGCATCTTGGCTTGGATTGCGTTCTCGCGGTAGGAAATTTTTTGTTTTCTATGCTACGAATCCCATCAATCCGGACGAAAACGAGGAACCGGGGCGCGACTGGGCCTAATTTCGCCGTCCGGATGGGAAAAACGTCCCTCGGGGGCCTCGTCGGGGAGACGAGTGGAGATGCTCTAATACATGTCTGCACATTTGGATAATTTGCATTGAAGATATCATCATTTCTTTGGTCCCAAATGCTCCAGCAGCCAGCTATCATGACTTCCATGAAGAAATCCAAGGATATTCTTTGATGTGCTTCATCTATCATCTGATATAGGCTCATATCCACATTCCACTCCAAACCAAGTGCCCACCAGAAGCTCTGACTGAATGTACATTCAAAGAATAAGTGCATATTTATGTCTTCTGGGCAAACCTCACAGAGTACACAATCAGAGAATTCCACATGAAAATTCTTGTGCTTCATCATCTCCTTAGTATTTAATCTACCATTTAATAGCAGCCAGAAGAAGAATTTATGCCTAGGAATACTACAACTTTTCCAAATTGCTGCTATACTATTTGGTGTTTCATGGTTACCAATTAGTTCCATGTACACTTTCTTTGCGGAGTATGAACTGCCCCTGCTGAATGACCAAATATCATGATTCTCTCTGATTTCCAGATCTAAGAATTCATGTTCCAAATTGTGAAGTTCCTCATGAGCAGTAGAACTTAGAGGTAGATGAAACATATCATATATATTTTCATTGTATATCTCCATAGCCTTGTCAATGTTGATGTTCTGGTTTTTGGCAAATGAGTGCAAGTGAGGATATATATCATGTCTGATGGAGCTGTTCCAGTTATCTTTCGAAAGGATTACTGATTTTCCACTTTGAATGTCCACTGTTGTCAATTCTTTATATTTGTCCTGTAAAGTCAAGCAGTCTCTCCACCAAAATGATGTCTTTGGATTAATAGTCTGAGGGGTGCCTCTGTTCACATACTAAGCTTTCCATATTAAATTAACCTAGGGTATATCTTCATGATTATAAAATTTGTGCAAATTCTTCATAAGCAGAGCTTGATTTTGTAGTATGAGATTCAATATTCCTAACCTCCCCTGATCCTTTGGTCTGCACATCATTTCCTAGCTTGCCAGGCACTTTCCTTGTATTTTATTTTCTCTGTCAGACCATAGAAATTGTCTTCCACTTTTTTCAAAATGGACAAAAATAGTAATAGGCACCTTGAATGAGCACATTGCATACATGGGTAGTGATTGTATCACTGAATTCAATAGTGTGAGTTTGCCGGTGTAAGACATCAGAGATGAAATTTCAGATAAATTTTTATCAATTCTTGAAATATTTGGCATAAGGTTAGATACAGAGGGTCTTGTGGTGCCCAGCGACAATCCCAGCTATGCAAATGGGAGGCTTTCCACTTTGCACCCAAAAAGATCAGCCAAATCATTTGCTCTTTCACTATTAATATTGATGGGTACAAGTGTTGTCTTGTGAAAATTCACATGTAGCCTTGTGGATTGACTGAAAATTTGTAGCATTTCTTTTAAATAAATCAATTGTTGATTATGAGCAGGCATTATCATTAAAGTATCATATGCATACCGAACAATTGGATATTTCTAACCAAAATCATCCATAATTGGTAAATCAATATATCCATTTTGCCAAGCCTTGTTAATAGCACTTTACAGTAAGTCAGCAGTATTAACAAAGATACTTGGTGACAAAGGGTCTCCTTGTATTACTCCTCTTTTGCAGATTATTTTCTTTCCTGACACCCCATTTTGGAGGACTGAAGTTGAGGCTGAGTGGAGGATATTTGATATAAGTTTGACCCATTTTGGTCCAAAGCCTCTAGCCTTAAGCATAGCAATAAGTGCATCGTAATCCACTTTATCAAATGCCTTTTCAAAATCAATTTTTAGGATTGTAATAGGCCTTTTGGAGAGATGACATATATGCAAATACTCAAATGCCCGACCTAGGCAGTCTTGTATATTTCTTCCTTTAATAAAACCATATTGATTTTGAGGTATCAAAGGAATGATCTCTTTCTGTATTCTATTTACCATGAGCTTAGTAATAATCTTGAGGGGGAGACTAACCGGAGAGATGGGTCTATAATCATTCATATTCTCTGGATCTGCTTTTTTAGGGACGAGTGTGATGAAAGCAGTATTAATACTTTCCAGATTGATTTTTTCATTGTAGAAATCTTCTATGAGCTTGTAGAAATCCTCTTTAATAATTGGCCAGCATTTTTTGAGGAATTTTCCATTGAAACCATCTAGGCCTGGAGCTTTATCTATAGGAAAATATTTCACAACATTGTCTATTTCCTCTCTGGTAAATGGTGCATCAAGATGAGCAAGTTCAGCTGGGTGTATATTTTCCTCCAAATTGATATTCATTGTTGCATTTTCACTCACACCAGGTCTTTCTTTACAGGATTCTCAAATAATAGCAGCCTTGTGATCATGATTATAAACCATAGCACCATCAGAAGATTTAATATATATAATAAGTTTTCTTCTGTAGCTTTTTGTTGCAATAGTATGGAAATACTTAGTATTCTCATCTCCCAAAGTTGCACATCTGATTTTGGCTCTATTTTTCCAATAAATTCTTCTGGCTTCTATCAATTTTCTTGTATGCTCTTGCAAGATTGTTTGGAAATTATTTTCTGCAGTGGAGAGAAATCTTTGTTCTTCCAATCCGTCAAGGAGGGCCAAGGTAAAATTGCATTTAGTAATGAGGTTTCCAAGATTAGAAATATTTTTGCTCCATTTCTTCAGTCCATATCTGAGCTTCTTGAATTTTCCATTAATCATCATTGCAGAATCTCTTTTATATTCAGATGAGGTCCAACAATTATTGACAGTGTCATGAAATCCGTGAAAATCTATCCAGTAATTTGCGAATCTGAAAAGATTGGCTTTGGGGATATCAGTTCCAATTTGGACATGGATGGGAATATGATCAGAACCCAATCTGGATAAAGGGAAGGATAGTGTATTGGGAAATTCAGAAGTCCAATTTGCAGAGGTAAATACCCAATCCAATTTCTCAAGGGGTGGTGCTTGTTGCATATTACTCCAGGTATAGGATCTTCCCTTAAGTGGTATTTCTTCCAAATCATGAATTTGAATGACAATATTAAAGAGGAGCATATTCTTTGTGTCACCACCAGCTCTAGTTCTATCACTTGGATTCCTCATCAAATTAAAATCACCCAGAATCATCCAATAGTGAAAAGAAAAGAAGTCCAACTCAGCCATCCAATTAAAGAAATCTTCTCTGTTGTCATTATGTGCTGGCCCATAAATGTTGGTTAAGTACCAGGTTTTGCCAGACATTTTGCATTTGAACTCCACAGTAACTTGAAAGGAATTCTGGGATACAATTATTCCATCAAATATATTTCCATTCCAGACTGTAATGATACCACCAAAATTACCAATAGATGGAGTGAATGCAAACTCTTGTTGAATTTCCTGTGACAAAAATTCTGAATGTATGATTGATCAAAGTGCTCTCTTTTTGTTTCTTGCAGGTATGTAATATAGCAATTACATTCTTCCACTCTCTGCTTAATGTCATCCCATCTCTCCTGGGAATTAATCCTTCTAATATTCCAGTCTAATACATTCCATGATAATCTCATTATATAAACCTATCAGATGTATCATTCTTAGTGACAACATAACTAGCCACCGACAATCACATTTAATCTCCATATAATTTATGCTCATTGGGGAGATAACTGCACTTCCATAAATACCAAAAGCGTCATCGTACACATCATAGAACACATGAGAAATATTATCATAAGCATGCCCAATATAGCTGGCATGGATGACATAATTGTCATAAATGACATAGTTCACAGCAGATCTAATACTTATTACAATAGTGATTAAAGTTCTCATCATGGAGTAGTAAAATGACAGGAAATATAACTAGGGATAACTAGGCTGTAAAGCAGATAACCCCACTGTTGAGATGCATGATGGCTACACATCTAGCCACTTTTGGCAAGTAATTTTTCCTCAGACACCTCACTAGGAGGGATCTGGCACTGTTCAACTGCAATTGACTGAATAGTTTTAATGGGCAACTCTCATGGTGGTGGTGCAGACTTGTCAATGACATCCACTTCAAGTTCATTGGTGAGATTCTTCTTAGTCATACTTGTTGCTGTCTTCTTCTTTTCCTTCTCCTTTTCTTTCTTGTTATTCTTATGTAACTCCTTCTCAGCTTCCCTGGCAAGTGCAACAACAGTAGCTTCTTTATCCTTATAACCTGCATTAATAACAACAATTCTTCGGCTACGTCTGACCTCCTTGACATCAATTGGTACCTCCTCATTCTTCCTCTTGTAATCAGGTGTAACAAGAGGTGTTGTGCTGGTGAGGTGTTGTTCATTTAGAGTGCCAGTCATATCAGTATCAGAGTACATAGGGTCAATGTCAACAGCCACATTAGCAGATGTGTTTAGAGCAGACAAAATACCAACATTTTCTTCAGCATTGTCATAAATTTTAGATATAGTGACTGAAGACTTAGCAATGGGTGCCTCTTGTGCAGTATACAGAGTGACAATGTATTTCCTCTCAGCATATCCTTCTGCAGTTACATCAACCATTTGAATCCTTTCAAGATTCAGTTTATCCAATGCATCAGGAAATGTGGTCAGCACATCAGTCAAAGTCTTGTGAAAAGCAGATAGGGCATCTACTGCTTCAACAGTTGTTTCAATCTCCTTGTTGCTCTGGACAGAGTCTTGGGGAGGTGTATGCACCATTGGTTCTCCATCAGCAGCAGGTGCAGCATTTCCACCAGGTGCAACATTTCCCATATTTGGTGCAACATTTTCACTCATAGGATTGTTGCCATCAACCAGGTCATCCCATATTCCTCCAAAAGGAACATTTGGCAGTGGGTGTGGGTTTCCTCCATCAGGAGGTAATGGATCTTCATCTCCCCCAATTCCACCAATCAATTTAGCTTGCAGAATGTAATTAACAACAGTTCAGGAGTGTCCATGTTCCTCATCACTATCATTATGGCATAGCACTAGGCTGATAGGGACTTCTAGCAAATCAGGAACTCTAATCTTAACTAGGATTCTTGCTCTGTTGGATCCATCACGATTCCAGAGTAGAAATTTCCCAAACTCACTTACAGATTCTTTGATTTTTTCAACATGCCAAGCTTCTTGGGGGTAATTAACCATCATGAGCCAAACATCATGTGTGAAAGTGCAATTTCTATGGTTTAAGCCACGGTTTTGGGGAATCACCCTAAGAATTCTATCACCAATGAAGAAAGGGCTTCGATCTATAGCAGCATCCCTAGAGCAAGTATCAGTAAACTGTACCAGAGCAGCCCCCATGGAAGAGCGTGTCATCTGATGAACATGGTGCCCCTGATCATTGAGGAATGCACAAATGAGTGCAACATCTCCAGCAAACTGAGCTGGATCAGATTCGGGCTCGAGGATGACGATCGCCTAGTCTTCACAGTTGATCGGAGGGGTGTTGGTGAAGACGTGGAATGCTCGCCGTCGGGGGTGGATGCAGTGCGGCACAATGTCGGCGCTAGGTGGCAGGTGAGGGTGGGGATCGCAGGGATAGTTGGCCATTGAGTTGCCGTTTTCGTTGGTGAGGTGGTGGCAGTAGGGTGGAGGTGGTGGCGGTGCAACCGATGGACTAGGGTTAGGAGGCGGAGCGACGCGGGTCAAAGCAGGGGATAAATTTGTCTCTCTCCCAGGTGGTTTCGCTTTAATGCGAAAAATCTGGATTTTCCTTTTGTTTCTAAGATAGTTGCGGCGAATATGGCCATAGTGATAGCAGGCCTTACAACGAACTTGTGATTTGCAGCTGGGCCTCAGGTGAAAAGGATCCAACTATCTAGAGCAGCCCAACAGAGGGAGAGGGGGACGCGGTGGTGCATGGTTTAGTGGGTGAGGGTTGGCGGGCCGACTAGGAGGTGGGTTGGGCTGGGGTGAAGGGGTGGGTGAGACGTGAGATGGCGAAGGTGACGTCGAGGCTTGCCGATTTGAAATGGGAGAGGAGCAGGAATCATGCACGTGATCCGAGGAACGTGGATCTGACCTTGGCTGATTGACCACGTCGACGAAGGAGCGTTTGAAACTGATCGGCACCGTGTTTGCTCCGGTGAGTGGAGAATTCCGGCGAGAAACCAGATGCCATTCTTTAGATTGTTCAATAAGCCAAGAGGAGTACTCAAAATGCGAATTTGCACCACCAGCTCCCCATAAATGAAAATAACAAGTAAACTCCGGGCAAGTACGAAGGCGATATATGTAGAAACCAATGGCTTTAGATATGACAGTGAATTTGAAAACCCGATCATTGAGTGGTGAGACATGGAGTCTAGCTCCTTCAGATCCAAGACATGATTGTAGTGCAACTTGCACATTGGGTAGATCTAGGAGAAAAGTGGCACGACCAAAAGACACCACAAGGTGGAAAACCATCAAGAGAGGGAGATGGATTGGGGTAGAGAAGATGGAACGGACCTTACTCGCAAGTGTGATCCCATGGTTGACATCCAGAGATGCAGAGATGGCTTGATGATCCATGGATGCACCAATCTAGTGGAGGAATCCATTGGTTGTCACCGATGAGAGGGGGGTCGCCGTGGGAGGGAGAGTCGCCATCGATCGAAAAACACTACGAGAACTAATATGATAACAATGATACCAATGGAAATTAAGTTAAGGGTCATTCTATAACAGTTAGGTTTGCATCGTGATTCAAGTGTTCATTTATTAATTTCAAGTGATGTTTCAACTGAGATTTTCAGTTATACAAGTAAAGTTTGTAAGCAGTGGGCTCAAAGAGCCCAACTTTAAATCAACAAAGCTCTCAACTGACTAGCATTATAGCATAACCTGAACACGTCTGGGTTACCATCTTACAATACAAGCACAAAGCAAAGCAAAACAACACCCAAAACAACAGAAGCATAACTACAATAAACAAAGATAAAACTTAAAGACTTGAAGTCTTTGTCTCGAATAAATGAAGAACAAAGGGTGTCACCGATGGACAATCATAGGAATCCCCACCAACCGGTTACACACATATAGACGCCAGCCACATGTGACCAAGGAAAGAGAAGCAAGGATTTTTTCTTCCTTATCAGCGATGTCGCCGATGCGCCATATATCCGGTGGCCTTAGGGGCTTTGAGCAAAAATAAACAATCAAAATAAAATGCTCAACTGCATGTGCACATATGACACATAGCCATAAGATTTATTTTTAGGAAAAGAGATGAGAACTTACAATATTTTTTCGTTTTGAGAATATAAGAAATAGCGAGCTGGGAGAGTCCAGCACAAGCACGAGGCCGTAGCCGTGGCCTGCTAAGTGCTAACGGCATCTCCAACGGGCGACGCAAAACGGGCTAAATCATCAGCGTGCATCTATTTGCGTCACTTTGTAGACACGAAAATAGTCATTTTTATCCGACGTCTAGGTGCCTCCATCGACCCGATGAATATTATTTTTTCTACTTTTTTCTTCTCTTTTTCATTTAACATAGTTGCAAATATTACACAAACTAATACATAGTTGGAAACATGGTAAACCATTGCAAAATGAGGAAACCTAACTATTATTGGCCACACAGGTTTCTTATGTTCGCCGCCAAGAAAGAGCACTCTTGGGCAGTCTCAATCACCAAACTGAAAATCTAACTTGCAATGATAGCCATGTTGTTCCTACCAAAGGAGAACATATAGAAACCTCCACTAGCGGCTTCAATTGGCCCGTGACCATCTTTCCTGCAAAGAAAGAACACTCTGACATCACTAGCTGTCGGTGTCCTCACCAGACTCGTTCGTGTGGTAGTGCCTACGGTAGGATGTATCGTAGAACACCTTGACTATAATCTCGTCATCTCCCTCGTAGAGGAAGGTGAGCAGGCAGTCGAGCTCGAGATCGAGGTCACGGGCAAATTTGTCCCACCCGTTGTGCAGGTACATCTTGCCTTGCCCATTGATACGTCCAAAACGTATCTACTTTCCCGAACACTTTTGCTATTGTTTTGCCTCTAATTTGTGTATTTTGGATACAACTAACACGGACTAACGCTGTTTTCAGCAGAATTGTCCTGGTGTCTTATTTTTGTGCAGAAACTCAACTTTCGGGAAAATCCCCGAAAATAATTGCAATGGGCCTATTTTGACAGAAGATTGACGCAGCCAGAAGACGAGACGGAGGGGGGCCACGAGGCGCCCACCCCATAAGGCGGCGCTGTGGGCCCCTGGGCCGCGCCGGCCTATGGTGGCGGCGCCTCGGCCAGCCTCCGACGCTCCCCTTTCGACTACTTAAGCCCTCTGACCTAAAAACGCGAGGGGGTTCGACGAAATTGCCAGAAGACATCCAGAACTCCGCCGCCATCGCGAAACTCCGTCTCGGGACCAGAAACTCCGTTCTGGCACTCCGCCGGGACGGGGAATTGGAGGAGATCATCGCCATCATCACCACCGACGCCTCTTCATCAACCATCCATGCTTCCCCCATCCATGTGTGAGTAGTTCCCCTGCTGTAGGCTGAAGGGGATGGTAGGGATTGGATGAGATTGGTCATGTAATAGCATAAGATTGTTAGGGCATAGTGCCTAGTATCCGTTGTTGGTACTTTTATGATATTGTTGCAACTTGTTATGCTTAATGCTTGTCACTAGGGCTCGAGTGTCATTATTTCAGATCTGAACATGTTATCAATTCATGATGATATTCATTGCTTTATGACCTTACCTGCAAGTTGTATACACATATTGCTGTCCAGAACCCGAGGCCCCTAAGTGACAGAAATTGGGACAACCGGAGGGGAAGGCTGTGATATGAGGATCACATGTGTTCATGGAGTGCTAATGCTTTGCTCTGGTGCTCTATTAAAAGGAGTACCTTAATTACCAGTAGATTCCCTAGAGGCCCGGCTGCCACTGGCTGGTAGGACAATAGATGTTGTGCAAGTTTCTCATTGCGAGCACGTACGACTATATACAGAACACATGCCTATGGTTGTTTAGTACTTGGATACTGTTTTATTACAATCTGCAAATGCCCTGCCTTGATTGTTACATGAGTTCTCTTATCCATGCAGCGCCCGTTCATCCATCCCTGTGCCTACAGTATTTTAATCCTGTTGTTTACTATAATCACTACTGCTGTCTTTATTACACAGCTGCTTATATTTCACTACTGCTACTGCTATAAAACTGTTGCTACTGATAAACTCTTGCGAGCAAGTAAGTTTCCAGGTGCAGCTGAATTGATAACTCCGCTGTTAAGGCTTACAAATATTCTTTGGCTCCCCTTGTGTCGAATCAATAAATTGAGTTTTACTTCCCTCGAAGACTGTTGCGATCCCCTATACTTGTGGGTCATCAAGACTATTTTCTGGCGCCGTTGCCGGGGAGCATAGCTTTATTTGCAAGTTCACTTGGATTGATATTGTTCGCTGCAAATCCTCCATCATGGGTAAACCTCGCGATGCTAAAGTCGCCATATTACCATCCACTACAAGAAAAGGTACAACTCTGAGTACCTCTGCTGCTCTTGATTCACCATCTGTGATAAGTCAACTTGTTTCACCACCACAAGCTTCACATGCTGGTACTTCTGCTGAATCTGAAAATTCCTCTTATAATTTTAATGATGCTTCTACTGTGCTTGATGATAATGGTTCGTTAGGTCCTTTTCTAGATGCTACAATTGCTAGGTCTAGACAAATTGAAAATACTGAAAATCCTAATGAAAATACTGTTACACCTGTTAATTCACCTGAGTCTGAATACTCTAGTGATGATCTTGATGAAGATTATGTGGAACTTGATGATGATTTTATTGATAAATGTAATGCTACTACTGGTACAAGTAATATTAAAAAGCTTCTTGCACAACATACTGTTAGATATAAACTGTCTCCTGATCCTAAATATGCCACATCTCCTATAAACATTAAGGATAAGGATTATGATTTCTCTCTTGATCTATCTCGTATATCTATTGTTGAGAAAACACCTTTTTGTGGTACTGAAAAAGAAAGTGTTGTAGAACACATGAATGAGCTTTCTACTTTGAGTAGCTTGTTTTCTGATGATATCAAGAAGCGTACTTATTTTGTTGCTAAAATTTTTCCTTTCTCATTAAAGGATGATGCTAAAACTTGGTATAATAGTTTGCCTCCTGATTCTATTGACAGTCCAACTGGTTTTCTTGATGTTTTCTTTCGAAAATACTTTCCTGCTAGTGCTCAACATATTGCTTTGCAGAGAATTTATAGTTTTGACCAGGAAGATGGAGAGAAATTGCCTCAAGCTTGGGCAAGGTTCTGCTCTCTTATCAGAGCTCGACCTGGACATGATTTGGAAAAGCATGACTTACTTGATATATTTTATAGTGGACTAACCATTGAGTCTAGGGCATACCTGGATAGTTGTGATGGTTGTGTTTTTAGGAAAATAACTCCAGACGAAGCTGAAGAATTATTGGCTAGAATATGCCGAAATCATGATGATTGGACTACACCTGAACCAGCCCCAGCACCAATATTGAAGAAGAGGGGTATGATTAAATTAAATGATGAAGATATGAGGGAAGCCGAGAAATCTCTTAAGGAGAAAGGTATTAAATCTGAAGATGTGAAGAATTTACCTCCATAGAAGATTTATGTAAGATAACTCCCCTTCATCCTTGATTGAGGTACATTCTCTTCAACGCTTTGGTAAGGAAGATATTCCGTACTCAAAACCTCCTGATCAATGTTTAGATGAGTTTTATAATTATATTGTTAAGCAAGATAATTTTAATATGAGAGTAGAGAATCATTTAATGGAAAATTCTCAAGCTATTAGTAATTTGCATGATATTGTGGAGAGAACCTCCAATGATGTTAAGATGCTGGTTAAACATTTTCATATGGTTCAAACTCAAATTGATCAACTCACTAAAGTGAAAAATGACTTATTAAAAAATAGTTCTAAAGAAAAACATGCTTATGAAGTAACAACTAGAGGCGTTTGTTTCTACTCAGGATCCTCTATATCCCGAGGGGCATCCCAAAAGAGTTGAACAAGATTCTCAACAAACTAAAGAAACTAGTTCTCCTTCTAAGAAAAAGAAAAAGAAACATAAAACTGTTGTAGAATCCTCTTAGCCTGTTAAAGATCCTAATAGTATTTCTATTTCTGATGCTGAAACTGAAAATGGTAATGAACATGATAAAGATAATGATAAGAATGATGCTTCTGATAAAGAAGAGGTTGAAGATGAACCTGAAAAGCATGCTAAAAATAAAAAGTACACTAAAGAAGATTTATTGCTAAGAAACATGGTAATGAAAGAGAACCTTGGGTTCAAAAGCAAATGCCTTTTCCTGCTAAGAAATTAAAATCAAAGGAAGAAGAACACTATAATAAATTTTGCTATAGGAAGAAGAACACTATAATAACATGGTTAAACTCTTGCGAGCAAGTAAGTTTCCAGGTGCAGCTGAATTGATAACTCCGCTGTTAAGGCTTACAAATATTCTTTGGCTCCCTTGTGTCGAATCAATAAATTGAGTTTTACTTCCCTCGAAGACTGTTGCGATCCCCTATACTTGTGGGTCATCAAGACTATTTTCTGGCGCCGTTGCCGGGGAGCATAGCTTTATTTGCAAGTTCACTTGGATTGATATTGTTCGCTGCAAATCCTCCATCATGGGTAAACCTCGCGATGCTAAAGTCGCCATATTACCATCCACTACAAGAAAAGGTACAACTCTGAGTACCTCTGTTGCTCTTGATTCACCATCTGTGATAAGTCAACTTGTTTCACCACCACAAGCTTCACATGCTGGTACTTCTGCTGAATCTGAAAATTCCTCTTATAATTTTAATGATGCTTCTACTGTGCTTGATGATAATGGTTCGTTAGGTCCTTTTCTAGATGCTACAATTGCTAGGTCTAGACAAATTGAAAATACTGAAAATCCTAATGAAAATACTGTTACACCTGTTAATTCACCTGAGTCTGAATACTCTAGTGATGATCTTGATGAAGATTATGTGGAACTTGATGATGATTTTATTGATAAATGTAATGCTACTATTGGTACAAGTAATATTAAAAAGCTTCTTGCACAACATACTGTTAGATATAAACTGTCTCCTGATCCTAAATATGCCACATCTCCTATAAACATTAAGGATAAGGATTATGATTTCTCTCTTGATCTATCTCGTATATCTATTGTTGAGAAAACACCTTTTTGTGGTACTGAAAAAGAAAGTGTTGTAGAACACATGAATGAGCTTTCTACTTTGAGTAGCTTGTTTTCTGATGATATCAAGAAGCGTACTTATTTTGTTGCTAAAATTTTTCCTTTCTCATTAAAGGATGATGCTAAAACTTGGTATAATAGTTTGCCTCCTGATTCTATTGACAGTCCAACTGGTTTTCTTGATGTTTTCTTTCGAAAATACTTTCCTGCTAGTGCTCAACATATTGCTTTGCAGAGAATTTATAGTTTTGACCAGGAAGATGGAGAGAAATTGCCTCAAGCTTGGGCAAGGTTCTGCTCTCTTATCAGAGCTCGACCTGGAGATGATTTGGAAAAGCATGACTTACTTGATATATTTTATAGTGGACTAACCATTGAGTCTAGGGCATACCTGGATAGTTGTGATGGTTGTGTTTTTAGGAAAATAACTCCAGACGAAGCTGAAGAATTATTGGCTAGAATATGCCGAAATCATGATGATTGGACTACACCTGAACCAGCCCCAACACCAATATTGAAGAAGAGGGGTATGATTAAATTAAATGATGAAGATATGAGGGAAGCCAAGAAATCTGTTAAGGAGAAAGGTATTAAATCTGAAGATGTGAAGAATTTACCTCCATAGAAGATCTATGTAAGATAACTCCCCTTCATCCTTGATTGAGGTGCATTCTCTTCAACGCTTTGGTAAGGAAGATATTCCGTACTCAAAACCTCCTGATCAATGTTTAGATGAGTTTGATAATTATATTGTTAAGCAAGATAATTTTAATATGAGAGTAGAGAATCATTTAATGGAAAATTCTCAAGCTATTAGTAATTTGCATGATATTGTGGAGAGAACCTCCAATGATGTTAAGATGCTGGTTAAACATTTTCATATGGTTCAAACTCAAATTGATCAACTCACTAAAGTGAAAAATGACTTATTAAAAATAGTTCTAAAGAAAAACATGCTTATGAAGTAACAACTAGAGGCGGTGTTTCTACTCAGGATCCTCTATATCCTGAGGGGCATCCCAAAAGAGTTGAACAAGATTCTCAACAAACTAAAGAAACTAGTGCTCCTTCTAAGAAAAAGAAAAAGAAACATAAAACTGTTGTAGAATCCTCTTAGCCTGTTAAAGATCCTAATAGTATTTCTATTTCTGATGCTGAAACTGAAAATGGTAATGAACATGATAAAGATAATGATAAGAATGATGCTTCTGATAAAGAAGAGGTTGGAGATGAACCTGAAAAGCATGCTAAAAATAAGAAGTACACTAAAGAAGATTTATTGCTAAGAAACATGGTAATGAAAGAGAACCTTGGGTTCAAAAGCAAATGCCTTTTCCTGCTAAGAAATTAAAATCAAAGGAAGAAGAACACTATAATAAATTTTGTTATAGGAAGAAGAACACTATAATAACATGGTTAAACTCTTGCGAGCAAGTAAGTTTCCAGGTGCAGCTGAATTGATAACTCCGCTGTTAAGGCTTACAAATATTCTTTGGCTCCCCTTGTGTCGAATCAATAAATTGAGTTTTACTTCCCTCGAAGACTGTTGCGATCCCCTATACTTGTGGGTCATCAAGACTATTTTCTGGCGCCGTTGCTGGGGAGCATAGCTTTATTTGCAAGTTCACTTGGATTGATATTGTTCGCTGCAAATCCTCCATCATGGGTAAACCTCGCGATGCTAAAGTCGCCATATTACCATCCACTACAAGAAAAGGTACAACTCTGAGTACCTCTGCTGCTCTTGATTCACCATCTGTGATAAGTCAACTTGTTTCACCACCACAAGCTTCACATGCTGGTACTTCTACTGAATCTGAAAATTCCTCTTATAATTTTAATGATGCTTCTACTGTGCTTGATGATAATGGTTCATTAGGTCCTTTTCTAGATGCTACAATTGCTAGGTCTAGACAAATTGAAAATACTGAAAATCCTAATGAAAATACTGTTACACCTGTTAATTCACCTGAGTCTGAATACTCTAGTGATGATCTTGATGAAGATTATGTGGAACTTGATGATGATTTTATTGATAAATGTAATGCTACTACTGGTACAAGTAATATTAAAAAGCTTCTTGCACAACATATTGTTAGATATAAACTGTCTCCTGATCCTAAATATGCCACATCTCCTATAAACATTAAGGATAAGGATTATGATTTCTCTCTTGATCTATCTCGTATATCTATTGTTGAGAAAACACCTTTTTGTGGTACTGAAAAAGAAAGTGCTGTAGAACACATGAATGAGCTTTCTACTTTGAGTAGCTTGTTTTCTGATGATATCAAGAAGCGTACTTATTTTGTTGCTAAATTTTTTCCTTTCTCATTAAAGGATGATGCTAAAACTTGGTATAATAGTTTGCCTCCTGATTCTATTGACAGTCCAACTGGTTTTCTTGATGTTTTCTTTCGAAAATACTTTCCTGCTAGTGCTCAACATATTGCTTTGCAGAGAATTTATAGTTTTGACCAGGAAGATGGAGAGAAATTGCCTCAAGCTTGGGCAAGGTTCTGCTCTCTTATCAGAGCTCGACCTGGACATGATTTGGAAAAGCATGACTTACTTGATATATTTTATAGTGGACTAACCATTGAGTCTATGGCATACCTGGATAGTTGTGATGGTTGTGTTTTTAGGAAAATAACTCCAGACGAAGCTGAAGAATTATTGGCTAGAATATGCCGAAATCATGATGATTGGACTACACTTGAACCAGCCCCAACACCAATATTGAAGAAGAGGGGTATGATTAAATTAAATGATGAAGATATGAGGGAAGCCAAGAAATCTCTTAAGGAGAAAGGTATTAAATCTGAAGATGTGAAGAATTTACCTCCATAGAAGATTTATGTAAGATAACTCCCCTTCATCCTTGATTGAGGTACATTCTCTTCAACGCTTTGGTAAGGAAGATATTCCGTACTCAAAACCTCCTGATCAATGTTTAGATGAGTTCGATAATTATATTGTTAAGCAAGATAATTTTAATATGAGAGTAGAGAATCATTTAATGGAAAATTCTCAAGCTATTAGTAATTTGCATGATATTGTGGAGAGAACCTCCAATGATGTTAAGATGCTGGTTAAACATTTTCATATGGTTCAAACTCAAATTGATCAACTCACTAAAGTGAAAAATGACTTATTAAAAAATAGTTCTAAAGAAAAACATGCTTATGAAGTAACAACTAGAGGCGGTGTTTCTACTCAGGATCCTCTATATCCTGAGGGGCATCCCAAAAGAGTTGAACAAGATTCTCAACAAACTAAAGAAACTAGTGCTCCTTCTAAGAAAAGGAAAAAGAAACATAAAACTGTTGTAGAATCCTCTTAGCCTGTTAAAGATCCTAATAGTATTTCTATTTCTGATGCTGAAACTGAAAATGGTAATGAACATGATAAAGATAATGATAAGAATGATGCTTCTGATAAAGAAGAGGTTGAAGATGAACCTGAAAAGCATGCTAAAAATAAAAAGTACACTAAAGAAGATTTATTGCTAAGAAACATGGTAATGAAAGAGAATCTTGGGTTCAAAAGCAAATGCCTTTTCCTGCTAAGAAATTAAAATCAAAGGAAGAAGAACACTATAATAAATTTTGTGATTGGATGAAACCTTTGTTCCTGCAATTCCCTTTGACTGATGCTATTAAATTGCCTTCTTATTCAAAGTATATGAAAGATATTGTCTCTAACAAAAGGAAAATTCCTAATGAGGAGATTTCCACTATGATTGCTAATTACTCTTTCAATGGCAAAGTTCCAAAGAAGCTGGGAAACCCAGGTATACCGACTATCCCTTGTTCAATCAATAATAATTATGTTAGAACTGCTCTATGTGATTTAGGAGCTAGAGTAAGTGTTATGCCTTTTTCTCTTTACAAGAGACTTTATTTAGATAAGTTGATTGATACGTCCATTTTGCATCACTATTTTATATCATAATTTGCTGTTATTCATTGATATATTTCATATTTAGAGGTGATACTTATGTTATTTCATCTATTTTGCATGTTTCATGATTATTGGAGGATCGCGCACCGGAGCCAGGATTCTGCTGGAAAAAGCGCCGTCAGAATGCAATATTTCGGAAGATCAACAATTGACGGAAATTATATGAAATATCCTATTTTTCCAGAAGACGGAGAGAGCCAAAAGGAGGAGCCGAGGAGGGCCGCCATGGGCCCACCTCACAGGCCAGCGCGGGCCAAGGCCTGGCCGCGCCGCCTTGTGGGGAGGGGGCCCACAGCCCCCTCTGGCCTCCTCTCCTTCGCGTACTTCTTCGTCCCGAAAACCTAAGCCCCAGAGGATAGTCGCGAAGAGTCACAGCCGCCTCTACGGGGCGAAAAACACCAGAGAGAAAAGAGCTCTCCGGCAGGCTGAAATCTGCCAGGGAAATTCCCTCCCGGAGGGGGAAATCGACGCCATCGTCACCGACATTGAGCTGGACATCATCTCCATCACCATCATCATCATCTCCATCATCATCACCGCCGTCTCCACCGCTGGACATCGTCACCGCTGTAACAATTTGGGTTGGATCTTGATTGTTTGATAGGGGAAACTCTCCCGGTATTGATTTCTACTTGTTATTGATGCTATTGAGTGAAACCATTGAACCAAGGTTTATGTTCAGATTGTTATTCATCATCATATCACCTCTGATCATGTTCCATATGATGTCTCGTGAGTAGTTCGTTTAGTTCTTGAGGACATGGGTGGAGTCTTAATGTTAGTAGTGAATTATGGTTGAGTAATATTCAATGTTATGATATTTAAGTTGTGGTGTTATTCTTCTAGTGGTGTCATGTGAACGTCGACTACATGATACTTCACCTTTATGGGCCTAGGGGAATACATCTTGTACTCGTTTGCTAATTGCGGGGTTGCCGGAGTGACAGAAACCTGAACCCCCGTTGGTATATCGATGCAGGAGGGATAGCAGGATCTCAGAGTTTAAGGCTGTGGTTAGATTTATCTTAATTACTTTCTTGTAGTTGCGGATGCTTGCAAGGGGTATAATCACAAGTATGTATTAGTCCTAGGAAGGGCGGTGCATTAGCATAGGTTCACCCACACAACACTTATCAAAACAATGAAGATTAATTAGCTATATGAAGCGAAAGCACTAGACTAAATTCCCGTGTGTCCTCAAGAACGTTTGGTCATTATAAGTAAACAAACCGGCTTGTCCTTTGTGCTAAAAAGGATTGGGCCACTCGCTGCAATTATTTCTCTCGCATTTTACTTACTCGTACTTTATTCATCTGCTGCATCAAAACCCCCTGAATACTTGTCTGTGAGCATTTACAGTGAATCCTTCATCGAAACTGCTTGTCAACACCTTCTGCTCCTCGTTGGGTTCGACACTCTTACTTATTGAAAATACTACGATACACCCCCTATACTTGTGTTGCGGTCAGAAACCCACCGGCGAGCAGCGACGGGCAACACAGGAGAGCCGGGAGCAACTTAGGGCTGCGGCTGGCCCTGGTCCCTCCGAGCGACGGCCCGCAAAGATTCCGGCACACACGTCCGATGCTGGTGCAAGGGCGTGCCACCTGACCTATACCTGGTCAGGAAGGTGATGGAGATGCCTCGCTTAGTTTCCTGCATGGCATACACGTAAACATTAAATACGAGCCTCGATCGGCTCTCAGGTTGTCCTGTGAATCGGCTCAAAGAGCCGATCCACCCATGATTCGCACGAGGTGTACGAATATATGGTGGTCCTGCTTGATCAAGATAAAGCTAAAATGATCTACGACGATTTAGGGTTTTCACCGCATAATCGGAACGTCCTACTCGTGATTGGGCCTCGCGGCCGCGCACGGTGATCGTAAGCCGATCCTAGACAGGGCCTAAAAACCAACACGAGGTTGATCCCCGGAACATCCTGTCTAGGGCTAGCAAACTACACCCTACGCGCCGCTGGATCCTCCAACCCTTTGTAAGGCCTAACTATTGCAGATATTAAACTAATCCTTGAAGGACAAGGAGCAACCGTAACGGATCGGATCTACTGAACAATGATCAAGCGGGGTGCCGCCCCTACACCTAGGATAGGTGTAAGGGCGGCTAGATGTATAAGGGTCGCACTACGACAGCATATGATACGAAGAACAATGCTAACCCTAATACATCTAAGATAACTACGTTGCTCGCCATCAAAAAGGCTTCAGTACGAGCAACGCATGGACAACGAATAAACTTGTACTGCCTAGATCGCAAGATGCGATCTAGGCAGCATGATGTTTACCCGGAAGAAATCCTCGAGACAAGGGAGTTGGCGATGCGCCTAGATTGGTTTGTGGTGAACGTGATTGTTGTTTATTTCATAAACCCTAGATACATATTTATAGTCCGTAGACTTTCTAACGTAGGAATAATCCCAACCGTGCACGAGTTAAACTCTAACTAACCGACACGTATCCTACTAAATTACAGATACACGGGCAAACTAGCCCAAACTTTGCATAACAGGCCGATTCGCATATTTCTTCCATATATATTCTTCAAGTCCATCTTGATCGCGGCCCACCTCTGATTCGGTTAAATTCTGGTGATAACACATGCCCCCCTGGTTTTGGAATTTATAATTCCAAAATCACTCTGTTTTTCTTCGTCGGGTCATGTCGTGGCAGAACCGTCGCAGTATCCTTCATCATGATGCTTTGCCTCTTCCACTTCCGCGTGTCCTGGCAAATTTTTTTTTGTTGGGCACCACTTCCTCGGAAACTGCTATGGCATTGAATTTCCACTATATCCCCTTTTATTTAACCGCTCCAAACAGTTTGCTTCTTCATCCCCTTCGCATTAGCACTCCAAAAGCCCTCCTGTGCCACCATGTCTTCTTCCTCCTCTGCTTCATCAGATCTTTCCACCCAGTCCTCCTCTTCCCGCGAGCCGATGCCGGAGTGGAACCCGGAGGAGGTCCACGCGGCCAACATCTGCCGCGCCATTGAAGCCGGGGAGGAATCCAGTCACGACTTCTCCGTCTGGTGCGAGGACGACAAGTCCTCGACTGACGGGGAAAGTGACCTCCGCTTCCTCGCTGACGGGGAAACGGAGGAGGAGAGCGATGACGATCGCTTCTCCTGCGATGACTTCACCTCCCCCGAGGATGAGGAGGAGAAGGAGGAGGAGGAGGACGACACCTCCTCCGATGAACCGCCGGCCAAGCGCTTCTGCCCCTGGCCGGGGAACCTCAGCGACTTCGACAGCGACGACGACGATGCTGACGAGGAGGATGAGGACAACGAGGGTCCTGTCGGCGGTCGCTACAGCAGTGACGACGAGCCCGCCGGGAGTAGCGCCGATAGCGGCGACGACAGCGATGACGAGGGCAGCGACGGCCCGTAGATAGGACCATTAGCATAGGATCAGTAGTAGTAGATGGGGCAATGTATCCCCTAGTACTTCCTTTTGAGAGCAATCAGATCTTTATGTAAGAAATTCTGCTTATCAATGAAGAATTTCCCCAATTTGATTTTGCCGATTCCCTTGAGCTAATTTAGCCGATTTCCCCTCATACTGATTTTGCCGATTTGCCCACTTAGCCAATGCTTAATGAGCCGATAGCAACGCATCGGTCCTTCACAATCCGTCCTTCAATTCTTCAACTGATGACTTTGAGATCTGGTGGATAATGTGGAATCTTCAAGAGAGCCCTTAAATTTCTCCCACCAGGTCCAGTGATCTTCTTCTGCAAGAATTCACCATTTTTGAAGAAGGTTTCGACGAAGGATCAGCCGATGACACCCCAATCGGCTTCTAAAACATAGCATCTACCAGGCCAGCTGCCCCCCGAGCCTCAGTCAAGGCGAGAATATTGGTGAGGATGCACAGATCGGACAAAAGGGCTTTGAACTCAGGTAATCTGAGATAGCCATCATGTAGATTCAGCCAAACTTGCCCCCATTGATCACCTTTCTTCCGCTGAAAGCCGATGTTGTAGACGAACCACCAACAGCTTAATGAGAAAGAGGCTGCCTTGCATGCAGAAACCGATGCTCCTGACGATCTTGCTGAGCGGCACCAAGGGTTGGAAGTCCTCGAAGAGAAGGTTTGGGCACCAAAATCGGCTCCTTGCAGCTGAGTCAGCTCTCATTGTTCACCCCTTCGAGGAAGTAGAGGGCCTCACAGATGAACTGGACTTGGTGAAAATCCGCGTCTTGAACACGCAGCAGGTAGATCCTGTGTAATTGTACTAGAGTCGATGGCTGTGCATCGGCTTTGTTCCTTAGTTCTAAAGTCGATGTCCGTGCATCGGCTATATATCGTGATGATGATTTTTTTTACTGGCCGATTTTTATATCGGCCCCCAACACACACTTGTTCATCTGCACATGTTCATCTGATTAGGTGCCCCCCGAGCCGAATCTGTCAGGTAACTGCAGATATCGGCTCTGAAGTTAGCCAAGGCACTGTATTTGCACGTCGGCCCCGTTAGGATTAATGTTGACTCTCATCAGCCGACGTAAAACCGCTGCCCATTAGATCGACGTTGAACACAGGCAGAATGTGTGGTGAAGATAATTTTGGCCGATTGCTGGAATCGGCCTCCACGTTGATCGAATCGCTCAATGAAGATTTTGCAATGTTCCTTCATGGATCTTTGGGGCCGATCCAAGGATCGGCCTCGCCACGTTTTCCATAGGTTTGTTCTTGCTACACGGTCAGGCCGGTGGATAAGACCAGCCTAACCCCATCCTTCGTCACGTCGATGCGCTCGCAGTCGTCCAAATTGATGCCTGAGAGTGGCTCTTGGCCTGCTGTTTCCCAAGCGCTCATGTCAGCCGTTGAAATCTTGGCTGAGTCATCTGCATGGACGACCTCTACCTCATCTCCATCCCACTGTATTACGCATTGGTGCATCGTGGATGGAATGCAACAGTTGGCGTGGATCCAATCTCTTCCTAGCAGAACAGCATAGGTGCTCTTGCTATCGACGATGAAGAACGTCGTAGGGATGGTTTTCCTTCCTACGGTCAGATCCACGTTCAGAACACCTTGTGCGTCAGACGCTTGGCCGTTGAAATCGCTCAATGTCACGTTGGTCTTGATCAGATCCGAGCTAGAGCGTCCCAACCGACGTAGCATGGAGTATGGCATAATGTTGACTGCCGCTCCGGTGTCCACCAACATCTTGTTGACAGGCCTCCCATCGATGTAACCTCGCAAGTATAGGGCCTTCAGATGTCTGTAGCTTCTTTCTCGTGGCTTCTCAAAGATAACTGGCCGTGGGCCGCAGTCAAGTTGTGCCACGGGTGCCTCATCTAATCCTGGAGCACTAAACTCCGTCGGAAGGATGAACACCATGTTTGTGCCAGCCAATGTTTCATCATCGGCTTTCCTTTGCTTGGGGCGCCACTCCATTTTTTGTGGTCGACCCTCTTCATCCAGGGTTCGCTGAATTTTCGCGGCTAGATCAGGTCGCGCCTTCCTTAGCGTATGCAGGTATAACCTTTCGGCTTCCTCCAACCGCGCAGTCGCTGAACCCTACGCTTTTGGGAACGGCTGAGTCCGTCAGGGCACCACCTTGGCCGGTGGTACCTGTCTTCTTCTTCTTCAACATCGTCTTCCAAATCCTCGAGATCTTCCACTCGAGGGAACTCAGCGTGTTCGTTCCGAGGCGGGAGAGGCCCTAAGCGTTGGAACACGGACACGTTAGCTGCCTCCTTCTTCTTCTGTTTACATTCTGGGCAATTGCCGATTGTAGGCAATCGGCTCATTCCTGAATCCCAGCAGTGTCTGAAGAAGGGACAGTCCCAGTGCCTATCCTCGTCGTCTCGCTCCCTTGACTTTTCCTTGGCGCGGCGCTCGTACTCCTTCTCATCGCGATCATGCCGATGATGCCTCCTGGCGTCCCTAGCCAGACGATTTCTTTCATCATCGTCGTTGGACCGTCGGTGTTGGTCATACTGACTCACGTACTTGTTGAGGAGGTGATCAGAGAGAGGTCGCTGATATCTTACATTCTTCACTTCTCCCTCTGTGATGTAGCGCTTGCCATCGTGACGGAGCCGATCGCATGGAGCGGCCTCCTCTGTGTCCTTGCTACGAGAGCAGCTGCCCTCGTCTCCGTCCTTACCAGAGTGGTGTCCAAGTCCTACCATGTTGATGTTGAACGAGAAGCTTGGCTGGCACCCTCCTGGGTAAGTGCACTCCACCATGTTTACGGCGGGGAAGGGGTGGGTGTCGACCTTCATGGCGTACTGGTTGAAAATCAGACGTCCTTGTTCTATCGCCATTTGGATCTGCTGACGCCACACCCTGCAGTCGTTGGTGGCATGGGAGAACGAGTTATGCCATTTGCAGTATGGCTTTCCGTTCAGCTCCTGTACCGTGGGGATTTTTAGGCCTTCGGGTAACTTCAACTGCTTCTCCTTAAGTAAGAGTTCAAAAATTTGCTCAGTTTTAGTTACGTCAAAATCAAACCCCCTGGGCAGACCTGGTGGCTTAACCCATTTGCAGGACACGGGGGTTGCCCCCCCGAGTCCATTCAGCCACTGCTACCTCTTGATCTCCCGCAGAGCCTTCGTCTTCATCTGCCTCAACCAGGACTACCGCACGCTTGAATTTGTCCTGGTACAAGTCCGGGTGGCGCTGTTCATATAACGACAGTTTCTGAACCATGTGCGCCAGTGAAGGGTAGTCTGCTTGGGAGGCCATATCCTTGATTGGTGATGCAAGGCCCACCACTGCCAATTCGACTGCTTCTTTTTCCGTCACACGAGTCGAATAACATCGGTTCCTAACAAGTCTGAAGCGCTGGACGTATTCTGCCACAGTTTCTCCACGCTTCTGACGTACTTGTGCTAGATCGGCAATGCCGGCCTCGGAAGCCTCTGAGTGATACTGCATGTGGAACTGCTCTTCCAACTGCTTCCACGTCCGGATTGAGTCTGGTGGCAGCGACGTGTACCACCCGAAAGCCGATCCTGTGAGGGACTGTGCGAAGAACCTCACCCGCAGTTCATCTGCCGCTGAGATCGTGCCCAGCTGTGCCAAATATCGGCTCACGTGCTCGATGGAGCTGGAACCATCTGATCCATTAAATTTGGAGAAATCAGGGAGCCGATATTTGGGTGGTAGCGGGATCAACTCGTACTCGTTGGGATACGGCTTGGAATAGCCGATTGTCCTCCTTTTCGGCACCATGCCGAACTGGTCTCTCAGGATCGTACTGATTTGATCCGCGGTGCTGGCTGCAGGAGTCGAACTCTGAAGATTCGCCGGAGTGGCATACTTAGCCAGCCATGCTTGCTTTTCCATCTCTGAGCCAACTGCAGGAGCTGGGCTCTGGAGGTTTGTCGGAGTGGCATACTTAGCTAGCCACGTTTGCTTCTCAAGATCTGTCGCTGAAGTTCCTCCTGTTGTTCCAGAAGTCCCTGCTGTCGCGGCCTGGTTCGTGAGCGCCCAGTTACCGCAGTCTGGCACGTGTGTGCACGTGTACCCGTGAGGGATCTCCTTAGGCGCCTCATGCAAGAACTGGTAGTCACTAGGGTCACCACCGATCTTGTAGACGACGAATGCCGGTGAATTCGGCACTTCTGGTGCCGCCAACGCGAATGGCAGCGGCGGACGGGACTGGAGTGGCATCTCTCCTTGGTATGTCCCACCGGGCATGCCAGAATGTGTTGCGGTCAAAAACCCACCGGCGAGCAGCGACGGGCAACACAGGAGAGCCGGGAGCAACTTAGGGCTGCGGCTGGCCCTGGTCCCTCCGAGCGACGGCCCGCAAAGATTCCGGCACGCACGTCCGATGCTGGTGCAAGGGCGTGCCACCTGACCTATACCTGGTCAGGAAGGTGATGGAGATGCCTCGCTTAGTTTTCTGCATGGCATACACGTAAACATTAAATACGAGCCTCGATCGGCTCTCAGGTTGTCCTGTGAATCGGCTCAAAGAGCCGATCCACCCATGATTCGCACGAGGTGTACGAATATATGGTGGTCCTGCTTGATCAAGATAAAGCTAAAACGATCTACGACGATTTAGGGTTTTCACCGCATAATCGGAACGTCCTACTCGTGATTGGGCCTCGCGGCCGCGCACGGTGATCGTAAGCCGATCCTAGACAGGGCCTAAAAACCAACACGAGGTTGATCCCCGGAACATCCTGTCTAGGGCTAGCAAACTACACCCTACGCGCCGCTGGATCCTCCAACCCTTTGTAAGGCCTAACTATTGCAGATATTAAACTAATCCTTGAAGGACAAGGAGCAACCGTAACGGATCGGATCTACTGAACAATGATCAAGCGGGGTGCCGCCCCTACACCTAGGATAGGTGTAAGGGCGGCTAGATGTATAAGGGTCGCACTACGACAGCATATGATACGAAGAACAATGCTAACCCTAATACATCTAAGATAACTACGTTGCTCGCCATCAAAAAGGCTTCAGTACGAGCAACGCATGGACAACGAATAAACTTGTACTGCCTAGATCGCAAGATGCGATCTAGGGAGCATGATGTTTACCCGGAAGAAACCCTCGAGACAAGGGAGTTGGCGATGCGCCTAGATTGGTTTGTGGTGAACGTGATTGTTGTTTATTTCATAAACCCTAGATACAATTTATAGTCCGTAGACTTTCTAACGTGGGAATAATCCCAACCGTGCACGAGTTAAACTCTAACTAACCGACACGTATCCTACTAAATTACAGATACACGGGCAAACTAGCCCAAACTTTGCATAACAGGCCGATTCGCATATTTCTTCCATATATATTCTTCAAGTCCATCTTGATCGCGGCCCACCTCTGATTCGGTTAAATTCTGGTGATAACAACTTGTGGGTCATCAAGACTATTTTCTGGCGCCGTTGCCGGGGAGTGAAGCGCTATTGGTAAGTGGAATTGGTAAGGGAAACTTTTACTGTTCGTGCTGATTTTATTTCTGCATGCTGCTATAATTCATTATGGAGAGATCTTCTCTTGAATTTTTATTTGGAAAATCTACTACTGCTGCAAAGGTAGTGGATGAGGCACCAGGTGAGGAAGAGGTTCCATACAAAATACCTATGAAAATTATTGAACGTGTTGTGGATAACCGTTATGCAGGGGATGGAACTGTCCATCCTGGAGATCATTTATTGTTCTTACATGAATTATGCGGTTTATTCAAGTGTGCAGGTATTGCTATGGATGAAGTGATGAAGAAGCTATTCTCTATATCGCTGTCTGGTAAAGCGGCGCATTGGTATAAATTACTGAATAATGGGGATTCTCTTGAATGGGATTATATTGTGCCCCGATTTTATTCTAAATTCTATCCTCCAAGTGAAATTCACAAAGACCGGAACCGCATATATAATTTCTGGCCTCATGATGGAGAGAGTATTGCCCAAGCGTGGGGGAGATTGAAGTCTTTAATGCTCAAATGCCCCATTCATGAGCTTCCTGGTAATATTATCATTGATAATTTCTATGCAAGACTTTCTTTTCAAGACAAGACCTTGCTGGATACTTCTTGTTCTGGATCATTTACATGCAACAAAGAAGAGTTTAAAAGGGACCTTCTTAATCGGATTCAGGAGAATACTGAAGGATGGGAGAACGACAAAGATAGAGAGTCAGGTATAAATTATGATTATAAATGCATTGAAGCTTTTATGGATACTGATAAATTTCATAATATGAGTGCTACTTATGGTCTTGATTCTCAAGTTGCTGCAAATCTTTATAAAGCTTTTGCCTCTCATTATGAATTGCCTAAGAAGAATGTTGATAAGTATCATGAATCGTATAAAGATAAAATTGATTCATCTATAAATAAATGTGTTGTAGTTGAAACTGTTGATCATGTTATTCCTGAAGCTTATATTGAAAAAACTCCTTTCCCTGCTAAAATGAAGGAGTATTCTATTATAAATAGTGCGGTTAATAAAAGTGAAAAGAAACCTATAGATCCTGAAGAGCAAATAAAAGTTGAACCTTCTATTGCAATAGTTAAAGATCTTGTGACTGAAAATGTGGAAGATGGTCATATTATTTTCTGTGAAGATGCTTCTAATATTGTTTCACATCCTAATAAGTCTAGGAAAGCTAGTGTTCCTATACTCTCTGTTAGAATTGGTGATCATTGTTATTATGGTTTATGCGATATTGGTGCAAGTATTAGTGCTATTCCTTATGAGCTCTACACGGAGATTATGCACGAAATTGGTTCTTGTGAACTTGAAGATATTGATGTGGTTATTCGGCTAGCTAATAGAGAAACTATCTCTCCAATTGGTATTGTTCGAGATGTGGAAGTTCTATGTGGTAAGATTAAATATCCTGCTGACTTTTTGGTACTTGGTTCTGCTGCTAGTAAGTATTGTCGTATCATTTTTGGTAGACCTTTTCTAAATACTTGTGGAGCTGTTATAGATTGCAAGAAAGAGAAAATTTTGACTAAATTTGCTGGTGAATCTTACGAGTTTAATTTCTCTAAATTTGCCAAAACTCCTTATAAAGCTGATTCGCCTAATAATGATTTTAGAGTTGAACAGTGTGCATCTATTGCTCTTGCTCCTAATAATCCTTTGCAGCAACATTTGGAGAATAGTGAGAGTGAAGTCTTTAGGGAAGAAAGAAATGAGCTTGATGAAATTTTCCTTCGTCAACCTATTCTTAAACATGATTTACCGATTGAAGATCTAGGTACAACATTACCACCAAAAGAAGATCCTGTTTTTGATTTTAAGCCATTGCCTGATAATCTTAAATATGCTCATATTGATGATAAGAAAATATATCCTGTTATTATTAGTTCTAAGCTTTCAGAGATTGAGGAAGAAAGGTTATTGGAAATATTGAAGAAACACCGAGGAGCTATTGGCTACACTCTTGATGACTTGAAGGGGATTTCTCCCTCTATTTGCCAACATGCCATTAATATGGAAGATGATGCAAAGCCTGTTGTTGAACATCAGCGTTGTCTAATTCCTAAGATGAAGGATGTGGTAAGAAATGAGGTATTAAAACTTCTTGAAGCCGGTATTATATATCCTATTGTTGATAGTAGATGGGTTAGTCCTGTGCATTGTGTTCCTAAGAAAGGAGGAATGACTGTTGTACCTAATGATAATGATGAGCTCATCCCTCAAAGAGTAGTTGTAGGGTATAGAATGTGCATTGATTATCGAAAAGTTAATAAGGTTACTAAGAAAGATCATTGCCCTTTACCTTTTATTGATCAAATGTTAGAAAGGTTGTCTAAAAATACTCATTTTTGATTTCTTGATGGATATTCTGGGTTTTCACAAATTGCTGTTAAAACTAAGGATCAAGAGAAAACCACTTTCACTTGTCCCTACGGAACTTATGCTTATAGACATATGTATGCCTTTTGGTTTATGCAATGCTCCTTCTACTTTTCAAAGATGCATGTCTGCTATTTTTCATGGCTTTTGCGAGAATATTGTGGAGGTATTCATGGTTGATTTTTCTGTCTATGGGAATTCTTTTGATAATTGCTTGCGGAACCTTGATAAAGTTTTGCAGAGATGTGAAGAAACTAACCTTGTTCTTAATTGGGAGAAATGCCACTTTATGGTTAATGAAGGAATTGTATTGGGACATAAAATTTCCGAGAGAGGTATTGAAGTTGATAGAGCTAAAGTTGAAGCAATTGAGAAGATGCCCTATCCTAGGGATGTTAAAGGTATTCGTAGTGTTCTTGGTCATGCTGGGTTTTATAGGAGATTTATTAAAGACTTCTTCAAGATTTCAAAACCTCTTACTAATCTTCTTCAAAAAGATGTACCTTTTGTTTTTGATGATGATTGTAAGGAAGCTTTTGAAACTCTAAAGAAAGCATTAACAACTGCTGCTATAGTTGAACCTCCTGATTGGAACTTACCTTTTGAAATTATGTGTGATGCTAGTGATTTTGCTGTAGGCGCTGTTCTTGGACAGCGAGTAGATAAAAAATTGAATGTTATTCATTATGCTAGTAAAACTCTTGATGCTGCTCAAAGAAATTATGCTACAACTGAAAAAGAATAGTTAGCTGTAGTCTTTGCTTGTGACAAGTTTAGATCCTATATTGTTGATTCAAAAGTTACAATTCATACTGATCATGCTGCAATTAGATACCTTATGCAAAAGAAAGATGCTAAGCCAAGGCTTATTAGATGGGTGCTTCTGTTGCAAGAATTTGATTTGCATATTATAGATAGGAAAGGTGCTGATAATCCTGTTGCTGATAACTTGTCTAGATTGGATAATATTGCTTATGATCCTGTTCCTGTTAATGATAGTTTTCCAAATGAACAATTGGCTGTAATAAAGGTGAGCTCGCGAGATAGTCCTTGGTATGCTGATTATGCTAACTTTATTGTTTCCAAGTACTTGCCTCCAACCTTTTCAGCTCAGCAAAGAAGGAAATTCTTTTATGACTTGAGGCATTATTTTTGGGATGACCCACACTTATATAAAGAAGGAGTGGATGGTATTCTGGGAAGATGTGTTCCCGAATATGAACAACAAGAGATATTGAGTAAATGCCATGGTAGTGCTTATGGAGGACATCACGCCGGAGATAGAACTGCGCAAAAGGTCCTACAATCAGGTTTTTATTGGCCAACTCTCTTCAAAGATGCAAGGAAGTTTATTTTATCTTGTGATGAATGTCAAAGGGTTGGTAATATCTCCAGACGCAATGAAATGCCTATGAATTATACTCTTGTTATTGAACCATTCGATTGTTGGGGATTTGAATTCATGGGACCTTTTCCCTCTTCAGAAGGTAACACTCATATACTTGTTGCTGTTGATTATGTTACTAAATGGGTGGAAGCCATACCCACAAAAAGTGCTGATGGTGAGACCTCTTTAAGAATGCTTTTAGATATTATTTTTCCTAGATTTGGAGTTCCTAGATATCTTATGACTGATGGAGGTTCTCATTTTATTCATGGTGGTTTTAGAAAAACTCTTGCTAAATATGGTATTAATCATAGAATTGCTTCTGCTTATCATCCTCAAACTAGTGGGCAAGTAGAACTAGCAAATAGAGAGATTAAATCTATCTTGCAAAAGACTGTTAATAAATCTAGAAAGAATTGGGCTAGTAAATTGAAGGAAGCATTATGGGCTTATAGAATTGCTTATAAAAATCCCATGGGTATGTCACCTTATAAAATGGTTTATGGAAAAGCTTGTCATTTACCTTTAGAGTTAGAGCACAAAGCTTACTGGGCGGTAAGAGAACTAAATAAAGATCCTAAACTAGCCGGTAAGAAGAGATTGCTACAATTGAGTTCTCTAGATGAATGGAGAAGTGAAGCTTATGAAAATGCTAAACTCTTTAAAGAGGAAGTTAAGAAATGGCATGAGAAAAGAATTATCAAAAGAGAATTTAATATTGGGGATAAAGTCCTATTATATCGGTCTCGTCTCAGATTCTTTGCAGGGAAATTACTCTCGAAATGGGAAGGACCATATGTCATTGAGGAGGTGTATCGTTCAGGAGCAATTAAAATTAGTTCTCTCCAAGGCGATGCCACACAAGTGGTGAATGGACAAAGACTCAAGCATTATATCTCAGGTGATTCTTATAACGAAGATGTTGATGTTATTCGAGTGGAAACTCTAGAAGCTTTCATCAAAGGTCAAATTGACAGTCCGGCAGAGTTCGACTTTGAATAGGTAACAGTACTGGTAATAAAAATTTCGCGTTTTACTTTCCGAACAATGTTTTTGCTGTTTTTGGAAAATATGAAAAATTACGAGATCGAAACGGAGTGGAGGAGACGCACGAGGGCGTGCCCCCATAGGCCGGCGCGGCCTGACACTGGCCGCGCCGCCCTATGAGGTGGCTCCCTCGTTGCCCCTCTCCGACTCTGGTTCGACCTGGTACTTTCCTTTTGTCGTAAAAATCCCTGCTATATAATCCCCCGGACCCCTGGAGGTCCGTATATCGTTTTCTCGACGTGTTTTGTTTCGAGCTGTTTCTGCCAGGATCTGTTTTCAATCTAGAAGCACCATGGTCTCCAACAACAAGGGCAAGGGGCTTTCGGATGAAGATATTCAAGATCCCGAGTGGAAAGAGGTGGACGAGAGCGTCAAGGAAGAAGATGAAGAAGAAGTGGAGGAAGACTCGCGTGCGCACCCGCGTGCTACCATCGCAAGCATCAAGGTGGTGGAGAACCCTTTCAGTGCCAAGAGGAGCGCAAGAATTCGCACCGGAGGAAAGGTTCCACGTCACTACCTAGCTCCAAAGACATCTTCTCCAGGCACGTACAACCCCTTCCGCAATCTAATTTACAATAGTCAAATTGAAATGACTCCCAAGGCAGCATTGCCTAGCAATTGGGATATAGATCATTCTAACACTGCAGGAAGGATGAAGCCTGAAGCTGAAGAGTGGGGAAATAACTCCAAGAGTTGGGACTCGCCGTCGGACATACTACTTAACCGTGTCGAGCACAATTCGGAGATGATCCGCAACCTCATGTACAAGATTGATGAGCTTCAGGAGCTTGTTAAGAAGCTTGTCAAGAATTCATCATCACCACCACCACCGAAGGAGTAATTCATCATCGGTATTGGCACCCCCTTGGTTTGTTCCAAGCTTGGGGGAGTGTCGCGGTATCACATCATCACTATCTTTTACTTTTTACTATCAAGTAGTGTCATATCATGAGTAGGGAAGTTACCATATAAGATGGGTTGCAGTGTGGAAGTATCTCTCCTTTAGTTGGTTGTCTATGTATCACTTGGTGTGAGTTATCGTTATGGAATATTAATGAGAAGTCTTATCATTTACATATTGCACATCTTATTTTAGTTTGCAATCTCTATTATATGATTGATCTTGTTATTAGTATTGGTATCACTTTGGGAGCATTGTGTAAATCTATTTGGTTTTGGCAAACTTAGCATTGGTCAATAGCAACAACACTTTGAGGTTTAAGTAGAAAAGAGAAATACATGTAAATAGTTGTTTCATTGTCTTCCTTTCTTGTTAGCTTTTAGCTTATTATTCTGAAGTTAAAATTGTTTGTGCTTACAAGGAAGATGCATGATTGTTTCTATCACATGTATATTTGTTTGTTTCCCTCAACTCTTATGCTTGCTAATTAACCTTGCTAGCCAAAAACCTGTACTGAGAAGGAATGCTTCTCGTGCATCCAAACTTTAACCCAAACCTATGCCATTTGTGTCCACCATAACTACCCACTACATGGTATTTCCTGCCATTCCAAGTAAATACTTCGTGTGCTACCTTTAAACAATTCAAAATTTATCATCCCTTATTTGTGTCAATGTTTTATAGCTCATGAGGAAGTATGTGGTGTTTTATCTTTCAATCTTGTTGGGCAACTTTCACTAATGGACTAGTGGCTTCATCCGCTTATCCAATAATTTTGCAAAAAGAGCTGGCAATGGGGTTCCCAGTCCCAATTAATTAACTTTCATAATTTTACAAATAGACACTCCTCCATGGTATGTGATTGATTGGAAGGCACCCGAGGATTCGGTTAGCCATGGCTTGAGAAAGCAAAGGTGGGGAGGAGTGTCATCTAAATAAAACTAAAATAAAAAGACACTCCTTCATGGTATGAGAATGATTGGAAGGCACCCGAGGATTCGGTTAGCCATGGTTTGTGAAAGCAAAGGTTGGAAGGAGTGTCAACCAAAAATAAAAATTTATGGGAGCCGCTCTTCGAGAGTTTGTCTGGCAAGGGGGTTAGAGTACCCGCTACCAGTCGTTGACAACAACAAACACCTCTCAAAATTTTACTTTTTATGCTCTTTATATGATTTCAAAACTGAAAAAGCTCTAGCACATGATTTAATCCCTGCTTCCCTCTGCGAAGGGCCTGTCTTTTACTTTATGTTGAGTCAATAAACCTATTTCCCTCCATCTTAAGCAAGCATTTGAGTTGTTGCGATCAAACCATTTATATTGTGATTTACTTCATCATGTCTTTTACTCTTCCTTGTTTAGTACAAGTTTTATCTGAATGAATATAGCTTTGAAGGTTATCAATGATTATGAGGAGATTATTATGATTGAGTATGCAAGTTGTGGCATATAAGATATAACATAATATGTTAACTGTTCTCTGACCAAGAACGAAGTTTGCCATCACCAATTATGATTTCTTATGCACCTTTATTTGTGATTACCTTCTACTTGTTTCAAGTTGAATTATGTAAGGAAGTTGTTTACTAGAATGTCTTGTGTGATTTGATATGATGCTTCTTGTCCGTATTTTATTTATCGACTCTTCACTCCATAAACATGTGGTCCTGTTTACCGAGTTCAGTTTCGCTTGGGGACAAGCGAAGTCTAAGCTTGGGGGGAGTTGATACGTCCATTTTGCATCACTATTTTATATCATAATTTGCTGTTATTCATTGATATATTTCATATTTAGAGGTGATACTTATGTTATTTCATCTATTTTGCATGTTTCATGATTATTGGAGGATCGCGCACCGGAGCCAGGATTCTGCTGGAAAAAGCGCCGTCAGAATGCAATATTTCGGAAGATCAACAATTGACGGAAATTATATGAAAAATACTATTTTTCCAGAAGACGGAGAGAGCCAAAAGGAGGAGCCGAGGAGGGCTGCCATGGGCCCACCTCACAGGCCGGCGCGGGCCAAGGCCTGGCCGCGACGCCTTGTGGGGAGGGGGCCCACAGCCCCCTCTGGCCTCCTCTCCTTCGCGTACTTCTTCGTCCCGAAAACCTAAGCCCCAGAGGATAGTCGCGAAGAGTCACAGCCGCCTCTGCGGGGCAAAAAACACCAGAGAGAAAAGAGCTCTCCGGCAGGCTGAAATCTGCCGGGGAAATTCCCTCCCGGAGGGGGAAATCGACGCCATAGTCACCGATATCGAGCTGGACATCATCTCCATCACCATCATCATCATCTCCATCATCATCACCGCCGTCTCCACCGCTGGACATCGTCACCGCTGTAACAATTTGGGTTGGGTCTTGATTGTTTGATAGGGGAAACTCTCCCGGTATTGATTTCTACTTGTTATTGATGCTATTGAGTGAAACCATTGAACCAAGGTTTATGTTCAGATTGTTATTCATCATCATATCACCTCTGATCATGTTCCATATGATGTCTCGTGAGTAGTTCGTTTAGTTCTTGAGGACATGGGTGAAGTCTAAATGTTAGTAGTGAATTATGGTTGAGTAATATTCAATGTTATGATATTTAAGTTGTGGTGTTATTCTTCTAGTGGTGTCATGTGAACGTCGACTACATGATACTTCACCTTTATGGGCCTAGGGGAATACATCTTGTACTCGTTTGCTAATTGCGGGGTTGCCGGAGTGACAGAAACCTGAACCCCCGTTGGTATATCGATGCAGGAGGGATATCAGGATCTAAGAGTTTAAGGCTGTGGTTAGATTTATCTTAATTACTTTCTTGTAGTTGCGGATGCTTGCAAGGAGTATAATCACAAGTATGTATTAGTCCTAGGAAGGGCGGTGCATTAGCATAGGTTCACCCACACAACACTTATCAAAACAATGAAGATTAATTAGCTATACGAAGCGAAAGCACTAGACTAAATTCCCGTGTGTCCTCAAGAACGTTTGGTCATTATAAGTAAAAAAACCGGATTGTCCTTTGTGCTAAAAAGGATTGGGCCACTCGCTGCAATTATTTCTCTCGCATTTTACTTACTCGTACTTTATTCATCTGCTACATCAAAACCCCCTGAATAGTTGTCTGTGAGCATTTATAGTGAATCCTTCATCGAAACTGCTTGTCAACACCTTCTGCTCCTCGTTGGGTTCGACACTCTTACTTATTGAAAATACTACGATACACCCCCTATACTTGTGGGTCATCATTGATACCAACTGATATATCTTTGCAAATGGTTGATAAATCTACTGCTATTCCGGTTGGTATATGTGAGGATGTTTCTGTTCAATTTACTAATAATTGCTTAATATTAACTGATTTTGTTGTGTTGGAAATGCCCGAAGATGATAATATGTCTATTATTCTTGGAAGCCCTTTTCTTAATACTGCAGGGGCTGTTATTGATTGCAATAAAGGAAACGTTACTTTCAATGTTGATGACAAGGAGCATATTGTTTATTTTCCCAAGAGGATTGATAAAGTATGTGGAGTTAATACAATTTCTAATTTGAGAACTATCAAAGTGGGAGTTATTGATTGTCCTATATATGAGCCTAAGCAAGGATATCAAAATATTATGATTGGATCCATATCAATACAATATAAGGTAACATGATTGATTTGAGGTTTATTTCTTCTTATGTCATGTAAAATTTATTTGGTGGCAAGACTTGATCAACCTTGTTAACAAGTACATTTTGTATGCATGGAAGAGCTAAACAATATTTCTCTCTTCCTCCACTTGCTTTACTTGCTGTAGCACTACTTTTTTTGCAAGATGCTTTAGTTGTTAGAAGTTTGAAAATCTTTTTCTGCCCTGTAATAATAATTTTAACACCCAGAAATGTGCATTTTTCAAAGTTTTCAAAAATTTACAAAAATTATACCGTTAGTCTTATTTTTTTGAAAAGCAACCTGAGAGTGCCTGGGGCTGACCTGTGGGGCACCCCAGGGCTGCACCCCACCTGCCGGCGCGGCTAGCAAGGGGGGCGCGCCACCCTGTGGTGAGGGCCCCACCTGGCCCCACTCAATCATCTCTTCCACTCCCACTCTCTCTCCTGAAAAAACTCGTACCAGTTCATCCTCACTCGCGTTTTCGCCCGAGAGCTCAGGATTTCTCGATCTCTTTGCTCAGCCCAGATTTCTGTCTAAAACTTGGCACATTTGCTCTCCGGTATGTGACTCCTCCGATTATCCAAATAGAATTTTGTTTGGTTGAGTATATCTTGAGTATTTTGCTGCTGTAGGTAACATGTTAAGTGAGCTTGCATGCTTGTTCTAAGTTGTAAAAATTAGTTTTGATGCATGTTTAGTACTCTATCAAGTTCCTATAGTAGTTGCCCTCATTTATATGTCTCAAAACCAACTTTTATAATGATTGTTGAAAAATTTCATAAAACGTAGTGGGATAGATACCAACTCAACCAACATGAATTGGAGGTGCATGAAGTTATGAGAGTCCACCGTGAAGAGGGAGTATACCCCTCCTACTACCCATGCACCAATTTCATGAGGAGTGCGGGAATTTTTCAGGATGTTCAAAATCTGATTTCTAGTGCAAGGTTGGAAGATTTTGTTGCTGGTGAATCCTCCAACACGTACCAAGGACAGGATCCTTCTTCATCTTACTACGGAGGTGCCACTTCATGGGCACCGTGGGGTTGATCTCCACTTAGGCCAAAAGCCTAAGCTTGGGGGGAGGTATGCCGGCATCACTCATTCATTGCATATTACAATTGCCGGATACTTGTACATACTTGTTTCGCTTCTTAAAGTGGCTTCTAATATGAGGGAGATGATATTTGGGGAAGTGCTGTCTAAAAACAGATTCTAGACTGACACTAAAAAAATTCCTAAAAACATCCAGGACATTATTTTGCGAAGCCAATTTTTGTGCATGTTCCCTAGGTTATTATCTAACTTTCATTAGTTGAGCAATTTTCGATTTGAGCAGCGGAAGATTTTCGTAAAAATTGATTACTGTACTGCTGTCAAGTTTGACGGATTTCTGCTACTCTGTGTTTATGTGACTCTTTTAGTTTTCATTCTCTTGTTTTTGCTTTGTTTTTTTCCTAATACATAAAAAGACCAAAAATATTTCTGTTGTTTCTCTTTACCATTTGTTTATTTTGGTTTCTTGTTCCTATTGTGCTTTATTTGCTATCGCTGGTTTGCTATGAGAAAATCCAAAAAGATTTTGCTTTGTTTGCCTGTTTCCTTTTGTTCTTGTTCCCAATTCGAAAACACCAAAAATATTTGTTGTTCTTCTTTAGTTTTGTAAAGTTTATTATGGAGTTCAGCGGTCTTCGGTGGCTGGAGCTTGGTTTTCATTTCATATTATTCAAGCTACACAAGTGAAAGGCAATAATGACGATCTACGACAACTCGACTATGGTGAGAGGCTGGTATGAACCCTATTTGTTTTCATTTTTGTAAATATACTCATCCATGTGAGCATGCTTAGTTGGTTCATGTGAGGTATATGTCATTTAATGAAAGTCTAGTAGTTCATGATCTCTCATGTTTAGCTCCAATTTATTAATATGAGTAGCATGCCATAAATATTTGCTTGCATTGTTTTATTCATAGATAGGTATGACATTGTGGTATCCTCCTCTGAATAATTCACTTGAATCGACTTGGCACATGCTCACGCATGCATATGACTGAACAAAAGTCAATTAAACCTCGATGATTTACTTTGCCTCTGAGTTCTTGTATCACTTTTATGCCTCCGTTAATTTATTTTGTCGCAAGCATGATTATGACAGTTACTGCTCTCTTGATTGTCGCTTCCCAGTCTGTACTGAGCGGGAATGCCGCTCGTGCTTCCAAACCCCTGAAAACCAAGTTATTCCAAAGTGTCCACCATAAATACCTTTGCATGGCATTTCAAACCATTCCAAGTAAATTCTCATGTGCTACCTTTAAACCTTCAAAATACTTCTCAATTTGTGTCGATGTTTTATAGCTCATGAGGAAGTATGTGGTGTTTTATCTTTCAACCTTATCGTTTACTCCTGACAGACTTTCATCAATGGACTAGTGGCACATCCGCTTATCCAATAATTTTGCAAAAAGAGCTGGCAACGGGGTTCCCAGCCCCAATTAATTAACTTTCATCAATAATTCTCTTCACATATTTTGCCCTGATTTATCAGTATGCAACTTAATTTGCAAATAGACACTCCTCCATGGTATGTGAATGTTGGAAGGCACCCGAGGATTCGGTTAGCCATGGCTTGTGTAAGCAAAGGTTGGGGGGAGTGTCATCCATAATAAAACTAAAGTACATGTGTAAACAAAAGAGAACAGGGATGATTTACCTTGCTGGTAGAGATAACATCCTTCATGGGAGCCGCTCTTGAAAGTCTGGTTGATGAGGTAGTTAGAGTGCCCACTACCATTCGTTGACAACAACAAACACCTCTCAAAATAATTTTACTTCTGTTTGAAAAATGAAAATCTCTAGCACATGTTGATCCCTGCTTCCCTCTGCGAAGGGCCAATCTTTTACTTTTATGTTGAGTCACCATCCTTTCTTTGAGCATCTTCTTGAGAGCACAACTGTCATTCTTAGTATAATATGCTTATCCCAAAATATGATTAGCTGTAGTATAACTTTGATGCTTTTATCTTTGATAATCTCTACTTCTAGTCTTTCCATGAATTCCAGAGGTGCGTGGGCATTTATGTTTTGCTGTACAAATACGGGCAAGCGAGATACCACTTTATCATATCTTTTTATGAACATTGCAATCTTGCTGATAGACATGATTCATGATACTTATTATTAATTTGTTGGTACCTTTTCCATGATTGACATAGCTATTAGATGACGTTATTTGCATGTATCTTATTATGAATGGCCTAAGTACTTGTCCATATCATGAGAATATTTACATCATATGAACAAATGTGTTCGTGAAAGTTCTTTTATCGCACTCAGTTGTTAACTGAATTGCTTGAGGATAAGCAATAAGCTAAGCTTGGGGGGAGTTGATACGTCCAAAACGTATCTACTTTCCCGAACACTTTTGCTATTGTTTTGCCTCTAATTGGTGTATTTTGGATACAACTAACACAGACTAACGCTGTTTTCAGCAGAATTGCCCTGGTGTCTTATTTTTGTGCAGAAACTCAACTTTCCGGAAAATCCCCGGAAATAATTGCAATGGGCCTATTTTCACAGAAGATTGACGAAGCCAGAAGACGAGACGGAGGGGGGCCACGAGGCGCCCACCTAACAAGGCTGCGCGGTGGGCCCCTGGGCCGTGCCAGCCTATGGTGGCGGTGCCTCGGCCAGCCTCCGACGCTCAGCCCTCTGACCTAAAAACGCGAGGGGGTTCGACGAAATTGCCAGAAGACATCCAGAACTCCGCCGCCATCGCGAAACTCCGTCTCGGGACCAGAAACTCCGTTCTGGCACTCCGCCGGGACGGGGAATTGGAGGAGATCATCGCCATCATCACCACCGATGCCTCTCCATCAACCATCCATGCTTCCCCCATCCATGTGTGAGTAATTCCCCCGCTGTAGGTTGAAGGGGATGGTAGGGATTGGATGAGATTGGTCATGTAATAACATAAGATTGTTAGGGCATAGTGCCTAGTATCCGTTGTTGGTACTTTTATGATATTGTTGCAACTTGTTATGCTTAATGCTTGTCACTAGGGCCATGATCTCAGATCTGAACATGTTATCAATTCATGATGATATTCATTGCTTTATGATCTTACCTGCAAGTTGTATACACATATTGCTGTCCGGAACCCGAGGCCCCAAAGTGACAGAAATTGGGACAACCGGAGGGGAAGGCTGTGATATGAGGATCACATGTGTTCACGGAGTGTTAATGCTTTGCTCCGGTGCTCTATTAAAAGGAGTACCTTAATTACCAGTAGATTCCCTAGAGGCCCGGCTGCCACCGGCTGGTAGGAGAATAGATGTTGTGCAAGTTTCTCATTGCGAGCACATACGACTATATACGGAACACATGCCTATGGTTGTTTAGTACTTGGATACTGTTTTATTACTATCTGCAAATGCCCTGCCTTGATTGTTACATGAGTTCTCTTATCCATGCAGCGCCCGTTCATCCATCCCTGTGCCTACAGTATTTTAATCCTGCTGTTTACTATAATCACTACTGCTGTCTTTATTACACTGCTGCTTATATTTCACTATCACTCTTGCTATAAAACTGTTGCTACTGATAAACTCTTACGAGCAAGTCTGTTTCCAGGTGCAGCTGAATTGACAACTCCGCTGTTAAGGCTTACAAATATTCTTTGGCTCCCCTTGTGTCGAATCAATAAATTGGGTTTTACTTCCCTCGAAGACTGTTGCAATCCCCTATACTTGTGGGTCATCACCCGTTGAACAAGACCTCGACAGGCCACCGACAAAAGTTGCAGCTAGCCTCCCGTAGCTGCAACTCGACCGGCCCAACAAAACATCCGATAGACGCGAGCGTACACTTGGCGCATCCGCGAAGATGCTTCTGAGACACATATTTTGAACAGGTTTACGTCTCCATGTACAGTTTGGTCACTATGCGTCGGGCCGGTGGGCTGGTCCAGACGCATTTTCCCGTTGAAACTTTGGGTACCACTACCTAAAGACCAACCTTCGCGAAGGGAAAATTGGACCACCACAAAACGACACGTGGCAGCATGTACTACTTCCCCGCGCGCCCCGTCCCATGGACGCGCGCTCGCCCACCGCGCGCCCGCGTACTCGCGCTCGTGCCCTGCGCGCATGTGCTGCCCCGCGAGTCGCTGCGCATGCGCTGCTCCTGGGCGTACTCCCTTCCGTGCACGATGCATGCATGCTAGCCCAGCCTGCACCATGCATCATGCTAGCACATGTATATATGCTACTAGTTTAGGCAGCAGCGTAACTCCATCTAAATTAGTTTTTGACTCGTAGCACAGCTACATGCTATATACGAGTACAGTTGTACACACGGGCGAGCACAAGTACAATCGCGCACAAGACACAGGTGCACGATTGCACATACGAGTAGGTACTGATACAAGACACGAGCGAGTACGATACAGACACGAGCGAAAGTACAGCCGATCACGCACACGAGGAGTACGATGCGCATACGAGTAGGTACAGTCGCGCACACGAGCGAGTACAAGTACAGTCGCGCACACGAGACAGGTATAGTTGCGCACACGAGTAAGTACAATCGCCTACACGAGCGAGCACAGGTACAGTCGTCCACATAACACAGGTACAGTCGCGCACACGAATGAGTACAAGTACAGTTGCTCACACGAGTAAAGGAAAAAATGCACCAAATACATTAAAAACTGAAGTACTTATCAGTTCATGCACGAGTACAGTTAGATACACAACACGAGTACAACCATAATAGTATAGGAAGTACGAAGAAAAGTATCTCCAAACCTATCAACATGGGATCTAGTTTTGAAGACCTTGACGAGAGGATCTCAAAAGTGGAAACGGTTCGTCATTTGGACTTACGGTTCTCAAGATATTTCATTTTGAAAAAATGAATCTACGAAAAAAGGGAAAAACTGACTCAGCCCAGCTCTTCTCTCTCCTTCCTCCTCCCAGCTTGCTTCCCCATGCGACACGTGGCGAGCAGGGAGACTACTCCCAGAGATTTTCTAGCACCACAGCGCGCCACTTGTCGCATGCGGAATAATTTGTCTTCCCTTCGCGAAGATCGGTCTTTTTTAACGATTTACCACTACCTAAAGATCAACCTTCGCGAAGGGAAAATTGGACCACCACAAAACGACACGTGGCAGCATGTACTACTTCCCCGCGCGCCCCGCCCCATAGACGCGCGCTCGCCCACCGCGCGCCCGCGTACTCGCGCTCGTGCCCTGCGCGCATGTGCTGCCCCGCGAGTCGCTGCGCATGCGCTGCTCCTGGGCGTACTCCCTTTCGTGCACGATGCATGCATGCTAGCCCTACCTGCACCATGCATCATGCTAGCACATGTATATATGCTACTAGTTTAGACAGCAGCGTAACTCCATCTAAATTAGTTTTTGACACGTAGCACAGCTACATGCTATATACGAGTACAATTGTACACACGGGCGAGCACAAGTACAATCGCGCACACGAGCAGGTACAGTTGCACATACGAGTAGGTACAGTCGCGCACACGAGCGAGTACAGTCGCGTACGCGAGCGAGTACAGGTACAGTCGCGCATACGAGCAGGTACAGTTGCGCATACGAGTAGGTACAGTCGCGCACACGAGCGAGTACAGGTACAGTCGCGCACACGAGACATGTATAGTTGCGCACACGAGTAAGTATAATCGTCTACACGAGCGAGCACAGGTACAGTCGTCCATATAAGACATGTACAGTCGTGCACACGAACGAGTACAGGTACAGTTGCTCACACGAGTAAAGGAAAAAATGCACCAAATACATTCAAAACTGAAGTACCTATCAGTTCATGCACGAGTAAAGTTAGATACACAACACGAGTACAACCATAATAGTATAGGAAGTACGAAAAAAAGTATCTCCAAACCTATCAACACTAGTTGAATGCCCGTGCGTTGCTACGGAGCATACATATTCTAATACTGTTAAGCATGTAGGATTCTCGTGCATATCAATCATCATTGTCCAAATTTTGAGCAGAGATCTATTGGCATGTACTGTAATCAACACCGGCCTAAGTCAACAACCTAACAATATAAATGTGATCACATAAGATTTATTTTATACCAGCCAACTGTTCAAACAAAATACACATATCTTTCATAGGCAACAATCAAACTCAATTTCAACAAAACATACTCTATTGACTTGAACTTCATCGGTGGGATGCTCTCCCTGGATGCCTGTTGGCATGAGCTCTCAGTAGAAGGAGCGTGTGGTTAGATGATGTCGTAGTGATCACCTCATTACCCGTGTGAAGCAAGGTCACATTCAGAAATCTAGGACCAATGTAAATATTATCTTCGGCACATCCTACTCCATAGAGTTCGTTTGAGGGGTACTTTAAGCTCTCTGACCATGTCCACTCATAATGCGTAGATCTTCTGTGAAATCTCTTCCATACTGAATCTAGAAGTTAGACTAAAGTGAACCTTTTTTAATAGAAGAAATTGGCCCATGTGTTCCACTTGGGCAATACGTATTATGTTTATACATCTGGTTAGTGATTTAACCGTATGTACAAAATTCATGAAGGGATATATATTAGTTCAATTGTCACCTTCGTTCAAGCCTGTCATATCATCTAGATTTTTGATGACTTGGTACCTCTAACGCTGCAACAACACAAATATACATATACAATCTTCATTGGGCATAATTATCAATCAAAGTCCATGTTTTAATTAGCAGCTCCTGCAGCAAAAATTCATTTTAGTAGAATAATAGGACAAGCACATGGGAAAATTTAATACGGTACGGCAAAAATACTTAACAGAATAAAATCTATGTCAAATTTGACTTCTAAGATAGCTTCACGTAAAATTTTCAATCAAACTCCATGAATCAGTATATCACCTCTAAGGTATGTGTTTATGAGTATGGAGATCCTTGTATTTCTTAGCAAGCACATATTCGATTATATAGACCTACAGATGAAAAAGAGCACAGGTCTATGTTCTGCTCATGTCTGGATAAAGAACTTGGTTTTGCTAGATGTTGCATATTAAATACCTAACACTGATGTCAAATTTATACTGAAAATAACTCTAGTAGATAACATGAATCGGATAACCTTTTTCGACAAAGCACACCTGATTAGCTTTTCAGCTTAAGCCCATAAGGAAGTTGTCTAGCTTGATGTCATTGTGAAGATATAACAATGAATTGTGATGATAATCTTACATGCGCCGCAACAGCGTGTCACCGCATGGGGAAGGTCTTGGCGATGCAGCTGGTGTTGAAGACGTATCATTGGCAGGCACAGGATTCTGAAAATGGGTATCCAAATTTTTAAAAATCAGCTTCCTGCCGGCCCTTTCCGATGGGGTTGATGCACTGGGCGCCGCCAGTGAATCCTTAATAGGAGGCTGGAGCGAGCCTGGAGGCCTCTCTTTATTACAAGAGACAAAATGTTAAGTGGATATAGGACAGAAAGGACAACTATATTTGCCGGCTTAGTGCGATATATACTACGTAATAATTTTGTTGTTCAACTGAATAACTATAAAAACATTTGTGCCTCCCACTGCGGTGTGTTCTGTGAACCCAGTTACCGTTGGTACCCTTGCACCTCAACGCATCATTGGAGTGGTCCATCATGGTCTAGGACGGCTGGAATGTTCACATCAACAAAGGAACAACAATTTCTGAAAACTGCGTTTATATGATAAAGCATGGGTTGGAACCGAAGAGACTAAAACTACTCTTATAAAGATATAGCATAATAGCATCTTATAGTATGGAGTTATATCTGGTCTGGTAACTGATCTTCAGCTCGTCTTTAATTTTTATGTATGGTTGATATTTGGTATAATGTCTAATTCGTTGCCAAATATTGTTGCATAACTCCATAGACAAATCTAATGATAATCAAATCCATTTCCTTTTAGATTACCACATTCAGACATTCTTCATCAAACACACATAAAAATAATTTCAGATTGGATTGGATGGAAAATAAATGAAAGGAAAAATAGTAACTCAAATAACATGCATGAAGCTAAATTTTCGCATGAACGTATTCATGCACAAGCACATATCATGGTAATTTACTGCTTCTACTTTGCACACTTCCATTCAAAAAGGATCAGTGGTAAACTGCAGTACAGATTATCTTTAAAAGGGATCGGTTTTAAAGTGTATTCACCATCTACAAAACCCAGGAAAACGATTCAATGAAGTTCATTTATACATGCATCAAATAGCTAAGAAAGCTAAGTTAGAAGCACTAAATATGGGATTATTGAAATAGCGGGTGATAAATTCGCAGGCTTGATAATATAATTTCAATCATATGCACAACCAAGAAATGACATGTATGAATACAGAAATCAAGGCGGGCATCAATGAAAATGTTGAGGAACGTTGACACACCTGAGGTGCTTGCATACCGCGGCTGTGGTGCCACTCAGACCAGGCAGCGACTGGCATGCACAGTCGAATATCACCACCGCCCTCGACTCCACCACCTCGCCCCCTTCGCCCTTTGCTTATATCAACACACTGAGGACCCTATCTTCTTGCTTCATCTTCTGTGCATGTTAAAAGATGAGGCACGAAAAGAACTTAATTCATTAAAAAATCGAGATATTATACTCACTTTGAATCTCCCAGATTATCTGAATCAGAGTCTTCACCAACATCATTACCTTCATTAGCATTACTTAGAAGCATCCCCTCCCAAATATATTGATTTTGATTGTTCATGATGTCACACGAGGAAGTTCTGAAAGAGGGTGGCTCCGCAATTGTAACCAACTGATGTTGCAAGAACGATTCTAGCAGCAGTATAATTTGCTACATTTTTTTATCATGAGTAAAACCATCAATGAGAGTACGTTCTCACTAAATAATGCATTGGAGTTAAATTGCCAAATCTTACATGAATGAATTTGCAGTGCCCAAACAATATACAGCGAAATGAAATTCCTCAAAAAGCCGACCTTGTGAATTACCAAATACATTAATGACAAACTGCAGATAATTTACTACATTATAGAGCAGCATCGCTCCACCAAACCTCCCAGATTCGTAAACTGCAGGAGATGTGAAGAAGAAATAAACATTATTGGTTAGTAAACTGCAAGTTTCGCGTTGTAAGTTTTACTGAAAATAGCCAAATTCCTGAGGTATATTATAGAGCAGCATCGCTCCACCAAACATCCCGGATTCGAATCTCACCAAGATGTACAAAAACCGCGACCAAAATCGCCCAAAATGACCGCGGACAGCCCCAACACTCTCGTGTTCGATCTCAGAGGCGGCGACGTGCATGATTGGGACGATGCTGTTGAGAGTTGAGGGCAAGAGCTCGTGGTCGCACCTCCATCAAAATTCAAGAAGGTAGCCATCGCGGCTCCCCTCAGCCCCTGCCGGTTCAGCCCCGACATGGTGGGCTCGCCGATGGCGTCTACGATGGATCATCCCTGCTACCAGGCAACATCGTCATCTCTGCTTGATCGTGATCTCGAGGGCTTCCACCCTGCATTCGGACAAGAGCCAGCGCTAAGGTTGATCTGGACGGAATCGAGAAACGGTGAAGAGAACTCGCGTTCACGAACCTCTGAGACACGTCCCTGCCACTATGGCTATCCTCCACCGAGCCTACTTCATCTCTCCAACCCGTCTCCATGGCCGAGCTCCAACTATCCCCCTCAATCTCTTCCTCAAGTCACAGATCGGAAGCAAGACGCCACCCATTGCCCCAGCTGCTCTCGTCTCGCAATGTTCTTGGTACTCCATTATCTTTCTTTGTGTAGGGAAACACAATGAAGGGGAGCGAGTAATAATGGGATTATTCAACGTAATCTGCATCCGGGAATCACGTCCCAAATTATTTCAGATTGTGCCCAATAGGAAGGTTGGGATTTTGTTCCGATTTTCATTGTGAAGCGGGGCCTGGGTTGGTTAGCAAAAAAGCGATCGGATGGTTTAGGTGGGCTAGGTGTTGAGGTTAGGTGTTGAGGTGGGATGATTGGACGAACAAGATGCTTCCAATGACGACCACCAAAGTGCGTTGAGTGTCAAACGACCAACTCGTATTTAATAGTAAAGATGGGATCTAGTTTTGAAGATCTCGACGAGAGGATCTCAAAAGTGGAAACGGTTCGTCATTTGCACTTACGGTTCTCAAGATATTTCATTTTGAAAAAATGAATCTACAAAAAAAGGGAAAAACTGACTCAGCCCAGCTCTTCTCTCTCTTCCCTCCTCCCCACCTTGCTTCTCCTTGCGACACGTGGCGAGCAGGGAGACTACTCCCAGAGATTTTCTAGCACCACAGCGCGCCACTTGTCGCATGCGGAATAATTTGTCTTCCCTTCGCGAAGGTCGGTCTTTTTTTAACGATTTACCACTACCTAAAGACCAACCTTCGCGAAAGGGAAAATTGGACCACCACAAAACGACACGTGGCAGCATGTACTACTTCCCCGCGCGCCCCGCCCCATACACCCGCGCTCGCCCACCGCGCGCCCGCGTACTCGCGCTCGCCCACCTTGCGCCCGCGTACTCGCGCTCGTGCCCTGCGCGCATGTGCTGCCCCGCGAGTCGATGCGCATGCGCTGCTCCTGGGCGTACTCCCTTCCGTGCACGATGCATGCATGCTAGCCCTGCCTGCACCATGCATCATGCTAGCACATGTATATATGCTACTAGTTTAGGCAGCAGCGTAACTCCATCTAAATTAGTTTTTGACACGTAACACAGCTACATGCTATATACGAGTACATTTGTACACACGGGCGAGCACAAGTACAATCGCGCACACGAGCAGGTACAGTCGCACATACGAGTAGGTACAGTCGCGCACACGAGCGAGTACAATCTGATCAGCGTCTGTGCAAGATCTGAGTCTGATCAGCGACGAGCAGGTACAATACAAGTAGGTACGATCGCGCACAATGATGCGAGTACGGTCTGATCGCGCACACGAGACATGTATAGTTGCGCACACGAGTAAGTATAATCGTACACGAGCGAGCACAGGTATAGTCGTCCACATAAGACAGGTACAGTCGCGCACACGAACGAGTACAGGTATAGTTGCTCACACGAGTAAAGGGAAAAATGCACCAAATACATTCAAAACTGAAGTACTTATCAGTTCATGCACGAGTACAGTTAGATACATAACATGAGTACAACCATAATAGTATAGGAAGTACGAAAAAAAGTATCTCCAAACCTATCAACATGGGATCTAGTTTTGAAGATCTCGACAAGAGGATCTCAAAAGTGGAAACGGTTCGTCATTTGGACTTACGATTCTCAAGATATTTCATTTTGAAAAAATGAATCTACGAAAAAAGGGAAAAACTGACTCAGCCCAGCTCTTCTCTCTCCTCCCTCTTCCCCACCTTGCTTCCCCTTGCGACACGTGGCGAGCAGGGAGACTACTCCCAGAGATTTTCTAGCAACACAGCGCGCCACTTGTCGCATGCGGAATAATTTGTCTTTCCTTCGCGAAGGTCGGTCTTTTTTTAACGATTTACCACTACCTAAAGACTAACCTTCGCGAAGGGAAAATTGGACCACCACAAAACGACACGTGGCTGCATGTACTACTTCCCCGCGCGCCCCGCCCCATACACGCGCGCTCGCCCTGCGTGCGCCCGCATACTCGCGCTCGTGCCCTGCACGCATGTGCTGCCCTGCGAGTCGCTGCGCATGCGCTGCTCCTGGGCGTACTCCCTTCCGTATATGCTACTAGTTTAGGCAGCAGCGTAACTCCATCTAAATTAGTTTTTGACACGTAGCACAGCTACAAGCTATATACGAGTACAGTTGTACACACGGGCGAGCAGAACCCCACACTGGTCAAAAAGAAAAGTAAATCTCTCTAAAAAATACTCGTTCGTCATCTCTTTGGCGTGTAATATTAAGGTTGCAGCCTCCGAGGTATCTAGTCTCCTGTCTCTTAGCTGTTGTGAGTCAATTCCAGGCAGTCATTAGCTAGGAAGAGACTACTGAAAAGACAGAATAGTTCTCTGTTTCAAGTGAAAAGTAGCTGGAATCGATTAGATTCCTACCAATTTTTCTCGAAATCGAGAAAATTTCGCCTTATTCAGTAAAATATATCTGCCTAATAGCTCGAGGACCAGAATAAACTGCCTCCTTTTCCCGACCCCTATCTTGAAAAGCACCCGAACTGGCTTTCCCCTATTTCCCTAGTTTTTACCCGAGATGGAGCAACACCGAAAAGTGCTTGCTAACCGTTTTGCTAAGAAAAAGCACGTCTCTGTGCCTTTCTCAACCGAAGACCCTGACACCCGAAGACCCTTTTTAGCACGCCTTCCTGGTTAGAACTGAAAAGCCAATCATACTAGCCAAACAAAGCCACCTCAGCTAGCTCCTCAGAACCTAAACCCATAGCCTGACAAGAGCCAGAAAGGAGCACCTATCAACAAAGAGACCAGAATGCTGGCGTTTAGCCTGGCAAGTCTACCTAGTTGAGCACTCAACCCTTACAATCGCGCACACGAGCAGGTACAGTTGCACATACGAGTAGGTACAGTCGCGCACACGAGCGAGTACAGTCGCGTACGCGAGCGAGTATAGGTACAGTCACGCACACGAGCAAGTACAGTTGCGCATACGAGTAGGTACAGTCGCGCACACGAGCGAGGTACAGGTACAGTCGCGCACACGAGACAGGTATAGTTGCGCACACGAGTAAGTACAATCGCCTACACGAGCGAGCACATGTACAGTCGTCCACATAAGACAGGTACAGTCGCGCACACGAACGAGTACAGGTACAGTTGCTCACACGAGTAAAGGAAAAAATGCACCAAATACATTAAAAACTGAAGTACTTATCAGTTCATGCACGAGTACAACCATAATAGTATAGGAAGTACGAAAAAAAAGTATCTCCAAACCTATCAACATGGGATCTAGTTTTGAAGATCTCGACGAGAGGATCTCAAAAGTGGAAACGGTTCGTCATTTGGACTTACGGTTCTCAAGATATTTCATTTTGAAAAAATGAATCTACGAAAAAAGGAAAAACTGACTCAGCCCAGCTCTTCCCTCCTCCCTCCTCCCCACCTTGCTCCCCCTTGCAACACGTGGAGAGCAGAGAGACTACTCACAGAGATTTTCTAGCACCATAGCGCGCCACTTGTCGCATGCGGAATAATTTATCTTCCGTTCACAAAGGTCGGTATTTTTTTAACGATTTTGGGGAACTTTGGGTTCAGATCCCAAGGAGACGTGGGCACGGAAGCTTGTGGTCTGCCAAAGCCCATAGGGAGCACACGGGGTCTGGTTTGGCCCAGGTACGAGGAGATCGCGTTTTCTTTATGGGCACCGGCCGTGCTAGTCGCGTTTCCACCGCAGGAGGTCGCCGGAGCTCCGGCACGCGGCGGCGCGGAGCACGGAGACGTGCCCTTACTGACCGCACGGTAAATTCGCTACTTATATCTATGGGCTCGCTCTCCTTTCTGATAGAAATGCCGCACCCAGCGAGAGCGCAAGGATGGTACCCGGCGATGGCAACTCTGTTCTCGATCTCCGGGCTGCCCGCTTATGTTCTCATGTATGATGTATACTGTATAGTCATATGGTGCCAAGAGATCCTTGACAAGATAATATTCCGATGAAGCAACCTTTTTATGAGCTGTATTAACAGGAATACTCTCTGTAGCGCAGGTGTTTGAGGAAATGCTGCCCGAGGAAATCCGCCCTTCAGAATTTCAGATGGTCATGGCTCATGGGACTATGTCCAGCGCGTTTACACCGCCTGCCTGAGTAGCTACGGAGGAGGAAACAACAATTTTGCTGGTGAGTACGATCTGGGCGGGGTGGAAATGCAGTGCCTAACTGCCTATAATTACAATTGTGCCGTGTCTGTCTTGTTGTAGTTCAAATTTCTACTTTCAACTGAGTAGTCCACTCACTGGAGAAAGATGTGTCCCATCACAGGAACTTTCTTGGCAAACTCCCTCTGCCATGTATTCAGTGAAGATGAAAGGTCAGTTGAAACTTCCTGGAGATTTCGTGACTGCGTCACTTTTAGTGCTTAGGTTAGGTGGTTACCCATTCTCTGAATCAACAGTTCCATGTGGACGTCACATCATTGGAAGTTTCTTAGGATGATCCTAAGCCAGATGTTCAATACTTGAGGCTGGAAATTTTCTCATCGACGGGACCCGCAGGAAGTCCCTTAGAAGTCAAAAGTGGAGTGCTTTTCCAAAAAATATTTTCAAACTCAGTCTCTGACCAAGTTATAATATATGTGCTGGCTAGGTACTGGGTCCTTCTTTGCAAGGGCTGTTCTTTGCAGTTCTCTGTGAGGAGATGGCAACTTTGAGTGGTGTGGGTCAAGTGGCCACCGTTGCGCAGCTAGCAGGGATAGATGCATATGGGCTGATCAAGATGATTGTGGAGGCAGTGCAGACGGTCAAGAGGAACAAAGAGACCTGCCAGAAGCTCGCGAGGCGTGTGAAGATGATAGGTGACCTGCTGCAGGAGCTTCATGAGGCACAACTGATGCAACACCGAGATACGAGGAACCCAGTGGAGCAGCTGGAGGAGACACTTCGGCGAGCATTTATGCTCATCACAACCTGCCAGGACAGCAGTTTCATGTATCATTGCTTTACTGGAGGTAATCAGGCTTGCCAGTTACAGGAGGTGGAGAATGATATCGCCTTCTACCTCCAGATATTCCCCCTCGTGAGCCATGTAGATACTTCCCGTACTTTCGTCCTGGATTTGAGCAGACGTCAACCTTCACATACAGAGGTAATAGCTAGGCACATATAGTCCTAGTTTAATTGAATTTTGATATTTCTGAAAATGAAATTTTATTCATATTTTCTTGAACGAGGTTCATAAACTATAATATGATGTATGCTTTTCAGTTCACAGTATGTATCTCATCGATCACTTCCTTATATATTTTATCTGCCAATAGATCCAACTAAACATGTTATGGCATTAGTTCGAGACTGATAATGGTCATGTAATCATTATGATATAAAATTACAGTTTTTTTTGCGGGGGATATAAAATTACAGTTCTAATCCAATTAATGGAGAACTGATCTAGTAGACAATATTCTGATGTCTAATACTATTGGTAGTTCTATCATGACCATATTGACACAACCGCAAAAGTGATCTGATAATAGGTCTCTACTCTTTACTGTTCCCTCTTCTTTAGGGTATATTTTGATTGTTTAAGTTAAGACATGACTTTTATCAACAATTATTCTGATATTATGATGCTTATGTGATTATAATTAATTTTAACAAAAATATAATGACATCATTTTTATGATACGTAAATTGCTGGTCAAAACTTGTTGTAACCAATCAAGATACACCCTTCAAAAATAAATGGAGGGAGTATCCAGTATAGAGTAAACACAAGTTTCATGTGGTGGTTCATTCTCACTGCTATAGCATTTTTCTTAACATGGTGGAAAATTCAACTCTAGTGCCGGAGGCACGCTAGTTAAGGGTTCATGTGATCTTATTTTTCATTTATCGTTGTTCTCTCCTAGGAGTATGCCAAGGAGGCGCAGATACTAAAAGACAATTCAGGCCATGGAACTTCACCAAAGTACAGTATAAATCAACTGCGATCACTTCTTTGATTTCATACTCATTCATGTGCCAATGCATATGTACTCTGTACTGAAATCAGAAAACAATTGTTTAGATAAACTAAACGGGTTCATTGTGACACATCTGGCTGGGGGTAGCAAGGTTGTACTTAACTACTTGACATGTATCTCCTTAAAATTACTAACACAACTAAGAATAAATATTTGGTGATTTGACAGTATGGCCAGCTGGTAATTTTTATGTAAGACCTTTCCAGAATACATAATAAGCTGCTCATCCTTCCATATTCACTATCAACAACATTGGTTGGACCTGTCTTTCTCCTGCAGAATAGCAAATGGGAAATATTAGTTGGAATCTTGCAACTTATTAATCGCCCAAAACAATTGAATGTTTATATCTAGAAGCTTACATCTTATTTGCTAGTGCACCGGGTTACCATTTTCAGGTTTAAAGCCACATCTGAGACAGTTGAATCAAGACTCCAGGAAGTAAATCAGAATTCGGCAAATAATAAAGAAAAGTTAACAGGTAATTGTATTCATTACTTAGATCATTCAGGCCTCTATATTGCACAACATAATTCTACTCTTACAGTTTGTTCAGTTAATTTGCATTTTTTAAATGGGAAGAGCAGGGGCGAGACCTACTGAAATAATCTTGTTTTGGTTATGTAGGTAAAAATTTGAAGAACTTGCTTTTATTTAGATTTTTTTGAATGTGTCATGCTTCATGCACTAGCCAATGCAACCAAAAGTCCGACCTGAGCTCATTTTCCTCGGCTCGTTATTTTGCCCCAGATTCTGGGTAAAGTTCGCGGTAACCTCCATTCGAAGATACGAGATTTTCACTAAGTGACCTTGGAAGTATATTCCATGGATCTAATAGTTGGAAACCACTTTGAAGAAAAAGAAGAGATTCCGCCAAGAGGCTAGGCGAGTAGGCGGAAACTATTAGATTTTGGGAGTCCTTAGAGATTTTGTCTAGATCCGCCCCGAAGAAATGGTGTGACCCGAGATAGGAGGAGGACCAGGCGAATCTTGAAGAACTCTGGGGTACTGTTTTGGATATACTTCATGGGTATACCAACGACATAGTCCAATACCGGCTAGCCCAGGTGGCCCACAGATGGTGGTTGGGCCTATGGCCTAACTGGCTGGCCCAGCTGATTGACCAAGATGGAGAGTCCACGATCAGAAGCTGTAGCCGGATCTGCACCGACCTAGTTGCCCGGGTCCGTACCGATATAGGTTAGCCAGATCCTTACGTGTAGAGAAGATGTACCTAGTTAGGATAGTGCTAGTAGAGTCTAACCTGGACTACTCTTTGTAAACCCTAGATCCTCGCGCCTTGATAAGCCGGATCTGGGGAGCCCTTGGGGCAGAACCAATCCTTTCATTGTAATCGCACACTTGTTTGCCCTTATAGTGAAGTATAGCAACACGTAGGATCTCACCACCGTTGCAAGATCTGAAGCTGGGTAACTCGTGTCTCACCATCCTGGTACCTCTCCGCCTTTCGCCCACCTCTCTCCTCCACGCCGTGGGTTACCTTACATAGCGTACTCGTCGATCACACAACAGCAGTTGGCGTCCACCTTGGGGCAAGAGGCGCCTGTAGCACGGATCTGGGCGGGATCCACGGCACCGGCGACACCGTCGCCATCAGGTGTGTCCTTTACGCCAGCAACGTCCCTGTTGTCCCCAACGACGAGTGCGGGGTTCCGGCTAGGGGAAGCCCCATCCACTGCACGATCGTTCCGATCGGCAACATCCACGTCTTCATCGGCAACATCGGCGACAAAGAAGCCGATCTGACTCGAGACGCTGGGCGCTAATACCATATCAAGCTTCATGCACTAGCCAACACAACCAAAAGTCCGAACTGATGGAAAAGGCCACTTATACACTTCACGAGAGAGTGAATACTTGCTCATGTCTATTCCACTCTAAACAAATCATAGCTCATGTTGAACTTAGGTATCAGGTTATCCCCGTTTAAATACCAACATATTTTGTGTTTTGACCTTTTAGTATATTAGTTCTTCTATGTTTCCCTGTAGGTCATAAAAAAGTGGGTGTATAGAAAGGTACTCTCGCCATTTCTGTTCGTAACGCACATTTCAAGAAGGAACATTAGTTAAGGAGATAAAAAATGATACAAGAGAATAATAGAGGGGAATGACCCTGATTTAATGTGTCTATATCAGTCTTGGGTAGCTCAATCTCTTGCCACACCTTTGCAGAAAACTGACAAGTTTTAACTGATTCCTATGTTTATGGGTTTGATAGGAACCACCGAACCAGTACCGCCCTACAAGTTTCTAGAAAAAATAGCATTTCCCTTACAAACTGTCAGGAACTGTTCGAAAACTGATGATTACAACCTTTGGGGTCATGAACTGGAATGCTTTCCTGAAAACTGTAGACATGGTTTATTCTATTTCTCCACCTGGACCACATGCCCAATGTCTTCTATTTGTATTGGGCCATTATTCTGTAACTATTTTGTGCTATCAGCGAAATACAAAATGGTAAATGGTAATACGCATGTATTTTGTTTTAAAGGACTTCCTAATCTGTACTATAATTCATAATCAATGACAGGGAACCATTTTTCCAATGGACCACAAAAAAGGAAGGCTGAACGAATAGCTGTGGACAAGGACATACTTGTAAACCTATTATGTGCTGAGAGATGTTCAAGATTGTTGCTGTTTAATCTTTCTCAGGTCGTAAAGTTTACAGAAAATTTCAAATGGGATAACGTGGTTGGACGTGGTGCTTTTGGTTATGTTTACAAGGTACATTTTTCTTACATGTTATTTGTGAAATAGCATTATTATTCTACTATCATTTCTTTTTTAGGGAGTTCAAGTATAATAGACACTATTATTCTATTATACATAACAAAATGATGCAAGGGAATCTAATTAATTGAATGCATCTTTAATTCCGTAGTATGTTATCATTGATCGCGAGCGTAAATGTAGTTGAAGTATGTACTGATATGAAGGTGTTTTGAAAATATACCAAAAACTATCAGCTCACTTGCAATTTGTTCACGTAGCTCCCCTTGGAGTATCTTAGTGTAAGTATATGAACCTACGAATAATTATTATATATATACTACACCATAATACGAGTATATATTGCTATAGATATGAGTCTTGAGATCCATTCTAAAAAAGTTGGTTCCTTACTGCTGATACCCTGTTTTTCAGGGAAAACTGCCTAGTGGAACTGAGATTGCGGTCAAAAGATTTGCAGCATCGTCAACTCAAGGTTTAGAAGAATTCACTGCTGAGATTGAAACAATTGCAAATCTTCAACATAGAAATGTAATTAGGCTACTTGGGTTTTGCATTCAAAGAGAAAAGGACTTTCTTGGATTTCATATTCAGCATGAAGAGATGATTCTTGTCTACGAATACATGCCAAACAAGAGCCTGGCTTCTTTTCTATACAGCTGTATTCACTGAGACTTCAGTTTCCATTATTCTTTTGAGCTTGAAAGAAAAATCTCGTAATTTTTTATGAAAGCTTCATTCCGTTGATCATTTTCAGATACAAAGACAAGAGAATCACTTAATTGGTCTAAGCGCCTCCATATAATTGAAGGGATAGCTCAGGGTCTTGTTTACCTGCATGATCTATCTCATCAATGTGTTGTCCACATGGATTTGAAAGCAAATAATATATTGTTAGATTATGACATGAACCCTAAGATTTCTGATTTTGGGATGGCTAGAATATTGCCTTCTAGTGGGACTGAAGAGACCTCAGATACTGTTAAGGGCACAAAGTAAGAGTTAACCAAATAAACCAGCCTTTTATGACATGAAGCTCCTTTGCTCCTTTATTTATGTGCTAAAATATGATTTTCGTTTTAATTTTGCAGTGGTTATATGGATCCTGAATATATCAGGTATGGGAAATTCTCAGTGAAGTCTGATGTTTATAGCTTCGGCATCCTGATCCTTGAGATCGTAAGTCGAAAGAGGTGCATTTCGTTATCACCCAATGGAGATATGATGAATCTACCAACACATGTGAGTGCAGTCTTTTACCCTTTGCTAAAAGTATATCTTTTCTTCTGTTTTTAAAACTCTAAAAGCATTCCTGTTGCTGGTCAGTGCTCTCTCTTTTAGTCTTGGAATTTTGGAAACCATGTCAATAATATTGGTAAATAAAGAAAAACTAGAGTAAGATAGAAAATAAAATAAAATACCATATAGTTTTCTGTGCAAAACAGTCAATTTATATTAGTTATGCCCTGGATACAAAATTAGAATTAATAAGTTTATGATGTTGAATTCCGTTATGCACTATCTACCATTCAACAAAAGAGAGACCAGGGATTATTCAGTTTGTCACATTAATAACCATGAGAGTTCTTTCAGGCCTGGGATCTGTGGAAAGCAGGAAAGTCCCACGAGCTTCTTGACCTATCACCAGTACCACTATGTAATGAACCACAAACAGCTCAGATCATCAAATGCATTCACGTGGCACTACTGTGTATCCAAGACTGTCCGATGCACCGGCCTACTATGTCGGATGTTCTTCTGATGCTACGCAGCGAGAGCATAAGCTTGCCTACACCTAGCGTACCATCAAGCTGGAGTGTCGACCCTTGAGAGTTGAGAGGCTCTGGGAGGTGAACTTGGCACTACAAGCGTGTTCAAGAGATTATCAGCTTGGTTGAGACCACATTATAGTGCAGAGGGGTGCAGTCCTATTAGTTAGCATGTTCATGCTGATAAATTCTGCACATATTTTCAGAACTACCTGTTATATTATTGACCGCCTACTAGCCGAACAATTGACCCATAATCCTTTTGTGTTAGTAGCTTAGAAACGGCATAGCCCTTGTTCACCGGGTGCTCCTGGTTGGCTGGGTCAGACAGGTTTAGTCCCAGGTGCCTGGTCGGATGGCTGTCAAAGTTGTCGCTGGGAGTATGTAAAACGATAAAAAGAATAGTCGAAGGGAGATATTTTTATCCGTCTACATCCATCTGAGTAAACGGAGTTCTCTTATGTCTCGTCAATTTTGAAAGGTCCATCTTCAGTTAGCGAAAGTATAACTTGTCTCCCTCTCTCTACACAACCTCCCTTGTGCCAGTAGGCTGGAAAATATTGCCCTGACGTTCTAGCATGATATAACATGCTATTTTGCAAATAACGTCATAACCTTTTAGAGCATTTCCAACAGGTGCCCAAAACAGTCATGCGCTAAAACCACGATACATCGTCTGTTTTGCGATTTTTGCGCGCGCGAGGAGGTCTCTTCACCAGACGCTCCAAAGTATTACGCGTGGGAAAGGGGCGCTTCACCGGATGCGCATAAATACAGTGCCCGAAACACTATTCGTAGTACAAACATCAATAAATATAGATCAAACCGACAAACTAAAATAGATTAAAAAGCGAATATATTACAAATATGATAACTAGTGCAAGAAACTAAAGTACGATAAACTAATCTATCCATTTGACGCCGGAGCCCGATGAACTGGAGACGGTGGACGAAAACTGATCCCCCACCGGGGATCATTATCGTCAATGGTGGTCGGGCCTTCCATCTGCGCTAGGATGAAGGCCTTGCGCGCTCGGTTCGCTGTCTTCGCGGTGTTGCGCTCCACCTGCTGCTGCGTGAAGAACTTGTTTTCGCCGTAGACATCTTGCAGGAAATTCTCGTGCCACACCGTCATGGCGATGGCGAGCCAGCGGTGGCGGTGGCGCTGCCTCTCCTCGTCGGTGACAAGGCGCGGTGGGGGCGCCAACATCTCCACTTGGGCGGCGGAGGTCACGCCATGGAAGTTCATGTTGCGGCGCGGACGACCGAGCCACCACGTCACCGCGTCGTATGTGCGCGCGGCCTCATCATTACTAGAAAAATGCCTAGCCGTAGAATTACTAGAAGTGGCGCACCACTACACATGCCACTTCTAACTTTCTGCTTGGTCCACCCTTTCCCAGGCTTACCAGTGAAGCACCATTATTTTGTGCGCCAAGTCTGGCCAGTTTTGAAAATGATGAAAATATGCCCCCCTTAGTAATGGCGCACCATGGCGTGGTGCGCCACTGCTACTTCCATTGCTAAGGGGTACCAAAAATTCTGCCCACACTCTCTATGGATCGCCTTTCTAGTTTTCAGAAAAAAATAAAATAAATTGATAAAAATTCAAAAATAAAATCTTTCTAGATGTCTATGTGTTCTGTCATCTAGTTGCAAGAAAAATTAACAAACATGAATTTATACTTTTTTTGCAAAATTGCGGCATGTATCGGTAAAACGAGATTTCTGGTTGCCTACGACCTACGATGAAAATCTTGTTTATATGAAAATGTATCTACACAAAATTTTACATCCGATTTCAACGCCCTTCGAGCGTTTAGACAATTTTTAGATTCCAAAAAATCAAAAAGAAAACAGGACTTTTTTCAGGTTTTAGATTTCGGACAGAAATTTCAGAAAAAGAAAAGAATAGCAGTGGCGCACCAAGCCATGGGGTGCGCCCTGCTAAGTTTCCCTCCTTCAAAATTTGAAATGGCCGGCCGCCCTTTACCCTTATCCCCACCCTCCTTCCTCCTCCACACATTTCCTCCATCCTCTCCTCTTTCTCTCCTCCTCTGCTACTCCTCCACTCCCTTCTCCTCCAACTCTTTCCTCTTCCTCCTCCTCCACTTCGGCGTCCTCCTCCACTCCGGCTCCCTCCTTCTCCTCCAAATCTGGCATCCTCCTCCACTCCGGCCTCCTCTTCCACTCCCTCCTCCACTGCTCCAACTCCGGCCTCCTCCTCCTCCAATTCTCCAACTCCGACCTCCTCCTCCTCCTCCTCCTCCACTCCTTCTCCAACTCCGGCCTCCTCCTCCTCATCCACTCTTCCTCCACTCCTCCTCCTTCTCCTCCGCATCCTCTCCTCCAATCGGCTGACCCTTCCTTCCTCTTCTTCAGAACGTGCCAAGTTGCATACTAGAACGAAAACCGAAAAAGGCAAAAAAAAAAAAAAAATCGAAAAAATCCAGCTCTAGATCCAGATCCAAATTTTACCAGTGACACACCTCTTTTTTGCGCATTGGCGCACCTCGACGAAATAGGAGTGGCACACTAGGTGATGTGCCACTGCTATTTAGATTACCAGTTAGCAGGGGCGTGATAGCAGTGGCGAACCCAGCCATTCCACATTGAACATTGGCACTTGCACAAGACAAGTGTATAACCGGCTGGCATTAGGCGGTTATAATTCACCATGTGAAGCAAAATCATTATAAAACACCATCCATCACACATCCCAGAAACATGCTGTCATGCATACATCCACGATGCAAATTTGTACATAAGAAACATGCTTGGTCCACATCAGCTGCAAGCCGTGGTTGATATTCATGCCAACATAAGTTTTATTTAGTTTAGGAAAAGGATGATATATCCACCAAGTTACATAACCCACCACACCAAGTGATAGTTTGAGCTACACTGAACTTGGGTAAGGTCGTGAGCTCCCTTAGGTAAGGTGGAAACATTCCAGATCATTAACCTCCTGTCACGACTTGGTTGCTTCCAGGTACGACATGGTTGCTTCCAGATACGGTATCATTGCTGCCAGATACGGTATTGCGGCTCCCAGATACAGTATTGTGGCTACCGGTGACAGTTTGGAAGCTCCCGGATACAGTATTGCTGTTCCCGGATACATTATTGTTGTTGTCGGTTACGACATGGTTGTTTCCCGATACGACATGGTTGCTGCCAGTTATGACATTGTTACTCCCGGTTACGACAGTGTTGTTGGCCCCAGAGACGGTGTTACTGTTCCCAGATATGACAGTGTTGTCGTTCCCAGAAACAACATTGTTGCTCCCAGATCTGACACTGTTGTTAGTTCCAGTTATTGTATTTGGTTGTTGGAGGAGTGCTCTTCTGCTACGTTCCACATGCAATGGCATGTTAGTGAAAGCCATGCCAAGTGAACGACGAGCGGTGCTGAGACCCTTGAACCGTATGTGCAAACTCTTGGGCACCCCGCCAACTAATGAATTACCAGAGAGATCCAAGTAGCGAAGGTGGTCAAGCTCACCGAACCACGATGGGATGGTGCCCATCAGTCTGTTGTTGGCAAGATTGAGCGCCTGTAGGTGCGCGAGGCCCGCCAAACATGCTCCTGGGATGGCCCCCTCGAGGCCGTGCCCGGGGAGCCACAACGTTATGACGCGGCCGCTTGCGCCGTCGCAGCCCACACCTCCCCAACTACAGCATGAAGCGCCGAACCACGCGGCACGGAGGAGGACACCCCCACCGCTGAGACTCCCAGCGAAGCCCTGCAGTGCGTGTAGGTCATCGGGGTGGCATGGCGTCGCGCTTGACAGGGGCAAGAGGAACGCCAAGAGGAGCAGCAGCAGCCAGAATTTCGCCATGGATTCAGCTAGCGCCGTGGTATGCTACATATGTATACATCAACTTTTTTTTCTGAATGCGAGTGATTCGCATGTGCTGTTGGCAAAAACTGCTTGGGTGGTGCGTGCTATCTTATAGTGTGTTTGTGTGTGTGGTTGCAAGCATACGTTGCAAGTGGTTCAGTCTGTACTAGCTCTTCCGTGGCCACAATCCAAGCATGGTTTTTGTTGTTGTGTGTCGACTAGAATTCGTGGACACAAGTTGGCAGGTAGCAACTCAATTCAAACTTCTTCCTGTCACCCGAAATTAGTTATATCAGTTTTTTTTATCTCTAAAATGAGCAAATCTAAATTAGACAAAAGCGGCCACAGATAATTTGGAACAGACGAAATATTTTCTAGCAATCGAGCGAATCCAGCCTAGCAAACAACATAAAACAAGGTCAAGAGATTAGCATTATCCGAGCTACCAAGTTTCTACATTGTATCGGCGGACCAACACCAGCACCAGCACGTACATCTTATCTGAGATGGAACTTTTAGATAGAGCCATGGCGGATGCCGGCCATCTCTGAAACTTTCCCTGATGTCCGATCTTCCCACTGATGCAACCCATAGTGGCCATGTTTCCAGTATGGAGGGACCGAGGGACGACGAGAAAGGGGGACGAGATTTAGAGGCTGGCAAAACTAGGGTGCAGTGAGGGTATGCATCTCTTGATCGATTTTTCGATAGAGGGACGTGAACCAATCAATTTCGGGACGATAAACCCGGTATGGATCTATGAATACCCCAGACACGGTGTCTCCCATCATTCCATGCCTACGACTGATTTCAAAAAAATCAAATTTTATTTCACATGATTTAACAGAATTGGTAATAAATATCGCAGTGATAATATTTGTGTAGTTACACAACTTAGCGCTTCTCCCGCCTTGTAAGTAAAATAAAGTCCGCAACATTTTTTATGTGTTTTTATATAAAATAAAATAAATGCAAAACTGAATGTAAGCTGCACTAACAAATAAAAATATGAATAAGAAAGGAAGCAAGACACGGACATTCAATTTTGACATTAGGCTGGCCCATTTAGCTCATTGACCGGTCACAAAAAGACATTTGGCCCGACATGATTATTAATTGGGCTCATTTAGCAAGTTGACTGGTCAAACCAAAACATCCTGTCTAGCCCGCGTAATTAATGGGCCGGCCCAATTATGTAGTTGACTAGTCAAACCTAGGCAGTTGGCCCGACCCAATATGTAACTAGGATGGTCCATTTTTTCTTATTGTGCCGGCCCGCTTAAGACGTAGCAGGTCTTGTGTGGTTCTGTCATCTACTACGAACATCTGTCTAGTTAACGACGTTACCGGCCAGTTAACGGCGACTGTCACGTGTTAGTTATCATGACGTCAGCAGTCATCGGACTCCTCCGAACTCTTTTGACACGGTTCAAATTTTCATCGACAAAGACCCCTCGATACCCCTCGATTCGAAAATTCATGGTGGATCCTTCGGTGACGCGATATGCACCACAGAACCCGTTTCGTCGCCTTAGACTCTTTAGCGACGAAAAACACCCATTAGCCGACAAAAAAATGTCGTGGTAGATATTAACTTTTTTTGTAATGGTCGGCGCGGTCGAACAACTCCTCCACGGACCACTAGCTGATCGAGCCGCCCTGCACCAGCAATATGAGCTCGTGGGACTCTTGCCCATCGACCACCGACGTGTACTTCTCAGGGAGGTGCATCCTATCCCAATCCACGCCTAAGTGGATGGTGACACCGAAATCAAACCCGGAGAGGTCGATGGCGACGGACTCGGGTGATGACGGTGGCGACGGGGACAACGGTGGTGAAGGGGACATCGATGGTTGACTATGGCCTCTTCCCCCACGTCTTTCTCGGCAACCTCGGCCTTGGGCATGCCCCGGGTCGGGCGCCATCCTAGACGCCCTCCCCTCGATCCTATGTCACCAAACATGGCTATTCTGATGCATGTGCCACTACTAGAAAAAGCATAGTCATAATATCGCTAGCAGTGGCGCACATTCTAGTGGTGCACCATAGCTATCACAATTACCAATGGTGTACCTGGTGAATAGTGTGTCACTACACTACGTTTGACCAAGGTTTGATCCATCTCCTAGACATACCAATGGCGCACCATGTATAGGTGCCCCACTGTATAGGGGAGCTAGGGAATATTGGGCACCACTTAGCACTAGCGTACTGATGTCTACGCCCCCCTCCTTTTCCTGTAGACAGTGTTGGGCCTCCAAGAGCAGAGGTTTGTAGAACAGCAGCAAGTTTTCCCTTAAGTGGATCACCCAAGGTTTATCGAACTCAGGGAGGAAGAGGTCAAAGATATCCCTCTCATGCAACCCTGCAACCACAAAGCAAGAAGTCTCTTGTGTCCCCAACACACCTAATAGGTGCACTAGTTCGGCGAAGAGATAGTGAAATACAGGTGGTATGAATATATATGAGCAGTAGCAACGGTGCCAGAAAATAGCTTGCTGGCGTGTAGTTGATGGTGGTAGTATTGCAACAGTAGTAACGCAGTAAAACAGTAAACAAGCAGCGATAGCAGTATTTAGGAACAAGGCCTAGGGATTAGACTTTCACTAGTGGACACTCTCAACATTGATCACATAACAGAATAGATAAATGCATACTCTACACTCTTGTTGGATGATGAACACATTGCGTAGGATTACACGAACCCTCAATGCCGGAGTTAACAAGCTCCACAATTCAATGTTCATATTTAAGTAACCTTAGAGTGTAAGATAGATCAAAAGACTAAACCAAGTACTAACATAGCATGCACACTGTCACCTTCATGCATATGTAGGAGGAATAGATCACATCAATACTGTCATAGCAATAGTTAACTTCGCAATCTACAAGAGATCATGATCATAGCATAAACCAAGTACTAACACGGATGCACACACTGTCACCATTACATCGTGCAGGAGGAATAAAACTACTTTAATAACATTGCTAGAGTAGCACATAGATAAATTGTGATACAAATACATTGCAATCATAAAGAGATATAAATAAGCACCTCACTATGCCATTCATCAGTGAATAAGTATTCTGTGAAATATAGCCTAAGCGACCCACACGGTGCACACACTGTCACCTTTACACACGTGGGACAAGGAGTCTCCGGAGATCACATAAGTAAAACTCACTTGACTAGCATAATGACATCTAGATTACAAGCATCATCATATGAATCTCAATCATGTAAAGCAGCTCATGAGATTATTGTATTGAAGCACATAGGAGAGAGATGAACCACATAGCTACCGGTACAGCCCCGAGCCTCGATGGAGAACTACTCCCTCCTCATGGGAGCAGCAGCGGTGATGAAGATGGCGGTGGAGATGGCAGCGGTGTCGATGCGGGGCACTTCCCCGTTCCGGCGGCGTGCCGGAACAGAGACTCCTGTCCCCCAGATCTTGGCCTCGCGATGGCGGCGGCTCTGGAAGGTTTCTGTGGGTTTCGTCGAACGCATCAGGGTTTTCGCGACGGAGGCTTTAAATAGGCGAAGAGGCGGCGCAGGAGGGCTGAAGGGGTGGCCACACCATATGGCGGCGCGGCCAGGGCCTGGGCCGCGCCGGCCTATGGTCTGGGGGCCCAGTGCCCCCCTCTGGTCCTTCTCGTGTGTTCTGGATGCTTCCGGTGAAAATAGGAACCTGGGCGTTGATTTCGTCCGATTCCGAGAATATTTCGTTACTAGGATTTCTGAAACCAAAAACAGCAGAAAACAACAACTGGCACTTCGGCATCTTGTTAATAGGTTAGTTCCAGAAAATGCACGAATATGACATAAAGTGTGCATAAAACATGTAGATAACATCAATAATGTGGCATGGAACATAAGAAATTATCGATACGTTGGAGACGTATCAGCATCCCCAAGCTTAGTTCTGCTCGTCCCGAGCAGGTAAAACGATAACACAGATAATTTACGGAGTGACATGCCATCATAATCTTGATCATACTATTTGTAAAGCATATGTAGTGAATGCAGCGATCAAAACAATGTATATGACATGAGTAAACAAGTGAATCATATAGCAAAGACTTTTCATGAATAGCACTTCAAGACAAGCATCAATAAGTCTTGCATAAGAGTTAACTCATAAAGCAATAATTCAAAGTAAAGGTATTGAAGCAACATAAAAGAAGATTAAGTTTCAGCAGTTGCTTTCAACTTGTAACATGTATATCTCATGGATAATTGTCAACATAGAGTAATATAACAAGTGCAATATGCAAATATGTAGGAATCAATGCACAGTTCACACAAGTGTTTGCTTCTTGAGGTAGAGAGAAATAGGTGAACTGACTCAACAATAAAAGTAAAAGAATGGTCCTCATAGAGGAAAAGCATCGATTGCTATATTTGTGCTAGAGCTTTGATTTTGAAAACATGAAACAATTTTGTCAACGGTAGTAATAAAGCATATGTATCATGTAAATTATATCTTACAAGTTGCAAGCCTCATGCATAGTATACTAATAGTGCCCGCACCTTGTCCTAATTAGCTCGGACTACCGGATCATCACAATGCACATGTTTTAACCAAGTGTCACAAAGGGGTACCTCTATGCCGCCTGTACAAAGGTCTAAGGAGAAAGCTCGCATTGGATTTCTCGCTATTGATTATTCTCAACTTAGACATCCATACCGGGATAACATAGACAACAGATAATGGACTCCTCTTTTATGCATAAGCATGTAACAACAATTAATAATTTTCTCATATGAGATTGAGGATATTTGTCCAAAACTGAAACTTCCACCATGAATCATGGCTTTAGTTAGCGGCCCAATGTTCTTCTCTAACAATATGCATGCTTAACCATAAGGTGGTAGATCTCTCTTACTTCAGACAAGACGAACATGCATAGCAACTCACATGATATTCAACAAAGAATAGTTGATGGCGTCCCCAGAAACATGGTTATCGCACAACAAGCAACTTAATAAGAGATAAAGTGCATAAGTACATATTCAATACCACAATAGTTTTTAAGCTATTTGTCCCATGAGCTATATATTGTAAAGGCGAATGATGGAATTTTAAAGGTAGCACTCAAGCAATTTACTTTGGAATGGCGGAGAAATACCATGTAGTAGGTAGGTATGGTGGACACAAATGGCATAGTGGTTGGCTCAAGTATTTTGGATGCATGAGAAGTATTCCCTCTCGATACAAGGTTTAGGCTAGCAAGGTTTATTTGAAACAAACACAAGGATGAACCGGTGCAGCAAAACTCACATAAAAGACATATTGTAAACATTATAGGACTCTACACCGTCTTCCTTGTTGTTCAAACTCAATACTAGAAATTATCTAGACTTTAGAGAAACCAAATATGCAAACCAAATTTTAGCATGCTCTATGTATTTCTTCATTAATGGGTGAAAAGCATATGATGCAAGAGCTTAAACATGAGCACAACAATTGCCAAGTATCACATTACCCAAGACATTTATAGCAATTACTACATGTATCATTTTCCAATTCCAACCATATAACAATTTAACGAAGAAGGAACTTCGCCATGAATACTATGAGTAGAAACTAAGGACATACTTGTCCATATGCTACAGCGGAGCGTGTCTCTCTCCCATAAAGTGAATGCTAGGATCCATTTTATTCAAACAAAACAAAAAACAAAAACAAACCGACGCTCCAAGCAAAGCACATAAGATGTGATGGAATAAAAATATAGTTTCAGGGGAGGAACCTGATAATGTTGTCGATGAAGAAGGGGATGCCTTGGGCATCCCCAAGCTTAGACGCTTGAGTCTTCTTAGAATATGCAGGGGTGAACCACCGGGGCATCCCCAAGCTTAGAGCTTTCACTCTCCTTGATCGTAGTATATCATCCTCCTCTCTTGACCCTTGAAAACTTCCTCCACACCAAACTCGAAACAAACTCATTAGAGGGTTAGTGCATAATCAAAAATCCACATGTTCAGAGGTGACACAATCATTCTTAACACTTCTGGACATTGCCCAAAGCTACTGGAAGGTAAAGGAACAAAGAAATCCACCCAACATAGCGAAAGAAGCAATGCGAAATAAAAGGCAGAATCTGTCAAAACAGAACAGTCCGTAAAGACGAATTTTAAAATGGCACCAGACTTTCTCAGATGAAAATGCTCAAATTGAATGAAAGTTGCGTACATATCTGAGGATCACTCACGTAAATTGGCATAATTTTCTGAGTTACCTATAGAGAATTAGGCCCAGATTCGTGACAGCAAGAAAACAGTTTCTGCGCAGTAATCCAAATCTAGTATTGACTTTACTATCAAAGACTTTACTTGGCACAACAAAACACAAAACTAAGATAAGGAGAGATTGCTACAGTAGTAAACAACTTCCAAGACACAAATATAAAACAAAGTACTGTAGCAAAATAACACATGGGTTATCTCCCAAGAAGTTCTTTCTTTATAGCCATCAAGATGGGCTCAGCAGTTTTAATGATGCACTCGCAAGAAATAGTATTTGAAGCAAAAAAGAGCATCAAGAGGCAAATTCAAAACACATTTAAGTCTAACATGCTTCCTATGCATAGGAATCTTGTAAATAAACAAGTTCATGAAGAGCAAAGTAACAAGCATAGGAAGATAGAACAAGTGTAGCTTAAAAAAATTCAGCACATAGAGAGGTGTTTTAGTAACATGAAAATTTCTACTACCATATTTTCCTCTCTCATAATAACTTTCAGTAGTATCATGAGAAAACTCAACAATATAACTATCACATAAAGCATTCTTATCATGAGTCTCATGCATAAAATTATTACTCTCCACATAAGCATAATCAATTTTATTAGATGTAGTGGGAGCAAATTCAACAAAGTAGCTATCATTATTATTCTCATCAAGTGTTGGAGGCATAGTATAATCACAACAAAATTTACTCTCCATAGTAGGTGGCACCAAAAGACCACTATCATCATAATCATCATATATGGGAGGCAAAGTATCATCAAAGAAAATTTTCTCCTCAATACTTGGGGGACTAAAAAGATCATGAAAACCAGCTTCCCCAAGCTTAGAACTTTCTATATCATTATCAACAATGGTGTTCAAAGCGTTCATACTAATATTACTACCAGCATGCAAATAAGATTCCATAGGTTTTTTAATTTTCGCATCAAACAATCCATGTTTTAAATCAGGAAATAGAATAAGAAGCTCATTCTTGTCCATTATGCCAAACTAGTGTAAACAAGAAACAAAAAGATGCAATTGCAGGATCTAAAGGAAATAGCTTCGAGCACAAACACAATGGCGCCAGAAAAGTACTTTACCTGGAACCGAAGTATGAGTGCCTTTTTACCTTTCCTCCCCGGCAACGGCGCCAGAAAATACTTGATGCTGTCCAGGACTGGCGCGTGGTTGACGAGGGAGGAAATCCCTGTTGTGTAGCTTTCTGGTCCCCGGCAACGGCGCTAGAAAATAGCTTGATGTCTACGCCCCCCTCCTTTTCCTGTAGACAGTGTTGGGCCTCCAAGAGCAGAGGTTTGTAGAACAGCAGCAAGTTTTCCCTTAAGTGGATCACCCAAGGTTTATCGAACTCAGGGAGGAAGAGGTCAAAGATATCCCTCTCATGCAACCCTGCAACCACAAAGCAAGAAGTCTCTTGTGTCCCCAACACACCTAATAGGTGCATTAGTTCGGCGAAGAGATAGTGAAATACAGGTGGTATGAATATATATGAGCAGTAGCAACGGTGCCAGAAAATAGCTTGCTGGCGTGTAGTTGATGGTGGTAGTATTGCAACAGTAGTAACGCAGTAAAACAGTAAACAAGCAGCGATAGCAGTATTTAGGAACAAGGCCTAGGGATTAGACTTTCACTAGTGGACACTCTCAACATTGATCACATAACAGAATAGATAAATGCATACTCTACACTCTTGTTGGATGATGAACACATTGCGTAGGATTACACGAACCCTCAATGCCGGAGTTAACAAGCTCCACAATTCAATGTTCATATTTAAGTAACCTTAGAGTGTAAGATAGATCAAAAGACTAAACCAAGTACTAACATAGCATGCACACTGTCACCTTCATGCATATGTAGGAGGAATAGATCACATCAATACTGTCATAGCAATAGTTAACTTCGCAATCTACAAGAGATCATGATCATAGCATAAACCAAGTACTAACACGGATGCACACACTGTCACCATTACATCGTGCAGGAGGAATAAAACTACTTTAATAGCATTGCTAGAGTAGCACATAGATAAATTGTGATACAAATACATTGCAATCATAAAGAGATATAAATAAGCACCTCACTATGCCATTCATCAGTGAATAAGTATTGCAGAAATATAGCCTAAGAGACCCACACGGTGCACACACTGTCACCTTTACACACGTGGGACAAGGAGTCTCCGGAGATCACATAAGTAAAACTCACTTGACTAGCATAATGACATCTAGATTACAAGCATCATCATATGAATCTCAATCATGTAAAGCAGCTCATGAGATTATTGTATTGAAGCACATAGGAGAGAGATGAACCACATAGCTACCGGTACAGCCCCGAGCCTCGATGGAGAACTACTCCCTCCTCATGGGAGCAGCAGCGGTGATGAAGATGGCGGTGGAGATGGCAGCGGTGTCGATGCGGGGCACTTCCCCGTTCCGGCGGCGTGCCGGAACAGAGACTCCTGTCCCCCAGATCTTGGCCTCGCGATGGTGGCGGCTCTGGAAGGTTTCTGTGGGTTTCGTCGAACGCATCAGGGTTTTCGCGACGGAGGTTTTAAATAGGCAAAGAGGCGGCGCAGGAGGGCTGAAGGGGTGGCCACACCATATGGCGGCGCGGCCAGGGCCTGGGCCGCGCCGGTCTATGGTCTGGGGGCCCAGTGCCCCCCCCTCTGGTCCTTCTCGTGTGTTCTGGATGCTTCCTGTGAAAATAGGAACCTGGGCGTTGATTTCGTCCGATTCCGAGAATATTTCGTTACTAGGATTTCTGAAACCAAAAACAGCAGAAAACAGCAACTGGCACTTCGGCATCTTGTTAATAGGTTAGTTCCAGAAAATGCACGAATATGACATAAAGTGTGCATAAAACATGTAAATAACATCAATAATGTGGCATGGAACATAAGAAATTATCGATACGTTGGAGACGTATCACGTACCATCCCCCCTATCCTGGTGGATTGCCTTTTTCAGTTTTGAAAAAAGGATACAAATTTCAAAAAATAAAATCATTCGAAATGACCATGTGTTATGTGCTCTAGTTGTTAGGAGAATTAACAAATATGGCTTTTTATTTTGCAAAATGGCGCCGTGTTTCGGTAAAACGGCTTTTCTAGTTGCATATGACCTCCGATGAAAACATTTTTTTATATGAAAATGTATCGGAAAATTTTACATTCGATTTCAACTGGCAAAAGCCGTTTACCGAGTTTTTTTACATTCCCTAAAATCAAAAAGGAAACAGGAGTTTTTTCAGCTTTTAGTCTTCAGGCAAAAAAATTCAAGAAAAAAAATAGCAATGCCGCATCCAACCTTGTGGTGCGCTAGTGCCAACCTTCCCGCCTCCAAAATTCGTATCAGCCGGCACCTACACTCACTACCCTCTTATATATCCACCTCCCCCTCCTACACAGATTCCTCTCCTACACAGATTCCTCTCCTCTTCCGCCTCCTCCTCTCATCCATCCTATTCTCCTCCTCCTCTCCTCCATCCTATTCTCCTCCTCCTTTGCTCCTTCCTCTCCTCCAACCACTCCAGCCTCCTGCCCTCCAAGCACTTCGGCGCCCCTCCCTCCTCTCTGGCGGCCCGCTCCTCCATCCTCTTCTCCATCTCCTCCATCCTCCATCCTCTTTTGTCCTCTCCATCCTCTAACCTCTCCCATCGTCCAAAACAAAAACAAGCAACAAAATGGTGCTAGATGAACGTGACAAATAATTTGGAAAATAAAAACAGACAAAATAAAATCTCAGAAATATGGTGCTAGATCCAGATCCAGAATTCAAAATGCTACTAGTGGCGCACCTACATGGTGTGTCGCTAGTATATACTCCCTCTGTTCAATTCTATAGTGCCTATTGTTTTTTGGCACGGAAATTAGCGCAAGAGTATTTTTTCACAAGACCTCTAGCTAAACGATTTGAGATCAACGTAAAATTTGGGAAATCCATATCTTCCTAACTTACCATAATAAATTTGGGAGCTGAACGATTTGGGAGCTGAACGGGGAGGGGATAATTGAAAAAAACTAAGCTACAACCTTATATTCTGAAACAAACGCCAAAAATCTATAAGCACTATAGAAAGGAACGGAGGGAGTAGATTACAAGTGACCCACCATGGTGCGCCACCGCTAACCCTTTTAGGTGTAGGCATTTTTCTTGTAGTATGGTGGCCGGTGGTTGGGGATGGAAGATGAGAGTGTGAAAGAAAATGATTGCGTCTGGTATGTTAAAAAGACCAGGTCAATTGATGCCAACACAAGGTCAAAACGCTAGCATAGACAAAGACAGACGGCTAGCTAGCCGTCGTTCTGTGCGGCCAGCGCAAGAGCGCATGCATCAGGCGGTGCAGAAAGCTTTGGAGGATGTTGGATCGCTGCCATGGGGCCATCGGCACACGCGAGAGGACGAGGAAATTGCGTAGACCAGTAACTCTTAGGGTAAACATTGTGCAAACCAGTCACTTGAATTTATTTTTGCAGAGACCAGCAACTCTACGTGTAACTCATTGCAAAGAGCTATAATGACCAAATTAAACATGTTAACAACATAGAAAAAAGGAGACCCACATGAGGTGGCCTGGCTGGCATGGTGGTATTAGAGCATCTCCAGCAGATAATGTACATACAAAAATAACTACCATATACAACACGTTAGTTTAAAAAAATAAACAGCTCCAGCTGATGATGTAGATGTAAAAAAAAGCCTCAAAAATATTACACCGCGATGCAAAGAGGTGATGTATCGTAAACCAATGGCCGCGCTCGAGCTCAAACTGCCGTTTTGTCGTCACTCCCCACCTCCGCGAGCTGCCACAGCCACTACACCACAGCACTAGATTCCCAACTGGTATACCAACTAACTGTCGGTCGGTAATGATTTCTTCGGACTGTCGGTAAAAGTTGGTTGGGGAAAATTGGTCGGTCGGGATAGTATATGTTGGTCGGGAAAGAAATTGTAGAACCAACAAACAGTCGGTCGGCAAAGAGATGTCGGTCGGCAAAGGTCTTTGCCGACTGGACTTTCAGTGACCGACCTTATTGGTCGGTAAAACCCTTTCCCAACCGACATTCTGTCAGCGAAAGCTGCTTTCCCGACCAACTTATCTGTTGGGGTTCTAATGCTGTGGTGTAGCGCGGCCGGCCTGCTGCCGTTGGGAAAAAAGCCGTTGTCGCTGATGCCCGTTGGCCCTCGCCCCGCCTCGCCGAACTCTTCAAGCAGCTAGAGATGGCCGATGTGCGGCCACCGCGGTGAAAATCCATCGCCCACCGGCTCGATTCCGGCTCGCCATGGCCATCGTCGGCCATCTGAAGGGCCGCAGATCGTCGGTGACCTTCTATTTTAGCATACGGCCCTAACTCGGACCCGTGGGACTGCGACACCTTCTAGGCGACGCACCCGCCAGCTAGAACAAGGACGGTGAAGCCCCCGAGGATGAGGACGAGAATGAGGGCAGGGACAAAGCACCTTGGCAGAAGTTTCGCGACGACATGGTCGACTTTGGATGTTATGGCTTAGAGCATCTCTAGCAGGCACCCCAAACTCCAAATACGTGTATCCAAGACACCCCAAATGCGTTTTGCAGGCTGAAAAACCATCGCGCCGCCCAGACACGCCAAACACAGGGTTTATGCAAATCATCCGATAAATTTCAATGTAGCAACATAGGTCATGCAAACAGGTTGTTCAAAGCACTCAATCATACATGAAACACGGCACCAAAATAGTATCAAACATCATATCATCAAGGAGGAGCATGATCAAGCATCACCGTCAATTCGATGTAGTTGCCGGTCCAAATCGCCCTCCCCTTTGCCTTGGCCACCGCGCCATCGAACGCGAAACTGGATGGCCCGGATAAAGTGTTTGGTATGGGGGTCCGATGCGGTGTCTGGATTGTCTCTTTTTTCCCTCCAAACCCGCAAAACGGCGGTTATTATGCCGATGGGAGTCAGATGTGATGTCTGCTAGAGATGCTATTACACATGGGTGGTAGGCCCCTACGCTAGCGCCTGCCCCACTTGCAGCGCAGCCATAGCAGGCGGTGTACTGGGCACAGGCGCTCGCGCCACCTTTGTCCTGGTCACCGCCGGTGGTCTGCCATCGACTTGTAGGCATTGGTGGCGCCGATGCTAACCCTAGTTTTAGCTAGGATTCCCTTATACATAGTTTTTCTACTTTTTAGATCATTGTAGAAATGCCAAATTTGAAGCAAAGCAGCTGTCAACCGTGAGGCTAGTGCACGCGCAGCACATACCAAGCCACGGCAGATGCCAAAGTATGGTGCTTGACCGTTGTAATCTAATCATTACAGCGCCATGCAATGGATTATACGAGCGCCATGCAGTAGATTATATGGAGCGCAAAACCAATTTCAAGTCACTGGTTTGCGCAACGTGTGCCCCAACCCTTACTGGTATATGCAATTTCCTCCGAGAGGACACGCGAGGGCATATGTGCTGCACGCGTAGATGGTAGATGCATTGCTCCCCAAATTGATCGGTGAATGAATCACTTTGGATAGATTCAGTTTACGTCGCGATACTGAAACATGTGTGCCCGGTCTTTATGGGTGCGTTTGGTAAGCTGCATCTTTTTTGGCTCGCATCGGGCCTGTTGAACGATAGAGCGGGAGAGAGATTGGCGGAATATGTTGGATATTGTATTGCGCCTCATGGACGAGTATATATAGGGTACAAGATTTGGAGGCTAAGAAGCTCTCCTAGAGATAAGGCAGGAGATGAATGACAAATGCTATACAAATCCCGTGACATCTAATACTACCTAATATATCTCTAACCCCCCCCCCCCCCCCCCGCGCAGTCGTAGCGGTAGCGACGTGAACAAGAGTAGCGTCGCGGACAGTCAGACTGGAGAAGAAGCTGGTGAGGCGCAGGCGAGGTGGTAGCCCTTTGTGCCGATGTCGAGGTAGCCGAGAGCGTGGGTGCTACAACCTTGGTCGAGCGAGCCGCGCGAGGGATTGCCGTGGTCGATGTCGTGGGCGGGTGCCGGTGTCGATGTAGCCGCAAGCGCGTAGTGCGCGAGGAGAGTGACGGAGACGCGTCGAGGCAGTCGTGGAGGTTGTCGATGCCGAAGTCGATGCAGTCCGAGCCGTCGAGGACGACGTGCAGCCCTAGTTTTGCCAGAACCAGGCGCACGTCGGGGACGAAGGCATACTTCGGTTTTGCCAGAACCGAGTACACATAGAAGAAGTCGGTGATGCGGTCGAGGCAGTCGTAGAGGCGATGCCGAAGAAGACGTTCTCGAAGCCGATGAAGACGAGACGTCCGGCGCGAGTTTGCCAGACTCGGGAACGTCTCGGGGACGAAGGCACTTCCGGTGTTGCCAGTACCGGGCATGCGAGGGTAGGGAACATTACAAAGTGCGCGCCATGTCGGAGTAGACTAGTAGAGGAGGTCTCGACGACGGGTGTCGGAGAAGAGGAGCAGGTGGTGTAGTCGGGGAAGAGGCGAGTCTCGATGACGGGTGTCGGAGTAGAGTAGCAGGTGACGTAGTCGGGGAAGAGGCGAGGACGCTGGCGGCGAAGTTGTAGTGTACGAAGACGTAGAAGGCGGCTAACCCAGCGGTGACCAGGGGTGGTCATGCTGGACGCCTAGACGGGCGTTGCGGTGGTCGGCGAGCTCAGCGCGACCTGAAGTGGTTGGCTAGCCCAGCGGCGACCTGGGGTGGGGGCGCGGCGGCGGGACACGAAGTAGGCGAGGAAGAACCAGCGGCGTGACGAAGACCATGCGCGGATGGAGGCGACCCGCGCCGAAGGGGTGGCGCTGTGGTGGCCTCGGACATCGACGCGCGGGGGACAGTGAAGGCAACCGCGTGCGGCGATGCCACGGCCTGAGGGGCCGGCGTAGCTGCAGGGCGCGAGTCGGTGCAGAGGCGGGACGCCACCAGCGACGTACGTGCCTCAGAAGGCGCGTCGTTGGCTAGCAGCGTGGACCAAAGGCGGCGGCGCTGCGACCCGAAGGGGCGACGCAGCGGCAACCCGATGCTCAATCGGTGGTATGCGCGTGCTCGGGGACGTGCTTGGCGGAGACGTGCGCGCGGTCGGTTGATCAGACCGACGGCGGCGCTACGCGCGCCATGGCGCGGACGACGCGCATATCGGAGTTGATTGCGGCGTTGTCGGTGTAGTTCCGGGCGATGACGGCGAAGACGGATCGGCGATGGAGACCGCGCGGGCGAGACAGCCTGCTGCGTCGCACGTAGGCGTCCCGTGTGTGACGCGTGCGGCCGTGCCGCGCGGTTGATGAAGATGGCCGATGCAGTCGATGCCGAGGTTGGAGTAGAGGCGCGTGATGACGACGGCGGTGGGCGACTCAATCCGATCTATGATCGGCAAAACCGAAAAAGAAAACGCCGGTCGAGCGACCGGCGGCGCAAAAAGAAAACCAATCTACGGATTGGAAAAAGAAAGGACTCGAGGGCAGCGGATCAACGGATCGGCGAGCGAGCCCTCATACGGGTTGCGCGGCCCCCGGAGTAGATCATGGAGATCGACCTCCCCGGGGCCGGCGCGGCGCGGAAGCTTGGACGGCAGCTAGGTTAGGATCGGCGCCGCTCTGATACCATGTTGAACGATAGAGAGGGAGAGAGATTGGCGGAATATGTTGGATATTGTATTGCGCCTCATGGGTGAGTATATATAGGGTACAAGACTTGGAGGCTAAGAAGCTCTCCTAGAGATAAGGTAGGAGATGAATGACAAATCCTATACAAATCCCGTGACATTTAATACTACCTAATATATCTCTAACAGGGCCAGTGGCCAGAAGCCTGCACGCCTGGAGAAGGGAGGCGGAGACGCCGCGTCCGTACGGGAACACGTGCCATAATTAGGCTCACCGCTCCCCTCTCCTTCCTCACAGTCTCGACCGCACTCTCACCTCCCCCAAACTGTCACATCACCCGGCGGTTTCCCTCCCACCGACCAATCCGCCGCACCGCCGCACGGAGGAGCACCGCTACCGGAGGAGGAGACGTCGGCGACGAGGACCTCGACATCGGCCGCAATATGGTCTGCAGTCCTCATCGGCATCTCGTCTTCGCCCGCGACCTTGAGCTCGTCCTCGGCCAGAAGAATGGCGGTAACGACCCCTCCTTCTCACCTTCGTACTCGTTCTGTTCAAACATGCCGTTCTGGGGCATTTTCGACGACATGCACACTAGATCTGCTAGGGTTTCCGTTAGGATAGCGGTCGATTGACGATTTGCAAGGTGTTCGTCCCCATTTCTTGCAGTTCTTGTCCAGTTCTTGCATTTCACGGTCACAATTTGCTTAGATCTATTACTGTAGTGTTGGATTGCGGTAGAACCTTCGTAGATCGGGGTTTGGATTGGTGAAACTGGCAGATTTTATTGTACATGCAAACAGGGGAAGGATTTTTTTGTGCTGGGGTTTAGCTTGTTGAGATTGTTGTGCGGAATCAGTCGCGGTAGTTTGTTGTAGATTGTGTAGTTTGTTGTACATTGTGTAGTTTCTGATTGAACTAGGCCGATGATTGTAACCGGTAATCGTAGTGTGAGGAGATGATTGATCAGAACCTATGGCATGACTGAACTTCACCATGCCATTGGTTCAGGTCAAACATCTTCTCCATATGTGCTCATTCTATGAGGCCTATGCATCTTGCTTTCCATGTTTATGTACTGCATTGGCCAATAATTCAACAATGGCACACTGGAAGGCAAGGTGTTGCCCTCAAACTTAGTCGTGTGTGCCATATGACTTGCACACTAGATTTAGTTTGCGGACAGTCCCTTTGCATGCCTTGTGATCCAATATATGAGGCCTCCTTTTTGTTTGTGTACTACATTGGCCAATGATTCAACAATGGCACACTGGAAGGCAAGGTGCTGCCCTCAAACTTAGTCGTGGGTGTGTGATATCTTGCACACTAGACTTAGTTTGAGGGCAGTCCCTTGAGCTGTCGTGTGATCCAATGTATGAGGCATCACATGTTTCCAATGTTCGTTTTCATCTATATACTTGTGAGCAGGCACACCTCTAATGCCATGTGTTCTTCTCGCAGACTGAGAAGCTCAAGCTTGGGTCACCTCAGACCCCCGACGAGGGACCGTCCAAGAAGCAAAGGGCGGCTAACGTCGGCCACTTCCAGCCGAACGTACCGCCGGACCAGTTCCTGTGCATTGTCTTCAAGCCTACCTTCAACCGGATACAGATCCCTCGTTATTTCGTCAGGTGGTTCGGAGAAGTCCCTTCGAACATCGTCGTCACCACCAACACAGGCTGCTACTGCAGGATGACTACGGTGAGAGAAGGCGATGACGTGTACATCGACCAAGGTGGGCGGCCTTCGCCGTCGCTCATCAGCTGCAGATAGGCCAGTTCATCATCTTCAAGAAGGTGGCCACCTTCCAGTTCAATGTGGTCATCTTCGACTACACCTGCACTGAGGTGATGACCATGTGCGGTTACCATGGCGACGCGACCAGGTGTGTCGTCTTCCAAAGCCATGTTTGAAGCTCCTGGTCTGTGTTGCTGTTCCACTCGTCTGTTCAACTATGTGTGTCCTGAACTATGTTCGTCTTGTGTCCTGAACTATGATCCTCCTGTGTGCTGAACTATGAAGGTGTTTGAACTTTTATCACTGCTTACTTTGCCTGAACTTTGAACTGTGTTCTTGCTTGTGCTGTTCATCGCTAGTAACCTCACCACCGAAGGTAAGAGGTAAGCAGAAGCAGTTTCTGGGTTGCAACCAAACAACAGCGGCGCCGTTCTGGGCTGCTACGAGGCCTGGAAACCGACCTACCAAACGACCAAAGCCCAAATCTCCACGGGCAAAAAATACACTATGCAGGTCACCAAACAACGGGACTTTTATGGCCCACAGCCTGCCTGCGACGTGTAGGGGACTCCTTCCAGTGGTGCAGGAAACTGATGCAGGCTACCAAACACGCCTTATACCCAGCTGACTGGTGGATACGGGCAAAACCGTTTGCGCCCTAGGAATGTGAAAGAAGTGTGTCATCAACACGGTGTAAACAAGCAGGAACACGAGCACACCGGCCTAGTTCCGAGTTTCGACGACGACACGACAATTCCCTCCCTGCGTCGGCGCCTCTGTACGTGGGGAGAGGTGACGGACATGGCCGTTCCTCGCCGCAAAAGATATCAGGGCATCTCCAGCGGCGCGACGCAAACGGACGCTGAGTGACCGTTTGCGTCCGCGTGGATCGGAAATGCGTCTAGCACCACCTCTAGCGGGGCGACGCAAAGTGACCGGGCTGTCCGCGGAGACGCAAACCTGGCCCAAATATGCGCCAGGTTTGCGTCTCTGCGGACGCTCGGCGGACGCGCAAAGTGTCCGCTCGCTTCCTGATACGTCTCCAACGTATCTATAATTTCTTATGTTCCATGCTACTTTTATGATGATACACACATGTTTTATACACACTTTATGTCATTATTATGCATTTTCCGGAACTAACCTATTGACAAGATGCCGAAGTGCCAGTTCCTGTTTTCTGCTGTTTTTGGTTTCAGAAATCCTAGTAAGGAAATATTCTCGGAATTGGACGAAATCAACGCCCAACATCTTATAATTCCACGAAGCTTCCAGAACACCGGAGAGGGACCAGAGGAGAGCCACAGGGCCACCACACATGTGGCCGGCGCGGCCCAAGGGGGGGCGCGCCCCCCTATTGTGTGGCGCCCCCGTAACCCTTCCGACTCTGCCTCTTCGCCTATAAGAAGCCCCATGACCTAAAATCTTCGATACGAATAAGCCACGGTACGAGAAACCTTCCAGAGCCGCCGCCATCGCGAAGCCAAGATCTGGGGGACAGGAGTCTCTGTTCCGGCACGCCGCCAGGACGGGGAAGTGCCCCCGGAAGGCATCTCCATCGACACCACCGCCATCTCCATCAACGCTGCTGACATAGGCATCCCCAATGGGCCTGCCGAAGGTAGTACCCGGGGTTTACTGAAGGCCCACGACCCGAAGGATAAGAAGCCCAAGATGTTATTATGGAAAGATAGAGTTGTAATAGGAAGTGTCAATTGTAATCTTGCGGGACGGGTTAGAAACCCTCCCGGACTCTGTAAACTTGTGTATTACGAATCCCTCGGCTCCAACTTGTATATAAGGGGGAGTCGAGGGACAAAGAGAGAATCGAATCATTGTGGAGCAAACCCTAGTTTTTACTTCGTCGAGTACTTTTCGCCTGAAACCTTCGAGATCTACTTGCCCTCTACATCCAACGAAACCCTAGTCTACTACTTGTAGGAATTGACAAGTCGATACCTTGTCAATTGGCGCCGTCTGTGGGATCTAGAGGCGACAAGGAGCTGATCTCGATGGCACGTTCAGAATCGTCGACTTCATCGACAGCAAGCAACACCATGGACAAAGGTAAATAGATCGAAACTGGTCTCGTTGATTTTTTGCCTCACCCGCCCTCCCGTTTGGATTCATATACGTATCTGGAGGAGCCCATGGAGATGACGTTCGGAAGGTTCCACTTTCGCGTCGGGAAGGAAGGAACGTATCGTCTCGAAATTCGGAGATTCTCGGGATTCTCAGCGGTCGATCCTGAATCCTCGAGCTCGGCATCATCGGTCGAGTCAGGCGACGAAGAAATCTCCTCGCCACGCTTCATCAGTACCAGAGCAAGCGAAAAACTCGCCAAGATCTTCAGTGACCTGTCCTTCGAGTCGTCTGCGGACTCCAATATAAGCAGCGATTCTGACAGTGTCGACAGCTTCGACTTCATCGAGAAATCCATCTCTATGATGGTGTCACCAAAACCAGCAAAGTGCAGAAATTAAAATATCATCAAATTTACGCCATCGGAGAAGCAAGTCGCGATCAGGAGGAAACATTGGAGGCTTTCGATGATTTGGGAAATCCATACGTCGATCCCTCTGACCTAAGGCGAGGTTTAGGCAACAAATACGTCGGGCCTACACCACGTATGAGAGTTCAACTGCCACAAGCAGCGTGGGGCAGAGCCGCAAGAGCTATGGATGGTTCAGAACCAATGGCGACAACCGCCACGACTGAAGAATTGCAGGCATACCAATATAGACTCGCTCGAGCCGGAAGGGAATTGGAAAAACAGACAGCCGCTTTGAACAGAAGAAGGGAGGCAGCTTCCGCGACAAGCAGGCGAAGAGCAGAACTAAGTCGACATTCAGGAACTTCGGGAGATAGCCACAGAGAAGCTCGGAACAGAGCAAGGTCAAGGTTGCAAAACATACCCGAAGCAGAAAGAGAGAATCTAGTTCAAACCCTCGACATGTCCTTTATGTCGATAGACACGAGAGGGAACATCATCCCCAAAACACCGGAAGCTGGGTATATGGCGACACAAGCCTTTATCCTCGCATCTAGGCCACCTCCTGGAGATCCAAGGGAAGCATTGTATAACATGGCCATGGCAGGTGTTGGATCCATGGGAACAGCGTTTGTATCGACACCTCCCGAAGGATCAGCAAGGCAAAACAGTCCACGACCTGCTGTCGCAGCGGCAGCTCCCGAGAGAACAGGCGAAGCAAGGGACGCAGAAATTCAAGCAAGGGTAGACAGGGCACGACAACATAGAAGGGAACATCGACACTCTCCAGACATAGCCGAAGAGGATATGTGTGGGCTACCATGTTTTACAAGAAGGGTCCGAAAAACTCGGGTGCCTTCGGGGTTTAAGTTGCCGGATAATTTCAAGAAATTCGACGGACTGCAAGATCCTGAGGATTGGCTGGTAGATTACCTCAAGACGGTGAAGTTAATAGGCGGAACCAGAGCAACAGCCATGCAAAGTATCCAAGTACACCTGAGTGGAGCCGCGAGGTCTTGGATAAAAAAGCTTCCCTCAGGTTCCATCGACAGCTGGACTGACTTTGAGGACATATTCGTCAAGAATTTTCGGTCTACTTGCAAAAAGCCTGCAACACTCGAGGAATTGAGATCATGTCGACAAAAGCATGATGAATCAATGAGAAGTACATCCAAAGGTGGAACATCATCAAAAACTCGGCAGAAAACATATCTGACGAGAGAGCAATAGATGCGTTTGTTGCAGGAGTTCGACGAGGAGATTTCGTGGAGGACTTGGGAAGAACTAACCCAAGAACAGTATCGGCATTAATGGAAATAGCAAACAGATGGGCAGATGGTGAGGATGATGTACATAACAAGCGTCACAGGTCACCTGAGGAGGACCGCAGTCGAAATTTTCCAAATAGACGACGATTTTCTCGGTTCTCGAGTTATGATCCACCTGGCCAAATTTCGGCTGGGTTTCGGGCGAGCGCTGGAGGAAACAACAGAGATAATTACCACAGGAGCAATGAGCAGCAAGGCGACAATAGAGACGACTCCCGAAACAACAGGTCAAACAATGGGCCTAGGTTTCAGAGACCTTTTGTGTCCCCCGAGGATATGATGAACGGCCCGTGTCAGATGCACTTCTATGTCGACAATAACGGGAAGAGGCAGTCGGGGCATTTACAGAAAGACTGCCGAAATTTTCAAGCAATGGTGAGGTTCGCTGGGCAAGCCAATGCTCAGGCAGCAAGTCAAAATCCTCAAGGACCTAGGAGTGAGATCCACTTACCACCTCCTCCCGCAGTTACAGATGAAAATCGACATCAGCTCAGAATAGCGGCAGCACCAGCACCACCGCCTTATGTTGATCCTAACTCCCATGGAGCGGTGTCAATGATTCAGAAAGGTAGACCATCCAACAGGGCTCAGAAAGTAATTTCGCGACAGGTGTTCATGGCAGAGAAGATGCCTCCACCAACAGTTGAGTACCTCAATTGGTCGGGACAGGATATTGGCTTCACAATTGCGGATCACCCGCAGCAAGTTCCTCGACCAGGGCAGTCAGCACTTATTTTGCCAGCAGTAATCGCAGGATTCGATGTATCTCGGGTTTTCATCGACGGAGGAAGCAGTCTAAACCTTATGTATGCAGATACACTAAGGAAGATGAACATATCCTTGGCAAACCTCAAGCCAACGGATACACGTTTTCACAGCATCACACCAGAGAAACCAAGTTACCCACTAGGGAAGATCAATCTTGATGTTCAGTTCGGTACTCGAGAAAACTACATGATAGAGAGGCTGGAGTTTGAAGTCGTGGATTTCCCATCGCAATACCACGCTTTGTTGGGGCGCCCAGCATACGCCAGGTTTATGGCGGTACCGCACTACACATATTTGTTGTGGAGGATGCCTGGACCTAAAGGACCAATCACAGTCAAAGGAAGCTTTGCGCTAGCCGATAAATGTGACAAGGATTTTCATCGGCTCTCAGAAACCTTCGGGATGCAAGCAGAGTACATGGAGTCAAGGCTCACGACAGACTACGACGTACTGCCAGATGTGGGGAGGTCTAATAAAGAATCAACTTTTAATACCGCAAAGGACTCCAAGGAAGTGCAGATTCACCCAACAGACCCGAAGAAGACGACGTCCATTGCGACAAACATGGACCTCACATAGCAAAGCGCGCTCGTCGAGTTCCTCCGTGAGCACTGGAAAATCTTCGCATGGTGTCCAGCTGACATGCCAGGAGTACCCAGGGAACTTGCCGAGCACCACCTAAACATGGATCCAATAGCGAGACCAATCAAACAACCCTTGCGGCATTTCTCGGAACCGAACCGCAAGGCTATGCTGTCAGAAATCGATAGACTCAGAGAAGCTGGTTTCATCAAAGAATTACATACAGAGGCCACGTGGGTAGCTAACCCAGTGTTGGTGCCGAAGAAAAACACGAAAGTCCTTCGCATGTGCGTCGACTTCACGTGTCTCAATAAACATTGTCCAAAGGATCACTTTCCCCTCCCAAGGATCGATCAAATTATCGACTCCACGGCAGGATGTGAACGTCTTTCCTTCCTGGATGCTTACTCTGGTTATAATCAGATCAGATTGAAAGAAGAAGACGAGGTCAAAACAGCGTTCATCACACCTTACGACGTGTTCTGCTATCGAACAATGCCCTTTGGTTTGAAAAACGCGGGAGCAACATATCAGCGGATGATGCAGAAGTGCTTAGCAACACAGATTGGAAAAAACGTACAAGTATACATCGACGACGTCGTTCTAACATCAAAAAAGGGGGACACACTAATCGAGGATCTGAAGGAAACTTTCGACAATCTCGATAAGTTCTGTCTTAAGCTGAATCCGACAAAATGTTCTTTCGGTGTCCCTGCAGGAGAACTTCTCGGGTTCTTAGTTTCAGCAAGAAGGATTGAAGCAAATCCCGAAAAAATCTAGGCCATCGTAACAATGAGAAAGCCAACAAAGTTGAAAGAAATACAGCAGTTAACCGGGCGAGTCGCAGCTTTGAGCAGATTCGTCGCCAGGTTAGGAGAAAAGGCGTTACCGTTTTATGCCTTGATCAAGCAAGGAGACAAGTTCCAGTGGAATGAAGAGGCAGACAGAGCCTTTGAGGACCTCAAACGCAAAATTTCGACACCTCCAATCTTGGTGGCGCCAAAAGAGAAGGAACCTTTGTTATTATATATTGCAGCCACACCTCAGGTGGTAAGAACGGCACTTGTCGTTGAAAGAGAGGAAGAAGGAAAACTCCATGGAGTGCAGAGGCCAGTATACTTCGTCAGCGAAGTTCTATCGCCTTCAAAACAGAGATACCCTCAGTATCAAAAGCTAGCATATGGAGTGTTCACAACCGCAAGAAAATTGCGGCACTATTTTTCGGCACACCCGATCGTAGTGGTCAATGAAGCTCCCTTGTCCAACATACTCAACAATCCAGAAGCTACGGGTCGTGTCTCCCTTTGGGGAATAGAACTTTCCCCTCGGGACATCACGTACGAAAAAAAGAAAGGCAATAAAGTCGCAGATTCTACCAGACTTCATCGCAGAATGGATGGAGTTGCAAAATACAGGACCACCGGATTTATCGAGAACTTGGACTATGAACTTTGAAGGGTCCAAGAGATTAGAAGGAGCTGGAGCAGGTGTGATACTAATATCACCTGAAGGCGACAAGCTGAAGTACGTTCTGAGGATGACGTTCCCAAACGCGTCTAACAATGAGGCAGAATACGAAGCCCTCATACACGGGATGAAGATGGCGAAAGCTTGCGGTGCAACTCGACTAAAAATCTTTGGCGACTCGCAGTTGGTGGCTCAGAAAGTCATGAACCAATGCGATGCAGTCAATGACAGTATGATAGCATACAAGGAAGTTTACAATGAGCTCGAGAAGTTGTTCGATGGATGCGAAGTAAATCACATCAGCAGGTTGAGCAATGATGAAGCCGACGTTCTCGCAAACATCGGGTCACAATGTCTCGCAATTCCACCAGGAGTATTTTGGGAAGAGATAGCAGAAAGATCTACGAAGTCGACAAAACCAAAAAAGAAGGAGAAGGACAAAAAACCCTCAGGGGCTATCAAAGAAGCACCAGAGGAAGAAGAGGAAGAGGAACAGGACCTGGTCATGATGGTACATATACCATGGATGCAGGCGTACATATCGTACATCCTAAAGAAAGAAATACCCGACGATCCAGTCGAAGCAAGGCGAGTTATTAGACGATCTAAAGCTTTTACTGTGGTCAAAGGGGAGCTATACAAACGAAGTATTTCGGGAGTACTACAAAGGTGCATCACACCCGAAGAAGGATGATCCTGAAAGATGTACACGAGGGAATTTTTGGTCACCACGCGAGCAGTCGAGCTATTGCTGCCAAGGTCTTTCGAGCTGGATTTTACTGGTTGACAGCAATAAAGGATGCAAAGGAGATAGTACGAACTTGCGACGCGTGTCAGAGATTTGCCGCGAAACCCCACTCGCCGGCAGCAGAGCTGTTGCCAATACCATTGTCCTGGCCCTTTGCTCAATGGGGCCTTGATATGGTGGGTAAACTACACAAGTCCTGGCCAGGAGGAAAGGAGTATATGCTCGTAGCTGTCGACAAATTCACAAAGTGGATAGAAGCGAAGCCGATAAACTCACCGGATGGGGCATCTGCCGTCAAGTTCATAAAAAGTATCGTCTTCAGATTTGGAGTGCCTCATAGCATCGTCACAGACAATGGCAGTAACTTCACATCCCATGAATTCAAAGATTACTGCGAAGAAGTGGGTATCAAGCTACATTTTGCGTCGGTTGTGCACCCGCAAACCAACGGCCAAGTCGAGAAAGCCAATGGCATCATATGCAACGGCATCAAGAAGCGCCTGTTAGCACCACTAGAGAAAGCTCGACACACCTGGCCGGAGGAGCTGCCCAGTGTGTTGTGGAGCATACGAACAACACCAAACATAGCGACACAAGAAACTCCGTTCTTCTTGGTCCATGGAGCAGAAGCAGTATTACCAATCGAGATAGAACATGATTCTCCACGAGTCACGGAGTATAATGAAGAGGTGTCGAGGAAAGCACTAGAGGATGACATCGACGCACTCGACGAAGCTCGGGATGAATTACTCTCACGGGTAACTAAATATCAGCAGGACCTGAAGAATTACCACAGTCGACGTTTACGGCCAAGATCCTTTCAGGTGGGAGACCTAGTTCTTCGGCTCACGCAAAAAAGTCATGAAAAGCTCGAGTCACCATGGCTTGGACCTTACATCGTCACAGAAGTAATCGGCGGAGGAGCATACAGGATAAAGGACAAGAAAACAGGGGTGGAGGAGCAAAACCCCTGGAACGTGGCGCAACTCAGGCGGTTCTACGCCTAGAGTCAAAATATAGTCCTTGTAAAAATTAAATGTACTGAAACGCCCGCGAGTTTTCAGACGCACTCTTTTCCTTTTTCGGGGCACCGAGTGGGGCCGGGAAAGGTTTTTAATGAGGCGGGCTCGCGGTGCTGCAATATAGTAAAGATAGTTGAGATATACATTTCTTCGACAGGCTCGAGGGCTCACGCCTCAGACTTGCAATATATATTCCCGACAATATTTCGCCATGGTGTAATAACACCTCGCAAAATAAACCAAGATACAAGATAGCAATCAACAAAAAAAGGCACGGGGGCTCATACCCGCAAATATAGCATGCTCAACATAATTTAGACGCTTTGGTTTAAAAACCTCGCGCATACAATAAATAAATTCGACACCAAGACACTTGAGGTCTTAACGAAGAAAAATATTTTATCGGCTTTACAATATAGAACATGATTACAATATACAAGAGAGTCCTGAGAAAAATTCAAAGGAAAAAATCAATTATGGCCTAGTATGTTATCTATGGTCATCCGATTCACAGTACGAGTACTGTGTTCGGCATAGCTGCCCTTCACGAAGAATTCGGAGTCCATCCGAAGAAGTTCATCCATCATGTCTTCGGCAACAGGAGTCACATGATCATCAATTTTGCCAACATCCCTTTTCTTCTTCGCCATCTTCGCCAAGCATTTGGTAACAATTTGGCTCATATCAAACTTGGGATGGCAGATCTTGATCATCATCATAGCAAATCTGGCGCCAGCAGAAAGTTGCGCCCGAACAAATCCATGGATTTTAGGAGCATCTCGAAATCTCTCCATCAAACCAAGAAGAGTATCGGGTGCCTCGTTCCGAGGAAACATCGTCTTATAAACCAGAGACAAGGTTCTAGTACAGAAGTCCAAGAAGTCGCGAACTTGAGAGGCGCGATCTTGAAACCTGACAATTTGTCGGGTCCGCTCCGGGGTAGCCCAGAACAGAGAACCATTGTCTAGGGACAGGTTCACAAGGAGATTTGTCCTAGCATTTACCCTCTCTTCTTCAGCAGCAGCATCAAGAAAGGAACCTATCAAGAAACGGTGCAGGAATTTAAAAAAAAAATATAAAGAGAAGAAGCGGAAAGAAGGCAGAAGATGTCGTGGTTCTATAAAAAGAAAATGCGGCAAGCATACCCGACATATCTGCGCTGGCTTCATTCATCAACTCGAGCATAAAATTTCTCGGGTGGTCGCCTTTTCAGCTTCAGAAATGGCGGTTTCCTTAGCAGCCATGGCTTCTTGAGCCTGCCGAAGTGCAAGTTTCTCTGCTTCAGAGGACTTGCGAGATTGTTCCATCATCACTAGTGTTTGTTTCTTCGCATACTGAAGTTGCTGCCGAAGTTCTTCCAAATCTTGCGATAAACTCGCACTCAAGGAATCTTCGCCAAGTTCAGTATCAACAAGAACTTTTCTTGAGCGAGAGGAAGGAGGCAAAACATCGGAAGGAGCAGGAATTGGAGTATAGTTATCAAATATCAACTGAAATTAAAAAGAGTCGACATCAATCATCAAGCAAGATAGAATTCCATTGATCTTCCAGAGTAATTACAAGGCTTTACAGTGGAGCTAGCGGGATAAGTGTCGCCAATAGCTACTTTGGCGACAGCGTCAAAAGGAAGAAAGAAAAATAAAAATAAAAACAAGGGGGGAGGAAAGACAAAGTGGTCTACTTGACCTCCGGCTTAGATGAACTTGGAGCTGGAGTCGGTTTGAAGCCAAGAAAGGCAAGGATCTTCTTCGAGTTGGGCTTGGCAGCCTTGATCAAAGACACCCATGTCTTCGTCTCCATTTTTGGCACGTCGCCAACCTTGGCCCAGTCGACGTTTTGCTGGCTGCTCGCAACCAAAGCAATAGTACCTTCGACACCATCCTTCAAGCCTTCTTGTCGAAGATTTTGCCCAAGATCCTCTGCAGTGTTGAAGCACTTGGCCAGCTCGCCGAATGTTTGTGGTTCCTCTTTCTTCGAGAAGAAGTACGGGAATAGCTTCGCCAAGCCTGAGTCAGCATCTTCCATGCCTTGGCGTGCTTCATCCCCGTGAATCTCGAGGAGAGAGAGCGTGTCGAGAAGGGCGTCATTTTCAGGATGCTCAAGATCATAAGGCTGACGCGTCCTCCCTGTGGGTGAAAAATATAGATTGTCAAAAAATAAAAAGCGAGCGACACCCAATGAACAAAGAGAGGTCGAAGTACTTACTAACAAAATGGCGACACTACGACGATAAGCGAGAAATAATCTCCTTCTCGCGAGCAGTTTGTTGGGTGATGTGGTCACTCAGAGAGGTCTCCGCGTCATGAAGTCTTTTTCGAAGCTCTTCAACGACAGCGGCACTGGATTCAGCCTTCTTGCGAGCCTTTTCGCTCTGCTCTAATTTTAGAGCAAGAGCATCAGCACGTTTGTTGGCTTCTGCAAGGTCAGCTGGAAAACAGTCGACAATAACAAATTATCGTGTTAACGATCATGGTATAGAAGATGCAATCAAGAGAAAAATAGCAAGATAGTACCTTTCAATGAATTCGAAAGATCACGGTACCCGACGAATTGGGTACCAAGGCGAAAAAATTCGTTCATTAAAGGCTGAGGAAAGAGCCAGAGGAAAAAATCAAATATAGTGCAAAAAAAAGGAGTTGGAAAGCTACAAGCCAAAATAGAGGTGCGAAGAAAAAAAGAGGGGGAAGAAACTTACGTCATTTAATGAAGAAGTCGTGAAACCACCACTTAGCTGGGTGGGTTTTTCGACTGGTTCAACCCTTGCTCTTTTCGGTGAAGAGCCTCGGGGGCTTGCAGCTGGAGCAGTAAGTTCGATACCTTGTTGAGGTGTCGAAGTTTCATCTCCATCTGGTTGTGATTCCGAAACGACCAAAGTGCGAGACGTGCTCGTTCGAGCAGTCACATCAATGGCGGGATTTTCTCCCTCTTCATCACTGCAATAAGCAAGTTATAGTATAAAGAGACAATATAGTAAAAACCTCGAGAGCAAATAGTAAAAGGAAACTTACGAGCTCACAAGAGCAGCGTCATAAGGATTTAAAGTTGTCCCTTCTTCAGTGGGAGCAACTTCTTCGGCAGCTTTGGAGGTGCCAGTGTCGACAGCTTCAAGCCTTTTCCTTTTGTTTCCTGGGGAAACAGCAGGAGGAAGGGATTGCGTCGACTCGCTGGCGTCAGATTCGGCTTCTTTTTCAGAGGAGGCCACAGATTTGTGAGAACCTGCGACTTCACTCTCAGGGAGAGAAGAACCCTGGTTGTCTTCAGCGACAACAGCTTGTTCTTCGACTTCTCCATCCTCAGGAAGAGGAGGAAGGGAAGCCAAAGTTGGATGGTTCTACAGAAAAATAGCGACAAAGAAAGTTTACAGAGATATCAATAAAAATTTACAAGTCAAAAAAAGCAGGAAAGTTCGGGGCAAGACAAAAAATCGAGAAGACAAAATACCTGAGGGAGAGGATTGGCGGCACTGTATGGCTCCACGCGGCAAGAGGATGGAATAGGATCCTTCTTGCTGAGCGAGGAAATTCTTCGAATAAGCTTCTCCAAGTCCTTCACAGAAAGATCCTTGGAGAGCCTATTGGCATCATTTGCACCAGCATAAGTCCAAAGGGGATTTTGCGAGCCTGAAGAGGCTGCACCCTAATCCTAAGGAAGTAGGCGGTGATCTGGATACCCGACAGTTCCTTGCCTCGGGTATCCTGAAGCTGGTGAATACGGGACATGAGGGCTTCTGTCGCCGTTTTCTCTTCTTCGGTAGCTTCAGCATCCCAGGAACGGCGGCGAAGAATCTTGGCACTTCCGTCAAAAGGGACTATGTTGTGCTCAACAGAATTGGCACTTTCTTCGTGTATGTAGAGCCATCTTTTGCGCCACCCTTGGACAGAGTCAGGGAATTTGACGTCGAAGTATTCAACATCAGTGCGGACGCAGATAACAACGCCGCCTATGTTGTAGGTGGCGTTGTGGGAGCCGTTGCGGCGAAGACAGAAGATGCGCTTCCACAGAGCCCATTTAGGAGGGACTCCGAGGAAGCACTCGCAAAGAGTGATGAAAATGGCGACATGGAGAATAGAATTGGGAGTCAGCTGGTGTAGCTGAATCCCATAGACAAAGAGGAGGCCACGAAGGAAATCGTGGATTGGGGTGGAAAGACCGCGGATGAGATGGTCGACAAAACTAACCCGGTACTCCATTGGCGGAGCAGGGTAGCTTTCTTCACTGGGGAAGCGGATGGCGCCCTCCTTCTTCATCAGGCCCAGCCTCTTCAGCATGTTCACGTCCTGGTTGGAGATTTTGGATCTCTCCCACTCGAGGTCTTCAGCGGCCATCTTGGACTCAGGAGTGCTGTGGCGAGTAAGTCGCACGCGTGGTGGCATCAACGGCAATGGAGAAGCGAAGCTTGTGCGTGGGTGAGCTCAGAAAGAATTGGGCGCAATGGAGGTTTTTTGCAAAGGGGAGCAGAGGTGCGGCGCGAGCGAAGGTGTGAACGGAGGTAGAAGAAGGGCTTATATAGGGATTTGGCAAAGCAATGAACCGTTGGATGGAGAAATCGTACGGTGAAAATGATCTTGTAACTAAAGGGTAAAAAAGTATTTTTACTAGGGTGGAACGGAACAGGCGCTACAGTACGTGCGCTAGAAAAAGCGGAGGACGTGTGTCCCCCACTTGCACGACGTGTCAATGTGGTAGCAAAAGAGGACCCACAAGGCAGAGAGAGAATAGTACCCAAGCTTTATGGATGCAAAGATCGTGGCTACCGTAAGTCGTGAGGTCACTTTGACCAAGGGAGGAAATTTCGACAGGGAAAATAAAGGAGGATTGGCGACAAGGAAAATTATTGAATACTTCGGGAGCCTTTGATCAAATACAAGTTTTTGCCCAAATGCTCGGGGGATACTTTGAAAGAAGTAAATTTCGAGTATGACAATATAGAATTTGCGGGAGCCTATGATCAAACGCAAGCATTTGTTCATAGCCTCGGGGGCTACCCCCATCGGGAGCGCTGTTCGCGCACCCGATAGATATAAAAAAAGAAGAAAAGTTCGAGAAGGAATGACAATATAGCGACATGATGCAATAAAGTGTTGAGCCTACAACCAAGCACTAGTCCTTGGCTGTAGCCTCGGGGGCTACTCCCATCGGGAACGCTGTTCGCGTGCCCGATGAAATTTATAAAAAAAAAAGAGAAAAAGAAGAAGAGGAGAAAGAAAGGAAAAAAGAAAGAAGGAGCATATTTCGAGTTATAAAGATAACTCTACATATACTCCCATCGGGAACGCAATATAAGTCATCCGTTGACTCGATAAAATGTGCTATTCCAACAGCCGAATAAGCACTCGACAATATATTCTCAGAACGCCAAAAGCTGCGAATAAATTCTGAATGCCGCAAAACATTGCGAAGGTAAGACCCCAGATCCGTTCTGTGCGGCATGGCGCCGTCTCTGACGTCGGTTTGCTACTTTTTTCCGTATCAACAGATACGAAGAAAAATCCTAACGGACGCGTTAGGTACCCGATAAATATTACTGGGACTCGACAGAATGGTAAGACCTTAAGCGGCACCTGTCGAAGTTTACACCAGTATCCCGAGATCATGTCCAGGGACGTGATCTTGAAGTAGGTTTTTGCGGATTGCCACTAGAGCAGTTAACTAGTACCTGATCCGTCAGATGAACTAGCCCCAACTACCATTATCCCTGTACAATATAGAAATTCATATGCAAAGACATGTGATAAAGTTCAGAGTTGTCGAATAAATATAAAAGTGGAGATTTTACTTGACTCTACGATTCAAATAAAATCTCGGGGGCTACTGACATAGGCATCCCCAATGGGCCTGCCGAAGGTAGTACCCGGGGTTTACTGAAGGCCCACGACCCGAAGGATAAGAAGCCCAAGATGTTATTATGGAAAGATAGAGTTGTAATAGGAAGTGTCAATTGTAATCTTGCGGGACGGGTTAGAAACCCTCCCGAACTCTGTAAACTTGTGTATTACGAATCCCTCGGCTCCAACTTGTATATAAGGGGGAGTCGAGGGACAAAGAGAGAATCGAATCATTGTGGAGCAAACCCTAGTTTTTACTTCGTCGAGTACTTTTCGGTTGAAACCTTCGAGATCTACTTGCCCTCTACATCCAACGAAACCCTAGTCTACTACTTGTAGGCATTGACAAGTCGATACCTTGTCAGCCGCTGTCTCCCATGAGGAGGGAGTAGTTCTCCATCGAGGCTAAGGGCTGTACCGGTAGCTATGTGGTTAATCTCTCTTCCATGTACTTCAATACAATGATCTCATGAGCTGCCTTACATGATTGAGATTCATATGATGAGCTTTGTATCACTATTAATCTATGTGCTACTCTAGTGATGTTATTAAAGTACTCTATTCCTCCTCCATGATGTAATGGTGACAGTGTGTGCATCATATAGTACTTGGCGTAGTTTATGATTGTGATCTCTTGTAGATTATGAAGTTAACTATTACTATGATGGTATTGATGTGATCTATTCCTCCTTTCATAGTATGATGGTGACAGTGTGCATGCTATGTTAGTACTTGGTATAATTGCGTTGGTCTATCATGCACTCTAAGGTTATTTAAATATGAACATCGAATGTTGTGGAGCTTGTTAACTCCGGCATTGAGGTGCTCTTGTAGCCCTACACAATTAGTGGTGTTCATCATCCAACAAGAGAGTGTAGAGTGGTTTTATTATGTGATCAATGTTGAGAGTGTCCACTAGTGAAAGTATGATCCCTAGGCCTTGTTTCCAAACACTGCAATCATCGCTTATTTACTGTTCCACTGCATCTTTACTTCCCGCAATATTACCACCGTCAACTGCACGCCAACAAGCTATTTTTTGGCGCCGTTACTACTGCTCATATTCATCCATATTACTTGTGTTTCACTATCTCTTCGCCAAACTAGTGCACCTATACATCTGACAAGTGTATTAGGTGTGTCGGGGACACAAGAGACTTCTTGTATCGTGATTGCAGGGTTGCTTGAGAGGGATATCTTTGACCTCTTCCTCCCTGAGTTCGATAAACCTTGGGTGATTCACTTAACGAAAACTTGCTGCTGTTCTACAAACCTCTGCTCTTGGAGGCCCAACACTGTCTACAGGAATAGAAGCGTGCGTAGACATCAAGCACTTTTCTGGCGCCGTTGCCGGGGAACGAATCAAGACACTCCATCAAGCCCGTCAACCGCCATCAAACCTCCCACGTCAACCACGCGCCAGTTGTGGACAGCAAGAACTTTTCTGGCGCCGTTGTCGGGGAGGAAAGGTAAACGGAACTCACACTCTGGTCCCAGGCAACTAAGCACTTTTCTGGTACCGTTGTAAGTGCTCGAAGCTATTTCCTTTAGATCCTGCAATTGCATCTTTTTGTTTCTTGTTTTTATTTCACTAGTTAGGCATAATGGAAAACAACAAAACAATTAGAGATCTTTATGAACTTTATCTTGAGTTAGGACATGAGGTGTTTGAAGAGAAAATTAAAAAACCTATGGAGCTTTATATGCATGCTAATGGTAATGTTATTAGTATGAATGCTTTGAACACCATTGTTGCTAATGCTATGGAAAAATCTAAACTTGGGGAAGCTGGTTTTGATGAGCATGATATTTTTAGTCCCCCAAGCATGGAGGAGAAAATTTACTTTGATGATACTTTGCCTCCTATTTATGATGATTATAATGATAGTGGTCTTTTGGTGCTGCCTACTATGGAGGATAAATTTTATTATGATTATATTATGCCTCCTACACATGATGAGAATAATAATGATAGCTACTTTGTTGAATTTGCTCCCACTACTACTAATAAAATTGATTATGCTTATGTGGAGAGTAATAATTTTATGCATGAGACTCATGATAAGAATGCTTTATGTGATAGTTATATTGTTGGGTTTGTTCATGATGCTACTGAAAATCTTTATGAGAGAGGAAAATATGGTTGTAGAAATTTTCATGTTACTAAAACACCTCTCTATATGCTAAATTTTTTGAAGTTACACTTGTTTTATCTTTCTATGCTTGTTGCATTATGCTTCATGAATTTGTTTATGTACAAGATTCCTATGCATAGGAAGTGGGTTAGGCTTAAATTTGTTTTGAATTTGCTTTTTGATGCTCTCTTTTGCTTCAACTCTTATTTCTTGCGAGTGCATCATTAAAACTGCTGAGCCCATCTTAATGGCTATAAAGAAAGCACTTCTTGGGAGATAACCCATGTATCCCGCGCGCAGCCGCGCTTAAAAGACCACCAGCCGCGTTCCTCCTTCCCCCATGATACGTCTCCGACGTATCGATAATTTCTTATGTTCCATGCCACATTATTGATGATATCTACATGTTTTATGCATACTTTATGTCATATTTATGCATTTTCCGGCACTAACCTATTAACGAGATGCCGAAGAGCCGATTCTTTGTTTTCTGCTGTTTTTGGTTTCAGAAATCCTAGTAAGGAAATATTCTCGGAATTGGACGAAATCAACGCCCAGGGGCCTATTTTTCCACGAAGCTTCCAGAAGACCGAAGATGATACGAAGTGGGGCCACGAGGTGGCCAGACAACAGGGCGGCGCGGCCTGGACCCTGGCCGCGCGGCCCTGGCGTCTGGGCCCCTCGTGACGCCCCTTGACCTACCCTTCCGCCTACTTAAGCCTCCGTCGATAATAGCCCCAGTACCGAGAGCCACGATACGGAAAACCTTCCAGAGACGCCGCCGCCGCCAATCCCATCTCGGGGGATTCAGGAGATCGCCTCCGGCACCCTGCCGGAGAGGGGAATCATCTCCCGGAGGACTCTACACCGCCATGGTCGCCTCCGGATTGATGAGTGAGTAGTTCACCCCTGGACTATGGGTCCATAGCAGTAGCTAGATGGTTGTCTTCTCCTCATGTGTTGTTTATGATCTTGCATGCTCTCCGTTATTAGTAGAGGCTCTGGCCAAGTTTTTGCTCTTAACTCCAAGAGGGAGTATTTATGCTCGATAGTGGGTTCATGCCTCCATTAAATCTGGGACAGTGACAGAAAGTTCTAAGGTTGTGGATGTGCTGTTGCCACTAGGGATAAAACATTGATGCTATGTCCAAGGATGTAGTTATTGATTATATTACGCACCATACTTAATGCAATTGTCTGTTGTTTGCAACTTAATACTGGAAGGGGTTCGGATGATAACCTGAAGGTGGACTTTTTAGGCATAGATGCATGCTGGATAGCGGTCTATGTACTTTGTCGTAATGCCCAATTAAATCTCACAATACTCATCATATCATGTATGTGCATGGTCATGCCCTCTCTATTTGTCAATTGCCCGACTGTAATTTGTTCACCCAACATGCTATTTATCTTATGGGAGAGACACTTCTAGTGAACTGTGGACCCCGGTCCATTCTTTTACATTGAATACAATCTACTGCAATACTTGTTCTACTGTTTTCTGCAAACAATCATCATCCACACTATACATCTAATCCTTTGTTACAGCAAGCCGGTGAGATTGACAACCTCACTGTTTCGTTGGGGCAAAGTACTTTGGTTGTGTTGTGCAGGTTCCACGTTGGCGCCGGAATCCCTGGTGTTGCGCCGCATGATGTCTACGCCCCATCCTTTTCCTGTAGACAGTGTTGGGCCTCCAAGAGCAGAGGTTTGTAGAACAACAGCAAGTTTTCCCTTAAGTGGATCACCCAAGGTTTATCGAACTCAGGGAGGAAGAGGTCAAAGATATCCCTCTCATGCAACCCTGCAACCACAAAGCAAGAAGTCTCTTGTGTCCCCAACACACCTGATAGGTGCACTAGTTCGGCGAAGAGATAGTGAAATACAGGTGGTATGAATAAGTATATGAGCAGTAGTAACGGCGCCAGAAAAGTGCTTGCTGGCGTGCAGTAAGTAAACATGCAAGAAACAAAGAACAAGCGGAGATTGCAGTATTTGGGAACAAGGCCTAGGGATCGTACTTTCACTAGTGGACACTCTCAACATTGATCACATAATAAAACCACTCTACACTCTCTTGTTGGATGATGAACACCGCTATTTGTGTAGGGCTACAAGAGCACCTCAATGCCGGAGTTAACAAGCTCCACAACATTCGATATTCATGTTTAATTAACCTTAGAGTGCATGATAGATCAACACAACTATACCAAGTACTAACATAGCATGCACACTGACACCTTCATGCTATGAGAGGAGGAATAGATCACATTAATACCATCATAGTAATAGTTAACTTCATAATCTACAAGAGATCATAATCATAGCCTACGCCAAGTACTAACACGGATGCACACACTGTCACCATTACACCGTGCAGGAGGAATAAAACTACTTTAATAACATCACTAGAGTAGCATGCAGATAAATTGTGATACAAAACACATTGCAATCATAAAGAGATATAAATAAGCACTTCACTATGCCATTCATAACAGTGAATAAGTATTATGTGAAATATAGCCTAAGAGACCCACACGGTGCACACACTGTCACCTTTACACACGTGGGACAAGGAGTCTCCGGAGATCACATAAGTAAAATTCACTTGACTAGCATAACGATATCTAGATTACAATCATCATCATATGGATCTCAATCATGTAAGGCAGCTCATGAGATCATTGTATTGAAGTACATAGAGAGAGAGATGAACCACATAGCTACCGGTACAGCCCTTAGCCTCGATGGAGAACTACTCCCTCCTCATGGGAGACAGCAGCGTTGATGGAGATGGCGGTGATGATGATGGAGAAGCCTTCCGGGGGCACTTCCCCGTCCCGGCGGCGTGCCGGAACAGAGACTCCTGTCCCCCAGATCTTGGCTTCGCGATGGCGGCGGCTCTGGAAGGTTTTTGCGGGTTTCATCGATCGTCATAGGGTTTTCGCGACGGAGGCTTTAAATAGGCGGAAGGGCAAGGTCGGTGGAGTCCTGGTGGGACCACACCATAGGGCGGCGCGCCCTACCCCCTGGCCGCGCCGGCCACACGTGTGGGCCCACCAGGGCTCCCCTCTGGCGGCTCTCGGGTGTTCTGGAAGCTTCGTGTGAAAATAGGATGCTGGGCGTTGATTTCGTCCGATTCCGAGAATATTTCCTTACTAGGATTTCTGAAACCAAAAACAGCAGAAAACAGGAACTGGCACTGCGGCATCTCGTCAATAGGTTAGTTCCAGAAAATGCATAAATATGACATAAAGTATGCATAAAACATGTAGATATCATCAATAATGTGGCATAGAACATAAGAAATTATCGATACGTCGGAGACGTATCAGCATCCCCAAGCTTAGTTCCTGCTCGTCCCGAGCAGGTAAACGATAACAAAGATAATTTCTGAAGTGACATGCCATCATAACGTTGATCATACTATTGTAAGCATATGTAATGAATGCAGCGATCAAAACAATGGTAATGACATGAGTAAACAACTGAATCATAAAGCAAAGACTTTTCATGAATAGTACTTCAAGACAAGCATCAATAAGTCTTGCATAAGAGTTAACTCATAAAGCAATAATTCAAAGTAAAGGCATTGAAGCAACACAAAGGAAGATGAAGTTTCAGCGGTTGCTTTCAACTTGTAACATGTATATCTCATGGATAGTTGTCAATGCAAAGCAATATAACAAGTGCAATATGCAAGTATGTAGGAATCAATGCACAGTTCACACAAGTGTTTGCTTCTTAAGGTGGAGAGAGATAGGTGAACTGACTCAACAATAAAAGTAAAAGAATGGCCCTTCAAAGAGGAAAGCATCGATTGCTATATTTGTGCTAGAGCTTTGGTTTTGAAAACAAGAAACAATTTTGTCAACGGTAGTAATAAAGCATATGAGTTATGTAAATTATATCCTACAAGTTGCAAGCCTCATGCATAGTATACTAATAGTGCCCGCACCTTGTCCTAATTAGCTTGGATTTACATGGATTATCATAGCATAGCACATGTTTCAACCAAGTGTCACAAAGGGGTACCTCTATGCCGCCTGTACAAAGGTCTAAGGAGAAAGCTCGCATTGGATTTCTCGCTTTTGGTTATTCTCAACTTAGACATCCATACCGGGACAACATAGACAACAGATAATGGACTCCTCTTTAATGCATAAGCATTCAACAACAAATAATATTCTCATAAGAGATTGCGGTTTGTTGTCCAAACTGAAACTTCCACCATGGATCATGGCTTTAGTTAGCGGCCCAATGTTCTTCTCTAACAATATGCATACTCAAACCATTTGATCATGATAAATCACCCTTACTTCAGACAAGACGAACATGCATAGCAACTCACATGATACTCAACAAAGAAATAGTTGATGGCGTCCCCAGAAACATGGTTATCGCACAACAAGCAACTTAATAAGAGATAAAGTGCATAAGTACATATTCAATACCACAATAGTTTTTAAGCTATTTGTCCCATGAGCTATATATTGTAAAGGTGTAGAATGGAAGTTTTAAAGGTAGCACTCAAGCAATTTACTTTGGAATGGCGGAGAAATACCATGTAGTAGGTAGGTATGGTGGACACAAATGGCATAGTGGTTGGCTCAAGGATTTTGGATGCATGAGAAGTATTCCCTCTCGATACAAGGCTTAGGCTAGCAAGGTTATTTGAAACAAACACAAGGATGAACCGGTGCAGCAAAACTCACATAAAAGACATATTGTAAACATTATAAGACTTTACACCGTCTTCCTGTTGTTCAAACTCAATACTAGAAATTATCTAGACCTTAGAGAGACCAATTATGCAAACCAAATTTTAGCATGCTCTATGTATTTCTTCATTAATAGGTGCAAAGTATATGATGCAAGAGCTTAAACATGAGCACAACAATTGCCAAGTATCAAATTATTCAAGACATTTTACCAATTACTACATGTAGCATTTTCCGATTCCAACCATATAATGATGAACGAAGCAATCAACCTTCGCCATGAACACTAAAAGTAAAGCTAAGAACACATGTGTTCATATGCAACAGCGGAGCGTGTCTCTCTCCCACACAAGCATTTATTCAAGAAAAACAAAAATAAAAACATACAGACGCTCCAAGTAAAGCACATAAGATGTGACCGAATAAAAATATAGTTTCAAGAGAAGGAACCTGATAATTTGCCGATGAAGAAGGGGATGCCTTGGGCATCCCCAAGCTTAGACGCTTGAGTCTTCTTGATCTATGCAGGGGTGAACCACGGGGCATCCCCAAGCTTAGACTCTTCACTCTTCTTGATCATAGTATATCATCCTCCTCTCTTGACCCTTGAAAACTTCCTCCACACCAAACTTAAAGCAAACTCATTAGAGGGTTAGTGCATAATCAAAAACTCGCATGTTCAGAGGTGACACAATCATTCTTAACACTTCTGGACATTGCACAAAGCTACTAGATGGTAATGGAACAAAGAAATCCATCCAACACAGCAAAACAGGCAATGCGAAATAAAAGGAAGAATCTGTCAAAACAGAACAATCCGTAAAGACGAATTTTTACGAGGCATCAGACTTGCTCAGATGAGAAAACTCAAAACAAATGAAAGTTGCGTACATATCTGAGGAACACGCACGTAAATTGGCATATTTTTCTGAGTTACCTACAGAGAAAACAGCCTAGATTCGTGACAGATAGAAATCTGTTTCTGCGCAGAGATCCAAATCTAGTATCAACCTTCTATTAGAGGCTTCACTTGGCACAACAAATCACAAAACTAAGATAAGGAGAGGTTGCTACAGTAGTAAACAACTTCCAAGACACAAATATAAAACAAAGTACTGTAGCAAAATAACACATGGGTTATCTCCCAAGAAGTTCTTTCTTTATAGCCATTAAGATGGGCTCAGCAGTTTTAATGATGCATGATGGCGTGTAACTCACACGTTCGTTGGGAACCCCAAGAGGAAGGTATGATGCGCACAGCAGCAAGTTTTCCCTCAGAAAGAAAACAAGGTTTATCGAACCAGGAGGAGCCAAGAAGCACGTTGAAGGTTGATGGCGGCGGGATGTAGTGCGGCGCAACACCAGGGATTCCGGCGCCAACGTGGAACCTGCACAACACAACCAAAGTACTTTGCCCCAACGAAACAGTGAGGTTGTCAATCTCACCGGCTTGCTGTAACAAAGGATTAACCGTATTGTGTGGAAGATGATTGTTTGGAGAAAACAGTAAAACAGTATTGCAGTAGATTGTATTTCAGTAAAGAGAATTGGACCGGGGTCCACAGTTCACTAGAGGTGTCTCTCCCATAAGACAAACAGCATGTTGGGTGAACAAATTACAGTTGGGCAATTGACAAATAAAGAGAGCATGACCATGCACATACATATCATGATGAGTATAGTGAGATTTAATTGGGCATTACGACAAAGTACATAGACCGCCATCCAACTGCATCTATGCCTAAAAAGTCCACCTTCAGGTTATCATCCGAACCCCTTCCAGTATTAAGTTGCAAAGCAACAGACAATTGCATTAAGTATGGTGCGTAATGTAATCAACAACTACATCCTTAGACATAGCATCAATGTTTTATCCCTAGTGGCAACAGCACAACACAACCTTAGAACTTTCTGTCACTGTCCCAGGTGTCAATGCAGGCATGAACCCACTATCGAGCATAAATACTCCCTCTTGGAGTTACAAGCATCTACTTGGCCAGAGCATCTACTAGTAACGGAGAGCATGCAAGATCATAAACAACACATAGATATAACTTTGATAATCAACATAACAAGTATTCTCTATTCATCGGATCCCAACAAACGCAACATATAGAATTACAGATAGATGATCTTGATCATGTTAGGCAGCTCACAAGATCCGACAATGATAGCACAATGGGGAGAAGACAACCATCTAGCTACTGCTATGGACCCATAGTCCAGGGGTAGACTACTCACACATCACTCCGGAGGCGACCATGGCGGCGTAGAGTCCTCCGGGAGATGAATCCCCTCTCCGGCAGGGTGCCGGAGGCGATCTCCTGGATCCCCCGAGATGGGATCGGCGGTGGCGGCGTCTCAGTAAGGTTTTCCGTATCGTGGCTCTCGGTACTGGGGGTTTCGTCACGGAGGCTTTAAGTAGGCGGAAGGGCAAGTCAGGAGGGGGCACAGGGGCCCCACACCATAGGCCGGCGCGGCCAGGGGGGCCGCGCCGCCCTAGGGTTTGGGCACCCTGTAGCCCCACTTCGTTTCGTCTTCGGACTTCTGGAAGCTTCGTGGAAAAATAGGCCCCTGGGCGTTGATTTCGTCCAATTCCGAGAATATTTCCTTACTAGGATTTCTGAAACCAAAAACAGCAGAAAACAGAATCGGCACTTCGGCATCTTGTTAATAGGTTAGTTCCAGAAAATGCACGAATATGACATAAAGTGTGCATAAAACATGTAGATAACATTAATAATGTGGCATGGAACATAAGAAATTATCGATACGTCGGAGACGTATCAATGCACTCGCAAGAAATAGTATTTGAAGCAAAAAGAGAGCATCAAGAGGAAAATTCAAAGCACATTTAAGCCTAACATGCTTCCTATGAAAAGGAATCTTGTACACAAATAAATTCATGAAGAGCAAAGTGACAAGATCAGGAAGATAAAACAAGTGTAGTTTCAAAAATTTCAGCACATAGAGAGGTGTTTTAGTAACATGAAAATTTCTACAACCATATTTTCCTCTCTCATAATAACTTTCAGTAGCATCATGAGCAAACTCAACAATATAACTATCACATAAAGCATTCTTATCATGAGTCTCATGCATAAAATAATTACTACTCCCAACATAAGCATAGTCATTCTTATTAATTGTAGTGGGAGCAAATTCAACATAGTAGCTATCATTATTATTCTCATCATCAAATATAGGAAGCATATTGTAATCATAATTAAATTTATCCTCCATAACAGGTGGAACCAAAAGACCAATATCATTATAATCATCATAAATAGGAGGCAAAGTATCATCAAAGAAAATTTCCTCCTCAATGCCCGGGGGACTAAAAAGATCATGCTCATCAAAACCAGCTTCCCCAAGCTTAGAATTTTCCATAGCATTAGCAACAATAGTGTTCAAAGCATTCATATTAATAACATTCCCATTAGCATGCATATAAAGTTCCATGGGTTTTTTAATTCTCTCTTCAAACACATCATGTCCTAATTCAAGATAAAGTTCATAAAGATCTCTCATATTTTTGTTGTTTTCCATTATGCCTAACTAGTGTAAACAAGAAACAAAAAGATGCAATTGCAGGATCTAAAGGAAATAGCTTTGAGTACTTACAACGGCGCCGGAAAATAGCTTAATAGCCGAGATCCGGAGTGTGAGTACCTTTTACCTTTCCTCCCCGGCAACGGCGCCAGAAAATAGCTTGATGTCTACGCCCCCTCCTTTTCCTGTAGACAGTGTTGGGCCTCCAAGAGCAGAGGTTTGTAGAACAGCAGCAAGTTTTCCCTTAAGTGGATCACCCAAGGTTTATCGAACTCAGGGAGGAAGAGGTCAAAGATATCCCTCTCATGCAACCCTGCAACCACAAAGCAAGAAGTCTCTTGTGTCCCCAACACACCTGATAGGTGCACTAGTTCGGCGAAGAGATAGTGAAATACAGGTGGTATGAATAAGTATATGAGCAGTAGTAACGGCGCCAGAAAAGTGCTTGCTGGCGTGCAGTAAGTAAACATGCAGTAAAACAGTAAACAAGCGGAGATTGCAGTATTTGGGAACAAGGCCTAGGGATCGTACTTTCACTAGTGGACACTCTCAACATTGATCACATAATAAAACCACTCTACACTCTCTTGTTGGATGATGAACACCGCTATTTGTGTAGGGCTACAAGAGCACCTCAATGCCGGAGTTAACAAACTCCACAACATTCGATATTCATGTTTAATTAACCTTAGAGTGCATGATAGATCAACATAACTATACCAAGTACTAACATAGCATGCACACTGTCACCTTCATGCTATGAGAGGAGGAATAGATCACATTAATACCATCATAGTAATAGTTAACTTCATAATCTAGAAGAGATCATAATCATAGCCTACGCCAAGTACTAACACGGATGCACACACTGTCACCATTACACCGTGCAGGAGGAATAAAACTACTTTAATAACATCACTAGAGTAGCATGCAGATAAATTGTGATACAAAACACATTGCAATCATAAAGAGATATAAATAAGCACTTCACTATGCCATTCATAACAGTGAATAAGTATTCTGTGAAATATAGCCTAAGAGACCCACACGGTGCACACACTGTCACCTTTACACACGTGGGACAAGGAGTCTCCGGAGATCACATAAGTAAAATTCACTTGACTAGCATAACGACATCTAGATTACAATCATCATCATATGGATCTCAATCATGTAAGGCAGCTCATGAGATCATTGTATTGAAGTACATAGAGAGAGAGATGAACCACATAGCTACCGGTACAGCCCTTAGCCTCGATGGAGAACTACTCCCTCCTCATGGGAGATAGCAGCGTTGATGGAGATGGCGGTGATGATGATGGAGAAGCCTTCCGGGGGCACTTCCCCGTCCCGGCGGCGTGCCGGAACAGAGACTCCTGTCCCCCAGATCTTGGCTTCGCGATGGCGGCGGTTCTGGAAGGTTTTTGCGGGTTTCGTCGATCGTCATAGGGTTTTCGCGACGGAGGCTTTAAATAGGCGGAAGGGCAAGGTCGGTGGAGTCCTGGTGGGACCACACCATAGGGCGGCGCGCCCTACCCCCTGGCCGCGCCGGCCACACGTGTGGGCCCACCAGGGCTCCCCTCTGGCGGCTCTCGAGTGTTCTGGAAGCTTCGTGTGAAAATAGGATGCTGGACGTTGATTTCGTCCGATTCCGAGAATATTTACTTACTAGGATTTCTGAAACCAAAAACAGCAGAAAACAGGAACTGGCACTGCGGCATCTCGTCAATAGGTTAGTTCCAGAAAATGCATAAATATGACATAAAGTATGTATAAAACATGTAGATATCATCAATAATGTGGCATGGAACATAAGAAATTATCGATACGTCGGAGACGTATCACCGCACTACATCTCGCCGCCATCAACCTTCAACGTGCTTCTTGGCTCCTACTGGTTCGATAAACCTTGGTTTCTTACTGAGGGAAACTTGCTGCTGTACGCATCACACCTTCCACTTGGGGTTCCCAACGGACGCGTGTTGTACGCGTATCACCCCACACCTCCACTCGCACCACCACCGCAGCGCCATGGGGAAGAAGAACGACTTCGAGACCTCCGGCAGCGGCTGCAAGAGGGTGCCGCTCCCCGTCACGCTGGGGAGGCTCATGCACGGCAAATGGATGCCGTGCGAGGGCTGGTCCGGCGTGCAACTGCCTGGTGGCTGGTGGCTCAGCTGCCGCCGGGTGCCCATCCCTCTCGTCCCTGCGCGCGAGCCTGATCGGACTGCGGAGATCCGGCGAAGGAGGCGGTACCTGCCGCCGGACCTCCGCGACGATCCGGCGTACACCATCGACTCCGACAGCTGGCGTACGTATCTGTCGACCGAGACGGATAAGAGAAGAAGGGCGGGCTTCATGGGCGACAGGGATTTTCCCTTCGGGTCTGCATCGCCGACTCGTCCATGAAGACAGGAGGCGCTGAGGCGTCGTCAGCAGGCGGCGACGCGCGCACAGCACAACGACAACGACCGCGACGACCAGGATGATGACGCCTACGCCGCGTACACCGCCTACGACGATGAGGACGACTACATCGAGGCGCTCGCGTACCATAACGAGGAGGTGAAGGACGACAGCGACGACTACGTCGCAGCCGTCTTCCACGAATGGCAGCAGGCCGTGGCGGAGGGCCTCGTTTTCGAGTTCCCGAAGAACATGACGGACGACGAAATGGCGAAGCTCGGCGTCCTCGTCTCCGAGAACGACGCGACTGTGCAGCCGCTGCTGCCCCGGTACGCCACCGGCGTCATGCCGCCGGGCCTGTCGAAGGATGAAGCCCTTTGACTGGCACTACAGGACTCGGCGGCGCCACAACCGCAGCCCTGGGCACCTCCACCGCCGCCACAGCCCAGCCCTGGGCGCCTCCTCCACCGCCGCCACAGCCGCAGCCCTGGGTGCCTCCTCCACCGCCGCCACAACCATACTGGGCGCCTCCACCGCCGCAGCCCTGGGTGCCTCCTCCACCGCCGCCACAACCATACTGGGTGCCTCCACCGCCGCCACAGCCGCAGCTCGGGGCGCCTCCACCGCCGCAGCCCTGGGCGCCTCCTCCACCTCCAGCACCGTCGGCGCGCTCGGCGTACGCTCCCCCGGATGGCAACTGACCGTGGGTGATACCGGAGCTCATCGTGCTCGACAGCGACGAGGAGCAGCAGTAGTCGTTAGGTTTTTTTTTCATGTTTTAACTATGTAAATTATGTTTCATGTATTAAAAAAATGATTCGGCAAAAAAAATACGTCGTGCCGCTGGCGCCACCCCGACGCAAACGGACGCGCGGTCGATTTCTACTATTTCGGCCGACGCAAACGGACACGCGCCGACGCTAAAATGCGTCGCGGCGCTGGAGATGCCCGATCGCGTCGTCCACGATCGAATCGTTGCGAGCCTCACGAGCAACACCGTTTGAGCTGTAGCGCTGATGCCATGTCCTCAACATACCAAAATAAGTGGAAGATACCAAACTCGCGCCCTAGGAATATGAAATAAGTTGTGTGCCATCAACACGGTGTAAACAAGCAACACGAGCACACCGGCCTAGTTCCGAGTTCCGACGACGACACGACAATTCCCTCCCTGCGTCGGCGCCTCTGTGGAGAGGTGACGGACATGGCCGTTCCTCGCCGCAAAAGATATCATGCCCGATCGCGTCGTCCACGATCGAACCGTTGCGAGCCACCAATTTCGTTTCTTCTTTAATTGCTAGAGCCAGCTCGTCTGGTCATTCCTTCTGTCCATGATCGTCTGACTCGCGTACGCCAACCAAACGCCATAAATATAACCAGGCACGTCCTCGCAGGAATTTCTCTTCGGCAGATGCAGGCCGAGCCTTCTCTGCGTCTGTTCAGCCCTAGCTAATCATCATCATCCTGTCTGAGGTTTCTTCCAGCCATGAGCAAACGCTGCCCTGTCATCTGGGCTGTTTGCCCAAGAAACTTCTCTGACACGTGGAGATTTTGCCTTGGGACAGAAGCAACCCGAGAAGATTCAGCCAGAGAGTATCATCTGCTCATCTCTCCTCTTGATTACAGTAAGCGCGTTGACATTCTTTTTTGTACTCCTCCTATGCTGATGACCTGATGATGTTGCTCCGTGTTTGTTTTATCCCAACAGTAGTAGGAGTAAATTTTATGCTTATCCTCTGATACAGGAGCACGTACAAGTCTTCTTGTTCTAGAACCGACGATGTTGTTGACTCGTGGTCGTGGGAGGAAAACGTGCCATCAGACGAAAGTACGAAATCCGCATTTGTACGCTTGATCGGATTTAAAGTACTAGTACCAAATCTACCTTTGTATTGTAGGCTTAATCAGATTGAAGTACTAATCAAGGCCATTTTTTCCCTTCTTCTAGAAACCATTTTTTGCGAGTCAATTTTCCAGCATGTCGTGCTCTTGGTCATCATGAAGAACTTTCGGCTTATCCAGTTACTCTTTCGGATGGACTATAGGAATATCTAACGGCAAAGAGGAGCTATAGTTTTAAAAATCGGACCGGTGACCGAACTGATGAGGCAAATGGTTCAGATTTTTCGGTCGGACCACTGGTTCATTGTCTGTTTTTTTTAAGATATAGAGTAGTATATTTTTACTTATAAATACTGAAGTAAATAAATAATCATGTATACACATATATTTTAGACTAGCAATTTGACATAATAATCCACAAAGTACTCTAGTCAAGAACTCCTCACTAAGGCTGGTGCCAACGCGGGCTGGAGGCGGGGCGATACCGCCCGAGGCGGGGCGAGAGGGAGGCGACAGGCGGGCGAGACGGCAGCGCGGAGCGGTGGCGCGGGCGCCCGGCGGTAGCGCCCGCTACCGCCCGGCTACCGCCCGCGCTGGGGGCGAGAGGGGGCGGCAGCGTTGGCAGAACGGGGCGGTAGCGCGTGCGAGAGGGAGGGTGTAACGGCTAGCTGACGTGGCGCAATCTGATTTGTCCACGTCAGCTAGCCGTTGGGTAGCCGTTGCTGGTTCAAAAAATTCGAAAAAATGCAAAAAAAACTCCAAAATTTCAGCCCCACCCCCTATAAATACCGCCATATGGTTTCACTCACTCCACACCCATTTCATATCATTCATCTCCTTCACTCTCTCAAATCTTCTCCACCATGTCCGATTGGACTCCAGATATGACCTCGTTCACGGATCTCATGCAGCCCGACGGGTCACCAGTACACCTAGATGATGTCTCTCCGACACATCGTCGCTCCAATGTCGTTTCTTCGCCGCTTCCCCGAGTTTTATACTCCTCCGGCACACCACCTTCGGGGCCATATGGGCCATACGCTCCACCTCCGGCGCCATATGGTTCATACCCTCCGCCTCCGTATCCATACCCCCAATAGTTTTTGGGGTCAGATAGCTGCAACCTTCAACTCTACCTCGGATCCTGCCCGTCATCGGACCTCCAAGCAACTGAAGGATCATTGGAACGCCTACAACAAGGAGGTGTCCCTGTTCAATGCATACCACATCCAAGAAGAAGCGTTACGTCAGAGTGGAGCAGACGATGCAATGGTCATGAAGGCGGCAATGGAGAGGTACGCGAATGACAAAAGAGTGACTCAGCCGTTCAGACGGCACCACTGGTGGGAAGCTGTTCGCAATGAAGCGAAGTGGAAAGGACAACATGGTCCTGGTAGTGGAACCGATTCCACATCCAAGAGAAGCCGTCTGGGAGTTTCTGGTGAGTACAGCTCTAGCGACGCGACGACGGAGGAGGAGCGTCCAACGGGCCGCGATAGGGCCAAGGCCGCGGCATGTAAGGGTAGGAGGAAGGGGAAGGAATCCTCATCAAGCAGTGAGGTAGGAAGTAAATCCTTCGCGATAAAGAACATGTGGAATGGTTTAGTGAAGGCTAAGCTACTCAAGCAATGGAACAAAATAAAAGACCGATCAACCGCCGACATGAACGAAGCAGAAAAGCGCAAACATGCGAAGGCCATCAAGATGGTGGGAAAAGAGCTTGGTCTGGAAGATGATGATGACGAGGAGGAGGAGGAGGAGGAAGAGGAAGAGGAGTAGAATTTTTATTAATTATGTAATTTTTAAAATTTATTATGCAATTTTATTAATTATTATGTAATCGGTAACATTTTGAGTTGAATAAAATAATTTTCTTGCATTATTTTGAATGTCTAAAAAAAATCGAGTGAAATAACTTAATCTGAAAAAGAAATGGTGATGTGGAGGAGACAGAAGTGAGAGCTGGCACTATAGCCTGTGCATTGACACCGTGGGGTGAGAGCGGGAAAAAAAGCTGACGTGGCAGGCTATAGTGGGATGATGCATTGGCACCAGCCTAAGAGCATCTCCAGTCGCGTCCCCCAAAGCGTCCCCCAAAGGGATTTGGGGCGCGCCGGACAAAAAACCGTTCCAGCCGCGTCCCCCAAAGCCCATTTTTGTCCGGCGCGCCCCCATACGGTGTCCGGCGCCCCGAGCCCGTCCCAGTCCCACAGGGGACGCACCGGGGACGCCGGACACAACGAAAAGCGAGGCGGGCTCCCACATGTCGGCGACTATTTGCATAAACCGTTGGTTCGCGCCTCTTTTCTCGTCGCTCCTTCCTTCCCGCGCCTCCCACCCCACCGCCGCCGCTGGATTTCCCGGCCGTTTGGGCATCTGATCTCTGCTGAGAGTCGGCACCGTTGTCGCGGCTGGGGCTCCCGCCGGTCGTGGCGCCGCCGCCGCGTCGCCAGCGCGTCCTAGAACGCGCCGTCAAATCCGCCCCACCTCCGCGCACAGAAGGTGCTCGACGACTTGCCAGGTAGGCGCGATTGGCCGCTGTTTGTTCCGTCGTCTGCCTCGGCGCAATTTTAACCATTGATTTTGCTGTAGCCATGGACAGCGACTATGAGATGGTTGCCCTGCTGCTGGAGGATGAGCAAGCCTTCGACGACGACGTGCGGGAGCATTTGCTGATCATCGCGTCCCTCCAGGACATGCTTGACGCTGAGGCGGAGAAGAGGAAGAGGCCGCGCCGCGGAGGATCAAGGCTGGGAAGAAGGAAGTCGAAGCCCCGGCAGAGGATGGAGGGGCATGCCATGCTGCACAACGACTACTTCGCCGACGACGCAACACATGCCGACAATTTTCAGCGCCGGTACAGGATGAGCAAGGGGCTGTTCATGAATATCCTACACGGCGTTCGAGAGTTCGACCCCTACTTCAAGCTCAAGCTCGACGCTATAGGCGTCCTCGGGTTCTCGTCGATTCGGAAGTGCACCGCCACCATGAGGATGCTTGCATACGGAGCACCTGCCGATACACAGGACGACTACCTTCGCATGAGTGAGTCTACTGCCATTGAGTGCATGTACAAGTTTTGCCGAGCTGTGGTGGGAAAGTTTGGCAAATACTACTTGAGAGGGCCAACTGAGGAAGAGACTGCAAGGATCATGGCACAAAATGCTGCCAGAGGATTTCCTGGAATGCTTGGAAGCATCGATTGCATGCACTGGGCATGGAAGAACTGCCCGTTTGCTTGGCAAGGTATATACAAAGGCCGTCATGGATATTGCAGTGTGGTGCTTGAAGCTGTGGCAGATTATGACCTGTGGATTTGGCATTCTTTCTTTGGCATGGCGGGATCACACAATGACATCAACGTGTTGCAGCGGTCTCCGGTGTTCAGCAGACTAGTGGAAGGGCATGCTCCACCATGCAACTATGAGATCAATGGCCACCAATATACCAAAGGCTATTATCTAGCCGATGGTATATATCCAAAATGGGCCACTTTTGTCAAAACAATCTCGAATCCATCAGGTCTGAAGAATTCCCACTTTGCTACACAACAGGAGGCTTGCAGGAAGGATGTCGAGCGGGCATTTGGTGTGCTTCAAGCATAATTTGCCATTGTCCGGTACCCTGCTCTAAGCTGGTCTCACGACCAAATGTGGGAGGTGATGCAGGCTTGTGTGATCATGCACAACATGATCATCGAGGATGACCGCAAAAATCATGTTAGGTCACATGTTGGTCCCTATGAGTGTCAAGGCCCTCTTGCGGAGGTTGATCATGAGTTGCCTGCAGATTTTGCTGATTTTCTCGCCATGCACGCAGAGATCCGTGACAGCAATGTGCATGAGCAACTTCAAGCTGATTTCGTTGAGCATTTGTGAAGGATCAAAGGAAATACCGTGGCACCTTGATGTAGCATCTAGCCCTATTTATTATATTTGATTACTTGTTTTATTGTTTGTTGTAATTTAATTTGAAAACAATTCTCGCAAACATTTTTATTCATATGCTACATTTGATAAATGGTTTATGTGTTAAAAAAGTAATTTAAATGTTTGGGGCGGCGTTTGGGGGACGCGGCTGGGGAGCGACGTCCCCAAAGGCAGCACGAACAAAACACGTCCCCCAAATGCTCGATCCGGCGCGGTTTGGGGAACGGTTTGGGGGACGCGACTGGAGATGCTCTAATCCATTTACTCCTACGGATGGCCTACGGATGGCCTACGGATTTGAAGTACTAGTACCAAATCTGCCTTTGTATTGTAGGCTTAATCAGATAGAAGTACCAATCAAGGCCATTCTTTTCCTTCTTCTATAAACCATTTTTTGCGAGTCAATTTTCCAGCATTTAGTTCTCTTGGTCATCATGATGAACTTTCGACTAATCCAGTTACTCCTACGGATGACCTACTGGAATATCTCAAGCCAAAGAGCAGCCATAGTTTTAAAAACCGGACCGGTAACCGAACCGGTGAGGCAATCAGTTCAGATTATTATCGGTCGGACCACTGGTTCATCGGTTCATTGTCTGATTTTAAAATATAGAGTAGTATATTTTTACTTATAAATACTAAAGTAATAAATAATCATGTATACAAATATATTTTAGGCTTGCAATTTGGCATAATAATCCACAAAGTAGGGGAAACTCAAAGTGTAGCCCGAGCTACACATATCCAGATTTTTTTTACAAAATTCGAGTTTCAACATTTAAATTTCAAAAAAAATCTAAAAGGAAAATCTGAATGTAGCCAATGATGTACTCTACCACTATGCAAAATCTCAGGATGAAATACGTTATATTAGAGGCTACACAAAAAAAGACAAATTCTAACAAGTGTTGGAGGTTTCAAAATCTACACTGTTCTCAGATTCATGGATTTGTGAATTTTGCACAGCCTAAAATACTGAGTCTTTCGTATTATTTCTTTTTCAGTCGTAGAGTATATCATTGTGTATCTATAGAATTTTGGCTCCTAACTTTTTATAAAACTTTAAAAAAGCCATTTTCGGATTTTGGAAAAAACGGTATCCATGTAAGTCGAGCTACAAAATGCCACACTCCACAAAGTAGTCAAGAACTCCTGACTAGTCCAGTTACTCCTACGGATGGCCTAGTGGAAAAATCTCAAGCCAAAGGGCAGCTAGATTACAGTATTCTTTGTACGAGGCCGCACGGCAGATCTGGTGCGTTCTGAAAGCCATGATGAATCGCCTCGATGTCTGCGCCCCGGTGAGCTGCAGTGCCTCAATTGTCGATACCAAGGCGTGACAAGTTTCAGCTCTCTTCATGTAAAAAAGTGTCAGCGGCTGTAGGCTGTAGTGCCACGACGACAGGACAGGGCAGCACATCCACAGTGACAGAGAGAAACAAGGGAGCGTGCGCCCGATGCAGGCAGAAAACAAAAGATCCAGCGACGGGACCGGTTCCAGAAGCATGATTACACGCAACAAAACTAAGAGCTGGGTACAAAGGAATCAATCAGTGACGCTGACTTTAGTTAGATATGTCCACGGTAATATAATTGGGGAGCAGACTTTGGATGTCCCACACTACTTTTTTTTTAAAGATTATAGATGATGTCCCACAATACTAACATAAAAACAAGACGGCAAACCGGAGTTGGTTATCTGGCGGGGAAGCAGCCTGTCCAGATGCGGGGCTAGAAAACCCTTTTGCTAGTTCTAAGTCGACCGAGAAAGATGAAAAACTCTTCATTGTGAATATCCGCTATATTAACTTTTATCTTTCCAGCCACTTATTTACCTTGTATTTATTTTCAGCATCCTTAGAATACGACCCTGTCCGTATGAGGGGCAAGAAAACCCTTTTCAGCATCCTTGTCATATTTTTCACAACCTATTCCCGGCCTCTGATCGTTTGTCATACTCATTTCCATGCATTGTCGCTACTCGGTACCACCCCAAATTCCCATCCATCTATGCTAGAGGTGAGTAAGAGCGTTGACAACCCAGGCACACAATGCCTCTCTAAACCTTGGAGGTGCAAAGTCTAAAATATTGAACATCTAGTGTTTGAAGGCTTGTCTTCATTGTCGATGCCACCATCTCATTTAAGTTTAGGGATCATCTCTTACAGGCCAGCCACTTCTAGCCCCTCTCCCACTGGCAGTGGTGGAGCTTGCCAAAGATGGCCGGGGGATGCAATTTAGGAGTTTTAGGAGACAAAAATTTCTACCTTTTCCAGATTTTTTTCCTTCAGAGATGTGCCAAATCATGGCTACATTTTCCTCAAAATCGGACTCCACTACAGATCCTCTAACGGTCAAGCATTAACTCTTGACGTTTATTTATCAATAGGAAAAACCCAAGTGGTACCCGTGGACGTGACGATTTAGTGCTTGCTCACCTCTGGAACTCCCAATGAGAGCTCCTACATAATTATCGCCCTAGTTCTTTTCGTTTGGTGGAACATATTTTCCAAACATAGGTACACCGGAAACCCCTTTCTAACAACGTGCCAAAAGATATATTAGAAGTTTTGAAAATTCCAAAATAACCACAAACTAAGTGAAAATGAGAAAATGTAATTGTGGTGCATGTTTTGAAACTTCAATTCTAGCATTCTCGTGTTCTCATTCTCATGAAACTTGGCAAATAGTAATTCTTTGACAACAATTTATGTTTGCAAAGTTTCATCTCAATATATACATGTATGATTCTTGTATTCAAATCTTGCAAATACAATTCATGATTATTAGTTTGAAAAGGTGAGTTTCGTTGTACTAGGCTCATACTTTTCTTTTCCTTCTTTGGCACATGTGTCAATAATATAACATAATATAAGTAGGCTAGTAATAAAAAATGTTGTCGAGCAAGGCTAACCTCGGCTCCATTTTTTACATTCGCTCACAAATACACATATATACTCACCCTTATAAACCCATACAAGTACATCCTACTAATGAGCTTCGCAACATGCAAAATAAAAAATTGACTACTAGATGTGAACGAATTGCAGATCCAATCTAGAAAGAGCCAAGGTCCAATCTATGAAGATGCAAGCAACGAGAAAGATATTGAGATCTACATACCCTTGTAATTCATCGCTAAGTGAATGCGTTAGAAAACACAGTCTATGTAGATCTCCTCACTGCGATCCAATCCGATCAAAGCCGCAACGAACAGTGCCTCCGAGTTATGCACACGTGCAACACAATACCATCTCGTCCTTCTTGATCCAACAAGTATGGTGGAGAGGTAGATGAGATCTAGATGCCAACAACACGACGGTGGTGGATGCTATGTTGGAGAGCTCCGCATTCAGGGCTTCTCCCCGTGCAGGATAGGAGGAGGAAGGAAAGGGGCATCATGGGGGGTATGGAGGCTAGGGTTGAAGTGCCCCTACCTTTGCACCCCGCTATTTTATCTAGGCTGGCGCCCGGCCAACCGCCCCCTCCAAGTTGAGAGGTGTGGCCAAAGGAGGGAAACTTGCCCCCTCTTTATTTAGGGTTTCCTTGAGGCTTGGCTGCATGGGTCTTAGGGGGCTGGTGCGCCTGACCCATGTGGTTCTGTGCGCACCCCATTGGTCCATGTGGGCCATCAAGGAAGTGTGGGTCCCACTATTGGAACCTTCAGAACCTTCTAGAACATCCCTCGATACTATATCGAAAAAATTCCAAACTTTTATGGAACCCAAAAAGTGTTTTTTCATATATGAATCTTGTTATCTAGACCATTTCGAAGCTCCTAGTGATATCTTCGATCTCATCCGAGACTTAAAACAATCGTTAGACTCACCATACTTAATACCCCTTTTACCCTAGCGATGTTGAGTGTTAAGTGTGTGACCCTACCTCCACATCAATCATCGTCCTAAAAATAAATGTTTGAGCTTTATGAGAATATGCATGTATCTTGACGACGTTTTAGTGTGTTGATACATGTACTTTAGACAAACTTAAGACATTTTTTTATAAATGGAAGTAGTACTTTTTTATGGCTTTTATATACCGCGGGGAAAAGTATAGCAGATGGATCACCAGAAGTGTCAGCAAACAAAGCAAACCTCAGCGCTTACCATTAACACGGTCACGGTCAACAAGTTGTCGCATTGACCGTTAACTTTGACCTTCTTCCCAGCCAACGCCGTTAGAAACCACGTCACGGCGCGCAGCAGCAATGGATACTGCCCAGACAAACAGACGAAAACGATAGGCTCCATCGTCTTTCGGCAGTTAACTCTGCAAAACCCCAGAAACTTCTCTCCCTCTCCTCTGCCGTCTTCTTTCTCACGAGCGGGAGCAAGAACGCAGCCGCCGTCTTGACCCGGCGGATCAACGACCTTTATAATCGCTTTTTCTTCCCCATACGGCTTGACCCGCAAGCCGCCGCTGCTGATTTTTTCGTTCCGCAACCGCTGTTGGCAGATTCCCGCGAAAGCGAGGACGAGCGATTTCTTTTCTTGCTCTGTCCTCCCTTTCCCTTGTGCTCTCCGTCCTGCAGAAGAGGCAGAAAGTTTCAGTCCCGGCGGCTGTCTTTGATTCTTGCCGGGGCTGCCGGTACTACGCTTCGCCGTTGTTGGCGCGGCGGCGAGTGGGCTCGCCGTGGATGTGAGGGAGGGGCGGCGGCGGTCGATCGATGGGCACGGTGAAGGCGTGGGTGGCGGACAACTACACAGGGACCATGGGGTCGATGCACAACTCGATGCAGGTCGCGTACGTGGTCTTCTCCTTCTGCGCCGCCTTCCTCCTCGGCGGCATCAAAGGTATGTCTCTCCGGCTCTAATCTCGTCTCACCGGTTCCTGCCCCGAGTTTTGGTGTGGCTGTGGCTCATGTTTTCTTCTTCGTTTGGGAAAATGTCTGTGCAGCGATGGTGGTCGGCCCGGTGGCGGCGGCGCTGATGATTCTGGGCAACGTCGGCGTGATCCTCGTCCTCTTCCCGGCGCACGTTTATTGGACCATCTACTCGGTCATCAAGTAAGCTGCCGCCAACTCAAACGAAATTAGTTGATCTCCTCTATTTTTTTTCGCGTAAGAACAGAGAATTTGACTGGGTTCGTCAGACAAGAAACAGAGCATTTTCTGAATGTTCAGGGGCAAGTTTCCACTCTTCCTTCCTACCTTTTCCATGGTCTTCCGAACTAAATGTTCGCCTGCCAATTTTCAACTTTTTGCCGGCGAATCAAATGTTCCACCTGACCAGACAATAGTTAATTCGTTGCTGGTGTAGTCCCACTGTTTGATTGATTATCTGTCGTCTGCATTCTGATTATTCTGAACCCAGGACGGACCGCATCAACGCTGGTCTGAAGCTGGCGCTGGCCATCGCGCTGCCGGTGCTCTTCGGCCTCTGGCTTGGCCTGGGCATCTTCGGCAGCGCGCTGGTGGCTCTCGGCTACGGCTTCTCCACGCCGTGGATCTCCACCTTCGAGGCGTTCCGGCAGGAGAGCGAGTCCGACAAGTTCATCCATGGCATTGTGGTAAGCTCGACGCGCCCACGATCGACGCTCTTCAGAATGTGTCTCTGAGATGGACGGGTCATTCGTTGTGCAGGACGGGACGTGGGGGACGATCAAGGGCAGCTGCACGGTGGTGAGGGACTTCGCCGACATGTGCTTCCACTCCTACCCCGCTTACCTCGAGGAGTTCCGCCAGTGCTCCGACGACCGCCAGCCCCACTCCATAAGGTATTCATTCCTTGTTGCCCTGCCCCTTTAAAAAAAAATCCTTGTTGCCCTGCCCCTTAAAAAAAATTACTTGTTGCCCTGCTAGCTAGATCACCTCTGTCCAATGCTGTTTAGGATTAGTTAAGCTCTCTGTTGTAATCCGTCTGATAGGGATGGCATCGCCATGAGAAAAGGACGTGCTTGTTTTGTTTGGCAGTAAATATTTCTGGTTGAAAAACTATGCCCCTGACTGCTCGTCATGTTAGAATGTTCTGCTATCTTGACCGCTGCACATTGCAGTAGCTTGACTTTTAACATCGCATTCCGAAAACGTTTTATTTTAGAGGGAAAAAATCATGAATTTTTTTTTGGTTTGTTTCGTGCAGGCTGCTGGATGTGCCGTCGTGTATCCTGGTCGGCGTCCTGGGGCTGGCCGTGGACATACCGCTCTACACGGTGATCGCGCTGATCAAGAGCCCCTACATGCTCTTCAAGGGCTGGCAGAGGCTGCTGCACGACCTCATCAGCCGCGAGGGCCCCTTCCTGGAGACGCTCTGCGTGCCCATCGCCGGCCTCGCCATCCTCTTCTGGCCCCTCGTGGTGGTTGGGAGCGTCCTGCTCGCCGTCGTCTCCAGCATCTTCGTGGGGCTCTACGGGGCTGTCATCGTCTACCAGGTTGCTATCTCTGCCACTGTGGCTCTGCCGTGCCATTTCTTCCCAAACACTTACGTGTCCAGCCATGAAAGAGATTGTCTTACTTGCTCGAGATCGTGCTGTGGCCCCTTCGCAGGAGAAGTCATTCCGGAGGGGAGTTTCCTACGTGGTCACCATGGTCGCGGAGTTCGACGAGTACACGAACGACTGGCTTTACCTTCGTGAAGGGACAATTCTTCCAAAGTAAGTGTTACAATTTATTTCATTGCTGTTTGAGATTAGAACCTTGTGATGTACTTCGTGCTTTGTTATGCGCTTCATGCCTAACTACTTACTGTGCAAATATTCTCCTCTAGGCCATCCTACCGGAAGAGAAAAGCATCCGATTCCGCAGAGTTCTCTGTCCGACCAAGTGCTTCTGTTAGGGGAGGTGACTATCCTAGTACTTCCAGTGAAGCACCAGCAATGCTGGTTCCAACTTTGGTTCCAGCGAGATCGGTTCGAGAGGCCATACAGGAGGTCAAGATGGTCCAGGTCCGTTTATTACCTCACATCTGTTAAATTCTTAGCATTCCCTCTCTTATGTTGCACCAAAAGAAAACCAAGAAACGTCACTGTACACAGCTCCATCATTCAGCAAAATCTCTGAAAGATACTCCAACTTGGTAATAAGTGCATTCGTTGTTGCAGTACCATCATTCTTTTCCACGTGTCTGGAAAGAAAAGGCAATGCATACACTTCAATCCTTACATTTTTGTTCTTGCATTCGTGCCGTCGTAGATAGGTGAGCTAGTCCCAAGCGAGGTAACGCCATTAATGAGACGGTATAATCAAAGCAGGGATTGGCAAGTCTCGTTTAGTTGTTGGGACCATGATCTCTTGTGTGCTAGTACTGCTTCTTATCGAGGAAATGTTGTAAATGCAAGGAAGACATAACAGAAGGAAAATAGTTAAACAGTGTATCTTCTGAATCTATGATCCCTTAGATTTTGGTGGGTTCAATTTAAATGAGGCGATATCAAGATGTGTCCAGGAAAGGAAGCACATAAAAGAAGCAATACTGGCTATTTGAACTTGCAATATTGTATGATAGCTACTGACGTCACTGTATACACATTCCTCTTGCAGCCAAATCTCTGAAAGATACTCGAACTAGATAAAAGTGCATTCATCTTTTGCAGTACCATCATTCTTTTTCATGTATCTGGACTCTGGAAAGAAAAGGCAATGCATATACATCAATCCACACTCCCTATTCGATGGCTATACATTTTTGTTCTTGCATTCATGCCATTGTAGATAGGTGAGCTAGGCCCAAGTGAGGTAATGCCATAAATGAAATGGTACCATCAAAGAAATGATTGCCAATTCTCTGTTAATTGTTGGGTCCATGGCCTCTTAGATAAGGTGTGCTACTACTTCTAATTGAGGAAATGTTGTAAATGCAAGGAAGATATGACAGAAGGAATAGTTATAGTTACTGAATCTATGATCCCTTAGATTTTGGTGGGTTCAATTTAAATGAGGCAATGTCGATGTGCCGATGAAAATACAGGAAGCAATTCTAGCCTTACAAGATTATATGGTAGCTACTGACCTGGCCAGTGGCCACAATTAGAGTACAGACACCATATGGGTTTCTGATTTTGATGACAGTACAGTTGTTTATGTCTGAAACCTGAATTGTGTTTGTTATACAGCTGTATCCGGCTAGCCGCTCTAATATACATCTCTCTAAAGTGTCATTTTGAATATAAAGTCATCCCTGAATTTCTAATCTAGCTTTTTGATTTACAGATATGGGCAAATATGATGAAGTCCTGCGAGATGAGGGGCAGGGACCTTTTGAATTTGAATGTCATAACCGCTGTTGATCTGACCGAGTGGTTAAGAACAAGCGATAGTGGCAATGAAACGATAAACCTGGGAATCACTTCTTACTCTATGCTATGCAACGTCCTCCAGTCAATCAAGGCTGGTTCTGCAGGGCTGCTGCTGGACAACGGCGTCGAGGTCGATCAGCAAAACCGCCCGCAAGACCTGTTGCTAGATTGGTTCTTCCATCCTGTGCTAGTACTCAAAGATCAAATACAGGCGCTCAAAATGACGGAGCAAGACCTGAGATTCTTGGAGAAGCTCACACTTTTCGTTGGCAATTCAGCAAGGGCACAAGCTTGGGATAACGGTGCTGAGACCCCCCAGGATCCTGTAAGGACAGCGCAGATCCAGGCAATCAGTCGAAGGTATGCTGTCTTCGGTAACAACTGTTGTTTCTGTCAGTTCGCGTGGCTTTTTAGGGCATGTACAATGCAAGGTGCTTAGGGAGGTATCCCGTGCTTACAAAAATAAATCAGGTTTTTACTTAAGCACCTGTGTTTATTTACACGAGATAGATGTCTAGCTAGGTACCTCTCCTATACAAATAAGCACCAGTGCTTAATAAAATGCTTGGTTTATTCTATTAAGCACCCATCTAAGCACCTTGCATTGTACATTGCCTTATACTATCTAGATATCTGTTATCTGATGCGGCCGCTGATACGCAGGATGATTGGAATAGTGAGGAGCATGTCAAAGTTCCCGACGTACCGGAGGAGATACAGGCACGTCGTGAAGCTACTCCTCGCCTACTCCGTGGAGCGGGAAGGGTCGATCGGATCGTCGGTATCAGGTCAATCTGTCTCCTACGAGATAACACATCTCGAAGTATAGATTGATGTCGTCTTCAGTGATCAGGAGCAGCTAGTTGGCCCATCTTTTCGCTCTTTATGTTCAGTAGATAGGTATTCATTCGCACGCCGTTTTTGTCTGTGCCTCGCCTGTTTAAAGTCTACTAGTAGGAGCTTTTGTCAATGTGTATAGTTTGTGTGCTGAGAATTCACACACGAAACACCCGTCGTGCTGTACATTGTTGTATATACTCTCTTTTTTGGGTTCTTTTGATTGATCTTGCACTTCATGCGTCGGTGTCAAGCTGTGTAGCTAAGTGGAGATCAGCAGCTGGCATGATGCTTGCCTGTATCTTTGTTGGCGAGAATTCGTCTTGTTTGACGGGGACAAAATCCGGCGAGATCTTAGGGAAAATCACATGCAGCTAGGCACGAAGCAACCAGCTGCTAAATGGACCCGTCATTGTCCTGGCGATAAACATCCATGATCCGGTGATCCCTTGCACCATTTTCTTGCCCGTTTTGTTAATCCCGACGAGATTCACGGAGAATTGAGCCAGATTTCATCGATTAGTCATCCCTTTTTTCCGTCTCCTGCTTTTTTTTTTGCGGGGAAACTCAGGGCTTTATTAAACTGAGACAGCTGCTCCTCCGCTGTCAGCCTGAAGACTGGCAACAAGGAAAGGAAGCTCGGAGGATGTTCCATCCAAACACTGGTCCAAAGTGCAAGTATGTTTAGCACATATGTGAGCGACTGTGTTGGATGATCTTATTACATGTTGAACAACAAAAATAGAAAACGAACTAGAAAGCCCTGCGATATCTTGTAAGATCGGTGCAATGACTGCACGAGAAACAACGCGCGAGTCCCAGAGATTGACAATCTCCAAGCAATCCACTACAACAACCACTCGCGAGTAACCACGCAGCTTGGCAAAAATCACACCCTCCCTCGGAGCCATTGCCTCGGCAATCATCGAATCAGTAATTCCTGGGAGCGGTTTACTCCAAGCCTCAATGAAGCCGGTGAGGTTCCTAACAACACCTCCCGCTCCACCCTTCCTTTCGTCGACAGCCAGACCAGCATCAGTATTAATTTTGATGTATCTCTCATCTGGTGGTCGCCAACCAAATCCTGGCAACGTGAGAGCTTGTTGCCTTGGAATATCTAGCAAAGCTAGGTCATTCCTCATCCTCACCATGGACTGAAACGGATCCCATCCTTCCTGGTCATGAGTGATATTGTTTCTTGAGTTCCAAATAGCCCACATGACTGTAATGATCTTTCCCTATCACATCTAGGAATAATCGGATCACACAGCACATCCTTTGCCCAAGTACTAGGATGCAGGATGGGGACTTTAACATCGAGTGAAGCTCGCGCCTCCGCCCAGAACCTCATCGCATGTGTGCACATCAATAGTGCATGTCTCATATCTTGATCTGCGCCAAGGCATATTTTGCATCTTGCAAGTGTGGCTATATGACGGTATTGCAGTGTTTGTTCCACTGGTAGAATACCACGTAGAACTCGCCACCAGAAGACCCTCACCTTTGGCACCACCTTCAACTTCCACAATTGTTCCAACATCTGTTTTTCAGAAAACTAGGATCCCGTAGCCGTCCCTTCCGCTGGAGCTAAATGCTCGTTGCGCATCACCAGAGCACGATACGCTATTTTAACCGTGTAGATACCAGACTTTTCTAAGTTCCAAGCCCAAAAATCATCCCCCCTTCTCGCCTCAAAGGAATATTTAGAACTGCATCCGCATCAGGGGCTATGAAGTTATTTCCACTGCTCGTTGTACTTCCGTCCCGTGTCTCCATTTCACCATTTTGGGGCGTGTTTGCAAACTAGGAGTTGTTTTTCACATCTAGGATGAAGAAAATCGCGTTTGGTTGCCCACAAAATAAAGATTTCTGCAACGCACGCTTCTTTAAACATCTATGAGGCTGCACGCTGGATTTAGCCATCGCTGGCAAGCCAACCTCTTCTCGCGTTCGCTGGGGAAATTTTGCTCCGAGCTCATACGAGGGAGGGATGGTGGGAGCTTGCGCGTGTCCGGGAAAACGCCGCAGGAAGAATTCGGTCACCTTCCGCCGAATGGCGCCGCCTATTTGCACCGTCCAGCCTCACCGCAAAATCCCGCGCCACCATTTCCCCCTTTCGAGTTGTCCATCCAGGAAAGCTTCTTCATTGACGAGCAGGTAAGCGATGCCATCTTCTCCGGCCGGTGGAGCTCCGTCGTCGCCTCCCAGACATGTCGTCATCCTCGCCCAACTGCCAGTTTGTTGTGAGTACCACAGAAATCTACCAGCGGTATCTTAGATCTGTTAGCTTTGGATGCTTAGATATGCTACTATATAGTCGTTAGCTTAGATCTCATGGTGGTATAGTTGATTTAGCAACTGCAGTTTCATCACATAGCTTGGGGAAGATGTACATCGATGTTCTAGCCATGTGTTGAACGCGTTCTCTGATCTTCATTGTTCTGTAGTCCATGTATAAGTGTAATGGTGATACATGAATTGGTTCTACAATGTGTGTTCTGCTCCTTGTACCACATTTGCACTTATAGCATCAGGCAACAAAGGGCGGAAAGCAAGCTTCACAATCTGTCATTGTTCATATTTACATAGCTTGTAAGACTGTTAGAAGTAGATTGCCTAACATTGTTTTTGTACTCTTGTGGTTTGGTTTGTGATGTACGACAAGGAGAACTCGCCTAATCTGTCGGCAAACTCAGTGTTGTAAGTGGTGCCGCTTCAATATATGCCGGTGCCTGATAGGTACTGCCCAACTTAGAAGAGGAACATCATGGCATGGCCAGCTGCTCTATCCACCTTCGTCCTGAACATGGTGTGTGAGTTCACCAAGAATGGTGTCCCAATGGATAAGGGATTCAGGCTGAAGGCGTGAAGTTGACCTATCACGGATCTACAATCATCTAATACATTGTAGAGCAAGGTGGGTTTATGTTCTCGGTCTCAAAAGGCTTGAGGATGTGCGATGGGTTAAGGAAACATCATCTATCATGATGGAGGACGATGTCTGCTTTACCCACATCAAGGTTGGATCAATGTAGCACTTCTTTCGGTACATTAAGTAAGTCGTAGCTACCGCATGTCAAATAACTAACTAACTTGTTGCTTCTAGGCTAACCAGAAGGACGCTTATTTTATCAACAAGCCCATAGAAAACTATCTCTAGATGAAGGTTATCTTCACTTGTTATGTTCCGGTTGCGCCCATCTCCCGGACAGTGATCCACCATGCTCTCACCCACCTCATGGAGCATAAGGCACGAGCCACCATGTATCTTGCGATGAGCCCTGAGTGCGGGACAAGTTGCTTTACTTCCTTTGCGAGGAAGTATTACCTTTGAGGAGCCTTAAATGGATGCTCCCAAAAGCACGTTTTCACATCCCTCATAACCACTACCTCGCCCCATCGCATGTTTCGCAGGTCCAGTAATTAAGGGTGTCCCCATGGTTATGGTCATAGGCACTGGTCCTTTTCATCCTTGTATATACATGATTGACAAAGGCTACGGATTGCTAGCACATGTACGCCCACGTACCACCAACCATATATAATGATGATTCTTACCAACGTCCCTTAGGAAAATATTGTATGATCGACAACCCACAACATCGTTGATAAGAACTAACACACTTCATAATTATTAGATAATCAACAAAATTTATTTATTTTCATAATTGAGCTATGGTTTGTCCATCTCCCCAAAACAAATGGATCTACTCACACATGGAGGCAAATAACATCGCCATGAATTTATGGATGGAAAACGAGGAATCGAATGAGTACAAATATGAATCCAACTCAAGGATAATGATTACAACGAGGTGATCAATGGTGATGATTGTGTTGATGATGAAGATGAAGATCGATGTGTTTGCCTCCAATGATCCAAGCAGTGGTGATGATGAAGATTGATGCCTTACTGCCACCATGATGGAGTAGACTCGTCGAAGAAGTACGAGGCTGCAGAGGCAGGCCGTCTCATAGTTTTTTTGGTCGATCTCCACCAATGCATTGGAGAGAGGCTGACGTAGAACCATGACATCGCCAACTTCCGGCTCTCTGGCAGGCCCTTGCGTGATGCGGTGACTGATACGCGTACAGCACGCGACCGTTGGGAACCCCAAGAGGAAGGTGTGATGCGTACAGCGGCAAGTTTTCCCTCAGTATGAAACCAAGGTTTAATCGAACCAGTAGGAGCCAAGAAGCACGTTGAAGGTTGATGGCGGCGAGATGTAGTGCGGCGCAACACCAGGGATTCCGGCGCCAACGTGGAACCTGCACAACACAAACCAAGTACTTTGCCCCAACGAAACAGTGAGGTTGTCAATCTCACCGGCTTGCTGTAACAAAGGATTAGATGTATAGTGTGGATGATGATTGTTTGCAGAGAACAGTAGAACAATTGCAGTAGATTGTATTTCAGATGTAAAGAATGGACCGGGGTCCACAGTTCACTAGTGGTGTCTCTCCCATAAGATAAATAGCATGTTGGGTGAACAAATTACAGTTGGGCAATTGACAAATAGAGAGGGCATGACCATGCACATACATATTATGATGAGTATAGTGAGATTTAATTGGGCATTACGACAAAGTACATAGACCGCTATCCAGCATGCATCTATGACTAAAAAGTCCACCTTCAGGTTATCATCCGAACCCCTTCCAGTATTAAGTTGAAAACAACAGACAATTGCATTAAGTATGGTGCGTAATGTAATCAATAACTACATCCTCGGACATAGCATCAATGTTTTATCCCTAGTGGCAACAGTACATCCATAACCTTAGAGGTTTCTGTCACTCCCCCAGATTCACGGAGACATGAACCCACTATCGAGCATAAATACCCCCTCTTGGAGTTAAGAGTAAAAACTTGGCCAGAGCCTCTACTAATAACGGAGAGCATGCAAGATCATAAACAACACATAGATATAAATTGATAATCAACATAACATAGTATTCTCTATTCATCGGATCCCAACAAACACAACATATTGCATTACAGGTAGATGATCTTGATCATGTTCGGCAGCTCACAAGATCCGACAATGAAGCATAATGAGGAGAAGACAACCATCTAGCTACTGCTATGGACCCATAGTCCAGGGGTGAACTACTCACTCATCACTCCGGAGGCGACCATGGCGGTGTAGAGTCCTCCGGGAGATGAATCCCCTCTCCGGCAGGGTGCCGGAGGCGATCTCCTGAATCCCCCGAGATGGGATTGGCGGCGGCGGCGTCTCTGGAAGGTTTTCCATATCGTGGCTCTCGGTCCTAGGGGTTTCGCGACGAAGGCTATTTGTAGGCGGAAGGGCAGGTCAAGGGGCGTCACGAGGGGCCCAGGAGACAGGTCGGCGCGGCCAAGGCTTGGGCCGCGCCGCCCTACCTCCTGGCCACCTCGTGGCCCCACTTCGTTGACTCTCCGGTCTTCTGGAAGCTTCGTGTGAAAATAGGCCCCTGGGCGTTGATTTCGTCCAATTCCGAGAATATTTCCTTACTAGGATTTCTGAAACCAAAAACAGCAGAAAACAGCAACTGGCTCTTCGGCATCTCGTCAATAGGTAAGTTCCAGAAAATGCATAAATATGACATAAAGTATGCATAAAACATGTAGATATCATCAATAATGTGGCATGGAACATAAGAAATTATCGATACGTCGGAGATGTATCAGCATCCCCAAGCTTAGTTTCTGCTCGTCCCGAGCAGGTAAACGATAACAAAGATAATTTCTGGAGTGACATGCCATCATAACCTTGATCATATTATTGTAAGAATATGTAATGAATGCAGCGATCAAAACAATGTAAATGACATGAGTAAACAACTGAATCATATAGCAAAGACTTTTGATGAATAGTACTTCAAGACAAGCATCAATAAGTCTTGCATAAGAGTTAACTCATAAAGCAATAATTCAAAGTAAAGGTATTGAAGCAACACAAAGGAAGATGAAGTTTCAGCGGTTGCTTTCAACTTGTAACATGTATATCTCATGGATATTGTCAATGTAAAGTAATATAACAAGTGCAATATGCAAGTATGTAGGAGTCAATGCACAGTTCACACAAGTGTTTGCTTCTTGAGGTGGAGAGAGATAGGTGAACTGACTCAACATAAAAGTAAAAGAATGGTCCTTCAAAGAGGAACACATCGATTGCTATATTTGTGCTAGAGCTTTGATTTTGAAAACAAGAAACAATTTTGTCAACGGTAGTAATAAAGCATATGTGTTATGTAAATTATATCTTACAAGTTGCAAGCCTCATGCATAGTATACTAATAGTGCCCGCACCTTGTCCTAATTAGCTCGGATTACCTGGATTATCATCGCAATGCATATGTTTTAACCAAGTGTCACAAAGGGGTACCTCTATGCCGCCTGTACAAAGGTCTAAGGAGAAAGCTCGCATTAGATTTCTCGCTATTGATTATTCTCAACTTAGACATCCATACCGGGACAACATAGACAACAGATAATGGACTCCTCTTATATGCATAAGCATGTAGCAACAATTATTAATTTTCTCATATGAGATTGAGGATATTTGTCCAAAACTGAAACTTCCACCATGGATCATGGCTTTAGTTAGCGGCCCAATGTTCTTCTCTAACATTATGCAATGCTCTAACCATTTTAGCGGTAAATCTCCCTTACTTCAGACAAGACGAACATGCATAGCAACTCACATGATATTCAACAAAGAGTAGTTGATGGCGTCCCCAGGAACATGGTTATCGCACAACAAGCAACTTAATAAGAGATAAAGTGCATAAGTACATATTCAATACCACAATAGTTTTTAGGCTATTTGTCCCATGAGTTATATATTGTAAAGGTAGAGGATAGAAATTTAAAGGTAGCACTCAAGCAATTTACTTTGGAATGGCGGAGAAATACCATGTAGTAGGTAGGTATGGTGGACACAAATGGCATAGTGGTTGGCTCAAGTATTTTGGATGCATGAGAAGTATTCCCTCTCGATACAAGGCTTAGGCTAGCAAGGCTATTTGAAACAGACACAAGGATGAAGCGGTGCAGCAAAACTCACATAAAAGACATATTGTAAACATTATAAGACTCTACACCGTCTTCCTTGTTGTTCAAACTCAATACTAGAAATTATCTAGACTTTAGAGAGACCAAATATGCAAACCAAATTTTAGCATGCTCTATGTATTTCTTCATTAATAGGTGCAAAGTATATGATGCAAGAGCTTAAACATGAGCACAACAATTGCCAAGTATCACATTATCCAAGACATTTTAGCAATTACTACATGTATCATTTTCCAATTCCAACCATATAACAATTTAACGAAGAAGATACTTCGCCATGAATATTATGAGTAAAGCCTAAGGACATATTTGTCCATATGCAACAGCGGAGCGTGTCTCTCTCCCACACAATGAATGCTAGGATCCATTTTATTCAAACAAAACAAAAAAAAACCGACGCTCCAAGCAAAGTACATAAGATGTGACGGAATAAAAATATAGTTTCAGGGGAGGAACCTGATAATGTTGTCGATGAAGAAGGGGATGCCTTGGGCATCCCCAAGCTTAGACGTTTGAGTCTTCTTGATATATGCAGGGGTGAACCACCGGGGCATCCCCAAGCTTAGAGCTTTCACTCTCCTTGATCATGTTGTATCATCTCCCTCTCTTGATCCTTGAAAACTTCCTCCACACCAAACTCAAAACAACTCATTAGAGGGTTAGTGCACAATTAAAATATTCATGTTCAGAGGTGACATAATCATTCTTAACACTTCTGTACATTGCACAAAGCTACTGAAAGTCAATGGAATCGAAATATCCATCAAGCATAGCAAAAGAAGCAATGCGAAATAAAAGGCAGAATCTGTCAAAACAGAACAGTTCGTAAAGACGAATTTTATTGAGGCACCAGACTTGCTCAAATGAAAATGCTCAAATTTAATGAAAGTTGCGTACATATCTGAGGATCACTCACGTAAATTGGCATAATTTTCTGAGTTACCTACAGAGAATTTTGCCCAGATTCGTGACAGCAAAGAAATCTGTTTCTGCGCAGTAATCCAAATCTAGTATGAACCTTACTATCAACGACTTTACTTGGCACAACAAAGCACAAAACTAAGATAAGCAGAGGTTGCTACAGTAGTAAACAACTTCCAAGACACAAAATAAAAACAAAGGTACTGTAGTAAAAACATGGGTTGTCTCCCATAAGCGCTTTTCTTTAACGCCTTTCAGCTAGGCGCAGAAAGTGTGTATCAAGTATTATCAAAAGATGGAGCATCAACAGCGGGGTGTGGAGTTTTCTCAACCATGCATAGTATATTGGATACATAAGTTTCAGCGGCTCCCTTTTCATTAGTCTTGGGCTTGCTACTCTCATCAAACAAATTTTCAGGAACAAGCCAAGCATAGTTATTTTCTAGTGCTTCATTCATCGCTAGGAGCTTACATGGTATTGGTGCTTTGATCTCCCCACCATCATTAATATTATTAGTGTACCTTACTCTCTCCATGTCCATCTTTTCAAGGAGACTAACAAAATTGGTATAAGAACCAAGCACCTTATATTTAATAAAGACCTTTCTAGCCTCTCTTGCTATACCACCAAATTCTCTAAGAAGGGTTTCTAAAACAAAATCTTTCTTTTCCCCTTCTTCCATATCTCCGAGTGTAAGAAACATGTGTTGGATTATAGGATTGAGATTAACAAATTTAGTTTCCAACATGCGAACTAAAGCAGCAGCAGCAATTTCATAAGTAGGAGGAAGTTCTACCAAGTGTCTATCTTCAAAATCTTCAACGGTACTAACATGATTGAAAAATTCTTCTATATTATTTCTCCCAATTATAGACCCACGTCCTACCGGCATGTTTTTTACGGTAAAATTAAAAGGAAACATGTTGAAATAAGTAAAGCAAATATAAGCAACTAATTTTTTTGTGTTTTTGATATAGAGCGCAAACAAGACGGTAAAATAAAGTAAAACTAGCAACTAATTTTTTTGTATTTTGATTTAGTGCAGCAAACAAAGTAGTAAATAAAATAAAGCAAGACAAAAACAAAGTAAAGAGATTGCGATGTGGAGACTCCCCTTGCAGCGTGTCTTGATCTCCCCGGCAACGGCGCCAGAAAACAGTCTTGATACGCGTACAGCACGCGACCGTTGGGAACCCCAAGAGGAAGGTGTGATGCGTACAGCGGAAAGTTTTCCCTCAGTATGAAACCAAGGTTTAATCGAACCAGTAGGAGCCAAGAAGCACGTTGAAGGTTGATGGCGGCGAGATGTAGTGCGGCGCAACACCAGGGATTCCGGCGCCAACGTGGAACCTGCACAACACAAACCAAGTACTTTGCCCCAACGAAACAGTGAGGTTGTCAATCTCACCGGCTTGCTGTAACAAAGGATTAGATGTATAGTGTGGATGATGATTGTTTGCAGAGAACAGTAGAACAATTGCAGTAGATTGTATTTCAGATGTAAAGAATGGACCGGGGTCCACAGTTCACTAGTGGTGTCTCTCCCATAAGATAAATAGCATGTTGGGTGAACAAATTACAGTTGGGCAATTGACAAATAGAGAGGGCATGACCATGCACATACATATTATGATGAGTATAGTGAGATTTAATTGGGCATTACGACAAAGTACATAGACCGCTATCCAGCATGCATCTATGCCTAAAAAGTCCACCTTCAGGTTATCATCCGAACCCCTTCCAGTATTAAGTTGAAAACAACAGACAATTGCATTAAGTATGGTGCGTAATGTAATCAATAACTACATCCTCGGACATAGCATCAATGTTTTATCCCTAGTGGCAACAGTACATCCATAACCTTAGAGGTTTCTGTCACTCCCCCAGATTCACGGAGACATGAACCCACTATCGAGCATAAATACCCCCTCTTGGAGTTAAGAGTAAAAACTTGGCCAGAGCCTCTACTAATAACGGAGAGAATGCAAGATCATAAACAACACATAGATATAAATTGATAATCAACATAACATAGTATTCTCTATTCATCGGATCCCAACAAACACAACATATAGCATTACAGATAGATGATCTTGATCATGTTCGGCAGCTCACAAGATCCGACAATGAAGCATAATGAGGAGAAGACAACCATCTAGCTACTGCTATGGACCCATAGTCCAGAGGTGAACTACTCACTCATCACTCCGAAGGCGACCATGGCGGTGTAGAGTCCTTCGGGAGATGAATCCCCTCTCCGGCAGGGTGCCGGAGGCGATCTCCTGAATCCCCCGAGATGGGATTGGCGGCGGCGGCGTCTCTGGAAGGTTTTCCGTATCGTGGCTCTCGGTCCTGGGGAGTTTCGCGACGAAGGCTATTTGTAGGCGGAAGGGCTGGTCAAGGGGCGTCACGAGGGGCCCAGGAGACAGGTCGGCGCGGCCAAAGCTTGGGCCGCGCCGCCCTACCTCCTGGCCACCTCGTGGCCCCACTTCGTTGACTCTCCGGTCTTCTGGAAGCTTCGTGTGAAAATAGGCCCCTGGGCGTTGATTTCATCCAATTCCGAGAATATTTCCTTACTAGGATTTCTGAAACCAAAAACAGCAGAAAACAGCAACTGGCTCTTCGGCATCTCGTCAATAGGTAAGTTCCAGAAAATGCATAAATATGACATAAAGTATGCATAAAACATGTAGATATCATCAATAATGTGGCATGGAACATAAGAAATTATCGATACGTCGGAGACGTATCAGTGACGTTCGCTGGTTTCGTGATACGGGCATGAAGGCCGAGGTGAAGCCCAATTTCAGGACTCCACCTAGCTAGTTATCTTATTTATCGTATTTTATATCTATGGTCATATGTGGGCCAATTAGGGATTTTATTGAGTTGAGTCAGTTTGGTTTGGGCCTGTCCAAACCAAGGTAGAGAGGCCCACTAGGGCTGGTGACGTGGGCATTACCCTTCGGGTAACCGACATTACCCTATCCCGTATTATCTAGTTGGAGGCCCATGAAGGCACTTGGAGGCAAGGCGGGCCAACTGGATGGCGCGCCAGAAGATTCCTTGGCGGGCAAGACAAGGAAGCAGCCGAATAAGGAAAGATTAGATTTAAAACTACTGTAAACCTAGTCGTACTCGGTTAGACCTCTTGAGACCTGGCCCCCTATATAAAGGCCAGGAGAGGGGCTGCCGAGGGACACAATCAATCTTAGCAATCTTAGCCACCAAAAGTCTAGAGCTAGGTCGCCGTAGCACTTAGCCTCTCGACGAGATCTGAGTCGAACTATTCGGCACCCCATTGTAACCCATTATCTTCATAATCAAGATCAGACAGGCAGGACGTAAGGGTTTTACCTCATCGAGGGCCCCGAACCTGGGTAAATCGCTCTCCCCGCTTGTCTGTGAACCGATGTCTCGTGTCAGCTTGCAGGATTCCATAAACCCTAAGCCCCAATCGTAGGGCATTGTCGACGAGTACCCTCAACAATTGGCGCCGTCTGTGGGAACCCTGTCGGCACAAGATCGGGCATCGGCAGAACCAGTCATGTCATCAGCGACTTCATCAACATCGTCATCGCCAAGGCTGGGGAGCCCGATTCGCTTCGGCTCCTACGAATTCACCCCGCACAGTGACTCATCTCGCTCGACCTTTTCCGATCTACAAGGCAACATGGAGATGACCTTCGGGAGCGTCCACTACAACGTCAACTCGGAAGGAATCCTTCGGCTGCTGGAATCACCCACGTCCAGATCGACGAGTCCCAGCGCGTCATCATCAGTCGACCTTTCGGCTGGTTTGACGGGCTCAACGAGCTCGCCCGCACCATCGACTCCTCGTTCGGCGTCTTCCATGTCGGTTGGATCCGACAATCCCGCATCTTCAGAGTTAACCTCGTACTACTGCTTGAACTGCGACACCAGGCATGGGCTACGATCAAGCGACACACCGTTCATCTGCAATGCCCAGTACTCATCGGGAGAGGACAGTGTCGACAGCATCGTCCAAGGTGTCACCCGAGGAACAGCGCACCACTAGGTTTATGTTGCCAACAACACGAGGAACAGGGAGACGGAGATCGCACCCCCCGCTCCAGTAGGCGAGCAAGTTTTGAGAACAGCGCCAGCAACAACAACAGCGACCACACCATCGCAGAGGGGGAGTGGGCAGCAGCCAAGGCAGTTGTGCTTAACAACACGCCGCTCCCGGCAGGAACCACGGTTGGCGCCCTCAACGCTTACCGCTCTATATTGGAGAAAAACCGGGAACGACTATCCAAAGAGCAAGCCACCCTCGAGAGACGCTTATCTGCGGCAGACCGGTCCAGTGAACGACGAAGAGGCTCGCAAGGAAGCGCCTCTCGAAGTACTCAGGGGGCAGGCAAGCATCGATCAAGACTATCCAGGCTCTCGGAAGACGACACTAGAGAAATAACATCGAATCTAACCAAGTCCTTTATGACCACGGACACCGCGGGCATGCCACGGCCAAAAACCGTCGCAGGAGCAACCGCCAACCTCGCTGCATACCTCATCAATCAGCGCCCTGAAGGCTCCATGGCTCAAGCCCACCAAGGTGCTCTAGAAAGTCTCGCAATATTGGAAGACAATCTGGTCCCGCGGAAGGAAAAGACCACGTTGCAGGCTAGTGGCTCAAAGCATCGTGCGAGAGATGCTCGGGATGAAATCACCCAGAGCAGGATCGACAAAGCAAGGCGACGACGCGCCTCTAGGGAGGAATATGACAGTGATTCTTCGGATGAGAGTCAGGAGAACAACGGCGAGCTAAGGGGAGCCGATTGTTTAAGCTATAAATGTTGGAGATATGCCCAAGAGGCAATAATAAAATGGTTATTATAATATATCTTTGTGTTTATGATAATGTTTACATACCATGCTATAATTGTATTAACCGAAACATTGATACATGTGTGTTATGTGAACAACAAAGAGTCCCTAGTAAGCCTCTTGTATAACTAGCTTGTTGATTAATAGATGATCATGGTTTCGTGATCATGAACATTGGATGTTATTAATAACAAGGTTATGTCATTGTATGAATGATGTAATGGACACACCCAATTAAGCGTAGCATAAGATCACGTCATTAAGTTATTTGCTATAAGCTTTCGATACATAGTTACCTAGTCCTTATGACCATGAGATCATGTAAATCACTTATACCGGAAAGGTACTTTGATTACATCAAATGCCACTGCGTAAATGGGTGGTTATAAAGGTGGGATTAAGTATCCGGAAAGTATGAGTTGAGGCATATGGATCAACAGTGGGATTTGTCCATCCCGATGACGGATAGATATACTCTGGGCCCTCTCGGTGGAATGTCGTCTAATGTCTTGCAAGCATATGAATAAGTTCATAAGAGACCACATACCACGGTACGAGTAAAGAGTACTTGTCAGGAGACGAGGTTGAACAAGGTATAGAGTGATACCGATGATCAAACCTCGGACAAGTAAAATATCGCGTGACAAAGGGAATTGGTATCGTATGTGAATGGTTCATTCGATCACTAAGTCATCGTTGAATATGTGGGAGCCATTATGGATCTCCAGATCCCGCTATTGGTTATTGGTCGGAGAGAGTACTCAACCATGTCCACATAGTTCGCGAACCGTAGGGTGACACACTTAAGGTTTGATGTTGAAATGGTAGAATTTGAATATGGAATGGAGTTCGAAGTTTTGTTCGAAGTCCCGGATGGGATCCCGGATATCACGAGGAGTTCCGGAATGGTCCGGAGAATAAGATTCATATATAGGAAGTCATTTTATAAGATTTTTAAAATGATCCGGTGATTTTGCGGAAGGTTCTAGAAGGTTCTAGAAAAGTCCGGAAGGAATCACTAAGGAAGGAGGAGTCCCGGAGGGACTCCACCTCCCCATGGCCGGCCAACCCTAGAGGGTGGAGTCCAAGGTGGACTCCACCAAAGGGGGCCGGCCACCCCTCCACATGGAAGGGGGGAATCCCACCTCAAGTGGGATTCCCACCTTGGGTAGGTTTCCCTACTACATGGAAGGTTCTAGTGTTGGGGTCTTATTCGAAGACTTGTAGTCCAACACTTGGGGATCCACCTATATAATGAGGGGCATAGGGGAGAGGGTCGGCCACCACAACCACCCCACCTTGGCCGCACCCAAGGAGGCCGGCCACCCCCTCTCCCAAACCCTAGCCGCCCCCTCTCTCCTCCTCTTCTCCCGCACGTTTAGCAAAGCTCCGCCGGAGATCTCCACCGCCACCGCCACCACGCCGTCGTGCTGCCGGATTCAAGGAGGAGCTACTACTTCCGCTGCCCGCTGGAACGGGGAGAAGGACGTCGTCTTCATCAACACCGAACGTGTGACCGAGTACGGAGGTGCTGCCCGATTGTGGCACCGTGATCAAGATCTTCTACGCGCTTTTGCAAGCGGCAAGTGATCGTCTACCGCAGCAATAAGAGCCTACTCTTATAGGCTTTGGAAATCTTCAAGGGTTAGTCTCGTTCATCCCCTCGTTGCTCCCGTCTTCTAGATTGCATCTTGGCTTGGATTGCGTGTTCGCGGTAGGAAAATTTTTGTTTTCTATGCAACGAATCCCTACAGTGGTATCAGAGCCGTGTCTATGCATAGATGGTTGCACGAGTAGAACACAATGGTTTTGTGGGCGTTGATGCTTTTGTTGTCTTTAGTTTGAGTACTTTGCATCTTTGTGGCATAGTGGGATGAAGCGGCCCGGACTAACTTTACATGACCGCGTTCATGAGACTTGTTCCTCGTTCGACATGCAACTTGTATTGCATAAGAGGCTTTGCGGGTGTCTGTCTCTCCTACTATAGTGAAGATTCAATTTACTCTTCTATTGACAACACTAGTATCACCGTTGTGGTTCATGTTCGTAGGTAGATTAGATCTTACTCGAAAACCCTAAACCACGTAAAATATGCAAACCAAATTAGAGACGTCTAACTTGTTTTTGCAGGGTTTGGTGATGTGATATGCCCATAATGTGATGATGAATATGTATGAGATGATCATTATTGTATTGTGGCAACCGGCAGGAGCCTTATGGTTGTCTTTAAATTTCATGTTGAGTAGTATTTCAAAGTAGTTGTAATAGTTGCTACATGAGGTGAACAACCATGAAGACGGCGCCATGAACCTTGACGCTACGCCGACGATGATGGATATCATGCCCGTTGATGATGGAGATCATGTCCGTGCTTTGGAGATGAAGATCGAAGGCGCAAAGACAAAAGGGCCATATCATATCACATATGAATTGCATGTGATGTTAATCCTTTATGCATCTTATTTTGCTTAGAACGCGGCGGTAGCATTATAAGATGATCCCTCACATTAATATCAAGATAATAAAGTGTTCTCCCCTCGTATGCACCGTTGCCAAAGTTCGTCGTTTCAAAGCATCTCGTGATGATCGGATGTGATGGACTCAACGTTCACATACAACGGGTGTAAGCAATGTTGCACACGCGGAATACTTGGGTTTGCTTGACGAGCCTAGCATGTACAGACATGGCCTCGGGACAACGGAAACCGAAAGTTTGAACACGAGTCATATGGATGATATGATCAACATGTTGATGTTCACCATTGAAGCTACATCATCTCACGTGATGATCGGCTTTGGTGTAGTGGATTTGGATCGTGTACCACTTAACAACTATGAGGGATGTTGTATTAAGTGGGAGTTCATTAGTAATTAGATTAAAACATGAACTAATTATCATAAACATAGTTTGAGTAGTATTTTGAATTAATTTTGTAGTATTGGCATCCGTTTTCTACCATGCGCTAGTCTTGTTATTGAGATAGAAATACTGTTAAAATCTGACAAGAAACTTTACGGATTGGTACCGAATTGTTAAAGAATCAAGAATTGATTAAGTCCTATTGCAAACTTTTAGTAAACCTCACATTGTTGATTCAAAAAGCTATGGTTTTAATTAGTACCTAAAGTTATCTTGTCTCCGTGAAACTTGAAGTTCAAATCTGTTTGAAAAGTAAGGAGCTGAAATTTTAGTTTTCAGAAATAATCAAGGTATGAGATATATGTGATATCTAAGACCTTATTGCAAGATGATAGAATATAAATTTGGTGAGACTACATAAACTCATAAGTTTTATGGGAATGTATGAAGGTTGAAGACGCCAGGCGTCACAATCCTCCAACTATTGGGGCACTAATAATATTCGCATATCCATGAAGTTATCATCCTTAGTATGCACCTTTGCTAAGACTCGTCGTTTCGAAGCATCACGTGATGATCGGGTGTGATAGATTCTACGTGTGCATACAACGGGTGCAAGCCAAATTTGCACATGCGAATACCAAGGTTAAAACTTTACGAGCCTAGCATGTACAGACATGGTCTCTGAAAGTCGTCATGATATGATGGATAAAATTATGAGTGAAATTGTTCATCATATTACAAAGTTACTAATAGTGAAATCTGAAACACTTGTCATATGATGATCAACTTAAAGTAAGAACCTCAAGGTTATTGGTATTTGACCAACAAACCTAGAAGTTAATAATGTTAAAGTGTTTTTCTGAATAATGAGGAAAGCTAAAAGAGAAACTGCAAAAGATATTTTGGCAAAAAGAAAAGAAAAGATTAGAAAGTCTAGCTCAGGTGTATATAAATGATATACATGTTATGGTTGTATTCCTAGTTAAGTCACACTATGAAATTCTTGGGTATTAGTACTATATTGGTTGGTATGAAGTGTCATACAAAACAACGCAATACAAGAATACAATGGCCTAAATGACTGACAAGGAATATGATAGGAATGCACGACTGGAACAAAATAAAGTGTTATTATGTTCATCGTTAGCATTCTATCTAGCCCTTAGAATTTATAATAAAGAACTTAATAATTGTTATTTTGCTCTAGTCAAATGAAAACAATAAGTTGTTCAAATTATGACATTACTCCATATACGATGGATAAGTTATTATAAATCTTAATGGTGAAACACACATAACACTGACGCTAAAATGCCATAAGGCAAATGATTTGAATTCCACTTATTTGTGGAACCGCCATTTAGGTCATGTTAGAAAGGAACGCATGAAGGAACTCCATGCAAATGGATTTTTGGAGTCATTTGATTTTTGAATCATTTGGCGCTTGCAAATCTTTTCTAAAGAGAATGATTAAAATACCGTTCATAGGCCAAGAGTTGAACGGGCAACAAACTTAGTGGAAAAATACATGATGATGTATGTGGTTCACTGGGCATAGTTGTGTTCGGGAGATTCTTCTACTTCATGAAAACTTCCAACAATGAATTGAGTATATATATATATATATATATAGATATATTCGATAAGGAAGAAGTTTGAAATTTTTGAATGGATTCAAATAAATTTCAGCATGAAGTGGAAATCATCGTAATAGAAAAGTCAAATATCTATGATTGGATCATGGTGGAAATATTTGAATTACGAGTTTTAGCGAACATCTAAGAGAGTCATGAAATTGTTCTACAACTCACATTTCTTGGAGTATCATAATGATGATGTAGTATTCGAGAGATGTATCCAAAACTTGTTGGATTAATGATGAGATAAAATATTATGATGCCATTATATTTTTGTGGATTATGCTTTAGTGACTACCGCTTTTACACTAAATAGAGCATCATCATGATCCGTAGAAATGACACCATACGAGTTATGGCATGGGTATAAACCCTAATAGTCCTTTCTTTAAATTTTGGTCTAAAAGTTTACAACCAAAATCGGATAAATGTCTTTGTTGGTTATTCCAAAAGAATTGATTGGGAATTCTTTCCACTATGAAGCAAACGACAAAAGTGTTTGTTAATGTTACTTGCTTATTTCCAAGAAATTGTTTTCTAGCGAAATATTTGAGTGGAAGGACAATAGAACTTGATAAGGTTTATGAACCTGAGCATAATGATCAGAGTAGCGCAGCATCGGAAATTGGTTCCGGAAGCGACCACGACGATCATGGCTCCCATGACTACAAAGTGTTTTAGCCATGGAGAATCGAAGTACATATTGAACCTTGTAGGTATGGTTTACTTTGTGATCAAATAAATGATTTGTGGACAAAGGATTGATTGTGAACAATGATAAACCAACTACAAACAAAGAAGTTATGATGGGCCCTGACTCCGTTAAAATGGCTATACGCCATAAAATCCAAGATAGATGAATACTTTTTGAAAGTAAATAGATCTATAAAATTGATGGACTTGGATGAAATATCCTTGAAGAAGCTTGACTTGTCGAAAAGTTGTTTACGACAAAGTTCAAAGAGTTAACTACGACAAGATTAGATCTTCCGTAGCAATGCTTAAAGTCTATATGGATTATTCTAGTAATCACTACATATTTCCTTTATGAGATATGTTAGTAGGATGGCAAAATACATTACTTATCAGAAGTGTGTATTAAAGGTGTATATAAGATACAACCAAGAGTTTTGCTGGTCCGTGGAATACTAGATAGGTATACGAACTTCAATTGGATGAAGTAAGTATCGCGGAATTGGAATCTTCACCAGATGAAATAGTCAAAGAGTTTTTGATTTCATCAGAGACGATGAAGAGGCTTGCATTTGCAAGAAATTAAGTGGGAGCGCTAAGACATATTTATAAAACTTTATGTAGGTGACATATAGTTGGTTATAAATGATGTAATTATATACTTGATTAAAAGTTTTCATTGAGAAATTAATTTCAATGAAAGGATATGGACTGAAACATATCTAGTGTCAAGATCTATGAAGATAGATTGAAACACAAAATAAGTTTAAGTCAAAGTACATAGAATGGATATTGAAATAGTTCAATATAGAAATATTAAGAAAATGTTCTTGTCATGTGAAGTTTTAACAAGACTTGAGTGTATCTGATACTCAATGAGTAAAAACACATGAGTGATTATGGATCACGAATAATATGTACACAATCAGATGTCCTGTGCTCTAAAATGTTATGAGCATATACCAGAATGATTCATGAGATGATCATTGGACGACAGTAAGAGTATCCTTGAGTACTTTAGAAGAACCAAGGATATATATATAGTTTTGTATGGAGAAATGACAAACAAATCGCTGTAATGTGATTACACCGATATTTGTTTTGTCACACATAAAAATAGAATTTCAATCTCAAATTAGACTAAGTGTTGTTTTAAAGGTAGCACAATGAACTAGAAGTTGTCTATGTTAGATTTAGAAGAGTTCTAAATATTGTGACGGATTCTACAAACGAAGGCAGAGTATGTCATTGTTTTGACAAATGACTGAGGATGTTGAGTCAAGAAGTTCTTTGAAGAACTTGGTGTAGTTCCGAAAGTGTCAGAACTTTGAAGCTATATTGTATGTGACAATATTAGTGACTTATTTCAGACCACGGAATTAAGGTTCCACCAGAAGATCAAACATATTTAATGCCAACTCATTTGGAAATGAGTGATGCGTTGAGACGCAAATGAATTACAAAATACATACGTTTCTGAGCGTGTCAGATCCGTTGACTAAAACCTCTCCCGTGAGCAAAACATGATAAAGCACCAGAAGGCCAAGGTGTTATATCTTTACAAATGTAAACTAGATTATTGACTCTAGTGCAAGTGGGAGACTGTTGGAGATATGCCCAAGAGGCAATAATAAAATGGTTATTATAATATATCTTTGTGTTTATGATAATGTTTACATACCATGCTATAATTGTATTAACCGAAACATTGATACATGTGTGTTATGTGAACAACAAAGAGTCCCTAGTAAGCCTCTTGTATAACTAGCTTGTTGATTAATAGATGATCATGGTTTCGTGATCATGAACATTGGATGTTATTAATAACAAGGTTATGTCATTGTATGAATGATGTAATGGACACACCCAATTAAGCGTAGCATAAGATCACGTCATTAAGTTATTTGCTATAAGCTTTCGATACATAGTTACCTAGTCCTTATGACCATGAGATCATGTAAATCACTTATACCGGAAAGGTACTTTGATTACATCAAATGCCACTGCGTAAATGGGTGGTTATAAAGGTGGGATTAAGTATCCGGAAAGTATGAGTTGAGGCATATGGATCAACAGTGGGATTTGTCCATCCCGATGACGGATAGATATACTCTGGGCCCTCTCGGTGGAATGTCGTCTAATGTCTTGCAAGCATATGAATAAGTTCATAAGAGACCACATACCACGGTACGAGTAAAGAGTACTTGTCAGGAGACGAGGTTGAACAAGGTATAGAGTGATACCGATGATCAAACCTCGGACAAGTAAAATATCGCGTGACAAAGGGAATTGGTATCGTATGTGAATGGTTCATTCGATCACTAAGTCATCGTTGAATATGTGGGAGCCATTATGGATCTCCAGATCCCGCTATTGGTTATTGGTCGGAGAGAGTACTCAACCATGTCCACATAGTTCGCGAACCGTAGGGTGACACACTTAAGGTTTGATGTTGAAATGGTAGAATTTGAATATGGAATGGAGTTCGAAGTTTTGTTCGAAGTCCCGGATGGGATCCCGGATATCACGAGGAGTTCCGGAATGGTCCGGAGAATAAGATTCATATATAGGAAGTCATTTTATAAGATTTTTAAAATGATCCGGTGATTTTGCGGAAGGTTCTAGAAGGTTCTAGAAAAGTCCGGAAGGAATCACTAAGGAAGGAGGAGTCCCGGAGGGACTCCACCTCCCCATGGCCGGCCAACCCTAGAGGGTGGAGTCCAAGGTGGACTCCACCAAAGGGGGCCGGCCACCCCTCCACATGGAAGGGGGGAATCCCACCTCAAGTGGGATTCCCACCTTGGGTAGGTTTCCCTACTACATGGAAGGTTCTAGTGTTGGGGTCTTATTCGAAGACTTGTAGTCCAACACTTGGGGATCCACCTATATAATGAGGGGCATAGGGGAGAGGGTCGGCCACCACAACCACCCCACCTTGGCCGCACCCAAGGAGGCCGGCCACCCCCTCTCCCAAACCCTAGCCGCCCCCTCTCTCCTCCTCTTCTCCCGCACGTTTAGCAAAGCTCCGCCGGAGATCTCCACCGCCACCGCCACCACGCCGTCGTGCTGCCGGATTCAAGGAGGAGCTACTACTTCCGCTGCCCGCTGGAACGGGGAGAAGGACGTCGTCTTCATCAACACCGAACGTGTGACCGAGTACGGAGGTGCTGCCCGATTGTGGCACCGTGATCAAGATCTTCTACGCGCTTTTGCAAGCGGCAAGTGATCGTCTACCGCAGCAATAAGAGCCTACTCTTATAGGCTTTGGAAATCTTCAAGGGTTAGTCTCGTTCATCCCCTCGTTGCTCCCGTCTTCTAGATTGCATCTTGGCTTGGATTGCGTGTTCGCGGTAGGAAAATTTTTGTTTTCTATGCAACGAATCCCTACAATAAAATCCGTGAGGCGATGCCACCCAGAAAATTCAAACCCACCCCTACCGACGCTGCCAAATACGATGGGCAGCAAGAGCCAAGGTCCTGGATAGACGACTATTTGCAGACTGTAATTCTGCATAAGGGGAATCAGATAGCAGCAATGCAGTGCTTGCAGCTTTACCTAAAGGATTCAGCGCGAGCCTGGTTAAGGGGTCTGCCGAAGGGTTCCATCAAGTCATGGGACGACCTAGTAGACGCTTTCGTTGCCAATTTACAAGCAACGTACAAAAGGCCCGTCGGGATTGAAGAGTTACGGCACTGCCAGCAAATGCAGAAGGAATCGATGCGCGCATACATCGGGAGATTCACCAAGCTCCTAAATGCTGCCGAAGATGTATCTGTCGATAGAGCAATCGATGCCTTCAGCGATGGCATCCGACGTGAAAGCTACATAGAAGAACTCGTACGCAAAAAGGCAAAAACCATAACCAAGTTAATGGAAAACGCCAACAGTTGGGCTGATGGCGAGGACAACGTACGAAAGCCGCGACAGCGCAGTGACGACGAAGACGACGACCAGCCGAAGCACGACTCGGGTGGACGAAGGGATCGTCACAAGAGAAGGAAGAACCGCAGCTATGATGACAACAACCTGGTAGCCGCAGGGTACTCTGATCGACAGGACGACCGATATGACGACAGACGAGACGATCGGCAGGACGGTAATCGGAACAACTCTGGGAACCGTGGCAATTATAAACCACGGCAACAGAGGACTCCCGAACTGCCCTACGCTGAGCAGATCAACGCTCCCTGTTACTTGCACTCGTATGTCGATTCTAAGGACGGCAAAACGAAGTCAAGCCACTTGCTCAGGGACTGTCGGCAGTTCATCGACATGCACAAACTCATCCAGCAGGAAGGTCAGCAACCGCCACTGCCACCACCACCTCCATCGCAGCATCAAGTCCAGCAGGCTCAACCTCATCAACCCAACGAGGCATTTCCACCACCACGTGGGCAGATGAGCATGATCCACAGGACAGGTGTTTCAAGAAGAGAAATGAAGAAGCTCACTCGAGAAATCAACCTGGCAGAAAGCATCATGGCGAACATACCTGAATATGTCGAGTGGTCGTCTCAGAATATTACATTCAGCCGAGCAGATCACCCGATGACCATACCGAAACCAGGACACGCTGCCCTAGTAGTCGAGGCGCAGGTCGGGGGATTCAAGATGAGCAAAGTCTTCATGGATGGTGGAAGTGGACTAAATCTGATATTTCTCGACACAATCAAGAGTATGGGGATCACCATGAGAATGCTAGAAGAAATGGACACCCGCTTTCATGGGATTCTCCCCACTTCACCGGCATACTCTCTTGGCAAAGTTTACATGAACGTCGTCTTTGGCAAACCCGACAACTTCAGGAAGGAAAAGATCGAGTTCGAAGTCGTGAACTGGGAGTCACAGTATCACGCTATACTCGGGAGGCCAGCTTATGCCAAGTTCATGGCTGTACCACACTACGCATACCTCAAGCTGAAAATTCCTGGGAGCAATGGGACAAATATCACAGTCTATGGAAGTTTCTCACGCTCGGACAATTGTGATCGTGACTTTCAGAGGATTGCTGCAAAGTTTGGACTGAAGCAGGAGATTACTGACCTTCCTTCGAAGTCGTTGTCACGCGATAATAAGGAAGAAGAACGCGTCAGAGGAGCAAAGAAGAAGCCAGCCGATCTTGCTCTTGAAGCGTCGGCAGCACAAACTTCTGCAGCTCAAGCTTCGGCAGCAAAAACTTCAGTAGCTGACGGTATAGAAGACATAGGAGACAGCAAGACACTGACAATCGCTGCCCAGATCCCTGGAGAAATCAACGACACTTCGATAACCACTAATGTGGTGGACAAGCCAAAAGATGAGAAGAACCCCTTCTCTGCCTAAGCAATCTACTAGTGTTTAGTTTTCCCTCTCTTTTTAAACAGGGCTCTCACTTTTTCGCCCTTTAGTCCCGTGTTTTTTTATTATTAATGAGAACTTAAATTTCGATTCCTTGAAAAGCATTGCACTAAATCAGAGTACCTACACCGTATCATCGTACACACTGTTTACGCCACCCTTGCGAACAACGGTGCAGCATAGTGCGCGGCAAAAGACCTGCTCCAAAAAAAGCCTCCACGAGTGCTACATGATGAAAAATAAACAAGGACATTAATTCTTCCCTCTGCTATAGATGCCTCTACGAGTGCCGCAAATAGTAAGAGTTCGGAAATACATATAAACACAACCCACGTTCCATATTTTACTTATGGAAATATCAATGAACAACGGGCCCATTGGCAGAGTTATTCCACCCGATATACTCGGGAGCTCCTGTCGAAATATACATCGGTTGAAAGCAAAGTTGCGCATACAACGGGTTTAGCAAAACCCGCAACACGAGCTGATCACTCAAATAATTTGCTGACCAACGAATATACATACATTTAAATGGGCAATTAAGATTTGCTCCTTCAAAATTTGCCAACGGCATTAACACGGTAAAATTACATATACATGTATCTACCGAAATAAAAAGTCTCGGCTAAACAATCCAAACATTCGGATGAAATAGCCAAAATACCTATTTGCAAAGACAACCTTAACCCTTGAATCACCCTTGCGGAGTTTCTTTTTCCTCAGGTACCTTTGAATCCTTTTCAAGCTTGTCGACAATCATGTTGGCGGGCAACAATACCTTCGGATAGAGTGTCTCCAAATCACCAACTGCGTTGGCGATAGACAGCAGATTCGCTGAGGGATAACGCGCAAGGACAAGGGCAAGTGTAAATCTCGCCCCTGCAAAAACCTGAGCTCGCACCAAGTCCCGAATCTTCTTTGTATTCCCAAACTCAGACATCAGAGTCAGCAGCGTAGGAGGGACCGTGTTCAAGGGGAACATTGTCCTCCAAATTACCCTCAGGGCTTTGTAGCACTTGTCGAAGAAATGGTGGACTTGTTGGACCCGATCCTGGAATTGTGCAACAGCCGAAGCCTTCGACTGTTCCCGCCAGAAAATCTCTTCGGCTGATGATAGCTGGGTCAATGCGTGCACACGCTCGTGAATCCGCTTGTTCTCTTCCGCACGGTTCAAAGCTATGACTAGCAGAGCAATCAACGGAAGATCAGGCAATACGTTTTTTGACGGAAGAGTAATGAACACAAGGACCAGGAAACTTACAGTTTAAACTTTCAGTGGCCTTATGCAGTTCAGTAAGAGCATAGCGCTCTACGTCAGCTGCAATCTCGCCCTTCTTCTTGATAATGGCAGCCAAGGCGTAGGTGCTGCGCAGATCCTTTTCCAACTGTGTGATCCGATCCTTCATACTTTGCACTTGATCATCTTCAGAAAGAGCACCCGAAGAATCGTCAACAAATGCAGGCACTGGGAACACCTGCAAGGAAAAGCGTCAACGGCATGACAGATCGATTCACATCAACATCAGAAGGTTCTCCCATCGGGAGAATGCAAGTGCAAATATCATAACACAGAGTGTGATAGCAACATTGTTAGCACAAAGTTTATTACAAGCAGAAGTTATCCAACAGAACATTGTTTCACAACAGCTCAAAAGAAAAGTTTGTTACAAAAATCAAAGGGCTTGGGTCTGAGTCGATAAACTAGGGCCAGCCGATGTCTTCCTTGATGACACCAGCTCGAGGAGCTGGCGTGCACCCTTAAGAGCCGATATCTTGAAGATGCTTAAATCAACGAACCGCCCATCCTGCTCTTTCGGCAGCTCCTTAGACATTTCTTCGATGTCGGGCTTAAAGCCGTGACCCATCATAAGCTGGAAGGCAAGGAGGGCACCATTGGTGCGCGAAGTGCGTTTGAATACCTCGATAACCTACTTGGTGTCAACCGCGAAGGCGTCGATCAACTGCCCCAGAGTTTTGTCTTGATTAATCTTGGGGAAGCTCATCGAGTGCATCCGCGCCATGGCACCTTTTCCCTTTTCAAGAAGCTCCCGTGTAAGCCGGTGGGAGGCGAGAGTCATCGACACACCGTTTGCCGGAGAGTTGTTGGGAATTTTGTCCAAAGCATCGGCAGGGATGTTGGCAGCTTCTGCAAGAGAATAAAGTGGAAAAGATCACTGACAAAAGATCGAATTTACAAGTGCAATAATCGACAGAGGAGTATAAAAGAGATTACCAAGTAAAGCCAAGGAAGACTGGCGAAGGAGTTCATCTTTTTCAGCTGCCCGAGCCTCGGCAGCCAGCCTAGACGCCTCCTCTTCTTTCAGCTTCTCCTTCAGCTTGCCCAGTTCCTCCTTCAGGGAGTCGACTTCTTGGCGAGCTTCGGCAGCTATCTTGACCGCGCCGTCCAGCTTCGAGGAAGAAGATTTAACTTCCTTTTGCAGCCGAACCTTGTCTGCCTCCAGAGAAGTAAATTGGGAGGCAAAGGCCTCCAAAGAGGATATAACACCCCGCAAGTCCTAAAGGAAAGAGGATGTTTGACAAAGAATCATTAAACAAGGTACACACCAGGAAAATTCGCGTTGTAATCAAAAAGGACTTACAGAAGGAGGAGTCGCGGCGGCGGCAGTTGAAGGAACATCTTTCCCCTTAGAAAGGGAGGAAGCTGTCGATACCTGAGCCGCGGGGGCTGCCTTAGGAGCCGAAGCTTCAGAAGCCGCAACGTCCGGCGGAGCAGCGCCAGATTTGGCTTTCTTAGACGGAGGCTCAATGAAACCTTCATCACTGCGAAAGGAAATGATTGACAGAAGTTATGAAAGGAATGCGAGAAATAAAAGGACAAAATATGACTTCAGGGAAGAAGGCGCTTACATATCGAAGAGATCGTCTTCATCGGCAAAGCCGCCGGTTGATCTCTTCAAGGGTGAAGCCCTGGTCTCCTCCACAGCTGCATTAACAAAGGCATCACGATTAGCGTCATCATCACGCACTGATCCCTCTGTGTCGCAAGCATCATCGGCTGAGGAAGGAGGATCGGCATGGGCAGCTTCAGAATCTATCGGGTCATCGTGTTCGCTCTCTGGGCCTATGTGCTCGACAGTATGAAAATCAACAGGGACTGAGGAGCCTCTTCCCTCAGAAGTATCGTTTGGCGAATCATGCAAGTTTCCAGAAACTATGGGGATCTGTCGAAGAAAAGAGCAGATAAGAACAATGGTAATTATGTCGACTAAGTGGAAGCAGCGTAATAATAGTATGAGAAGGGAAATTACCTCTGACGGTGGGTGATCGGCATCAAGAGGAGTATAAGAAGATATCAATGGGATCGAGTCTTCCTGACTAAAGAGAGTAAGGTGACGGACTTCATCAAGCAGCTCCTTTTCCGACAGTTCAGCAATATTTATCCTGGTCTCATCCTTTGAACCCAAATACAACCACATCGAACGAATTCTGGCCATGACTGGTTGGACTCGACGTTTCAAGAACACCGCTGCCACCTCTGTACCGATCATAGTTTGACCATCGGCCTCTTTGATCCGAAGGAATTTGGCAAATAATTTGTCGGCTGCTGCCTTTTCGTCGGGAGAGAGAATGTTCTTCCAAGAATCCTTAGGCTTGGCTTCGAGGACGTCGGCAAAGCAAGGAAGCTGGGACTCAGTTGTCAAGGAATCCTTGACATAAAACCATTTCAGTCTCCATCCTTGCACAGATTCTCTCATTGGGAAACTAAAATAGTTAACCTCTGAACGAGCCACAAACCCCACTCCTCCGATGACAAAGGATCCATTACTACTGTTGTATCTCTTTACATAAAAATTCTTTTTCCACAACCCAAAATGAGGCTCAATGCCCAAAAACGCCTCGCAGAGGGTGATGAACATAGCAACGTGAAGGATTGAGTTAGGAGTGAGTTGCCGTAGTTGGATTTCGTAAGTCCGCAGAAGGTGAAGAAGGAATTCATGGGCAGGAAGCGAGAGACCCCAATACAAGAACGACAGGAACACCACGGTAAAACCAGCAGGGGGATTGGGCCGAGAAATCTCACCTGGAAGGATCACGTTCCCCTCGTCGGAGGAGATTAGCCCGAGGCTTCGGGCCCTCTTCTCATCACGTTTCGTGATGGAGGACGATAGCCAATCCCCAGGTTTGGCTATCGAGCCTGGCAGCGCTGGCGGCGCCGGAGCTGGAGGAGGAACATCTGAAGCACTCCTCTTCGGAAGATTCGAGCAGGATTTGGTGGCGGCGCCACCGCTCGTGGAACTGGCGGCGGCAGTGAGGCTCTTCTTCTTCACCATTGCGAGATCTGGGGAGGATCGGAAAAGCGGTGGTGGCGGCGCGGCAGTTGCGAAAGGAAGTAGAAGAAGAAAGGCAAGAGGATGCTATGGCAAATGTGGGAGAAGATTAGGGATTTTCGTCCTTTGGAGATTTTAAGAGAGGGAGGACTTGAGGATTGCGTGGGCACGTGTCATTGCTGCCAGTTCATCAAGTGGACCTTTTTCCGTTGATGATTGCATAAATCGAGGAGACGCCTTGGTAACTGTACGAGAAGCGCAGATATTGCTTAAAAATAGGGCCAGACAGAGAAAGCATGGGCCCAGCGGGTCGCGTCTTATCAGTCAAAATCAAGATGTCAGTAAAACGTCATCAATGACGTCATAGAGATTGTTGCGAGCAGTCGAAGAAAAATGAAAAAACATCGGATGGTCTTGCGCAGGGACGGAGCCAGCTTTCAACCTTGAGGGGGGCAAAATAGTGTTGTAAACTTCATGAGGGGGCAGAGTAAGCTAAATCAGCAAGGAATTACAGTTCTAGTGAGCAGTATTCTTCATAAAATTCAAACCATAGGGGGGGCTCAGCCCCCCCTCGCCCCCCTTGTCTCCGTCCCTGGTCTTGCGCCCAGACTCGGGGGCTACTCCCATTGGGAGCGCTGGGCGCGCACCCGACAGAATGAGGACTCGAAGGAAAAAGGATGAAGAAAAAGATGATTGCTCAGCTCGAGTCTGCACCCGGTTGCAAGCACCCGTGCCCAGACTCGGGGGCTACTCCCATCGGGAGCGCTAGACGCGCACCAGACAGAACTTTTTTGCACTCCAGGATCATGCCCGGGGACTTGATTCTGTGTAGGGTAACGTTGTTTTGCCATCGGTAGTTAACCAGCAAAAGTTGGGCACGTTACTTATTATCCCTTGCATGCTGAAAATATATCGGATGACTTATGAAGACTTGCAGAGAAACTTTGGCAGAGCAGAACGTTCGAGTAGTACAACTTGAGTCTACGCACGGATTGCAAGCATCCGTACCTAGACTCGGGGGATACTCCCATCGGGAGCGCTAACGCGCACCCGACAGAAGAAGATGATGCTGATTCAAGATGAACAAGAACAATCAAGACGAAGAACATTAAGAGAACAAATGTTCGGCTAGACACTCGGGGGCTACTGACGTGGGCATTACCCTTCGGTAACCGACATTGCCCTATCCCGTATTATCTAGTTGGAGGCCCATGAAGGCACTTGGAGGCAAGGCGGGCCAACTGGATGGCGCGCCAGAAGATTCCTTGGCAGGCAAGACAAGGAAGCAGCCGAATAAGGAAAGATTAGATTTAAAACTACTGTAAACCTAGTCGTACTCGGTTAGACCTCTTGAGACCTGGCCCCCTATATAAAGGCCAGGAGAGGGGCTGCCGTGGGACACAATCAATCTTAGCAATCTTAGCCACAAAAGTCTAGAGCTAGGTCGCCGTAGCACTTAGCCTCTCGACGAGATCTCATTCTAACTATTCGGCACCCCATTGTAACCCATTATCTTCATAATCAAGATCAGACAGGCATGACGTAAGGGTTTTACCTCATCGAGGGCCCCGAACCTGGGTAAATCGCTCTCCCCGCTTGTCTGTGAACCGATGTCTCGTGTCAGCTTGCAGGATTCCATCAACCCTAAGCCCCAATCGGAGGGCATTGCCGAGGAGTACCCTCGACAGCTAGCCGGCCAACCCCCCATATAAGGGCTGGGACAGCTAGGGTTAGGGTTAGAACTAGTTTGAGTTAAGTCTAGACGCTATCGCGTGTGTGCTTGGTGAAGCATCCCTCCGGGGATGGCACTGCCATTTATCTATTATAGTTGTTGCAGAGGTTCTTGTGTTCATCAAGGATTGTCGTGCTTTGATCTTGAGGCGTGGTGATCTCCATCACGTTGCTTTCTGGATTTATCCCCTACTTCAGGTTGCGTTCCACGCGTAATTGGAGGTATCTATCTACCCGGGTTCTCGCTGTGAAAGTTCGGGCAACACCCTAGGAGGATCTGCTGGGATCCCCTCATCATGTGGTATCAGATTTCTGGGTTGCTCACAGCGAGGTTTTGTTGATCGATCTCGCAAGATTTGTTTGCATCGGAGGAGTTCTTGCTCAAGGGTGAAGGAGGTTGAGGTGGAGGACGGTCTTGTGCTGTTGGGGTGCAGTTTTTCCACCGTCTCGGGCTGTTTTTGCTGCCAAAATCGCAAATTTCGAGGTTTGGAGTCGCGAGGAAGATGATGAAGAATTTTCGTCAGGCGGCCGGCCTCCAGACCGGATTGGCCGGCACAAACCAGATCCAGTGCCGGTGGCCACCAGGCCGCTATCCATGGGCTTCCGCCCAGTCGCCCGGCCAGCCAGGCCAGCATACTGGGCCCTAGGCCTAATTGGAAGGAAGGGAGACGAGGATCCGCCACCATTAGAACTAAAACCCCTTCCTGAAAACTTAAGGTATGAATTTATTAACGAAGAGAAGAAGTGTCCGGTAATAATAAGTAGTAAACTTTCTTCTATGGAAATTAGATCTTTACTAGATGTTCTTATTAAGCATTATAAAGTTTTTGGGTATTCTCTTACTAACGATAAAGGTATAGATCCCTTAATAATAACTCATAAGATAATCATGCAGGATGATGCTAAACCTTTTGTAGATACACAAAAGAGAATGAACCCTAAAATGGAAGAAGTTATAAGGAAAGAAGTCATTCGCTTACTTGATGCTAGTATAATTTACCAAATTTCGGACAACAAATGGGTAAGTCCTGCCCATTGTATACCGAAAGATGGAGAAATAACTATCATTACTAATGGTGAAAATAGCCTTATTCCCACAAGAACTATCACTGGCTATAGTATGTGCATAGATTTCAGTAAGTTGAATAAAGATACTAAAAAGAATCATAAGCCACCACCCTTAATGGAGCAAGTCTTAGAAAGGCTTTCAAGTAGCTCTTATTTCTATTTTCTTGATGGTTATTCACGGTGTACCCAAATCCCAATCCAACCCGAAGACCAAGAGAAAACAACTTTTACTTGCCTATATGGTGCTTATGCTTATAGGTTACTACCTTTTGGTTTGTGTAATGTTGTTGCAACTTTTTACGAATGTGTTTTAAAAATCTTTGAGAAATTTGTTGAAAATACTGTGGAAGTACTTATGGATGATTTCGATGTGTACAACAATACTTTTGATAAGTGCCTCAACAATCTTGATCAAGTTTTGCAGGAATGTTGGAAAGTAAAGTTGGTCCTTAACTGGGAACGATTTCGTTTCATGATAAGAGAAGGTAAGGTTTTTGGACATAAAGTTTCTGAGAAAGGAATTGAAATAGATAAGTCAGGACTTGAATCACTAAAGGAATTACCTTGACCACACGATATTAAAGGGTTACAAAACTTTGTTGGGCATGCTGGGTTCTATAGGCATTTCATTAAAAACTTTGCTAGCTTAGTGATACGTCCAATTTGCATCACTATTTTATATCATAATTTACTGTTATTCATTGATATATTTCATATTTAGAGATGATACTTATGTTATTCCATCTATTTTTGCATGTTTGATGATTATTGGAGAATTAACTGCCGGAGTCAGAATTATGCTGGAAAAAGGACCGTCAAGATACCATATTTCTGAGGAACAGAAATTCCCAGAAAATACCCAGAAACTCCTTTTTTCTAGATGATGAGGTGGGCCAAGAGGGGCCCACACCAACCCTAGGCGCGGGCCACCCCCTAGCTGCACCTAGGCCTGGTGTGGTGGCCCTGGCCCACCTCTGACGTCAACCCCTCGCGTATTTCATCCCCCGAGAACCCTAAGTGTCGTTGCCTATTCGACGGTACCTCGGAGGAGGGATCCTCACGAGGGGGAGAAGAAGTAGGGGCCATAGGGCGGAGTGCACACGGGACAGTGGTACGCGATTTACCCAGCTTCGGAACACCTGCACGATGGCAAGGCCTACTGCTGCTTGTCTGGAATTATCTGGGCGCTTTCGCGTTGTTACAATGAGTTGTGGTTGTGCCTCTAGGGCTCCCAGGATCCGGCTTATATAGGCGCATGGATCTAGGGTTTACATGGAGAGTCCTAGCCGGATTACAGGTTGCCTAACTACGGTACAATGTCTTGCCGTGTACGTCAAGGATCCGTCTTCCATCTACGTCGTACTAGATCCGGGTTCCTCATGGGCCTTCATGGATCCGGCCTCCTCCGAAGGTCGGTTGGGATCCATCTTCCCCATCCTAGCTGGACTTCATCCTTCATGATCTACAGCAACTGGGCCGCCCGATGGGCCACACGCCACATCACCGTCCTGTGGGCCACCTGGGCTTGCCGGATCTAGGCACTGTCGATGGTACACCCATGAAGTATACCCACAACACTAAGACTGGGGGAGCAAACAAAGAAATATTCTGCCACCGCTACGGGGTGAAGAACCAGAGAGAGAAAAGCTCTCCGGCAGGCAGAAATTTGCTGGGGAAATTCGTTCCCAGAGGGGGGAAATCGTCGCCATCGTCACCGTCATCGAGCTGGACTTCATGGGATCATCATCATCTCCACCACCAGCACCATCATCACCGCCACCTCCACGCCGTCCCATTGTAACATCTTGGGTTTGATACTTGTCTAGTTCATAGGGGAAACTTTTCCGGTGTTGATTACTCCTTGTAGTTGATGCTATTGAGTGGAACCATTGAATTAAGTTTTATGTCCAGATTGTTATTCATCATTATATCACCTCTGATTATGATCCATATGATGTCTCGGGAGTAGTTCGTTTAGTTCTTGAGGACATGGAAGAACTCATGTTGTTAGTAGTAGAACTATGTTGAGTAATATTTAATGGTTTGATATTTAAGTTGTGGTGCTATTCTTCTAGTGGTGTCATGTGAACGTCGACTACATGATACTTCACCTTTATGGGCGGGGAGAAAATAACGATGTTTTATCCAAGGGTAATTCTATTGTTACTTTGGTTGTGTTGTGAGCAGCTTCCACGTTGTTGTTGATGTCGGTAGTGCACCCTGCCACTAGTCAGCTAGCAACACCTTCAGAAGCCACGCCATTCTCCTACTGGTCGATTAAACCTTGGTCTCTAACCGAAGGAAAACTTGCTGCTGTGCTCATCACACCTTCCTCTTGGGGTTTCCCAACCGCTTCCACAATAGTCGCCACCAAGATTGTCTGGCACCATTATCGGAGCACCATCATGCTGCAAAAAGGAAAATAACTTAAAAACCATGTGGGCTTGGATAGTAATTTTTTGAGTCTTGATTCCACCCAACATGATCGCCGGAACCAACCCTCGGGGGCTACGGTTTAAAATTTAAGGAAAATCGAATGTTCCCCTTTCAAAGTATCAGTGCTGGAATCAAATTCCGCCTAGACGCTTGGAGTCTACGGTTTATTTAAGTATTGAACGAAATAATTTGCTATAGAGCTCTAAGCAGGATTTTATGTGAAAATACAACTTAGATCTCACGGGCTATGGACTAAGAGAACAATTTACCTAACAAATATTTATATGTGTGGTAATATAAGTGGAAAAAGCATCGTGAAGATTGCTCGGGTCCTGCTGCTCAGAATCTCCGTGACCCATACCTCTTCCATCATCTTGGTGAAAGTCTCATGCCACTGAAGAAGTGGATCACGATGGATATTAGGGACAAAGGGATGGCCGGAGGAAGATGAGATAGTGGATTTCTTCAAGTGAATCAGGGCAACATGAGACGGTAGCTTCAACCTTATCTTGAACTATTTTCTCGTTATCCTTGCCAGAGCTTGTGTCCACATTAGCATTTCTGCCTTGGGTGTCTTGATCCTCATCAATCTGGATAACTTCTTTTGGTTAAGGAAAAAAAGCAGCGAAAGCTTATTGCTGGGGTCGCATCTCTACTTCAAGAGTTCAAGAGTTCCCGTGATAGCGATGGGCAAAGACTTGGGTTTCTTGGTCTTAGACTTGAAAACTCCAACATTTTTCCTGAAACAGTAATGACATCATTTATTGCTGCTACTCATGTGTTTTCAATCGGAAGGCATATGCATATCTTCTTTACTGGTGGCACATAAAATGCGATTATACTAGTATAGCCGAGCCTTAGGTGCACGCTGTTTTTTTTTAAGTAAACAACAAAGCGTCAAAGCACAAAGAAAAAACAACAAAACCATATGAAACAAAAGGCCGCACACCACAGATTCAAAGTCAGGGCAAGCCCACATGGCAAGCAACCAACGGCCAGCGCCAACAGCCCACGACACACGTTCACGTGGAAAAAGAGAAGACCTGATACAAACCGGTAGCTTATACGAATCTTGGCACAATAAATCCGACGGTTAAAGAGTTTCCTAAGATTTATTAAATCTCAGGCAGCTTAGAACTAGCAATTAGTTAAATATATCCATCTTGCAACTAAAAGTAATAAAATAAGAATTACAAACTAAAAATGTCTTGGGCTGTTAGGGCTGTCCCCGACGCAAACGGATAATCATGGCCTATCAACTATTTCAGTATCCGCGGCCCAACGTAACGCTCGTGTGCGGTCCCTTTTTATGTCTGTTTTATGTTAGACCCGCTGGAGATGCCCCAAAGAATTGACAACTAGAGCAATGTGAGCAATGTGCGTGCTAATGTAATGAAATTTTGTCAAAAGAGACCACCTGCCCCAATTCATTGACAGAAAGGACCACCTCTGAATTAAATTGGCAAAAAAGACCCCCTCCGGTGTGGCGGCAGCGCCCCCAGCCGACACGTGGCGCTTGCCGCCGGAGGGCGTGGCGGCAGGGACCCGCCGCCGCACCAGGTGGCGGCACGTTCGATGCCAAGTCGCCGTCAAGCCTAGCCGTCAGCCGCCGTTACATGTGGTGGGCCATGCCGCCCCTCTGACCGGCGGCAGGGCGACGTGGAGCCTGCCTCCACTCCATCCGACGGCATGGCCCGCCAGGTGCAGCACGCAGCGACTTTGGACACGGGAATCTGCCGACCATGCGCATGGCCCGCCCATTTCATGCAATGATCGACCACGCGCGGGAATCTGCACGCATTTTGCAGTAAAAAAGCTGCTACTATTTTCAATCAGAGTGCTTTGAACTGTTGCAAATTTTGGCTTTCGGTGTGATTGCTGCGAAACTGTTGTAAATTGTTGCTTTGCTGCTTTCGGTGTGATTGCTGCGAAACTGCTCTCGGGATTCATTCCGTCGTGCTGAGCCGATTCTATATAAAGACGTTACTCGCTCTCGCTCTCACTGTGAACACACTCAGTCTCTGCTCACTTAGTTGATGTCTGTTGCTGTGCGTCGTTAATGTCTCTTACTCAGTTAGTTTATGTCTGTTGATTGAGTGGAGCCTGGTTGATTCCGTCTTTGCTCAAGGTAAGGATTACAAGAAGCTAGCATGTTGTATTTATTTACGTAGTTAGAATCTTATTATTTGCGTAGTGTAATTAGTTTAAGTGGTGCATGTTCCGTAGTTGCGTGCATAGGTAGGATGAAAATATTAGTACGGCATATTATTGAGTAGTATATTAGGATATGCAACATGTAATTAAGCCGTAGATAGCTAATTAAATGTGCTGTATAGAATTTATATTTTTTGTATGCGACATGCAGAGTATAGAGACTATGATTTTATGTGTTACGTACAAGCTATCATGGTGAACATTAGTAGCAAATAATGGTCCATTCAAGATCCATGTTAAAATAGACATATAATATTACGGTGCTGAAATATTAATGTTCCAACTAAATATGTTGAACTTGTATTTTAAGATAGAATTAGAAGTGGAGCGCACGGGCTGAAGTAGAGGTAGTAAAATCCGTCCGTACTTATTTTAATTTTAGTTTGTAGTATTAAAATTTGTCTCTTATTAAAAAATAGTCTCGTGTTATGTTTGGTGTTAAATTTATTATGGAATGAGTGAGCGGTAGGCTTGTAATACAAATATTATGGAATGTTGTTATAAATATTAAAGATGCTGTTGTGTTATGATTATTTAAAAATGTTAATTACATGTTAAATATTATTGTGTTGTAATCTAATATAATTTTAAAAATATGGTTGTGCGGTAGGTACGATGGAAACTGTGTTAGTATTTTATGGAGACGTCGTACGCGATAAATTTTCTGGTGTCGATGTGTCGCGCTGCGACTCGATGAAAGTTGTAGTGACAGATATGGTCAATAGAGAATTTTTGGATGTTAGAAGATGCATCTGAGCACAGTTTGGGCGCGCCATGCGTGGGAAGAAGATGACCGTTGAGGCTCTCATCGTCGTAGGAGGGAATGATGGGACACCTGCCCGTTGGGGTTTGCGGGAGGTAAAGAGTGATAGAAATTTGGGTACGTACATGAGGTTTGCAAGCACACCTGGTGCTGCTATGTACGGAGAGCCCATGGTGTACGTTCAGTTTATATCAGGTGATGATGGTGCCGGAAGCAATACCGGCGCTGGTGAAGAGGAGATGGCCATCATCACAGGACCGAGCACCGTTCAATCGGACCATTTGGCCCTGACTGCAGCAGGCATGATAGGCCAATCAGAGCAAGCGGCACTGACTGCAGGCCATAGCACCGGCCCATCGGAGCAGATGGTCGCCCAGTTTGCTGCCGAGACAGGATACTGGTCCGCGTTCGTTGATATTAGCGAGCGTGTGGAGGGACTGCCGGAGGCATTGGACGATGACGCTCGTTCTTCTTCGTCTGAATCCTCCTCGGACGAAGAAGGTGCCGGTCCTTCCCGGAGGGCGGTTGCGGCACCAATGGACCCTGAGTTCTTAAAAACAATGACCATCAGCAATGAATTCCACTCTGTTCCAGGCCTAGGGGAAGACAGTCTGCAGGTTGGGCAAACTTTGCCAGACAAGGACTCGGCTGACCAAGCAATCAAGAGGTATGTGTTGGCCATATCTCGGCAACACAGAGTGAAGCAGTCTGATCGAAGGCAGCTGAAAGTCATATGCGTCAAATTGAATGAGGAGGGTTGCATGGGGAGAGTTATCGCTCGGGTGAGCCCTGGGGTATGTCAGCCATGGCATATCTCAAAAATAGAACCCCATAGCTGCGAGCAATTGGGGGCTCTCGACAAGCACCGCAACGTCACTGCAAAATATGTATCACATATCATGCAAGTGGCGGTGGAAGAAGATATAACCCTTGGTACAAAGAAGCTGCAAAAAACCGCGGAAGATCTGATTGGCTTCCCGGTCAGCTTTAGTAAGGCAAGGCGGGCGAAGGAGGAGATTTTTCAGAGATTGTATGGCACCTATGAGGAGGCATATGATCTTGCCCCGAGACTACTCCATCAGATAGCAGCAACTAACCAGGGGACTCAAGTGGTCAGGAGAGTTCGTCAACACCCTCTGGAGGAAAACCAAGAAATCCTTGATCGTTTATTCTGGGCATTCCCCCAGACTATACGTGCATTCCATCACTGCCGCCCTGTGCTGTCAATAGATGGTACCTTTCTCACAGGAAAGTACAAGGGCACACTCTTGGTGGCGATCGCAGCTGACGCAAATAATCAGCTCTTGCCTATTGCCTATGCACTTGTCGAGACTGAAAACAAAGATAGCTGGTTATGGTTCCTCGGCTGCTTGAAGATGGGAGTCGTGATAGATCGGCCCGATGTTTGCATCATATCAGATCGCAACACAGGCCTTTTGAGCGCTCTCGAAATAATCAAGAATTCATCGGACCCTCTCTGGGGGTGGCCCGACCTGGAGACAAGGTGGTGCATGAGGCACCTGGCTGCCAATTTTTACTCAAAGTTCAAGAACAAGGACTGGTTCAAGCTATTTAAGAGGATGTGCATGCAGAAGACTGAGGCGAAGATGAATGCTATTTGGGCTGGAATCAACAAAGAAATTGAGAGTGCTGCCTTGCCGCCGAGAGAAGACCGGAGGGGCCGGAGGACTGAAATAAATTTGAGTACATGGATTAATCAGAACTGCCCTGATTTAAGTAAGTGGGCGCAAGCTCACGACTCAGGGGCTCGGTACGGCATAATGACCAGCAACATGTCAGAGGTTTACAATGGCGTGCTGAAAGGTGTGCGAGCCCTCCCTATCACAGCCTTGATTACTGAAACTTGGTCACTGTAATAGAAACAATGAATTGCACTTCAATTAATCTATTTCATTATGTAATAAAATTTATTAGATTGTAGACAAGACAATAAAGGCATGAGTTGTTTCGACTGGAGTCAGCATAATCAAACATGGATTACGAAATGGATTGATGAAGCAGAGTCCGATGGAGTACGCGAAAATAGGTAATTACATATTTTAATTCATCTTATCATCGTGTACCTTCTAATGTAATTTATCACTGATGCAGACGGTACAACGGTGAGATAATGCCAACGTATAATGAATGGTATCGCGCTAGCACACGGACTCTCCTCACCGGTTGACATAGGCATCCCAAATGGGCCTGCCGAAGATAGTACCCGGGGTTTACTGAAGGCCCACTACCCGAATAATAAGAAGATTCGGAAGCCCAAGATATTATTGAGGAAAGCTAGAGTTGTAATAGAAAGTCTTATTTGTAATTTTACGGGATGAGTTAGAAACCTTCCCGGATTTTGTAACTTGTACAGCACGAATCCCTCGGCTCCGCCTCCTATATAAGGGGGAGTCGAGGGACGCGGAGATCATCGAATTATTGTTTACAAACCCTAGTTTTCATAATCGTCGAGTACTTTTCGGCTGAAACCTTCGAGATCTACTTGCCCTCTACTTCCAACTAAACCCTAGCCTACAATCCATAGGCATTGACAAGTTGATACCTTGTCAATTGGCGCCGTCTGTGGGAACTAGAGGCGTAAGGATCTGATCTCGATGGCACGTTCAAGATCTTCGACATCATCAACTGCAAGCAACGCAATGGATCGAGGTAAACAGATCGCTGCTGGTCCTATCGATTTTGTTCCTCACCCACCCTCCCGTTTGGATGCATATGCGTATCTGGCGGAGCCTATGGAGATGACGTTCGGAAGGTTTCGCTTTCGCGTCGAGAAGGAAGGATCGTATCGTGTCGAAATTCCGATTTCGTCGGGATCGTCGGCGGTCGATTCCAATTTTTCAAGCTATACATCGTCAACCGAATCAGGAGAAGAAGAAACTTCGTCGGCACGCTACATCAGTATAAGGGCAAGAGAGAAACTCGCCAAGATCTTCAGCGACATGTCGTTTGAGTCATCTGCGGACTCATATATAAGCGATGGCTCAAGCAGTGTCCACAGTTACGACTTCATCGACAAATCTACTACAGTGGGCAAGGTCTTCACCAATCTCAACGATGGTGTCACCAAACCCAACATAGATCTGAACACAAAATATCATCAGATTTATGTCATTGGAGAGCCAAGCAATGACCAAGAGGAAACATCTGAGGCTTTCGACGATCTGGGAAATCCATACGTCGATCCCTCCGATCTGCGACGAGGCCTGGGCAATAAATACGTCGGGCCACAGCCGCGACACAGAGTTCGACTCCCGCAAGCAGCGTGGGATAGAGCCGCGAGAGCTATGGATGGATCAGAACCAATGGCCACCACAGCCACGCCAGAGGAATTACAAGCATATCAATATAGGCTCGCACGAGCTGCAAGAGAATTGGAAAAACAGGCAGCTGAGTTAAACAGAAGAAAGGAGGCAGCTTCTGCATCCAGCAGGAGAAGGGCAGAGTTGAGTCGACAATCTAGAACTTCGGGTGATAGCCACAGGGAAGCTCGGAACAGAGCAAGATCAAGGTTACAACACATACCCGAAGCAGAAAGAGAGCACCTGGTCCAAAACCTCGACATGTCCTTTATGTCGATAGATACAAGAGGAAACATCATCCCTAAGACACCAGAGGCTGGGTATATGGCGACACATGCTTTTATCCTCGCATCTAAACCACCTCCAGGGGATCCAAGGGAAACACTTTACAACATGGCGATAGCAGGAGTTGGAGCCATGGTGACGGCGTTTGTATCAACACCTCCCGAAGGAACAGCAAGGCAAAATAGTCCACGACCTGCGGCAGCAGCAGCAGCTCCTGAAGGACCAAGTGGAGCAAGAGATACGGCAGCACAAGCAAGGGTCGACAGAGCGCGACAAAGCAGAAGAGAACATCGGCAGTCCCCAGAGTTAAACGACGAGGATATGTGCGGTTTGCCGTGCTTCACGAGGAGAGTGCGAAAAACTCGAGTACCTTCGGGATTCAAGTTGCCTGATAATTTCAAAAAATTCGACGGCCTTCAAGATCCAGAAGATTTGCTAGTTGATTATCTCGAGACGGTGAAACTCGCAGGAGGAACCAGAGCAACAGCTATGCAAAGCATCCAGATTCATTTGAGTGGAGCCGCACGGTCTTGGATAAAGAAACTCCCTCCAGGATCTATCGACAGTTGGGAAAGCTTCGAGGACGTGTTCGTCAAGAACTTCAGGTCCACGTGCAAAAAACCTGCGTCGTTAGAGGAGTTGAGAGCATGTCGACAAAAGCCAGACGAGCCAATGAGAAAATATATCCAAAGGTGGAACATCATCAAAAACTCGGCAGAAAATATATCTGACGAGAGAGCGATAGATGCGTTTGTCGCAGGAATCAGGCGTGGAGATTTTGTCGAGGACTTGGGAAGGACCAACCCAAAGACAGTATCCGTGTTAATGGAAATAGCAAACAGATGGGCAGATGGAGAAGATGCTGTCCACAACAAACGGCACAGGTCGCCAGAGGAGGACCGTGGTCGAAATTATCAACCGAGGCGACGATTTCCTCGGCAGTACCCGAACTATGATGCTCCAGGACAAATTTCGGCAGGTTTTCGGGCAAACACAGGAGGAAACAACAGAGATGATTATCAGAGAAGCAATGAGCAGCGAGGCGATAATAGAGACGATTCTCGAAACAACAGGCAAAATAGCGGGCCTAGGTTCCCGAGGCCTTTCGTGTCTCCTGAAGAGATGATGAATGGGCCGTGTCAGATGCACTTTTTCCTCGACAGCAACGGAAAAAGACAGTCAGGACATCTGCAGAAAGATTGTCGCAATTTCCAGGCAATGTTAAGGTGGGCAGAGCACGCTAACGCTCGGGCAGCACAGAGAAATCCTCGAGAACCCAGGAGCGAGATTCACTTGCCACCTCCTCCCGCGATTACAGAAGATAATCGATATCAGCTCAGAATAGCGGCAGCACCTCCACCACCACCTTACGTTGATCCTAACTCCAACGGAGCGGTGTCGATGATTCAGAAGGGAAGGCCATCCAATAGAGCTCAGAAAGTAATCTCACGACAGGTGTTCATGGCAGAAAAAATGCCTCCACCAACAGTCGAGTATCTTAATTGGTCAGGGCAAGATATTGGCTTCACCATAGCAGATCATCCGCAGCAAGTTCCTCGACCAGGGCAGTCAGCACTTATCTTACCAGCAATTATTGCGGGATTTGATGTCTCTCGAGTGTTCATAGATGGCGGCAGCAGCTTAAACCTTATGTATGCATATACATTGAGGAAGATGAACATCCCTAGCAAACTTGAAGCCAACAGACACGAGGTTCCATGGTATCACACCGGAGAAACCAAGTTATCCATTGGGGAAGATCAATCTCGACGTTCAGTTTGGAACCCGAGAGAATTATAGAATCGAGAAGCTGGAATTTGAAGTTGTGGATTTTCCGTCGCAGTACCACGCTCTGTTGGGACGACCAGCATATGCTAGATTTATGGCGGTACCACACTATACATACTTGTTGTGGAGGATGCCTGGACCGAAGGGACCAATCACAGTCAAAGGAAGCTTCGCCTTAGCCGATAAGTGCGATAAGGATTTTCATCGGATATCAGAAACTTTCGGGATGCAAGCTGAGTATTTGGCATCAAGGAGTATGACTGACTACGACGTGCTGCCAGACGTTGGAAGGCCAAATAAAGAATCAACTTTCAATACCGAGAAAAATTCTAAGGAGGTGCAGATTCACCCGACAGACCCAAAAAAGACGACGTCCATCGCAAACGACATGGACCTCGCATAGGAAAGCGCGCTCGTCGAGTTCCTTCGTGAGAACTGGAAAATCTTCGCATGGTGTCCAGCTGACATGCCAGGAGTACCCAGGGAACTTGCCGAGCACCACCTAAACTTGGATCCACTAGCGAGACCAATCAAACAACCCTTGCGGCGTTTTTCGGAACCAAACCGCAAGGCCATGCTGTCAGAAATCGATCGACTACGAGAAGCTGGTTTTATCAAGGAGTTGCACACAGAAGCCACATGGGTAGCAAATCCTGTGTTGGTGCCGAAGAAAAATACTAAGGTCCTTCGCATGTGCGTCGACTTTACGTGTCTCAATAAACATTGTCCAAAGGATCACTTTCCCCTCCCGAGGATCGATCAAATTATCGACTCCACGGCTGGATGTGAACGTCTTTCCTTCCTGGACGCATATTCTGGTTACAACCAGATCAGATTGAAAGAAGAAGATGAAGTAAAGATAGCGTTCATCACACCTTATGGCGTGTTTTGCTACGGAACAATGCCCTTTGGTCTGAAAAACGCAGGAGCAACATATCAGAGGATGATGCAGAAGTGTTTGGTGACACAGATTGGGAAAAACGTGCAAGTATACATCAACGATGTCGTCATAACGTCAAAAAAGGGGGCAACGCTGATCGAGGATCTCAAGGAAACCTTTGACAACCTCGACAAATTCTGCCTCAAGCTGAACCCGACGAAGTGTTCTTTTGGCGTTCCAGCAGGAGAACTTCTGGGGTTTCTAGTTTCAGCAAGAGGGATTGAAGCAAATCCCGACAAAATACAAGCTATCGTAACAATGAGGAAGCCAACAAAGTTGAAAGAAATACAGCAGCTAACTGGGCGAGTCACAGCTTTGAGCAGATTCGTCGCCAGGCTGGGAGAAAAAGCGTTACCATTTTACGCTCTGATAAAGCAAGGAGAGAAATTCCAGTGGAACGAAGAGGCCGACAGAGCTTTCGAGGATTTGAAGCGCACAATCTCGACACCACCAATCTTGGTGGCACCGAAGGAAAAGGAACCTCTCCTGCTGTATATTGCAGCCACGCCCCAAGTGGTTAGCACGGTGCTAGTTGTTGAAAGAGAGGAAGAAGAAAAACTCCATGGAGTGCAAAGGCCAGTATATTTCATCAGTGAAGTTTTATCGCCTTCCAAACAGCGGTACCCGCAGTACCAAAAACTAGCATATGGAGTAATTGCAACGGCAAGGAAGTTGCGCCACTATTTTTCGGCACACCCGATAATAGTAGTCAACGAAGCACCTCTTTCAAATATACTGAACAATCCAGAGCATAGGGCGTGTCTCCCTTTGGGGAATAGAACTTTCCCCTCGGGACATCACGTATGAAAAAAGAAAGGCAATCAAGTCGCATGTTCTGCCAGATTTCATTGCAGAGTGGATGGAGCTACAAAACACGGGACCCCCAGATTTGTCGAGAACTTGGACCATGAACTTCGATGGGTCCAAGAGAGTAGAAGGAGCTGGCGCAGGAGTAGTACTTATATCACCTGAAGGCGACAAGTTGAAATACGTCCTTCGGATGACATTCCCTAACGCATCCAACAATGAAGCAGAATATGAAGCCCTCATACACGGGATGAAGATGGCGAAAGCTTGCGGTGCAACTCGACTAAAAATCTTTGGCGACTCACAATTGGTGGCTCAGCAAGTTATGAACCAATGTGACGCAGTCAATGATAGCATGATGGCATACAAGGAGGTGTACAATGAGCTTGAGAAGCTGTTTGATGGGTGTGAGGTAAATCACATCAGTAGATTGAGCAATGATGAAGCCGACATTCTCGCAAACATCGGATCGCAGTGCCTCCCAATCCCGCCAGGAGTATTTTGGGAAGAAATAGCGGAGAGATCCACGAAGCCGAAAAAGGTGCAGAAAAAAGCAAAGGAAGGAAAAACTTCGGCGCCCCTCAAAGAAACCACGGAGGATGAAGAGGACCAAGAACTTGTGATGATGGTAGAAGTTCCTTGGATGCAAGCGTATATATCATATATCCTCAGGAAAGAAATACCCGACGATCCAGTTGAGGCCAGGCGAATTATTCGACGATCCAAAGCTTCCACAGTGATCAAGGGGGAGTTATACAAGCGAAGTATTTCAGGCGTTCTGCAAAAGTGTGTCACACCCGAGGAAGGAAGAATAATTCTGAAGGATGTACACGAAGGAATATGTGGCCACCACGCAAGTAGTCGAGCTATTGCAGCCAAAGTTTTTCGGGCAGGATTCTATTGGTTGACAGCAATCGAGGATGCCAAGGAAATAGTAAGAACTTGCGACGCGTGTCAAAGATTTGCCGCAAAACCTCACTCTCCAGCGGCGGAATTAACACCAATACCATTGTCGTGGCCCTTTGCCCAATGGGGACTTGATATGGTGGGCAAGTTGCACAAAGCTTCGCCAGGAGGATATGAGTACTTGCTGGTCGCTGTCGACAAATTCACCAAGTGGGTAGAAGCGAAGCCAATAAATTCACCAGATGCAGCGTCGGCAATAAAGTTTGTGAAAGGCCTCGTTTTTCGGTTTGGGGTGCCTCATAGCATTGTTACAGATAATGGTTCAAACTTCACATCCAAGGAATTCAAGGAATACTGCGCAGAAGTAGGCATTAAATTGCACTTTGCGTCAGTTGGGCACCCGCAAACTAACGGACAAGTCGAGAAAGCCAATGGTATCATCTGCAACGGCCTCAAAAAGCGCCTGCTAGGACCGCTTGAAAAAGCTCGACATACTTGGCCAGAGGAATTGCCAAGTGTTTTGTGGAGCATCCGAACAACACCAAATACGGCGACACAAGAAACTCCGTTTTTTCTCGTCCACGGAGCCGAAGCAGTACTACCAATTGAAATAGAGCATGATTCTCCAAGAGTAACAGAGTATGACGAAGAAACATCACAAAAAGCTCGGGAGGATGATATGGACGCACTCGACGAAGCTCGCGATGAAGTACTTTCACGAGTCACCAAATACCAGCAAGACCTCAAAAACTACCACAGTCGACGGTTAAGACCAAGATCTTTTCAGGTTGGGGATTTGGTCTTGCGGTTAAATCAAAAAAGTACTGAGAAGCTCGAATCACCATGGTTGGGGCCTTACGTTGTCACGGAAGTCATCGACGGAGGCGCATACAGGATCAAGGACAAGAAGACAGGGGCTCCCGAGAAAAACCCCTGGAACGTAGCGCAGCTCAGGCGGTTCTACGCCTAGAGTTGAAATATAGTCCTTCTCTGTAAAAATACAATGTACTGAAACGCCCGCGAGTTTTCAGACGCACTCTTTTCCTTTTCGGGGCACCGAGTGGGGCCGGAAAGGTTTTTAATGAGGCGGGCTCGCGGTGCTGCAATATAATAAAGATAGTGGAGATATACTTCTTATTCTTCGACACACTCGGGGGCTCAACGCCTTCAAGTCTCAAAATACGTACAATATAGACAAACTAGACTTACCGAAATATTTCGCCTTGGTACACTAATACCTCACCAAATATAAAAATCGGAAGCTAACAATTATAAATATAGTGTACACGTCAAAAATCTTATTGCTTTGGTCTAAGAACCTCGCAACAAAAATATAGAACTTCGACACTAAGATACTCGGGGGCTTGCAACCTATTTGATGAAAAAATAAAGATATCTTCTTACGGCAAGAGGAAAAATCTTCGAGATGGAAAAAACAGTACAAACTCTAGCCAGAAGGCTCGGGGGCTCCAACAATATAGAGCACTTTACAATATACAACAAATTTCTTCGGAAATAAAAAAGAAATCAAAAAAGATACAGACACAATGTTTTGCAATATGGTACAAATCAGTCAAAACCTAAAATACTATCTATGGACAAGCCTCTAGTTGTTTTATATTCAGCATAGGACCCCTTGACGAAGAATTCTGAGTCCATCCGAAGAAGCTCATCTATCATCGACTCGGCCACAGGAGTTACCATCTCATTGATTGTGTCAATATCATTTTTTCGCCGCGATTTCTTGGCCAGGCAATCAGCAACAATCTTCGTCAGGTCTAATTTTGGATGGCAAATATTTATCATAATCATGGCGAACCTTGCTCCAGCAGTCAATTGAGCTCGCACAAAATTATGAATGCGGGGAGCATCTCTGAATATCTCCAGCAATTCAGGAAGAGTTTTGGGAACTTCATTTCGAGGAAACAAAGTCTTGTAAACAAGGGTTAATGTTGTCGTGCAAAAATTGAGAAATTCGCGCACTTGGCAAGCACGATCTTGGAACCTGACAATTTGCTGGGTTCGTTCAGGGGTGGCCCAGAATAAACAGCCATGGTTAAGGGAAAGATTGACAAGAAGATTTGTTCTCTCGTTTACTCTTCGATCTTCGGCGGCAGCATCAAGAACCGAGCCTATTAAGCGACAAGGCAAGAAATTTGAAGGGGGGCACAGCAAAATAAAGAGGAGGCATTGTGAGGTTGGAAAAACATACCTAACATATCTGTGCTAGCTTCCAACATTAGCTCGAGCATGCTATTTTCTCGGGTAGTGGCTTCCTTTGCTTCCAATACAGCAGTATCCTTGGCAGCCATAGCCTCTTTGGCTTGTTGGAGAGCAAGTTTGTCTTGTTCGGATGCTTTCCGAGATCGTTCCATCATTGCTAGAGTTTGTTTCTTCATGGATTGAAGTTGTTGTCGAAGTTCTTGCAAATCTTCCGACAAATGTTTGCTCGAAGAACCTTCAAGGGGGTCGTCATCAACTAGCATTTTCTTCGAGAAGGAAGAAGCAGGTGAAGCATCGGCAGAGCAAGGATTAGTCGAATAGTTATCAAATATTAACTGGAAAAGAAAGCGCCAGGATCAATGATAGTGCCAGAAGGAATTTCATTAATTTCTAGAAAAATTTACATAGACATTACAAAAGAAGTTTCTCCAAAAGGACTACCAGGATAATTGTCGCCACAGCTAAATTGGCGACAAGGGCAAAAGAGACAGAGAAAGCAAAAAACAAAGAGGCATGCAACTAGACCTCCGGCCTCGATGAGCTAGGAGTTGAAGATGGCTTGATCCCGAGATAGGCCAGAATTTTCTTCGTATTGGGCTTGGCTGCCTTGATCAAAGACCGCCATTTTGTTTGCTCTATCTGCTTGGTGTCGCCAACCTTCATCCAGTCAACAGTTTGTTGGCTGTCAGCGACCAAGGCAACAGTGCTCTCGACAGCAATCTTCATGTTCTCCTGGCGCATTTTCAGCCCAAGGTCCTCTGATGGATTGAAGCTCTGGGCAAGGGCAAGGAAAGTCTTGGGCTCCTCTTTCTTCGGGAAGAAGTAGGGGAATAGCTTCGACAATCCTGCGTCAGCATTCACCATGCCTTCACGAATTTCGGATCCATGAAACTCCAAATAAGAAAGTGCGTCAAGGAGAGGATCATTGTCGGGATTCTCCAGATCAAACTCTTGGTTTGTTTGGCCTGCCACAGGAAATAAACGTTGGTCAAAAGCAAGAAAAAGCAGGTCCTATAAAAAATAGAAGGGATCGATAAAATTACCTTGGAAGCGCCGATTTTGCGAATTCAGGCGCTTGAGGATCCCCTTTTCACGAGTAGCCTGTGCGGCTTTGTGCTCGTTTAAAGCAGTTTCAGTATCCTCAAGTCTCTTCTGCAGTTCCTCGACACTAGCAGCTTTTGCCTTGGCTTCATTAGCCTCTGCTTTGGCTTCGCTAGCAACAAGTTCGGCTTTCTTGCGGGCCGCTTCACTTTGCTCCAGTTTTTGAGCAAGAGTGTCGGCAAGCTTGTTGGCCTCTGCAAGTTTCTCTGTCGAAATAGAAAAGAAAGGTGATACGTCCAAAACGTATCTACTTTCCCGAACACTTTTGCTATTGTTTTGCCTCTAATTTGTGTATTTTGGATGCAACTAACACGGACTAACGCTGTTTTCAGCAGAACTGCTCTGGTGTCTCGTTTTTGTGCAGAAATCCAACTTTCGGGAAAATCCTCGGAATTTATGCAGAAGGCCCTATTTTCCCAGAGAACTGACGGAGCCAGAAGGACAAACCAGGTGGAGGCCCGAGGGCCCCACACCATAGGGCGGCGCGGCCCAGGGGGGGCCGCGCGGCCATGTGGTGTGGCCCCCTCGGCCGGCCTCCGACGCCCTCCTTCGGACTATTTATCGGCCTCGACCTAAAAACGCACGGAGAGAAGTCGAAGTCGCCAGAAACCCTCCAGAACGCCGCCACATCGCGAAACTCCGTCGCGGGAGCCCGAAGTCTCCGTTCTGGCACTCCGCCGGGACGGGGAATTGGAGGAGATCATCGCCATCATCACCGCCAACGCCTCTACATCAACCAGCCATGTTTCCCCCATCCATGTGTGAGTAATTCCCCCGCTGTAGGCCGAAGGGGATGGTAGGGATTGGATGAGATTGGTCATGTAATAGCATAAGATTGTTAGGGCATAGTGCCTAGTGTCCGTAATTGGTACTTTGATGATATTGTTGCAACTTGTTATGCTTAATGCTTGTCACTAGGGCCCGAGTGCCATGATCTCAGATCTGAACATGTTATTGTTTCATCAAGATAATCATTGTTTATGGTCTTACCTATAAGTTGTATACACATGTCGCTGTCCGAAACCAATGGCCCCGAAGTGACAAGAATTGGGACAACCGGAGGGAATGGTAGCGATGTGAGGATCACATGTGTTCACGGAGTGTTAATGCTTTGCTCCGGTACTCTATTAAAAGGAGTACCTTAATATCCAGTAGTTTCCCTTGAGGCCCGGCTGCCACCGGCTGGTAGGACAAAAGATGTTGTGCAAGTTTCTCATTGCGAGCACGCACGACTATATATGGAACACATGCCTATTGATTGCTTTGTACTTGGACACCGTATTATTATTATCTGCAAATGCCCTGCTATGATTGTTACATGAGTTTCTCTCATCCATGCAACGCCCGTCATCTGTCCCCGTGCCTACAGTATTTTAATCCTGCTGTTTACTAAAATCACTACTGCTGTCTTTGTTACTCTGCCGCTGTTATTTCACTATCGCTATCGCTATAAAACTGTTACTATCGATAAACTCTTGCGAGCAAGTCTGTTTCAGTGTGCAGCTGAATTGACAACTCCGCTGTTAAGGCTTCCAAGTGTTCTTTGTCTCCCCTTGTGTCGAATCAATAAATTGGGTTTTACTTCCCTCGAAGACTCGTTGCGATCCCCTATACTTGTGGGTCATCAAGACTATTTTCTCGGCGCCGTTGTCGGGAGCATAGCTTTATTTGGAAGTTCACTTGGATTAATATTGTTCGCTGCAAATTCTCCATCATGGGTAAACCTCGCGATACTAAGATCGCCATATTACCATCCACTACAAGAAAAGGTACAATTCTGAATACCTCCGCTACACTTGATTCACCATCTGTGATTGATAAACTTGTTTCACCGCCACATGCTTCACATGCGGGTACTTCTGCTGAATCTGAAAACTCTCATAATATTGATAATATTTCTGCTGTGCTTGATGATAGTGGTTCTTTGGGATCCTTTCTAGATGCTACAATTGCTAGGTCTAGACAAATTGAAAATACTGAAACTCCTAATGCTACTACACCTGTTAATTCACCTGAACTTGATTATTTTAGTGATGATCCTGATGAAGATTATGTGGAGCTTAATGATGATTTTATTGAAAAATGCAATGCTACTACTGATGCAAGAAAAACTGTCTCCTGATCCTAAGTTTGCCACATCTCCCATAAACATTAAGGATAAAGATTATGATTTTTCTCTTGATCTATCTCATATAGCTATTGTTGAGAAAACACCCTTTTGTGGTACTGAAAAAGAGAGTGCTGTTGAACACATGATTGAGTTATCTACTCTAAGTAGTTTGTTTTCTGATGATGTCAAGATGCGTACTTACTTTGTTGCTAAAATCTTTCCATTCTCATTAAAGGATGACGCTAAAACTTGGTATAATAGTTTGCCACCTAATTCTATTAAAAGTCCAAAAGAATTGCTTGATGTTTTCTTCCGTAAATACTTTCCTGCTAGTGCTCAACATATTGCTTTGCAGAGAATTTATAATTTTGACCAGGAGGATGGAGAGAAATTGCCTGAGGCTTGGGCGAGATTTTGCTCTCTTATTAGAGCTCGGCCTGATCATGATTTGGAAAAGCATGATTTACTTGATATATTTTATAGTGGACTAACCATTGAGTCTAGGGCATACCTGGATAGTTGTGCTGGTTGTGTTTTCAGGAAAAGAACTCCAGACGACGCTGAAGAATTATTGGCTAAAATAGGCCGGAATCATGATGATTGGACTACGCCTGAACCAACTCCAACGCCAATATTGAAGAAGAAGGGTTTGATTAAATTAAATGATGAAGATATGAGGGAAGCCAAGAAGTCTCTCAAGGAGAAAGGTATTAAATCTGAAGATGTGAAGAATCTTCCTCCCATAGAAGATATATGTGAGATAATTCCCCCTTCATCCATGATTGAGGTAAACTCCCTTCAACGCTTTACTAGGGAGGATATTCCGTATTCGAAGCCTCCTGCACAATGCTTAGATGAGTTTGATAATTATATTGTTAAGCAAGAAAATTTTAATATGAGAGTAGAGAATCATTTAATGGAAAATTCTCGAGCTATTAGTGAATTGCATGATATTGTAGAAAGAACCTCCAATGATGTTAAGATGCTTGTTAAACATTTTCATATGATTCAAACTCAAATTGATCAACTCACTAAAGTGCAAAATGACTTGTTGGGGAATAATTCTAAAGAAAAACATGCTTATGAAGTAACAACTAGAGGCGGTGTTTCTACTCAGGATCCTTTATATCCTGAGGGACATCCCAAAAGAATTGAACAAGATTCTCAACGCATTGAACCTAGTGCTCCTTCTAAGAAGAAAAAGAAGAAGAAACATAAAAATGTTGTAGAATCCTCTGAACCTGCTAATGATCCTAATAGTATTTCTATTTCTGATGCTGAAACTGAAAGTGGTAATGAACATGATAATGATAATGATAAGAATGATACTCCTGATAAAGAAGAGGTTGAAGAAGAACCTGAAAAGCATGCTAAAAATAAAAAGTACACTAAAGAAGATTTTATTGCTGAGAAACATGGTAATGAAAGAGAACCTTGGGTTCAAAAGCAAATGCCTTTTCCTGCTAAGAAACTGAAATCAAAGGAAGAAGAACACTATAATAAATTTTGTGATTGGATGAAACCTTTATTCTTGCAAATCCCTTTGACTGATGCTATTAAATTGCCACCTTATTCAAAGTATATGAAAGATATTGTTACTAACAAAAGGAAAATCCCCAATGAGGAAATTTCCACTATGCTTGCTAATTACTCTTTCAATGGCAAAGTTCCAAAGAAGTTGGGCGACCCAGGTATACCTACTATTCCTTGTTCTATTAAGAATAATTATGTTAAGACTGCTCTATGTGACTTGGGAGCCGGTGTTAGTGTTATGCCTTTTTCTCTTTATAAGAGACTTTACTTAGATAAGTTGATACCTACTGATATATCTTTGCAAATGGCTGATAAATCTACAGCTATTCCTGTTGGTATATGTGTCGGGGGGAAGACCCCGGGTAGGGCAATGGACGCGGAGCAGCCGGCTGGCCACTGGCCGGCTCGCGGCAAAGGCCGGCTGAGGAGCAGCCGGCTGGCGCCGTGGCCGGCTGGTCCGGAAGCCGGCTGGCTCTAGGTCCTAGTCGGCCTGGCTACGGCCACCAATGCTGTAGCTGGGCCGGCTTCTACAAGCCATATCTGACTGGGGGTTTGTACCTCAGACCGACTCGAGGCTGGCGAGTCTTGCACTGGAAGGAACCGGGTTGGTGATCCGGGTTCCCAAAGTCCACAATGACTTCATCTTCCGTAAAGCGCGGGGCACTGTGGAGCAATAGTGCCACGCGCCGGACAGGCCATCATGGTCTACGACGATCCGTACTGGCTACAGTGGCTGACGGCGACAGGGACACCTCCTCTCCATACCGCTGACCTTGGCAGCCGGATGGGACAGGCCACGATGCCTCAACGGCTCCTGACGTCACCGCCTCGGGAAGGAGCGGAAGCCGGAGCCGGCCAAGCCGGCCAGTAGACTATAGGGTCTTATATGTAAAGTGCCGGTGCCTATATAAGCCGCACTACCCCCTCTCGTGCAGGGGATCGATCATTCTCACTTCATTCCACCCTCAGCGCTGCCCTGTGAGAGAGACCATCGTCTCCCTTAGCCTCCCAGGAGCAGCCGGACACAGCTCTAGGAGCACCATTGTATTGTGTGATCATCATATACACTCATAGCAGGAGTAGAGGTGTTACCTCCATCGGAGGGCCTCGAACCTGGGTACGTCGCCGTGTCGCTCGTTCCCATACCCGCATCCGGATACCGCCGTGAGATCTCTCAGGAACCACTTCGATTAGCCACCCTATGGCATATGCCGTGATGATACCACGACATTTGGCGCCCACCGTGGGGCCTTCAGCATCCTCGGCCGGTGTCTTCATCCGGACGGGCCTCACCATCACCACCGGCGAGCGAGTCGCTTCAGGCTTGATCTGGAGATTCGGCTCCCTCGACTGCGTCAGCGACAATGCTGGCTGCTTCGCCGACCGGCCCTTCCCAGCCGGCGGCAGCGTCATCTCCTTCGGTGGCCACGACGTCTACGTCGCCACCGTCGCACCGCCGCGCTACCCGCGGCAGGTGCTGCGCTGCGCAAGCCCTCCTCCGCGAGGCGGCAGCAGCGCTCCCGCCAGCCCCGCCGTCGTGCAAGTCATGATGGCTGGCGAGGAGCTCCCCACCAAGAACCCGCGCACCCGCGGCCCCAACCTGGAGCGCAACGTCGACCCCAACGCCTCCGGCTCGGGCCCAAAGGCGCCACACCGACCCGGCTGGATGAAGTCCGGGCGAAACTGAGCACCCCGCTCACACCTGGCGCCGACCCCACCACCATCGAGGTGGATTTGGAGGCACACCGCCAGCTCCTCCTCAAGCAAACAGAAGAACTGGCTGCTGCTAAGCGCCAGATGGAGATCACCCAGCGCGAGTACAACCGCGCCCACGGCCTCACTCCAGGCGGCGACGGTCCCAGCCGAGCCGGCCAGATCCGCCGTAGGGGCCGCGACCTTGGCGCCGAGATCGCCCGCGACGGTGCTCCTTCGCCGACTCTGTCCGCAGAGCAACCCGTCTACAACACCCCCGACAAGAACATGCGCGCGGCACAAGCCGCCGCAGAAGAGCTGAACCGCCTTAAAGGCGAAGAGTTACGCCGCCAGACCAAGCGGGTGACTGAGCTGCTCAACGCAGCCACCAGGCAGGCGGCCGACCCCAGGTATGTCAATGCCCCCAGAGCTTCTCACGCTCGTGGCGCTGCAGGCAACGACAGGGAAGGCGCCAGAGACACGGCCGAGTCCGCCTCCCCAGCACCAAGCCGGCACCGTGACTCCCGGGCCACGCACGCAAGCTCGGGCCGGCCGAGCCACCAGCCGAGCGGCAGCAGCCGCAGCTGGCCTCCCCCAAGCCGGAACCAGGAGCAAGACTCCGAGCCCCGTCGCCAGCACCGGCCGGCTCCAGAAGCAGCCGGCACGTTCCCGGCTGGGCCCCCGCATCGAGCCCGCCGACGCCAGAGACCGCCTCGATCGGCTGGTCGAATCCCGCATTGCGGAAGAAGAAGCGCCAGCCGGCCCAAAGTGCTTTGGGCCACGCATCATCAACGAGCCCATGATCGACGGCTTCCAGCTCCCGCGCGACACCCCCAAGTACGACGGCACAGCCAAGCCAGAGGACTGGCTGCAGGACTACTCCACCGCAGTCGGCATCGCCAAAGGCAACAAGCGCTGGGCTGTGCGCTACTCCCCCCTCATGCTGCTCGGCTCCGCCCGCACATGGCTCAACAACTTGCCAGCCGGCAGCATAAACGGCTGGCTGGACTTCGAGGCGGCCTTCATCAGCAACTTCACCGGCTGCTACCGCCGGTCGGGTCAGCCCCAACAGCTTGAGATGTGCAAGCAGGGCCCGGACGAGACGGACCGCGCATACCTGACGCGCTGGTGCGAGATGCGCAACTCCTGCGAGGGTGTGCACGAGATCCAAGCCATCAGCTTCTTCATGGGCGGCTGTCGGCCCAACACCATGCTGTGGCACAAGCTGCGCCGCAGCGAGCCCAAGTCGATGGCCGCCTTGATGGCCATCGCGGACAAGTACGCGCTGGCTGAGGAAGCCGGCAAGGCGCCGGCTGATATTTCACCGGCCCCAGCAAGAAGGGACAACCACAAGTCGGCTGAGCACAAGCCGGCAGACGGCGCCTCTCATGGCAGCCGGCGGGACAACTACCGCGGCAAGCGTCACAGCGACCAGCCGGACCGCCGGTACGGCTCCGCCCACGTGGCCGCCGTGGCAGACAACGCGGCAGGCGGCAGCCGCCGCCAGAAGCAAGACCGGCAGTGGAAGCCGAAGTACACCTTCGAGCAGATGCTCGACTCGCCGCGCAAGTACCATAGCGGCAAGAACCCCTCCAACCACACCACCCGCGACTGCCACTTCATGAAGCGGCTGACAAGCGGTGAACCTCTCCCGCCTCCACCCCCGCCTCCACCAGCCGGCGGGCCGGGTGGCCAAGCCGGCGCGGAGAACGCCAACCTCGAGCACCACGAGGCTAACCAAGTGCACCATGGCGGCCGATACTTGGCCCAAGATGCTACCTACATCATCTTCACCTCCGAGCCCGAGGACAAGACGAGCCAGCAGAGCCGTTCCCTCGAGGTCAATGCGGTCATACCGCCGGTCCCCCAGTACCTAAACTGGTCAGAGCAGGCCATCACTTTTGATCGCCGCGACACACCGGCTGTCCTGCCAAAGCCGGGCAGCTACGCCATGGTCCTCGACCCCACCATCGGCACAACCCGGCGCAGCGTGCGTTTTTCGCGCGTCCTCATCGACGGCGGCAGCAGCATCAATATCCTCTACCGCGACAACGCCCGCAAGCTGGGCATCCAGGAGGCCGAGTTGCGCCCCACCCCCACCGTCTTCCATGGCATCGTGCCAGGCCACTGCTGCCAGCCGATCGGCCGGATCACGCTGGAGGTGATGTTCGGGAAGCCGGACCACTTCCGCACCGAGAGAATCGAGTTCGAGGTGGTGGACCTCGTGAGTCCCTACCACGCGCTCCTAGGCAGGCCGGCCCTGACCAAGTTCATGGCGGTGCCCCACTACGGGTACCTGAAGATGAAGCTGCCTGGCCCCAAGGGGGTCATCACCATAGCCGGCGACTATCGCCGCTCCATGGACTGCACCACGCAGAGCTCCAAGATGGCCCAGACGCTGGTCATCGCCACCGAGAAGCAGCTCATCCACGACGCCATCGCCCTCGCCAAAGCCGCGCAGACAGACATGCCGGCTGCAGGCAATCCGGCTGGGACGACTCACTTCCAGCCGGCCGACAACACCAAGAAGATCCTGCTGGACCCGGCGCAGCCGGACAAGTACGTCACCATCGGTGCCGACTTGAACAAGAAATAGGAAAGCGAGCTCACCAGCTTCCTCCGTGAGAATCGGGACATCTTCGCATGGACTCCAAGAGACATGCCGGGTGTGCCGAGGGAGCTGGCTGAGCACCACCTCCACGTCCGGCCTGAAGCCAAGCCGGTGAAGCAGCCTCTCAGGCGCTTCGCCGAAGAAAGAAGGAAGGCCATCAGTGAAGAAATCGCCCGGCTGCTGGCAGCCGGCTTCATCATGGAAGTACTGCACCCGGACTGGTTGGCAAACCCGGTCCTGGTTTTGAAGAAGAACGGCTCCTGGCGCATGTGTATCGACTACACCAGCCTGAACAAGGCGTGCCCGAAGGATCCCTTCCCCCTGCCGCGCATAGATCAAGTCATAGACTCGACTGCCGGCTGTGAACTGTTGTCTTTCCTAGATGCCTATTCAGGCTACCACCAGATTCCTTTGAATCCGGATGATCAAATAAAGACTTCGTTCATTACCCCGTATGGGGCTTATTGCTACACGACTATGCCGTTCGGCTTGAAAAATGCAGGCGCCACCTACCAAAGGTGCATGCAAAAATGCTTGCAGGATCAAATCGGCAGAAACGTTCACGCATATGTGGATGATGTCGTTGTAAAGACCAAGGAGACGACTACCCTCCTTGATGACCTGAGAGAAACCTTCACCAATCTGAGAAGATTTCGGATGAAGCTCAACCCGGCCAAGTGCACATTCGGCGTGCCGTCTGGCCAGCTCCTTGGCTACCTCGTCTCTCAGCGAGGGATCGAAGCCAACCCGGAGAAGATCAGTGCCCTGGAAAAGATGGAACTGCCGCAGTGCCTCAAGGACGTCCAGAAGTTCGCTGGCTGCCTGGCTTCCTTGAGCCGCTTCGTCAGCCGGCTAGGGGAGAAGGCACTGCCCCTGTATCAATTGATGAAGAAGGCGGACAAGTTCGTCTGGTCACCGCAGGCGGATGAGGCTTTCCGTGACTTGAAGCGCGTGCTCTCAACCGCGCCAATCCTCGCAACGCCGGCTTCAATGGAGCCGATGCTGTTGTACATCGCAGCCACCAACCGAGTGGTTAGCGTTGTCCTGGTGGTGGAGCGCAAAGAAGACGGCAGGGAGCAGCTGGTCCAGCGCCCAGTCTACTACCTTAGCGAAGTGCTCTCCCAGTCGAAGCAAAACTACCCCCACTACCAGAAGGTCACCTACGGCGTCTACATGGCGGCCAAGAAGCTCAAGCACTACTTCCAAGAGCACCCCATCAAAGTGGTTGCCACAGCACCCTTGGCGGAAATCATCGGCAGCAAGGATGCCAACGGCCGGGTTGCCAAGTGGGCCCTGGAGCTAGCCGCCCACACCATCCTCTACGAGCCACGCACAGCCATCAAGTCGCAGATCCTCGCGGACTTCTTCGTCGACTGGGCTGAGATGCGACTGCGCTCGTGCCGGATTCCACACATTGGAAGATGCACTTTGACGGCTCAAAGATGCGCAACGGCTTGGGAGCCGGCATCGTCCTCACCTCTCCCAAGGGAGACCGGCTGGACTACGTCCTGCAGATCCACTTCGCCGCATCAAACAATGTGGCGGAGTATGAAGCGCTCATTCATGGGCTGAAGCTGGCCAAGGAGATTGGCGTACGTCGCATACTCTGCTTCGGCGACTCCGACTTGGTCATACAACAAGCATCTGGCGACTGGGACGCGAAGGACGCCAACATGGCCTCATACCGCTTCCATGTCCATGTAGGATAACGTTGCATAGAAAACAAAAATTTTCCTACGGCGAACACGCAATCCAAGCCAAGATGCAATCTAGAAGACGGTAGCAACGAGGGGGCATCGAGTCTCACCCTTGAAGAGATTCCAAAGCCTACAAGAGGAGGCTCTTGTTGCTGCGGTAGACGATCACTTGCCGCTTGCAAAAGCGCGTAGAAGATCTTGATCACGATCGGTTCCGGCGCCACGAACGGGCAGCACCTCCGTACTCGGTCACACGTTCGGTTGTTGATGAAGACGACGTCCACCTCCCCGTTCCAGCGGGCAGCGGAAGTAGTAGCTCCTCTTGAATCCGACAGCACGACGGCGTGGTGTCGGTGGCGGTGTAGAAGTCCGGCGGAGCTTCGCTAAGCTACGCGGGCAATATGGAGTGGAGGAGCAAAGCTAGGGTTTGGGAGGGGGTGGCCGGCCACTCAAGGGGGGCGGCCAGCTTATGGTCTTGGGGTGGCCGGCCCCCTCCCTTGGCCCCTCATTATATAGGTGGATCCCAAGTGTTGGTGTCCAAGTCTTCGAATAAGACCCGAAACCAAAACCTTCCATAGGAGGGGGGAAACCTAGCCCAACTAGGACTCCCACCCAAAGGTGGGATTCCCACCTCCCATGTGGGGGGTGGCCGGCCCCCTATGGTGGAGTCCACTTGGGACTCCACCCCATCTAGGGCTGGCCGGCCATGGTGGCGGAGTCCCATGTGGACTCCACCTTCCTTGGTGGTTTCTTCCGGACTTTTCTAGAACCTTCCATAGAACCTTCCGCGACATTTTATTTCACATAAAATGACATCCTATATATGAATCTTATTCTCCGGACCATTCCGGAACTCCTCGTGATGTCCGGGATCTCATCCGGGACTCCGAACAAATATTCGAACTCCATTCCATAATTCAAGTGCTACCATTTCAACATCCAACTTTAAGTGTGTCACCCTACGGTTCGAGAACTATGTGGACATGGTTGAGTACTCACTCCGACCAATAACCAATAGCGGGATCTGGAGATCCATAATGGCTCCCACATATTCAACGATGACTTTAGTGATCGAATGAACCATTCACATACATTACCAATTCCCTTTGTCTCGCGATATTTTACTTGTCCGAGGTTTGATCTTCGGTATCACTCTATACCTTGTTCAACCTCGTCTCCTGACAAGTACTCTTTACTCGTACCGTGGTATGTGGTCTCTTATGAACTCATTCATATGCTTGCAAGACATTAGACGACATTCCACCGAGAGGGCCCAGAGTATATCTATCCGTCATCAGGATGGACAAATCCCACTGTTGATCCATATGCCTCAACTCATACTTTCCGGATACTTAATCCTACCTTTATAGCCACCCATTTACGCAGTGGTGTTTGGTGTAATCAAAGTACCTTTCCGGTATAAGTGATTTACATGATCTCATGGTCATAAGGACTAGGTAACTATGTATCGAAAGCTTATAGCAAATAACTTAATGACGAGATCTTATGCTACGCTTAATTGGGTGTGTCCATTATATCATTCACACAATGACATAACCTTGTTATTAATAACATCCAATGTTCATGATTATGAAACTAATCATCCATTAATCAACAAGCTAGTTTAAGAGGCATACTAGGGACTTCTTGTTTGTCTACATATCACACATGTACTAATGTTTCGGTTAATACAATTCTAGCATGATATATAAACATTTATCATAAACATAAAGATATAAATAATAACCACTTTATTATTGCCTCTAGGGCATATCTCCTTCAGTCTCCCACTTGCACTAGAGTCAATAATCTAGATTACATTGTAATATACCTAACACCCATGGCATTCTGGTGTTGGTCATGCTTTGCCCTAGGGAGAGCTTTAGTCAACGGATCTGCTACATTCAGATCAGTGTACTTTGCAAATGTTTACTTCTCCATCTTCGATGTACTCGCGAATCGAGTGGTAACGCAGCTTGATATGCTTCAGCCTCTTGTGTGACCTTGGCTCTTGTGCATTGGCGATGGCACCCATGTTATCACAGTAGATGATTAATGGGTCCAATGCACTAGGAACCACACCGAGCTCTACAATGAACCTCTTCATCCATACCGCTTCAGATGAAGCCTGCGAAGCCGCTTATGTACTCTGATTCTGTTGAAGACTTCGCCACCGTGCACTGCTTCGAGCTTGCCCAGCTTACTGCAGCACCATTCAATATAAACACGTACCCAGATTGTGACTTAGAGTCATCAGGATCAGTGTTCCAACTTGCATCGGTGTAACCTTTTACAACGAGCTCTTGGTCACCTCCATAACAAAGAAACATATCCTTAGTTCTTTTCAAGTACTTCAGGATATTCTTGACCGCTGTCCAGTGTTCCATTCCTGGATCACTTTGATATCTGCTAGTCAAACTAACAGCATGTGCTATATCCGGTCTAGTACATAGCATGGCATACATGATAGATCCTACTGCCGAGGCATAGGGGATGTTACTCATCCTTTGTCTTTCTTCTGCCGTAGCCGGTCCTTGAGTTTTACTCAATACCTTGCCTGGTAACATAGGTAAGAACCCTTTCTTACTTTTGTCCATTCTAAACTTCTTTAGAATCTTGTCCAGATATGTACTCTGTGATAGCCCTATTAGACGTCTTGATCTATCTCTATAAATCTTGATGCCTAATATATATGATGCTTCACCAAGGTCTTTCATTGAAAAACTATTATTCAAATAACCCTTAACACTGCTTAATAGTTCTATATCATTCCCAATCAATAATATGTCATCTACATATAATATCAGGAATGCTACAGAGCTCCCACTCACTTTCTTGTAAATACAGGTCTCTCCATGACACTGTATAAACCCGAAGTCTTTGATCACCTTATCAAAGCGTCGGTTCCAACTTCTCGATGCTTGCTTCAGTCCATAGATTGAACGCTGAAGTTTGCATACTTTGTCAGCATTTTTAGGATCGACAAAACCTTTGGGTTGTACCATATACAACTCTTCCTCAATGTCTCCATTAAGGAACGCCGTTTTGACATCCATCTGCCAAATCTCATAATCGAAAAATGCAGCTATTGCTAACAAAATCCTCACAGATTTTAGCTTCGCTACAGGTGAGAAAGTCTCATCGTAGTCAACTCCTTGAATTTGTCGGAAACCCTTTGCGACAAGTCGAGCTTTATAGACAGTAATATTACCATCAGCATCTGTTTTTCTCTTGAAGATCCATTTATTCTCGACAGCCTTTCGGCTATCAGGTAAGTCTACCAAAGTCCATACTTTGTTATCATATATGGATCCCATTTCGGATTTCATGGCTTCTTGCCATTTGTTGGAATCTTGGCTCATCATCGCTTCTTCATACGTCGCAGGGTCCTCATCATTGTTATCTACAATCATGACATTTAGACAAGGATCATACCAATCAGGAGTGGCACGTTCCCTTGTCGATCTGCGAGGTTCAGTAGTTTCCCTCGCTCGAAGTTTCATGATCATTATCATTAGCTTCCTCTGTTGCCGGTGTAGGCGGTACAGGTACAACTTCCGATCTTGCGCTACTCGATCAACGAGTATAGATTCATCAATCTCATCGAGTTCTACTTTTCTTCCAGTCACTTCTTTAGTGAGAAATTCTTTCTCAAGAAAGGTTCCGTTCTTAGCAACAAAGATTTTGCCTTCGGATCTGTGATAGAAAGTGTACCCTATAGTTTCCTTAGGGTATCCTATGAAGACGCATTTCTCCGCTTTGGGTTCTAGCTTGTCCGGTTGTAACCTCTTTACATAGGCTTCGCAACCCCAAACTTTCAGGAACGACAGCTTAGGTTTCTTATTAAACCATAATTCATACGGTGTCGTTTCTACGGATTTTGATGGTGCTCTATTTAAAGTGAATGCGGCTGTCTCTAATGCATAACTCCAAAATGATAACGGCAAATCAGTAAGAGACATCATACTACGAACCATATCTAAGAGAGTTCGACATTTAATGCTCTGGACACACCGTTTCGTTGAGGTGTTCCCGGCGGTGTCAATTGTGAAAGTATTCCGCATTTCTTTAAATGCATGCCAAACTCATAACTCAGATATTCACCTCCACGATCAGATCGTAGAAATTTAATCTTCTTGTTACGTTGATTTTATACTTCACTTTGAAATTCCTTAAACTTCTCGAAAGTTTCGGATTTATGTTTCATGAAATAGATATACCCATATCTACTCAGATCATCTGTGAAGGTTAGAACATAGCGATAACCATCGCGCGATGCTACGCTCATTGGTCCACACACATCGGTATGTATGATTTCCAATAAGTCAGTAGCTCGCTCCATCATACCAGAAAATGGAGTCTTTGTCATTTTTCCCATTAGACATGCTTCGCATCTATCAAGTGACTCAAAGTCAAGTGATTCAAGTAATCCATCAGTATGGAGTTTCTTCATGCGTTTCACTCCAATATGACCAAGACGACAGTGCCACATATAAGTAGAATTATCATTAAGTTTAATTCGTTTAGCATCAATGTTATGTATATGCGTATCACTACTATCGAGATCTAACAGAAATAAGCCATTCTTTTGTGGTGCTCGACCATAAAAGATATTATTCATAAAAATAGAACAACCATTATTCTCAGACTTGAATGAATAACCGTCTTGCATTAAACAAGATCCAGATATAATGTTCATGCTCAACGCAGGTACATAATAGCAATTATTTAGGCTTAAAACTAATCCCGAAGGTAGATGTAGAGGAAGTGTGCCGACTGCGATCACATTGACCTTGGATCCGTTTCCAACGTGCATCGTCACTTCATCTTTCAGCAGTTGTCGTTTATTCTTTAGTTCCTGTTTCGAGTTACAAATATGAGCAACCGAACCAGTATCAAATACCTGTGTACTAGAACGAGAACCGGTGAAATGAACATCTATAACATGTATATCAAATATACCTTCTTTCTTCTTCTTGACAAGGCCGCTCTTCAGATCAGCCAGATACTTGGAGCAATTACGCTTCCAGGTGTCCCTTCTCCTTGCAAGAATAGCACTCAAAGATCGGGCTTAGGGCCGTTCTTAGGTTTCATAGGAGGCGTGGCAGCTTTCTTGCCACCCTTCTTGAATTTTCCTTTAGACTTGCCCTGTTTCTTGAAACTGGTGGTCTTGTTGACCATCAACACTTGGTGCTCTTTCTTGATCTCAATCTCAGCAGCTTTTAGCATGCCAAAGAGTTCAGGTAACTCCTTGTTCATGTTCTGCATATTGTAGTTCATCACAAAGTTCTTGTAACTTGGTGGCAGTGATTGAAGGACACGATTAATCCCAGTCTGTTAGGAATCACTATTCCCAAGTCACTGAGTTTCTTCGCATGCCCGGTCATGGCGAGCATGTGCTCACTAACGGAGCTGCCTTCTTCCATCATACAGCTGAAGAAATGTTTCGATGCTTCATAGCATTCCACGGCCGCATGAGTCTCGAATATAGCTTTCAGCTCATTCATCAACTCATGAGGATCATGGTGCTCAAAACGTTTTTGAAGATCGGATTCCAGATCGCACAGGATGGCACACCGAACTTGAGAGTACCGAGTTTTCCGAGTTGCGTAAACAGCTTTTACTTCATCGGATTCATCTTCTCGCAGAGGGTCACCTAGCGGTGCATCAAGCACAAATTGCAGATTTCCGCCAGAGAGGAAGATCCTCACATGACGGAACCAGTCGGTGAAGTTGCTACCGTTGCTCTTAAGTTTCTCTTTCTCTAGGAACTGATTAAAATTGATTGGGGACGCCATCTCTACAACATATATTTGCAATAGTTTAGACTAAGTTTATGAAAAATTGAGTTCAAATTTTAATTCAACATAATTAAAACCCTAGGTGAACTCCCACTCAAAACAATATCCCTCGCATTGTCTTAGTGATCACACGAACCAAATCCACCGCACCTAAACCCGATCATCACGAGAAAAGGTGTGATTTCAATGGCGAACACTCATAGTGTTCATCATATCAACCATATGATTCATGCTCTACCTTTCGGTATCACGTGTTCCGAGACCATGTCTGTACATGCTAGGCTCGTCAAGGCCACCTAAGTATCCGCATGTGCAAAACTGTCTTGCACCCGTCATATGTACTTATTGAATCTATCACACCCGATCATCACGAGGTGCTTCGAAACGACAAGACTTGGTAACGGTGCTACTAAGGTTGAACACTTTATTATCTTGAGATTTTAGTGAGGGATCATCTTATAATGCTACCGTCGCGATCTAAGCAAAATAAGATGCATAAAAAGGATTAACATCACATGCAGTTCATATGTGATATGATATGGCCCTTTTGTTCTTGCGCCTTTGATCTTCATCTCCAAAGCACGGACATGATCTCCATCATCTTCGGGCATGATCTCCATCATCGTCGGCGTAGCGTCAAGGTCAATGGCGCCGTCTTCATGATTGTCCTCCATGTAGCAACTATTACAACTACTTTGAAATACTACTCAACATGAAATTTAAAGACAACCATAAGGCTCCTGCCGGTTGCCACAATACAATAATGATCATCTCATACATATTCATCATCACATTATGGCCATATCACATCACCAAACCCTGCAAAAACAAGTTAGACGTCTCTAATTTGGTTTGCATATTTTACGTGGTTTAGGGTTTTCGAGAGAGATATAATCTACCTACGAACATGAACCACAACGTTGATACTAATGTTTTCAATAGAAGAGTAAATTGAATCTTTACTATAGTAGGAGAGACAGACACCCGCAAAGCCTCTTATGCAATACAAGTTGCATGTCGAACGAGGAACAAGTCTCATGAACGCGGTCATGTAAAGTTAGTCCGAGCCGCTTCATCCCACTATGCCATAAAGATGCAAAGTACTCAAACTAAAGATAACAAGAGCATCAACGCCCACAAACCATTGTGTTCTACTCGTGCAACCATCTATGCATAGACACGGCTCGATACCACCGTAGGATAACGTTGCATAGAAAACAAAAATTTTCCTACGGCGAACACGCAATCCAAGCCAAGATGCAATCTAGAAGACGGTAGCAACGAGGGGGTATCGAGTCTCACCCTTGAAGAGATTCAAAAGCCTACAAGAGGAGGCTCTTGTTGCTGCGGTAGACGATCACTTGCCGCTTGCAAAAGCGCGTAGAAGATCTTGATCACGATCGGTTCCGGCGCCACGAACGGGCAGCACCTCCGTACTCGGTCACACGTTCGGTTGTTGATGAAGACGACGTCCACCTCCCCGTTCCAGCGGGCAGCGGAAGTAGTAGCTCCTCTTGAATCCGACAGCACAACGGCGTGGTGTCGGTGGCGGTGTAGAAGTCCGGCGGAGCTTCGCTAAGCTACGCGGGCAATATGGAGTGGAGGAGCAAAGCTAGGGTTTGGGAGGGGGTGGCCGGCCACTCAAGGGGGGCGGCCAGCTTATGGTCTTGGGGTGGCCGGCCCCCTCCCTTGGCCCCTCATTATATAGGTGGATCCCAAGTGTTGGTGTCCAAGTCTTCGAATAAGACCCGAAACCAAAACCTTCCATAGGAGGGGGAAACCTAGCCCAACTAGGACTCCCACCCAAAGGTGGGATTCCCACCTCCCATGTGGGGGGGTGGCCGGCCCCCTATGGTGGAGTCCACTTGGGACTCCACCCCATCTAGGGCTGGCCGGCCATGGTGGTGGAGTCCCATGTGGACTCCACCTTCCTTGGTGGTTTCTTCCGGACTTTTCTAGAACCTTCTAGAACCTTCCATAGAACCTTCCGCGACATTTTATTTCACATAAAATGACATCCTATATATGAATCTTATTCTCCGGACCATTCCGGAACTCCTCGTGATGTCCGGGATCTCATCCGGGACTCCGAACAAATATTCGAACTCCATTCCATAATTCAAGTGCTACCATTTCAACATCCAACTTTAAGTGTGTCACCCTACGGTTCGAGAACTATGTGGACATGGTTGAGTACTCACTCCGACCAATAACCAATAGCGGGATCTGGAGATCCATAATGGCTCCCACATATTCAACGATGACTTTAGTGATCGAATGAACCATTCACATACATTACCAATTCCCTTTGTCTCGCGATATTTTACTTGTCCGAGGTTTGATCTTCGGTATCACTCTATACCTTGTTCAACCTCGTCTCCTGACAAGTACTCTTTACTCGTACCGTGGTATGTGGTCTCTTATGAACTCATTCATATGCTTGCAAGACATTAGACGACATTCCACCGAGAGGGCCCAGAGTATATCTATCCGTCATCAGGATGGACAAATCCCACTGTTGATCCATATGCCTCAACTCATACTTTCCGGATACTTAATCCTACCTTTATAGCCACCCATTTACGCAGTGGTGTTTGGTGTAATCAAAGTACCTTTCCGGTATAAGTGATTTACATGATCTCATGGTCATAAGGACTAGGTAACTATGTATCGAAAGCTTATAGCAAATAACTTAATGACGAGATCTTATGCTACGCTTAATTGGGTGTGTCCATTATATCATTCACACAATGACATAACCTTGTTATTAATAACATCCAATGTTCATGATTATGAAACTAATCATCCATTAATCAACAAGCTAGTTTAAGAGGCATACTAGGGACTTCTTGTTTGTCTACATATCACACATGTACTAATGTTTCGGTTAATACAATTCTAGCATGATATATAAACATTTATCATAAACATAAAGATATAAATAATAACCACTTTATTATTGCCTCTAGGGCATATCTCCTTCAGTCCAGCAGCTATCCGGCTTCTTCGACGGCTGCGAATTCCACCATGTGCCACGAGCAAACAACAAGGCGGCTGACGCCCTGTCCAAGATTGGCTCAACTCGGCAAGCCATTCCGCTGGGCATCGCCTTGGCGGTTCTCAAGAAGCCGTCCATCATACCGTCACCGGACTCGGATTCAATATTCGTGCCGGCTGACCCGGGGGCTGCTCAGCCGAACCCGGGGGCTTCATCGCCCAAGTCGGGGGCTTCAAAGCCAAACCCGCCGGCTACCATGCCGAACCCGGGGACTTCTCAGTCCAACCCGGGGGCTTCATCGCCAAACTCGGGGGCTAGCAAGCCGAACCCGGCGACCATGCAGTCGAATCCGGAAGCTCCCATGCAGGAGGCCCTGTTGGTCAGCGTATTCGAGATAAGATGCGTACCTTCATGGGCACAAGATTTCCTCTCCTACCTCACCGACGGTGTGCTGCCTGATGACAGAGTCCAGGCCAGGCAGATTGAGAGAAGGGCCAAGGCCTATACCATCATCAACCACCAGCTGTACAAACGCAGCGTAAGTGGGGTGTTCCAGCGGTGTGTCGAGCCGGCTGAAGGGATTGAACTCCTACGGGAAATCCACCAAGGAGAGTGCGGACATCACGCCTCATCCAGAGCCATAGTGGCCAAAGCTTTCCGGCATGGTTTTTACTGGCCGACTGCGCTCAGAGACGCAGAAGAGTTGGTGAAGAAGTGCAACGGCTGTCAGCGCTTCGCAAAGAAGAGACACCAGCCGGCTTCCGCCTTGAAAACCATCCCCATCACATAGCCGCTTGCCGTATGGGGCTTGGATATGGTGGGTCCGTTCAAAACAGCGCGAGGCGGCATGACACACCTCTTGGTGATGATTGACAAATTCACCAAGTGGATCGAAGCCAAGCCAATCAAAAAGCTGGACGGCTCCACAGCCGTCACATTCCTCAAGGAAATCATTGTGAGATTCGGCTACCCACACAACATCATCACCGACAATGGCAGTAACTTCTCCCAAGGCATCTTCTCTCGCTATTGCGGGGAAATGGGGATCCGGATGGCCCTAGCCTCTGTGGCGCACCCAGAGTCCAACGGACAAGTGGAGAAGGCTAACGGCTTGGTCCTAGCCGGCATCCGGCCCCGGCTGGTGGAGCCGCTCGAGCGAGCAGCCGGCTGCTGGATTGAAGAGTTGCCCAATGTGCTGTGGAGCCAGCGCACAACGACAAACCGCTCTGTCGGCTTCACACCATTTTTCCTCGTATACGGGGCCGAAGCCGTCTTGCCGACTGATATCGAGCATGACGCGCCAAGGATCAAGCTGTACACTGAAGCCGAAGCCAAAGAAGCTCGCGAAGATGGAGTCGACCTGGTCGAAGAGGCCCGGCTGCTGGCTGCATCCAGATCTACTATCTACCAGCAGAGCCTCCGACGCTATCACAGCCGGAAGGTCCAGCCCTTAGCATTCCGAGAAGGAGACCTAGTGCTCCGGCTGATCCAGCGGACAGCCGGATAGCATAAACTGTCATCCCCTTGGGAGGGTCCCTTCATCGTGAGCAAGGCAGTAGGCAATGATTCCTACTATCTCATAGATGCCCAAGAGGCTAAGAAAAACAAGCCGGACAAGGCTGACGAGGAGACTAAACGTCCCTGGAATGTCAACTTACTCCGCCCATTTTACACATGAGAGCAGGAATGTATGTATCCCTTGTATCCCTTTTGTAAGCTATGAAAAAGCACGCGCCAAGAGCGCCATTTCCGACAAGTTTTTCGCGTACTCTACTTTGTTTCACCAATTGGCTTGAACCCTCTCACGCGGTCGGCTCAGTAACGTGATCCGGTTTCCGACAGCCAGCTTCCGATCCAGCTACAGACCGCAACCCGGTTGTCCGGCTGGCGGGAGTAAGGCCTAGGGAGCCGGCACGTGAAAAAACGATTAAGAGAAAGAGTAAAAGCGAGTTGACTTGCAACTTTTCATAAAAGTGCCGGATTGCCGAATTCAGCTCGTTCGACTGAAATACTGTCGGCCTCACCCAGCGGCCCGCTCTTGATCCGGCGACGGATCGCAAGCCGGACGTACGACCGGCAAGAGCACAGCCAAAGAGTGGGGCGGATGGGAAAAAGCGAACGAGTCGAAAGAAAGCAACTCGGCACACAGATGATTAACAAACACATTAAAGTGTGACATAATAAAAGGATGATAATATTCATACATATGCACCCGGCATCCCGGGGATTTAATAAATTGTCTTGGCAAAAGCAACATAAGAGACAGGTAATCTAGGCAGCGGCTGAAGAAGGACCAGCCGGAGGAGCGTCAGCGGAGCCGGCTGCCGGGTCATCTTCGGGCGCCTCTTCCGCCTCCTCATCGTCCATCTCGTAATCATCATCAGACGGAGGGTTCGGGTCCGCGACGAAGATGCCCTTGTCGACGAAGTCGGCGATGGCGCTGGCTCGGGCAAGCCGAGCGGTCTTGTGTTCGGCTGGGAGCTTGTCCTCCACGCCGGCTCGCTGATACTCGAGCTGCCCCAGGTCCACCTCGTTGTACCAAGAGAGGACAAAGGACAGCGCCATGTCGGCACCAGCGCGCGTGGCCGACTCCTTCCAGTCGAGGAAGCGATCCGGCGCCCGCTCCATCAAGGAGGTGAGGTTGGAGATATCTTGCGGTGCCGCCTCCCCGGGCCACAGCATCGGGACCAGCTCCTCAGCCGCCTTCCGGAGCTCCCAGCCAAGCTTAGTGATGGGCTCGACGCGGGCAGCCATGGACGCCATATAGTCCTCCATGGTGAAGTACTCCGAGCTGCCCTCGCCAGTCGCCCGCCTCCTGGACTCGCGCGCAACGCCAACGGCTGCTAACGCCGCATCCTGCGTCTCCGGGAAGGCCGCTGCAAGAAGAAGCAAGTCAGAAATCATCGAAGCCGAAATAAGCTGAAAAACGCAAATTTTCGAAGTCCTAAGACAAAAGGAAAAGCCTGGCGGCAGCCGGCAAGAACCGACTGCCCCCAGCCCGAAGATGAAGATAGCGAAGAAATCAGAAGTTTCTGCCGCCGGCTGCCAACGAAAGCCGGCAGCCGACAGCCGAAAGCCGGCAAAGGGAAAGGAACACAGAGACGCACTCACCCGACAAGCCACGGTCAAGCGCGCCAATCTCGTCCGTCCAGCGTTTGGCAGTAGCCGTCAGCTCCGTGGACTTGGTGGTGACCTCCTCCTGAAGCGCAAGCCGCTGCTTCTCCACCTCAGTCAGCCGCCGGCTCAGATCCTCCACCTTCTCCTTCTCCGCTGTCCTAAGGGAGGCGAGCTCAGTGAGATGGTTCTGCTCCAGCAGGCGCAGCCGCACCAGCTCCCCCTCAGCCACCTTGAGCTTGGCGGCTGCAGATCGGCCCGCCTCCTCGCTCTCGGCGCATTGGGCGCGAGCAGCCCGGAGATCCGCCTCCAGCCGCGGAACTTTGGCGGCTTCAACTGCAAAGCAGCCGGAAAGAAACGTCAGCCAACGAAGACTAAAAAGAGAGAAGACATCGAGTCGAAAGAAGCAAGAGCTTACCCTTGACGGCCTCCAGCTCACGAGCCAAGTCAGCCCGGTCCAGCTTGGCCTTGTGGTAGTGGGTCACGGCGCGATTGTACAGAGTGGTGCGCCGATCCATCACAGCCTAAGGAAAAAAGAAAATCAGTCAGCTAGGCGAAACCCGGGCCGGCTCCAAGCAGCCGGCCCATGCCTCGGAGGGCTACCAGGATGATAACCAAATCAAAAAACAGATGAAGCTTACCTTGCCGGCTTCCTCCACCTTGGCGACGTTGGCCGCGGCCTCAGCAGCCCTGGCCTTGAGGTTGGCCTGCAGGCTGGAGAAGAACATCTCCACCGATGCTTGGCCAGCGTTCCCCTCCCGGCTGGTCACCTCATAGGAGTCGGCGCGGAGCCACGCCTGCTCCATAGTGCCAGCCGAGCCAAGGCTGGAGTCAGAGGCGGACGGCACGTGCAGCAGCAGAGCGCCCTTGGCCACGTGCAGGTCCTGCTGCGGCGCCGATGGGGCTCCCGTCCTCACCAGCGCGCGCGAGTCGGCGCCCTCCGTGCGCGCCGGCTCATCCCTTGCCGGCTCCCGCCTGGCCGGCTCCTCTGTCGTCGGCCCCGGCGGTGGCGACGCTCCGGGCGCAGCAGATGGCCCAGCCGGCGCAGCCGTCTCCGGCGCCTCGAGGTGCCCCCTCCGGGCTCTCATCCGGCACCACCACGCTTGGCCTGGCTCCGGCTCCGGTCGCAGCGGCGCAGCCCTCGCCGGCTCCGGCTCCGGGCCGCGGACGGTGCAGCTCTGCCGGCTCCGGCTCCGGTTGAAGGCGGCATGCCCCGGCCGGCCCCAGCAGCTGGGTCCAGAAGGCGAGTCCGGCGCGGGAACATGTCATCCAGCGTCGGCTGCCGCGTCGGCTCGGCCCGCGTGCCGTGATCAGGCGCTGAGGCCAGCGGCACGGCGAAGGAAGGCGCCCCTGCGGGAGGCGGAGTACCCGCAGGCGGCGGCAGCGTAGGTGCGCGCGATGGAGGCTGTGGCGTTGGCTCCCTCCTTTGGCGCAGGGGCGGCGACGCGACGCGCGGAGCCTGCCGGGAGCCGCCACCCTGGGCAAACTTGATGGGGGCCCTAGCCGGACAAACAAGGAGAAGATAAGCATAAAGAGAAAGGAAAGAAAAGGAATCAAACAAGAAAGAGAAAGAGAACTCACCCGGCCTGCTCCGGAACCTTCTTCGGCTGCTGCCGGCGGAGCTTCTTCGCCTTCGCCTCCAAGGCGGCAGTAGAGCGGGGCTCGCTGGCCCGCTTCTTCCCCTTATGCGCTGAAGTCGCCGTGGTGCTTGGCGGCCTCGCGCGCAGGGGCACGGCCGGGATTGGCCCCGTGGCGGACGTCGCCGGCTCCTCGTCCTCCTGCTGCTCCGGTGAAGGGGGCGGATTGTGCTCCCCCTGGCCGCCTAGGTCAGGCGCCTGCAGCAGGTCGTCGTCGCTGGCCTGGTCGCCGGCTTGGTCAGCCGGATCGACGTGATCCGGCGTCCACCTCCTCGTCGCCAGGTCGCCGTCCTCGGCGTTCTGGCGCTCAAAAAGCTAGAAAAACAGAAAACATGAGCAAACAACAAGCCGAAAGTCGGCAGAAGCAAAAGGAAGTCGGCCTCGCAGCCGCAAGCCGGAAGCCGGCGAAAACACAAAGCTTACCCGCTTGGGTTGGTGGTCCCTGTCGTGAGGCGCCAGCCCGTAGTTCCATTCGTCCGGCATGTTCGCCTTGGTGATGTTATTCACCCGGCTGGCCACCTGGGCCTTGGAGAGCAGCGCCTTGGACGTCCGGTTCGGGTCGAACCGGCCGGACATATGCCCGATTTTGTGGGTGCGCATTTGGAGCGGCAGCACCCGGCGCTCGGCGATGGTGCAGAGGAGGTCCTCGGCGGTCAGCCCGTTCGCGACGGCCGCCCCCAGGAAGTCCCAGAGCTGATTCACTTCAGCGTCCGGGTCCGCCGTGCGGGCGTTGTAGCTCCAGTTGATCCGGCCGACTGGAGGAGCCGGGTTGAACTCCGGCAAGTTGATCCGGTCGACGAGCTGGCCCTCGTTGCGCACGTAGAAGAATGACATCTGCCAATTCTTCACCGAGTCAACGGTGGGGATTTTGGGGAAAGGCGTACCAGGCCGGGTGTAGATCGAGGCGGCGCCGCAGGCCCGCAGGCGGCCCTCGGTGGTTTGCGCCTTGAGGTAGAACAGCCGGCTCCAGAAGTCGATGTCTGGCCACAAGCCGGCGTAGGCCTCCATGAAAGCCACATAGCAGCTGAGGAGGACGCAGGCGTTGGCCGGCAGGTGGTGCGGCTGCAGGCCAAAGTTGTCAAGGAATTGGCGGAAGAAGGTTGATGCCGGCAGGCCCTGCCCGCGGTCGAGATGCGCGCCGAAGACGACGCGCTCGCCGGGCTCCGGCTCGGGCTCCGTCTCCTCGCCGGGCACCCGCGTGACCACCGACCGCGGGATCCGCCGGAGGCGCACCAGTCGCTCGATGTCGTCCTCCCGCATGTACGAGCCCCTCCACGATCCGCTGGCGGAGGCCATTGTCGAGGAAGAAGAGGAAGATGAACACGAAAGGTGGAAAGGCGAGGAAGAACCTTGCGACGGCGGCGGCGACGACGGCGGCGGAGGACGCTCCGTCGAAACGTGGGGCCCCGTGGCGCCGGCTCGTCGGAGTAGCGGCGGCGGATCGGTGGAGATTCGCTCGCCGGAGTTCGCCAGTGGAAGACGCTCGCCGGAGCAGCAACGGGCTCGAGCGCGAAGGAGAGAGCGAAGAGGAACGAGAGCGCGAGGAAGACGAAGTGTGGCAAGTGGCCGCCTCGATGCCCTCCCCCGCGGCATTTATAGCCGACCGCGACGGACGGTTAGCCTCCAAGTGGCGATCGTGGCCACGTCGCCCGGATCCTCTGCGCATTAACTTCCCCCACGACCGCTGCCGTTACTGGAAACCGCCACACCACGTCGCCCACGACCGCATCGAATCCGGAGGGGGCATTGATGTGACCAGACGAACCGGCGGCAGAGCCCAGGTGTCAGACCGGTCAAGTCGGGAGCAGAACCCGAGGCGGCGGAGACTCCGGCGCGCCGCAAGCCGGAGCCGGACAATAAGTTCAACTCAGACCAAAAGTCATCCAGCGAGGCGGAGACATCACTAAAACTTGCGAGAAAGCAAAAGCTGCATAAAGTGTAAATAGCGGCCGGCTAGAAGCAGCCGGCAGGAACGAGCCGGATGAGGGCGCAGCCGGCTGAGCGGAAATTCTCAGTCGGCCCCTCCAAGTGCCGTCAAATATATTCGAGAAGCTAGGAAAACCTGCCTAGGTCCTTCTAAACGCAGGACCTTGCCAGCTTCGGGGGCTAATGTCGGGGGGAAGACCCCGGGTAGGGCAATGGACGCGGAGCAGCCGGCTGGCCACTGGCCGGCTCGCGGCAAAGGCCGGCTGAGGAGCAGCCGGCTGGCGCCGTGGCCGGCTGGTCCGGAAGCCGGCTGGCTCTAGGTCCTAGTCGGCCTGGCTACGGCCACCAATGCTGTAGCTGGGCCGGCTTCTACAAGCCATATCCGACTGGGGGTTTGTACCTCAGACCGACTCGAGGCTGGCGAGTCTTGCACTGGAAGGAACCGGGTTGGTGATCCGGGTTCCCAAAGTCCACAATGACTTCATCTTCCGTAAAGCGCGGGGCACTGTGGAGTAATAGTGCCACGCGCCGGACAGGCCATCATGGTCTACGACGATCCGTACTGGCTACAGTGGCTGACGGCGACAGGGACACCTCCTCTCCATACCGCTGACCTTGGCAGCCGGATGGGACAGGCCACGATGCCTTAACGGCTCCTGACGTCACCGCCTCGGGAAGGAGCGGAAGCCGGAGCCGGCCAAGCCGGCCAGTAGACTATAGGGTCTTATATGTAAAGTGCCGGTGCCTATATAAGCCGCACTACCCCCTCTCGTGCAGGGGATCGATCATTCTCACTTCATTCCACCCTCAGCGCTGCCCTGTGAGAGAGACCATCGTCTCCCTTAGCCTCCCAGGAGCAGCCGGACACAGCTCTAGGAGCACCATTGTATTGTGTGATCATCATATACACTCATAGCAGGAGTAGAGGTGTTACCTCCATCGGAGGGCCTCGAACCTGGGTACGTCGCCGTGTCGCTCATCCCCATACCCGCATCCGGATACCGCCGTGAGATCTCTCGGGAACCACTTCGATTAGCCACCCTATGGCATATGCCGTGACGATACCACGACAATATGTGAGGATGTTCCTGTTCAAGTTACTACTAACTGCTTGATATTAACTGATTTTGTTGTGTTGGAAATGCCTGAAGATGATAATATGTCTATTATTCTTGGGAGACCTTTTCTTAACACCGCAGGGGCTGTTATTGATTGCAATAAAGGAAAGGTTACTTTCAATGTTGATGATAAAGAGCATACCGTCTATTTCCCCAAGAAGATTGATAAAGTATGTGGAGTCAATACTATTTTTAATGTGAGAACTATCAAAGTGGGAACTATTGATTGTCCTATATATGAGCCTAAAGAAGAATATCAAACTCTCGTGATTGGATCCATATCAATACAATTCAAGGTAACATGATTGATTTGAGGTTTATTTCTTCTTATGCTATGTAAAATTTATTTGGTGGCAAGACTTGATCAACCTTGTTAACAAATACTTTTTATATGCATAGAGGAGGTAAACAACATCTCTTTCTTCCTCCACTTGCTCTAGTTGCTGTAGCATTTTTTATTTGCAAAGTTCCTTAGTTAATTGGAGATTTCAAAATTTTTCCTGGCCAGTAATAATAAATTAAATACCCAGAAATGTGCATTTTTCAAAGTTTTCAAAAATTCACAAAAATTATACCGTTGGTCCTATTTTTCGACGAGGCACCTGGGAGCACCAGAGGATGACCTGTGGGGCACCAGAGGGTGCCACACCACAGGCCGGCGCGGCCAAGGAGGGGGGCGCGCCACCCTGTGGTGTGGGCCCCTCCTTGCCCCACTATCTCATCTCTTTCTCCCAGCATCTTCTCTCTCCCGAAAAAAACTCGTACCAGGTTCCTCTCACTCGCGTTTTTGCTCAAGAGCTCCAGATTTCTCGATCTCTTTGTTCAGCCCAGATTTCTTGCTGAAATTTGGCACATTTGCTCCTTGGTATGTGACTCCTCCACCCATCCAAGTAGAATTTTGTTTGGTTGAGTATATCTTGAATATTTTGCTGCTGTAGGTAACATGTTTAGTGAGCTTGCATGCTTGTTCTAAGTGGTAGAAACTAGTTTTGATGCATGATTAGTACTCTAGCAAGTTCCTATGGTAGTTTCCCTCAATTATATGTCACCAAATCAAATTTTTATATTATTTGTTGAAAATTTCAGAAAATGAAGTGGAATAGATATCAATTGAACCAACAAGAATTGGAAGTCCAACAAGTTATGAGAGTCAATCGTGAAGAGGGAGTATACCCCTCTTACTACCCGTGCGCGGATTTCATGAGAAGCGCGGGAATATTTGAAGATGTTCAAAGTCTAATTTCTCGTGCAGGGCTGAGTGACTTTGTTGAAGGAGAGCCAAGACAATATGCAAAATTAACTATGTCTTTTGTGCAGGACTTTAAGTTCAATTGGTCGCGATCTAACTCTACGGTCCAGTATAAAATTTACAATAAAGCTGTCAACTTGCCATTCAGTGATTTTTGTGCAGCAATTAGAGTACCGCAATGGGGATCATGCGAGAAGATAAGGGGATCGCCGCAAGAACTCTTGAACCTCTTCAAGATGATTTGCTATGGAAGGAGTTTCTCAGAGGATAGTGGGGAGATTGGTCGGTCACAGAAGGTGCACTGGATGCACACATAGAGAGAGGAGGTCAACATGCAAGAGACGACACGGAGGTCGAGGAGCACCTCGACTCATCATCCGATGCAGCAAGTTCCTCGCATCAACATGTTGGACATGTGGAGCCTCCACGCTTTTCTTCTGCACAGGAACTTTACTATGACTACTCCATGAATTACCCACCGGCAAGGAACAACGATCCTCGTTGGGGTTGAACTCCACTTAGGCCAAAAGCCTAAGCTTGGGGGGAGGTATACCGGCATCACTCATTCTTTGCATATTATGGTTGCTGGATACTTGTACATACTTGTTTAGTCTCTTTGAGTGGTTTTCTAATGAGAGGAAGATGATATTTGGGGAAGTGCTGCCTGAAAACAGATTCTGGACTGTTACTAAAAAAATTCGTGCGCACAGCCAGAGCGTTATTTTGAGCTGCCAATTTTTGTGCAGGTTCCCCAGGTTGTTATCTAACTTTCATTAGTTGAACACTTTTCGAGCTGAGAAACGTAAGATTTTTGTAAAAAGCGATTTCTGTACTGCTGTCAGGTTTTGGCAGATTTCTGCCATCTCGCTTTTCTGTGTTTCTTTTAGTTTGCTATTTCTTGTTTTTGCTTTGTTTCTTTTCCAAAACACAAAAAGACCAAAAATATTTCTGTTGTTTCTCTTCACCATTTGTTTGCTTTGGTTTCTTGCATTTGTTTCGCTTTATTTGCTGTTGCTAGTTTGTTATAAGAAAACCCAAAAAGATTTTGCTTTGTTTGTTTGTTTCCTCTTGTTCTTGTTCTCAAATTCGAAAACACCAAAAATATTTGCTGTTCTTCTTTGGTTTTGTAAAGTTCATCTTGAGTTCAATGGTCTTCGGTGGCTGGAGCGTGGTTTTCATTTCATATTATCCAAGCTACACAAGTGAAAAGGCAATAATGACGATCTACGACAATCTGATTGTGGTGAGAGGCTGGTATGAACTCTATTTGTTTTCATTTTTGTACATATACTCATCCATGTGAGCATGCTTAGTTGGTTCATGTGAGGTATATGTTATTTGAGAAAGTCTAGTAGTTTATGATCTCTCATGTTTAGCTCCAATCTATTAATATGAGTAGCATGTCATGGATGTTTGCTTGCATTGTTTTATTCATAAGTAAGTATGGCATTGTGGTATCCTCCTCTGAATAATTCATTTATATCGACTTGGCACATGCTCACGCATGCATATGACTGAACCAAAGTCAATTAAGCCTCGATGATCTATATTGCTTCGGAGTTCTTGTATCACTTTTATGCCTCCGTTAATTTATTTTGCCGCAAGCATGATTATGACAGTTACTGCTCTCTTGATTTGTCGCTCCCTAGTCTATTGCTAGCCATCACTTGTACTGAGCGGGAACGCTGCTCGTGCTTCCAAACACATGAAAACCAAGTTATTCCAGAGTGTCCACCATAAATACCTATGCATGGCATTTCAAACCATTCCAAGTAAATTCTCATGCGCTACCTTTAAAACCTTCAAAATGCTTCTCAATTTGTGTTTATGTTTCATAGCTCATGAGGAAGTATGTGGTGTTTAGCTTTCAACCTTGTCATTTACTTTTGACGGACTCTCATATGGACTAGTGGCACATCCGCTTATCCAATAATTTTGCAAAAAGAGCTGGCAATGGGATTCCCAGTCCCGAATTAATTAACTTAAATAGACACTCCTCCATGGTTTGTGATTGTTGGACGGCACCCGAAGATTCGGTTAGCCATGGCTTGTGTAAGCAAAGGTTGGGGGGAGTGTCATCATCATAATAAAATTAAAATAAAAAAAAGGGGGCACTCCTTCATGGTATGAGATTGTTAAGGTGCACCCGAGGATTCGGTTAGCCATGGTTTGTGTAAGAAAGGTTGGAAGGAGTGCCAAATAAATATGCAATAATTCATGGGAGCCGCTCTTGGGAGTCCGGTTGGCGAGGTAGTTGGTGTACCCATTACCATTCGTTGACAACAACAAACACCTCTCAAAATGATTTTACTCCTGATTTCAAAAATGAAAAGCTCTAGCGCATGTTAATCCCTGCTTCCCTCTGCGAAGGGTCAATCTTTTACTTTTATGTTGTGTCTCCATTATTTCTTTGAGTACTATCTTGAGAGCACAACTGTCATTCTTAGTATAATATGCTTGTCTCAAAATATGATTGATTGTGGTATAACTTTGATGCTTTTATCTTTGACAATCACTACTTCTAGTTTTTCTATGAACTCCAGAGGTGCCCGGGCATTTATGTTTTGCCAATCAAATACAGGCAAGCGAGATACCACTTTATCATACTCTCTTATGAACATTGCAATCCTGCTTATATACATGATTCATGATGCTTATTATTAATTGTTGGTACCTCTCCATGATTGACATAGCTGTTAGATGATCTTATTTACATGTATCTCATTATGAACTGCTTAAGTATTAGCCATAGCATGAGAATATATACATCATATGAGCAAATGTGTTCGTGAAAGTTCTTTTATCGCTCAGTTGTTAACTGAATTGCTTGAGGACAAGCAATAAGCTAAACTTGTGGGGAGTTGATACGTCCAAAACGTATCTACTTTCCCGAACACTTTTGCTATTGTTTTGCCTCTAATTTGTGTATTTTGGATGCAACTAACACGGACTAACGCTGTTTTCAGCAGAACTGCTCTGGTGTCTCGTTTTTGTGCAGAAATCCAACTTTCGGGAAAATCCTCGGAATTTATGCAGAAGGTCCTATTTTCCCAGAGAACTGACGGAGTCAGAAGGACAAACCAGGTGGAGGCCCGAGGGCCCCACACCATAGGGCGGCGCGGCCCGGGGGGCCCGCGCGGCCATGTGGTGTGGCCCCTCGGCCGGCCTCCGACGCCCTCCTTCGGACTATTTATCGGCCTCGACCTAAAAACGCACGGAGAGAAGTCGAAGTCGCCGTAAACCCTCCGTAACGCCGCCACATCGCGAAACTCCGTCGCGGGAGCCAGAAGTCTCCGTTCTGGCACTCCGCCGGGACGGGGAATTGGAGGAGATCATCGCCATCATCACCGCCAACGCCTCTACATCAACCAACCATGTTTCCCCCATCCATGTGTGAGTAATTCCCCCGCTGTAGGCCGAAGGGGATGGTAGGGATTGGATGAGATTGGTCATGTAATAGCATAAGATTGTTAGGGCATAGTGCCTAGTGTCCGTAATTGGTACTTTGATGATATTGTTGCAACTTGTTATGCTTAATGCTTGTCACTAGGGCCCGAGTGCCATGATCTCAGATCTGAACATGTTATTGTTTCATCAAGATAATCATTGTTTATGGTCTTACCTATAAGTTGTATACACATGTCGCTGTCCGGAACCAATGGCCCCGAAGTGACAAGAATTGGGACAACCGGAGGGAATGGTAGCGATGTGAGGATCACATGTGTTCACGGAGTGTTAATGCTTTGCTCCGGTACTCTATTAAAAGGAGTACCTTAATATCCAGTAGTTTCCCTTGAGGCCCGGCTGCCACCGGCTGGTAGGACAAAAGATGTTGTGCAAGTTTCTCATTGCGAGCACGCACGACTATATATGGAACACATGCCTATTGATTGCTTTGTACTTGGACACCGTATTATTATTATCTGCAAATGCCCTGCTATGATTGTTACATGAGTTTCTCTCATCCATGCAACGCCCGTCATCCGTCCCCGTGCCTACAGTATTTTAATCCTGCTGTTTACTAAAATCACTACTGCTGTCTCTCTGTTACTCTGCTGCTGTTATTTCACTACTGCTACTGCTATAAAACTGTTACTACTGATAAACTCTTGCGAGCAAGTCTGTTTCCAGGTGCAGCTGAATTGACAACTCCGTCGTTAAGGCTTCCAAGTGTTCTTTGTCTCCCCTTGTGTCGAATCAATAAATTGGGTTTTACTTCCCTCGAAGACTGTTGCGATCCCCTATACTTGTGGGTCATCAAAAGGTCAAAATTGCGACAAAAAACAGGAGCAAGAAGTCAGAAACAATGACAGCAAAAAAGTTATTACCTTCAGTTCTGCTGGCATACTCACGGTACCCAATGAATTGGGATCCGATGCGAATAAGCTCTTTGATCATGGGCTGTCAAAGAAGAACAAAGAAAGAGAAACATCGGTATGGAAAAAGAATGAAGGCGTAAAAAAGCAAATAGAGGAAATATAGATACTGGCAAGAAAATTAAAAAACTTACATCATCCAAGAGCGGAGTAGAAGAGCTACCCAATTGAGGGGCAGGCTCAATGATCGTTTCAATCCTTGTCCTTTTTGGTGAAGGAGCAAGGGGGCTTGAAGGCGGAGTAGTGGTGACGACGTTTTGTTGAGGAGGCGATGATTCTTCTCCTTCAACTGGCGTATCCGAGACAAGTAAAGTATGTGACGTGCTCGTCCGAGGAGCCACGTCAAAAGTTGGTACTTCTTCCTCATCATCGCTGTGATTAAAAATCGACAGCATAAAAAGCAAGATAAGACAAAAATTTCGAGTACAGAAATAAGGAGAAATAAAAATGACTTACGAGCTGACGAGGGATTCAAGATAAGGATCATAAGTTGCCTTCTGACGTGAAGGATCAACTTCTTCGGCTTTGGAAGTGCCGGAATCTTCGACGTCATTCCTCTTCCTTTTGCCTTTTGGAGAAACAGCGGGAGGAGGAGATAGTGCCGACGCAGTGCCTTCGGAAGATCCCGCAGATTTTCGAGAATCCACGGGTTCATTCACAAAAGACGGAGCTTCTTGATTGTCATCAGTGACAATGGCCCTTTCTTCGACTTCTCCACCTTCAGGAAGAGGAGGAAGCGAGACAAGGTCTAGATGATTCTGTGCAAAATAAAACAGGGAGAGATGTCAGAAAAGAAGTTACAAAAAAGATAGCAAAGCAACAACAAGACAATAGACAAAGATTACCTTGGGAAGTGGATTGGCGGCGCTGAATGGTGTCACACGGCAAGAAGAAGGGATAGCATCTTTTTTGCCGAGAGATGAAATTTTTCGGACAAGTTTTTCTAAATCCTTGACCTCCAAATTCACCGACAGCCGATCTACGTCCTTGTCGCCGGCATATTTCCAGAGAGGATATTTGCGAGCCTGAAGCGGCTGCACTCTAGTCCTAAGAAAGTATGCAGTGATTTGGACACCCGATAACTCTTTGCCGTGAGTATTTTGCAACTCGTGGATACGAGCCATCAAGGTTTCTGTCGACGCCCTTTCTTCTTCGGTGGCCTCCGCGTCCCAGGAGCGGCGGCGAAAGATTTTCTCGGCGCCATCAAAAGGAGGGATGTTGTCCTCCGCACATCCATGGTTCTCCTCCTGAATGTACAACCACTTCTTGCGCCATCCTTGAACTGAGTCAGGAAGCTTGACGTCGAAGTAGTCGACAGTGGGCCGAACAGAAATTACAACGCCGCCTATATTATAGGCGACATTTGGCGAGCCATTACGGCGGCAGAAGAAAATGCGCTTCCATAGCGCCCAGTTAGGCTGGACGCCAAGGAAGGCCTCGCACAAAGTGATGAAAATGGAGATATGGAGGATTGAATTTGGCGTGAGGTGGTGGAGTTGCATACCGTAGATAAAAAGAAGTCCACGGAGAAAAGGATGAATGGGGGCGGAAAGACCGCGGATGAGGTGGTCGACAAAACTTACCCGGTACCCCATTGGAAGGGTTGGGTAGCTTTCCTCACTGGGGAAGCACAGTGCCTTGGGTTTCTTGCTGATCCCCAGCTTCTTGAGCATGTTGATGTCTTGAATGGAAATCTTCGATCTTTCCCACTCCGCCGCCCCAAGATCCACGGCGGCCATGGAGGACTCCGGCGTACTGTGCCTTGTCAATCGACGAGGTGGCATCAACAATGGCGCAGGGTTTGCAGCTTGGAGGCGAGGAGCTTAGGTGGCTGTGGATCGCAGGAGGAAATTTGCAGATGGGAGCAGGAGGACGGCGCGAGCGGAGGTGCTCGAGGAGGGAGAAGAAGACCTTATATAGAGGTGCGCTGAAGCGGCGGACCGTTGGATAAGGAAAATGTGTGACAGATGATAGCCACGTAACAACAAGGGTAAAAAAGTAATTCAACATTGGGGAAGTTACGGTGCGTGCGCCAGAAAAAGCGGAGGACGTGTGTCCCCCACTTGCACGACGACGACGTGTCAAGAGAGTGGATCAATTGGGCCCGCATGGCAGCGAGAAAAGACTTGTCGCAAATTTCTGACTAGCAATCGTGGCTATCGTCAGCAACAACGTCACCTTGGCAGAAGAAAAAATTCGACTCAACAGCTTCATAAAAGGCGACACGGAAAAATAATGTTGAGCCTTTGATCAAATACAAGTTTTTGATCAAATGCTCGGGGGCTACTTTGGAAAAAAGGAAAAGATCCAGAAGGACAAGATAGAAATGGCGTGAGCCTATGACCAAATACAAATATTTGTTCATAGCCTCGGGGGCTACTCCCATCGGGAGCGCTGTTCGCGCACCCGAGAAATTATAAAACTTCGGGAGATAAAAGAAAATATAGCGGCATAAGGCGTGGAGCCTACACCCAAGTACAAGTCCTTGGCTGTAGCCTCGGGGGCTACTCCCATCGGGAACGCTGCTCGCGTGCCCGATGAAATTATAAAAAAGAAAGAAAGAAAGAGAAAAAGAAAGATAGAAGAGCAAAAGAGTATATTTCGAGTTATAATCAACTCTACATATACTCCCATCGGGAGGGCAATATAAGTCATCTTTGACTCGATAAAATGTGCCATTCCAACAGCCGAAAAGGCACTCGACAATATATTCTCAGAACGCCAAAGTTGCGATCAATTTCTGAATGCCGCAAATTTGCGAAGGTAAGAGCCCAGATCCGTTCTGCTGGGCGTGGCATCGCCGAAGACTGCGCTCTGCTACTTTTATCCGTATCAATAGATACGAAGAAAAATCCTAACGGACGCGTTAGGTACTCGATAAATTTTACTGGGACTCGACAGAATGGTAAGACCTTAAGCGGCACCTGTCGAAGTTTACACCGGTATCCCGAGGTCATGTCCAGGGACGTGATCTTGAAGTAGGTTTTTGCGGATTGCCACTAGAGCAGTTAACTAGTACCTGATCCGTCAGATGAACTAGCCCCAACTACCATTATCCCTGTACAATATAGATGTTTATGAGAAGAAATATAGAAAAGTCGAAGTTGTCGAATAAAAATAAACGGTCGAGATTTTCCTTGACCCTACGATTCAAGCAAAATCTCGGGGGCTACTGACATAGGCATCCCAAATGGGCCTGCCGAAGATAGTACCCGGGGTTTACTGAAGGCCCACTACCCGAAGAATAAGAAGATTCGGAAGCCCAAGATATTATTGAGGAAAGCTAGAGTTGTAATAGAAAGTCTTATTTGTAATTTTACGGGATGAGTTAGAAACCTTCCCGGATTTTGTAACTTGTACAGCACGAATCCCTCGGCTCCGCCTCCTATATAAGGGGGAGTCGAGGGACGCGGAGATCATCGAATTATTGTTTACAAACCCTAGTTTTCATAATCGTCGAGTACTTTTCGGCTGAAACCTTCGAGATCTACTTGCCCTCTACTTCCAACTAAACCCTATCCTACAATCCATAGGCATTGACAAGTTGATACCTTGTCACCGGTCCCCCACCATCGAGTCCGACACACCTCACATGGGCCTCAGCTTACCACCGTGACACTTCGGTACTTGTTATATAATTGTAATTAAGAAAATATGTGTTTATAGGCAATATTAATTTTTTAATTCCATTCAGGTTGACGAGTTCAGGCAGATCGCACAGGACGCCCAGGACACTTTGAACTTGCGCAACATGGATAGTACGGAGGGAAAATCCATGGTAAAACGTATTTTTAATACTGCCATTAAAGGGCTTAGGCGTCTTGGTTGCAGCCGCCATAATGATGTTGTCAGTCGAGCATTCGACATGCCGGAGGCACCGTCGAACAGACCGAGTATGGTACGTGTGAGCCAGCCATCCGCCACACCGACCGTACCAGTTCCCTCTACCTCGCATACATCTAATCCACGACGCGACTCATCTCTACTTGAACGATCACAGTCCGCACACATATCTCAACGCCATGGTGCCACACAGGTAATCAACTTGCGTACATACATTCCTCCTGAACTTACAACAATGACACATTTTTTTCCAATTGTATTAGGAGGACGATCATTTTCCGTCATATCCATCTGGACAACGATTCTCCTACACAGAAGGCGAATATTCGCAAAGATTCAACACTCAGGTATGCTCATATTTAATAATTACCTACCAACACGTGATTATTTACATGCCTACTAACAACATGTTGTTTACGTTCGCAGGAATCTGTTGACCCTACGTGGTCCAACATGGGAGCTGGTTTAGGCCACAATATGCCTCCACTGCGTGGTCGTGACCACATGCAATCGCAATACCCAACACAGGTTAATTCATGTTAATTACATACATGATTATTGCGTGCATGTTTCTGACGGAGCCATTCAATACGCAGGAATCTTTAATCCTGACATGGCCCGATATGACGCAGCAACCATAATACTACGGCAGCACTTCCCAACAACCTCGCAATGATGTTACCGGGATAGTTGAAGAATTATTTGGAGGTGCTATTTTCGGCACAGATGCTAGTTTGATTCCCCCAAATCTGGAATCTCCATACATATTTCAGACTCCATCGCCAGCAGATGAGACACGTACAGAGGATGAGGAAAATCAGTATGGCCGAGGTTTGCGTCCACCTCATCCCCCTCGTCCCCGGTTGTCGCCTTCCGGTCCAAGGCCACGGCAGCAACGTCGTCGTCGTCGACAGGAATGATACAAATGGACCTTACTTCTATGTATCATATATTTATCTATGTATGAGACATTTTTCTATGTATCTCGGAGACATATTAATATTAGTTCCAATAAGTTTGATTTCTAAATTAACTCCAAAAATTACTATTATTTCTATCTATGTATGACCTATGTATGAGACATATTTCTATAATTTCGAATAATTATTCAACCAGTTTTTCAAAATAAGATACATGAACATGCAAAAATACAACATAAAATTAAGTTACTATCTGACGAAATAAATATGAAAACATAACTTAAATTTCTATCTATGTATGACCTAAGTATGAGATATATCTCAATGATTTCGCATAATAATTCAACAGGTACTTCAAAATAAGATACATCAACATGCAAAAAATTCAACATAAAATTAAGTTACTACCAAAATAAAGATACATCGGCAATGCCAACACCACAACTTAAAATAAACGCTACGAGTAACATTATAAGCTTCACTTTTTTCCCTTCTTCTTGCTCTTCGATGATGAACTAGCCTTTGCCTTCTTACTCGGTGGCATAAAATCATCGTCCGAGTCAACGCAAGCGGATGCAGCGCTTTTTCCCTTGAAATATTCATTGCTCTTAGCCAGACTCCTCGGCGTGAAGACTTCTTCGTCATCCTCCGTCGAGGAAGCCCATGTATATGGATACCTTAGAAATTCTTCTTGTTCCTTCTCATACTTCGGTTTCTTCTTCTCAAACCTTGCTTGCAACCTAAGAAGCTCTTGTCGTAATTCCACCGGAGTTCGGCCAGGCATACCTGCGTGCTTAGAAAAAAGCTTGCCTACCTCAACAAGAAGATTCACATTCGTGACCAGATCTTCGACATTTTCTATGTTATTGGCACTCATAACTGAAGTAGCAGAGGAGATAAGAGGAGCAGCCATACGTGCAGTAAAACTACGATCTCCACGAGGAGCCATCTTCTGGCGACTAAGATTGTGTACAACAAATGAATGCCCGGGGAGGGGTTTTATAGCACGCGGCTCAGAGAAAAGGCGGGAAATCTTGGCGGGAATTCATGGCGCGAAATTTTGGCGGGAAAAAATAAGGCGGGAACTTTAGGCGGGAAAATTTACACGCGAACTTTTTCCGGGAAATCAACATTTATTATTAATACATCTGCCGAAATAAAGTTGGAAATATAACTTAAATTAAAATACGGCTAATCACTACAACGAAATTTAAGATACAACGCGAAAGTAAAACAGAATTTAAAATACGTAGTTACTACAACAGATCACTCTATTTGCCCTGCGTCCAGCGTGGCCATTTTCCAGTCTTGTCGCCGCGTTCTTCTGCTGTCTGCGCCTCAGCAGCCCTTTCTCTTAATCTCTTTCTTTCCGCTTCACGGGCCTCCCTGCGCACCTCTTCCTCTGCATACCTACGTGCAGCCTCATCATCCATCCGCTTCTGATTTACCTCGCGATTTCGAGCTTGCTCTGCCCTTAATTTTTGTATCTGTCTCTCTCTTTCTGCTTTATCATTAGCAATAGCCTTTTCGAAGCGCTCCTCCTCATGGAACCTTGCCCATGCACGCCGCTGTTTCTCCTCCACCTCACGGCGTGCCCAATCTGGCTGCTCCTGGTCTATCCAATGAAACCACATGCAAAGAGGCGGGGGAGACTACAACACAAATAATACGGTTAATAAACAAAAATTAATGACATACAATTAATTTTTTTAATCATGTTGTTAGAACATACCGCAGGCCTCGAGGACGATGAACTTGATTGTCTAGGTGGATCATGATCATAGCTCGCGCACATGAAATATTTCATGCCGAACTTATCTGAAAAATCAACCACCTCCTTCACCTTCGCAAGGTGGCCGCACCAACACCTCTCTGCTCTCACCCCGGTGGCAAGCTTGCATTCTTCCCCTTCATCGGCCTAAAATCCTGGTCCGAGCAAGGCACCTCATACTCACTCCAATATTTTGCGCACGAAACAGAGACACGGAGAAGGCAAACTCGATCCTGCTGCTTCGATTTCTATGCGGGGAAGCCGACTTATATAGCCTTCAATTAGTGTGAACAGTACCAAAAAATTAGTGCAGAATTATTGGTATCGGCTGTCGGTGCTCTAATTGCTGTATCAGCACAGAATTCCTACGCATATAGGCCGCTTTCGGTGGTTAATTTCCTGTATCGAGCGGGAAACTCCGACAGTTTCAGCAGGCCTTTAAATCAGTGCAGTCATCTCTTTAGTCAGTGTCAGCAGCTCTTTAGTCAGTGTCAGCAGCAGATGTCGGCCGGCCGAATCTGCCGGGCCCTGCCTCCACCGGAGCTGGCGGCACGCTCCACGTCACCCTGCCGCCCCATGCGATGGCGGCATGGCCCACCTCGACGGACGGCGTCTCACGGCGCGCAGCAGCGGTTAACGTGCCGCCACACACTTCGACGGCGGGCCCCTGCCGCCACCCAGTCCGGCGGCACCATCCACGTGTCGCCTGGGGGCGCTGCCGCCACACACAAGGTGGTCTTTTTTGTCAATTTGCCTCACAGGTGGTCCTTTTTGTCAATGAATTGGGGCAGGTAGTCTCTTCTGTCAAAATTTCCTAATGTAATGACATTCATCATCCATGCGACGACCAGACCAGCGCGAGCAGGCTAGAGCCACGGCCGGCAAGTTAACAACGAATCGTTCCGCGGCAATGCCAGTCAGCAGCAGCCGGCCTACCATAATTTCCATCCCCAACCACCATCTAGAACAGAGAAACGATCCAAGTCATCATCGAAAGAAACAGCCAAATGTGAAACAAGAAAGTGCCAACATCGAAGGAGCAAATGCCAGACAAGCACTTCCTTGGTTGCATCCATCCATGTGAACCACCACTACTAACAAATTGTTAAAGAAAACGAAAACGAGAAGAAGGCTCAGCATAAGTACATCCACTTTCAGTTTCAGACAAGGGGCCTCGTTATGCCCGATTTGTCAGAACTTTCAAAATATCTAGAAGGCACAGCCACCTGTCGGAGCACTTTTCAATGTCGTTTTCTCCAAATCCTCACACTGTAAATGTACATAATCAGGCTATAAGAGTTTAAATAGTTCCTCCATCGGGTTTGCTAATTCTGCGTGTATCCTCAAACTGTTAATGAAATCAACTTGATATGAGATATATATTACATAAAAATATATCATTGTAAGTATTTCTAGTGTAATAATTTGCATGTTATATAATGTATTATATAGATCAAATTAACGATATAGAGACACGTGCAAGACTAATAAACTTAGGCATATGGAGTAGTAGTACCTTACGAGCACATAGAACATCGTACGTGCTACATTTTTTTGTTGATTTTTATATATATTTTGAAATACATTTAGAATGTATTTATAAAATCAGGAGCATATGCACCTGTGTGAAAAAACGCCTTGTCCTTCATCGGTCCAGATTAATTGGCACAACTCATGACTACAATTGTATTAGACATGGTATATGGCTAACAAACGGAGTACATATTTATATTTGACTATTATACATATTTGCTATAGGGTTGACTATAGATGACAAACCAGCTGTTGGTTATACATTGTTCTTGCTCTAACAATGTACATATCATCGCTAGAATCCAAAGTTCCTTGTGAATACACTCCCCGTAGCATCTCCAGTCGTGTCCCCCAGACTATCCCCCAACATCTTTGAGGTGTGCCGGCTAATTAAATGCGTCCAATTGCGTGCCACACATGCCTTTCCGGTCCGGCGCGGTTCAATACTGTCATAATATGCTCTACACCGTCTACGTTGCTCATGATGCAACATACACTGAAGATTTTTGGAGGCGCTATAAGATGAGCAATGAGTTTTTTCATGTCCATTCTTCAATGTGTTGGAGAGAACAACAAGTACTTCATGTTAAGCACGACTATTGTGTCACGACTGGTTACTCATCAATTCATGAGTGCACAACAGCCATGAGGATGCTTGTATATGGATCCCCTGCCGATTCACATGATGACTACTTTCGCATGAGCGAGTCCTCAACCATTGAATGCTTACATGTTTTGCAGAGCGGTTGTGGGAAAGTTCAGGAAAGAGTATTTGAGAGGGCTAAATGAAGCAGGGACTGCTAGAATCATAGCACATAACGGAGCGAGAGGGTTTCCAGGGTCACTTGGGAGCATCCATTGCATACACTAGTCATGGAAGAACTATCTATTTGCTTGACAATGTTTGTACAAAGGACACCACATATACCGCAATGTGGTAGTTGAAGCAGTTGCATATCAAGGCTCGTTGATTTGGCATTCTTTCTTTGACATGGCCAGATCACACAATAACATGAATGTCGTGCATCGTTCCGTGTTTCCGAAACTAGTTGAAGGTCATGCTCCACCATACAACTATGAGATTAATGGCTACACATATAGCAAAGGGTACTACCTAGCCAATAGCATCTATCATAGACGGTCAATATTTGCGAAGACAATATCCGAGACTCTAGGTTAGATGAAGCCTCACTTTGCTCCGCGCAAGGAGAGTTGCAGGAAGGATGTCGATCGATCGATATTTGGTGTGCTCCAAACTCGATTTGCCATCATCAGATGTGGGAGGAGCTAAATGCATATGTAATCATGCATAACATGATCATCAAGAGCGAGCGAGCGCGCGCAAGATTCCACCGAACGCCCATGTGGATCCCCGTGAGTGTCAGGATCCTTTTGCGGCTATTGAACATCATCTGCTCGTGGATTTTTCTGACTATGCATGCATAAATCCGTGACCTAGATGCTCACGATGAAGTGCAGAATGACCCCATGGAGCATTCGTGGATGGTCAAATGATAGTCATGAGCCGTGTCGGCGTCCTGATCAAGTTGAACTTCAAATTATCAGGTTTGATGTATGCTTTATTTCCATTCACCAAACATATTGTATAAACTTGAATTTTATTTTTGTTTGTAAAGATCAGAAATTGCTTGTGCGTTCAACATCTAGAAACTGCAAAATAAAAGGCGAAAAGTGACTTTGGCACATGAGCACTCTGCACATACATAGAAATCTTCTGAATATAATGTAAAAATATAAAAAGAATATGCTATATTATAAACTATGTACCATAAACTTGTTTTCTCACAAAAGCGAGCTGTTGGTTTGCGGGAGGAGCGAGAGAGAACACGGCAAGGAATGGACACGTCCACCACGGTCAGTCACGGGACCGGTTTGGACTTTGGAGGAGCAGAGCTGCCGACGCCTCGAAAAGAAACGGGCAATGGTCCACGGCTGGTGCCCAGCTGTGGTGTGCCGCGGGCGTTAAAAAACGCAGGGTATTTCATTCGGTCGGGGTGGCGTGATATAATTTTCTGTTTGTCCGGCCGGGGACGGCGCGCGCGCGCGTGGGAGCGGGCTGGATTTCCGCGTCTTGCTTCTTTCTTTCTTTCTTGTTGCCGCGCGGCGCCCCATGTGACCGCCGGGCCCTCCACTCTCCCACTCTCCCTCGCTCCTCCCGCAAACCAACAGCGAGCGCCGCGCGCCGACCGCCGAGCCAGCGGAAAGGGCCGCGCTTCCCGACCAGACCCAGCCAGCCACGCACGACAGCCAGGCCAGCCAGCGCGAGCGACTGCGAGTTGAGTCTCTCCTCTCAGCTCGCCCCGCGCGCCTGCCAGCGAACCATGCGCGCCGCCCGATCCGCGCCCGGGATCTGACGACTCTCTCCTCACGACGACCATGTCGTCGCCGGCGGCGGCGACGCCGAGGCAGCGCCACGGGAGCATGACGCTGGAGGACCTGCTGCGGCGGGAGCTGACGGCGGAGCGCGCCGACGCCACGGGGGCCGCGCGCCCGGTGCTGGCCGCGGGGCAGGCCGGACGGGCCAGGAAGGGCGAGGACTACGCCTTGCTCAAGCACGGCCTCGAGCGCCACCCGGGCGCATCCTTCTCCGCCTTCGCCGTAAGACACTTGCGCACCTCCCTCCCTCTCTCTCTCTCTCACCCGCATTCTACCCATCTCCTTCTCGTCCGCCGATCTGCTCTGCCTGCGGCGGCGTGTACTCGCTCCGCGCGCGGGGTCAACTCCAGATTTCTGACGGGCTGCTGCTTCTGCTGCAGATGTTCGACGGCCACAACGGGGGCGCCGCCGCGGTGTACGCCAAGGAGAACCTGCTCCGCAATGTGCTCGCCTGCGTCCCCCAAGATCTCACCAGGGACGAGTGGCTCGCCGCGCTGCCCAGGGCGCTCGTCGCGGGCTTCGTCAAGACCGACAAGGATTTCCAGACCAGAGGTGAAAATCTCCCCCGTACTCCATCGAAAGGACTCACAATTAAAGGCTCATTCAATTCGATTCAAATTGTGCGTGGTCACTTGTACGTAGTACGGTGCTACCAGAGCTGAATCTTGTTTCCCTACCCTGTCTGCCCGTCTATGTGTGTTTCAGCGCACTCTTCAGGGACGACCGTCACGCTCGTCATCATCGACGGCTCCGTCGTCACCGCCGCGTCCGTCGGCGATTCACGCTGCGTCCTTGAAGCCGACGGCTCGATTTACTATCTGTCCGCTGATCACCGATTCGATGCTTGCGGGGAGGAGTAAGATTTCATTGCCTGCCAACAGTTCCTCTTCCCTCCTCAAATCGTTGATATCATTGGTTCTTATGGCTTATTGGTTTCGGATTGCAGAGTTGGACGCGTAACGGAGTGCGGAGGCGAAGTTGGAAGACTAAATGTTATTGGTGGAGCCGAGGTTTTCATCTTCGCCCCTTGTCTCTCTTCAAGCTTTCGCAGCCAAGGAACTTTCTTTCTTTGAATCTTCATCTGTGCAATATTTCGACCAGTTTGTACAAATCTGTAGCTTTCCAAAGTTTTGTTATTCAAACTGTAGACTTTTCATCTGGTTTTCAGGGGTTACTTTTATTTTTAGCTCTCTGCTTCTGTTTCTTTTTTGGTAATTTGAATTGTTGCCAGACTAATGAAGCAAAGTACTTCCAACTGCTCTTTTGGTTTACAGCTGCATTTTCCATATTCATTGATGAGCTTCATTTAACATGCTGTTGACTGTTGAGTGTTCAATGTTGACCTGAGTGGTTCATTTCAAAACTTTGCGCTAGCACATTTTCATCGAATATCTTTCTTTTTTTTTTTCTCTTGGAAAACGCGTTTATAGGCATGATTCACACCTCACACTTGACTCTTGTTTCCTTGGTTGTCCATCCAGATTGGGCCCCTTCGATGTTGGCCAGGCGGTTTATGCCTATCAAGATCAATTGGTGATCAGGATGTAGGTGAATTCATCATTGCTGTTCCTTTTGTGAAGCAGATCAAGGTACACTGCCTTAAATTTTTGCATGCGTCACTTTTGTAGAAAATCAAAGTCAAAACTTCCGCAATAATAGAGATAGTAGGTCAAGCACCACAAGTATTGTCTGGACATTCTCCTTCTCTTGGTCATCTGCATTTTTTACTAGTTTGTAAAATATCCCTTTTCTAGGTACATTCGAGTAACATGGGTGGGTGCGGCGTCACCCTATTGCAAGAAACACAACTTGTACACTCAAAATAATCCGAAAAAAGGCCAAAATTTTGTGTACCACTTTGTGTATTGTACAATAAAGATAAGAGGTATTTGCAAACATAGCGAGTCATCACAGTATAGACTTATTGTGTGGTTGATGAATAGTTGTGAAATATCCCTTTTCTAGGCACATTTTGATAGACATGGGTGCGTCCGCGCCCTATTGCAGGTGTACATGTTATACATGTTGGTATATCTATACAAAATTCATGTTATTATTAAATATACCACGTTAACTTTACAAAAGGGTGTGCCTGCACCGATGTGTGAAACACCCGTGTTCTTGTAAATAAACTGTTTTTTTAAATACCTTGATTTTTAACAAATTTTGAAATCACTAATGTCTTCTAATGTTTGCTGCAGCTATCTAGTGCTGGAGGTCGTCTTATTATTTCAAGTGACGGTGTTTGGGATGCCTTGACTGCGGAAATGGCTTTTAATTGCGCGCGAGGGCTTCCACCAGAGGCTGCAGCAGACCAGATTGTCAAAGTACAGTCACCTAACACCACATTTCTTGTCATACAACCTGAAAGCTGAAATCCTCAGTTTGTACTTTTTTCCTTGAACACTCAGCCAAGTCTTCGTCTCTGTGTATTTGAAGAATATTGTCCCTTACTATTGGTCTTTTGCAGGAAGCCATAGAACCAAAAGGCTTAAGAGATGATACAACTTGTATTGTTATTGACATGATGCCGCCAGAAAAACCGAAATCCACTATACATTCTCGAAAGAAGGCGCGGAATGGCTTTAATCTTATCAAAAATATTTTCTTCAAGAAAAAAACATCAGACTCATTATCTCATGCTGATACGGAACAAACTTCCGAGCCTGACTTGGTGGAGGAAGTCTTTGAGGATGGATGCCCGTCGCTCTTAAGATGGTATGTTCCCTTGCTCCATCTTGTCAATGGATGCATAATAGTTGTTCACACATAACCCAGTGAACTTAAAGCTTTTCCTCTTTAATCAATAAACTGTCACTTGGGGACATTCCTTCGCTACCTGTACTAAAATAATAATCCATTTGAGCTGGAAGATATTACTTTTTACAGTGACACCTCATATTCAATTTTAAAAACATTTTTTTTAGCACGCATCAGAATGCATATCATTTGTACTACAAGAAGCACGCCGATTAGGTGCAATGAATTTACATAATAAAACCATGAAAAAACTAAACATATCAGGAAGGAAAAGCAAAACGAAACCAATTCTATGCTACGCTAGAAATTGGACAAAGGAAGCAAAACACAACAGAGGAGAGCAGACATGTGCTGCAGGTCGGGAGGCCTAGAATGCCTTCTGAAGAGGCCTTACTCTGCAGTCTGAAGTTGTACATGCTGGAACGAAATCTGTGACAAAGTTTGATGCCATACGTCTATGTATCTACCAAAAATATTCAGTTGGTTGAGACTGATTATTTGGTTGTCTAATACTTATGCCTTTTAGCTTCTTAAACTTTTTTTGATATCTGTGTCCTTCTAGTGACTTCTAATGCAGTTTCTGACATGCTTTTCGTACTGAAAATAATGGAACAAGCCACATGTCCCACCATAGTGTTCAACCAGAACTTGACACAATCATTGGAAGTGGAGGAAGAAAACACAAGTTTTCAACCCATGATCTATGCCAGAAGTTCAACTTTCAGGCCTGAACTATGACAAAGGTTCACTTGTCAACTCTGAACTCAAAACCATTTAAAATACAAACTTGAGCTGTTGAAAGTCAATGTTCCACTGTCAAGCGGTCTGACGAGTGGTTTTGACAGACGTGGATGCCATATGTCCACAACCTCACTGCCTTGCCATGTCAACCGAAGCCACCTGTTAAACCACCTGAGGTTAAAATGTGAAACATTTCAACAGTCCGAGCTTGCAATTCGAATGGTTCGAGTTCGGAGTTGAAAAGTGAACTTCGCCAAAAGTTTAGTGCTGAAAAAGTGGACTTTGCAATGCAAAAAGAAATCAAAGCAGAACACTGTATGAAGTTGAACGACTTGCCAGTTGGGTCTCATCTAAACTTTATGATTGTTAGTCTCCATAAACTTTTGACATTATATTTTCTGTGAATGCAGGCTAGACTCAGAGTATCCAGTCCGAAATATGTTCAAGCTTTTTGTATGCGCAATTTGTCAAGTAGAGCTAGAGACTGGTCAGGGCATATCAATACACGAGGGCTTGTCAAAGCCAGGAAAGCTGTCTCCCTGGGATGGTCCGTTCCTTTGTCACAGTTGTCAGGAGAAGAAAGAAGCAATGGAGGGAAAGCGTCCCTCACGAGGTATGCGTCTTCCCGCTCCCTACTGTAGTATTAACCACTTTGCAATCCACATTCCGAATAAACCTTCCCACACCTGCAGATTCCTCTTCCAGAAATAGCGGGTCAAGCGAGTAGTAACCAAGGGCATGAGTCATCATGAAGCAACCATCTAACGATATGCCGAAAGACCTATGCATAGCTGACATTTGGAATTCTTGCAACGGTTGATCTGTTAGATGGATTATCATCGAGTTAGGATACAAAGTGAACAACTTCATTAACTTGGCGGAGGTGCCAGTCTTGAAGAGCCTATCACTACTGAAGTGAAAGATACTTATTACCCTGTCTGTTGACATCAACATCTTCAGTGGGCCTTCTAGCGGTGGCACATAAACAGGCCAAAGGCCTGTTAATTAAGAACGGCCAAACTCTTTTATGGTCAACCATCATGTAAATTATCCATCGCGTAGAGTGTGACACATAGCCGCGTCATTGTATTTTTCAAGTAGGATTAGTTGTGAGATTCTTAAATTCATTTTTGGGCAGATCTAAGTTAAGGCCACTTGGCTCGTTACCTGTAAGGATCATGCTTTATTCAACACTGTAATTAAAACTTAAGGAGATTGTGACAGAATGCAAACATCTATGAATATCCGTCAAGGCAGCCCCTTCAACATGTTTCCATCGTAAATACCCTTTGTGCTAGGAAATTGGTAGCAATTCCTGTCTTGAGTTGCCGCTGCTAGCATTTTTCTTAAGGTCATTGGTACCAATATGTACCTGTAGGCTTTATCACTGTGTGCTTGTATTTATTTTGAACAGAAAGCCGTAGTTCCACCTTAAATTAATAAGGATAAACAACCAACAGGAGACAAAATGAAACACATCTTGAGCTTCATTTCCATTATCCAGCCTTGCGATCCATCTGAAGAGGCATTGAAGCTAGTGAAGAAGACCGGCATCGTGTGAATCGTGCCATCGTCAACCTCCTGAGGCCAAACAAAAATCCAAGCACCATCCGTTTTCACCTCCAAAGAAAGCTCCCCAGATCGAACGACGCCGGACCTATCGGAGGTAGACGGCTCTCCTTGAGCATGCACGGGATACCGGAAATCACAGTCGGGGAGAAAGACTACGAGCACTCGGCTCGCCGCGTCACCACCCACGAACATCACCGCCATCCGCAGGCCACACCACAACACACCAGACCAAGCTGTCAGGAGCAGGCAAAGACAAAGCCTACCACCACCGCCGAGCTCATCCACCCATACTCGCTATCTCAAAACGACGCCTCCACCGAGGGAACGACACCAGAGCGCCGCCGCCGTCCAAACAAAAGTTTTGGGCTTTCACCTGAGATAGGAAAAGCAGGGAGGGAGGGGATACAACCTCGATGCGCCTTCAAGAAGGAGCACGACGCCGTCAGTGTCGTCGACCTCGTGGCCGCCACTGTCAGCCCACATCTGACCCACCTCACCAAACCACTGGAGGGAGTCTGGGTCCGGGGAGGTGGGATGAGCACCACATGGAGGAACAACACCCGTCTTTAGATCTGATGCTGGAGGCCCACCGGGTGACCTCCGCACCAGGCCCGCGCCCGCTGATGGGTTCGTTGCATAGAAAACAAAAATTTTCCTACCGCAAAGAAGAATAAATCCAAGATCTAATCTATGGAAAAGCCAAGATCTAATCTATGAAATTGGAGCAACGAGATAGAGATGAGACTAACCCTCGAAGATTCCAAAGCCTACGAGATTAATCTCGTTGTTGGTGTAGACGATCGTCCCGATGCTGCAATCCGGCAGCACTTTCGTACTCGGTCGTGCGTACGGTGTCGATGAAGCCCGTCCTCTCCCCGTTCCAGCGGGCAGCGGAGGTGTGGTAGATCTCCACGGAATCCCAGCAGCACGACGGCGTGGTGGTGGAGAAGAAATATTGCAGGGCTTCGCCTAAGCCTGAGCAGCGTATGGAGGAGGAAGAGAGGGGGGCGGCTAGGGTTGGATGATGGGGTGTGGTTGCCGGCCACCCCCTCCCCTCTTTATATAGGGGGAGGGGTCGGCCTAGGGTCTCCCCTGGCCCCACCTCTTCCTTGGCCGGCGCATGAGGGGGGGGGAATCTTCCCCCCAAGCCTTCCCCTTTATCTCTTCATTTAAACACTTTAATCTTGAGATAGATTCTATCTATAAATTTGAACCATTTAAATTAGAGATAGATTCTATCTCTAGGGGTGGGCCGGCCTGGGCCCACATGTCATAGTGGGCAGGACCCACCATGCCATGTGGCGCCTATGTAGCCTCTCCTGGGGTGGTGGGCCCACTGGTGACCCTTCTAGCACATTCTAGAACCTTCTAGAAGCTCCGGTCAAAACACCGGAACTTTCCTGAACCCCGGAAAACGACTTTCCATATATGAATCTTATTCTCCGGACCATTCCGGACCTCCTCGTGATGTCCTGGATCCCATCCGAGACTCCGAACAAACTTCGGTCTCCATCTCATATTCCGAATCTACTTATGCGACATCGAACCTTAAGCGCGTCACCCTACGGTTCGTGAACTATGCAGACATGGTCGAGACTCCTCTCCGAGCAATAACCAATAGCGGGATCTGGAGATCCATAATGGCTCCCACATATTCAACGATAACTTAGTGATCGATTGAACCATTTACATATGATACCGATTCCCTTTATCACACGATACTTTACTTGTCCGAGGTTCGATCATCCGTATCTCCATACCTTGTTCAACCTCGTCTCCGACAAGTACTCTTTACTCGTACCGTGGTACATCATCTCTTGTGATCTAATCACATGCTTGCAAGCTAATCAGACGACGTTCCACCGAGAGGGCCCAGAGTATATCTATCCGTCATCGGGATGGACAAATCCCACTATTGATCCATATGCCTCAACATTACACTTTCCGAACACTTAATCCCATCTTTATAACCACCCATTTACGCAATGGCGTTTGTTGTAATCAAAGCATCCTTCCGGTGTAAGTGATTTACATGATCTCATGGTCGAAGGACTTAGGTAACTATGTATCGAAAGCTAATAACAAGTTGAAATTAATGACTTGATCTTATGCTACGCTTATTTGGGTGTGTGTCCATTATATCATTCACCCAATGACATAACCTTGTTATTAATAACATCCAATGTTCATGATCACGAAACCATGATCATCTATTAATCAACAAGCTAGTTATACAAGAGGCTTGCTAGGGACTTCTTGTTGTTTACATAACACACATGTATCAATGTTTCGGTTAATACAATTATAGCATGTATGCAAACATTTATCATAAACACAAAGATAAATTATAATAACCACTTTATTATTGCCTCTTGGACATATCTCCAACAGTCTCCCACTTGCACTAGAGTCAATAATCTAGGTTACATGGTAAGGTACCTAACACCCATGGCATTCTGGTGTTGGTCATGCTTTGCCCTAGGGAGAGCTTTAGTCAACGGATCTTTCACATTCAGATATGTGTGTACTTTGAAAATCTCTACTTCACCATCTTCGATGTACTCGCGAATCAAATGAAAACACAGCTTGATATGCTTTAGCTTCCTTTGTGACCTTGGTTCTTGTGCATTGGCGATGGCACCCGTGTTGTCACAATAGATGACTAACGGGTCCAATGCACTAGGAACCACACCAAGCTCAACAATGAACCTCTTCATCCATACCGCTTCCGATGAAGCCTCCGAAGCCGCAATGTATTCAGATTCACTTGAAGATTTCGCCACCGTGCACTGCTTGGAACTACACCAGCTCACTGCAGCATCATTCAGTATAAACACATACCCAGACTGAGACTTAGAGTCATGAGGATCAGTGTTCCAACTTACATCAGTGTAACTGGTTACAACGAGCTCTTGGTCACCGCCATAACAAAGAAACATATCCTTAGTCCTTTTCAAGTGCTTCAGGATATTCTTGACCGCCTGATACGTCTCCAACGTATCTATAATTTCTGATGTTCCATGCTTGTTTTATGACAATACCTACATGTTTTGCTCGCACTTTATGATGATTTTATGCGTTTTCCGGAACTAACCTATTGACGAGATGCCGAAGTGCCAGTTGCTGTTATTTGCTGTTTTTGGTTTCAGAAATCCTACAAAGGAAATATTTTTGGAATCGGACGAAATCAACGCCCAGAACCTTATTTTTCCCGGAAGCTTCCAGAGAGTCAGAGAGGGACCAGAGGGGAGCCCTGGGGGCCCCACACATGGTGGCGGCGCGGCCCAGGGGGGGACGCCCCCTAGTGTGAGGAGGCCCCGTGGCCCCTCCGACTCCGCCTCTTCACCTATTTAAGCCTCCCTGACCTAAAACATCGAGACGGATTGACGAAACACCAGAAAACCTTCCAGAGTTGCCGCCATCGTGAAACTCCAATTCGGGGGACAGAAGTCTCTGTTCCGGCACCCTGCCGGGACGGGAAATTGCCCCCGGAAGCCATCTCCACCGCCATCTTCACCGCCATCGCTGTCTCCATGATGAGGAGGGAGTAATTCTCCCATGGGGCTGAGGGCTCTACCGTAGCTATGTGGTTCATCTCTCTCTTTGTGATCTAGTTGAATATCATCTATGTGCTACTCTAGTGATGTTATTAAAGTACTCTATTCCTCCTCCATGATGTAATGTTGACAGTGTGTGCATCATGAAGTACTTGGTGTAGGATATGATTGTGATCCCTTGTAGATTATGAAGTTAACTATTACTATGATAGTATTGATGTGATCTATTCCCCCTATCATAGTCTGTCGGTGACGGTGTGCATGCTATGTTAGTACTCGGTATAATTGCGTTGGTCTATCATGCACTCTAAGGTTAATTAAATATGAACATCAAATATTGTGGAGCTTGTTAACTCCGGCATTGAGGTGCTCTTGTAGCCCTACACAATTAATGGTGTTTGTCATCCAACAAGAGTGTAGAGTGGTTTTATTATGTGATCAATGTTGAGAGTGTCCACTAGTGAAAGTATGACCCCTAGGCCTTGTTTCCACACATCAAATCTCCGTTTATTTACTGTTCTGTTACATGTTTGCTTGCTGTCATCTTTATTTCAGATTGCAATTACTACTTACAATCATCCATATTACTTGTATTTCACTATCTCTTCGCCGAACTAGTGCACCTATACATCTGACAAGTGTATTAGGTGTGTTGGGGACACAAGAGACTTCTTGTATCGTAATTGCAGGGTTGCTTGAGAGGGATATCTTTGACCTCTACCTCCCTGAGTTCGATAAACCTTGGGTGATTCACTTAAGGGAAACTTGCTGCTGTTCTACAAACCTCTGCTCTTGGAGGCCCAACACTGTCTGCAGGAATAGAAGCGTGCGTAGACATCAAGCTATTTTCTAGCGCCGTTGCCGGGGAGGTAAGGTAAAAGGTATTCACATCCTCCGACTACTAAGCTATTTCCTAGCACTGTTGCCGGTGTGTGAGTGCTCGAAGCTATTTCCTTTAGATCCTGCAATTGCATCTTTTTGTTTCTTGTTTTTATTTTCACTAGTTAGGCTTAATGAAAAACAACAGTGAGCTTTTTAATCTATTTCCTAAGTTTAGACATGAATTGTATGATGCGAAAATTAAAAAACCTATGGAACCTTATTTGCATGCTAGTAGCAATGTTATTAGTATGAACGCAATTACTACTAATACTATGGAGAAGTCTAAGCTTGGGGAAGCTAGTTTTTATGATCTTTTTAGCTTCCCATCTTTAGGGGAGAAAACTCTGATAATGCTTATTCTCCCATATGCGATAACTCCAATGATGCTTGTGATATTTTAAATCCACCTACTGCAAGTACTTCTTTCAAGATACCCATGAAAATTATTGAATGTGTTATGGATAACCGCTATGAAGGGGATGGAACTATCCATCCCGGAGATCATTTACTGTTTTTGCATGAATTGTGCGGGTTATTTAAGTGTGCAGGTATCTCTATGGATGAAGTGAGGAAGAAACTATTCTCTATTTCGCTGTCTGGTAAAGCGGCGCATTGGTATAAATTGCTGAAGAATAGTCATTCTCTTGGTTGGGAGGAAATTGAATCTCTCTTTTATTCTAAATTTTATCCTCCTCATGAAGTGCATATTGATAGAAATTACATTTATAACTTTTATCCTCGTGATGGAGAGAGTATTTCTCAAGCATGGGGGAGATTGAAGTCACTAATGCTCAAATGTCCCATTCATGAGCTCCCCCGTAATGTTATTATTAATAATTTTTATGCAAGGCTTTCAGGACATCACAAGGACTATCTAGATGCCTGTTTGGAGGGATCTTTCACAAGCAAGGAGGTTGAAGCTAGGTGGGATCTTCTTGATCGGATTGAGGAGAACGCTGAAGATTGGGAGAACGACAAAGGTAAAGAGTCAGGTATAAATTATGATTATGAATGCATTGAAACTTTTATGGATACTGGTAAATTTCGAAATATGAGTGCTACTTATGGTCTTGACTCTCAAGTTGCTGCAAATCTTTATAAAGCTTTTGCCTCTCATTTTGAATTGCCTAAGAAGAATTTTGATAAGTATCATGAACCTTTTAAAGATGCTTGCATGAAGGATGAAATTGTTGTTAATGATTGCAATAAACATGCTCAAACTCCTAAGAATGCTATTTCCTATAAGCATGTTAATTTTTGTGGAATGCATAGACCTTGTGGAATTAATCAAATCGAAGATGAATATTGTATCCATCATATTAATGAAAAAACTAGAAAGTGGTCTAGGGCTCTAGATAATCTTGGTAAAAAAGTTTGTGCCCTCTATCCTTTTATTTGTGAACTTTGCCATAGAGCAGGTCATTTTAATTTTCAATGCTCCTCCAATGATAATTCGAACCACATGAGTGCTGCAAATTTGTATTGTGATGATGAAATTACTCCTAATCAGCATGATGAACTTACTTTATTTTTGTGGTGTGAAGAGTTATCAAGAAAAATCTCTTTGGTACATATGAGCGATCTTGATATTGATGATGTCCTGCATGGGTGTTTTTCTTATTGCATTGATAATTGCCATACAAATACTTACATACAAAATATTTTAGAAGATGACACTTTGCCAAAATATGATAGGACCGCTGTGTGTTTTGAACTTATTAATGAAAAGGAGGAATCCTCCCAAGTTTCTTCTATTGTTTCTGGAAATAAATCAGGTTATGTGGAGAAGCCTCCCTTCAAGCCTCTTCCTCTTGAAGAAGGGAACGAGGAGAAGGAAGAGAAGAAGAAGAAGAAGAAGAAGAAGAAGAAGAAGAAGAAGAAGAAGGGAACGAAGAAGAAGGGGAATAAAGAGAAAGAGGTAACGGTATATCCCCGCGTGTATGAGATAACGATAGGTAACTGTAAGTATGTTGCTCCTAATGATTATTATGATAATGAATCTGAGTACAATGATCTTCCTATGCCCTTTACCTACATTAGTGATCATGATTTGGAAGAGCACACTACTTTTGATATTGAAAATCTCTGGGAAACTAATTCTGAAAATGATGATGTTAATAATTGCCATAGTATCAGTACTATCCATGCTTCCTCCCATAATGATATAGGAAGCTCTAAGCTTGGGGATGAGGTAATTGAAAATCCTTTTGCTACTGATCATTATATGTTTGATACATCTCCTTCTAGTAACAACGATGGTATGGTCACAGATGAACATACCGTGAAAGATAACTATTCTATTTCTTATGATGACACCATGCCTCCGATCTTTGATAATTATTATAAAGAATGCTATGATATAGGTTATAACTATCCTTATGAAACTTGTCATAGTTATGATTGGATTGCCAAAAACAATTCCCTTAGTATGCAACTTGTTTACCATGTTCAAATTCTTGATAATAATCTTGCTCCAATTACTATTAATGAGAAGAACTCTTCTTATGCCAAAATTAATGATACTTTAATGCATATGAACTATGATAAGAATGTTTTAAGTGATGGGTATATTGTGGATTTCATCAATGATTCTACTGAAAGTTATTATGAGAGAGGGAAACATGGTAATATGCATCTTAATAATATTAAGTTTCCCCTCTTTATGTTGAGAATCTTGAAGTTACCTGTGTTTTATCTTCCTATGCTTGTCACTTTGTTCTTCATGAATTCATTTGTGTACAAGATTCATTTTCATAGGAAGTGGGTTAGGCTTAAATTTGTTTCATACTTGCCTTTTGATGCTCTCTTTTGCTTCAACTACTATTTCTTGAGAGTGCATCATTAAAACTGTTGAGCCCATCTTAATGGCTATAAAGAAAGCGCTTCTTGGGAGATAACCCATGCTTTTTATTTTACTACTATTTTGTTGTGTCTTGGAAGTTGTTACTACTGTAGCAACCTCTCCTTATCTTTGTTTTATTGCATTGTTGTGCCAAGTAAAGTCTTTGATAGTAAGGTTCATACTAGATTTGGATTACTGCGCAGAAACAGATTTTTTGCTGTCACGAATTTGAGCAGTATTCTCTGTAGGTAACTCAGAAAAATCTGCCAATTTACGTGAGTAATCCTAAGATATGTACGCAACTTTCATTCAATATGAGCATTTTCATCTAAGCAAGTCTGGTGCCCCTAAAAAATTCGTCTTTACGGACTGTTCTGTTTTGACAGATTCTGCCTTTTATTTCGCATTGCTTCTTTTGCTATGTTGGATGGATTTCTTTGTTCCATTAACTTCCAGTAGCTTTGTGCAATGTCCAGAAGTGTTAAGAATGATTGTGTCACCTCTGAATATGTGAATTTTGATTATGCACTAACCCTCTAATGAGTTTGTTTTGAGTTTGGTGTGGAGGAAGTTTTCAAGGGTCAAGAGAGGAGGATGATACAATATGATCAAGAAGAGTGAAAAGTCTAAGCTTGGGGATGCCCCCGTGGTTCATCCCTGCATATTTTAAGAAGACTCAAGTATCTAAGCTTGGGGATGCCCAAGGCATCCCCTTCTTCATCGACAAATTATCAGGTCACCTCTAGTGAAACTATATTTTTATTTCGTCACATCTTATGTACTTTACTTGGAGCGTCTGTGTGCTTTTATTTTCGTTTTGTTATTCTCTGAATAAATTCATGCTTGTGTGGGAGAGAGACACGCTCCGCTCGTTCATATGAACACATGTGTTCTTAGCTTTATTCTTAATGTTCATGGCGAAGGTTGAAACCGCTTCGTTTATTGTTATATGGTTGGAAACGGAAAATACCTCATGTGGTAAATGGTATAATGTCTTGAATAATTTGATACTTGGCAATTGTTGTGCTCATGTTTAAGCTCTTGCATCATGTACTTTGCACCTATTAGTGAAGAACTACCGTAGAGCTTGTTGATATTTGGTTTGCATGATTGGTTTCTCTAGAGTCTAGATATTTTCTAGTGAGGTGTTTGAACAACAAGGAAGACAATGTAGAGTCTTATAATGCTTGCAATATGTTCTTATGTAAGTATTGCTGTACCGGTTCATACTTGTGTTTGCTTCAAACAACCTTGCTAGCCTAAGCCTTGTACTGAGAGGGAATACTTCTCGTGCATCCAAAATCCTTGAGCCAAAAACTATGCCATTTGTGTCCACCATACCTACCTACTACATGGTATTTCTCCGCCATTCCAAAGTAAATTGCTTGAGTGCTACCTTTAAAATTTCATTCCTTTGTCTTTGCAATATATAGCTCATGGGAAAATAGCCTTAAAACTATTGTGGTATTGAATATGTACTTATGTATCTTATTTCTTATAAGTTGCTTGTTGAGCGATAACCATGTTTCTGGGGACGCCATCAACTATTACACTTTGTTGAATATCATGTGAGTTGCTATGCATGTTCGTCTTGTCTGAAGTAAGGGTGATTTATCATGATCAAACGGTTTGAGTATGCATATTGTTAGAGAAGAACATTGGGCCGCTAACTAAAGCCATGAATCATGGTGGAAGTTTCAGTTTGGACAATTAATCCTCAATCTCTTATGAGAATATTATTTGTTGTTGAATGCTTATGCATTAAAGAGGAGTCCATTATCTGTTGTCTATGTTGTCCCGGTATGGATGTCTAAGTTGAGAATAATCAAAAGCGAGAAATCCAATGCGAGCTTTCTCCTTAGACCTTTGTACAGGCGGCATAGAGGTACCCCTTTGTGACACTTGGTTAAAACATATGCTATGCAATGATAATCCATGTAAATCCAAGCTAATTAGGACAAGGTGCGAGCACTATTGGTAATCTATGCATGAGGCTTGCAACTTATAGGATATCTTATACATAACACATATGCTTTATTACTACCGTTGACAAAATTGTTTCTTGTTTTCAAAATAAAAGCTCTAGCACAAAAATAGTAATCCATGCTTCCCCCTGCGAAGGGCCATTCTTTTACTTTATGTTGAGTCAGTTTACCTACTTCCTTCCATCTTAGAAGCAAACACGTGTGTCAACTGTGCATTGATTCTTACATGCTTGCTTATTGCACTTATTATTTTACTTTATGTTGACAATTATCCATGAGATATGCATGTTGAAGTTGAAAGCAACCGCTCAAACTTATATCTTCCTTTGTGTTGCTCCAATGCCTTTACTTTGAATCTATTGCTTTATGAGTTAACTCCTATGCAAGACTTATTCATGCTTGTCTCGAAAGTAATATTCATGAAAAGTCTTTGCTATATGATTCAGTTGTTTAATCATTGTCTTTACCATTTCTTTGAATCACGTCATTCATCTCATATGCTTTACAATAGTATGATCAAGATTATGTTGGTAGCATGTCACTTCAGAAATTATTCTTTTATCGTTTACCTACTCGAGGACGAGTAGGAACTAAGCTTGGGGATGCTGATACGTCTCCAACGTGTCTATAATTTCTGATGTTCCATGCTTGTTTTATGACAATACCTACATGTTTTGCTCGCATTTTATGATGATTTTATGCATTTTCCGGAACTAACCTATTGACGAGATGCCGAAGTGCCAATTGTTGTTTTCTGCTGTTTTTGGTTTCAGAAATCCTACAAAGGAAATATTTTCGGAATCGGACGAAATCAACGCCCAGAACCTTATTTTTCCCGGAAGCTTCCAGAGAGTCAGAGAGGGACCAGAGGGGAGCCCTGGGGGCCCCACACATGGCGGCGGCGCGGCCCAGGGGGGGCGCCCCCCTAGTGTGAGGAGGCCCCGTGGCCCCTCCAACTCCGCCTCTTCGCCTATTTAAGCCTCCCTGACCTAAAACATCGAGACGGATTGACGAAACGCCAGAAAACCTTCCAGAGCCGCCGCCATCGCGAAACTCCTATTCGGGGGGACAGAAGTCTCTGTTCCGGCACCCTTCCGGGACGGGGAATTGCCCCCGGAAGCCATCTCCACCGCCATCTTCACCGCCATCGCTGTCTCCATGATGAGGAGGGAGTAATTCTCCCCTGGGGCTGAGGGCTCTACCGTAGCTATGTGGTTCATCTCTCTCTTTCTGATCTAGTTGAATATCATCTATGTGCTACTCTAGTGATGTTATTAAAGTACTCTATTCCTCCTCCATGATGTAATGTTGACAGTGTGTGCATCATGAAGTACTTGGTGTAGGATATGATTGTGATCTCTTGTAGATTATGAAGTTAACTATTACAATGATAGTATTGATGTGATCTATTCCCCCTTTCATAGTCTGTCGGTGACGGTGTGCATGCTATGTTAGTACTCGGTATAATTGCGTTGGTCTATCATGCACTCTAAGGTTAATTAAATATGAACATCGAATGTTGTGGAGCTTGTTAACTCCGGCATTGAGGTGCTCTTGTAGCCCTACACAATTAATGGTGTTTGTCATCCAACAAGAGAGTGTAGAGTGGTTTTATTATGTGATCAGTGTTGAGAGTGTACACTAGTGAAAGTATGATCCCTAGGCCTTGTTTCCACACATCGAATCTCCGTTTATTTACTGTTCTGTTACATGTTTGCTTGCTGCCATCTTTATTTCAGATTGCAATTACTACTTACAATCATCCATATTACTTGTATTTCACTATCTCTTCGCCGAACTAGTGCACCTATACATCTGACAAGTGTATTAGGTGTGTTGGGGACACAAGAGACTTCTTATATCATAATTGCAGGGTTGCTTGAGAGGGATATCTTTGACCTCTACCTCCCTGAGTTCGATAAACCTTGGGTGATTCACTTAAGGGAAACTTGTTGCTGTTCTACAAACCTCTGCTCTTGGAGGCCCAACACTGTCTACAGGAATAGAAGCGTGCGTAGACATCACCGCCGTCCAGTGTTCCATTCCTGGATCACTCAGATATCTGCTGGTCAAACTAACAACATGTGCGATATCCGGTATAGTACACAACATGGCATACATGATAGAGCCTACTGCCGAGGCATGGGGGATCTTGTTCATCCTCGCTATTTCTTCTGCCGTAGCCGGACCTTGAGTCTTACTCAAGACCTTACCTGGCAACATAGGCAAGAACCCTTTTTTGCTTTCATCCATTCTAAACTTCTTTAGAATCTTGTCCAGGTATGTACTCTGTGAAAGCCCTATTAGGCGTCTTGATCTATCTCTATAAATCTTGATGCCTAAAATGTACGCTGCTTCACCAAGGTCCTTCATTGAAAAACACTTATTCAAATAACCTTTGATACTGCTAATAGTTCTATATCATTCCCAGTCATCTACATATAATATCAGGATTGCTACAGAACTCCCACTCACTTTCTTGTAAATATAGGTCTCACCATGAGTCTGTATAAACCCGAAGTCTTTGATCACCTTATCAAAGCGTCGGTTCCAACTCCGGGATGCTTGCTTCAGTCCATAAATGGAACGGTGAAGTTTGCATACCTTGTCAGCATTTTTAGGATCGACAAAACCTTTGGGTTGTACCATATACAACTCTTGAAAGTGCATGGAGCCCCCATGTGTGGTTTTGGTAATTAATGACAATCCCTATGGACTAATGTTTGCATTGAGTTATATTTGTAGGTGTTGTCCATAGGCAATGCTTGAATCATATGTTGGCTTCAAGGTTGCAATAAGAAGAAATTGATGAAGGACATCAAGTGTCAAGTATGTCTTGAAGATGAAAATGAAGTGAGCCCTCAAGTTACTTCAAGACATCAACATAATGAAGTGCAAGTTCAAGATTAGCCAACTCGAAGAGATCATAAGCTTGAAGCTTGCCATGAAAAAATGAAGTGCAAGATCAAGATGATCCATCTCGAAGAGATCCTTTGCTTGACTCTTGCCATCCATATGGTGATCATGGATATGTAAAGATGCGCCAAAGAAGTAGCTTTCCCATAGTGGAGTATGGGGGAGCATTTCGCATGACTTCATCAAGCAAGCACAATCAAGAAAGGCGTTCCATCTTGTTGCGGTCAAGATCGTCATCATCGAGCTCAAGTGGAACGTGCAAGGTTAAGGTTTGCTCTTGATAGGGTTTCTTTCTCTCCGGTCTCATGGTGTAGTTGGAGACTGGTTTATAGTTTAGTTGCCGTACTATCAAGAGGGCTCTCGAGTGAGTAATTCTATCGTATCGTTCGGAGGGAGCTCAAACCTTTGCATCCTTGCATCATCTTTCTTGGTTGTTATTTGGATCTTATCCATGTGATGTTTTAGAGCTTGTGCTTACTTCCATAGCAAGCTCTAGTTCATCGAAAACGGATTCCGCATGAATCACTTGTCGCGTTTTCGATATTGGAGTTTTTCTCGGTTTCTCGTATTGAGAGGTTTCACTCTAAAATACATAGAAAAACCTACCCCACTTGTTCTTAAGCTTTTCACTCTTTGTGGGGTAGCTCTTGCCATCCTCTTTACAACAAAATTGGTTTCACCTAAATCCAAGTCTCCTATCTCAAGTTGTTGCATTTTCCATATTGGAGGTTTTACCGGTTTGCCTTTTTTTTAGATAGGTAAAACCTTTATTCATTTGTTTCTATCCTACTTTTCTGTACTATGATGTTTCTATGCATATTGTTGTGGAGCTCGTTGTTATGATTTCAACGAGCCCAAGATCATCGAAATCGGAGTCCGGATGCAAAAGTTCTTAAGGTTTTCGTACCGGGTGTTTGGGTATAAAAAGGGAGGCCGGCAGTGCCGCCGGGAGCACTCCGGCAGTGCCGCTGGGACGTGATTTTGGTCATAACGGTAAGATATTTTGGCCCCTATTTAAGGGGGTCTTCTTCCCCAAAGTTCCTGGTCGGTTTGGGCTCGTTTTGCCTCCATTGTTGACCTTCTTTGAGCTTTCTATCTTCCTCTCCCTCCAATGATTCTTGCATCCATTTGAGAGAAAGATAGAGGAGATCCAGATCTACATGTTCACCAATCAAATCCCTCTCTTTGTGAGGGGAATCCATTAGATCTAGATCTTGGAGAAATTTGGTGTTCCTCCTTCTTATTTGTTATTCATCTCTTATTCCCCCAATAGCTTTTGTAGCTTTGTTGGAATTTGAGAGAGAAGGACTTGAGCATCTTTGTGGTGTTCTTGCCATTGCATTTGGTGCATCGGTTTGAGTTCTCCACAGTGATTCGTGAAGGTGAAAGCAAGAAAGTTGTTACTCTTGGGTTCTTGGAACCCTAAACGGATTTGAGGACTTTGTGGCGATTTGTTGGGAGCCTCCAATTAAGTTGTGGATGTGTGCCCCAACCTTTGTGTAAGGCCCGGTTTCCGCCTCGAAGGAAATCCCTTAGTGGAACCGTGACCTAGGCCTTTGTGGCGAGGGTCACCGGAGATTTAGGTGAGGCGCCTTCGTGGCGTTCGGTGTGTGGTGTGAGTACCGCATCTTGGGGTGAGGCCTTTGTGGTGTTGGTGTGCATCGAGCAACCACACCTCAAGGTGAGCCTCTTGTGGCGTTCGGGAGCACTAAGCCACCGCACCTCTCCACCGGAGATTAGCACTCGCAAGAGTGTGAACTTCGGGATAAATCATCGTCTCCTGCGTGCCTCGGTTATCTCTATACCCGAGCTCTTTATTTATGCACTTTACCTTGTGATAGCCATCGTGCTTGAAGTTATATATCTTGCTATCACATAGTTGCTTGTATTGCTTAGCATAAGTTGTTGGTGCACATAGGTGAACCATAGTATATAGGCTTTGGGCTTGACAAAGTAAACGCTAGTTTTATTCCGCATTTGTTAAGCCCATCTCGTAAAAGTTTTAAATTGCCTATTCACCCCCCATCTAGGCGACATCTGTGTCCTTTCAATTGGTATCAGAGCAAGTTCTCTCATTCTTAGGCTTCAACGCGTTGAGAGTAAAGATGTCGGTTAGGGGATTAGCTCACAATAACTTGTTTATATTTGATGGCACAAATTATGATCTATGGAAAATTTATGTGCTTAATATTTTGCGGGGTATTTCCCCGGACATGGAGCGATTTATTGACATGGGGTTTTCTTCTCCTCATGATCCTCAAAATTTATCTCTTGAGGAGAAGAAAAACTCTTGCCTCGATGCTCTTGCTTCTCATGTGTTTTCCATTGTTGTGAGCAATGTAGTTACTTCTTCAATCATGCCTTTTGGGAGCGCTCATGAATTATGGAAAAAGCTTCAAGATAAATATGATGTGTCCAATATCATTGAGTATGATTGTATTGCCTCCACTTCCGGCCGTGATGAGTTCTCATCTTCATCCACTTCACCAATGTGTGGCAAGACAAAAGGTAATGATATGGTGAGTGGTGATGGAAATTGCAATGTTGGTATTAAGCTTACTATTGATGATCCTTCGTCTAAATCTCATTGCAATGGTTCATCTTTGGACTTAAACACATCGAGCACTAGAAATGATTTACATGCTTGTGTTGATAGTCCTTGCATATCATGTGTAAGTTGCTTGAATAAATCTAATGATGATATGCTTGCTTTGCCTTGTGGCCATGATAAAAATGCTTCTACTTCCTCTAGTTGTTATGTGACTAACAATGTAGAGGAAACCACATATTCTATTGGTCAAGACAAGATCTTGAAAGGAGCCTCAAGTAACCCCTCATCTTTATCTCACGGTCCTCATATATGCCTTATGGCCAAGGGTTCCACGGTACCTCCTACCATGGAACCTAATATGTCTTGTGGTGATAAGGATGAGGATGAATATGAAGAAGAGGATTGGGTTGTCTCTCTACGCGATATGGGTAAGAGTGTATTCAAGGTTCTTTGCAAAGATAAATTGCTAGCTCTCACTTCTTTGAAATCTTGACTACCGCTATTGAGAACCAAAAATGTATTTGGTTGCTTGAGAACACCATTGATAAAATGGGTGCTCTTGAACATGAGTACGCCAATGATGTGGCATCTCTAAAGGATGAACTTGAAGAAGAACAAACCACCAAGGAAGCTTTTGAGGAAACCTTTGCTCTAGAATTGTCTAGAGAAAAGGAAAATCATGATAGAGCTCTTGAGGTGGCAAATGAACTAAAGCTAAAAAATGATAAGCTTGTGTTTGTTAATGCTAAACTACTTGAGGATTTTGAGCAACTCAAAAAGGGCTCAAGGGTCATTGAGAGTGCGCTCACCAAACTCACCGAGTCGCATGAGAAACTTAAAGCTTCTTATCTAAAAGAGCATGCCAACTTGCCTTATCCCATTGCTATTAATAATTATTCTTGTGCTACTAACTCTACTTCTTGTGAAGCATCTATCTTGAAGGAGAATGTTAAGCTAAGGGCTCAACTTGAATTGCTAACTAGCAATTATGGGAAATTGGAAGAAAATCATGGAAAGCTTTCTAGCTCCCGTGAGGATCTTCTAGCTTCTCATGATAGGCTAAAGTTAGCTCATGAGGCTATCATATCAAAGGCAACACCTTGTGAGCCTCATGTGGATACTAGCACTACTACTCAAAATGCTATATTGCCATGTGCTAGTCCTAGTAATTCATCCACTCATAGTATTTATAAATCTTGTGATGAATTATCTTCCTTGCCTTGTTGCTCTAACAATGAAGGTTATACTTCCTCTAGTACTTGTGTTGTTACTAACCATGTAGAGGAAATCAAAGAGCTCAAGGCCCAAGTCACTTCCTTGAAGAACGACTTGGTAAAAAGTCATGAAGGGAAATGCAAACTTGACAAGATGTTGAGTGTGCAACAATCCCCCAATGACAAGAGTGGACTTGGATTCAACTCCAACAACAAGAACAAGTCCAAGAACAATAAGATTAAGAAGGGCCAACTACAAGTCAAAGACCCGGCCAAGATTATTTGCTTCAAGTGCAAAATTGAAGGGCGTCATGTTAGATCTTGCCCTTTGAAGAAGAAGCAAAAAAGGGAAGCGCCCTCAAGCTCAAACTCATATTCAACCTCAAGTTGAAGAAATGCCACTTCCCAAGAAGAATCAAGCCAATGCTCCCATTGTGGAGAAATCTAGTGAGAAGAAGGAGAAGAAAAGAACTTGCTAGATATGCCGTGAGAAAGGCCACATCTCCTCCTTTTGCACTATTGGTACCTCATCCAACTCTATCACAATTGATGATGTTTATTCTCTTCGTAAGGATGAGGGTGGCAATGTGTTTGCCAAATATGTTGGTGCTCAAAGTGGTGTCAAGAAAAGAACCATTTGGGTTGCAAAGCCTATTGTGACTAACCTCTTAGGACCCAACTTAGTTGGGGACCAACAATCCAAAACTTGATCAATAGGTGCTTGTTGGAGGGCATTGGAGACTTGGCTACATCATGAAGAATTAAGGGATCTTCATTATTTATATTATCTCAAGCCAAGTCTTGGTTATCTTGCTTCTATCATATATTCAATGTTCCTCCTTGCGGTAACATGTGCTCAACTCATTTATATTGAAAGTTACTCGCCCCTTTGCATGTGTTAGTTTTTGTTCCTAACATGTGTTTGTATATGTTGTGCTTCCTACTTGCTTTTCTTGAGAAATCAAGTCTATGCATGTTGGGTTGCACACCATGTATTTGTGTTTGTGTTGGAGCCACTTTGCATCTTGTTGTATCCTATATGGATCTTATGAGCAATTAATGGACTATCCCATTGATGACCCACAAGTATAGGGGATCGCAACAGTCTTCGAGGGAAGTAAAACCCAATTTATTGATTCGACACAAGGGGAGCCAAAGAATATTTGTAAGCCTTAACATCGGAGTTGTCAATTCAGCTGCACCTGGAAACAGACTTGCTCGCAAGAGTTTATTAGTAGTAATAGTTTTATAGCAGTAGCAGTAGTGAAATATAAGCAACAGTGTAACAAAGACAGCAGTAGTGATTATAGTAAACAGCAGGATTAAAATACTGTAGGCACAGGGATGGATGAACGGGCGTTGCATGGATGAGAGAAACTCATGTAACAATCAAGGTAGGGCATTTGCAGATAGTAATAAAACGGTATCCAAGTACTAATCAATCCACAGGCATGTGTTCCATATTTAGTCGTACGTGCTCGCAATGAGAAACTTGCACAACATCTTTTGTCCTACCAGCCGGTGGCAGCCGGGCCTCAAGGGAATCTACTGGAAATTAAGGTACTCCTTTTAATAGAGCACCGGAGCAAAGCATTAACACTCCGTGAACACATGTGATCCTCATATCACCGCCTTCCCCTTCGGTTGTCCCAATTTCTGTCACTTTGGGGCCTCGGGTTCCGGACAACGATACGTGTATACAACTTGCAGGTAAGATCATAAAACAATGAATATCATCATGAAACAATAACATGTTCAGATCTGAAATCATGGCACTCGGGCCCTAGTGACAAGCATTAAGCATAACAAGTTGCAACAATATCATAAAAGTACCAATTACGACACTAGGTACTATGCCCTAACAATCTTATGCTATTACATGACCAATCTCATCCAATCCCTACCATCCCCTTCAGCCTACAGCGGGGAAATTACTCACACATGGATGGGGAAACATGGCTGGCCGATGGAGAGGCGTCGGTGGTGATGATGGCGATAATCTCCTCCAATTCCCCGTCCCGGCGGAGTGCCAGAACGGAGTTTCTGGTCCCGAGACGGATTTTCGCGATGGCGGCGGTGTTTTGGATGTCTTCTGGCGATTTCGTCTAACCCCCATGCGTTTTTAGGTCGAAGCCTTTAAGTAGTCGGAAGGGAGGCACCTGGGGCTGCCCGAGGCGTCGCCACCATAGGGCGGCGCGGCCCAGGGGCCCACCGCGCCGCCTTATGGGGTTGGCGCCTCGTGGCCCCCCTCCTTCTGGTCTTCTGGCTCCGTCCCTCTTCTATGAAAATAGGCTCATTGGAATTAATCCCGGGGATTTTCCTGAAAGTTGAGTTTCTGCACAAAAACGAGACACCAGAGCAATTCTGTTGAAAACAGCGTTAGTCCGTGTTAGTTGTATCCAAAATACACAAATTAGAGGCAAAACAATAGCAAAAGTGTTTGGGAAAGTAGATACGTTTTGGACGTATCAACTCCCCCCAAGCTTAGCTTATTGCTTGTCCTCAAGCAATTCAGTTAACAACTGAGTGCGATAAAAGAAGTTTCACAAACACATTTGTTCATATGATGTAAATATTCTCATGATATGGGCAAGTACTTAAGCAATTCATAATAAGATACATGCAAATAAAGTAATCTAATAGCTATGTCAATCATGGAAAAGGTACAAACAAATTAATAATAAGCATCATGAATCATGTCTATCAGCAAGATTGCAATGTTCATAAAAGGATATGATAAAGTGGTATCTCGCTTGCCCGTATTTGTACAGCAAAACATAAATGCTCGGGCACCTTTGAAGTTCATGGAAAGACTGGAAGTAGAGATTGTCAAAGATAAAAGAATCAAAGTTATACCACAGTTAATCACATTTTGGGACAAGCATATTATACTAAGAATGACAGTTGTGCTCTCAAGAAAGTGCTCAAAGAAAGGATGGTGACTCAATGTAAAAGTAAAAGATTGACCCTTCGCAGAGGGAAGCAGGGATTAACATGCGCTAGAGCTTTTCATTTTTAAAATAGGAGTAAAATTATTTTGAGAGGTGTTTGTTGTTGTCAACGAATGGTAGTGGGCACTCCAACTACCTCATCAACCAGACTTTCAAGAGCAGCTCCCATGAAGGACGTTATCTCTACCAACAAGGTAAATCATCCCTCTTCTCTTTTGTTTACACACGTACTTTAGTTTTATTATGGATGACACTCCCCCCAACCTTTGCTTACACAAGCCATGGCTAACCGAATCCTCGGGTGCCTTCCAACATTCACATACCATGGAGGAGTGTCTATTTGCAAATTAAGTTGCTTACTGATAAATCAGAGCGAAACATGTGAAGAGAATTATTGATGAAAGTTAATTAATTGGGGCTGGGAACCCCGTTGCCAACTCTTTTTGCAAAATTATTGGATAAGCAGATGTGCCACTAGTCCATTGATGAAAGTCTGTCAGGAGTAAATGACAAGGTCGAAAGATAAACACCACATACTTCCGCATGAGCTATAAAACATCAACACAAATTGAGAAGTATTTTGAAGGTTTAAAGGTAGCACATGAGAATTTACTTGGAATGGTTTGAAATGCCATGCATAGGTATTTATGGTGGACACTCTGGAATAACTTGGTTTTCAGGGGTTTGGAAGCACGAGCAGCGTTCCCGCTCAGTACAAGTGAATGCTAGCAATAGACTGGGAAGCGACAATCAAGAGAGCAGTAACTGTCATAATCATGCTTGCGACAAAATAAATTAACGGAGGCATAGAAGTGATACAGGAACTCTGAGGTAAAGTAAATCATCGAGGCTTAATTGATTTTTGTTCAGTCATATGCATGCGTGAGCATGTGCCAAGTCGATTCAAGTGAATTATTCAGAGGAGGATACCACAATGTCATACCTATTTATGAATAAAACAATGCAAGCAAATATTTATGACATGCTACTCATATTAATAAATTGGAGCTAAACATGAGAGATCATAAACTACTAGACTTTCTTAAATGACATATACCTCACATGAACCAACTAAGCATGCTCACATGGATGAGTATATGTACAAAAATGAAAACAAATAGAGTTCATACTAGCCTCTCACCACAGTCGAATTGTCGTAGATCGTCATTATTGCCTTTCACTTGTGTAGCTTGAATAATATGGAATGAAAACCAAGCTCCAGCCACCGAAGACCACTGAACTCCATAATGAACTTTACAAAACCAAAGAAGAACAACAAATATTTTTGGTGTTTTCGAATTGGAAACAAGAACAAAAGGAAACAAGCAAACAAAGCAAAATCTTTTTGGATTTTCTTATAGCAAACCAACGATAGCAAATAAAGCAAAATAGGAGCAAGAAACCAAAATAAACAAATGGTAAAGAGAAACAACAGAAATATTTTTGGTCTTTTTGTGTTTTAGGAAAGAAACAAAGCAAAAACAAGAAAATGAAAACTAAAAGAGTCACATAAACACAAAGCAACAGAAATTCGTCAAATTTGACAGCAGTACAGTAATCGATTTTTACGAAAATCTTCCGCTGCTCAGCTCGAAAAGTGTTCAACTAATGAAAGTTAGATAATAACCTAGGGAACATGCAAAAAATTGGCTTCGCAAAATAACGTTCTGGCTGTTTTTGAGAATTTTTTTGGTATCAGTCCAGAATCTGTTTTCAATCAGCACTTCCCCAAATATCATCTCCCTCTTATTAGAAAACCACTTTAAGAAGCTAAACAAGTATGTACAAGTATCCAGCAATTATAATATGCAATGAATGAGTGATGCCGGTATACCTCCCCCCAAGCTTAGGCTTTTGGCCTAAGTGGAGATCAACCCCAGTGAGGGTCAGGGTTCCATGCCGGTGGATCATACATGTCGTGGTCATAATAAGGTCCCGGTGCAGAAGAAAAGGGTGAAGGCTCCTGATGCCCAAAATGTTGATGCGAAGAACTCGCTGCATCGGATGAAAAGTTGAGGTGTTCCTCGGCCTCCTCCGTGCCGTCCCCTGCATGATGGCCACCCCCCTCTATGTATGCATTCAGTTCACCTTCCGTGACTGACCAATCTTTCCTGGAATCAAGATTAAACAAAACAGGTGCAGGCAATCCTACTAGCCTTTCAGTTTTCTTAGTTGTTCTCCAAGTTTTCTTGTAAAATGTTATCTTGTAAGACATGTTACTCAAGTTAGACAAATCAGAAACAAAGTCATGTTTAATCATGGAGACAATGTCAAGTTTCCCCATGGAGAGTTGAATATCAAGATGGTGAGGTCCTACACCATGCATAGCTAATAAATGAGAGGCGATGAGACCTCCACAAATTCCTCCCTTCTCACGGTTAGTAGCAAGTCTATAGGTTATCAAAGCACCCAAATTATAAGTCCTATCACCTTGCAATGCAGCAGCTAGGAAAGCCAAATCCTGGATAGATAACTTACTTGCATTCTTTCTAGCAAGAACGCACTTGGTGATGAATATCATCATGAAACAATGAATATCATCATGAAACAATAACATGTTCAGATCTGAAATCATGGCACTCGGGCCCTAGTGACAAGCATTAAGCATAACAAGTTGCAACAATATCATAAAAGTACCAATTACGGACACTAGGCACTATGCCCTAACAATCTTATGCTATTACATGACCAATCTCATCCAATCCCTACCATCCCCTTCAGCCTACAGCGGGGGAATTACTCACACATGGATGGGGGAAACATGGCTGGTCGATGGAGAGGCGTCGGTGGTGATGATGGCAACGATCTCCTCCAATTCCCGTCCCGGCGGAGTGCCAGAACGGAGTTTCTCGTCCCGAGATGGAGTTTCGCGATGGCGGCGGTGTTCTGGATGTCTTCTGGCGATTTCGTCTAACCCCCCGTGCGTTTTTAGGTCGAAACCTTTAAGTAGTCGAGAGGGAGGCACCTAGGGCTGCCCGAGGCGCCGCCACCATAGGGCGGCGCGGCCCAGGGGCCCACCGCGCCGCCTGGTGGGGTGGCTGCCTCGTGGCCCCCCTCCTTCTGGTCTTCTGGCTCCGTCAATGTTATGTGAAAATAGGCCCATTGGAATTAATCCCGGGGATTTTCCTTAAAGTTGAGTTTCTGCACAAAAACGAGACACCAGGGCAATTCTGCTGAAAACAGCGTTAGTCCGTGTTAGTTGTATCCAAAATACACAAATTAGAGGCAAAACAATAGCAAAAGTGTTTGGGAAAGTAGATACGTTTTGGACGTATCACCCATTTTGAGGGAGTGATATTCCTTTGGGAATTTCATGATCCTAACAATGTGTGTACATGAGGAATATCACTTAGAATTGATATTGCAAGATTATCTAGTCTCTATGTGGTATGTCATCTTCATGAGAAATTCAAATTCTAATGTCCATTAATGTCTCTAGTTGGATCTTATTTGCCTCTTGTGAAAATAAATTCCTTATCACATTATGGGGGAGTAATAAGCTTTGTGCATATTACAAGCCTAGAAAATGTGAACATTTGAGGTTGTGTCACATAGAATTGATATCGTAAATTATCTCTCTCCAATGTGGCATGTTTGCTCAAACAAGCTCCAATTTGCTTAAATAGCTTCATTGCTAATATCTTTGTGGATCTTATTTGTGAAAGTTGTTCTTGGCACGGTTTTTCACAACGTGTCCCTCAATACATTTTTGGAAAACCATGTGCTTCAAGTCATACTATTAATTGCTTTGCATGTTGGTATGAATACTATTAATTGCTTAGCATGTTGGTATGAATACTATTAATTGTCTTTTATGTTGGTATGACTAAATGAAGCTATCAAGGAACTATCTTTGCATGATGGTTGATGACCCACAATTATAGGGGGTGTATCGTCGTATTTTCGATAAGTAAGAATGTCGATCCCAACGAGGAGCAGAAGGTGTTGACAAGCAGTTTCGATGAAGGATTCACTGTAAATGCTCACAGACAAGTATTTAGGGAGTTTTGATGTAGCAGTTGAATAAAGTACGAGTAAGTAAAGTGCGAGAGTAACAATTGCAGCGAGTGGCCCAATCCTTTTTAGCACAAAGGACAAGCCGGTTTGTTTACTTATAATGACCAAACGTTCTTGAGGACACACGGGGATTTAGTCTAGTGCTTTCGCTTCATACAGCCGATTAATCTTCATTGTTTTGATAAGTGTTGTGTGGGTGAACCTATGCTAATGCACCGCCCTTCCTAGGACTAATACATACTTGTGATTATACCCCTTGCAAGCATCCGCAACTACAAGAAAGTAATTAAGATAAATCTAACCACAGCCTTAAACTCCGAGATCCTGCTACCCCTCCTGCATCGATATACCAACGGGGGCTCAGGTTTCTGTCACTCCGGCAACCCCGCAATTGGCAAACGAATACAAGATGTATTCCTCTAGGCCCATAAAGGTGAAGTGTCATGTAGTCGACGTTCACATGACACCACTAGAAGAATAACACCACCACTTAAATATCATAACATTGAATATTACTCAACCATAATTCACTACTAACATTTAGACTTCACCCATGTCCTCAAGAACTAAACGAACTACTCATGAGACATCATGTGGAACATGATCAGAGGTGATATGATGATGAATAACAATCTGAACATAAACCTTGGTTCAATGGTTTCACTCAATAGCATCAATAACAAGTAGAAATCAATACCGGGAGAGTTTCCCCTATCAAACAATCAAGATCCAACCCAAATTGTTACAGCGGTGACAATGTGCAGCGGTGGAGACGGCGGTGATGATGATGGAGATGATGATGATGGTGATGGAGATGATGTCCAGCTCGATGTCGGTGACGATGGCGTCGATTTCCCCCTCCGGGAGGGAATTTCTTCGGCAGATTTCAGCCTGCCGGAGAGCTCTTTTCTCTCTGGTGTTTTTCGCCCCGCAGAGGCGGCTGTGACTCTTCGCGACTTTCCCCTGGAGCTTAGGTTTTCGGGACGAAGATGTACGCGAAGGAGAGGAGGCCAGAGGGGGCTGTGGGCCCACTCCTCACATGACGGCGCGGCCAGGCCTTGGCCCGCGCCGGCCTATGAGGTGGGCCCATGGCGGCCCTCCTCGGCTCCCCCTTCTGGCTCCCTTCGTCTTCTGGAAAAATAGGATTTTTCATATAATTTCTGTCAATTGTTGACCTTCCGAAATATTGCCTTCTGACGATGCTTTTTCCAGCAGAATCCTGGCTCCGGTGCGCGATCCTCCAATAATCATGAAACATGCAAAATAGATGAAATAACATAAGTATCATCTCCAAATATGAAATATATCAATGAATAACAGCAAATTATGATATAAAACAGTGATGCAAAATGGACGTATCAACTCCCCCCAAGCTTAGACTTCGCTTGTCCCCAAGCGAAACTGAACTCGGTAAACAGGACCACATGTTTATGTAGTGAAGAGTCGATAAATAAAATACGGACAAGAAGCATCATATCAATTCACACAAGACATTCTAGTAAACAACTTCCTCATATAATTCAACTTGAAACAAGTAAAAGGTAATCACAAATAAAGGTGCATAAGAAATCATAATTGGTGATGGCAAACTTCGTTCTTGGTCAGAGAACAATTAACATATTATGCTAAAGCTTATATGGCATAACTTGCATACTCAATCATAATAATCTCCTCATAATCATTGATAACCCTCAAAACTATATTCATTCAGATAAAACTTGTACTAAACAAGGAAGAATAAAAGACATGATGAAGTAAATCACAATATATATGGTTTGATCACAACAACTCAAATGCTTGCTTAAGATGGAGGGAAATAGGTTTACTGACTCAACATAAAGTAAAAGACAGGCCCTTCGCAGAGGGAGCAGGGATTAAATCATGTGCTAGAGCTTTTCAGTTTTGAAATCATATAAAGAGAATAAAAATAACATTTTGAGAGGTGTTTGTTGTTGTCAACGACTGGTAGCGGGTACTCTAACCCCCTTGCCAGACAAACTTTCAAAGAGCGGCTCCCATAAATTTATTTTTAGTTGACACTCCTTCCAACCTTTGCTTTCACAAACCATGGCTAACCGAATCCTCGGGTGCCTGCCAACAATCTCATACCATGAAGGAGTGCCTTTTTATTGTAGTTTTATTTAGATGACACTCCTCCCCTCCTTTGCTTTCTCAAGCCATGGCTAACCGAATCCTCGGGTGCCTTCCAACAATCACATACCATGGAGGAGTGTCTATTTGTAAAATTATGAAAGTTAATTAATTTGGGACTGGGAACCCCATTGCCAGCTCTTTTTGCAAAGTTATTGGATAAGTGGATGAAGCCACTAGTCCATTGGTGAAAGTTGCCCAACAAGAATGAAAGATAAAACACCACATACTTCCTCATGAGCTATAAAACATTGACACAAATAAGGGATGATAAATTTTGAATTGTTTAAAGGTAGCACACGAAATATTTACTTGGAATGGCAGGAAATCCCATGTAGTAGGTAGTTATGGTGAACACAAATGGCATAGGTTTGGGTTAAAGTTTGAATGCACGAGAAGCATTCCCTATCAGTACAGGTCTTTGGCTAGCAAGGTTAATTAGCAAGCATAAGAGTTGAGGGAAACAAACAAATATACATGTGATAGAAACAATCATGCATCTTCCTTGTAAGCACAAACAATTTTAACTTCAGAATAATAAGCTATGAGCTAACAAGAAAGCAAGACAATGAAACAACTACATGTATTTCTCTTTTCTACTTAAACCTCAAAGTATTGTTGCTATTGACCAATGCTAAGTTTGCCAAAACCAAATAGATTTACTCAATGCTCCCAAAGTGATACCAATACTAATAACAAGATCAATCATATAATAGAGATTGCAAACTAAAATAAGATGTGCAATATGTAAATGATAAGACTTCTCATTAATATTCCATAACGATAACTCACACCAAGGGATACATAGATAACCAACTAAAGGAGAGATACTTCCACACTGCAACCCATCTTATATGATAACTTCCCTACTCATGATATGGCACTACTTGACAGTAAAAAGTAAAAGATAGTGATGATGTGATACCGCGGCACTCCCCCAAGCTTGGAACAAACCAAGGGGATGCCAATACCGATGATGAATTACTCCTTCGGCGGTGGTGGTGATGAATTCCCATCATCAGACTTCCAAGGTAGAGGCTCTCCATCAACAAACGACATCTTGGTCTCGGGAATCCTGAAACTAGCAGCATAGCTTATGTGTTTAAACCTGTTTTCATACTCACAGTTCTGATTCTGAACGTCATAGTGTTGAGCTTGGAGTTTGTTGGTGGTGTCGTGAAGCGAGAGGATGTCGTCCCACAGCCTTGCAGTCTCCTTCTTGTGTGCATCAATAAGTTCAGACACAATCTTGTGGAAGATGTCCACTTCACGCTCAGCCATCTTCTTGTAGTTGAAGACCTCTTGTTCTAGCTTCTCCATCCTGTCTTCCAAGCTTCCTTCTCCTTTAGGACCCTGGACATCTTCGATCCGCAACTCTCTATCAACGAACAGCAACTCCTTGGGGTGCATCTTCAGCTCGTTCATGTACAGGTTGACGACGTCCTCGTAGACGCTGTCCTTCGGAGTTTCCGACGAAGACATGATGGCTCTAGATCTGAAGCAGATCCTGGCAGAAAACAGCTCGAAACAAAACACGTCGAGAAAACGATATACGGACCTCCAGGGGTCCGGGGGATTATATAGCAGGAATTTTTACGACAAAAGGAGAGTACCAGGTCGAACCAGAGTCGGGGAGGGGCAACGAGGGGCTCACCTCATAGGGCGGCGCGGCCAGGCTGGGGCCCGCGCCGGCCTATGGGGGCACGCCCTCGTGCGTCTCCTCCACTCCGTTTCGATCTCGTAATTTTTCATATTTTCCAAAAACAGCAAAAACATTGTTCGGAAAGTAAAACGCGAACTTTTATTACCAGTACTGTTACCTATTCAAAGTCGAACTCTGCCGGACTGTCAATTTGACCTTTGATGAAAGCCTCCGGTGTTTCCACTCGAATAACATCAACATCTTCATTATAAGAATCACCTGAGATATAATGCTTGAGTCTTTGTCCATTCACCACTTGTGAGGCATCGCCTTGGAGAGAACTAATTTTAATTGCTCCTGAACGATATACCTCCTCAACGACATATGGTCCTTCCCATTTCGAGAGTAATTTCCCTGCAAAGAATCTGAGACGAGACCGATACAATAGGACTTTATCCCCAATATTAAATTCTCTTTTGATAATTCTTCTATCATGCCATTTCTTAACTTTCTCTTTAAAGAGTTTATCATTTTCATAAGCTTCACTTCTCCATTCATCTAGAGAGCTCAATTGTAGCAACCTCTTCTTACCGGCTAGTTTAGGATCTTTATTTAGTTCTCTTACAGCCCAATAAGCTTTGTGCTCTAGTTCTAAAGGTAAATGACAAGCTTTCCCATAAACCATTTTATAAGGTGACATACCCATGGTATTTTAATAAGCAGTTCTATAAGCCCATAATGCTTCCTTCAATTTACTAGCCTAATTCTTTCTAGATTTATTAACAGTCTTTTGCAAGATAGATTTAATCTCTCTATTTGATAGTTCTACTTGCCCACTAGTTTGAGGATGATAAGTGGAAGCAATTCTATGATTAATACCATATTTAGCAAGAGTTTTTCTAAAATCACCATGAATAAAATGAGAACCTCCATCAGTCATAAGATATCTAGGAACTCCAAATCTGGGAAAAATAATATCTAAAAGCATTCTTAAAGAGGTCTCACCATCAACACTTTTTGTAGGTATGGCTTCCACCCATTTAGTAACATAATCAACAACAACAAGTATATGAGTGTTACCTTCCGAAGAGGGAAAAGGTCCCATGAAGTCAAATCCCCAACAATCGAATGGTTCAATAACAAGAGTATAATTCATAGGCATTTCATTGCGTCTGGAGATATTACCAACCCTTTGACATTCATCACAAGACAAAATAAACTTCCTTGCATCTTTGAAGAGAGTTGGCCAATAAAAACCTGATTGTAGAACCTTTTGCGCGGTTCTGTCTCCGGCGTGATGTCCTCCATAAGCACTACCATGACATTTACTCAATATCTCTTGTTGTTCGTATTCGGGAACACATCTTCGCAGAATACCATCCACTCCTTCTTTATATAAGTGTGGGTCATCCCAAAAATAATGCCTCAAGTCATAAAAGAATTTTCTCCTTTGCTGGGCTGAAAAGGTTGGAGGCAAATACTTGGAAACAATAAAGTTAGCATAATCAGCGTACCAAGGGCTATCTCGCGAACTCACCTTTATTACAGCCAGTTGTTCATTTGGAAAACTATCATTAACAGGAACAGGATCATAAGCAATATTTTCCAATCTAGACAAATTATCAGCGACAGGATTATCAGCACCTTTCCTATCTATAATATGCAAATCAAATTCTTGCAACAGAAGCACCCATCTAATAAGCCTTGGCTTAGCATCTTTCTTTTGCATTAGGTATCTAATTGCAGCATGATCAGTATGGATTGTAACTTTAGAATCAACAATATAAGATCTAAGCATATCACAAGCAACGACTACAGCCAACAATTCTTTTTCAGTTGTAGCATAATTTCTTTGAGCAGCGTCAAGAGTTTTACTAGCATAATGAATAACATTCATTTTTTTATCCACCCGCTGTCCAAGAATAGCGCCTACAGCAAAATCACTAGCATCACACATAATTTCAAAAGGTAAGTTCCAATCAGAAGGTTCAACTATAGGAGCGGTTGTTAAGGCTTTCTTTAGAGTTTCAAAAGCTTCCTTACAATCATCATCAAAAACAAAAGGTACATCTTTTTGAAGAAGATTAGTAAGAGGTTTTGAAATCTTGGAAAAGTCTTTAATAAACCTCCTATAAAACCCAGCATGACCAAGAACACTACGAATACCTTTAACATCCCTGGGATAGGGCATCTTCTCAATTTCTTCAACTTTAGCTCTATCAACTTCAATACCTCTCTCAGAAATTTTATGTCCCAATACAATTCCTTCATTAACCATAAAGTGGCATTTCTCCCAATTAAGAACAAGGTTAGTTTCTTCACATCTCTGCAAAACTTTATCAAGGTTCCGCAAGCAATTATCAAAAGAATTCCCATAGACAGAAAAATCATCCATGAATACCTCTACAATATTCTCGCAAAAGCCATGAAAAATAGCAAACATGCATCTTTGAAAAGTAGCAGGAGCATTACATAAACCAAAAGGCATACGTCTATAAGCATAAGTTCCATAGGGACAAGTGAAAGTGGTTTTCTCTTGATCTTTAGTTTTAACAGCAATTTGTGAAAACCTAGAATAACCATCAAGAAAGCAAAAATGAGTATTTCTAGATAACCTTTCTAACATTTGATCAATAAAAGGTAAAGGGTAATGATCTTTCTTAGTAACCTTATTAACTTTTCGATAATCAATGCACATTCTATACCCTACAACTACTCTTTGAGGGATGAGCTCATCATTATCATTAGGTACAACAGTCATTCCTCCTTTCTTAGGAACACAATGCACAGGACTAACCCATCTACTATCAGCAATAGGATATATAATACCAGCTTCAAGAAGTTTTAATACCTCATTCCTTACCACATCCTTCATCTTAGGAATTAAACGACGCTGATGTTCAACAACAGGTTTTGCATCATCTTCCATATTAATGGCATGTTGGCAAATAGAGGGAGAAATCCCCTTCAAGTCATCGAGAGTGTAGCCAATAGCTCCCCGGTGTTTCTTCAATATTTCCAACAACCTTTCTTCCTCAATCTCTGAAAGCTCAGAACTAATAATAACAGGATATATTTTCGTATCATCAATATGAGCATATTTAAGATTATCAGGCAATGGTTTTAAATCAAAAATAGGATCTTCTTTTGGTGGCAATGTTGTACCTAAATCTTCTACCGTTAAATCATGTTTAAGGATATGTTGATGAAGGAAAATTTCATCAAGCTCATTTCTTTCTTCCCTAAAAACTTCACTCTCACTATTCTCCAAATGTTGCTGCAAAGGATTATTAGGAGCGAGAGCAATAGATGCACACTGTTCAACTCTAAAATCATTATTAGGTGAATCAGCTTTATAAGGAGTTTTGGCAAATTTAGAGAAATTAAACTCATAAGATTCACCAGCAAATTTAGTCAAAATTTTCTCTTTCTTGCAATCTATAACAGCTCCACAAGTATTTAGAAAAGGTCTACCAAAAATGATAGGACAATACTTACTAGCAGCAGAACCAAGTACCAAAAAGTCAGCAGGATATTTAATCTTACCACATAGAACTTCCACATCGCGAACAATACCAATTGGAGAGATAGTTTCTCTATTAGCTAGCCGAATAACCACATAAATATCTTCAAGTTCACAAGAGCCAATTTCGTGCATAATCTCCGTGTAAAGCTCATAAGGAATAGCACTAATACTTGCACCAATATCACATAAACCATAATAACAATGATCACCAATTCTAACAGATAGCATATGAACACTAGCTTTCCTAGACTTATTAGGATGTGAAACAATATTAGAAGCATCTTCACAGAAAATAATATGACCATCTTCCACATTTTCAGTCACAAGATCTTTAACAATTGCAATAGCAGGTTCAACTTTTATTTGCTCTTCTGGTTCTATAGGTTTCTTTTCACTTTTATTAACCGCACTATTTATAACAGAGTACTCCTTCATTTTAGCAGGGAAAGGAGTTTTTTCAATATAAGCTTCAGGAATAACATGATCAACAGTTTCAACTACAACACATTTATTTATAGATGAATCAATTTTATCTTTATACGGTTCACGATACTTATCAAAATTCTTCTTAGGCAATTCATAATGAGAGGCAAAAGCTTTATAAAGATTTGCAGCAACTTGAGAATCAAGACCATAAGTAGCACTCATATTACGGAATTTATCAGTATCCATAAAAGCTTCAATGAATTTATAATCATAATTTATACCTAATTCTCTATCCTTGTCGTTCTCCCATCCTTTAGTATTATCTTGGATCCGATTAAGAAGGTCCCTTTTAAACTCTTCTTTGTTGCGTGTAAATGATCCAGAACAAGAAGTATCCAGCAAGGTCTTGTCTTGAAAAGAAAGTCTTGCATAGAAATTATCAATAATAACATTTCCAGGAAGCTCATGAATGGGGCATTTGAGCATTAAAGACTTCAATCTCCCCCACGCTTGGGCAATACTCTCTCCATCATGAGGCCAAAAATTATATATGCGGTTCCGATCTTTGTGTATTTCACTTGGAGGATAGAACTTAGAATAAAATCGGGGCACAATATCATTCCATTCAAGAGAATCCCCATCATCCAGTAATTTATACCAATGCGCCGCTTTAGCAGACAGCGATATAGAGAATAGTTTCTTCCTCACTTCATCCATAGCAATACCTGCACACTTGAATAAACCGCATAATTCATGTAAGAATAGCAAATGATCTCCAGGATGGACAGTTCCATCCCCTGTATACCGGTTATCCACAACACGTTCAATAATTTTCATAGGTATTTTGTATGGAACTTCTTCCTCGCCTGGTGCCTCATCCACTACCTTTGCAGTAGTAGTAGATTTTCCAAATAAAAATTCAAGAGAAGATCTCTCCATAATGAATTATGGCAGCAGGCAGAAATAAAATCAGCACAAACAGTAAAAGTTTCCCTTACCAATTCCACTTACCAATAGCGCAGAGCTCCCCGGCAACGGCGCCAGAAAATAGTCTTGATGACCCACAAGTATAGGGGGTGTATCGTAGTATTTTCGATAAGTAAGAATGTCGATCCCAACGAGGAGCAGAAGGTGTTGACAAGCAGTTTCGATGAAGGATTCACTGTAAATGCTCACAGACAAGTATTCAGGGAGTTTTGATGTAGCAGTTGAATAAAGTAAGAGTAAGTAAAGTGCGAGAGTAACAATTGCAGCGAGTGGCCCAATCCTTTTTAGCACAAAGGACAAGCCGGTTTGTTTACTTATAATGACCAAACGTTCTTGAGGACACACGGGGATTTAGTCTAGTGCTTTCGCTTCATACAGCCGATTAATCTTCATTGTTTTGATAAGTGTTGTGTGGGTGAACCTATGCTAATGCACCTCCCTTCCTAGGACTAATACATACTTGTGATTATACCCCTTGCAAGCATCCGCAACTACAAGAAATTAATTAAGATAAATCAAACCACAACCTTAAACTCTGAGATCCTGCTACCCCTCCTGCATCGATATACCAACGGGGGCTCAGGTTTCTGTCACTCCGGCAACCCCGCAATTGGCAAACGAATACAAGATGTATTCCCGTAGGCCCATAAAGGTGAAGTGTCATGTAGTCGATGTTCACATGACACCACTAGAATAATAACACCACCACTTAAATATCTTAACATTGAATATTACTCAACCATAATTCACTACTAACATTTAGACTTCACCCATGTCCTCAAGAACTAAACAAACTACTCACGAGACATCATATGGAACATGATTAGAGGTGATATGATGATGAATAACAATCTGAACATAAACCTTGGTTCAATGGTTTCACTCAATAGCATCAATAACAAGTAGAAATCAATACCGGGAGAGTTTCCCCTATCAAACAATCAAGATCCAACCCAAATTGTTACAGCGGTGACGATGTGCAGCGGTGGAGACGGCGGTGATGATGATGGAGATGATGATGATGATGGTGATGGAGATGATGTCCAGCTCGATGTCAGTGACGATGGCGTCGATTTCCCCCTCCGGGAGGGAATTTCCCCGGCAGATCTCAGCCTGCCGGAGAGCTCTTTTCTCTCTGGTGTTTTTCGCCCCGCAGAGGCGGCTGTGACTCTTCGCGACTATCCCCTGGAGCTTAGGTTTTCGGGACGAAGATGTACGCGAAGGAGAGGAGGTCAGAGGGGGCTATGGGCCCCCTCCTCACATGGCGGCGCGGCCAGGCCTTGGCCCGCGCCGGCCTATGAGGTGGGCCCATGGTGGCCCTCCTCGGCTCCCCCTTCTGGCTCCCTTCGTCTTCTGGAAAAATAGGATTTTTCATATAATTTATGTCAATTGTTGATCTTCCGAAATATTGCCTTCTGACGATGCTTTTTCCAGCAGAATCCTGGCTCCGGTGTGCGATCTTCCAATAATCATGAAACATGCAAAATATATGAAATAACATAAGTATCATCTCCAAATATGAAATATATCAATGAATAACAGCAAATTATGATATAAAATAGTGATGCAAAATGGACGTATCAATGGTTAACTCTTATCTTTTACCATATGCTTTATTCTTTGTAAATATGATCTTATGTATACTTACAAACTACCACCGGGAAATATTTCCTAATACCTCTTGTCCTAGGACAAGTGGTAATAAATTATGAGGTAGATATTTATTGATCATATCTACATTGGCTCGTGTGTTTAAATTGCCTTATTTATTGCCATGAATTTGTTGTGATGTGACTCCCATGTGTCTTCCTTGTATCTTATGGATCTAATTTGTCTATTCAAACTTTCTTAGCATTTTAGTAGATATAGGTAGCGTGATGATCCTAGTTTTGTGCATTTTGTATTCATATGCCAAATCCTAGATAATGCACTAATCTTGGGGGAGCTCTCCTATATTTGTTGGAATGCTTGACATCTCTTGATCATTATCAAAAAATTGGTTTTGGGAGACAGAAATTTCTTTTTGGTACTTTGTGCCATCATAAAAAGTGTCGAGGGTTTGGTTTATTTGTTGGAACCTTGCTCTCTTGGGAGTTGATTATCTCATTCCTTTGTGTTTAGGTTTAATTAGCTTCTTATAATGAGATAAGTCTTTGGAGTCAATCTTGTGTTGATTTGATTCTTTGATATAATTTGGACAACCATTGTCTCTTGATTTATTCGGTGTATTGTCCAAATTCTATCTTCCTTTTGTTCTTGAAAGTATTGTGCATGCATATTTAATATATGTATATCTTATGGCATGTGTTACTTTCTTTGATCCAATATATAGGGTAAACTCCATCAAATCCTAATTTGATTAAGATGTGCATGAAATTCAATTTCATATCTATATGCACATAGTATTGTGGAGTTTGTCCTATATGTTGTAGTGTGACTAACTACTTTGGACCCAATTAGTTTGGGGACCATTTTGTACTTACCTTTGTGTTAGGTACAATGGATATGCATTGGATGCATGTCTCACTCTTGGAAAGAAGTGGTGACTCAATGGTAACTTGAGGCAAGCTAGGATGGTCAACGAACACATATCTACTACATCCACACCAATGCTATCTCGGTAACAAGTATCTTCTCATGCATATTTTTCTAGCATCCAACCATGTGGTTGCATCTTGGCATGAATCTCTTGATTTGCAAATATTGTGCTTCTTGCAAAAAGTCTTAATGAAACCTCTTTATTGTGAATGTGAGTAATTTGAGATGAGTGCATTTGTTGGGAAGTATATTAAATCATGCTCATGATTCATCCATCACAACTATGCCTATGTAGTAATTTTATTGCATATCAATTCCTCAAGGCTCTCACGTGTGCAATATAGATGAAAGTGCAAATTTAGTTATTTCTTTTGGTATCCTCGTTTGTGATACTTGTTGCCTCTCTCAATGCATCCCAACTATCTTCTATCCCTTGTTGATATTTCTGATGTTTTTTAGATGTTTGTGGTTGAAGTTCATGAATGTAAGATAAAATTGAGCCTTTGGCCATGCTATTAAGCAAAAATTCTTGTTGGTATATTGCATGACTTCATTTTGGATATCATCCTATATTTATTGCGTATCTATTTTGTGTGTGCATGTTTATTTGTGGATAAATATCTTTGTGATATAGCCCACTTAGAGAAACTTATACACATAAGAGATGATACATCTCCTTTTGATATCTTATTTATTTATTGCGTGTTGATTGGTCATGCTAAGCAATATAATTCATTGAAGACTATGATGATGCTTTTTGCTCATCCTTGTAATAGTCTTATAATATGCTTTATTATGCCTTTCACATATCCTCTTGGTTGAGCCTTTTATTATGGTGCCTCTTACTTGTTGCTCAACCATTTGTTTGTTGCAAGTGTTATGTTTATTTTTCTATCTATGATCTATTGAAAATGTTTGTGTTTTAAATGGTAATGAGGGAGTGAGGATTCCATGTTATGCATATGTACTCAAATGGAACATTTTAATTTATGCATGTACCTTGGGGAGCTTCCTTATTTTATTTAAGGCACTATTTTGTGGTGATCATTAGAGTTTGATTCACTTTGTCTTTTTTTTGTTTTGAATGATATTATGGGAGTGATGATTCCATGTTTGTGCACTTTATACTCCAATGTAAATTGTCTAACTTTGTGCACAAACCTTGGGGAGCTTCCTCATATTATTTAGAGCAATCTTCTTGGTCTTATCATAATATCTATCTTTCCTTTGGTATCTTCTTTGTGTTTCATTTGGTTACTTGCTTCATTTGTCGAAGCTTCTTGACTTTGTTATCTTTTTGCAATCTTTGATCCTATCTATAGTGTGATTCCTTCCGAATATTCGTCATTGGATACGTGCATTTGATTCCACTCAAATTATGAGAAATGCACACGATATGGAGGAACTCTCACTATATTGGCCTTCTAAATTTTTCACCCATTTCGGCAATTGGTGCCAATGGGGGAGAAGTTTGGAGGGTTTAAGGGAATTTGGTTATGTCTTTGCTTTGTGCTTAAGCATGTGCCTTTATAGCATTGCACCTTGTTGCTTTGCATAGTTGAGTATTTAGAGGAAACTCCACTAGGCTTTGAATGCCAATATATGCAATGAAAGTCAAGATCATTCACACATACATATATTATGGGGGAGTTTGCTCTATATATATTCAACTTGTTAGTTAGTTAAATTCCTTATATAAACCCCCTCAAAGAGATTGTCATCAATTACCAAAATGGGGGAGATTGAAAGTGCATGGAGCCCCCATGTGTGGTTTTGGTAATTAATGACAGTCCCTATGGACTAATGTTTGCATTGAGTTATATTTGTAGGTGTTGTCCATAGGCAATGCTTGAACCATATGTTGGCTTCAAGGTTGCAATAAGAAGAAATTGATGAAGGATATCAAGTGTCAAGTATGTCTTGAAGATGAAGATGAAGTGAGCCCTCAATTTACTTCAAGACATCAAAATAATGAAGTGCAAGTTCAAGATGAGCCAACTCGAAGAGATCATAAGCTTGAAGCTTGCCATGAAGAAATGAAGTGCAAGATCAAGATGATCCATCTCGAAGAGATCCTTTGCTTGAATCTTGCCATCCATATGGTGATCATGGATATGTGAAGATGCGCCGAAGAAGTAGCTCTCCCATAGTGGAGTATGAGGGAGCATTTCGCATGACTTCATCAAGCAAGCACAATCAAGAAAGGCGTTCCATCTTGTCGCGGTCAAGATCGTCATCATCGAGCTCAAGTGGAACGTGCAAGGTTAAGGTCTGCTCTTGATAGGGTTTCTTTCTCTCCGGTCTCATGGTGTAGTTGGAGACCGGTTTATAGTTTAGTTGTCATACTATCAAGAGGGCTCTCGAGTGAGTAACTCTATCGTATCGTTCGGAGGGAGCTCAAACCTTTGCATCCTTGCATCATATTTCTTGTTTGTTATTTGGATCTTATCCATGTGATGTTTTAGAGCTTGTGCTTACTTCCATAGCAAGCTCTAGTTCATCGAAAACGGATTCCGCATGAATCACTTGTTGCGTTTTCGATATTGGAGTTTTTCTCGGTTTCTCGTATTGAGAGGTTTCACTCTAAAATACATAGAAAAACCTACCCCAATTGTTCTTAAGCTTTTCACTCTTTGTGGGGTAGCTCTTTTCATCCTCTTTACAACAAAATTGGTTTCACCTAAATCCAAGTCTCCTATCTCAAGTTGTTGCATTTTCCATATTGGAGGTTTTACCGGTTTGCCTTTTTTAGATAGGTAAAATCTTTATTCATTTGTTTATATCCTACTTTGTTGTACTATGATGTTTCTATGCATATTGTTGTAGAGCTCGTTGTTGTGATTTCAACGAGCCCAAGATCATCAAAATCGGAGTCCGGATGCAAAAGTTTGTAAGGTTTTCGTACCGGGTGTTTGGGTATAAACAGGGAGGCCGGCAGTGCGCTGGGAGCACTCCGGCACTGCCGCCGGGACGCGATTTTGGCCATAACGGTCATATATTTTGGCCCTCTATTTAAGGGGGTCTTCTTCCCCAAAGTTCCTGGTCGGTTTGAGCTTGTTTTTCCTCCATTGTTGATCTTCTTTGAGCTTTCTATCTTCCTCTCCCTCCAATGATTCTTGCATCCATTTGAGAGAAAGATAGAGGAGGTCTAGATCTACATCTTCACCAATCAAATCCCTCTCTTTGTGAGGGGAATCCACTAGATCTAGATCTTGGAGAAATTTGGTGTTCCTCCTTCTTATTTGTTCTTCCTCTCTTATTCCCCCAATAGCTTTTGTAGCTTTGTTGGAATTTGAGAGAGAAGGACTTGAGCATCTTTGTGGTGTTCTTGCCATTGCATTTGGTGCATCGGTTTGAGTTCTCCACGGTGATTCGTGAAGGTGAAAGCAAGAAAGTTGTTACTCTTGGGTTCTTGGAACCCTAGACGGATTTGAGGCCTTTGTGGCGATTTGTTGGGAGCCTCCAATTAAGTTGTGGATGTGTGCCCCAACCTTTGTGTAAGGCCCGGTTTCCGCCTCGAAGGAAATCCCTTAGTGGAACCGTGATCTACGCCTTTGTGGCGAGGGTCACCGGAGATTTAGGTGAGGCGCCTTCGTGGCGTTCGGTGTGTGGTGTGAGTACCGCATCTTGGGGTGAGGCCTTTGTGGCGTTGGTGTGCATCGAGCAACCACACCTCAAGGTGAGCCTCTTGTGGCGTTCGGGAGCACTAAGCCACCGCACCTCTCAACCGGAGATTAGCACTCGCAAGAGTGTGAACTTGGGATAAATCATCGTCTCCCGCGTGCCTCGGTTATCTCTATACCCGAGCTCTTTACTTATGCACTTTACGTTGTGACAGCCATCGTGCTTGAAGTTATATATCTTGCTATCACATAGTTGCTTGTATTGCTTCGCATAAGTTGTTGGTGCACATAGGTGAACCATAGTATATAGTATTTGGGCTTGACAAAGTAAATGCTAGTTTTATTCCGCATTTGTTAAGCCCATCTCATAAAAGTTTTTAATCTCCTATTCACCCACCCTCTAGGCGACATCCGTGTCCTTTCAACTCTTCCTCAATGTCACCATTAAGGAACGCCGTTTTGACATCCATCTGCCAAATCTCATAATCGAAAAATGCAGCTATTGCTAACAAAATCCTCACAGACTTTAGCTTCGCTACAGGTGAGAAAGTCTCATCGTAGTCAACTCCTTGAATTTGTCGGAAACCCTTTGCGACAAGTCGAGCTTTATAAACAGTAATATTACCATCAACATCTGTTTTTCTTTTGAAGATCCATTTATTCTCGACAGCCTTGCGGCTATCAGGTAAGTCTACCAAAGTCCATACTTGGTTATCATACATGGATCCCATTTTGGATTTCATGGCTTCTTGCCATTTGTTGGAATATGGGCTCATCATTGCTTCTTCATACGTCGCATGGTCTTCATCATTGTTGTCCACAATTATGACATTTAGACAGGGATCATACCAATCAGGAGTAGTACGTTCCCTCGTCGATCTGCGAGGTTCAGTAGCTTCCTTGTTCAAAGTTTCATGATCATCATCATTTGCTTCCTCTCCTATCGGTGCAGGCTGTACAGGAACATCTTCCGGCACTGCGCTACTCTAATCTATGAGAGAAGGTTCATCAACCTTGTCGAGTTCTACTTTCCTTCCAGTCACTTCTTTAGTGAGAAACTCCTTCTCAAGAAAGGATCCGTTCTTGGAAACAAAGATTTTGTCTTTGGATCTGTGATAGAAAGTGTACCCAATAGTTTCTTTAGGGTATCCTATGAAGACGCATTTCTCTGCTTTGGGTTCTAGCTTGTCAGGTTGTAACTTCTTTACATAAGCTTCGCAACCCCAAACTTTAAGGAACGACAACTAGGTTTCTTTCCAAACCATAGTTCATACGATGTCGTTTCAACGGATTTAGATGGTGCACTATTTAAAGTGAATGCGGCTGTCTCTAATGCATAACTCCAAAATGATAAAGGCAAATCAGTAAGAGACATCATAGAACGAACCATGTCTAAGAGAGTTCGATTACGATGTTCGGACACACCATTTTGTTGAGGTGTTCCCGACGGTGTCAATTGTGAAAGTATTCCGCATTTCTTTAAATGCATGCCAAACTCATAACTCAGATATTCACCTCCACGATCAGATCGTAGAAATTTAATCTTCTTGTTACGTTGATTTTCTACTTCACTTTGGAATTCCTTAAACTTCTCGAAAGTTTTGGATTTATGTTTCATGAAATAGATATACTCATATCTACTCAGATCATCTGTGAAGGTTAGAACATAACGATAACCACCGCGCGATGCTACGCTCATTGGTCCGCACACATCGGTATGTATGATTTCCAATAAGTCAGTAGCTCGCTCCATCATACCAGAAAATGGAGTCTTAGTCATTTTTCCCATTAGACATGCTTCGCATCTATCAAGTGACTCAAAGTCAAGTGACTCAAGTAATCCATCAGTATGGAGTTTCTTCATGCGCTTCACTCCAATATGACCAAGACCACAATGCCACATATAAGTAGAATTATCATTCAATTTAATTCGCTTAGCATAAATGTTAGGAACATGTGTATCACTACTATCGAGATTTAACAAGAATAAACCATGCATATCAGGCGCATGACCATACAAGATATTATTCATATAAATAGAACAACCATTATTCTCTGATTTAAACGAATAACTGTCTTGCATTAAACAAGATCCAGCTATAATGTTCATGCTCAACGCAGGCACCAAATAACAATTATTAAGGTTTAAAACTAATCCCGAAGGTAGATGTAGAGGGAGCGTGCCGACGACTATAACATCTACCTTGGATCCATTTCCAACGCGCATCGTCACCTTGTCCCTCGCTAGGCTTTGTCTATTCCGCAGTTCCTGTTTCGAGTTACAAATGTGAGCAACCGAACCAGTATCAAATACCTAGGCACTACTACGAGAACCAGTAAGATAGACATCTATAACATGTATATCAAATATACCTTTCTTTTTCTTGATAAGGCCGCTCTTCAGATCAGCCAAGTATTTGGAGCAATTACGCTTCCAGTGCCCCTCCTCCTTGCAGTAATAGCACACAGTATCAGGCTGAGGGCCGGCCTTGGGCTTCTTAGGAGGCGCAAAAACTTTCTTGCCGCCCTTCTTGAATTTGCCCTTGTTGTTAGGCTTGCCCTGCTTCTTGAAACTGATGGTTTTGTTGACCATCAACACTTGGTGTTCTTTCTGTATCTCAACTTCAGCAGATTTCAGCATGGAGAAGACTTCAGGTAACTCTTTGTTCATGTTCTGCATGTTGTAGTTCATCACGAAGTTCTTTTAACTAGGTGGCAGTGATTGGAGTACATGATGAATACCCAGCTTGTTAGGAATCACAATTCCCAAGTCACTAAGCTTCTTCGCATGCCCAGACATCTTGAGCATGTGCTCGCTAACGGAGCTGCCCTCTTCCATCATGCAGCCAAAGAAGTGTTTCAAGACCTCATAGCTTTCCATGGCCGCATGAGTTTCAAAGATAGCTTTTAGCTCATGGACCATCTCATAAGGGTCGTGATGCTCAAACCTCTTTTGGAGATCCGCCTCTAGGCTGCAGAGGATGGCACACTGAACTTGAGACTACCGAATCACCCGAGTCCCATAAACATTCTTTATGTCCTCAGATACCATAGGGAGTGGAGGGGGACCTAGCGGTGCATCGAGCACATACTACAGATTTCCACCATTGAGGAAAATCCTCACATGACGGAACCAGTCTGTGAAGTTGCTACCGTTGCTCTTAAGCTTTTCTTTCTCTAGGAACTGGTTAAAACTGATGGAGGGGGATGCCATGATCTACAACATATTTGCAAAGAGTTTAGACTAAGTTTATGATAAATTGAGTTCAATATTAATTATTAAATTAACTAGGTGAACTCCCACTCAAAACAACATCCCTAGCATTGTCTTAGTGATCACACGAACCAAATCCACTACACCAAGTCCGGTCTTCACGCGAAAAGATGTAGCTTCAAAGGCGAACACTCAAAGTGTTCATCATATCATTCATATGACTCATGCTCTACCTTTCGGTATCCCGTGTTCCGAGACCATGTCTGTACATGCTAGGCTCATCAAGGCAACCTTAGTATCCGCGTGTGCAAAACTGGCTTGCACCCGTTGTATGCACATGTAGAATCTATCACACCCGATCATCACGTGATGCTTCGAAACGACAAGTCTTAGCAACAGTGCATACTAAGGATGAACACTTTATTATCTTGATATTTTAGTGAGAGGGATCATCTTATAATGCTACCATCGCGATCTAAGCAAAATAAGATGCATAAAGGATTAACATCACATGCAATTTATAATATGTGATATGATATGGTCTTTCTTCTTGTGCTTTTGATCTCCATCTCCAAAGCACAGACATGATCTCCATCATCACCAGCATGGCGTCAAGGTCAGTGGCGCCGCTTCATGATTGTCCATCACTTATAGCTACTATAACAACTACTTGAAATAAAGCTATTACATGATGAATAGACTCGCAGGTCTTTAACAAAATTAAAGACAACCATTAGGCTCCTACCGGTTGCCATAATACAATAATGAACATCTCATACATCAAATATAATCATCATCACATGGCCATATCACATCACCAAACCCTGCAAAAACAAGTTAGACGCATCTAATTTGGTTTGCATATTTTACGTGGTTTAGGGTTTTCGAGTAAGATCCAATCTACCTACGAACATGAACCACAACGGTGATACTAGTGTTGTCAATAGAAAGAGTATATTGAATCTTCACTATGGTGGGAGAGACAGACACCCGCAAAACCACTTATGCAATACAAGTTGCATGTCAAGCGTGGAGCAAATCTCATGAACGCGGTCATGTAAAGTTAGCTCGAGCCGCTTCATCCCACCATCCCGCAAGATGCAAAGTACACTAACTAAGAACAACAAAAGCATCAACGCCCACAAACCATTATGTTCTACTCGTGCAACAGATCTATGCATAGACACGACACTGATACCACTGATGGGTTCGTTGCATAGAAAACAAAAAATTTCCTACCGCAAAGACGAATAAATCCAAGATCTAATCTATGGAAAAGCCAAGATCTAATCTATGAGATCAGAGCAACGAGATAGAGATGAGACTAACCCTCGAAGATTCCAAAGCCTACGAGATTAATCTCGTTGTTGGTGTAGACGATCGTCCCGGTGCTACAATCCGGCAGCACTTCCGTACTCGGTCGTGCGTACGGTGTCGATGAAGCCCGTCCTCTCCCCGTTCCAGCGGGCAGCAGAGGTGTGGTACATCTCCACGGAATCCCAGCAGCACGACGGCGTGGTGGTGGTGGTGGAGAAGAAATACTGCAGGGATTCGCGTAAGCCTGAGCAGCGTATGGAGGAGGAAGAGAGGGGGCGGCTAGGGTTGGATGATGGGGTGTGGTGGCCGGCCACCCCCTCCCCTCTTTATATAGGGGGAGGGGTCGGCCTAGGGTTTCCCCTGGCCCCACCTCTTCATTGGCCGGCGGGGGGGAAATCTCCCCCCCCCCCCCCCCAAGCCTTCCCCTTTATCTCTTCATTTAAACACTTTAATCTTGAGATAGATTCTATCTCTAAATTTGAACCATTTAAATTAGAGATAGATTCTATCTCTAGGGGTGGGCCGGCCTGGGCCCACATGTCATGGTGGGAAGGACCCACCATGCCATGTGGCGCCTATGTGGCCTCTTCCGGGGTGGTGGGCCCACTGGTGATCCTTCTAGCACATTCTAGAACCTTCTAGAAGCTCTGGTCAAAACACCGGAACTTTCCTGAACCCCGGAAAACGACTTCCCATATATGAATCTTATTCTCCGGACCATTCCGGACCTCCTCGTGATGTCCTGGATCCCATCCGAGACTCCGAACAAACTTTGGTCTCCATCTCATATTCTGAATCTACTTATGCGACATCGAACCTTAAGCGCGTCACCCTACGGTTCGTGAACTATGCAGACATGGTCGAGACTCCTCTCCGAGCAATAACCAATAGCGGGATCTGGAGATCCATAATGGCTCCCACATATTCAACGATAACTTAGTGATCGATTGAACCATTTACATACGATACCGATTCCCTTTGTCACGCGATACTTTACTTGTCCGAGGTTCGATCATCGGTATCTCCATACCTTGTTCAACCTCATCTCCGACAAGTACTCTTTACTCGTACCGTGGTACGTCATCTCTTGTGATCACATGCTTGCAAGCTAATCAAACGACGTTCCACCGAGAGGGCCCAGAGTATATCTATCCGTCATCGGGATGGACAAATCCCACTCTTGATCCATATGCCTCAACCTTACACTTTCCGAACACTTAATCCCATCTTTATAACCACCCATTTACGCAATGGTGTTTGATGTAATCAAAGCATCCTTCCGGTGTAAGTGATTTACATGATCTCATGGTCGAAGGACTTAGGTAACTATGTATCGAAAGCTAATAGCAAGTTGAACTTAATGACTTGGGTGTGTGTCCATTATATCATTCACCCAATGACATAACCTTGTTATTAATAACATCCAATGTTCATGATCACGAAACCATGATCATCTATTAATCAACAAGCTAGTTATACAAGAGGCTTACTAGGGACTCCCTGTTGTTTACATAACACACATGTATCAATGTTTCGGTTAATACAATTATAGCATGGTATGCAAACATTTATCATAAACACAAAGATATATTATAATAACCACTTTATTATTGCCTCTTGGGCATATCTCCAACACCCGCCGCCCCTTCACCGACCACATGGCCGAAGAGCACAGACAACATCACCGGCAACCGCTACCTGCCGCTATCGACGACGCCCCATCCTGCGCCCGAGGCCGCCGCCCTGAATCCATGGTCCCAACCCGGTTAGCGGAGCACAACACCCAGCCACCAGGCACCACTACCATGCGCCGATGATGCCGAGCTGGAGAGGGGAGCAGAGGGAGGAGGGCCGTCACAGCGTCCCAACGGTGGAGTCCATCCCCCCCACACGATCTCCTTCCTCCCTGCAGCTGCACGTGGGGGGCCCGAGAGTAGTTCCCGCCGCCCCCATCACCGGTGCTGCACAGACTTGCCGACGGCCGCCTCCAGGGGTGATGAGAAGGGGAGGGATGGTTGGAAGAGGTGGTGGCGGAGCGATCTAGGGTTCTCTCCCACGGTCGCCTAGAGGGCCGACGCGAGGGAGAGAGGGGGAGGGGCGCCGCACCTGTATTTATGTACTAAGCATTTGCCATGTGAAATGCTGCCACCATGTGGGTTCAGCACATGTACGCTGGTAGTTCATCAATCTGCATATCCCTACATGCCTTGTGACTGACACCTCACTTTTCCCACTTCCATCTTTTCTTAGGACATCTCCTCCAATAGGGCGACGCCGCTGAAAGTGGCCGCGTCGTCTGTTTTTGTCGTCCTCGCGGACATGAAAATCGTTATTTTTTACCGCACGTCCGTTTTACGTCTGGATTGCTCACAACGGGCCGACGCATAAATATTTTTACCTATTTTTTTATTTAACCATAGATAGAAACAAACACAAGCTACTACATAGTTTGGAACGTTGGTTTTAAAATTGTAAAGTAAGAAAATCTAACTAGTGTTAGACTCGCAGATTTTGTTCTTTCGCTGCCAAGAAAAGAACACTCACAAACACCTAGTCGCTTAAACTAGAAAATTCAGCTGGATTTTATGCATCTATATATATTGTAGATGTGCAGGAAAAACATCCTAAAACAATGACCAGCTAGGTTTTTCCCTTACGGTTTTGAGCTTCTTGAGGCTTTACAACACGGCCACTTTGCCAAGTGTCCAAGCTACTTATTAATTTTGAAGCAATGACCTGAAAATACGCAGGATTTGCACAGCCGTCGCTTCGACGCTGTCCGCACTATTGCCTTGATAGCGCAGCTGGAAACCATGCCCGCCGCTGTCGGATGTGCATCAAGCGGGTGAGATCTAGGGAGCATCTGGTGATAGTGTTTTTTATTTACTACCAATACCATGTATTCATAGTAGCAACTATAGTAGTATAATAGCAGCAGAGTGGGCTGCGGTACCTATTGGAAAAACTCCTATACAAACTTGGCAAAATAAAATAAGACACCTTCGTCGTTTCTTACGTGGCTGGGCGAAAAACTTGAGTGGCAAATATAAAAGAGAAAAGGAAAGACTCTTAGTTATTATTGATACTTTGGATATTAAGGCTGAATCCTTACCTTTGTCCCATTCTGAGCGTGAGGAGCTGAAAACAGCCAATGATAATCTAAACAAACTTAGACGTGATAAAGAAATTAAATGGGCACAAAGGGCGAAGGTGAAATTTATTCAGGAAGGAGGGGAAAATACTAAATTTTTCCATCTAATCGCAAATGACAGACATCAGAAAAAGAAAAAATTTCAGCTAGAACAAGATGAGGGTACCATAGTGGGAGATGATAATCTTAAAGTTTATATAACTGAATATTACAAAAAGCTGTTTGGTAGCCCAGAACCTTGTTCGGTCACTTTGGATGAAAGTAGAATTGGGGATATCCCACAACTGTCGGCAATGGAAAATAATTTATTAATTATGGACTATTCAATGGAGGAAATCCATAAAGCTATTTTTCAAATGGAACATAATAAATCACCTGGACCAGATGGATTTCCGGCTGAATTTTATCAACATTTTTGGGATGTTATTAAAACTGATTTGATAGCACTTTTTGAGTGTTTTCAGAAAGGAGATTTGTCTTTGTATAAACTCAATTTTGGAGTTATTACTCTTCTACCAAAAAAGGAAAATGCTACTCAAATACAACAATACAAACCTATCTGTCTCTTGAATGTCAGTTTCAAAATTTTCACTAAAGTTGCAACAAATCGAATTTCCGAAGTAGCCCAGAAAGTTATTAAGCCGACACAAACTGCATTCATACCAGGAAGACATATTTTAGAAGGAGTGGTAGTTCTTCATGAGACTATACATGAATTGCATAGAAAAAAGCTTGATGGGGTTCTTTTCAAAATTGATTTTGAGAAGGCGTATGATAAGGTAAAATGGCCTTTTCTGCAACAAGTCCTTCGTATGAAAGGTTTTGATCCTATTTGGTGTGAGAGGATTAAACACTATGTGCAAGGAGGGAGTGTAGGTATTCGAGTAAATGATGATATCGGGCATTATTTTCAAACTAGGAAAGGTTTGCGCCAAGGTGATCCTTTCTCACTGATACTTTTCAATATTATTGATGATATGCTGGCTATTCTTATTTCTCGGGCTAAGGATGATGGAAAAGTTGGAAGTTTATTACCACACATGATTGATGGGGGGATATCTATATTGCAATATGCGGATGACACGATTCTTTTTTATGGAACATGATATAGCTAAAGCAATTAATATGAAGCTTATTCTTAGTATTTTTGAACAATTATCTGGACTAAAAATTAATTTCCATAAGAGTGAACTTTTCTGTTTCGGTAAGGCTAAAGATATGGAGCATCAGTATAGAAATATTTTTGGGTGCGAAGTTGGATCCTTACCTTTCAGATATTTGGGTATCCCTATACATTATAGGACACTCCGAAATGCGGAGTGCAACCCTGTGGAGAATCGTTTTGCTTCTAAGTTAAGCGGTTGGCATGGGAAAATGCTTTCCTATGGCGATCGTCTTGTACTAATTAATTCGGTCCTAACTAGTCTACCGATGTTCATGTTATCTTTCCTGGAAATTCCAGTGGGGGTGAGGAAAAGGTTAGATTTCTATAGATCTAACTTCTTTTGGCAATCTGAAGAGAATAAGAAGAAATATCGTCTGTCTAGATGGAATATTTTGTGTAGACCGAAGGATCAAGGGGGATTAGGGATTGAGGTGCTTGAGTTAAAAAACAAATGCCTACTCAGTAAGTGGTTGTTTAAATTGCTCTCGGAAGAGGGTATGTGGCAGCAACTGTTGTATAATAAGTACCTCAAGAATAAAACACTTGCACAAGCTGAAGCGAAACCTAATGATTCACAATTTTTGAAAGGACTTATGCATGTAAAGAAAGAGTTTTTTGATAGGGGCCGGGTTCTTTAAAGTGGGAAATGGAATGACTTGGATGGGGGATGCCCCGTTATGCCAACAATACCCAGCTTTATACAACATTGTTCAACATAAAAATGTTCTTGTTTCAACGGTTCTAACACATACGCCATTAAATATTTCATTCAGAAGAGGTTTAAATGATAACAAATGGTTACAATGGCTGGATTTATGTCAACGGCTAATGAAAATTACTTTAACTACTGAACCTGATGTGTTTTTTTGGAAGCTCACAGAGTCTGGTATCTTTTCAGTTAAGTCTATGTATATTGATATGATGAATGGACATACTATTTTCCTTCGTAAATATTTGTGGAAATTAAAGATCCCGTTGAAAATTAAAATCTTTATGTGGTTCCTAAGTAACAAAGTGCTTCTTACTAAGGACAATCTAGCAAAAAGGAAGTGGAAGGGGTGTCAAAAATGTTGTTTTTGTGATTCCACTGAAACTGTTAACCATTTGTTTCTTTATTGTCCATTTGCAAAAATTATTTGGCGTATGATGTATCTCACTTACAATATTCCTCCACCAGCTAATATTACTAATATGTTTGGTAATTGGCTTAATGGTGTACGTAAGGAGGATAAACACAAAATCCGTATGGGTGTTTCTGCTTTATGCTGGTCCATTTGGAGGACAAGGAATGACATTATCTTTAACAGGCAAAATGGAACTAATTTTTTGCAGGTTATCCGGCGCGCTGCTCATTGGATTCAACAATGGGATTTCCTTCTCCCTTTGGAACAGCGGGAGGGTATGGTTACTGGATGCAAACGGATGCTAGTGGTTGCTCAGGACTTCTTTTTCCAGGCTACTGGGTGGCGACATATTAATAGATTAGCAAATGGATAGGCTGTCTTTCTGTTGCATTTTCCTTTGGTTGATTTATATCTCGACCTTAGCTTTCCCTTGAATGTATCTATGAATCTTTCTGTAAACTGTTTACGTATTTTTTATCAATAAAGAAAGCCGTGTGCATCTATTGATGCAGAGGCTGGGGCGATGCTCCCATATCGAAAAAAGTAGTATAATAGCTGGTGCTGTTTGATTTCATTTTCTATAACAATTATTTTAGTTGCTCACCATGTATACCACGGTGGTGTTTGATTTGGTCGGCTCGCGCTAGCATACGGTGAAATTATGATTGCCACTTTACCCGCGTTATTGAAGGAGATATGCCCAAGAGGCAATAATAAAAGTGGTTATTATATATCTTTATGTTTATGATAAATGTTTATATACCATGCTATAATTGTATTAACCGAAACATTAGTACATGTGTGATATGTAAACAACAAAGATTCCCTAGTATGCCTCTTAACTAGCTTGTTGATTAATGGATGATTAGTTTCATAATCATGAACATTGGATGTTATTAATAACAAGGTTATATCATTGTATGAATGATATAATGGACACACCCAATTAAGCGTAGCATAAGATCTCGTCATTAAGTTATTTGCTATAAGCTTTCGATACATAGTTACCTAGTCCTTATGACCATGAGATCATGTAAATCACTTATACCGGAAAGGTACTTTGATTACATCAAATGCCACTGCGTAAATGGGTGGTTATAAAGGTGGGATTAAGTATCCGGAAAGTATGAGTTGAGGCATATGGATCAACAGTGGGATTTGTCCATCCCGATGACGGATATATATACTCTGGGCCCTCTCGGTGGAATGTCGTCTAATGTCTTGCAAGCATATGAATAAGTTCATAAGAGACCACATACCACGGTACGAGTAAAGAGTACTTGTCAGGAGACGAGGTTGAATAAGGTATGAAGTGATACCGATGATCAAATCTCGGACAAGTAAAATATCGCGAGACAAAGGGAATTGGTATCGTATGTTAATGGTTCATTCGATCACTAAAGTCATTGTTGAATATGTGGGAGCCATTATGGATCTCCAGATCCCGCTATTGGTTATTGGTCGGAGTGAGTACTCAACCATGTCCGCATAGTTCACGAACCGTAGGGTGACACACTTAAAGTTGGATGTTGAAATGGTAGAACTTGAATATGGAATGGAGTTCGAATATTTGTTCGGAGTCCCGGATGAGATCCCGGACATCACGAGGAGTCCCGGAATGGTCCGGAGAATAAGATTCATATATAGGAATCGTACCGTTGCATCCTTGACTAATAAGGAGGCAAGCATTTAAACCACTAAGGAAGGCGGAGTCCCGGAGGGACTCCACCTCCATGGCCGGCCAACCCTAAAGGGGGAGGAGTCCCAAGTGCACTCCCCAAGGGGGGCTGGCCACCCCCCACATGGAAGGGGGGAATCCCACCCCAAGTGGGATTCCCACCTTGGGTAGGTTTCCCTATCACATGGAATGTTTTGGGTTGGGGTCTTATTCGAAGACTTGTAGTCCAACACTTGGGGCTTCCACCTATATAATGAGGGGCCAAGGGGAGGGGGCCGGCCACCCCAAGAACCACCAAGGTGGCCGCACCCCTAGTGGCCGGCGCCCCCCTCTCCCAAACCCTAGCGGCCCTCTCTCCTCCACCACATCCCGCACGCTTAGCGAAGCTCCGCCGGATTTCTCCACCACCACCGACACCACGCCGTCGTGCTGTCGGATTCAAGAGGAGCTACTACTTCCGCTGCCCGCTGGAACGGGAGGTGGACATCGTCTTCATCAACAACCGAACGTGTGACCGAGTACGGAGGTGCTGCCCGTTCGTGGCGCCGTGATCAAGATCTTCTACGCGCTTTTGCAAGCGGCAAGTGAACGTCTACCGCAGCAACAAGAGCCTCATCTTGTAGGCTTTGGAATCTCTTCAAGGGTGAGACTCGATAATCCCTTCGTTGCTACCGTCTTCTAGATTGCATCTTGGCTTGGATTGCGTGTTCGCGGTAGGAATTTTTTTGTTTTCTATGCAACGTTATCCTACATTGGTATCAGAGCCAGGTTTATGCATAGATGGTTGCACGAGTAGAACACAATGGTTTTGTGGGCGTTGATGCTCTTGTTATCTTTAGTATGAGTACTTTGCATCTTTGTGGCATAGTGGGATGAAGCGGCTCGGACTAACTTTACATGACCGCGTTCATGAGACTTGTTCCTCGTTCGACATGCAACTTGTATTGCATAAGAGGCTTTGCGGGTGTCTGTCTCTCCTACTATAGTGAAGATTCAATTTACTCTTCTATTGAAAACACTAGTATCAACGTTGTGGTTCATGTTCGTAGGTAGATTAGATCTCTCTCGAAAACCCTAAACCACGTAAAATATGCAAACCAAATTAGAGACGTCTAACTTGTTTTTGCAGGGTTTGGTGATGTGATATGGCCATAATGTGATGATGAATATGTATGAGATGATCATTATTGTATTGTGGCAACCGGCAGGAGCCTTATGGTTGTCTTTAAATTTCATGTTGAGTAGTATTCCAAAGTAGTTGTAATAGTTGCTACATGGAGGTTAATCATGAAGACGGTGCCATTGACCTTGACGCTACGCCAACGATGATGGAGATCATGCCCGAAGATGATGGAGATCATGTCCGTGCTTTGGAGATGAAGATCAAAGGCGCAAAGACAAAAGGGCCATATCATATCACATATGAACTGCATGTGATGTTAATCCTTTTATGCATCTTATTTTGCTTAGATCGCGACGGTAGCATTATAAGATGATCCCTCACTAAAATCTCAAGATAATAAAGTGTTCATCCTTAGTAGCACCGTTGCCAAGACTTGTCGTTTCGAAGCATCTCGTGATGATCGGGTGTGATAGAATCAACAAGTGCATACAACGGGTGCAAGACAGTTTTGCACATGCGGATACTAAGGTGGCCTTGACGAGCCTAGCATGTACAGACATGGTCTCGGAACACGTGATACCGAAAGGTAGAGCATGAATCATATGGTTGATATGATGAACACTTTGAGTGTTCACCATTGAAATCACACCTTGTCTCGTGATGATCGGACCTAGGTGTGGTGGATTTGGTTCGTGTGATCACTAAGACAATGCGAGGGATATTGTTTTGAGTGGGAGTTCACCTAGATTTTTAATTATGTTGAATTAAAATTTGAACTCAATTTGTCATAAACTTAGTCTAAACTTTTGCAAATATATGTTGTAGAGATGGCGTCCCCAATCAATTTTAACCAGTTCCTAGAGAAAGAAAAACTTAAGAGCAACGGTAGCAACTTCACCGACTGGTTCCGTCATGTGAGGATCTTCCTCTCTGGCGGAAATCTGCAATATGTGCTTGATGCACCGCTAGGTGACCCTCCTGCAGAAACTGAAACCGATGAAGTAAAAGCTGTTTACGCGACTCGGAAAACTCGGTACTCTCAAGTTCAGTGTGCTATCCTGTGCAGTCTGGAATCCGATCTTCAAAAACGTTTTGAGCACCACGATCCTCATGAGTTGATGAATGAGCTGAAAGCTATATTTGAGACTCATGCGGCCGTGGAATGCTATGAAGCATCGAAACATTTCTTCAGCTGTATGATGGAAGAAGGCAGCTCCGTTAGTGAGCACATGCTCGCCATGACCGGGCATGCGAAGAAACTCAGTGACTTGGGAATAGTGATTCCTAACAGACTGGAGATTAATCGTGTCCTTCAATCACTGCCACCAAGTTACAAGAACTTTGTGATGAACTACAATATGCAGAACATGAACAAGGAGTTACCTGAACTCTTTGGCATGCTAAAAGCTGCTAAGATTGAGATCAAGAAAGAGCACCAAGTGTTGATGGTCAACAAGACCACCAGTTTCAAGAAACAGGGCAAGTCTAAGGGGAAATTCAAGAAGGGTGGCAAAAAAGCTGCCACACCTCCTATGAAACCTAAGAACGGCCCTAAGCCTGATGCTGAGTGCTATTACTGCAAGGAGAAGGGACACTGGAAGCGTAATTGCTCCAAGTATCTGGCTGATCTGAAGAGCGGCCTTATCAAGAAGAAGAAAGAAGGTATATCTGATATACATGTTATAGATGTTTATCTCACTGGTTCTCGTTCTAGTACCTGGGTATTTGATACTGGTTCGGTTGCTCATATTTGTAACTCGAAACAGGAACTAAAGAATAAACGAAGACTACTGAAAGTTGAAGTGACGATGCGCGTTGGAAACGGATCCAAAGTCGATGTGATCGCTGTCGGCACACTTCCTCTACATCTACCTTCGGGATTAGTTTTAAGCCTAAATAATTGTTATTTTGTACCCGCGTTGAGCATGAACATTATATCTGGATCTTGTTTAATGCAAGACGGTTATTCATTCAAGCCTGAGAATAATGGTTGTTCTATTTTTATGAATAATATCTTTTATGGTCGAGCACCTGAAAAGAATGGCTTATTTCTGTTAGATCTCGATAGTAGTGATACGCATATACATAACATTGATGCTAAGCGAATTAAATTGAATGATAATTCTACTTATATGTGGCACTGTCGTCTTGGTCATATTGGAGTGAAACGCATGAAGAAACTCCATACTGATGGATTACTTGAATCACTTGACTTTGAGTCACTTGATAGATGCGAAGCATGTCTAATGGGAAAAATGACTAAGACTCCATTTGCTGGTATGATGGAGCGAGCTACTGACTTATTGGAAATCATACATACCGATGTGTGCGGACCAATGAGCGTAGCATCGCGCGGTGGTTATCGTTATGTTCTAACCTTCACAGATGATCTGAGTAGATATGAGTATATCTATTTCATGAAACATAAATCCAAAACTTTCGAGAAGTTTAAGGAATTCCAAAGTGAAGTAGAAAATCAACGTAACAAGAAGATTAAATTTCTACGATCTGATCGTGGAGGTGAATATCTGAGTTATGAGTTTGGCATGCATTTAAAGAAATGCGGAATACTTTCACAATTGACACCGCCGGGAACACCTCAACGAAACGGTGTGTCCGAACATCGTAATCGAACTCTCTTAGATATGGTTCGTTCTATGATGTCTCTTACTGATTTGCCTTTATCATTTTGGAGTTATGCATTAGAGACAGCCGCATTCACTTTAAATAGAGCACCATCAAAATCCGTAGAAACGACACCGTATGAATTATGGTTTAATAAGAAACCTAAGCTGTCGTTCCTTAAAGTTTGGGGTTACGAAGCCTATGTAAAGAAGTTACAACCGGACAAGCTAGAACCCAAAGCGGAGAAATGCGTCTTCATAGGATACCCTAAGGAAACTATAGGGTACACTTTCTATCACAGATCCGAAGGCAAAATCTTTGTTGCTAAGAACGGAACCTTTCTTGAGAAAGAATTTCTCACTAAAGAAGTGACTGGAAGAAAAGTAGAACTCGATGAGATTGATGAATCTATACTCGTTGATCGAGTAGCGCGATCCGGAAGTTGTACTGTACCGCCTACACCGGCAATGAGAGGAAGCTAATGATAATGATCATGAAACTTGAACGAGGAAACTGCGAACCTCGCAGATCGACAAGGGAACGTGCCACTTCTGATTGGTATGATCCTTGTCTAAATGTCATGATTGTGGATAACAATGATGAGGACCCTGCGACGTATGAAGAAGCGATGATGAGCCCAGATTCCAACAAATGGCAAGAAGCCATGAAATCCGAAATGGGATCCATGTATGATAACAAAGTATGGACTTTGGTAGACTTACCTGATAGCCGCAAGGCTGTCGAGAATAAATGGATCTTCAAGAGAAAAACAGATGTTGATGGTAATATTACTGTCTATAAAGCTCGACTTGTCGCAAAGGGTTTCCGACAAATTCAAGGAGTTGACTACGATGAGACTTTCTCACCTGTAGCGAAGCTAAAATCTGTGAGGATTTTGTTAGCAATAGCTGCATTTTTCAATTATGAGATTTGGCAGATGGATGTCAAAACGGCGTTCCTTAATGGAGACATTGAGGAAGAGTTGTATATGGTACAACCCAAAGGTTTTGTCGATCCTAAAAATGCTGACAAAGTATGCAAACTTCAGCGTTCAATCTATGGACTGAAGCAAGCATCAAGAAGTTGGAACCGACGCTTTGATAAGGTGATCAAAGACTTCGGGTTTATACAGTGTCATGGAGAGGTCTGTATTTACAAGAAAGTGAGTGGGAGCTCTGTAGCATTCCTGATATTATATGTAGATGACATATTATTGATTGGGAATGATATAGAACTATTAAGCAGTGTAAAAGGTTATTTGAATAATAGTTTTTCAATGAAAGACCTTGGTGAAGCATCGTATATATTAGGCATCAAGATTTATAGAGATAGATCAAGACGCCTAATAGGGCTATCACAGAGTACATACCTGGACAAGATTCTAAAGAAGTTTAGAATGGACGAAAGTAAGAAAGAGTTCTTACCTATGTTACCAGGCAAGGTTTTGAGTAAGACTCAAGGACCGGCTACGGCAGAAGAAAGAGAAAGGATGAGTAATATCCCCTATGCCTCGGCAGTAGGATCTATCATGTATGCCATGCTATGTACTAGACCGGATATAGCACATGTTGTTAGTTTGACTAGCAGATATCAAAGTGATCCAGGAATGGAACACTGGACAGCGGTCAAGAATATCCTGAAGTACTTGAAAAGAACTAAGGATATGTTTCTTTGTTATGGAGGTGACCAAGAGCTCGTTGTAAACGGTTACACCGATGCAAGTTGGAACACTGATCCTGATGACTCTAAGTCACAGTCTGGGTACGTGTTTATATTGAATGGTGCTGCAGTTAGCTGGGCAAGCTCGAAGCAGTGCACGGTGGCGAAGTCTTCAACCGAATCAGAGTACATAGCGGCTTCAGAGGCTTCATCAGAAGCGGTATGGATGAAGAGGTTCATTGTAGAGCTCGGTGTGGTTCCTAGTGCATTGGACCCATTAATCATTTACTGTGATAACATGGGTGCCATCGCCAATGCACAAGAGCCAAGGTCACACAAGAGGCTGAAACATATCAAGATGCGTTACCACTCGATTCACGAGTACATCGAAGATGGAGAAGTAAAGATTTGCAAAGTACACACTGATCTGAATGTAGCAGATCCGTTGACTAAAGCTCTCCCTAGGGCAAAGCATGACCAACACCAGAATGCCATGGGTGTTAGGTATATTATAATGTAATCTAGATTATTGACTCTAGTGCAAGTGGGAGACTGAAGGAGATATGCCCAAGAGGCAATAATAAAAGTGATTATTATATATTTTATGTTTATGATAAATGTTTATATACCATGCTATAATTGTATTAACCGAAACATTAGTACATGTGTGATATGTAAACAACAAAGAGTCCCTAGTATGCCTCTTAACTAGCTTGTTGATTAATGGGTGATTAGTTTCATAATCATGAACATTGGATGTTATTAATAACAAGGTTATATTATTGTATGAATGATATAATGGACACACCCAATTAAGTGTAGCATAAGATCTCGTCATTAAGTTATTTGCTATAAGCTTTCGATACATAGTTACCTAGTCCTTATGACCATGAGATCATGTAAATCACTTATACCGGAAAGGTACTTTGATTACATCAAACGCCACTGCGTAAATGGGTGGTTATAAAGGTGGGATTAAGTATCCGGAAAGTATGAGTTGAGGCATATGGATCAACAGTGGGATTTGTCCATCCCGATGACGGATAGATATACTCTGGGCCCTCTCGGTGGAATGTCGTCTAATGTCTTGCAAGCATATGAATAAGTTCATAAGAGACCACATACCACGGTACGAGTAAAGAGTACTTGTCAGGAGACGAGGTTGAACAAGGTATGAAGTGATACCGATGATCAAACCTCGGACAAGTAAAATATCGCGAGACAAAGGGAATTGGTTTCGTATGTTAATGGTTCATTCGATCACTAAAGTCATCGTTGAATATGTGGGAGCCATTATGGATCTCCAGATCCCGCTATTGGTTATTGGTCGGAGTGAGTACTCAACCATGTCCGCATAGTTCACGAACCGTAGGGTGACACACTTAAAGTTGGATGTTGAAATGGTAGAACTTGAATATGGAATGGAGTTCGAATATTTGTTTGGAGTCCCGGATGAGATCCCGGACATCACGAGGAGTCCCAGAATGGTCCGGAGAATAAGATTCATATATAGGAATCGTACCGTTGCATCCTTGACTAATAAGGAGGCAAGCACTTAAACCACTAAGGAAGGCGGAGTCCCGGAGGGACTCCCCCTCCATGGCCGGCCAACCCTAAAGGGGGAGGAGTCCCAAGTGCACTCCCCAAGGGGGGCTGGCCACCCCCCCCCCCCCCCACATGGAAGGGGGGAATCCCACCCCAAGTGGGATTCCCACCTTGGGTAGGTTTCCCTATCACATGGAATGTTTTGGGTTGGGGTCTTATTCGAAGACTTGTAGTCCAACACTTGGGGCTTCCACCTATATAATGAGGGGCCAAGGGGAGGGGGACGGCCACCCCAAGAACCACCAAGGTGGCCGCACCCCTAGTGGTCGGCGCCCCCCTCTCCCAAACCCTAGCGGCCCTCTCTCCTCCACCACATCCTGCACGCTTAGCGAAGCTCCGCCGGATTTCTCCACCACCACCGACACCACGCCGTCGTGCTGTCGGATTCAAGAGGAGCTACTACTTCCGCTGCCCGCTGGAACGGGAGGTGGACGTCGTCTTCATCAACAACCGAACGTGTGACCGAGTACGGAGGTGCTGCCCGTTCGTGGCGCCTTGATCAAGATCTTCTACGCGCTTTTGCAAGCGGCAAGTGAACGTCTACCACAGCAACAAGAGCCTCATCTTGTAGGCTTTGGAATCTCTTCAAGGGTGAGACTCGATAATCCCCTTGTTGCTACCGTCTTCTAGATTGCATCTTGGCTTGGATTGCGTGTTCGCGGTAGGAAATTTTTTGTTTTCTATGCAACGTTATCCTACAGTTATTCATTCCGTCCATGAGGGCACACACTGAACAAGGTCAACGCATAGCGTAGGCCATGAAATAAGGCCAAACCAAAAAAGAAACAACATGCATATATGTAAACATTACATTTACTAATTCTCAATCAAGAGTGATGATTAAGTTAGAGCGCATTCAACTCTACAACCGTTAAATTTAAATCGTGATTCGTTTGGCCTGTGGGTTGTAGATATGTTGCAAGTGAGATTTTTTCAGTTACATATGAATTGCACAGGAGTTTGCAACTGGAAAAATAATTCTTCGCTGCACATTGGTTGTATTTGAGTTACAACTGAGATTTTTCTAGGTTACACATGAGTTACATGTGAGTTACAACTTAGATTCTTCTAGTTATGCTGAGTTGCGCGTGAGTTGGGACTCACTTTTTCCTTGCTATACATGGGTTTGCACGTACGCCGGTTGCAACTGAAGCTAATTAGCAACCCAATCTAGAATTGCCACATGTTAGTAAAAAAGTTGGTAATTTTTAGAAGTTATCATCTGCTGTCCACTTGAAGATCTGACAGCCACCGCCGCGTTTGCTCCGCGGGAGAAGATTTCAAACCATGCGTTCTTTATAATTTTTCAAGATTACGAGAGTGGAGTTTTGCCACATGGGAGCATATGCTCTGTCTATTTTAAAATGCATGATATACATATTTTGAAATTTTAAAAATTGAAAAGAAAAATGCACACGTACATCTTCATATACTAGTGCTCACAATGTTGTTTCATGAAAAATCGACTTATCGTGTGACATGTGAAAAAAAGACAAAATTCAATGTAAAACCGAGGTTTTTCCGGAAGATAAATTTTCTATTTTTTTTACATAGATCACACAAAATATTGGTTCCTCACGAAACTTGACGAAAGCACATATATTGTGAAGATATACAAGTAGAATTTTTTGTTAATTTTTTTCGATATTTCAATTTTATTTTTTGGTGGAGGAACCATATGCACTCCCGGAGCCGAATTAAATTTCCACAAGATTATTGATTCTTAGGGCACCTCTAGAATTGCATGCATTCTTAGGTTGCACATCTATAATGGACCATTGGTACGGTATAAGGAAAGTTTTGAACTTATGATTGTGTCCATCTCCTGTTGATGGCTTCGTTAATTCAAGGTCGAGCTTATTTCAAGCATTTCATCTAAAAAAAATCGAGTACGCGCAGGAGATCTGCGTGTTTTGTATTAAGTTCGAAGAAGAAAGGACATCGTCCAGTACAGGGTATGGACTGTTGCGCCAAGCAACCACAAACGGAGCCGGCCACACCACCCACCGAAAACAACGACTACTCCTCGCCCTCGGGTCTACGGTCTACCTAAACCACGACTACAAGTCCAAAGTTGCCACTCATCGCTGATCTCCTGCGTGTGGTTCATGTCCGGTGGTTTCATTCCACAGAAACTTTTGCTTGACGAAGGTGCAACCATGCAAGCCGTCGCAACTCGCGCTTTTTAGGCCTTTTGGTGGTTTTTAATTAACCAGTTGACTACCACAAGTCCACAATGCGAAAACAGATTGGATCGATCACGCGTCCTCGTCGCGCCGGGCCGCGTCCTCGTCTCGCGCCACCTCGCGCCGTGGTCGGCTGGAGGCGCTTCCTCGCGACGCGGCGGCCGGAGGCACTCCCTCGCGCGACACGGCGGCCAGAGGAGTCTACGGCAGTGCCTGGCTCGAGCCGCCGGAACGCCGCCGCATCCCCATCCATGCCGCGGAGGTCGCTCGCGCCGCCGGAAATCCTTCCGCCCGGATTATTTTTTTCTAGATATTGTATTTTCTGATCGAATCTGGATATGTGAAGTTACCTTTTGGTTGATTTTTCTGTGATTAGTGTTTGAATTAGAGAAGAATCTTCTATGCATCTCATGTATACCTTTTTTGTATGATTCTTCTACGAATTTGTGTAAATGTTCTTGATGATACATTTGAAACCGATGTGTTTCTGTCCATGAATTGGTACAGAAAAAGATGGAAGCCCAAAATATACGAGCTCATGATCCAGTGGAGAAACTTGTGCATGTATATGTATGTCAATTTTCTTCCATGGGTGAATATTGTGTCAAATACATCTGAATTGTTTTGATTCATTCATAGGTATTTTGAAGAAACAATGAAAGTTATGTTTATTTACTAACCCTTTTATTCATATGTGATGATTGTTATGTGTACGAATATTCCAGTTTGAATCGTGTAAGAATTCGTGAATCCTATTTGAATCGTTTATGGGTCATCAAAAGTTTCATGAGGACTTATTGTTGGACTTCAATAAATCTACTTTGCAACTTTGTATTTCTTATGTATGAAACTTTGATGAAACATGTATGAAACTTGGTTCCTCCGGTTGGTTTTTTAGCACTGTAAAACTAAAATTAATTGCAGCTGTCAAAAATAATAATTGCAGTTTTGTTAATAATTCTTTGAAAATTCCATCTTTTAGTTTATGACTTTTGTTCAATTGTTTAAAGAATCTCTCATTTAAATGTACTTCCGATCCACAAATTATTAAAGTTATTAAAGTTTATTGCACTGAGTTAAAAAGAAACTGCATATGAATTGTTGATTTTCTTTTGACATGATATTGTTGAATTCATGGAACTACTAAAAAACTGCTGCCTCATGAAGCAGCCGTGTCTAACATATAAAACCCGACAATTCTAAGGGGTGTTGTGAAAAAAATGAAAGTTTGAGGTGAAAGGTTGTTTCTGAATATGTGTTTGCACGAATCTCCAACAAATCAATGGCAACGATAGTAGGAGAGAACCTTCCTAGGTTAAGAGTTGCATTTCTCCGCGCTTGTGTGCACCAGCTTCGTCATGCTAGTGATACTCAAGATGGAGGACGGCAAGACATCCGATCAGGGGCACTCGTCCGGCGTCGTGCGGCCGATGGTGCTAATAGGGATCACGTTAAGCCTGATGGCCGTGCTGCTCATGTCTACGTGGGTCTCGCTGGCCGGACTCCGGCTATTCTTAAGCGCTGGTACGTACATGCATGTTGAATTGTTAATCTTGCAATTGTCAGTAACTCAGTAATCGGTATACCAAAAAGTAACCAGACGATCGACATGCTTGAACTGTATGTAGTGTCCGACCAAGGCCTAGGCCGCGCCGGCTCCTCGGCGACGGTACCGGACACCCGCGACCGGCTCCTCGGCGGTCACCTCTCGCCGGACTTCGACGGCGGCTCCTGCCTCAGCCGCTACCGCGCGTCGCTCTACCGCCGGCCGTCACTCCACGTCCTGTCCCCGCACCTCGTCTCGCGTCATAGTTTTAAATAGCCGGCTATAGCCTCGCTATAGCCCGGCTATAGCCTTTCGAGCAAGGTGCGGCTAAAGACATTCGCGTGCTAAAAGGTTGCTATAGCACGCTATAGCCTGGCTATAGCCTTTTTCGGAGGTCGCGGTTATATCCTATAGCCCGCTAATTAAACGGATTTGCTATGTCACAGCTGACTGAGAAAATCTTATGTCTCAGTCGAATTTTTGAGCCGTTGGATTGTCTTTAAGATTTGTGCTTGTCATTTTCGTTTGTCCCTGGCTTTCTGTTTGGTTTGGGTTGCCCGTTACGCCACGGTGGGCTTTTTTTGGGCTTTCTTATTTGGGCTTTGCCTTTCTGTATTGTCTTTTTTTTTTCGTCGCCGTTTCATTTCAGAGGAGAATTATTTTCCCTACGCAGAAGCGAAGTGGCGCTCTCAAGGCGGTCGGCGAGCTCGCCGTCGCCATCGCCGGCGCTCTCAAGGCGGTCTGGCGCCGTACGTAGCGGATCCTGCTACAGCGAATCAGGTATTTGTCTAATCCAGATCTTCTGCTACCCTTATTTCTGCGGGACGGGTCACCATCGGGATCCTGTTCGCTGATTTTGGTTGAAGCTTCATCGATTCCGCGTGTTAGGGTTTTCCGATTCGAGCGCCCATATGCAAATCTATGTATTGGACCGTGCTGATGCTCCATAACTTGTTGATTTGAGCCAAGTTTGCAGCATCGGGAGTGTTGAGATGGGGGCGATTTTGTCTGTACGATGTGTCGGTGTGTTTGTGTCCACCTATATTCTGTATTCAGTGGCGCAGGCAGAAGCAGGCTATGGAGACGTGATTCGTTGTTTGCTTTTTGAGTGTGTCGGATTCTGTATTCAGTGGCGCAGGCAAAACTGATTGATATATGTAGTTACTCTGTATCTATAGGAATCTCTGTGTGTGTTTCTATGTTTTGTTTCTGTATGATTTTCGTTGTTGCTTTTGAGTGTGTGGGATTTCTTACAAGTAGCTCCAACTGATGGATAGTTCAGCGTAATTAAGAGCAACTGATGAGTAGTAAACATGAAGAAATCCCTGTATGGACAGTGCTAGTAGTTTGTGCTGATACTCTGTATTCATATTTTATGCTTTTTGCATTTTGCTATGCCTGTAATGTATCCGTATCACATGCCTTCCATGTCTTGAAGTATCATTCAACATGATTTTTTCCTAAAGATGTACTAATTGTCAACTGGATAGACCTACTGCTCCATTTTTTCGTAGTCTCTGTCATGAAAATGGATATATGTTTTGGAACATGATGTTTTGATGTCTGATGAGTAGTTAGCAGTCAACATGTAAGTAGGACTATATGGTATTTTTTTACTATGGATTGGAGCAGTATATACTGGCAGATTTTTATATGTTTTGTGTCTTGCATGATTACTAAGGAGGAATACAAGAATATAGTGGGGAAGGATGACCACTATGTTTTAAATTCTTTAGAACGCTAACAAATTTTTGATACATCTTTATACTGATGAGAAAAGTATGTTCAAAGCCTTATTCATGTTTTGTATTTTTGATTTGCACTAGAACAATGGAAGAAATCCAAGATAAAGGGATTTCAATGATCAATCAGAATGACGCAAATCTTGTGCAGAGAAACCTTAACTCTGATAGTAGCGATGAGGTAATAAATTTTGTATAACTGTAATTCTTTTATATATTTTTACTTTATGCGATTCATTTTTCTGGAATTTTTATTTTATTGATACTATTATATACTTTTTGTGGACTTCTCGGGTTGGATATGACTCTGAAGAAGAATTAATTGTACTAGAGGCTGTGAGTTCAACTGTAAGATTTTTTGCACCTTTTTGTTTTCTTTTGATCAAAGTACAGGGATGAAAAGAACAACGGTATTCATGTTAATACAATCTTGTTTAGATAAAAAGAAGTCTAAAACGGAAGCGCAGACCTAGTAACATTCAAAAGCAGAAGAGTACGGTGAGTTGTCAATCTATACTTCATTTTTTTCTAACATTCTGATATCTTCTATTTTCCAATTCTGTTTTTATCATCTCAACATGCAACTCAGTTAGGTCAGTGTTTTAATTTTGTGAATTTTGTTTTTCCCAATTGCTCTGGGGGAAACAAGTTCTACTTTAATTGATCTTCTCAATGTAGACAACCAATTCAGTCTGCATCATATCAGGAATTTTTGCATGTACTTTATGACTAGGCTATGAAGAATATATATATCGATTTACTGCTAACTGTGTATATGTTTTTGCTTATCTTCTGTATGATGCAACTCATAGTTTTTTTGTTGTATTTATATATTAGAAAATTGTCCGGGATAGAAGACAAGGACGACATGTTGTTGACAAAGATGTTTCATCCGCAAAAAGCAGATACAATGTCAGTTCACTGGTTCAATTAATGCAAGATTTTGATGAAATCCAGAAGCAGTATCTAAGGGACATAGATTTTGGAGCGATACTTAATCTCACTAGTGGTACTGTGCCATGGTCCTTCGTTCAATGGCTAGCAGATCATGTTGACATAAAGAATGAAGGATTTGCTTTTCAGCCGAAATTTATCCCAATAAGTCCTGAATCTTTTGGTCATGTCCTTGGTGTTCCAGCCAGTGGTGTTCATGTGCCTCATGAATCAAAGTTCACAACAGCTGAATTTCTGCAGTTATTTGGATTATCAGAAATGCCAACTATCAAATTCTTTCGCGACAAGATAAAGAAGGGGCAAGAGAAGGTTGAGTTCATAAGGTGCTTCATGATTGTAGCCCTTTCATCTTTTTACTGTCCAACCTCAAGTACAAAGCCAAGCACAGCTTATCTTGGCGCCCTTATGAATGTTGAAAACATCAAGAGTTACAACTGGGCAAAATTCTTTCAAGAGTGGAATTTATGGTATACCAAGAAATACCAAAACTCGTCATCAACTCTAGCTGTATGCAACTTCTATATCGCGGTTAGTTTCTCACATCTTATACATGTACTATCTATCTTAATTCATACATTTCAAGTTTTTCTTGAAGTCTGACATATAGAAAACCTGCCTTTTCTTAGGTGCGATATCTTGATTTTCTAGACTTTGGATCTGTCCAAATCCAATCTTCTCTCCCAAGGATATCAGTGTGGAAAGGAGATATGATTAAAGAGTACATCAAGTGGGACATGGATGAGGACAACTTTTATGGCAAGCTGCAAGTAAGTATAATATCAATTCATATGTATCCATCAAACAACAAGGAATGAGATGATTTTTTTTTTGACTTACTGCTTGCTTATCAATTTCTTATCAATTCAAATCTGTTTCTGGTATATATGTAAGAGAAATTAATATGTCGTTACCCTTTTCTTTTCTTCAAAAAGATCAATGATATTAAGGATACATGTTATGGACAAGCTTCTTCGTTCAGTGCTGCTTCCAGTGGGTTCTCTATCGAGCATTTTAGATTGTCTCTTGATTCTTTCCAACAGTCCTCTTTGAGTGATAAGGTTACTCTTTTCCCCCTCTTTTTTAATAGTTACAACACATTTCTTTTCTCTGAAATAATTTCATTACTTGATTGTTTTTCGTGCACTTACATTTGTTCTGGTGTCTCTTTCAAGCAGGTAAAAACCAGTATCTCCTCATTGTTTGAGGACTTTGCTCAAAATGAAACACACTCAAATTGTTCCAAAGTTCAAGATCTTCTCATTAATGTACTACAATGCCTGGTAGAGAATAACTACATATGTTCACAAAGCACTGAGAAATTGAATTGCTCTTCACAAGATGAAAACATATCAGTTGGTACTAATATGGAATCTGGTGACACTTTGAAACTGCCCTCAACTGATACAAGCAAAAACCAGGAAGGAAACCAAGGTTGGTTTTGTCAATAAAAGACCCAGAGCTACCACATTTCAGTTATTTTATGCCTAAACCTTTTTCTTCTCTCTCTTTTTTCATCATCACAGGGAACTCAGTTAGATGTTCTGGCAGCCAACAGTCCAACAATTCGGCAAATGCAACTAATTTGCTTCACAAAGAACAAGTACTAGAGACCAAGCAGCTTCAAAAAGATCCAATGATTGCAACAACAGATCAGGATAGTTATCTTTTCTATACCACTATCTGTATGTTTTTCAAATAGTTCTACATTATAATAGCTTTTTTTAATATGTTATCCTTCTTCTAAATAAATGAATACAGATAATTTCACGACTTGTTGAACCTATGCACGATGTTAATAGTGCATTGTTTAACCTACAAATAAAAGACCCAGAGCTACCACATCAAACCAGAAAGGTTGGAAGAACATATGTTTTTATTTTCTTTCTGAATAATTCTTTTTATGTTCATATCTCATGTTTATTTTTTCTTTATTATATCAAGGATGAAAGCAAAGAAAAATTTGTTGCTGAACAATCATATGGTAATAGTGCTAGCTTAGATCACATGTTGAACAATGGAAAAGATGTTGTAGGTTTGAATTGTGATGCCCACACATCCAGAGGTAATTTTTGTTGTGCCAAACCTTCTATTTTTTCCACCACGCTTTCTTTTATTTTCACTACTCTTAGAACTAAGCTCATCACTTCTATTTTTTTACATTTCTTTTATCCAGTTCACACAGATCATGACTTATCGCACAAGAAGGACAAAGCGGAAGAAATTGTCAACTCAGAGTTTACCACTCCACACAAACTTCATGCAATGTTTACAGGAATCAATAACATGGGTAAGAGATAACTTTTGTGTTTCAGTTTTGCTAATATTAAATACTTGGTTTGAATTTGACCACATTTATCCCAAATACTTGTATCTAATTATTAAATTTGCTGTTCTCTAAGAAGGAAAAGAAAATTCAGCAATAGACAATTCATCTGGTCGCAAGAGCAGTTCCATCCAATGTGGTCAGAGAACACATAACTATGAAGCCCAGTCATTGTCAGGCAGAAACATAAACAGCAAGTTATCTGCAACCAACAGCAATGTAGAATTAAGTTCTGAGTCAAGAATTCAAAGTTATTCGAGTCATCAGTATGATGGTTTTGAGAATATTGGCATTGATGATTTTGAGGTATGTTATATTTTATTTTCCATTTTTGCTTCTGTTTTGCCAATGCAGGGTATAGTTCCGCTTTTTTATTGAACAAAAGTGCAACCCTACTAGGGTTTCATATTTTCTTGTTGAAGAGTTGTGTGTAACTAAACATATGAAATGTGTAACTACTGTCTACTTTAATTTATTATTACAATCTGCTCAACAAACGTGACATTCAAACCAACTTCTGCATATTTCTTTGATAAACATGCAACTTCTATCTGCTTACACAAATCGTTGATATACATATAACTTTGAGAAACGTGCAACTTTTGACTTTCTGCTATGTCATTTTTTCAATTGATGTCTACTTGCACCTTTTGTCGAGATACGTGCAAATCAACCCGGGTTGCACGTATCTCGAAGAAGCACGGTGGTTGAGTTGCACGTTTTGTCGAGATACATGCAACTCAACCCGAGATTGTATGTTTTCTCAAATATGTGCAAGTAGTACCTACATTAACAAATGACATGTTTTTATCTTTGGGTTACACCTTTCATCGAGATACATGCAACTCAACTCGGGTTACATATTTCTCGAAGAAATACGGGGTTGAGGTGCACCTTTTTATCGAGATATCTGCAACTCAACCCGGGTTGCAAGTTTCTCAAACATATATGTAACTAAACATGTTGGAGATATGCCCAAGTGGCAATAATAAAAGTGGTTATTATATATCTTTATGTTTATGATAAATGTTAATATATCATGCTATAATTGTATTAACCGAAACATTGATACATGTGTGATATGTAAACAACAAAGAGTCCCTAGTATGCCTCTTAACTAGCTTGTTGATTAATGGATGATTAGTTTCATAATCATGAACATTGGATGTTATTAATAACAAGGTTATATCATTGTATGAATGATGTAATGGACACACCCAATTAAGCGTAGCATAAGATCACGTCATTAAGTTATTTGCTATAAGATTTCGATACATAGTTACCTAGTCCTTATGACCATGAGATCATGTAAATCACTTATACCGGAAAGGTACTTTGATTACATCAAATGCCACTGCGTAAATGGGTGGTTATAAAGGTGGGATTAAGTATCCAGAAAGTATGAGTTGAGGCATATGGATCAACAGTGGGATTTGTCCATCCCGATGACGGATAGATATACTCTGGGCCCTCTCGGTGGAATGTCGTCTAATGTATTGCAAGCATATGAATACATAAGAGACCACATACCACGGTACGAGTAAAGAGTACTTGTCAGGAGACGAGGTTGAACAAGGTATAGAGTGATACCGATGATCAAACCTCGGACAAGTAAAATATCGCGTGACAAAGGGAATTGGTATCGTATGTGAATGGTTCATTCGATCACTGAAGTCATCGTTGAATGTGTGGGAGCCATTATGGATCTCCAGATCCCACTATTGGTTATTGGTCGGAGAGAGTACTCAACCATGTCCACATAGTTCGCAAACCGAAGGGTGACACACTTAAGGTTTGATGTTGAAATGGTAGAACTTGAATATGGAATGGAGTTCGAAGATTTGTTCGAAGTCCCGAATGGGATCCCGGACATCACGAGGAGTTCCGGAATGGTCCGGAGAATAAGATTCATATATAGGAATTCATTTTATAAGATTTAAAATGATCCGGAAGGTTCTACGGAAGGTTCTAGAAGGTTCTAGAAAAGTCTGGAAGAAATCACTAAGGAAGGAGGAGTCCCGGAGGGACTCCACCTCCCTATGGCTGGCCAACCCTAGAGGGGGGATGATGACCCACAAGTATAGGGGATCGCAGCAGTCTTCGAGGGAAGTAAAACCCAAATTTATTGATTCGACACAAGGGGAGGTAAAGAATACTTATAAGCCTTAACAACTGAGTTGTCAATTCAGCTGCACCTGGAAAAGCACTAGTAACAGGGGTGATGTGAAAGTAGCAGTAATATGGGAGCAGTAGTAATAGTAACACAGCAGCAGTAATAGCAATATGAGAGCAATGGCACCAGAAAATAGTTGATACTACTTCCAATGACATGTAGAACGAGTATATGATGATGAGAGATGGACCGGGGTTCCCAGCGATCTACACTAGTGGTAACTCTCCAATAAGTGGCAAGTGTTGGGTGAACAAATTACAGTTGGGCAATTGACAGGATTGATAAAGCATTAAGAAAGAACATCAATTCATTAATCATGTAGGCATGTTTTCCATATATAGTCATACGTGCTCGCAATGAGAAACTTGTACAACATCTTTTGTCCTACCAGCCGGTGGCAGCCGGGCCTCCAGGGAATCTACTGGATATTAAGGTACTCCTTTTAATAGAGTACCGGAGCAAAGCATTAACACTTGGTGAAAACATGTGATCCTCACATCACCGCCATCCCCTCCGGTTGTCCTGATTCTTGTCACTTCGGGGCCTTTGGTTCCGGACAGCGACATGTGCATACAACTTGTAGATACAATCTAAGCAATAATTATAGAGCTCAAATCTAAGATCATGCCACTCGGGCCCTAGTGACAAGCATTAAGCATAACAAGATTGCAGCAACAATAACTTCACAACCTTTATAGATAGACTAATCATAATGTATCATCCATCGGATCCCAACAAACACAACACCGATTACATCAGATGGATCTCAATCATGTAAGGCAGCTCATGAGATCATTGTATTGAAGTACATGGAGGAGAGAATACCAACTAGCTACTGCTAGAACCCGTAGTCCATGGGGGAACTACTCACGGAGCATGATGGAGGCGGTGGCGTCGATGGAGATGGCTTCCAGGGGCACTTCCCCGTCCCGGCAGGGTGCCGGAACAGAGACTTCTGTCCCCCGAATTGGAGTTTCGCGATGGCGGTGGCGCCCCTAGAGTCTTTCTGGAGTTTCGTCAAAAGGTATCGCATTTTTAGGTCGAAAGGGGTTAAATAGGCGAACAGGCGGCGCAGGAGGGGCGACAGGGTGGCCTCCCCATAGGCCGGCGCGGCCAGGGTCTGGCCCGCGCGGCCCTATGGTGTGGGGGCCCCCTGGCTCTTCTCCGACTCCCCTTCGGTGTTCTGGATCCTTCCGGGAAAAATAAGATGTTTGGCGTTGATTTCGTCCAATTCCGAGAATATTGCCCGAACAGCCTTTCTGGAACCAAAAACAGCAGAAAACAGGAACTGGCACTGTGGCATCTTGTTAATAGGTTAGTTCCGGAAAACGCATAAAAACATTATAAAGTGCAAGCAAAACATGTAAGTATTGTCATAAAACAAGCATGGAACATCAGAAATTATGGATACGTTGGAGACGTATCAGCATCCCCAAGCTTAGTTCCTACTCGTCCTCGAGTAGGTAAACGATAAAAAGAATAATTTCTGTAGTGACATGCTACTTACATAACCTTGATCATACTATTACAAAGCATATGAAATGAATGAAGTGACTCAAGGCAATGATCTATAGTTGCTAACAAATAGATAACATATAGCAAAACTTTTCATGAATAGTACTTTCAAGACAAGCATCAAAAGTCTTGCATAAGAGTTAACTCATAAAGCAATAAATTCAAAGTAAAAGCATCGAAGCAACACAAAGGAAGATATAAGTTTCAGCAGTTGCTTTCAACTTTCAACATGCATATCTCATGGATAATTGTCAACGCAAAGTAATTTGATGAATGCAAATAAGCAAGTATGTAAGAGTCAATGCACAGTCGTCACAAGTGTTTGCTTCTAAGATGGAAGGAAGTAGGTAAACTGACTCAACATAAAGTTAAATAATGGCCCTTCGCAGAGGGAAGCATTGATTGCTATATTTGTGCTAGAGCTTTGGTTTTGAAAACATAAAGAGAGCATAAAAAGTAAAATTTTGAGAGGTGCTTGTTGTTGTCAACGAATAGTAGTGGGCACTCTAACCCCCCTGCCAGACAAACCTTCAAAGAGCGGCTCCCATGAATTATTTTTATTTTTGGGTGGCACTCCTTCCAACCTTTCTTTCACAAACCATGGCTAACCGAATCCTCGGGTGCCTGCCAACAATCTCATACCATGAAGGAGTGCCTTTTTATTTTAGTTTTATTATGATGACACTCCCCCAACCTTTGCTTACACAAGCCATGGCTAACCGAATCCTTCGGGTGCCGTCCAACAATCACATACCATGGAGGAGTGTCTATTTAGGTTAATTAATTCGGGACTGGGAATCCCATTGCCAGCTCTTTTTGCAAAATTATTGGATAAGCGGATGTGCCACTAGTCCATAATGAAAGTTGCCCAACAAGATTGAAAGATAAACACCACATACTTCCTCATGAGCTATAAAACATTGACACAAATCAGAGGTGATAAATTTTGAATTGTTTAAAGGTAGCACTCAAGCAATTTACTTTGGAATGGCGGAGAAATACCATGTAGTAGGTAGGTATGGTGGACACAAATGGCATATTTTTTGGCTCAAGGTTTTGGATGCATGATACGTCTCCGACGTATCGATAATTTCTTATGTTCCATGCCACATTATTGATGTTATCTACATGTTTTATGCACACTTTATGTCATATTCGTGCATTTTCTGGAACTAACCTATTAACAAGATGCCGAAGTGCCAGTTGCTGTTTTCTGCTGTTTTTGGTTTCAGAAATCCTAGTAAGGAAATATTCTCGGAATTGGATGAAATCAAAGCCCAGGGGCCTATTTTTCCACGAAGCTTCCAGAAGTCCAAAGATGAAACGAAGTGGGGCCACGAGGTGCCCGGACTACAGGGCGGCGCGGCCTAGGGTTGGGCCGCGCGGCCCTGTCATCTGGAGCCCTCGTGTGCCCTCTTGACCTGCCCTTCCGCCTACAAATAGCCTCCGTGACGAAACCCCCAGTACCGAGAACCACGATACGGAAAACCTTCCAGAGACGCCGCCAACGCCGATCCCATCTCGGGGGATCCAGGAGATCGCCTCCGGCACCCTGCCGGAGAGGGGAATCATCTCCCGGAGGACTCTACGCCGCCATGGTCGCCTCCGGTGTGATGTGTGAGTAGTCTACCCCTGGACTATGGGTCCATAGCAGTAGCTAGATGGTTGTCTTCTCCCCATTGTGCTATCATTGTCAGATCTTGTGAGCTGCTTAACATGATCAAGATCATCTATCTGTAATTCTATATGTTGCGTTTGTTGGGATCCGATGAATAGAGAATACTTGTTATGTTGATTATCAAAGTTATATCTACGTGTTATTTATGATCTTGCATGCTTTCCGTTACTAGTAGATGCTCTGGCCAAGTAGATGCTTGTAACTCCAAGAGGGAGTACTTATGCTCGATAGTGGGTTCATGCCTGCATTGACACAGGGACGATGTGACAGAAAGTTCTAAGGTTGTGTTGTGCTATTGCCACTAGGGATAAAACATTGATGCTATGTCTAAGGATGTAGTTGTTGATTACATTACGCACCATACTTAATGCAATTGTCTGTTGCTTTGCAACTTAATCTTGGAGGGGTTAGGATGATAACTTTGAAGGTGGACTTTTTATGCATAGATGCAGTTGGATGGCGGTCTATGTACTTTGTCGTAATGCCCAATTAAATCTCACTATACTCATCATGATATGTATGTGCATGGTCATGCCCTCTTTATTTGTCAATTGCCCAACTGTAATTTGTTCACCCAACATGCTGCTTGTCTTATGGGAGAGACACCTCTAGTGAACTGTGGACCCCGGTCCAATTCTCTTTCTTGAAATACAATCTACTTTGCAATACTTGTTCTCTTGTTTTCTGCAAACAATCATCTTCCACACAATACGGTTAATCCTTTGTTACAGCAAGCCGGTGAGATTGACAACCTCACTGTTTCGTTGGGGCAAAGTACTTTGGTTGTGTTGTGCAGGTTCCACGTTGGCGCCGGAATCCCTGGTGTTGCGCCGCACTACATCCCGCCGCCATCAACCTTCAACGTGCTTCTTGGCTCCTCCTGGTTCGATAAACCTTGGTTTCTTTCTGAGGGAAAACTTGCTGCTGTGCGCATCATACCTTCCTCTTGGGGTTCCCAACGAACGTGTGAGTTACACGCCATCAAGCATATTTTCTGGCGCCGTTGCCGGGGAGATCAAGACACGCTGCAAGGGGAGTCTCCACTTCTCAATCTCTTTACTTTGTTTTTGTCTTGCTTAGTTTTATTTACTACTTTGTTTGCTGCACTAAATCAAAATACAAAAAAATTAGTTGCTAGTTTTACTTTACTTGCTATCTTGTTTGCTATATCAAAAACACAAAAAATTAGTTACTTGCATTTACTTTATCTAGTTTGCTTTATTTACTACTACTAAAATGAGTAATCCTGAAGTTGAAGTTCGTACGTTTAAGCAACGAGGGGGAGAATGTTTGAGAGATGCTTGGTATAGAATTAGCGATGCCCATAATAGATGCACTAAGAAACACTCCACCATTATTTTACTCAGGAATTTTTATGTTGGTATCTCTAGCTGGAATAGATATGTTCTTGATAGTCTCGCAAAAGGTGACTTCCTAAGTACTCCTGCATTAGAAGCTAGTTGCATTATTGAGAGTTTATTTGGAATACCCCCTGTTGATAAAGTTAAAACTGAAATCTCTCTTGAAGATGTTATGAAAAAATTGGAAACCATAGAGAAAATTTTTCCAAGTATTGAAGCTGAATTGGAAATGTTACTTGATAAAACTGATAAACTTGATAAATCCTTAGGAGGAATTGATGAAAGAATTAGTGTCCTAGGAACTTGTGTTGTCCATGATGATCAAATCAATAGGATTGATGAACTTGAAAAGGCTATGGGAACCTTGGGTTCAACATTTTCTTCTCTTAAATATAAGGAGAAAGCTTATGTGGGTAAGGAGCAAAAGTTTATGTATGTCTCTAAAGTGCCTAAACCAAAGAAGTATTATTATAGGCCTAAAATTGACAAATCCCTTGGTACCACTGCGGATGGGGGAGCTCATAATAACGATACATCACTCTCCGATAATACTTGATGCACACTTTCTGCGCCTAGCTGAAAGGCGTTAAAGAAAAGCGCTTATGGGAGACAACCCATGTTTTTACCTACAGTACTTTGTTTTTATTTTGTGTCTTGGAAGTTGTTTACTACTGTAGCAACCTCTCCTTATCTTAGTTTTGTGTTTTGTTGTGTCAAGTAAAGTCTTTGATAGAAAAGTAAGTACTAGATTTGGATTACTGCACAATTCCAGATTTCTTTGCTGTCACGAATCTGGGTCTACCTCCCTGTAGGTAGCTCAGAAAATTAAGCCAATTTACGTGCATGATCCTCAGATATGTACGCAACTTTCATTCAATTTGAAAATTTTCATTTGAGCAAGTCTGGTGCCATTTTAAAATTCGTCAATACGAACTGTTCTGTTTTGACAGATTCTGCCTTTTATTTCGCATTGCCTCTTTTGCTATGTTGGATGAATTTCTTTGATCCACTAATGTCCAGTAGCATTATGCAATGTCCAGAAGTGTTAAGAATGATTGTGTCACCTCTGAATATGTCAATTTATATTGTGCACTAACCCTCTAATGAGTTGTTTCGAGTTTGGTGTGGAGGAAGTTTTCAAGGATCAAGAGAGGAGTATGATGCAACATGATCAAGGAGAGTGAAAGCTCTAAGCTTGGGGATGCCCCGGTGGTTCACCCCTGCATATTATAAGAAGACTCAAGTGTCTAAGCTTGGGGATGCCCAAGGCATCCCCTTCTTCATCGACAACATTATCAGGTTCCTCCCCTGAAACTATATTTTTATTCCATCACATCTTATGTGCTTTTTCTTGGAGCGTCGGTTTGTTTTTGTTTTTTGTTTTGTTTGAATAAAATGGATCCTAGCATTCACTTTATGGGAGAGAGACACGCTCCGCTGTAGCATATGGACAAGTATGTCCTTGGTTTCTACTCATAGTATTCATGGCGAAGTTTCTCCTTCGTTAAATTGTTATATGGTTGGAATTGGAAAATGATACATGTAGTAATTGCTATAAATGTCTTGGGTAATGTGATACTTGGCAATTGTTGTGCTCATGATTAAGCTCTTGCATCATATGCTTTGCACCCATTAATGAAGAAATACATAGAGCATGCTAAAATTTGGTTTGCATATTTGGTTTCTCTAAGGTCTAGATAATTTCTAGTATTGAGTTTGAACAACAAGGAAGACGGTGTAGAGTCTTATAATGTTTTCAATATGTCTTTTATGTGAGTTTTGCTGCACCGGTTCATCCTTGTGTTTGTTTCAAATAAGCCTTGCTAGCCTAAACCTTGTATCGAGAGGGAATACTTCTCATGCATCCAAAATACTTGAGCCAACCACTATGCCATTTGTGTCCACCATACCTACCTACTACATGGTATTTTCCGCCATTCCAAAGTAAATTGCTTGAGTGCTACCTTTAAAATTCCATCATTCACCTTTGCAATATATAGCTCATGGGACAAATAGCTTAAAAACTATTGTGGCATTGAATATGTAATTATGCACTTTATCTCTTATTAAGTTGCTTGTTGTGCGATAACCATGTTCACTGGGGACGCCATCAACTATTCGTTGTTGAATTTCATGTGAGTTGCTATGCATGTCCGTCTTGTCTGAAGTAAGAGAGATCTACCACCTTATGGTTAAGCATGCATATGTTAGAGAAGAACATTGGGCCGCTAACTAAAGCCATGATCCATGGTGGAAGTTTCAGTTTTGGACATATATCCTCAATCTCAAATGAGAAAATTATTAATTGTTGTTACATGCTTATGCATAAAAGAGGAGTCCATTATCTGTTGTCTATGTTGTCCCGGTATGGATGTCTAAGTTGAAGAATAATCAATAGCGAGAAATCCAATGCGAGCTTTCTCCTTAGACCTTTGTACAGGCGGCATAGAGGTACCCCTTTGTGACACTTGGTTAAAACAGTGCATTGTGATGATCCGGTAGTCCAAGCTAATTAGGACAAGGTGCGGGCACTATTAGTACACTATGCATGAGGCTTGCAATTTATAAGATATAATTTACATGATGCATATGCTTTATTACTACCGTTGACAAAATTGTTTCATGTTTTCAAAATCAAAGCTCTAGCACAAATATAGCAATCGATGCTTTTCCTCTATTGAGGACCATATTTTTACTTTCAATGTTGAGTCAGTTCACCTATTTCTCTCCACCTCAAGAAGCAAACACTTGTGTGAACTATGCATTGATTCCTACATACTTGCTTATTGCACTTATTATATTACTCTATGTTGACAATATCCATGAGATATACATGTTACAAGTTGAAAGCAACCGCTGAAACTTAATCTTCTTTTGTGTTGCTTCAATGCCTTTACTATGAATTATTGCTTTATGAGTTAACTCTTATGCAAGACTAATTGATGCTTGTCTTGAAGTGCTATTCATGAAAAGTCTTTGCTTTATGATTCACTTGTTTACTCATGTCATATACATTGTTTTGATCGCTGCATTCACTACATATGCTTTACAAATAGTATGATCAAGGTTATGATGGCATGTCACTCCAGAAATTATCTGTGTTATCGTTTTACCTGCTCGGGACGAGCAGAACTAAGCTTGGGGATGCTGATACGTCTCCGACGTATCGATAATTTCTTATGTTCCATGCCACATTATTGATGTTATCTACATGTTTTATGCACACTTTATGTCATATTCGTGCATTTTCTAGAACTAACCTATTAACAAGATGCCGAAGTGCGATTCTTTGTTTCTGCTGTTTTTGGTTTTAGAAATCCTAGTAAGGAAATATTCTCGGAATTGGATAAAATCAAAGCCCAGGGGCCTATTTTTCCACGAAGCTTCCAGAAGTCCGAAGATGAAACGAAGTGGGGCCACGAGGTGCCCGGACTACAGGGCGGCGCGGCCTAGGGTTGGGCCGCACGGCCCTGTCATCTGGAGCCCTCGTGTGCCCTCTTGACCTGCCCTTCCGCCTACAAATAGCCTCCGTGACGAAACCCCCAGTACCGAGAACCACGATACGGAAAACCTTCCAGAGACGTCGCCAACGCCGATCCCATCTCGGGGGATCCAGGAGATCGCCTCCGGCACCCTGCCGGAGAGGGGAATCATCTCCCGGAGGACTCTACGCCGCCATGGTCGCCTCCGGTGTGATGTGTGAGTAGTCTACCCCTGGACTATGGGTCCATAGCAGTAGCTAGATGGTTGTCTTCTCCCCATTGTGCTATCATTGTCGAATCTTGTGAGCTGCTTAACATGATCAAGATCATCTATCTGTAATTCTATATGTTGCGTTTGTTGGGATCCGATGAATAGAGAATACTTGTTATGTTGATTATCAAAGTTATATCTACGTGTTATTTATGATCTTGCATGCTTTCCGTTACTAGTAGATGCTCTGGCCAAGTAGATGCTTGTAACTCCAAGAGGGAGTACTTATGCTCGATAGTGGGTTCATGCATTGACACACAGGACGATGTGAGAAAGTTCTAAGGTTGTGTTGTGCTGTTTCCACTAGGGATAAAACATTGATGCTATGTCTAAGGATGTAGTTGTTGATTACATTACGCACCATACTTAATGCAATTGTCTGTTGCTTTGCAACTTAATACTGGAGGGGGTTCGGATGATAACCTGAAGGTGGACTTTTTAGGCATAGATGCAGTTGGATGGCGGTCTATGTACTTTGTCGTAATGCCCAATTAAATCTCACTATACTCATCATGATATGTATGTGCATGGTCATGCCCTCTTTATTTGTCAATTGCCCAACTGTAATTTGTTCACCCAACATGTTGCTTGTCTTATGGGAGAGACACCTCTAGTGAACTGTGGACCCCGGTCCAATTCTCTTTACTAAAATACAATCTACTGCAATACTTGTTCTACTGTTTTCTGCAAACAATCATCTTCCACACAATATGGTTAATCCTTTGTTACAGCAAGCCGGTGAGATTGACAACCTCACTGTTTCGTTGGGGCAAAGTACTTTGGTTGTGTTGTGCAGGTTCCACGTTGGCGCCGGAATCCCTGGTGTTGCGCCGCACTACATCCCGCCGCCATCAACCTTCAACGTGCTTCTTGGCTCCTCCTGGTTCGATAAACCTTGGTTTCTTTCTGAGGGAAAACTTGCTGCTGTGCGCATCATACCTTTCTCTTGGGGTTCCCAACGAACGTGTGAGTTACACGCCATCAATGCACGAGAAGCATTCCCTCTCAGTACAAGGCTTAGGCTAGCAAGGTTGTTTGAAGCAAACACAAGTATGAACCGGTACAGCAAGACTTACATAAAAACATATTGCAAGCATTATAATATTCTACACTGTCTTCCTTGTTGCTCAAACACTTTTACCAGAAAATATCTAGACCTTAAGAGACACCAATCATGCAAACCAATTTTAACAAGCTCTACAGTAGTTCTCCACTAATAGGTTTAAACTACATGAAAAAACTTAATCATGATCTACTTGAGAGCTCAAAACAATTGCCAAGTGTCAAATTATCCAAGACATTATGAGGCATTTTCTGTTTCCAACCAAATAACAATAAGTATTGTAGCTTCCAACTTTTATCATTGAACATTAAAAGTAAAATGAAGAACAAGTGTTCATATGAAAAAGCGGAGCGTGTATCTCTCCCACACAAGGATTGCTAGGATCCATCTTTATTCAAACAAAAACAAAAATAAAAGCACACAGACGCTCCAAGTAAAGCACATATGATGTGACCGAATAAAAATATAGTTTCAATAGAAGAAACCTGATAAGTTGATGAAGAAGGGGATGCCTTGGGCATCCCCAAGCTTAGACGCTTGAGTCTTCTTGAAATATGCAGGGATGAACCACGGGGGCATCCCCAAGCTTAGACTTTTCACTCTTCTTGATCATATATCATCCTCCTCTCTTGACCCTTGAAAACTTCCTTCACACCAAACTTCTCATAAACTTCATTAGAGGGGTTAGTACTCAAAAAAAATTTGAATCCACCTTGGTCCTGTAGTGACACATTGCAAGAACTCAATAAAACATTAGCTACAGCTCTCCACGTCTAGAAAGCCTTGCTTAAAGTCCACAAGAGACAATGCAAAAAACAGAGACAGAATCTGCCAAAACAGAACAGCCAGTAAAGACGAATTTTGAAAAGGTACTTCCGTTGCTCAACTCAGAAAACTCAAAACTAATGAAAGTTGCGTACATATCTGAGGAACGCGCACGTAAATTGGAAGATTTTTCTGAGTTACCTACAGAGAATCATACCCAGATTCGTGACAGATAGAAATCTGTTTCTGCGCAGAAATCCAAATCTAGTATCAACCTTCTATTAGAGACTTCACTTGGCACAACATTGCAATAAAATAAAGATAAGGAGAGGTTGCTACAGTAGTAACAACTTCCATGACACAACAAAACAGTAGCAAAATAAACACATGGGTTATCTCCCAAGAAGTTCTTTCTTTATAGCCATTAAGATGGGCTCAGCAGTTTTAATGATGCTCACATAAGAAATAAGAGTTGAAGCAAAAGAGAGCTTCAAGAGGTAAATTCAAAACAAATTTAAGCCTAACATGCTTCCTATGAAAAGGAATCTTGTAAATAAACCAGTTCATGAAGAGCAAAGTAACAAGCATAGGAAGATAGAACAAGTGTAGCTTCAAAAATTTCAGCACATAGAGAGGTGTTTTAGTACCATGCAAATTTCTACAACCATATTTTCCTCTCTCATAATAATTTTCAGTAGCTTCATGAACAAACTCAACAATATAACTATCACATGCAGCATACTTTTCATGATTTCCAAGCACATAATTTTTATCAAGTTCAAAAATAGTAGGATCAAAACTTTCAAATCCACTTTTATCAATAATATAACATGATGATTGATCAATCTCAAGAGATATGGGACTCATAGATAAAGTCAAGAACTCTCCAATCCCATTTTCATTAGTAGTACAATTAATATTATCAAGTAACATAGGACCATCATCTAGAGCTTTATCATAAACATTTGCCAAGCAAAATTCTTTAGTACCATGCATTTCGACATCAGGCACAAACAAAGCATTATCATAAGATTTATCAAAATAGCATGGATTATCATGGATAACATTAGCATAATTATTCTCACAAGTTTTACTTATAGGTAATATTTCAAGAGAATCCACAGGAACATAACATTCAACCTCTTTCGGTAAGCATGGAGGGCAATCAAATAGTGTAAGAGATAAAGAGTTACTCTCATTAGAAGGTTGGCATGGGTAGCTAATCCATTCTTCCTCCTTTTGTTCATCACTCTCCTCTTCTTTTTCATCCAATGAGCTTTCAGGTTCATCAATTTTCTCCTCTTTTTCATCCAATGAGCTTTCAGGTTCATCAACTTCTTCTTCCACAGGTTCCTGCAAATTGTGAGTGCATTCTTGTGCATTAATGAGTCTCTCTTTATAATCAATGATATAAGGATTATCACTGTAACTTTCATTGCAAAAATTAAGGATAGAAGAGACATAATCTTTAAGGTCCTTACAAACAACACAAGTTTCATAATTCTTAGCCATGAAGGATTCTATCTCAGAGGCTCCCATAAATATGACAAATTGTTCTACTTCTTCGAACCCAAAATGAATATAGCTATTCCGATTATAGTTCTTAATTAAAAATTCCTCACTAAAGCCACATTGAAATTTAAGATGTTTAGTATCATGTTGAGAGCAACAGTTTATATTATGGCATTTAAGCAAAATTTTAGCAATTGTATTCAATTTTTCTATCACAGCACTCATTACTTTACCAGTTCTTGATTCTCTATAATTATTATAATATTCTATAAGCTCCAAGTAGGTTATAGGTTCTCCCATAATAGCAGTTTTTAATTTTTCGATTTTTCAAATTTTTATGGATTTTTGGGTATATGAGAAAAACAAAACAAGACAAAAAGAAACTAAGCAAAAGTAAACTAGGCAAAATAAAACTAGACAGAAATAAACTAAGCACAAATAAACTAGACAAAAGTAATCTAAGCAAAACAAAATAAAACAAAATAAAAACAGAGAGAGAGGTAGAGTGTACTCCCCAGGTGAACTTATGAGTAGAGCTATGCCTCCCCGGCAACGGCGCCAGAAAACAGTCTTGATGACCCACAAGTATAGGGGATCGCAGCAGTCTTCGAGGGAAGTAAAACCCAAATTTATTGATTCGACACAAGGGGAGGTAAAGAATACTTATAAGCCTTAACAACTGAGTTGTCAATTCAGCTGCACCTGGAAAAGCACTAGTAACAGGGGTGATGTGAAAGTAGCAGTAATATGAGAGCAGTAGTAATAGTAACACAGCAGCAGTAATAGCAATATGAGAGCAATGGCACCAGAAAATAGTTGATACTACTTCCAATGACATGTAGAACGAGTATATGATGATGAGAGATGGACCGGGGTTCCCAGCGATCTACACTAGTGGTAACTCTCCAATAAGTGACAAGTGTTGGGTGAACAAATTACAGTTGGGCAATTGACAGGATTGATAAAGCATTAAGAAAGAACATCAATTCATTAATCATGTAGGCATGTTTTCCATATATAGTCATACGTGCTCGCAATGAGAAACTTGTACAACATCTTTTGTCCTACCAGCCGGTGGTAGCCGGGCCTCAAGGGAATCTACTGGATATTAAGGTACTCCTTTTAATAGAGTACCGGAGCAAAGCATTAACACTTGGTGAAAACATGTGATCCTCACATCACCGCCATCCCCTCCGGTTGTCCCGATTCTTGTAACTTCGGGGCCTTTGGTTCCGGACAGCGACATGTGCATACAACTTGTAGATACAATCTAAGCAATAATTATAGAGCTCAAATCTAAGATCATGCCACTCGGGCCCTAGTGACAAGCATTAAGCATAACAAGATTGCAGCAACAATAACTTCACAAACTTTATAGATAGACTAATCATAATGTATCATCCATCGGATCCCAACAAACACAACACCGATTGCATCAGATGGATCTCAATCATGTAAGGCAGCTCATGAGATCATTGTATTGAAGTACATGGAGGAGAGAATACCAACTAGCTACTGCTAGAACCCGTAGTCCATGGGGGAACTACTCACGGAGCATGATGGAGGCGGTGGCGTCGATGGAGATGGCTTCCGGGGGCACTTCCCTGTCCCGGCAGGGTGCCGGAACAGAGACTTCTGTCCCCAGAATTGGAGTTTCGCGATGGCGGCGGCGCCCCTGGAGTCTTTCTGGAAGGGGGGAATCCCACCCCAAGTGGGATTCCAACCTTGGGTAGGTTTCCCTACTACATGGAAGGTTTTGGGTTGGGGTCTTATTCGAAGACTTGTAGTCCAACACTTGGGGCTTCCACCTATATAAAGAGGGGCCAAGGGGAGGGGGCCGGCCACCCCAAGACCACAAGGTGGCCGCACCCCCTAGTGGTCGGCGCCCCCTCTCCCAAACCCTAGCAGCCCTCTCTCCTCCACCACTCCCGCACGCTTAGCGAAGCTCCGTCGGGTTTCTCCACTACCACCGCCACCACGCCGTCGTGCTGCTGGATTCAAGAGGAGCTACTACTTCCGCTGCCCGCTGGAACGGGAAGGTGGACGTCGACTTCATCAACACCGAACGTGTGACCGAGTACGGAGGTGCTGCCCGATCGTGGCACCGTGATCAAGATCTTCTACGCGCTTTTGCAAGCGGCAAGTGATCATCTACCGCAGCAATAAGAGTCTACTCTTATAGGCTTTGGAAATCTTCAAGGGTTAGTCTCGATCATCCCCTCGTTGCTCCCGTCTTCTAGATTGCATCTTGGCTTGGATTGCGTTCTCGCGGTAGGAATATTTTTGTTTTCTATGCAACGAATCCCTAAAGTGGTATCAGAGCCGTGTCTATGCATAGATGGTTGCACGAGTAGAACACAATGGTTTTGTGGGCGTTGATGCTCTTATTGTCTTTAGTTTGAGTACCTTGCATCTTTGTGGCATAGTGGGATGAAGCGGCCCGGACTAACTTTACATGACCGCGTTCATGAGACTTGTTCCTCGTTCGACATGCAACTTGTATTGCATAAGAGGCTTTGCGGGTGTCTGTCTCTCCTACTATAGTGAAGATTCAATTTACTCTTCTATTGACAACATTAGTATCACCGTTGTGGTTCATGTTCGTAGGTAGATTAGATCTCTCTCGAAAACCCTAAACCACGTAAAATATGCAAACCAAATTAGAGACGTCTAACTTGTTTTTGCAGGGTTTGGTGATGTGATATGGCCATAATGTGATGATGAATATGTATGAGATGATCATTATTGTATTGTGGCAACCGGCAGGAGCCTTATGGTTGTCTTTAAATTTCATGTTGAGTAGTATTTCAAAGTAGTTGTAATAGTTGCTACATGAGGTGAACAACCATGAAGACGGCGCCATGTACCTTGACGCTACGCCGACGATGATGGAGATCATGCCCGAAGATGATGGATATCATGTCCGTGCTTTGGAGATGAAGATCAAAGGCGCAAAGACAAAAGGGCCATATCATATCACATATGAATTGCATGTGATCTTAATCCTTTATGCATCTTATTTTGCTTAGAACGCGATGGTAGCATTATAAGATGATCCCTCACATTAATATCAAGATAATAAAGTGTTCTCCCCTCGTATGCACCATTTCCAAAGTTCGTCGTTTCAAAGCATCTCGTGATGATCAGATGTGATAGATTCAACGTTCATATACAACGGGTGTAAGCCATGTTGCACACGCGGAATACTTGGGTTTGCTTGACGAGCCTAGCATGTACAGACATGGCCTCGGGACAACGGAAACCGAAAGGTTGAACACGAGTCATATGGATGATATGATCAACATGTTGATGTTCACCATTGAAGCAACATCATCTCACGTGATGATCGGTTTTGGTGTAGTGGATTTGGATCGTGTACCACTTAACAACTATGAGGGATGTTGTATTAAGTGGGAGTTCATTAGTAATTAGATTAAAACATGAACTAATTATCATAAACATAGTCTGAGTAGTATTTTGAATTAATTTTGTAGTATTGGCATCCGTTATTCTACCATGCGCTAGTCTTGTAATTGAGATAGAAATACTGTTAAAATCTGACAAGAAACTTTACGGATTGGTACCGTATTGTTAAAGAATCAAGAATTGATTAAGTCCTATTGCAAACTTTTAGTAAACCTCACATTGTTGATTCAAAGAGCTATGGTTTCAATTAGTACCTAAAGTTATCTTGTCTCCATGAAACTTGAAGTTCAAATCTGTTTGAAAAGTAAGGAGCTGAAAATTTAGTTTTCAGAAATAATCAAGGTATGAGATATATGTGATATCTAAGACCTTATTACAAGATGATAGAATATAATTTGGTGAGACTACATAAACTCATAAGTTTTATGGGAATGTACGAAGGTTGAAGACGCAAGGCGTCCCAATCCTCCAACTATTGGGGCACTAACAATATTCGCATATCCATGAAGTAATCGTCCTTAGTATGCACCGTTGCTAAGACTCGTTGTTTCGAAGCATCACGTGATGATCGGGTGTTATAGATTCTACGTGTGCATACAACGGGTGCAAGCCAGATTTGCACATGCGAATACTAAAGTTAAACTTTATGAGCCTAGCATGTACAGACATGGTCTCAGAAAGTCATCATGATACAATGGATAAAATTATGAGTGAAATTGTTCATCATATTACAAAGTTACTAATAGTGAAATCCGGAACACTTGTCATATGATGATCAACTTCAAAGTAAGAACCTCAAAGTTATTGGTATTTGACCAACAAACCTAGAAGTTATTGATGCTGAAGTGTTTTTCTGAATAATGAGGAAAGCTAAAAGAGAAACTACAAAAGATTATTGGCAGAAAGAAAGAAAAGACTAGAAAGTCTAGCTCAGGTGTATATAAATGATATACATGTTATGGTTGTATTCCTAGTTAGGTCACACAATGAAATTCTTGGGTATTTGTACCATATTGGTTGGTATGATGTGTCATACAAAACAACACAATACAAGAATACAATGGCCTAAGTGACTGACAAGGAATATGATAGAAATGCACATCTGGAACAAAAATAAAGTGTTATTATGTTCGTCGTTGACATTCTATCTAGCCCTTAGAATTTATAATAAAGAACTTAATAATTGTTATTTTGCTCTTGTCAAATAAAAACAATGAGTTGTTCAAATTATGACATTACTCCATGTACGATGGATAAGTTATTATAAATTTTAATGGTGAAACACACATACATAACACTGACGCTAAAATGCCGTAAGGCAAATGATTTGAATTCCACTTATTTGTGGAACCGCCATTTAGGTCATGTTGGAAAGGAACGCATGAAGAAACTCCATGAAATGGATTATTGCAGTCATTTGATTTATGAATTATTTGGCGCTTGCAAATCTCTTCTAAAAGGAATGACTGAAATACCGTTCATAGGCAAATTTTTTGAACGGGCAACTAACTTAGTGGAAACATACATGATGATGCATATGGTTCACTGGGCATAGTTGTGTGCGGGAGATTCTTCTACCTCATGAAAACTTCAAACAATGAATTGAGTATATATATGTGGATATATTCGATAAGGAAGAAGTTTGAAATATTTGAATGGATTCAAATAAATTTCAGCATGAAGTGGAAATCATCGTAATAGAAAAGTCAAATATCTATGATTGGATCATAGTGGAAATATTTGAATTACGAGTTTTAGCGAACATCTAAGAGAGTTATGAAATTGTTCTACAACTCACATTTCTTGGAGTATCATAATGATGATATAGTATCCGAGAGATGTATCCAAACCTCGTTGGATTAATGATGGGATAAAATATTTATGCCATTATATTTTTGTGGATTATGCTTTAGTGACTACTGCTTTTACACTAAATAGTGCATCATCATGATCCGTTGAAATGACACCATACTAGTTATGGCATGGGTATGAACCCTGATAGTCTTTTCTTAAATTTTGGTATGCATAACATAAGTAAATAAGTTTACAACCAAAATCGGATAAATTTCTTTGTTGGTTATCCCAGAAATTTGATTGGGAATTCTTCCCACGAGACAAAGACAAAAGTGTTTGTCAATGTTTCTTATTTCCGAGAAATTGTTTCTAGTGAAGTATTTGAGTGGGAGGACAATATAATTTGATAAGGTTTATGAACCTGAGCATAATGATCAGAGTAGCGCAGCATCGGAATTGGTTTCGGAAGCGGCCACGATGATCATGGCTCCCATGACTACAAAGTGTTTTAGCCATGGAGATCGAAGTACATATTGAACCTTGTAGGTATGGTTTACTTTGTGATCAAATAAATGATTTGTGGACAAAGGATTGATTTTGAACAATGATAAACCAACTAAAAACAAAGAAGTTATGATGGGCCCTAACTCTGTTAAAATGGCTATACGCCATGAAATCCAAGATAGATGAATACTTTTTGAAAGTAAATGGATCTATAAAATTGATGGACTTGGATGAAATATCCTTGAAAAAGCTCGACTTGTCAAAAAATTGTTTACGACAAAGTTCAAAGAGTTGACTACGATAAGATTAGATCTTCCGTAGCAATGCTTATAGTCTATATGGATTATTCTAGTAATCACTACATATTTCTTTTATGAGATATGCTAGTAGGATGGCAAAATACACTACTTAACAGAAGTGTGTATTAAAGGTGTATACAAGATACAACCAATTGTTTTGCTAGTCCGTAGAATACTAGATAGGTATACGAACTTCAATTGGATGAAGTGAGTATCACGGAGTTGGAATCTTCACCAGATGAAATAGTCAAAGAGTTTTTGATTTCATCAGAAACAATGAAGAGGCTTGCATTTGCAAAAAATTAAGTGGGAGCGCTGAGACATATTTATAATACTTTATGTAGATGACATATAGTTGGTTATAAATGATGTAATTATATACTTGATCAAAAAGGTTTCATTGAGAAATTAACTTCAATGAAAGGATATGGACTGAAATAAATTTAGTGTCAAGATCTATGAAGATAGATTGAAACACATAATAAGTTTAAGTCAAAGTACATAGAATGGATATTGAAGTAGTTCAATATAGAAATATTAAGAAAATGTTCTTGTCATGTGAAGTTTTTTACAAGACTTGAGTGTATCTGACACTCAATGAGTAAAAACACATGAGTGATTATAAATCACAAATAATATGTACACAATCAGATGTCATGTGCTCTTAAAAATGTTATGAGCATGTACCAGAATGATTCATGTGATGATCATTGAAAAACAGTAAGAATATTCTTGAGTACTTAAGAAGAACCAAGGATATATATATAGTTTTGTATGGAGAAATGACAAACAAATCGATGTAAGGTGTTGCACCGATATTTGTTTTTGTCACATATGAAAATAAAATTTCAATCTCAAATTAGACTAAGTGTTGTTTAAAAGGTAGCACAATGAGCTAGAAGTTGTCTATGCTAGATTTAGAAGAGTTCTAAATATTATGACGGATTCTACAAAAGAAGGCAGAGTATGTCATTACAATGACAAAGGATGTTAAAGTCAAGAGGTTCTTTGAGAACTTGGTGTAGCTCCGACAGAGTCAGAACTTTGAAGCTATATTGTATGTGACAATATTAGTGACATATTTCAGACCGCGGAATTAAGGTTCCACCAGAAGACCAAACATATTTAATGCCGACTCATTTGGAAATGAGTGATGCGTTGAGACGCAAATGAATTACAAAATACATACGTTTCTGAGCATGTCAGATCCGTTGACTAAAACCTCTCCCGTGAGCAATACATGATAAATCACCGGAAGGCCAAGGTGTTATATCTTTACAAATGTAAACTAGATTATTGACTCTAGTGCAAGTGGGAGACTGTTGGAGATATGCCCAAGAGGCAATAATAAAAGTGGTTATTATATATCTTTATGTTTATGATAAATGTTAATATATCATGCTATAATTGTATTAACCGAAACATTGATACATGTGTGATATGTAAACAACAAAGAGTCCCTAGTATGCCTCTTAACTAGCTTGTTGATTAATGGATGATTAGTTTCATAATCATGAACATTGGATGTTATTAATAACAAGGTTATATCATTGTATGAATGATGTAATGGACACACCCAATTAAGCGTAGCATAAGATCACGTCATTAAGTTATTTGCTATAAGCTTTCGATACATAGTTACCTAGTCCTTATGACCATGAGATCATGTAAATCACTTATACCAGAAAGGTACTTTGATTACATCAAATGCCACTGCGTAAATGGGTGGTTATAAAGGTGGGATTAAGTATCCAGAAAGTATGAGTTGAGGCATATCGATCAACAGTGGGATTTGTCCATCCCGATGACGGATAGATATACTCTGGGCCCTCTCGGTGGAATGTCGTCTAATGTCTTGCAAGCATATGAATAAGTTCATAAGAGACCACATACCACGGTACGAGTAAAGAGTACTTGTCAGGAGACGAGGTTGAACAAGGTATAGAGTGATACCGATGATCAAACCCCGGACAAGTAAAATATCGCGTGACAAAGGGAATTGGTATCGTATGTGAATGGTTCATTCGATCACTGAAGTCATCGTTGAATGTGTGGGAGCCATTATGGATCTCCAGATCCCGCTATTGGTTATTGGTCGGAGAGAGTACTCAACCATGTCCACATAGTTCGCGAACCGTAGGGTGACACACTTAAGGTTTGATGTTGAAATGGTAGAACTTGAATATGGAATGGAGTTCGAAGATTTGTTCGAAGTCCCGAATGGGATCCCGGACATCACGAGGAGTTCCGGAATGGTCCGGAGAATAAGATTCATATATAGGAAGTCATTTTATAAGATTTAAAATGATCCGGAAGGTTCTACGGAAGGTTCTAGAAGGTTCTAGAAAAGTCCGGAAGAAATCACTAAGGAAGGAGGAGTCCCGGAGGGACTCCACCTCCCTATGGCCGGCCAACCCTAGAGGGGGGAGTCCACCTTGGGCTCCACCAAGGTGGCCGGCCAACCCCCCTCATGGAAGGGGGGAATCCCACCCCAAGTGGGATTCCAACCTTGGGTAGGTTTCCCTACTACATGGAAGGTTTTGGGTTGGGGTCTTATTCGAAGACTTGTAGTCCAACACTTGGGGCTTCCACCTATATAAAGAGGGGCCAAGGGGAGGGGGCCGGCCACCCCAAGACTACAAGGTGGCCGCACCCCCTAGTGGCCGGCGCCCCCTCTCCCAAACCCTAGCGGCCCTCTCTCCTCCACCACTCCCGCACGCTTAGCGAAGCTCCGTCGGGTTTCTCCACCACCACCGCCACCACGCCATCGTGCTGCCGGATTCAAGAGGAGCTACTACTTCCGCTGCCCGCTGGAACGGGAAGGTGGACGTCGACTTCATCAACACCGAACGTGTGACCGAGTACGGAGGTGCTACCCGATCGTGGCACCGTGATCAAGATCTTCTACGCGCTTTTGCAAGCGGCAAGTGATCGTCTACCGCAGCAATAAGAGCCTACTCTTATAGGCTTTGGAAATCTTCAAGGGTTAGTCTCGATCATCCCCTCGTTGCTCCCGTCTTCTAGATTGCATCTTGGCTTGGATTGCGTTCTCACGGTAGGAAACTTTTTGTTTTCTATGCAACGAATCCCTACAAAACATGGGGGCTTGTCCTATCTATTTTTTTTGGATTATTGTTATTGTTGTTTGCAAGTCATGTCCACTTGCACATTTCTTCAAGAAATATGCAACTAATCACGGATTCACTTGCATATTTGCATCAAGAAACGTGGAACCCGGCAACCCAAACGGGTTGCACAACAATTTCTCTAAGAGAGTTATATCTAGTTTGACTTTTCCTTTATTTGAAATATGTCAAAGTAGTGTCTACATTATATTTGGGGTTACACCTTTCATCGAGATATGTGCAACTCAACCCCGGGTTAGTCAAGATATGTGCAACTCAACCCTGGGTATCTTTGGGGTTACAATTGTTCTGAACATGAGTTTTGCACTTTGACTTGCTTGTCCTATCTATTTTTTGAATTGTTGTTGTGCACTTGCACATTTCTTCGAGGTACATGCAACTCAACCCTGGGTTGCACGTTTCTCAAAGAAACGTGCAACCCAATAAGAGTTGCACATATTTGAGTTGCAAATTTCTTCAAGTAGCATGCAACTCAAATATGATTTCTACATTTGTTGTGTGCTTGCACATTTCTTCAAGAAATATGCAACTAATCACGGGTTCACTTGCACTTTTTCTTCATAGTTTTTGTGGTTTGCAAGTTACACCTACCGTCGAGAAATATGTGGATGTAGTGTCTATCTTCGGTTACACCTTTCATCGAGGTAGATGCAACTCAACCCCGGGTTGCACGTTTCTCAAAGAAACGTGCAACCCAATAAGAGTTGCACATATTTGAGTTGCAAATTTCCTCAAGAAGCATGCAACTCAAATATGTTTTCTACATTTGTTGTGAACATAAGTTTTTGCGCTTTTGACTTGCTTGTCCTATATAATTATTGGGTTGTTGTGTACTTGCACATTTATTCAAGAAATATGCAACTAATCACGGGTTCGCCTGCACTTTTTCTTCATAGTTTTTGTGGTTTGCAAGTTACACCTATCGTCAAGAAATATGTGGATGTAGTGTCTATCTTCGGTTTACACCTTTCATCGAGGTACATGCAACTCAACCTCGGGTTGCACGTTTCTTTGCCCAATAAGAGTTGCACATATTTAAGTTGCAAATTTCTTCAAGAAGCATGCAACTCAAATATGATTTTCTACATTTGTTGTGAACATCAATTTTTGCGGTTTGACTTGCTTGTCCAATATAATTATTGGGTTGTTGTGTAATTGCACATTTCTTCAAGAAATATGCAACTAATCACGGGTTCGCTTGCTCTTTTTCTTCATAGTTTTTGTGGTTTGCAAGTTACACCTATCGTCAAGAAATATGTGGATGTAGTGTCTATCTTCGGTTTACACCTTTCATCGAGGTACATGCAACTCAACCCCGGGTTGCACGTTTCTCAAAGAAACGTGCAACCCAATAAAAGTTGCACATATTTGAGTTGCAAATTTTTTCAAGAAGCATGCAACTCAAATATAATTTCTACATTTGTTGTGAACATCAGTTTTGCGGTTTGGCTTTGCTTTAGTGTGTGTGCTTTCACATATTTTTATGTTTTATCTGAACTATTTTTTTCTGCATAATAGATTGATGATGGTAGACCATCATTATCATTCAGGGAAAGTTGGCTTGCAAGTCCAAGAGGACAGGTGATTCGTTTTTTCTAAAAAAAATTTGTAATGCAATCAAGTATGATTTTATTTTCCCTCTGTATCACATACACATAACATGGATTGGTATTTTTAGGTGCTTAGACATGAACATATGAGAAAGTTAGCACAAAGGCAGTCTGTGAGTATAAATGAAGAAGGATTCCAACATCCTCAAACCACTTTCCATGCTGTTCATGTACCTTCTGCTCGAAAGGTTGATTCGTTTGGAACAACAACATCTCCACAAAGGACAAATTCTGTTCCCAGCCCCAATTCACCTGCAAGAAACGGAGGAAATGACATAATATCAATAGTATGTGTGCATATAACAAATTCTCTGTTTTATCTTAATTCTTATATTCATGGTGTATCTCAAAGTTTGTAATATATGCATCTATATATATTATGCTAATTTTGGGCTTCATATATTTTTTAACTCTATATGGCTATCTTCCTTTTGCATTAACATCTATAGATATTATGTTGTACTGATGTTGATTTTTTCAAAAAACAGAGCTCGCAAGAATCTCCAGAGGTTGTTTTTCTGAAGGAAATCAGAGGCAGCGAAATTAACAACTCGCATGACAGTTATGATGATGTTTACATTGGAAAACATCGGCTAAGCCCAGTCCGGAGGCATACATCTGAGGCCATTGATGCAATGTATGACAAGGAAAACCTATCTAACCAGAAATCCCAAGCAAGCTCCTCATCAATATTGCCACCAAGGCGTATAGTAATGCCAAGCAGATATGTTTCATCTCCTTACGATGAAAACATATCGAGTTATGAACAAGATCAAGATCAAAAAAAGCACTATGAAGCAATTATCCGTCTCGCAAATATGGATGGTTACAAGCAGTAAGTAAAGACCAATGTACCATTTCTGTCTTTTTTTTCACATATTATTTAGTTGTTGAACATTCTATTTTTTCCTTACATGTTTTTCTTATACTATCTAAAACAGTAAGATGGCTATTCAAATTGGTAACTGTAAGGTCAGTGTGGAAACTTTTGGGAATTCTTTCAAACCAGGAGGAACTGTTGAAGCTTGGGTCATAAACTTGTATTGCCGTATCCTATTCTTGTCTAACCACCCAAAAACCTCAAACAGACACACATTCTTCCATACATCAAGTGTAAGTTATTTCTGTATATATTTTAATCTATGTCCTCTTAATAGTTACTGCATAACAATCTAATTTATCTTCTATATAGTACTGATTGATATTTTTTCTCATGTTGCAATAACAAACAGAAATAGGAATATTTTCTTGAAAAATGGGAGAATGAATCAAGAAGATTGTACATGAAAGATCAAGCCATAAAAGCTTTTGAAGGAGCTGGAAAAGCAAGGAAACTACACTTGACAGATTCGGTATTTTTTATTTTTAATCTTTCATTGTTTCTTTGCTTTTTCATAAATCTTTTTCCTTTACAAGTTTAACCAAACCACTTTTCCTTTGTTTGGACAGTTGCACTTTCCATCCCTGTACAACTACCACTGGTTCCTATTCACTTTTGACATAAGGGACAAAAAGTTCATCTTTATGGACTCCCTTTTTGACAAGAATTCAGATTTACACCAAGAAGTTGATAATCGAATGGTACCTTTTCTATCATGGTTTCTTTCTTACTTTTTCCCAGTAAACACTAATGATTTTATATCCAATGGTTATTTGTAATACATTTACCTTGTGTTATGTGGAAGATTATGAACTTTGGAAGAACTTGGAGTGAATGCCGCTTGAAAGACATTAACTTCCAAGAATTTGAAGTCATCTACCCACCTGTACCAAAGCAAAGAAATGGGTACGTTTATATTTTTACAGTCTTAAACCGTTTCTACTTGTCTTCATTAATGTTTTGTTTATATGACTGGAATCTGCTCTTTCTCTCTTTTATAAAAATCAGGAAAGACTGCGGAATACACTTGATGAAAAGTATCGAACTATTTAAGCCAAGAACTAGTTCGATGGGAAAATTTTCACACAAAGATATTCCAGATTTTAGAATTCAGATGGCTAATGAGATGATGTTCTGCGAACACAACGAGATGCATGAAATCCAGGAAGCTGTGATGACATTTAAACCTCATGTAAGATATTTCTGTTTTTTAATTTTTTTGTTTTGTTTCCCAATCATCTGAATTAAATTTTAATCCAATATGCAACTTATTTGTTAGTAGTATGGCAGGCTATGCCTTTTTTGGTTTCATGAATTTTTCTAATTTTGTTACTTTCTGATTCCCAATATGAATTTAACATCAATAGACATGTTCATGTTTTCAACTTATAATAGTTTATGCAAATGGGTACATACAATGGTTATGATTAATATGAAGTGGAGAGCTTATGATCATGAGCTGTCAGGTGTTTAGTCATAAGTCTTTCTACTATCTTTATTACACTCCAGTAATTGACTGCTTTGTCTGTTTGTTTTCTCCAGGTTCATGGCACATATGCAAGGATGGGGTGATAAAGAAATGAAGTTCTCCTGTGTATTTTCAATATGTTAGAAAAAGGCATTAGTAGTTCCAAGTTTATTTTTATTTTTATGTAAAGAGAGTTTTTGCGTCGAACTCACTGGTAGATTTTGAGGGCCAAATCGAAGATATAGTTTTTGGCTAAATGCACAACCACTATGTGCTATAGTTTCTAGGTTTATGAGTTGACACAACCCCATCTGCTGATGTTATGTTTTGGGCAAGTTACAATCGTTCTTTTCAGTTATATCTGTTGCACACTACAACTATGTGTGTTCATATATGTTCATAATATATATATATATATAGAGTTTCTCTTTTTCTATAATTCAAAGTAAATTTGGCACATCATACATTTTTTCTGCAATCATTTTCCTTTTGCACTTTGGCAATGTTGTTTTAATTTTGTACTATTCAAAAAAGATATGCTGAGTTTCAGCGCTGAGTTCCAGCGTTGTGCTACTGTTTAAGCATATCGGACGCTGCCTTATCTACTTAGTGTCAAAACTTTCAGGTTTGTTTTTGTCGTCCGCTCTCTACTTACTGTCACATTTTACTCCCGAATGCATGGTGATCTTAGCAAATCTGTTCCTTGTCCTGATTTTTCTTGATATAACTTTTCTGAGGAAATGGCTACATGTAGTTGGAAATGTCCTTGTTTGTCCAAAAAAATTAAATAGTACAAAATACTGTTTTACGCAAGCTATTTAATAAGGCAAATAACGTATGTGCTAGGAAACACCTTTTTAGCATGTCGGTTGTTTTGTGCTTCTTGCAAAATATACTTAGCTTCTCACTTAGAGTACTTATGTACTTAGATTTCAAAAGACTGCCATCTTGCTACATAAAAGTTTTTGCCAAGAATTGTACCATTTTCTTTTCTGTACTTGATTCAGTACATATCATTTAGTACATCATATGTTTTTAATCTGTGTGTCCTATCTTAAGAACATATCATTCAACATAATGCATAGGACATCACTTATAATAGACATAGAATAGTTCTTACACACAAAGTGAAATATTAAGAATTACAATTCATACTCAATCATAGTTTAAATCTCTTTTTTACTACAACTTATATCAGTTGTTCTAACTGTTCCTGTTTTTCACTTTCTGAATCTGAAGGATCACACTCAATCATGCAGACGAATCATGCTGTCTGTATGATGTAAGTCTTCCATTACTTCTCTTTTGTCTTTCTTGCCTTCTTGCTACTTGCATCTGTATCATTTTTCTTCGCTGAAATACATTTAATTCCAAACTTGTTAGATGAAAAAATAGGTATGACAAAATTAAACCAGCTTCTTTATGCACATAGTTTATACCTCTAGGGTTAGGTTTCGACTTCTTGTTGTTTGGAAACAATGATGCATTCAAGTGTAAATTTCCACATGTTTGAATATTATGGTAATGTGACCCGCAGTGGCTGCATGTAATCTGTTGTTTCCCCAAAAACTCCTCTGCAAATGTCCTGTACCTTCCATCTGGCTTTTGCTTTGCTGAACTAGTTGGTCTTCCCTTAGACTTCACAACCTTGGGATCATTTAAGTAACCATATTCACTTTGAATATCACCAAGATCACCAACTTGTTCATTAGTTTTATCTTTGGGATCTACTTCTTTTGCTTTGTCCTCAGCCAATGTCATTGCATCTAATTTCTCTGCAATCTTCTTGACTTCTTGTGTGACAAACAGGTATTTCTCATTACTTTTCGAGCCATCAGATGCTACATTGATGCAAAACTTTGATATCACATTAAATCTCAGTTGGCTGCAATCTCCTGTCATCTCCAAAGGTACATTGTACCTCAAATCTCTTATATCTTTCTTCTCTCTTGGCTTCCATCTAGCAATAAAATATTTTTCTGGAATTTGTACGAAGTTTAGATGGATAAGAACTTTAAGAACATGAGAGCATAAAATTCCATCCTTGTTGAACTTGGAACAAATGCATCTGAAATCTTCACTTGATAAATCAACAATAACTAGGTATTTTCTTGTTCTGTAATCTCTCGTTGCAGCCAGGCCAGATTTGTACACTTCATATTTCTTGTTTGTTGATACGCGTACAGCACGCGACCGTTGGGAACCCCAAGAGGAAGGTGTGATGCGTACAGCGGCAAGTTTTCCCTCAGTATGAAACCAAGGTTTAATCGAACCAGTAGGAGCCAAGAAGCACGTTGAAGGTTGATGGCGGCGAGATGTAGTGCGGCGCAACACCAGGGATTCCGGCGCCAACGTGGAACCTGCACAACACAAACCAAGTACTTTGCCCCAACGAAACAGCGAGGTTGTCAATCTCACCGGCTTGCTGTAACAAAGGATTAGATGTATAGTGTGGATGATGATTGTTTGCAGAAAACAGTAGAACAGTATTGCAGTAGATTGTATTTCAGTAAAGAGAATTGGACCGGGGTCCACAGTTCACTAGAGGTGTCTCTCCCATAAGATAAACAGCATGTTGGGTGAACAAATTACAGTTGGGCAATTGACAAATAAAGAGGGCATGACCATGCACATACATATTATGATGAGTATAGTGAGATTTAATTGGGCATTACGACAAAGTACATAGACCGCTACCCAGCATGCATCTATGCCTAAAAAGTCCACCTTCAGGTTATCATCCGAACCCCCTCCAGTATTAAGTTGCTAACAACAGACAATTGCATTAAGTATTGTGCGTAATGTAATCAGTAACTACATCCTCGAACATAGCACCAATGTTTTATCCCTAGTGGCAACAACACATCCATAATCTTAGAGATTTCTGTCACTTCCCCAGATTCATGGAGACATGAACCCACTATCGAGCATAAATACCCCCTCTTGGAGTTAAGAGTAAAAACTTGGCCAGAGCCTCTACTAATAACGGAGAGCATGCAAGATCATAAACAACACATAGATATAAATTGATAATCAACATAACATGGTATTCTCTATTCATCGGATCCCAACAAACACAACATATAGAATTACAGATAGATGATCTTGATCATGTTCGGCAGCTCACAAGACCTGACAATTAAGCACAATGAGGAGAAGACGACCATCTAGCTACTGCTATGGACCCATAGTCCAGGGGTGAACTACTCACACATCACTCCGGAGGCGACCATGGCGGCGTAGAGTCCTCCGGGAGATGAATCCCCTCTCCGGCAGGGTGCCGGAGGTGATCTCCTGAATCCCCCGAGATGGGATTGGCGGCGGCGGCGTCTCTGGAAGGTTTTCCGTATCGTGGCTCTCGGTACTGGGGGTTTCGCGACGAAGACTTTAAGTAGGCGGAAGGGTAGGTCAGGGGGCGACGCGAGGGGCCCAGGAGACAGGGCGGCGCGGCCAAGGGTGGGGCCGCGCCGCCTGCCCTCCTGGCCACCTCGTGGCCCCACTTCGTTGACTCTTCGGTCTTCTGGAAGCTTCGTGGCAAAATAGGACCCTGGGCGTTGATTTCGTCCAATTCCGAGAATATTTCCTTACTAGGATTTCTGAAACCAAAAACAGCAGAAAACAAAGAATCGGCACTTCGGCATCTTGTTAATAGGTTAGTTCCAGAAAATGCACGAATATGACATAAAGTGTGCATAAAACATGTAGATATCATCAATAATGTGGCATGGAACATAAGAAATTATCGATACGTCGGAGACGTATCAGCATCCCCAAGCTTAGTTTCTGCTCGTCCCGAGCAGGTAAACGATAAACAAAGATAATTTCTGGAGTGACATGCCATCATAACCTTAATCATACTATTGTAAGCATATGTAATGAATGCAGCGATCAAAACAATGTATATGGCATGAGTAAACAAGTGAATCATATAGCAAAGACTTTTCATGAATAGTACTTTCAAGACAAGCATCAATAAGTCTTGCATAAGAGTTAACTCATAAAGCAATAATTCAAAGTAAAGATATTGAAGCAACACAAAGGAAGATTAAGTTTCAGCGGTTGCTTTCAACTTATAACATGTATATCTCATGGATATTGTCAATGTAAAGTAGTATAACAAGTGCAATATGCAAGTATGTAGGAATCAATGCAAAGTTCACACAAGTGTTTGCTTCTTGAGGTGGAGAGAGATAGGTGAACTGACTCAACAATAAAAGTAAAAGAAAGGTCCTTCAAAGAGGAAAGCATCGATTGCTATATTTGTGCTAGAGCTTTGGTTTTGAAAACAAGAAACAATTTTGTCAACGGTAGTAATAAAGCATATGTGTTATGTAAATTATATCTTACAAGTTGCAAGCCTCATGCATAGTATACTAATAGTGCCCGCACCTTGTCCTAATTAGCTTGGATTACCGGGATTATCGCAATGCACATGTTTTAACCAAGTGTCACAAAGGGGTACCTCTATGCCGCCTGTACAAAGGTCTAAGGAGAAAGCTCGCATTGGATTTCTCGCTATTGATTATTCTCAACTTAGACATCCATACCGGGACAACATAGACAACAGATAATGGACTCCTCTTTTATGCATAAGCATGTAGCAACAATTAATTTTCTCATATGAGATTGAGGATATATGTCCAAAACTGAAACTTCCACCATGGATCATGGCTTTAGTTAGCGGCCCAATGTTCTTCTCTAACAACATGCATGCTCTAACCATAAAGGTGGTAAATCTCCCTTACTTCAGACAAGACGAACATGCATATCAACTCACATGATATTCAACAAAGAGTAGTTGATGGCGTCCCCAGGAACATGGTTATCGCACAACAAGCAACTTAATAAGAGATAAAGTGCATAAGTACATATTCAATACCACAATAGTTTTTAGGCTATTTGTCCCATGAGCTATATATTGTAAAGGTAGAGGATAGAAATTTAAAGGTAGCACTCAAGCAATTTACTTTGGAATGGCGGAGAAATACCATGTAGTAGGTAGGTATGGTGGACACAAATGGCATAGTGGTTGGCTCAAGGATTGGATGCATGAGAAGTATTCCCTCTCGATACAAGGTTTAGGCTAGCAAGGTTATTTGAAACAAACACAAGGATGAAGCGGTGCAGCAAAACTCACATAAAAGACATATTGTAAACATTATAAGACTCTACACCGTCTTCCTTGTTGTTCAAACTCAATACTAGAAATTATCTAGACTTTAGAGAGACCAAATATGCAAACCAAATTTTAGCATGCTCTATGTATTTCTTCATTAATGGGTGCAAAGTATATGATGCAAGAGCTTAAACATGAGCACAACAATTGCCAATTATCACATTATCCAAGAAATTTTAGCAATTACTACATGTATCATTTTCCAATTCCAACCATATAACAATTTAACGAAGAAGAAACTTTGCCATGAATATTATGAGTAGAGCCTAAGGACATACTTGTCCATATGCTACAGCGGAGCGTGTCTCTCTCCCACACAAAGAATGCTAGGATCCATTTTATTCAAACAAAACAAAAACAAAAACAAACCGACGCTCCAAGCAAAGCACATAAGATGTGATGGAATAAAAATATAGTTTCAGGGGAGGAACCTGATAATGTTGTCGATGAAGAAGGGGATGCCTTGGGCATCCCCAAGATTAGACGCTTGAGTCTTCTTGATATATGCATGGGTGAACCACCGGGGCATCCCCAAGCTTAGAGCTTTCACTCTCCTTGATCATGTTGTATCATCTCCCTCTCCTGATCCTTGAAAACTTCCTCCACACCAAACTCAAAACAACTCATTAGAGAGTTAGTGCATAATCAAAATATACATGTTCAGAGGTGACATAATCATTCTTAACACTTCTGGACATTGCACAAAGCTACTGAAAGTCAATGGAATCGAAATAACCATCGAACATAACAAAACAGGCAATGCGAAATAAAAGGCAGAATCTGTCAAAACAGAACAGTTCGTATTGACGAATTTTATTGAGGCACCAGACTTGCTCAAATGAAAATGCTCAAATTGAATGAAAGTTGAGTACATATCTGAGGATCACTCACGTAAATTGGCATAATTTTCTGAGTTACCTACAGAGAATTTGGCCCAGATTCGTGACAGCAAAGAAATCTGTTTCTGCGCAGTAATCCAAATCTAGTATGAACCTTACTATCAACGACTTTACTTGGCACAACAAAACACTAAACTAAGATAAGGACAGGTTGCTACAGTAGTAAACAACTTCCAAGACTCAAAATAAAAACAAAGTACTGTAGTAAAAAACATGGGTTGTCTCCCATAAGCGCTTTTCTTTAACGCCTTTCAGCTAGGCGCAGAAAGTGTGTATCAAGTGTTATCAAGAGACGAAGTGTCAACGTCATAATTTGTTCTAATAATAGAATCAAAAGGTAACTTCATTCTCTTTCTAGGGAAGTGTTCCATACCTTTCTTGAGAGGAAATTGATATTTAATATTACCTTCCTTCATATCAATGATAGCACCAACAGTTCGAAGAAAAGGTCTTCCCAATATAATGGGACAAGATGCATTGCATTCAATATCCAAGACAACAAAATCAACGGGGACAAGGTTATTGTTAACGTTAATGCGAACATTATCAACTTTCCCCAAAGGTTTCTTTGTAGAATGATCAGCAAGATTAACATCCAAATAACAATTTTTCAATGGTGGCAAGTCAAGCATATTATAAATTTTCTTAGGCATAACAGAAATACTTGCACCAAGATCACATAAAGCATTACAATCAAAATCTTTGACCTTCATCTTGATGATGGGCTCCCAACCATCCTCTAGCTTTCTAGGAATAGAAGCTTCGCGTTCTAGTTTCTCTTCTCTAGCTTTTATGAGAGCATTTGTAATATGTTTTGTGAAAGCCAAATTTATAGCACTAGCATTAGGACTTTTAGCAAGTTTTTGTAAGAACTTTATAACTTCAGAGATGTGGCAATCATCAAAATTCAAACCATTATAATCTAAAGCAATGGGATCATCATCCCCAATGTTGGAAAAAATTTCAGCAGTTTTATCACAGGCAGTTTCAGCAGTTTCAGGCAGTTTTTCGCGCTTTGCATTAGAAGTGGAAACATTGCCAACACTAATTATTTTACCATTAATAGTAGGAGGTGCAGCAACTTGTGTAGCATTAGCATTACTAGTGGTGGTAATAGTCCAAACTTTAGCTATATTATCTTCTTTTTCATTTTCTTCTCTTTCCCACCTAGCACGCAATTCGGCCATCAATCTTATATTCTCATTAATTCTAACTTGGATGGCATTTGCTGTAGTAGTAATTTTATTATCTATATCCTCAGGTTTAGCAGCCATTTTATTAATTAGAGAAGACTGTGACGCAGACATGTATGAGATTCGGTTTTCAGCATTCGCAAGTTTAGTTTGCAACCCAGAGATCTCCATATTCAATTTTCAAGTTGATTTCCTATATTCTTCAACAAGGTAGATTGCTCATTCATAGTTTTAGTAAACAATTTATTTTGCTCATATTGTGATTGCATAAAGTTCTTGGTGGATCTTTCAATTTCTAACATCTTTTCCTCATTAGGTGAAGCGTATCTACCATAAGAGTTACCATTAGCAGGATATGGCCCAGAATTGTTATAATTGTTATTTTTAATGGAATTCACATCAACATATTCTTTTTGAGCACCCAATGACGCTAACGGAACATTATTAGGATCAACACTAGGCCTACCATTCACAAGCATAGACATAATAGCATCAATCTTATCACTCAAGGAAGAGGTTTCTTCGACAGAATTTACCTTCTTACCTTGTGGAGCTCTTTCCGTGTGCCATTCAGAGTAATTGATCATCATATTATCAAGAAGCTTTGTTGCCTCACCAAGAGTGATGGACATAAAGGTACCTCCAGCAGCTGAATCCAATAGGTTCCGCGAAGAAAAATTCAGTCCTGCATAAAAGGTTTGGATGATCATCCAAGTAGTCAGTCCATGGGTTGGGCAATTTTTAACCAAAGATTTCATTCTTTCCCATGCTTGTGCAACATGCTCAGTATCCAATTGTTTAAAATTCATTATGCTACTCCTTAAAGATATAATTTTAGCAGGGGGATAATATCTACCAATAAAAGCCTCCTTGCATTTAGTCCATGAATCAATACTATTCTTAGGCAGAGATAGCAACCAATCTTTAGCTCTTCCTCTTAATGAGAAAGGGAACAATTTTAATTTTATAATGTCTCCATCTACATATTTATACTTTTGCATTTCACATAGTTCAACAAAATTATTGAGATGGGCAGCAGCATCATCAGAACTAACACCAGAAAATTGCTCTCGCATAACAAGATTTAGTAAAGCAGGTTTAATTTCAAAGAATTCTGCTGTAGTAGCAGGTGGAGCAATAGGTGTGCATAAGAAATCATTATTGTTTGTGGTTGTGAAGTCACACAACTTAGTATTTTCAGGAGTACCCATTTTAGCAATAGTAAATAAAGCAAACTAGATAAAGTAAATGCAAGTAACTAATTTTTTTTGTGTTTTTGATATAGAGTGCAAGATAGTAAATAAAGTAAAACTAGCAACTAATTTTTTTGTATTTTGATTTAGTGCAGCAAACAAAGTAGTAAATAAAACTAAGCAAGACAAAAACAAAGTAAAGAGATTGGGATGTGAAGACTCCCCTTGCAGCGTGTCTTGATCTCCCTGGCAACGGCGCCAGAAAACAGTCTTGATACGCGTACAGCACGCGACCGTTGGGAACCCCAAGAGGAAGGTGTGATGCGTACAGCGGCAAGTTTTCCCTCAGTATGAAACCAAGGTTTAATCGAACCAGTAGGAGCCAAGAAGCACGTTGAAGGTTGATGGCGGCGAGATGTAGTGCGGCGCAACACCAGGGATTCCGGCGCCAACGTGGAACCTGCACAACACAAACCAAGTACTTTGCCCCAACGAAACAGCGAGGTTGTCAATCTCACCGGCTTGCTGTAACAAAGGATTAGATGTATAGTGTGGATGATGATTGTTTGCAGAAAACAGTAGAACAGTATTGCAGTAGATTGTATTTCAGTAAAGAGAATTGGACCGGGGTCCACAGTTCACTAGAGGTGTCTCTCCCATAAGATAAACAGCATGTTGGGTGAACAAATTACAGTTGGGCAATTGACAAATAAAGAGGGCATGACCATGCACATACATATTATGATGAGTATAGTGAGATTTAATTGGGCATTACGACAAAGTACATAGACCGCTATCCAGCATGCATCTATGCCTAAAAAGTCCACCTTCAGGTTATCATCCGAACCCCCTCCAGTATTAAGTTGCTAACAACAAACAATTGCATTAAGTATTGCACGTAATGTAATCAGTAACTACATCCTCGAACATAGCACCAATGTTTTATCCCTAGTGGCAACAGCACATCCATAATCTTAGAGATTTCTGTCACTTCCCCAGATTCACGAAGACATGAACCCACTATCGAGCATAAATACCCCCTCTTGGAGTTAAGAGTAAAAACTTGGCCAGAGCCTCTACTAATAACGGAGAGCATGCAAGATCATAAACAACACATAGATATAAATTGATAATCAACATAACATGGTATTCTCTATTCATCGGATCCCAACAAACACAACATATAGAATTACAGATAGATGATCTTGATCATGTTCGGCAGCTCACAAGACCCGACAATTAAGCACAATGAGGAGAAGACGACCATCTAGCTAATGCTATGGACCCATAGTCCAGGGGTGAACTACTCACACATCACTCCGGAGGCGACCATGGCGGCGTAGAGTCCTCCGGGAGATGAATCCCTTCTCCGCCAGGGTGCCAGAGGTGATCTCCTGAATCCCCCGAGATGGGATTGGCGGCGGCGGCGTCTCTGGAAGGTTTTCCGTATCGTGGCTCTCGGCGCGATGAAGGCTTTAAGTAGGCGGAAGGGTAGGTCAGGGGGCGACGCGAGGGGCCCAGGAGACAGGGCGGCGCGGCCAAGGTTGGGGCCACGCCGCCTGCCCTCCTGGCCACCTCGTGGCCCCACTTCGTTGACTCTTCGGTCTTCTGGAAGCTTCGTGGCAAAATAGGACCCTGGGCGTTGATTTCGTCCATTTCCGAGAATATTTCCTTACAAGGATTTCTGAAACCAAAAATAGCAGAAAACAGCAACTGGCACTTCGGCATCTTGTTAATAGGTTAGTTCCAGAAAATGCACGAATATGACATAAAGTGTGCATAAAACATGTAGATATCATCAATAATGTGGCATGGAACATAAGAAATTATCGATACGTCGGAGACGTATCATTTGTCTCAACCTCTTGTACATGTAGATAGGAAGTAAATTTCAGTTGCTTCTGAAACCTATAAAATATCTTCCTATTGTATATCTTTCCAGCATGCACTTCCATATCATTTCCACACCAATATGTAGGTGTTGTTTTCCTTGTGATGGAATCTTCATGTATCTCATTTTGTTCAATATTTTCTGCTATCTTATCATACTCAGTCAGAAAGCTGCTGACACTATATGTTGATCCAACATTATCTTTGAAAATAGCATTGGTGCCTTCGCTCCTTGCTGTACTGTGAAAGAACGGGAAGAAGTCATTCTTGAAGAATACATGTATAAACTTCTTTCTATTCTCCCACATTGTTTTCAAGTACTTAAGGTTGCCGACTTCATATTTCTGTATCATTTCTTGCCATGATGCTTCAAACTCTGCCACTGTCAATGAGAAATGGATAGTGTTGACGTGGGCATTACCCTTCGGGTAACCAGCATTGCCCTATCCGGTATTGGCTAATTGGAGGCCCATGAAGATACCTGAAGGCGAGATGGGCCACTAGGTCGGCGAACCAAAAGATTCCTTGACGGTCAAGAAAAGGAAGCAAACAAACAAGGAAAGATTGGATCTAAACTACTGTAAATCTAGTCGTATTCGGTTAGACCTCTTGAGACCTGGCCTCCTATATAAAGGCCAGGAGAGGGGCTGCCGAGGGACACGAACAATCTTAGCAATTTTAGCCAGGAAAAGCTTAGAGCTAGGTAACCCTAGCAATAGCAATCTCGATTAGATCTCAGCCGAACTATTCGGCACCCCATTGTAACCCATTGTTTTCATAATCAAAGAACAGACAGGAAGGACGTAAGGGTTTTACCTCATTGAGGGCCCCGAACCTGGGTAAATCGCTCTCCCCGCTTGTCTGTGAACCGATGTATCGTGTCAGCCTACAGGATTCCATCAACCCTAAGCCCCTATCGGAGGGCATTGGCGAGGAGTACCCTTGACAATTGGCGCCATCTGTGGGAACCCTGTCGGCACAAGATCGGACATCGGCTGAACCCATCATGTCATCGGCAGCTTCATCAGCACCAACATCGCCTCATCTGGGAAGCCCGATCCGTTTTGGCTCCTACGAATTCACCCCGCACAGCGAATCATCTCGCTCGACCTTCTCTGGTCTACAAGGCAACATGGAGATGGCTTTTGGGAGCGTCCACTACAACGTCAACTCAGAAGGAATCCTCCGGCTGCTGGAATCTCCTATCTCCAGATCGACAAGCCCAAGCGCATCATCGACACCCGACCTTTCGGCTGGCCTGACAAACCCGTCGAGTCCGTCCGCGCCATCGACTCCTCGTTCGGCGTCCTCCATGTCGGTTGGATCTGATGACCCCGTGCCCTCGGAGCTGACCTCGTACTACTGCGTGAACTGCGACACCAGGCATGGACTAGGGTCAAACGACACGCCATTCAGCTGCAACGCCTACTATTCATCGGGAGAGGACAGCGTCGATAGCATCGCCCGAGGAGACACCCGAAGAGTGGCGCCCCTCCAAGTTTACGTCGCTAATAGGGGAGATGGAGAACGCACCCCCCGCTCCAGCAGGCGGGCTAGTTTTGAGAATAGCGCCAGCAATGACAATAGCGACCACACCATTACAGAACAGGAGTGGGCAGCAGCCAAGGCAGCCGTGCTCAACAACACACCGCTTTCGGCGGGAACCACTGTTGGCACACTCAATGCTTACCGCTCCATATTGGAGAAAAATCGGGAGCGCCTGTCTAAGGAGCAAGCCACCCTCGAGAGACGCCTATCTGCGGCAGATCGGTCCAGCGAGCGACGAAGGGGCTCGCAGGGGAGTGCCTCTCGAAGTACCCACGGAGGAGGCAAACATCGATCGAGAATGTCCAGGCTTTCAGAAGATGACGCAAGGGAGATAACATCAAACCTGACCAAGTCTTTTATGACCACGGACACCGCGGGCATGCCACGGCCAAAAACCGTCGCAGGAGCAACAGCCAATCTTGCAGCATACCTCATTAACCAGTGTCCCGAAGGATCCATGGCTCAGGCCCACCGTGGCGCTTTGGAAAGTCTTGCGATACTAGGACATAATCTAGTTCCACCGAAAGAGAAGACCCTGCAGGACAGCGGGTCAAAGCATCGTGCAAAAGACGCTCGGGACGAAATCACACAGAGCAGGATCGACAAAGCAAGGCGACGACGCGCCACCAGAGAAGAACTTGACAGTGATTCTTCGGACGAGACCCAGGAGAACGACGGCGAGCTTAGAGGAGCCGATTGTCTGAGCTACAAAATTCGGGAGGCGATGCCACCCAAGAAGTTCAAACCTACACCTACCGACGCCACCAAATATGATGGGCAGCAGGAACCAAGATCCTGGATAGAGGACTATCTGCAGACAGTAATTCTGCAAAAAGGGAATCAGATAGCAGCAATGCAATGCCTGCAGCTTTACCTAAAGGACTCAGCACGAGCCTAGCTCAGAGGGCTGCCGAAGGGTTCCATCAAGTCATGGGATGACCTAGTAGAAGCTTTTGTCGCTAACTTTCAAAGCAACCTACAAAAGGCCCGTCGGGATCGAGGAGTTACGGCACTGTCAGCAAAAGCAGAAGGAGTCGATGCGCGCATATATCGGGAGATTCACCAAACTCCTGAATGCTGCGGAAGACGTGTCCGTCGACAGAGCAATCGACGCTTTCAGTGATGGCATCCGACATGAAAGCTATATAGAAGAGCTTGGGCGCAAGAAGCCAAAAACCATAACCAAGTTAATGGAAATCGCCAACAGCTGGGCCGATGGTGAAGACAACGTCCGAAAGCCACGACAGCGCAGTGACGATGAAGAGGATGACCAGCCGAAGCATGATTCGGGTGGTCGAAGGGATCGGAACAAGAGAAGGAAGAACCGCAGTTACGATGACAATAACTTGGTGGCCGCAGGTTACTCTGATCGGCAGGATGATCGGTACGACAACAGGCGAGACGATCGGCAGGACGGTAATCGGAACGACTCTGGGAACCGTGGTAACTATAAACCACGACCGCAGAGAACTCCCAAATTGCCTTACGCTGAACAGATCAACGCCCCTTGCTACCTGCATTCATATACCGATTCCAAGGATGGTAAAGTAAAGTCTAGCCACCTGCTCAGGGACTGTCGGCAGTTCCTCGATATGCATGAACTCATCCAGCAGGCAGGCCAGCAACAGCTACCACCACCACCACCGCCACCGCCGCCACAGCATCAAGTCCAGCAAGCTCAACCTCATCAACCCAACGAGGCGTTTCCACCACCACGCGGGCAAATGAGTATGATCCACAGGACAGGTGTTTCAAGGAGAGAGATGAAGAAGCTCACTCGAGAAATCAACCTGGCAGAAAGCGTCATGGCGAACATTCCCGAATATGTCGAATGGTCGTCTCAGGAAATCACGTTCAGTCGAATGGACCACCCGATGACTATACCAAAGCCAGGGCACGCCGCCCTAGTGGTCGAAGCACAGATAGGAGGGTTCAAGATGAGCAAAGTCTTCATGGATGGAGGAAGTGGACTCAACTTGATATTCCTTGACACAATTCAAAGTATGGGGATCACAATGAGAATGTTGGAAGACTTAGACACCCGCTTCCATGGGATACTCCCTACTTCACCAGCGTACTCTCTTGGCAAGGCATACCTGAACGTCGTCTTCGGCAAACCCGACAACTTCAGGAAGGAGAAGATCGAGTTTGAAGTCGTGAACTGGGAATCACAGTATCACGCCATACTCGGGAGACCAGATTATGCCAAGTTCATGGCTGTGCCGCACTATGCATACCTCAAGCTGAAGATGCCAGGGAACAACGGGACAAACATCATAGTCTACGGAAGCTTCTCGCGCTCGGACAATTGTGATCGTGACTTCCAAAGGATTGCTGCAAAGTTTGGGCCACGGCGAGAGACTGTCGACCCCCCGCCCAAATTGACGATACAAGAAATCAAGGAGGAAAAACTCGACAGGGAGATCAAGAAGAAGCCAACTCCTGAAGCCCCAGCAGCAAAAGCATCGGCGGAAAAAGTTTCGGCAGTGGCCAAAGCAGAAGAGATAGGAGGCGGCAAGATGCTAACAATCACTGCCCAGGCACCTGGCGAAATCAATAGCGCTGCAGCAACCACCAGCATGGCAAAGAAATCGGAGGATGCTTCTGAAGAAGAGAAGAACCCCTTCCTTGATAAAACACTTCCTTAGTTTTTAAATTTTTCCTTTACTTTACACAGGGCCTCTTGTTTTCGCCCTCTAGTTTCGTATTTACCCTATCAATAAGCACTTAAGTTTCGATTCTTGTTAAAGTATTGCAGTAATCTAAAGCATCTATGACCGTGCTGCCGCCAAGTAGCGGCATAACGTAACGCGCGGCAGAAGATAGCGCCCAGGGCAAAAGCCCCTACGAGCACTGCAAAGAAGAATAAGGACATTAATCCTTCCCTCTGCTTCAGATGCCTCTACGAGTGCCGTACAAAGCAAGAGTTTGGAAAACTTACACAACCCACGCTCGATATTTCACTTATGGAAATATCAGAGAGCAACGGGCTCATCGGCAGAATCATTACACCTGAAATATTTGGGAATGACTGTCGAAATTTACAATCGGTTGAAAGCAAAGTTGCGCATACAACAGGTTTAGCAAAACCTGCAACACGAGCTGATCACTCATAATGATTTGCTGACCAACTAGTACGCATACATCCAACGGGCAATTAAGCTTTGCTCCTTTGAATATTTGCCAACGGCATGGTAAAAGTACATATTCATGTATTAACCAGATAAAAACGTTTCGACTAAACAATCCTAACACTCGGATGGACTAGCCAATACAATTTACAAAAGTAACTTTGCACCTTCATATCATCCTTGCGGGGTTTCCCTTTCTTCAGGTACCTTTGACATCTCCTCAAGCCTGTCGACAATTATATGGGCAGGTGCTAAAACCTTCGGGTACAGCTCTTCGAAATCACCAGTTGCATTGGCGATAGATAACAAGCAGGCTGAAGGATAACAAGCAAGCACAAGGGCAAGTGTGCACTTGGCCCCTGCAAAGACTTGAGATCTTACTAGCTCCCGAACCTTCTTGGCATTTCCAAACTCAGACATCAAAGTCAAGAGAGTAGGGGGAACTGCGTTCAAAGGAAACATCGTCTTCCAAATTACCCTCATAGCCTTGTAGCACTTGTCGAAGAACTGGTGGACCTGTTGCACTCGATCCTGAAATTTGACGACAGCCGAGGCCTTCGAGTGTTCCCGCCAGAAAATCTCTTCGGATGAGGAAAGCTGAGTCAAAGCATGCACTCGCTCGTGTATCCGCTTGTTCTCTTCCGCATGGTTCAAAGCTATGACTGCCAAAAGAATTAGTAAAAACTCAGACAAGAAGTTGCTAGCAAACAGGCAAAGGGATCAGGAAACTTACAGTTTAAACTTTCGGTAGCCTTATGCAGCTCGCCAAGAATGTACCGCTCCACGTCGGCTGCAATCTCGCTCTTTTTATTGATGATGGCAGCTAAGGCATAAGTGCTGCGTAAGTCCTTTTCCATCTGCGTGACCCGGTCCTTCATGCGCAGGATCCGATCGCTTTCAGGAAGGGCACCCGACGAGTCGTCTGCAAACGAGGGTACTGGGAAGACCTGCAGAAAATACTAATTATAAAGGGGTGATGGATATGGTACAGCCGAGCATCCAAAATAACTCCCATCGGGAGAAGTGCAAGAAAGTGATATCATAACAAAAGTGTGCTAACAACACTGCTAGCACGGAGTTTATTACAAGCATGAGTTTTGCGGCAGAGCAATGTTTCGCATCAGCTCAAGGCACAAGTTTGTTACAAGAATCAAGGGAGCTGGGTCTGAGTCGATAAACTGGGGCCAGCCGACGACTTCCTTGATGAAACAAGTTCAAGGAGCTGACGGGCACAAGTAAGAGCATACGCCTTAAAGGTGCTCAAATCAACAAGCTGCCCGTCTCGCTCTTTCGGAAGCCCCTTAGTCATTTCCTCGATGTCACCCTTAAAGCCGTAACCCATCATAAGTTGGAAGGCAAGGACAGCACCAAAAGTGCGCGATGTACGCTTGAATACCTCGATGACCTCCTTAGTGTCAACCGCAAAGGTATCGATCAGCTGTCCCAGGGTCTTCTCTTGCTTGATCTTGGGGAAGATCATCGAATGCATCCGCGCCAAGGCACCCTTCCCCTTCACAAGAAGCTCTTGTGTAAGTTGGTGAGAAGCAAGAATCGTTGATACAGCATTCGCTGGGGAGTTATTTGGAACTCTCTCCAGGGCATCGACAGGGATGTTTGCTGCCTCTGCAGTAAAAAAGGAAGGAAAAAATTCAGTCATTGACAAAAAGTTTGAATCCATAAGTACGTCATTCGACAGAAGTATGTTAGAAATTACCAAGCAAGGCCAAGGAAGATTGACGAAGGACTTCATCCTTTTCGGCTGCCCGAGCCTCAGTCACCAGCCTGGATGCTTCCTCCTCCTTCAGCTTCTCTTTCAGTCTGGCCAGTTCCTCCTTCAGAGAATCAATCTCTTGGCGAGCCGCGGCAGCTATCTTGACTGCGCCATCCAATTTCGAGGAAGAAGATTCGACTTCCTCTTGCAGCCGAACTTTGTCAGCTTCTAGGGAAGTGAATCGGGAGGCGAAAACCTCCAGAGAAGAAATAATGCCTCGCAGGTCCTTAAGAGAGAAAGAAAAAACAATTAAACTAGGCACGCTCCAAGAAATCTGTATTGCAATCAGAAGAGGACTTACAGAAAAAGGAGCCGCAGTAGCAGCAGTTGGAGAAATATCCTTCCCTTTGGAAAGGGAAGAAGCAGTCGATGGTTGAGCCATGGGGGCAGCCTTAGGAGCCGAAGCTTCGGAAGCCACCACGACCGGCGAGACAGTATCAGATTTGGCCTTTTTAGGCGGAGGCTCGATAAAGCCCTCGTCGCTGCAAAAGTGAACGGTCGACTATGATTATAACAGGAGTATGAAAAGTAAAAAGGTACAGTATAACTTTTGGAAAAGAACTACTTACATGTCGAAGAGATCATCTTCATCGGCAAAGCCGCCGGTTGATCTCTTCGCAGGTGAAGCCCTGGCCCCTTCCGCAGCTACATCAACAAAAGTATCACGATCAGTGTCGTCATTGCGCACTGATCCATTTGCGACACAAGTGTTATCGGCTGGGGAGGGAAGGTCAGTGTGGGCAACTTTGAGATCCAGTGGACCATTATATTCATCCTCTAGACCTGCTTGCTCGGTGGTGTGAAAATCTACGGGGATTGAGGAGCCTCTCCCCTCAGAAGTATCATCCAGTGAATCATGTGTATTTTCAGAAGCCATGGGGATCTGGCAAAGAAAAATGACAAGTAAGAACAAAGGTAATTATGTCGGCTAAGAAAGAAGGCATAGTAGAGATGTGAAGAAAGGAAAATACCCCTGATGGTGGATGATCAACGTCAAGGGGAGCATAAGAAGAGATCAGCGGAATCGAGTCTTCCTGGTTGAAGGAAGTAAGGCGACGGACTTCATCAAGCAACTCCTTTTCTGATAGATCGGTAGCATTGATCCTGGTCTCATCCTTTGGACCTGAGTACAACCACATCGGGTGAACTCTGGCCATGACTGGCTGGATTCGGCGCTTCAGGAATACTGCTGCCACCTCTGTACCAATCATAGTTTGGCCGTCAGCCTCTTTGATTCGAAGGAATTTGGCAAATAATTCATCGGCTGAAGCCCTTTCGTCGGCTGAGAGAATATTCTTCCAAGAGTTCTTGGGCTTGGCTTCAGAAACATCGGCATAGCAAGGGAGCCGACACTCGGGTGACGAGGAGTCCTTGACGTAAAACCATTTTAGCCTCCATCCTTGCACGGACTCTCTCATTGGGAAGTTAAAGTAATTGACCTCTGAGCGAGCGACAAAACCTACTCCTCCGGTAACAAAGTACCCATTACTACTGCTGTATCTCTTCACATAGAAAATCTTCTTCCACAGCCCGAAATGAGGTTCGATACCCAGAAACGCCTCGCAAAGGGTGATGAACACAGCAACATGGAGGATTGAGTTGGGGGTAAGTTGCCATAATTGGATTTCATACGTCCGCAAGAGATGGAGGAGGAACCCGTGAGTGGGGAGCGAAAGGCCTCGGTGAAGGAAAGATAAGAACATCACAGTAAATCCAGCAGGAGGATCAGGCCGAGAAATCGCACCTGGAAGGATCACATCTCCCGCATCGGAGGATATCAATCCCAGGCTTCGGGATCTCTTCTCGTCACGCTTGGTGACGGTTGATGCAACCCAGTCTCCAGGTTTGACCATTGAGCTTGGCGGCACTGGCGGCGCCGGAGCTGGGGGAGGGGCGCCCGGAGTGCCTCCCTTCGGAAGAGAAGAGGAGGACTTGGCGGCGGCGCCTCCGCTGGTGGAGCTAGCGGTGGCGGCAGGATTCTTCTTCTTCACCATCGTGGGATCAGAGGGAGATTGGAAAAGCTGCGGTGGCGGCGCAACAATGGCGAAGGAAGGAAGAAGGGGGAGAATGAGGAGATACTGCGGGAACCGTGGAGAAGATTGGGAATTTCTCGCCCTTTGGAGATTTTGAGGAGAAGTTAAGAGTTAAGTAAGCACGTGGCGCTTGAGGAAGGGGAGGAACTGACGGCCCACTACGCCCACGATTGCACGAAAACCGAGGAGCCACCTCGATCGTTACGCGTATAGTGGTAAAGCCCTAAAAAAACTGATTGCACAGAGCTAGGGCAAGCCTGTCAGGTCAGGACCCGTCAGATCAGCCCGCAGTTGTTACACGTCATCAATGACGTCATAAAAAAATAGAGGCACTCGAAGGAAATATGAAAAGTCATCGGATGAAGGACTTGAGTCTACGCACGGATTACAAGCATCCGAACCTAGACTCGGGGGCTACTCCCATCGGGAGCACTGACGTGCACCCGATAAAAAGAAGGCTCGATAGAATAAGAAGCTAAAAAAAAGTTTGAGTTTGTACCCAGATTCGATAATTACTCCCATCGGGAGGACGTGGTGCACACCCGTTAAAAGTTTTTTACACTCCAGGATCATGCCCGGGGACTTGATTCTGTGTAGGGTAACGTTGTTTTGCCATCGGCAGTTAACCAACAAAAGTTGGGCACGTTACTCATTATCCTTTGCGTAAAGAAAATGTATCGGATGACCTATGAAGACTTGTGAAAAAACTCGGCAGAGGAAAGAATTCGAGTAGTACAACTTGAGTCTACGCACGGATCGCAAGCATCCGTACCTAGACTCGGGGGCTACTCCCATCGGGAGCGCTGACGCGCACCCGATAAAAGAAGATGAAGCAGAATCAAGATGAACAAAAACAATGAAGGAGAAGAATGTCAGGAGAAGACATGCATTAGGCTCTACCCGAATTATCTTCGGCTAGACACTCGGGGGCTACTGACATGGGCATTACCCTTCGGGTAACCAGCATTGCCCTATCCGGTATTGGCTAATTGGAGGCCCATGAAGATACCTGAAGGCGAGATGGGCCACTAGGTCGGCGAACCAGAAGATTCCTTGACGGTCAAGAAAAGGAAGCAAACAAACAAGGAAAGATTGGATCTAAACTACTGTAAATCTAGTCGTATTCGGTTAGACCTCTTGAGACCTGACCTCCTATATAAAGGCCAGGAGAGGGGCTGCCGAGGGACACGAACAATCTTAGCAATTTTAGCCAGGAAAAGCTTAGAGCTAGGTAACCCTAGCAATAGCAATCTCGACTAGATCTCAGCCGAACTATTCGGCACCCCATTGTAACCCATTGTTTTCATAATCAAAGAACAGACAGGCAGAACATAAGGGTTTTACCTCATTGAGGGCCCCGAACCTGGGTAAATCGCTCTCCCCGCTTGTCTGTGAACCGATGTCTCGTGTCAGCCTACAGGATTCCATCAACCCTAAGCTCCTATCGGAGGGCATTGGCGAGGAGTACCCTCGACAAGTGTCTTTGAATTCATTGTGTAGATTAGGTATTTTTCCAAAACTTTTTGGATGCTTCTCTTCAGCTTTCTTTACAACAGGGAAAAGGCAATTTCTGTGTACAGTGTTTATGAAAACCGCAGGAATTGCTTTTGCCATACCTGCATCTTGATCTGTTATAATTGTCTTTGGAGACTTTCCTCCCATGCATTTCAAGAAAGTTATGAATAACCACTCAAATGTCTCTGCACTTTCATTCTGAAGGATGGCACAACCGAAAAGGCAGTTGTCGCCATGTCCCGTTACTCCAACAAAAGGGGCAAACGGCATGTTGTATCTGTTGGTCTTGAATGTGGTGTCAAAACTGATACAATCACCATATAGCTCGTACATTCTTCTAGATGTAGTATCACACCAGAAAATGTTCTCCACTGTATTTGTTTTCTCGTCCACTTTGAAATCATAGTAGAACCTTGGATCATCAAATTGTTTCTTCTTAAAATATTCAAGAGATTGCATCATGTCATTAAGCCTGCTCTCTTTTCTCATTGCAGTTCTTAAGTTGCTCACAAATTTTTTGGTATATGGAACATCCCTGGAACAACCACCTCTCAAGTAAGTTAGTATTGCCATGATTTTTCTAGTCGGAAGCTTCACTGATTTAAATGTCCTTATGAAAAGCTTCTCTTCATTTGTCATGTGTTTATGTGACCTCAAAAATCTAGATTCTTCGGGCGGGCTCAACTCATGGTTGTGTTCCATATTCAGACTAGTTATCACCCATTTATCTCCTTTGAGAGTCACAATCATTTCAGCAAGACAACCTGTAATTTCCACATTGTTTCTTTTCCTCTTTTTAGGTTGATCTTTAGGTGGAAGACCTGGCGGTGGTGAAGGCTTCAAAGGTTCAGTCTCTCCTTTCTCTTGCATTTTCTTCCTTTTAGTTTCTTGCCTCTTCAGATCTCTGTTTCTCTTCCTTTCTGCTTTAGTTTCTTCATCCAAAACTTTCCCAGAGCGGTTGCATTTGAAAGTATACCTAGTTGCTTTATTATTCTTTCTGCAATGATAGTTTCCTGCTATTTTAGCTGAAAACCCAATTATCTCTAAGTAAGTGTTGTAGAACTCAAAAGCAGCCTCATGTGTATCAAAAACCTGATCAATATGTGGTACATGGTGGCTACGCACTTCCTGACTGCATGTTTGAGCGGCCTTTAGACTTTCATTCTCAAGAAATATTTCGATATCTTCTTGAGACAATTCCTGTACAACATCTTCTCCCACTGACCTTACTTCACCATCACTTTCTTCTCCTTGTAAATCAATTGTGCTAGCAACATTCGGTTCCTCTCGATTATCAGGAATGTCAGGCTGAGAGCATTCTTGTTCCGCACCATCACTGTTGTCCGAGTTCTGACCTGACTGCGGGGGATTAACCCATGTATCATTGTATTTGTATGCACTATCCCCTTGAGCATCTGAATACTCATCTGGTTGGCCATTTCTCAAGTATGTGTCATTCAAACTGCAGGTATTACCTCCATGAGCATAATCTTGATCACTGTTATGAACATATTCACTTCTGCCAGTTATCATGAACATTTGATTCTGGAATTTCACAGTAAAGGACAATTAGAGAAATATAATACGTGTTAAACATGAAATGTTTTTGTAGGTCTTGTTAAAATTGATCAACATTTTATTACCTCAGTACCCATTGGTCCAGTAAGCAAATCCATGAAACTACCTTCACCTTGCTGAAAATATGAAAACATCAGTTCAATCAATTTTTGAATTATTTTTTTCAATAATAGCAGAACATATAGAACTTTTTGTTTGTGCATTAACCTGAGAAAGTTGCATCGATTCAATGCTCTGCATCATTTGAGAGTATGTCATGCCACTGGCTTGTGATAGGTTCAGCTGCATTTTTCATGTTAATATCAGATATATACAATCAGATATATACTACTTTCATTTCTTCATAATTTTAGATTCTACAGTCACTGCATTTTCTTGGGTATCTATGCTTGCAGGCTGTAGGTCTAAGTGATAGGGCGGAGGAACCTGTAAAAAGGACAAACATTTGTCATTCAAAATGTCAGCTACAGGAATAGAAGTTAAGTTAACTATAGTGTAGTCTCTATGATCATATAAAATGAAAATTCTTCAATACTGCCTATGTGTTCACTTTTTTAAGTGCAAACCAACTGTGTATACTGTACATGCAAATCGAAAATTTTCCTTTTGAGTTTATACTGCATTTACCTGTGTACACTCTACATGTAGTTGATCTTCAAAGAATTCAACCTGAATAAAAGCAAAACATGTTGTATTGTTTCAAGAAATAGATTCAGACAAATAGATTCAAGAATGTAAAAGTGTTATTGAAACTAGTCAGAGAACTAAAAGTTTGACTTATCTTGTTACCTGTGGATCAGATGAAGATGATACAATAGAATTGCTAAAGAGAAGCTGCTCTGAATATGTTGATGATTGGTCGAAATTCCGAGGTTGCCCATGCAAAGGTGTGTAAGATGAAACCTACATTTTTAAGATCATTTTTAAATTGTCAATTTGTTTCTACAGCATACTTATAGAAAATTGCAAGTTCTGCCATATGTCAACAAAGGATTACCTGACTTTTGCCTTTGAGGAATGAACCATATGATGCATATATACTTGCCTCTTTATATGCTCTTGCATTTCCTACAAATTTGTGAAAATCTGTTATTTTTTTCGTGTTTGTATATGATGCATATATTCTTGCCTATTCAAACTGCAGGCATTACGCACACAAGCACTGGCCTGATGGCCATCCAATTACCGCTATTCTAGGAGTTTGGTGTAATAATATGTTATCTTAGTAGTAGCTATATAAGTTGTAATAACGAGGTTATTCGAGGGGGGCTACCGATTAAATTTGTCACAGCTATCAGATAATCACATCAAAGCTACCTGATTAAATTAGTCACAGATATTCTAGGAGTAGGTTAATTCAGCAATAGCTGCCAGATTAATTACCCATAATTATCAGATTATTACACCAAACTACAGTTACGAACTCATCGTAAGAACCGAACTTGCTCCTTCAAAATTTGTGAAAATCTGTAATTTTTTTCGTGTTTGTATATGATGCATATATTCTTGCCTATTCAAACTGCAGGCATTTCCCACACAAGCACTGGCCTGATGGCCATCCAATTACCGCTACTCAAACTTCTTATGCAGCAGCATGTCGATTTTTTAGCAGCTGCTGCTCTGCTAAGTAAGTACACTTTGTAGTCATAAGAAATGTTATGCTAACTGTACTACACTAACACTCACAAGAGAAGTTAGAGCTGTAGACTAAAATCAGGGTTGTGGTGCATGCCGATATCGCTGTTTTTGCCTTATTCTAGCTGTTTTATCATAGCATTATATATGTTTAAGCAATTGTGTTATAATCTTTCATGCAATTGTTATTCTTACTGATAACTCTGAATCTGTCATATGTCTATTTCTTTGAACTGCAACAGGAATAGAAGTGTAGTCCCTATGATCATATAAAATGAAAATTCTTCAATACTGACTATGTGTTCACTATTTAAGTGCAAACCACCTGTGTAGACTGTTCATGCAAATCGGAAGTTTTCCTTTTTGTGTTTATAGTGCATTTTACCTGTGTACATTGTACATGCTGGTGATCTTCAAAGAATTTAACCTATAGTTAACTTAACTTCTATTTCTTGGAATCTAATCCTTTTTTTTTTGAACTGCTACTCAATTGGAATCAATTTTTTCAACACAGGAATCAACAATTGAGAAGAGGACATGATCTTTTCTGACGCACAAGTTACAGTACAGATCTGGGAGAAATTTTTCAACAGAAATTGAGGAGAAAAAATTGTTGGATTTAAAGCAGATCATACCTGGGTAAGATCCTGATCCATTCTCCATCTACTTGAGATCCTTTTCGGCCTGGAGGTTTTTGGGGAAGAATTTTGCTAAGCCTTACTGGGATCTCTTCTTCCCATGGCCAGCAAGGTCTCGACGGGAGGAAGGAGACGATGCTACGATCTGATCTCTGCCTGTCCTTTCTTTTTCTTGCGCAAGGGGTTTAGCTGTGACTTGGTCAGCCCACAGGAGCCCAGCCAGCGACATAATTGCACAACAGCAGGAGTCCAGCTGTGATTTGGTCAAAATCAGACAAAAGCCCACATAAAGGCACAGCAGGGATCGACGTTTTAATATGGGCCCAGAAAGCGATCAGGTGACACAGCAGAAAGCGATCAGGTGACACGAGACAGAAGAAAACGATCAGAGATCGACGGTTTCCGGGCGTCGACTGAGACTTAAGAGTTTCTCAGTCAGGTGTGACCCAGGCACTCCCCTATTTAAAACTACGGCGCCTCCGACGCTACGAGTCCCTCCACCGCCGCTGCGGGTCCGGCACCTCGTCCTACTCGCGCACCGTCGCCCGCCTGCGTGACTCCATGGACGAGCATGCGCCGGCGCCCGGGCCAGCGTCCTCGAACAGTACCTCCGAGGCTGACCCGGCGGCCGAGTGCAGCTACATCGTGTGGACACCCCAAGCGGGCCTCGGCAACGGCATCATCTCCACCGCCGCCGCCTTCCTCTACGCGCTGCTCACCGACCGCGTCCTCCTCGTCCAACACCCCGGCCACGACCTCGGCGACATCTTCTGCGAGCCGTTCCCCGGCTCAAGCACCTGGGTGCTCCCGGAGAAAGACTTCCCCATCCGGAGCATGGAGCGCTTCAACACCCGCACCCCGGAGAGCCTCGGAAACACTCTGCGCCGTGGCGAGGGGTCCAGGGACCCGCCGGCGCCGTGGATGTACCTGCATCTACAGAACAACTACCAGCCCAACGACCGGCGCTTCTTCTGCGACGACGGGCAGGACGCGGTGCGTGGCGTGCGCTGGCTGGTGCTCCGCTCCGACAACTACTTCGTGCCGGGCCTCTTCCTGGTCCCGCGGTACGAGCGCGAGCTGGACCGCCTGTTCCCGCGCCGCGACGCCGTGTTCCACCACCTCGGGCGCTACCTCTTCCACCCGAGCAACACGGTGTGGGCCATGGTGGCGCGGTACCACACCTCGTACCTCGCCCCGGCGGAGGAGCGGGTGGGCCTCCAGGTGCGCGACTTCAAGTTCACTCCCATCTCCGCCGACGAACGATACAACCAGATCGTTTGGTGCGCGTACGGCGAGGGCATCCTGCCCGCCGTCGACAACACACTACAGGAATCCGGCAATATGCCGACGGCCTACGGCCCTCGGCGTAGGACAGACTTGCCCTCGGCGTACGATACGCCGACGGGGACCCTCGGCGTAGCTCCTCGGGGAAGGTGGGCCTCGGCGGAGGCCACGTGGCCCTCGGCGTAGCGCCGCCCGTCGGCGTAGACGGAGAGGGCCGACGGCAGGCCCCACCCGTCGGCGTACGGGCCGTCGGCGCAGCGCGCTAACAGGCACCGTCAAGGTGACGGCCGTTACGGCTACGCCGAGGGGCGCCCCGTCGGCATACGCCCACACGTGGCAGGACCTGGGCTTCCCTGGGCGACGCTACGCCGAGGGGCGCCCCGTCGGCATACGCCCACACGTGGCAGGACCTGGGCTTCCCTGGGCGACGGTACGCCGAGGGCCTCCCCGTCGGGGTACCTCCACACGTGGCGCGGCCTGGGCGTCCCTGGGCAACGGTACGCCGAGGGCCTCCCCGTCGGGGTACCTGCACACGTGGCGCGGCCTGGGCGTCCCTGGGCGGCGGACGCTACGCCGAGGGCTTCACCGTCGGGGTAGGGGGTGCAATTTGGTCCTCTTCAAGAACACATTCTAACTCAAAGTGCCCGAAGTCCTCTTCCTCTTGATAGAAAATTCCCTCGTATGTTACAGGGTCAATGTTGTTGTAATCGTCCTCGGAGGGAATCGGTAGGTTACCATGTGGCGATACCTGGAACACGACTTCCCAGCCGTTGAGGGCCGCTTTCTGGCATGGGTACGGCAAATAATAAACTTGCTTGGCTTGGTGAGCAACAATATAGACATCGGCTCCGGTATAGGTGGTGGAAGGCTTAACTTCAACTAACCCAATGGACTTGGTAATTCTCTGTCCACCTCTTGGGTCGAACCAATGACACTTGAACACAACGAGATTGAGTTGTTTGTTTGTACGATTGAAGGTCAGCTCGTATACATTCTCTAACCTCCCGTAGTAATCAAAGGTATCGGATCCTTTAGTGAAGACACCAGTATTTATCGTTTTTGGATTCGCCCGGCCCTTCTGGTGTGTCTCTGTATGGAATCGAAACCCATTCACGTCATACTTCTCATACTTCATGACGTCACGGTTACAACCTTGGGAAACACATCTCAACTCATCTGTCATCTCAACGTTTGCATCAGCTCCCTACAATCACGGTTCAAATTTGTTGTGTGCATTAGTTACGTGGAATAACAGGGACAAGTCACATATTGGTAGGTAAGAGGGACAGCTTAGACATTACTTTTTTCATGAACCAAGACACAAAGTTTATTTTTACTTCGGGAGCACCCTCTTTCAGTAGAGTCTCCAACTCCGCGCCCGTGGGATCGCGCGGAAGCCACCACTGTTCATCCGTGAATTCGCTGAAAGGATACAATAAGCATTAGACCGAGTTGAGTGTAGGTGATCGAAACTAGATACAATAAGCATTACACCATGTTACCTAATGAAATCGTGACCGCCATCGTCGTCCCCCCCCACCACTTCCTTCATGTTCATAAGCACATAGAGCATTATGCAATCCTTCTCTTCCCTCTCCAATCTATATTTTTGTCCTTTACCAGCCTTGCCACCGGGACATTGGAATAGTTGAAGCTTGGGGTCATTCATGGGCACGTCGACATTGTAACGAGAGACCGGGTTATGCAGAGTGGGAACTTCATCAGGATAGTACGTTGTTGCGGCATCTGCCATCTCCCGAAGGCACGTTGCCTCAGCTATGCATGCTTCAATCTTGGCTTTGTTTCCAGTTATCTTCCGAATATACTTGAACTCTCTCTCAATACAAAACTGCCACCGAAACTGCACTGGGCCACCCAATAGTGCCTCGTTTGCGAGGTGCACAATGAGATGTGCCATCGGAGTAAAGAAGCCTGGCGGAAAGATCATCTCCAAATTGCATAACAACTCCGGCACTTGAACTTGCAGCTTCTCAATAACCTTAGGACATATCTGCTTAGCACAGAGCGTGCGGAAGAAATGGCTCAACTCCGCGAGCACTCGCCATATTTTCTCGGGGAGATACCCTCGAAGCATCACCGGCATCAGCCGCTCAATCCATATATGATAGTCGTGACTCTTGAGCCCGGTGACTTTTCCCGTCGAAAGATTGACTCCCTTGCTCATATTCGAACAATAACCATCAGGGAACATCACAACGTATTTTAGCCACTTGAATGCCTCCTTCTTTTGGATGGAATCAAGGCAGAAGTCGGCGTGCGGCTTGAACCAATTCTTTCGACGGCCGCAGGACGTTGCATGTGTAATTTCTTCCTTTCACAGAGCTTCTAAACATCGACTCTAGCATTGACATTATCCTTTGACTTCCGGGAATGTTTAGGCACGTGTGAAATAAGGACTCCGCGACATTCTTTACGGTGTGCATCACATCGATGTTATGGGGAAGTTCGAGGTCCTTGTAATACTCGAGCTTCGTTAAGGCTGCCTCGTGAGTCCAGTTGTGCGTTACACCATATCCCTCAAATTGATGGCCAGCTTCCGATGCCGGCGGCACGAGAGCACGTAGCTCGGCATCAACAGCTATACCATCGAACTTTGGCACCTCTGTTACTTCATGCACAACTTTGCCTTTCTTGAAGTTCTTTTTGTCTTCTCTGAACGGATGCCTCCGTTTGAGGTACTGCCGATTCGTGTCAAACGCAACATACTTGCGACCCTTATTTAGCCAAAGGAACTCAAGTCGATGCCTGCACACTGGGCATGGCCATTTACCAGCTGTACACCATCCGCATGTTAGGGCGTACCCGGGCATGTCATGCATGGTATACTGCAACCAAACTTTCATGCAGAAGTTTGTCTTCGATGCTCGGTCGTACGTCAACGTCCCGTGGTGCCAAGAGTGGTTCAAATCTTCCACAATCGGCTGCATGTAGACACTCAAGTTCTTCCCCGGGTAATGGGGCCCTGGAATGATCGGCGACGAAACATGGTCTTCCTCGTCATTAGGACTCCGGGAGTGATAATGAGCTGAATTACAAACACGGGCCAACAACTGTAATTGGAATTCGACATACCATATGGATTGAAGCCATACGTAGCTATCGCAATTCGACATTCCGAGCATCTGCTGCCATATGGGGGTATTTTCTATCAAAGTTCTTCCATGCATTGCCATCAGATGGATGTCCCATCTTCGTCCGCCCCTGATTGTCCTTTATTCGAGTCCCCATCTTGTGCCACGTCATCTGTTTGGCGGTCTCCTCAGTCAAGTAAAGCCGCTGGATTCTTTTTATGAATGGGAGATACCGAAGAATCGACTTTGCGATCTTTGACTGCCTCACCTGACCATCCTTTCCCGTTACCTCTTCATACCTAGAGGCCTTACAAATGGGACAGTACTTGTCCTCCGCAAACTGTTTCCAGAAGAGAACACAGCCATTTTCACAACAGTCTATCCTTTGATAATCCATGTTGAGCGCCGACATGAGTTGCCTCGTCTCGTGCAGGCTTTTAGGCAGACAATGCCCTTTGGGCAACATGTTACCAGTTGTTTTCAGACTTGCTTCGAAGCCGTCACGGGTGGTGTTGTACCGGGTCTTGTCGGCTAGACATTGGGAGATGGCATCGAGCTGAGAAATCTCGGCGCCATCGTACGTGAGGCGTCTTAGCAGCGGCTATCATATCATAGAAGGCCTTCGCGGCTGGCTCTGGTTCCTCCGGTTCTGGAGGTTCCTCCGGTTCTGGCGGTTCCTCCCGTGAAGGTGGCGACTCTGGCATGTGGGCATCGACAAGATCATCTAGAAAGTCTCTAACCCCATCGTACTCATTGCCATTGAGCCGCTGCCGCATCACCTCACCTCTGTCACGTTCGTGCTCATCAAAGTCGATCTGCGTGACGTAACGAGGCATATACCCATATTGCAGAAGGTGTTTAAACATGTCATCCTTTCCACGACGGTGATGCTTCAAGCAACGATTGCACGGGCAAAGTGGCTGAACCTTCTGTTTTGTACCACGCGCCAACTCCTTCACTAAATGCCAAGTCTTCCTTATCCACTCATCTGTTTTATTAGTCGCACTAACACGGCCGGTGTACATCCATCCATTATCAGCCATCCTCTGCTCTATTGGAAGCCAAACGACAAGCATAGCATTTATATCAAATAGGAAAATGCATCATATTTTAATTTTTTTAACAGGCAAAACGAATGCATCAACCTACATCTCTACTAGGTGGGCTCCTAGCAGCCGCCGGATCCGTAGATTGAGTACGTTCTCCATGCTCTACCGGTCCGAGTCAAAATTTGGCAGCACCTCCCGCTGCTCTCCCGATACACGTCTCGCCAAAAAGACAAGAGGATGTGCATCCGGAGAACAACGGTGAGGCGCTGCCGAAATCCTGACTCGGACCGGAGCAGAGCATGGAGAACGTACCCAACTACGGATCCGCCGACTGTCCCGTAAATGCCGCAAGCGTTACGGTTGAAAATATGCCGACCACTAATGCATATTTATCCGCGTAACGCTTGAGGACGGGAAGTGACACCTAGGTGACGCAACTTGACTTGGAAAATGAATCTAGTGACATAAATAAAATGCGGAGAAGAAGTTGGAAATTTTGCTCACCCTCGGCTGTAGAGGAAGTAGTCGAACAACCGACTGTCGATGTCGGCGACCGTCGAGAAGCGCGTCAAGATCCGGGATCGTCACGCCGGGGTGCTCAAGACGAGGCGGTCACGGCATGGCCTATTACAAATACATATTATTAGAAGAAATTCACATTTGCATTTCTATTTCAATTATTAAACATATCATTTCAATTTCAACTAGACATTTCTATTTCTTTCCAAATGTCCAGTATTCTATTTATATTGTGACATCAAGTATTTATTCCAAACACAAGGCTTGCAGAGTATAACTAAGAAAACAGCGAAGTACACCCACGGCTTAGACAGATTATATATATCAGAGTTCAAAGACCAACAGGCATCAGTGACAATAGCAGCGCAAGCATTTGCCCCAGCCCCAACAATACGCAGCACCTCTCTACAAAGCGAAAAATAAAACTACGGGGTGAACCAGAGCAGCCCACGCGATTCCGGCTGCTAATCCACCAACAAATCCTAAAAATCGCACCACAGCACAAAATATATCTACTACTGAAAACCTATCCGTTTCCCCTTGTTCCAAGTAGAAGCAGCGCTCGATTGCAGCAGCATAACGACAAACTTAGTGCTGGTGTCTCCCTCTCTAATGTTCCTCTCCTTGTATTAAGCAGCCGCCCACCATCCTTCTCCGACGCCTACTCTCCCCTCTCGATCTCGCCGCCGGCAAAGTTCCCCCTCACCGCAGCTCCTACATCCCTCCCTCGCCTGCCACCAACCACCGCTCCCAGCGCCGCAGCGCCGACCCTCCTCCTGGACGAGCACCCAGCGGAAGAGGATGCGCGGCGGCTACCGACCATGCTCGCGGGGCTCCTGGTGTTGGCCGCCCAAGCCATGGAGCTCCACAGGTTGCCCGCCTAGGTGGACAACAAGGCCGCTGAGACCAGACCATGGCTCTCGGCGCTCACGGCCGCCTGCAGGGGGGTCGACGGAGGAACGCCTGGTGGTGGCCTGCGCGGCTGCTGCAGCCGGCGACCACCTCCCCGACCTTCTCCATACGCCGCCAGCGTCCCTGGACCTGCCGCTCCGGACGTCATCCACCTCTCCGTCCGTCCCGCTGCTGCCTCCCAGTGAGCGAGCGAGCAGGGAGCTCGCGCGCGGCACGCCCGGCGTGGCCGCGTCGAATCGAAGCGGGGTAGAGGGGCAGGGGAGCGGGGGCGGGGGTTGCTTACCTGCGGAAGCGGAGGCGGGCGACGAGGTGGAGGAGGAGGAGCGGCGGCGGGCCGGGTGGGGAGGTGGCGGGCCGGGGCGAGGAGGTGGCGGGTGCAAGGAGGAGCGGGGGCGGCGGTGGCTCAGGACCTGCGGCGGCGGCGCGGGGCTCGGGTCGAGACGGGAGGGCGGCGGCGGCTCAGGTGAGGAAGGGGGGCGGCGGCAGATCAGGTGAGGAGGAGGGGCAGCGGCGCGGGGCTCAGGTGAGGAAGGGGGGCGGCGGCGCGGGGCGCAGGTGAGGAGGAGGGGCGGCGGCGCGGGGCTCAGGTGATTTTGGGGATTGAAAAACGCGGAGAAAAACGCGATCCGACCAGGTGAAAAACGCGATGGGATCTACGCCGAGGGCCACCCTCGGCTTACACAGATAGTAAGCTACGCCGAGGGCCACCCTCGGCTTAGCCGCCGACCAGGTGGACCCTGCGTTAATGCTAGGGTTTCCCTGGCTACACCGAGGGCTACGGATACGCCTAGGGCAGCCCTCGGCATAGTTTTTTTTTTTGTCAATTTTTTTTTGTTTCATTCTATTTTCTAACTATAGTATTCGTAGGCTCGACTCCCGCACCTCCTCCGTTGCATTTCCATTACCAGCACGAGGAAAACAAGAGGACGGAAACACTGTTGTCGTTGCAACCCCGACAAAGCAGCCATATATATGTGTCCGTTCTTCCGGGGACCAGGGAGGATCGACACTGATTTGTTGCTTCTCGCGATGTACGCGTGCTGACACGCTAGCGGTCACCGACCGCGTAATTGGCGTTGCTAGTAGTAGCTCTCGTGCGGCACGCGCCAAGGAGGAAGAGAGGCTTAAAGGTCCATGCAATTATGCGAACCATCGTCCGTAATTTGGATTGGTACTTCGTGGGCAGCTAGCTCCGAGTTGCCTACCGTGTAGCTGTTCCGACAAACTATGTGGTGAAACGGGGCCGCCGGGACATGCGGTATGGCCGTACCGGGCGCGCGCGTGCACCCGTCCGCCAACGCGCGAAACGGAAAACATTTAGCACATAAAATGACGCGTCCTAGACCTAAAAACATTTTTCCCTCCATTTATTGAGCGAAGGAAAGTGTCGCCCCAGTTCAAATCCGGACAGTTTCCAGCGGATTCGGCGGGCACCGCAGAAGCGGGTGGGATCCCCGGATGGCTTCCGCGCGCATATGGCATGTGATAGGTGGTGCGTAGGAGGTATCCTACCGCCGAGCGGAGGTCCCGCGCGATCTTGAAATGCGCACCATGTAGCCGCTTCACAAAAAGCCCTTAGGCACCCGAAAATGGAAAAACCGTCGCCCGTGGTTCGGATTGGAAATCCGCGACCGGGGCCTTGCTTCCCATCCTAAGGCCCACGCACGTGCCAAATATGGCCTCGTTCCGACAAACTATGTGGTGAAACGGGCCGTTTCCTACTCATTTCCCCTAAAAGCCATAGAACTCCGGACGAGATAGCCCTGTTCGTGAAGGGTTCTCCAAGATAATTGCCGTATCCCAGTTCCGTCTTTTGCAGTGGTCACTAGGACACATAAAATGACGCCACGCGGCTCCGCTCGATTTTGGCTCCGTTTGCTTTGCCAAGCTGCGCAAAACGGGGCCGCCGGGACATGCGGTATGGCCGTACCGGGCGCGCGCGTGCACCCGTCCGCCAACGCGCGAAACGGAAAACATTTAGCACATAAAATGACGCGTCCTAGACCTAAAAACATTTTTCCCTCCATTTATTGAGCGAAGGAAAGTGTCGCCCCAGTTCAAATCCGGACAGTTTCCAGCGGATTCGGCGGGGCACCGCAGGAAGCGGGTGGGATCCCCAGATGGCTTCCGCGCGCATATGGCATGTGATAGGTGGTGCGTAGGAGGTATCCTACCGCCGCGCGGAGGTCCCGCGCGATACTGAAATGCGCACCATGTAGCTGCTTCACAAAAAAAAGCCCTTCCGGCACCCCGAAAATGGAAAAACCGTCGCCCGTGGTTCGGATTGGAAATCCGCGACCGGGGCCTTGCTTCCCATCCTAAGGCCCATGCACGTGCCAAATATGGCCTCGTTCCGAGCAAACTATGTGGTGAAACGGGCCGTTTCCTACTCATTTCCCCTAAAAGCCATAGAACTCCGGACGAGATAGCCCTGTTCGTGAAGGGTTCTCCAAGATAATTGCCGTATCCCAGTTCCGTCTTTTGCAGTGGTCACTAGGACACATAAAATGACGCCACGCGGCTCCGCTCGATTTTTTGGCTCCGTTTGCTTTGCCAACTGCGCAAAACGGGGCCGCCGGGACATGCGGTATGGCCGTACCGGGCGCGCGCGTGCACCCGTCCGCCAACGCGCGAAACGGAAAACATTTAGCACATAAAATGACGCGTCCTAGACCTAAAAACATTTTTCCCTCCATTTATTGAGCGAAGGAAAGTGTCGCCCCAGTTCAAATCCGGACAGTTTCCAGCGGATTCGGCGGGGCACCGGTGGATGCGGTTGGGATTCCCTGTTGGCTTCCGCGCGCATATGGCATGTGATAGGTGGTGCGTAGGAGGTATCCTACCGCCGCGCGGAGGTCCCGCGCGATACTGAAATGCGCACCATGTAGCTGCTTCACAAAAAAAAGCCCTTCCGGCACCCCGAAAATGGAAAAACCGTCGCCCGTGGTTCGGATTGGAAATCCGCGACCGGGGCCTTGCTTCCCATCCTAAGGCCCATGCACGTGCCAAATATGGCCTCGTTCCGACAAACTATGTGGTGAAACGGGCCGTTTCCTACTCATTTCCCCTAAAAGCCATAGAACTCCGGACGAGATAGCCCTGTTCGTGAAGGGTTCTCCAAGATAATTGCCGTATCCCAGTTCCGTCTTTTGCAGTGGTCACTAGGACACATAAAATGACGCCACGCGGCTCCGCTCGATTTTTTGGCTCCGTTTGCTTTGCCAATCGCGCAAAACGGGGCCGCCGGGACATGCGGTATGGCCGTGCAGGCGCGCGCGTGCACCCGTCCGCCAACGCGCGAAACGGAAAACATTTAGCACATAAAATGACGCGTCCTAGACCTAAAAACATTTTTCCCTCCATTTATTGAGCGAAGGAAAGTGTCGCCCCAGTTCAAATCCGGACAGTTTCCAGCGGATTCGGCGGGGCACCGCAGGAAGCGGGTGGGATCCCCAGATGGCTTCCGCGCGCATATGGCATGTGATAGGTGGTGCGTAGGAGGTATCCTACCGCCGCGTGGAGGTCCCGTGCGATACTGAAATGCGCACCATGTAGCTGCTTCACAAAAAAAAGCCCTTAGGCACCCGAAAATGGAAAAACCGTCGCCCGTGGTTTGGATTGGAAATCCGCGACCGGGGCCTTGCTTCCCATCCTAAGGCCCACGCACGTGCCAAATATGGCCTCGTTCGACAAACTATGTGGTGAAACGGGCCGTTTCCTACTCATTTCCCCTAAAAGCCATAGAACTCGGACGAGATAGCCCTGTTCGTGAAGGGTTCTCCAAGATAATTGCCGTATCCCAGTTCCGTCTTTTGCAGTGGTTACTAGGACACATAAAATGACGCCACGCGGCTCCGCTCGATTTTTTTGGCTCCGTTTGCTTTGCCAACTGCGCAAAACGGGGCCGCCGGGACATGCGGTATGGCCGTACCGGGGCGCGCGCGTGCACCCATCCGGCAACGCGCGAAACGGAAAACATTTAGCACATAAAATGACGCGTCCTAGACCTAAAAACATTTTTCCCTCCATTTATTGAGCGAAGGAAAGTGTCGCCCCAGTTCAAATCCGGACAGTTTCAGCGGATTCGGCGTGAGCACCGCAGAAGCGGGTGGGATCCCCGAGATGGCTTCCGCGCGCATATGGCATGTGATAGGTGGTGCGTAGGAGGTATCCTACCGCCGCGCGGAGGTCCCGCGAGATACTGAAAAGCGCACCTTGTATCTGGTTCACACAAATAAGCCCTTCAGGCACCCCGAAAATGGAAAAACCGTCGCCGTGGTTCGGATTGGAAATCCGCGACCGGGGCCTTGCTTCCCATCCTAAGGCCCACGCACGTGCCAAATATGGCCTCGTTCGGACAAACTATGTGGTGAAACGGGCCGTTTCCTACTCATTTCCCCTAAAAGCCATAGAACTCCGGACGAGATAGCCCTGTTCGTGAAGGGTTCTCCAAGATAATTGCCGTATCCCAGTTCCGTCTTTTGCAGTGGTCACTAGGACACATAAAATGATGCCACACGGCTCCGCTCGACTTTTTTTTGGCTCCGTTTACTTTGCCAACTGTGCAAAACTGGGCCGCCGGGACATGCGGTATGGTCGTACCGGGCGCGCGCGTGCACCCGTCCGCCAACGCGCGAAACGGAAAACATTTAGCACATAAAATGACGCGTCCTAGACCTAAAAACATTTTTCCCTCCATTTATTGAGCGAAGGAAAGTGTCGCCCCAGTTCAAATCGGGCCCGTTTCCGGCGGGGTCGGCGGGGCACCGCAGAAGCGGAGTGGGATCCCGGATGGCTTCCGCGCGCATATGGCATGTGATAGGTGGTGCGTAGGAGGTATCCTACCGCCGCGCGGAGGTCCCGCGCGATACTGAAATGCGCACCATGTAGCTGCTTCACAAAAAAAAGCCCTTCCGGCACCCCGAAAATGGAAAAACCGTCGCCCGTGGTTCGGATTGGAAATCCGCGACCGGGGCCTTGCTTCCCATCCTAAGGCCCACGCACGTGTCAAATATGGCCTCGTTCTGACAAACTATGTGGTGAAACGGGCCGTTTCCTACTCATTTCCCCTAAAAGCCATAGAACTCCGGACGAGATAGCCCTGTTCGTGAAGGGTTCTCCAAGATAATTGCCGTATCCCAGTTCCGTCTTTTGCAGTGGCACTAGGACACATAAAATGACGCCACGCGGCTCCGCTCGATTTTTTGGCTCCGTTTGCTTTGCCAACTGCGCAAAACGGGGCCGCCGGGACATGCGGTATGGCCGTACCGGGCGCGCGCGTGCACCCGTCCGCCAACGCGCGAAACGGAAAACATTTAGCACATAAAATGACGCGTCCTAGACCTAAAAACATTTTTCCCTCCATTTATTGAGCGAAGGAAAGTGTCGCCCCAGTTCAAATCCGGACAGTTTCCAGCGGATTCGGCGGGGCACCGCAGGAAGCGGGTGGGATCCCCAGATGGCTTCCGCGCGCATATGGCATGTGATAGGTGGTGCGTAGGAGGTATCCTACCGCCGCGCGGAGGTCCCGCGCGATACTGAAATGCGCACCATGTAGCTGCTTCACAAAAAAAAGCCCTTCCGGCACCCCGAAAATGGAAAAACCGTCGCCCGTGGTTCGGATTGGAAATCCGTGACCGGGCCTTGGTTCCCATCGTAGGGCCCACGCACGTGCCAAATATGGCCTCGTTCCGACAAACTATGTGGTGAAACGGGCCGTTTCCTACTCATTTCCCCTAAAAGCCATAGAACTCCGGACGAGATAGCCCTGTTCGTGAAGGGTTCTCCAAGATAATTGCCGTATCCCAGTTCCGTCTTTTGCAGTGGTCACTAGGACACATAAAATGACGCCACGCGGCTCCGCTCGATTTTTGGCTCCGTTTGCTTTGCCAAGCGCAAAACGGGGCCGCCGGGACATGCGGTATGGCCGTACCGGGCGCGCGCGTGCACCCGTCCGCCAACGCGCGAAACGGAAAACATTTAGCACATAAAATGATGCGTCCTAGACCTAAAAACATTTTTCCCTCCATTTATTGAGCGAAGGAAAGTGTCGCCCAGGTTCAAATCCGGACGGTTTCCGGCGGATTCGGCGGGAGCACCGCAGAAGCGGGTGGGATTCCCGGATGGCTTCCGCGCGCATATGGCATATGATAGGTGGTGCGTAGGAGGTATCCTACCGCCGCGGAGGTCCCGCGCGATACTTGAAATGCGCACCATGTAGCTGCTTCACAAAAAAAGCCCTTCCGGCACCCGAAAATGGAAAAACCGTCGCCCGTGGTTCGGATTGGAAATCCGCGACCGGGGCCTTGCTTCCCATCCTAAGGCCCACGCACGTGCAAATATGGCCTCGTTCGACAAACTATGTGGTGAAACGGGCCGTTTCCTACTCATTTCCCCTAAAAGCCATAGAACTCCGGACGAGATAGCCACATTCGTGAAGGGTTCTCCAAGATAATTGCCGTATCCTAGTTCCGTCTTTTGCGGTGGTTACTAGGACACATAAAATGACGCCACGCGGCTCCGCTCGATTTTTTGGCTCCGTTTGCTTTGCCAGCGCAAAACGGGGCCGCCGGGACATGCGGTATGGCCGTGCGGGCGCGCGCGTGCACCCGTCCGCCAACGCGCGAAACGGAAAACATTTAGCACATAAACTGACGCGTCACACTTGTACATATATGTTAGGGGCAGATGCAAGTTTTCCAACAATTCTGACGCTCCGGTGATCTGTATCTTGGGAAACCCTAGGGCGGGGACCCCGTAGATCTACCCCTATAGCTTTCTCCGTGCGAGAGTTTACCAATGTAATTTTTTACTTGTTTTCGTTTATTTAGGACATATGTACATGGAAACCATAGGTTGGGCATACTTTACCATAAAATAGGCTCCATTTTAGCCGTGGCGAGAGTTTCCACATACGAGATCTGGATTTTACCAAGTGTTAGCCCATGTATCCGGAAATCGTCAACAACGGGTACATCCAAGGTTAGCCAAACCTTACATCACACTTGTACACATATGTTATGGGCAAATGCAAGTTTTCAAGCGATTACGACGATCCGATAGTACGTATCTTGGGAAACCCTAGGGCGAGGACCCCGCAGATCTACCCCTATAGCTTTTTCCGTGCGAGGGTTAACCAATGGATTTTTTATTTTCTTTGCTTTGTTTAGGACATATGCACATGGAAACCATAGGTTTGGAATAAAATAGGCCACGAGATGAGCCGTAGCATGAGTTTCCACATACAAATCCTGGATTTTACCAAGTGTCGGCCCATGTATGCGGAAATCGTCAACGCGGGGTACATGCAAGGTTAGACAAACCTTACATCACACTTGTACACATATGTTAGGGACAAATGCAAGTTTTCAAGCGATTCCGACGCTCCGGTGATCTGTATCTTGGGAAACCCTAGGGCAGGGACCCTGCAGATCTACCCCTATAGCTTTCTCCGTGCGAGGGTTTACCAATGGATTTTTTTATTTGCTTTGCTTTGTTTAGGACATATGCACATGGAAACCATAGGTTTGGAATGAAATAGGCCCCGGATGAGCCGTAGCAGGAGTTTCCACATACAAATCCTGGATTTTACCAAGTGTCGGCCCATGTATGCGGAAATCGTCAACGCGGGGTACATGCAAGGTTAGACAAACCTTACATCACACTTGTACACACATGTTAGGGACAAATGCAAGTTTTCAAGCGATTCCGACGCTCCGGTGATCTGTATCTTGGGAAACCCTAGGTCGGGGACCTTGCAGATCTACCCCTATAGCTTTTTTCGTGCGAGGGTTCACCAATGGATTTTTTTAATTTCTTTGCTTTGTTTAGGACATATGCACATGGAAACCATAGGTTTGGAATGAAATAGGCCCCGGATGAGCCGTAGCAGGAGTTTCCAGCGATTCGGACGCTCCGGTGGTTTGTATCTAGGGAAACCCTAGGGGGCGGGGACCCATAAATCTACCCCTAGGGTTAGGGTTAGGGTTAGAGTTAGGGTTAGCAATGGACTTTTTTCCTTTGTTTTAGGTCATGTGGTGGCAAGTATGGATCCATGCTATCTAAGGTTTTCCTCCGGTTCACCCCACCGGTGAGTTCTGCCCTATACGTCCAGGACATGCCTAAGTGCCGTCAGCGCATGTGCGTGTAGCCGAAAGACCCCGGGGGTACAACATTAGACAAACAACACCACACCATGCTGGTGGTGGTGTTTTGTTGGAGAAGAACACATGGGTATATATAGGGAGGCGAGGGGCTGAAACGGCGAGAAAAGCTGGCGGGAGAAAATGGCGGGAAAAATTGGCGGGAAAGATTGGCGGGAAAGATTGGGCGGGAGAAATGGGCGGGAAAAAGGAAAAAAAAAGATGGATGCTAAGCCGACGGTGCCCCTCGGCATAGGCTAGACAGCTGACGTCATTCTGGCGGGAGGGGCGGGAGAATTTGGCTTCAGCTACGCCGACGGTGGCCCTCGGCATAGGCTTCACGCCGTCAAGGTCCAGTTAGGGCATGGCCGCGGGACGGTGGAACGGGGTCGCACCCTCAACCTATGCCGAGGGCCGCCGATACGCCGAGGGCCACCCTCGGCATAGCCTGTCATGTGCCGAGGGTGCCTATACGCCGAGGGGCGCTTCGAGCAGCTGGGCTGACCGGGCAGTACGCCGACGGCCCCGACATTTGGCCGTCGGCGTACGCCACGGCCGTCGGCGCAGCGCGCCATTCCTGTAGTGACAACGCAACCTCTGCCGCCGCCGGTGCCCCTGATCACCACCAGGAGCCGACGACGGCGACGAAGCGCAAGGCCGTGCTCGTCGTGTCGCTGCGCGGGGAGTACTACGAGAAGCTCAGCAGCATGTACTACGAGCACGGCGCGGCGGGAGGCGGGGCGGTGAGCGTGTTCCAGCCCACGCACCTGGGCGCGCAGCACTCAGAGGAGCGGCACCACAACCAGAAGGCCTTCGCGGAGATGGCGCTGCTCAGCTTCTCGGACGTGGTGATCACGTCCGCCGCCTCCACGTTCGGGTACGTCAGCGGTCAGCCAGGGGCTCGCCGGGCTGAGGCCCTGGGTGCTCATGACCCCCGTCGACGGGAAGAGCCCCGAGCCGCCGTGCCGTCAGGCCCCAACAATCGAGCCCTGCTTCCACAACGCGCCGCACTACGACTGCAAAACCAGGGCGCGCGTTGACAGCGGCAACCTCGCCCGCCACGTCCGCCATTGCCAGGATTACCCCAATGGTGTTCAGTTGGTGGACTAACTTAATTAACTTGGGCTTTAATTTTGGCAACCGTGGCTGTTCGTCTCGGTCGGGGGCTACAATTTGGTCGAAAATATTTTGATAAACGGTTTTGCTAACCCTCGATCAACGAGTCTTCTTAAGGGTAGCGCTACGCGTCGGCCGACCGATCCCGCCCCCGGATCGGTTGTACGACCGCCGTTCGTTTCACGCATCGTACGGTAGAGGATTACCCCACGAACATGTCGATTTCGTTGCGGCTATAGTTGCGTCAGCCTGGTACAGAGTTGCATGTTGTCCCTGATCGTGCGTGCAGGCATGTGAAACCTAGTAAAAAAGGTTGGCTGCTAGCTGTAGGCCTGTAGCCTACCTTGCACGAGTGCCCAAGCTTTGCTGGTGCATGGCCCTGCTCACATGGTGGGTTCCACCTATTCTACTTGCTAAATCTCTAATCCAGCTAGCTCCACACCTAATTAAGTATAGAAAATGGTGCAATAGTGGTAGAATATCATAAGCTTTTTTTTGTGGATCAATAAAATTGTGGAAAAAGTTTGCAACATTTTGGGCACACTTTTCTAGCGACAATTATTTTGCTGTAGGTTTATTTATATCAAAAATTACCATCTATTTTACATAAATCGTAAATGGTTACAACAAAAAATCGAACTTGTAGCTAACACCTTCAAAACTTTACAACATCTCGCGTGTGTCTTCATAACAAAAATTAAATGGAATTGTTACAAAATTATTGAGCAGAAGCAAGCAGTAATTTCGAGAGAAAAATATACTTGTAGCTAACACACAAAAACCCTTAAAACATCTCATGCGGGTGTTCACAACAAAAAGCACATGGGTTTCTTACAAAAAAATAATGAGCGTAAGCAACATCTTTAATTTCGAGAGAAAAACAAACATGTAGCAAACGCACAGAAAACCCTTACAACATTTCGCGCGTGTCTTCACAACAATAGTTACATGGGTTTCTTACAAAAATAATGAGCGTAAGCAACATTGGTAATTTCGAGAGAAAAATAAATTTGTAGCAAACGCACATAAAACCCTTACAACATCTCGCGTGTGTCTTCACAACAAAACTCACATGAGTTTGTTACAAAAAATAATGAGCGTAAGCTACATCAGTAATTTCGAGAGAAAAACAAACCTATGCAAAAAAACCTTACCACATATGTACCATGCTTTCACAACAAAACTCATAGGTGTTTGTTACAAAAATAATGACCATATGCAACAAATAATTGACAGAAAGACTTGGTTGTACTATAATCCATAGCACACTAATTTAGTATCGTCGGCGACAAATTCGGCTTGAGTGTGCCCCGTCGGCGTTGAAGAAGGTTTATTTAGATGCAAACCGATGTCACCAGATCGAGCTAACTCGTGATGAATTCGACTCATCTTAGCCTTATCAGAATTAGATTGCAACATTTTTTCATCATACACCTAGAGCTAAAGGAGCATCTCACTCGTGTGTTCGAAGCTGAACACAGACCAAACAACACAACGTGTCAAGAAAAAATATAATAGTAATAAATTCTAAAACCATTGACATATTTTTAGCGTCGCACTAGAAAATTACACGGGTTAGTAGTTGGCTAAGTGTCATAAAATTCATTCTTTAGCTAATTAATGGTAGCCTATGAGGTCACATCATTTTTTAACCCCTATGCTAGTAGAACTAGTACTACACACGTATAGTAGCACCCTGCAGAAGTGGACACAAAGAGCTGCAGCAGGTGTGGTCCAATACGTGTGAGCATGTGTGCTCTGCATGCGAGAGCAGGAAGCTAGAGCTTGAGTTGCATGCAAGCAGCTATACGCGGAAGAAAAAGTTAGCGACTACACCGCGCGAGGCAGGCAAAAACACGCGAGGCCAGCGCGAGCGGGAGGGACCGATCCGCCGACGCTGATCGGTCGGCCGAAAGCAAGTATACTCTACCTTTTAAGTACGGCGTGAACCGTTGATCCAAAATTGAGATCTCGGCAAGAATTTTCTTTTTTTTCAAAAAAACTTACACCCTCCATTTTAGATAAAGTTGAGTCTGTTAGTAACTTCTAAGCATACTCCACTTCTTAAAATTTAGACCCAATATTAATATCCCAGAAAAAAATTGCACTTTTTAAAAATTTAGATATCAAACAATACAATTTCCGTAAAAGAAGGTTCACCGTGATTTTTTGTTTTAGTAAAATGAACTACTACTTTGTAAATTCTGAGTCAACTAAGAGTCTAAGACTTAGGCACTCCCTTATAAATTTCTATTTGTGCACTTATTGGTAGGACATTTAGGAATAACAACTTACATAAACTAATTCATTACCATCTTTTCATATATCAAAATCTTTTTTTCGGAGCGAAGGAAACACGCTATTCTCACTACACATCTATATATCCATTGTATTGTTTTAAAATATACAATGTTGGGTGTTTAGTAATCAATTTTTGTTATGCATATAGAACAATAAGAATGCAGATTAACCAATGTAATGTAACCCCTCAGATTAATAAAGTTCCGAAATTACTCGCAAAAAAATCTATCTGATGTTATCATATTTCAATGCTGGGTATTTAGAAATCAAGTTTTGTTCTACATATATACACGTTTGGATTTTACCGATCAAAAGTAGATAAGTCAATATAACATTTAAAAAAAGGTAAGAAAGTACAATTTCCGCAATAAAACAAATATTACATTATTGTGAATATTTAAAAATGTACTACACTAAAAAAATTAGTAAAATGAACTAAGATTTTGTAAATTCAGAGTCAACTAAGACGAGGGTGCTCCCTTATAAGCTTTTCTTTGAGCACTTATTAGTTGGACATGTAGGAATAACAATTTACATAAACTAATTACGTTATCATCTTTTCAAATATTAAAACCTTTTTCAGAGTGAAAGGAAACCGGAAATTCAATTCGGCTCCCGGTTGCATATGCTTCCTCCACCCAAAAAAACATATTTCTAATTATTAAAAAATTCTAGTAAAATTTTTGCATTTACATATTTTTTTGCGAATATTTCACATTTACATTTCAACAATGTGTGTACTCGTTGATACAGTTTCGCGAAAACAGCTAGTTTTTTATGTTCGCTGTGAAAAAAAACAAAATATGTGTCCCAAAGAGGCTTATTTTTAGCACCATTTTTTTTGTGCACAACCCAAAGGACAAGTCGAATTTTAATGGATATACTTTGTGCGCGTGTAGCATGTGAAGATGTAGACGTGAATTTTTCGTTTGAAATTCTTTGACATTTCAAAATGTATCAAGAAAACATTTCAAAATAAAGGAAACATATGCACCTAAGAGCCCATCACTCCCGAAGGAAACACACCATTCTCGGTATATATCTTTCTATTATCTATCTATCAATTTTATTGTTGCAAAATACAATAGTGGGTGCTTAGAAATTAATTGAGAGCCCCGTGACTTTTGTTTCTTTGATTGATTCAAGTCTGATCTTCCCTCGTTGACGACGCCTTATTTCTTGCTTTTGTACTCTCAGTTGGCAAGCGTATGTTTAGCTTAGAAGTTTTATCTTTGTTGTTTTGTTTTTTCCGTTATCAATTGAAACACCAATCTGAAAAAACAGAATTATCAGGAAAATGTATAGAACATCTAAGACGCTTTCAGGTATAACCAACCAAAAGTCGACAGTACTCTTTAGTGTATAGATACATCTGAAATCGGACAAAACTTTAACATCTTCTAGTTGGATGTCCGATGCACTGCCCAGGGGCTCTCAAGTTTTCTTTCCCCACATGGGTAAAGATAACAGCTAAAGACACGCTAATGTTAAGTAATTAAAATGTAAAAAATGAACTTTAAATTCATGAACACACAAAGAAAATGTGTGCTGTCAGGATGTAGATAACTAAAATTTGGTACACCTCCAGGATGAGCACGTCCACTCACAGGCGAGCAGTTCACGCCCACCAGCAATTGCAAACAATTGAATTCAGTAACAGAATAGAATCAAGCAAGATTTTGCAATGCAAGGCAACTGAAACAAGTTGGGGCTAAAAGCATATATATGGAACTGCAGTTAACCAGATAAAAAGAGACAAAAACAAGTGGTGCCTACTGAGTAATAACATATGAAGGTAGCAGATAGCCTTGTCCATAACCGATGCTCACAACTAGGTAGATCATAGATAACATTTGGCCTGGCCACATAACAGGTTTTTCGATGCAAAAAAGTACGGACTCATCCAGTACCCACTACTGGCATTACGATAGTTCTACGGTAAGATCTAGACTGGTTAAAACAAGCAGAACACTCAGGAGGCCAAATCAGGTGCCAGCGACATTGGGAGCTGGAGCACCGGTGCCGAAACCACCGCCGACACCACCAGGACCCCCAGGGACACCACCAGGACGAGGAGCTTGGCCCCCAGGTCTTTCCTCCTGCAAAATGAAACTAGTAGCATCAGCCATAAGGCGCATTAAGCATTGTACCAGACGGTAGAAATCACAGCAATAAATGATGTTCTAGCAAAGAAAAAAGAGCTATCAAGAGTTCAAGACTAAGCTTTGGCTGAAAACAATCTGTGCTGCACTGTGCAGCCTTGGCTAACAAGATTAAAAGAGCTATCAAGACAAAACCTTTTCAGTGTATCCTACACTTAGCACTTGGCCAAACCGATTACTAACCGCTGTTAGGACACACTAAGTCCACGAGTACAGAATCACACTAACTACCACGCCAGAAGAAAGCCGTAAGGATGGAAACAAGTGGTGTTATAACCTATCTAGCTATTATACTGACGATTTACAGCAAAACAGATTTCCTCATGCAATGTGTTATACCACAGACATCGTCCATTCGGCCACGCCAAAAGAATAGGGGCAATTGATCTTTTTGGCAATAATATTTGCTAGCATTTAAGTGGAAATTTTAAATTCAGATAACACTGTATTTAAAAGTCTCGGGAACAACTGAAACAAAAAAAAAATACCAATAGCATAAACTGGACAAGGATATGCAAGCTATACTAAAAAACATTTGACTAGAAATTCACACAATGTAAGCAATAGGGAAAGACAGGAGACCAAACTATATTACTATGATCCTTGGTCGTTAAATAGCTAACGAAGTTGTTAAACAAGGAACATAAAAAAAATACACATTTTAGTAAATCAACACTAAATGCGAAAGAAAGTTGATGTCCCCAGATCAAGCATTCAGCTGACAAGGAAGGGTAAGGTACAAAGATAAACTAGGAGCCCATACCCTGGGACGGAAGCGTTGCTGCGGAGGTGCCCGGTTCTTCCGGTCTTTACGGGAGCGGACACGGACTTTGTGCTGGTGGATGGCGCAGCCCACGCACCAATGCATCTTCTCGTAAAGCTTGGGCAAAACGTAACCTGCACAGAAAGACTTGTCAATCATGTATCAAACGCATCAAAGATGGAAGCTTTCAATTCACATGAGGATCGAAGAACAGGGGCGACAAGTAATTTCCAAGTTGCATTGTTGGAATACTGCAGCGTGCCAGCGTGGTCGCGATCACTGATCCAACACAGTTAAAAGGAAAAAGAAAAAATCAAAGGAGGAAGAGAAACCACACCATCAAAGACGCACGCCTCTTGGAGATCTCTCATGGCTGCCGGTTCCACGACGTTCGACACACGAAACCTCTTGATCGCCTTGTCCTGCACCACCAAAGAAAACCCACCATAATCAACAAACTGACATGGCGATCTGCGCACAAGAAGATGGTTTTGGACAACGGGAACATGATCAAACTTGCCTTTGGGATGGTCTTGGCGCAGTTGTTGCAGCGGACGAACCTGACATGGCCGCGGCCGTGCTTGTTGCGGCCGTGGTTCCGGCGCTTCACGGTCTGCGATTTACAGAAGCAAAAGAGAGCGCGCAGGTCAGACCGGCATTGGACCGCATGACGCAGTCGAGATGAAAGTACGGGCGATCAGATCTTACCATGGCGAGGGCGAGCGCGAGGAGTACGGCGCGGCGTCTTCGAGCGAGCTCCGGAGTCTCCGGGTCTTTGTGTAGGGTTTGTCTAGGCGGCGGCGGGGTGGCCCTTATAAAGAGGTGGCAGGTAGCCGGGTAGCATCCAGGCGGTTCGTTCGTAGATCGACGGTCCACGTTTTGACTTTGTGAAGCTCGTGAGCGTAAGCAAAGGCGCATTTATATTTTCCGCTTGCACATGTCGAAGCTCTATTAAATGTGACTTGTTAGTGGTGAAGAAAATGTGATTTCTAAAAAGGGAAATATGTGTTCTAAAAAAGGAAACATATTAAATGTGTGAGAGAAAAAAATACTTTCTTTTTCTTTTTTCCTTTTCTTTTTCAAAGGAACACATTTTTTTCAAAGGAACACATTATTCGCACTATCATGCATTTTTTTTCCTTTTTTTAGGAGCGGTGGTGAGCAGTGGTGCTTGGCGGGAGAAGGTGTGATGAGGCAGAGCTATTTGGTGGCAAGGCGGAGGTCCCAAAGCTCGGAGTAGGTGTGGCCATGGAGGTGGCGCCGCATGCATGGAGACGACGGTATAGAGGCCGCGTCGCGAGGTCTACATCTGCGCGGTTGGTTGCACTGCGGTCATCGGTCGTGGGTTGGTGGCCCCGGAGGCGGTGAGTAGCTACGGAGGTGTCAGCGCTGACGCCCATGGCGAAGGCAGCTTGGGCTAGATCTGGCGTTGGGTTGTACCGCAATTGTCTAGAGTATGACAACGATGGTGTGGTGGGTCGTCGATCATGCCGAAGGTGGAAGAAGGTGGTCGCTACAGGTCCTTGGCCATGCATGCCAGAGATGGAAGTTATGTGGGCTCTCGGTTGCAGTTGGATCATGGTGTTCTCACTATGATGACAAGGTGATGTGGTGGCGGTGTGAACAACATGGATGGTTGCATGTGTTGATACAACCAAAAGTGTCACCAATCTTCGGATGGGCCAGTGGAGATGTGGCGGCCTGATGAGTGCAGAGCACACTATTGGGGAACCCCAAGAGGAAGGTATGTGAGCACAATAGCAAGTTTTCCCTCAGTAAGAAACCAAGGTTTAATCGATCAGTAGGAGAAAGAAATCACTTCTGAAGGTGTTGCTAGCTGACTTTTGGCAGGGCGTACTACCGGCGTCAGCAACAACGTGAAACCTGCACACAACACAACAACAACAACAACAACCAAACCTTTCAGTCCCAAACAAGTTGGGGTAGACTAGAGTTGAAACCCATAAGATCTCGAAGCCAAGTCATGGTTCCGGAACGTGGATAGCTAACTTCCACGCACCCCTGTCCATGGCTAAATCTTTGTCGATATTCCAAACCTTCGGGTCTCTCTTAACATACTCCTCCCATGTCAAGTTTGGTCTACCATGACCCTTCTTAACGTTCTCAGCACGCTTTATCCGTCTGCTATGCACTGGCGCTTCCGGAGGCCTCCGTTGGATATGTCCAAACTATCTGAGACGATGTTGGACTAGCTTCTCTTCAATCGGTGCTACCCCAACTCTCTCATGTATATCGTCATTCCGTACCCGATCCTTTCTTATGTGGCCACATATCCATCTCAACATGCGCATCTCTGCTACACTTAACAGTTGGATATATCGTCTCTTTGTTGGCCAACACTCCGCGCCATACAACATCGCAGGTCTGATAGCTGTCCTATAAAACCTGCCTTTTAGCTTTTGTGGCACTCACTTATCACAGAGTACGCCAGAAGCTTGGCGCCACTTCATCCAACCAGCCTTGATTCGGTGGCCCACATCTTCATCGATATCGCTATCCTTCTGCAACATGGATCCCAAATACTAAAAAGTGTCTCTCTCCGGTACCACCTGCCCATCAAGGCTAACCTCTCCCTCCTCGTGCCTAGTAGAACTGAAACTGCACCTCATGTATTCAGTTTTAGTTCTACTAAGCTTAAAACCTTTCAATTCTAGAGTTCTCCTCCACAACTCTATCTTTCTATTAACCCCCGTTCGGCTATCATCGACTAGCACCACATCATCCGCAAAGAGCATACACCATGGGATATCTCCTTGTATATCCCTTGTGACCTCATCCATCACCAAATCAAAAATATAAGGGCTCAAAGCTGACCCTTGGTGTAGCCCTATTCTAATTGGAAAGTCATCAGTGTCGCCATCACTTGTTCGAACACTTGTCACCACATTATCATACATATCCTTGATGAGGGTAATGTACTTTATTGGGACTTTGTGTTTCTCCAAGGCCCACCACATGACATTCCGAGGTATCTTATCATAGGCCTTCTCCAAATCAATGAACTCCATATGAAGGTCCTTCTTTTGCTCACTGTATCTCTCCATCAGCTGTCGTACCAAGAAGATGGCTTCCATGGTAAACCTCCCAGGCATGAAACCAAATTGGCCAACTTACAGTAGGTTGTCAATCTCACTGATTTTGCTAAAAACAAAGGATTAACCGTATAGTGTGGAAAGAGATATTTGTTTGCAGTGAAATAAAGAGAACAATGCTTGTAGTAAGTAAACAGAACAGATGTTTGCAATAGATGTTTTATCAATGTAAAAGAAAGGACCGGGGTCCACAGTTCACTAGAGGTGTCTTTCCATAAAGATAAATAACATGTTGGGTGAATAAATTACAACTGAGCAATTGATAGAATAAAGACCATACATGACAAGATGATTACTATGAGATTCATTTGGGCATTACAACATGATACATAGACCGTAATCCAACTGCGTCTATGACTAATAATCCGCCTTCCGGTTAGCATCCGCACCCCTTTCAGTATTAAGTTGCAATCAACAGATTATTGCATTAAGCAAAGTGTGTAAAGTAAACAGTATAATTATCCTTGGATAAAGCATCGTTGTTTTCTCCTAGTAGCAACACCACATCTACAACCTTAGAAGTTATTGTCACTCTCACAGATTATTAGAGGCATGAACCCACTATCGAGCATAAATACTCCATATTGGAGTCACAAGCACATACTTGGCCAGAACATCTACTAGCAACGGAGAGCATGTGATGGCGTGTAACTCACACGTTCGTTGGGAACCCCAAGAGGAAGGTATGATGCGCACAGCAGCAAGTTTTCCCTCAGAAAGAAACCAAGGTTTATCGAACCAGGAGGAGCCAAGAAGCACGTTGAAGGTTGATGGCGGCGGGATGTAGTGCGGCGCAACACCAGGGATTCCGGCGCCAACGTGGAACCTACACAACACAACCAAAGTACTTTGCCCCAACGAAACAGTGAGGTTGTCAATCTCACCGGCTTGCTGTAACAAAGGATTAACCGTATTGTGTGGAAGATAATTGTTTGCAGAAAACAGTAGAACAGTATTGCAGTAGATTGTATTTCAGTATAGAGAATTGGACCGGGGTCCACAGTTCACTAGAGGTGTCTCTCCCATAAGATAAACAGCATGTTGGGTGAACAAATTACAGTTGGGCAATTGACAAATAAAGAGGGCATGACCATGCACATACATATTATGATGAGTATAGTGAGATTCAATTGGGCATTACGATAAAGTACATAGACCGCCATCCAGCATGCATCTATGCCTAAAAAGTCCACCTTCAGGTTATCATCCGAACCCCCTCCAGTATTAAGTTGCTAACAACAGACAATTGCATTAAGTATTGCGCGTAATGTAATCAGTAACTACATCCTTGAACATAGCACCAATGTTTTATCCCTAGTGGCAGCAGCACATCCACAACCTTAGAACTTTACATCGTCCCGAGATATCAATGGAGGCATGAACCCACTATCGAGCATAAATACTCCCTCTTGGAGTTACAAGCATCTACTTGGCCAGAGCATCTACCAGTAACGGAGAGCATGCAAGATCATAAACAACACATAGACATAACTTTGATAATCAACATAACAAGTATTCTCTATTCATCGGATCCCAACAAACGCAACATATAGAATTACAGATAGATGATCTTGATCATGTTAGGCAGCTCACAAGATCCGACAATGAAGCATAATGGGGAGAAGACAACCATCTAGCTACTGCTATGGACCCATAGTCCAGGGGTAGACTACTCACACATCACTCCGGAGGAGACCATGGCGGCGTAGAGTCCTCCGGGAGATGATTCCCCTCTCCGGCAGGGTGCCGGAGGCGATCTCCTGGATCCCCCGAGATGGGATCGGCGGCGGCGGCGTCTCTGGAAGGTTTTCCGTATCGTGGCTCTCGCACCGGGGGTTTCGCGACGGTGGTTTTAATTCGGCGGAAGGGCAGGTCAGGAGGCGGCACGAGGGGCCCACACCATCGGGCCGCGCGGCCAAGGGGGGGGGGGGCGCCGCCCTAGGGTGTGGCCACCTCGTGGCCCCACTTCGTCTCCTCTTCGGTCTTCTGGAAGCTTCGTGGCAAAATAGGACCCTGGGCGTTGATACGTCTCCGACGTATCGATAATTTCTTATATTCCATGCAACATTATTGATGTTATCTACATGTTTTATGCACACTTTATGTCATATTCGTGCATTTTCTGGAACTAACCTATTAACAAGATGCCGAAGTGCCAGTTGCTGTTTTCTGCTGTTTTTGGTTTCAGAAATCCTAGTAAGGAAATATTCTCGGAATTGGACGAAATCAAAGCCCAGGGGCCTATTTTTCCACGAAGCTTCCAGAAGTCCGAAGGAGAGACGAAGAGGGGCCACGAGGGGGCCACACCCTAGGGCGGCGCGGCCCCCTTGGCCGCGGCCACTGTGGTGTGGGGCCCCGTGCCGCCTCTTGACCTGCCCTTCCGCCTACAAATAGCCTCCGTGACGAAACCCCCAGTACCGAGAGCCACGATACGGAAAACCTTCCAGAGACGCCGCCAACGCCGATCCCATCTCGGGGGATCCAGGAGATCGCCTCCGGCACCCTGCCGGAGAGGGGAATCATCTCCCGGAGGACTCTACGCCGCCATGGTCGCCTCCGGTGTGATGTGTGAGTAGTCTACCCCTGGACTATGGGTCCATAGCAGTAGCTAGATGGTTGTCTTCTCCCCATTGTGCTATCATTGTCGGATCTTGTGAGCTGCCTAACATGATCAAGATCATCTATCTGTAATTCTATATGTTGCATTTGTTGGGATCCGATGAATAGAGAATACTTGTTATGTTGATTATCAAAGTTATATCTATGTGTTGTTTATGATCTTGCATGCTCTCCGTTATTAGTAGATGCTCTGGCCAAGTTGATGCTAGTAACTCCAAGAGGGAGTATTTATGCTCGATAGTGGGTTCATGTCTCCGTGAATCTGGAGGAGTGACAAGAACCACTAAGGTTACGGATGTGATGTTGCCACTAGGGATAAAACATTAGTGCTATGTTCAAGGATGTAGTCACTAGTTACATTACGCGCAATACTTAATGCAATTGTCTGTTGTTAGCAACTTAATACTGGAGGGGGTTCGGATGATAACCTGAAGGTGGACTTTTTAGGCATAGATGCAGTTGGATGGCGGTCTATGTACTTTGTCGTAATGCCCAATTAAATCTCACTATACTCATCATGATATGTATGTGCATGGTCATGCTCTCTTTATTTGTCAATTGCCCAACTGTAATTTGTTCACCCAACATGCTGTTTGTCTTATGGGAGAGACACCTCTAGTGAACTATGGACCCCGGTCCAATTCTCTTTACTGAAATACAATCTACTGCAATACTTGTTCTACTGTTTTCTGCAAACAATCATCTTCCACACAATACGGTTAATCCTTTGTTACAGCAAGCCGGTGAGATTGACAACTTCACTGTTTCGTTGGGGCAAAGTACTTTGGTTGTGTTGTGCAGGTTCTACGTTGGCGCCGGAATCCCTGGTGTTGCGCCGCACTACATCCCGCCGCCATCAACCTTCAACGTGCTTCTTGGCTCCTCCTGGTTCGATAAACCTTGGTTTCTTTCTGAGGGAAAACTTGCTGCTGTGCGCATCATACCTTCCTCTTGGGGTTCCCAACGAACGTGTGAGTTACACGCCATCAAGCATATTTTAAAGCGCCGTTGCCGGGAGATCAAGACACGCTGCAAGGGGAGTCTCCACTTCTCAATCTCTTTACTTTGTTTTTGTCTTGCTTAGTTTTATTTACTACTTTGTTTGCTGCACTAAATCAAAATACAAAAAAATTAGTTGCTAGTTTTACTTTACTTGTTATCTTGTTTGCTATATCAAAAACACAAAAAAATTAGTTTACTTGCATTTACTTTATCTAGTTTGCTTTATTTACTGTTGCTAAAATGGCCAACGCTGAAAACACTAAGTTGTGTGACTTCACAACCACAAATAATAATGATTTCTTATGCACACCTATTGCTCCACCTGCTACTACAGCAGAATTCTTTGAAATTAAACCTGCTTTACCGAATCTTGTTATGCGAGAGCAATTTTCACAGTGTTAGTTCTGATGATGCTGCTGCCCATCTTAATAATTTTGTTGAACTATGTGAAATGCAAAAATATAAAGATGTAGATGGTGATATTATTAAACTAAAATTATTCCCTTTCTCATTAAGAGGAAGAGCTAAAGATTGGTTGCTATCTCTGCCTAAGAATAGTATTGATTCATGGACTAAATGCAAGGATGGTTTTATTGGTAGATATTATCCCCCTGCTAAAATTATATCTTTGAGGAGTAGCATAATGAATTTTAAACAATTAGATACTGAACATGTTGCTCAAGCTTGGGAAAGAATGAAATCTCTGGTTAAAAATTGCCCAACCCATGGACTGACTACTTGGATGATCATCCAAACCTTCTATGCAGGACTAAATTTTTCTTCACGGAATTTATTGGATTCAGCTACTGGAGGTACCTTTATGTCCATCACTCTTGGTGAAGCAACAAAGCTTCTTGATAATATGATGATCAACTACTCTGAATGGCACACGGAAAGAGCTCCACAAGGTAAGAAGGTAAATTCTGTCGAAGAAACCTCTTCCTTGAGTGATAAGATTGATGCTATTATGTCTATGCTTGTGAATGATAGGACTAATATTGATCCTAATAATGTTCCATTAGCTTCATTGGTTGCACAAGAAGAACACGTTGATGTAAACTTCATTAAAAATAATAATTTCAACAACAATGCTTACCGGAACAATTCTAGTAACAACTATAGGCCATATCCTTATAATAATGGCAACGGCTATGGTAATTCTTATGGGAATTCTTACAACAATAATAGGAGTTCACCCCCTGGACTTGAAGCCATGCTTAAGGAATTTATTAGTACGCAAACCGCTTTTAACAAATCTGTGGAAGAAAAGCTTGGGAAAATTGATATACTTGCTTCTAAAGTCGATAGTCTTGCTGCTGATGTTGATCTTTTGAAATCAAAAGTTTTGCCTAATGAGAATCATCATAATAAAATTGTTACTACAGCAAATGCCATTCAAGTTAGAATTAATGAGAATATAAGATTAATGGCTGAACTGCGTGCTAGGTGGGATAGAGAAGAAAATGAAAAACTAGCTAAAGAGAAGAATGTAGCTAAAGTTTGGACTATTACCACCACTAGTAATGCTAATGCTACACATGTTGCTGCACCTCCTACTAATACTAATAAAAGAATTGGTGTTAGCAATGTTTCCACTTCTAATGCAAAGCGCGAAAAACTGCCTGAAACTGCTAAAACTGCTGAAATTGCCTGTGATAAAGCTGCTGAAATTTTTTCCAACATTGGGGATGATGATCCCATTGCTTTAGATTATAATGGTTTGAATTTTGATGATTGCCACATCTCTGAAGTTATAAAGTTCTTGCAAAAACTTGCTAAAAGTCCTAATGCTAGTGCTATAAATTTGGCTTTCACGCATCATATTACAAATGCTCTCATAAAAGCTAGAGAAGAGAAACTAGAGCGTGAAGCCTCTATTCCTAAAAAGCTAGAGGATGGTTGGGAGCCCATCATTAAGATGAAGGTTAAAGATTTTGATTGTAATGCTTTATGTGATCTTGGTGCAAGTATTTCTGTTATGCCTAAGAAAATTTATGATATGCTTGACTTGCCACCGCTGAAAAATTGTTATTTGGATGTTAATCTTGCTGATCATTCTACAAAGAAACCTTTGGGTAAGGTTGATAATGTTCGCATTACCGTTAACAATAACCTTGTTCCCGTTGATTTTGTTGTCTTGGATATTGAATGCAATGCATCTTGTCCCATTATATTGGGAAGACCTTTTCTTCGAACTGTTGGTGCTATCATTGATATGAAGGAAGGTAATATAAAATATCAATTTCCTCTCAAGAAAGGTATGGAACACTTCCCTAGAAAGAGAATGAAGTACCCTTTTGATTCTATTATGAGAACAAATTATGATGTTGACACTTCGTCTCTTGATAATACTTGATATACACTTTCTACGCCTAGCTGAAAGGCGTTAAAGAAAAGCGCTTATGGGAGACAACCCATGTTTTTACCTACAGTACTTTGTTTTTATTTTGTGTCTTGGAAGTTGTTTACTACTGTAGCAACCTCTCCTTATCTTAGTTTTATGTTTTGTTGAGCCAAGTTAAGCCGTTGATAGAAAAGTAAGTACTAGATTTGGATTACTGCACAGTTCCGGATTTCTTTGCTGTCACGAATCTGGGTCCACCTCCCTGTAGGTAGCTCAGAAAATTAAGCCAATTTACGTGCATGATCCTCAGATATGTACGCAACTTTCATTCAATTTGAGCATTTTCATTTGAGCAAGTCTGGTGCCATTTTAAAATTCGTCAATACGAACTGTTCTGTTTTGACAGATTCTGCCTTTTATTTCGCATTGCCTCTTTTGCTATGTTGGATGAATTTCTTTGATCCACTAATGTCCAGTAGCATTATGCAATGTCCAGAAGTGTTAAGAATGATTGTATCACCTCTGAATATGTCAATTTATATTGTGCACTAACCCTCTAATGAGTTGTTTCGAGTTTGGTGTGGAGGAAGTTTTCAAGGATCAAGAGAGGAGTATGATGCAACATGATCAAGGAGAGTGAAAGCTCTAAGCTTGGGGATGCCCCGGTGGTTCACCCCTGCATATATCAAGAAGACTCAAGCGTCTAAGCTTGGGGATGCCCAAGGCATCCCCTTCTTCATCGACAACATTATCAGGTTCCTCCCCTGAAACTATATTTTTATTCCATCACATCTTATGTGCTTTTTCTTGGAGCGTCGGTTTGTTTTTGTTTTTGTTTTGTTTGAATAAAATGGATCCTAGCATTCACTTTATGGGAGAGAGACACGCTCCGCTGTAGCATATGGACAAGTATGTCCTTGGTTTCTACTCATAGTATTCATGGCGAAGTTTCTCCTTCGTTAAATTGTTATATGGTTGGAATTGGAAAATGATACATGTAGTAATTGCTATAAATGTCTTGGGTAATGTGATACTTGTCAATTGTTGTGCTCATGATTAAGCTCTTGCATCATATGCTTTGCACCCATTAATGAAGAAATACATAGAGCATGCTAAAATTTGGTTTGCATATTTGGTTTCTCTAAGGTCTAGATAATTTCTAGTATTGAGTTTGAACAACAAGGAAGACGGTGTAGAGTCTTATAATGTTTTCAATATGTCTTTTATGTGAGTTTTGCTGCACCGGTTTATCCTTATGTTTGTTTCAAATAAGCCTTGCTAGCCTAAACCTTGTATCGAGAGGGAATACTTCTCATGCATCCAAAATACTTGAGCCAACCACTATGCCATTTGTGTCCACCATACCTACCTACTACATGGTATTTTCCGCCATTCCAAAGTAAATTGCTTGAGTGCTACCTTTAAAATTCCATCATCACCTTTCCAATATATAGCTCATGGGACAAATAGCTTAAAAACTATTGTGGTATTGAATATGTAATTATGCACTTTATCTCTTATTAAGTTGCTTGTTGTGCGATAACCATGTTTACTGGGGACGCCATCAACTATTCATTGTTGAATTTCATGTGAGTTGCTATGCATGTTCGTCTTGTCTGAAGTAAGGGTGATCTACACTGAGTTGAATGGTTTGAGCATGCATATTGTTAGAGAAGAACATTGGGCCACTAACTAAAGCCATGATCCATGGTGGAAGTTTCAGTTTTGGACAAACATCCTCAAATCTCTAATGAGAAAAGAATTAATTGTTGTTGAATGCTTAAAGCATTAAAAGAGGAGTCCATTATCTGTTGTCTATGTTGTCCCGGTATGGATGTCTAAGTTGAGAATAATCAAAAGCGAGAAATCCAAATGCGAGCTTTCTCCTTAGACCTTTGTACAGGCGGCATAGAGGTACCCCTTTGTGATACTTGGTTAAAGCATATGTATTGCGGTGATAATCCAGGTAGTCCAAGCTAATTAGGACAAGGTGCGGGCACTATTAGTACACTATGCATGAGGCTTGCAACTTATAAGATATAATTTACATGATGCATATGCTTTATTACTACCGTTGACAAAATTGTTTCATGTTTTCAAAATCAAAGCTCTAGCACAAATATAGCAATCGATGCTTTTCCTCTATGGAGGACCATTCTTTTACTTTCAATGTTGAGTCAGTTCACCTATTTCTCTCCACCTCAAGAAGCAAACACTTGTGTGAACTGTGCATTGATTCCTACATACTTGCTTATTGCACTTATTATATTACTCTATGTTGACAATATCCATGAGATATACATGTTACAAGTTGAAAGCAACCGCTGAAACTTAATCTTCTTTTGTGTTGCTTCAATACCTTTACTTTGAATTATTGCTTTATGAGTTAACTCTTATGCAAGACTTATTGATGCTTGTCTTGAAGTGCTATTCATGAAAAGTCTTTGCTTTATGATTCACTTGTTTACTCATGTCATATACATTGTTTTGATCGCTGCATTCACTACATATGCTTTACAAATAGTATGATCAAGATTATGATGGCATGTCACTCCAGAAATTATCTGTGTTATCGTTTTACCTGCTCGGGACGAGCAGAACTAAGCTTGGGGATGCTGATACGTCTCCGACGTATTGATAATTTCTTATGTTCCATGCCACATTATTGATGTTATCTACATGTTTTATGCACACTTTATGTCATATTCGTGCATTTTCTGGAACTAACCTATTAACAAGATGCCGAAGTGCCGATTCTTGTTTTCTGCTGTTTTTGGTTTCAGAAATCCTAGTAAGGAAATATTCTCGGAATTGGACGAAATCAAAGCCCAGGGGCCTATTTTTCCACGAAGCTTCCGAAGTCCGAAGGAGAGATGAAGAGGGGCCACGAGGGCCACACCCTAGGGCGGCGCGGCCCCCCCTTGGCCGCGCGGCCCTGTGGTGTGGGGCCCCCGTGCCGCCTCTTGACCTGCCCTTCCGCCTACAAATAGCCTCCGTGACGAAACCCCCAGTACCGAGAGCCACGATACGGAAAACCTTCCAGAGACGCCGCCAACGCCGATCCCACCTCGGGGGATCCAGGAGATCGCCTCCGGCACCCTGCCGGAGAGGGGAATCATCTCCCGGAGGACTCTACGCCGCCATGGTCGCCTCCGGTGTGATGTGTGAGTAGTCTACCCCTGGACTATGGGTCCATAGCAGTAGCTAGATGGTTGTCTTCTCCCCATTGTGCTATCATTGTCGGATCTTGTGAGCTGCCTAACATGATCAAGATCATCTATCTGTAATTCTATATGTTGCGTTTGTTGGGATCCGATGAATAGAGAATACTTGTTATGTTGATTATCAAAGTTATATCTATGTGTTGTTTATGATCTTGCATGCTCTCCGTTATTAGTAGATGCTCTGGCCAAGTTGATGCTAGTAACTCCAAGAGGGAGTATTTATGCTCGATAGTGGGTTCATGTCTCCGTGAATCTGGAGGAGTGACAAGAACCACTAAGGTTACGGATGTGCTGTTGCCACTAGGGATAAAACATTAGTGCTATGTTCAAGGATGTAGTCACTAGTTACATTACGCGCAATACTTAATGCAATTGTCTGTTGTTAGCAACTTAATACTTGATTTGGATCGGATGATAACCTGAAGGTGGACTTTTTAGGCATAGATGCAGTTGGATGGCGGTCTATGTACTTTGTCGTAATGCCCAATTAAATCTCACTATACTCATCATGATATGTATGTGCATGGTCATGCTCTCTTTATTTGTCAATTGCCCAACTGTAATTTGTTCACCCAACATGCTGTTTGTCTTATGGGAGAGACACCTCTAGTGAACTGTGGACCCCGGTCCAATTCTCTTTACTGAAATACAATCTACTGCAATACTTGTTCTACTGTTTTCTGCAAACAATCATCTTCCACACAGTACGGTTAATCCTTTGTTACAGCAAGCCGGTGAGATTGACAACCTCACTGTTTCGTTGGGGCAAAGTACTTTGGTTGTGTTGTGCAGGTTCCACGTTGGCGCCGGAATCCCTGGTGTTGCGCCGCACTACATCCCGCCTCCATCAACCTTCAACGTGCTTCTTGGTTCCTCCTGGTTCGATAAACCTTGGTTTCTTTCTGAGGGAAAACTTGCTGCTGTGCGCATCATACCTTCCTCTTGGGGTTCCCAACGAACGTGTGAGTTACACGCCATCACTCGTCCCGAGCAGGTAAAACGATAACACAGATAATTTCTGGAGTGACATGCCATCATAACCTTGATCATACTATTTGTAAAGCATATGTAGTGAATGCAGCAATCAAAACAATGTATATGACATGAGTAAACAAGTGAATCATAAAGCAAAGACTTTTCATGAATAGCACTTCAAGACAAGCATCAATAAGTCTTGCATAAGAGTTAACTCATAAAGCAATAATTCAAAGTAAAGGCATTGAAGCAACACAAAAGAAGATTAAGTTTCAGCGGTTGCTTTCAACTTGTAACATGTATATCTCATGGATATTGTCAATCATAGAGTAATATAATAAGTGCAATAAGCAAGTATGTAGGAATCAATGCACAGTTCACACAAGTGTTTGCTTCTTGAGGTGGAGAGAAATAGGTGAACTGACTCAACATTGAAAGTAAAAAGAATTGTCCTCCATAGAGGAAAAGCATCGATTGCTATATTTGTGCTAGAGCTTTGATTTTGAAAACATGAAACAATTTTGTCAACGGTTGTAATAAAGCATATGTATCATGTAAATTATATCTTACAAGTTGCAAGCCTCATGCATAGTATACTAATAGTGCCCGCACCTTGTCCTAATTAGCTTGGACTACCGGATCATCACAATGCACATGTTTTAACCAAGTGTCACAAAGGGGTACCTCTATGCCACTTTGTACAAAGGTCTAAGGAGAAAGCTCGCATTGGATTTCTCGCTATTGATTATTCTCAACTTAGACATCCATACCGGGACAACATAGACAACAGATAATGGACTCCTCTTTTATGCATAAGCATGTAACAACAATTAATAATTTTCTCATATGAGATTGAGGATATGTCCAAAACTGAAACTTCCACCATGGATCATGGCTTTAGTTAGCGGCCCAATGTTCTTCTCTAACAATATGCATGCTTAATCATAAGGTGGTAGATCGCTCTTACTTCAGACAAGACGAACATGCATAGCAACTCACATGAAATTCAACAAAGAGTAGTTGATGGCGTCCCCAGTGAACATGGTTATCGCACAACAAGCAACTTAATAAGAGATAAAGTGCATAATTACATATTCAATACCACAATAGTTTTTAAGCTATTTGTCCCATGAGCTATATATTGCAAAGGTGAATGATGGAATTTTAAAGGTAGCACTCAAGCAATTTACTTTGGAATGGCGGAAAATACCATGTAGTAGGTAGGTATGGTGGACACAAATGGCATAGTGGTTGGCTCAAGTATTTTGGATGCATGAGAAGTATTCCCTCTCGATACAAGGTTTAGGCTAGCAAGGCTTATTTGAAACAAACACAAGGATGAACCGGTGCAGCAAAACTCACATAAAAGACATATTGAAAACATTATAAGACTCTACACCGTCTTCCTTGTTGTTCAAACTCAATACTAGAAATTATCTAGACCTTAGAGAAACCAAATATGCAAACCAAATTTTAGCATGCTCTATGTATTTCTTCATTAATGGGTGCAAAGCATATGATGCAAGAGCTTAAACATGAGCACAACAATTGCGAAGTATCACATTACCCAAGACATTATAGCAATTTACTACATGTATCATTTTCCAATTCCAACCATATAACAATTTAACGAAGAAGAAACTTCGCCATGAATACTATGAGTAGAAACTAAGGACATACTTGTCCATATGCTACAGCGGAGCGTGTCTCTCTCCCATAAAGTGAATGCTAGGATCCATTTTATTCAAACAAAACAAAAAAAACAAAAACAAACCGACGCTCCAAGCAAAGCACATAAGATGTGATGGAATAAAAATATAGTTTCAGGGGAGGAACCTGATAATGTTGTCGATGAAGAAGGGGATGCCTTGGGCATCCCCAAGCTTAGACGCTTGAGTCTTCTTAGAATATGCAGGGGTGAACCACCGGGGCATCCCCAAGCTTAGAGCTTTCACTCTCCTTGATCATGTTGCATCATACTCCTCTCTTGATCCTTGAAAACTTCCTCCACACCAAACTTAGAACAACTCATTAGAGGGTTAGCGACAATAAAAATTAACATGTTCAGAGGTGACACAATCATTCTTAACACTTCTGGACATTGCATAAAGCTACTGGACATTAATGGATCAAAGAAATTCATCCAACATAGCAAAAGAGGCAATGCGAAATAAAAGGCAGAATCTGTCAAAACAGAACAGTTCGTATTGACGAATTTTATCGAGGCACCAGACTTGCTCAAATGAAAATGCTCAAATTGGATGAAAGTTGCGTACATATCTGAGGATCACTCACGTAAATTGGCATAATTTTATGAGTTACCTACAGAGAAAACAGCCCAGATTCGTGACAGCAAAGAAATCTGTTTCTGCGCAGTAATCCAAATCTAGTATGAACTTTTCTATCAACGATTTTACTTGGCACAACAAAACACTAAACTAAGATAAGGAGAGGTTGCTACAGTAGTAAACAACTTCCAAGACACAAAATAAAAACAAAGTACTGTAGGTAAAAACCATGGGTTGTCTCCCATAAGCGCTTTTCTTTAACGCCTTTCAGCTAGGCGCAGAAAGTGTGTATCAAGTATTATCAAGAGACGAAGTGTCAACATCATAATTTGTTCTAATAATAGAATCAAAAGGTAACTTCATTCTCTTTCTAGGGAAGTCTTCCATACCTTTCTTGAGAGGAAATTGATATTTTATATTACCTTCCTTCATATCAATAGTAGCACCAACAGTTCGAAGAAAAGGTCTTCCCAATATAATGGGACAAGATGCATTGCATTCAATATCCAAGACAACAAAATCAACGGGGACAAGGTTATTGTTAACGGTAATGCGAACATTATCAACTTTCCCCAAAGGTTTCTTTGTAGAATGATCAGCAAGATTAACATCCAAATAACAATTTTTCAGCGGTGGCAAGTCAAGCATATTATAAATTTTCTTAGGCATAACAGAAATACTTGCACCAAGATCACATAAAGCATTACAATCAAAATCTTTAACCTTCATCTTAATGATGGGCTCCCAACCATCCTCTAGCTTTTTAGGAATAGAGACTTCGCGCTCTAGTTTCTCTTCTCTAGCTTTTATGAGAGCATTTGTAATATGTTGCGTGAAAGCCAAATTTATAGCACTAGCATTAGGACTTTTAGCAAGTTTTTGCAACAACTTTATAACTTCAGAGATGTGGCAATCATCAAAATTCAAACCATTATAATCTAAAGCAATGGGATCATCATCCCCAATGTTGAAAAAAATTTCAGCAGTTTTATCACAGGCAGTTTCATTGATTTAGCGATTTAGGTAGTTTCTCGCGCTTTGCATTAGAAGTGGAAACATTGCCAACATCAATTCTTTTATTATTAATAGTAGGAGGTGCAGCAACATGTGTAGCATTAGCATTACTAGTGGTGGTAATAGTCCAAACTTTAGCTACATTCTTCTCTTTAGCTAGTTTTTCATTTTCTTCTCTATCCCACCTAGCACGCAGTTCAGCCATCAATCTTATATTCTCATTAATTCTAACTTGGATGGTATTTGCTGTAGTAACAATTTTATTATGATGATTTTCATTTGGCATAACTTTCGATTTCAAAAGATCAACATCAGCAGCAAGACTATCGACTTTAGAAGCAAGTATATCAATTTTCCCAAGCTTTTCTTCAATAGATTTGTTAAAAGCAGTTTGTGTACTAATAAATTCTTTAAGCATGGCTTCAAGTCCAGGGGGTGTGTTCCTATTATTATTGTAAGAATTCCCATAAGAATTGCCATAGCCGTTGCCATTATTATAAGGATATGGCCTATAGTTGTTACTAGAATTGTTCCGGTAAGCATTGTTGTTGAAATTATTATTTTTAATGAAGTTCACATCAACATATTCTTCTTGTGCAACCAATGAAGCTAACGGAACATTATTAGGATCAATATTAGTCCTATCATTCACAAGCATAGACATAATAGCATCAATCTTATCACTCAAGGAAGAGGTTTCTTCGACAGAATTTACCTTCTTACCTTGTGGAGCTCTTTCCGTGTGCCATTCAGAGTAGTTGATCATCATATTATCAAGAAGCTTTGTTGCTTCACCAAGAGTGATGGACATAAAGGTACCTCCAGCAGCTGAATCCAATAAATTCCGCGAATAAAAATTTAGTCCTGCATAGAAGGTTTGGATGATCATCCAAGTAGTCAGTCCATGGGTTGGGCAATTTTTAACCAAAGATTTCATTCTTTCCCATGCTTGTGCAACATGTTCAGTATCTAATTGTTTAAAATTCATTATGCTACTCCTCAAAGATATAATTTTAGCAGGGGGATAATATCTACCAATAAAAGCATCCTTGTATTTAGTCCATGAATCAATACTATTCTTAGGCAGAGATAGCAACCAATCTTTAGCTCTTCCTCTTAATGAGAAAGGGAACAATTTTAATTTTATAATGTCACCATCTACATCCTTATATTTTTGCACCTCACACAATTCAACAAAATTATTAAGATGGGCAGCAGCATCATCAGAACTAACACCAGAAAATTGCTCTCGCATAACAAGATTCAGTAAAGCAGGTTTAATTTCAAAGAATTCTGCTGTAGTAGCAGGTGGAGCAATAGGTGTGCATAAGAAATCATTATTATTTGTGGTTGTGAAGTCACATAACTTAGTATTTTCAGGGGTAGCCATTTTAGCAACAGTAAATAAAGCAAACTAGATAAAGTAAATGCAAGTAACTAATTTTTTTTGGGTTTTTGATATAGCAAACAAGATAGCAAATAAAGTAAATCTAGCAACTAATTTTTTTGTATTTTGATTTAGTGCAGCAAACAAAGTAGTAAATAAAACTAAGCAAGACAAAAACAAAGTAAAGAGATTGGGATGTGGAGACTCCCCTTGCAGCGTGTCTTGATCTCCCCGGCAACGGCGCCAGAAAAAGAGCTTGATGGCGTGTAACTCACACGTTCGTTGGGAACCCCAAGAGGAAGGTATGATGCGCACAGCAGCAAGTTTTCCCTCAGAAAGAAACCAAGGTTTATCGAACCAGGAGGAGCCAAGAAGCACGTTGAAGGTTGATGGCGGCGGGATGTAGTGCGGCGCAACACCAGGGATTCCGGCGCCAACGTGGAACCTGCACAACACAACCAAAGTACTTTGCCCCAACGAAACAGTGAGGTTGTCAATCTCACCGGCTTGCTGTAACAAAGGATTAACCGTATTGTGTGGAAGATGATTGTTTGCAGAAAACAGTAGAACAGTATTGCAGTAGATTGTATTTCAGTATAGAGAATTGGACCGGGGTCCACAGTTCACTAGAGGTGTCTCTCCCATAAGATAAATAGCATGTTGGGTGAACAAATTACAGTTGGGCAATTGACAAATAAAGAGGGCATGACCATGCACATACATATTATGATGAGTATAGTGAGATTTAATTGGGCATTACGACAAAGTACATAGACCGCCATCCAGCATGCATCTATGCCTAAAAAGTCCACCTTCAGGTTATCATCCGAACCCCCTCCAGTATTAAGTTGCTAACAACAGACAATTGCATTAAGTATTGCGCGTAATGTAATCAGTAACTACATCCTTGAACATAGCACCAATGTTTTATCCCTAGTGGCAACAAAGACATCCACAACCTTAGAACTTTCATCCTTTGTCCCGAGATATCAATGGAGGCATGAACCCACTATCGAGCATAAATACTCCCTCTTGGAGTTACAAGCATCTACTTGGCCAGAGCATCTACTAGTAACGGAGAGCATGCAAGATCATAAACAACACATAGACATAACTTTGATAATCAACATAACAAGTAACGGAGAGCATGCAAGATCATAAACAACACATAGACATAACTTTGATAATCAACATAACAAGTATTCTCTATTCATCGGATCCCAACAAACGCAACATATAGAATTACAGATAGATGATCTTGATCATGTTAGGCAGCTCACAAGATCCGACAATGAAGCATAATGGGGAGAAGACAACCATCTAGCTACTGCTATGGACCCATAGTCCAGGGGTAGACTACTCACACATCACTCCGGAGGCGACCATGGCGGCGTAGAGTCCTCCGGGAGATGATTCCCCTCTCCGGCGAGGTGCCGGAGGCGATCTCTGGATCCCCGAGATGGGATCGGCGGCGGCGGCGTCTGCGGAAGGTTTTCCGTATCGTGGCTCTCGATCGGGGGTTTCGCGACGGAGGCTTTAAGTAGGCGGAAGGGCAGGTCAGGAGGCGGCACGAGGGGCCCACACCACAGGGCCGCGCGGCCAAGGGGGGGGCCGCGCCGCCCTAGGGTGTGGCCACCTCGTGGCCCCACTTCGTCTCCTCTTCGGTCTTCTGGAAGCTTCGTGGCAAAATAGGACCCTGGGCGTTGATGTTGTCCAATTCCGAGAATATTTCGTTACTAGGATTTCTGAAACCAAAAACAGCAGAAAACAACAACTGGCACTTCGGCATCTTGTTAATAGGTTAGTTCCAGAAAATGCACGAATATGACATAAAGTGTGCATAAAACATGTAGATAACATCAATAATGTGGCATGGAACATAAGAAATTATCGATACGTCGGAGACGTATCAGCATGCAAGATCATAAATAACAAATGACAAGTATATAATCAATCTCAACCATAGTATTCAATATTCATCGGATCCCAGCAAACACAGCATGTAGCATTACATAAAGATGATTTTGATCATGATAGGCACCTCACAAGATCTAAACATGAAACATAAATTGGAGAAGACAACCATCTAGCTACTGCTATGGACCCGTAGTCCAGAGATGAACTACTCACGCATCACTTCGGAGGCGGGCACGGCGATGTGGATGTCTCCCATGATGATCTCCCTCCCCGGCAGGGTGCCGGGAAGAGTTTCAAAACCCTCCCGAGCTAGGGTCGACGATGGTGGTCGCGATGGAACTTTCCGTGGATGGAGGCTCGGGTATTTAGGTTTTTTCCGATCAGGTGAATAAGGCGCAAGGGCGAGGTCGGTGGGCGCCCGAGGGGCCCACACCATGCCTAGGCGCGGCCAGGGGCTGGGTCGCGCCTAGGGGTGGTGTGGACACCTCCTGGCTCGGCTCCGTCTCTCCTCTGGACTCCGTCTTCGTTACAGTAAAATATGAACTTCGGCTTTCGTTCGTCCAATTTCAAAAATATTTCCTGTACAACTTTTCTGAAATACAAAAATGGAAGAAAATAGGGAACTGGCAAAGTGGAATCTTGTCAATAGGTTAGTTCCAGAAAATGCATAAAAGTGCCACGAAGTATAAACAAAACATATAGAAATTGGTGTAAAACAAGCATAGAGCATCAAAAATTGTTGATACGTTTGCAACGTATCACGGCCCTAGGTGTTTTCCCTCCTTGGAGGCGTCATGGAGATGCGTCGGCATTTACCTCGCTCTCACTTAGGTTTGGTAGCAAAAGCCTTTTTCGAAAATGGAGGTTTTTTTACCCCTCATAGTTTGCATCCAAAGGCTACACATGGCCGTTTTTAATAAATTATTCAACAAAACCTTACAAGAAGAATAAAAAGATTAACGTAGGAATGATAAAGAGGGTGACAATAAACAGGATCATGTGTGCTGACATAACATTAACGCATATCATCTAAGAAACCGAATGCCTTACCAGGCCGCCAATTGGCGAATAAGGAGGATCAACGCATTGGCCTTGTTGGGCCAGGCGTCAATGCTGCCATGATGCTAGACGGCGCCACCGACCTACGCACGTTCATCATCCCGTGTCCTTCGTTGGGACTCTGCTGCACCATGTGTGTCCTAGTCTGCCGTGAGCAAGCACAGAGCCACCACGTAGCCGGCATCGCTGACAAGCATGACCTGCAAGAAGCAATCCCTTTATTCAGTGGGGGTGACTAGATTTGTGCAAATGCGAGAAGAAAAGCGGACAAGAGGCAATGCCTAGGATTTCGCACCACGTATTCAAATCAAACGGTCTGGACCACATGTGGAATGGAATGCCTCACTTTCCCATGCTAAAGATGTGATGTTTGGTTGCCCTAAAGGCATCCGCGTTGTGACAAAACAGGTTCTCAAAACACCATTGGGCCTAGCCCGGGAGCTACTACCAAATTGGTCGCTTCCCTGTAGCCTAGCATGTTCTTGGCGATGGATTGCACACGTGGGGAAGGAGAGGGTGACACCGCGTCCCTTTAGTAACACACGCCATAAATCCCCTCACTGCCCCCCGACTCTTTTCTCTCACTCTTCACTCCCCCACATACGTCACATCAAACGTAGGTGGTTGCACTACCGTACCGCCGACAAATCCACCACATCACCGCAACGAGGAAGTGCGGGACCAGACGCGGAGAGGAAGCAACACTGACCGCGAGCGTGAACGGTGCATGCTTGGCGACCGCGACCTCCACGGTGACTTCGGCCTCATGGTAGCCCTCTCCAATGGCGGCAAGCATTTGTACCATCTCCTCCGACACTCATTTTTCATGGATCTAGAGGAACACGCACAGTGCTGCAAATTGCAATGGCATGCATATTATATCTGTTAGGTAACCGATAGGGTAGCGTTAGATTTGCGGATTAGTTACGATACGTCGCGATTTAGGACAATATATGGTAACGGTTTTGAGAAATACGGTTATGCCTTGCTTCGATCCGGTAATTTTTGCTAGCATGCACGGTACATTATGTATAGATCGGTTTTTTATTTATCGTGGCTAGTAGACAATGCATGTTACATAGGCCGATAATTTTAACATTGCACATTCCTAATGCATATGCAATCGTAATCGGCATTTACCAACTATTGGGCTCTTTCTGAAGTGGTTGTGCTTAGCATTTGCTAAATGTTTGATTATCTCATACATTGTTGAGTGTATAATTGATATGAGACCTACAATGTTTACAATCCAATGATTAAAAACAAGACAGCGAACTCCATGGATGGAGTGAACGAACCATATCCATTGTACTAACAGCCATGGTTAGCAATGTACTAGCTAGATTCCCTCACACCATCCCTGCGATTTGTCTGTCCTGTGATGTTGTTTACTTTCTATGGCCGACAATTGACCTGTATGTATTCCTACTGGTGCCACAAATGATGGTGAGATAATCTGCATTCACCTAGTCTTCTGTAGAAGAACATTGCTTGTACATCTTACTTGGTGGATACAAATTTCATCTCGCTAACTTGTGTGTGCAGCGAATTATCATATCCAACCATGTGCATTGTACAAACACCCACGGTTGTGAACTACTAGGTTCGATACAATAATTCTCTGCATAGGGTATGGTTGCTTGTATGAGGCGTTCACTGTTCTTCTTGTTCTTGTTAGCCAATGATGAAGATATGCCACTTCCAAATGGTAGGGCTGGTGTCATAGGACCAGAAACTATGCTCAAGCTCATTGTTTGTGCAATTCTTCAGGTTCCTACCACACCAGCTCTACCAATGTATGTGCACCATGCTTCTCTTCCACCACATGGGATACCAGCGCTGTCACCACTTCCATTGCAATATAGAACAACATCAGGGAAATTCGATCCCCCCGTCTTTCATCAGCCGGATTCCTGCGGCAACTTGAATATCTTCCTGCACCTCATCTGAATACCCACAAGTCACAGCACAATGCAAATGATAGAAAAGATAGCAGTGCGTAGGAGGAGCAGGTACTCATGCTAGGCAATAATAACTCGAGGAAGTGACTCCCTTCCTAATCCCTAAACCCTCTTAAATAAATTTGGCTAGACACTTTGTAGCCACGTGAAGAGGAAAAGTGTTGTCAATTGAATGGGAACAGAAAGGCAAACCGTTTGAATTGTTTTTTTTTTTTTTTGAGGAAACCGTTTGAATTGTTGGATACAATAGGTAGTAGTATATTATTAGCACCCAAAAGGAAGAACATGACAAAATGTCGAATTGATAAGTTGAGTGTGCTGCACCTTGTGAGATACATAATTCAGGCTCAAGTTAGATGTAAAGGATACTGAATATGTAGCTGCAGACTAGCGCTCTGAAAACAGACAAACCAAGTCTCTCTGGTAAATACACATTGCGTGGTAATTAGCTCAATGGTGTCCAGATCCTGACGACAGGTGAAACAGGTCTTAATTTTTTTAACGCTGAAACAGGTCTTAATCTGATCATCCAATCCATGCCTTTATCGTCATTCTGAAGTCCACACCCTGTTTTGGAGCACCAACCAGACAAAAACATACACTTGAGTGGCGCCCAAGGTCTCCAGATGCATTTGGCCGCAGCAAAGTCCGGTTGTCCAAGGCAAAGGTAGCGCGATAGGTGGACCTTGCCATGTACTCTCCAGAGCTGGAACAGATCCAGGTGAACTTGTCGGGCGCCTCAATTTTTCTTTGCACCTTGCTAATGGCAACCCACTGCTGAATGCACTGCATGTAACCTGCTGGCTGCAAAACTTCAGAGATGTCCAAAATCCAATTGTTCTTCTGCAATCCATCAGACACCGTCCTGCAGTTTTTTCTCCTCATCTTTAATGTGTTGCACGCTTGAACCAACAGTCCTTCCAGAACCACACTCTTGCCGTCACCCACTGTGATCTTGGCAAGGCTCTGGAAAACCTCGTTAGCCTCCGCATCTTTGCTGGGTGGTAACCCCTGTCATGGTCTGAGAGTCATGGTCTGAGAGAATCTGTGCGCTGAAGCCACACCCGTCGAGCAAGTAGCGCTAAACCTTGTAATCTGAGGTTTTTAACTCCTAGGCCTCAAAACTGATTAGGTAAAGAAATCTTCTGTCATGCTACTAGACACTGGCCAAGGTTGACTTCTTTTTTCCCAGCCCAGAAGAACGCTCTTTGCCATTTCTCCCGTTCCTCGATCAGCCACACAGGAGCTTCTGCAACTATGAGCTGATGCACCGGCTTCGCTGCAATCACTGTCTTGACCAGAATGAGCTCTGGCGATCAAACCTCTCTGCCATACTGGGACAAAGGAAATGGCCCTGTCAAGCATGGGCTGACACACTCCGCTTTCGTAAGGGGGCGTAGCGACAATTGCAAACCGAGGTACTTGATGGAAAAATTCTCAATCTCTTTCACCAGATGCTTATCCTGCGTCTCTCCTCGAATTAGTGTCGCTGCCGACTTGTAGTTAATCTTCAGTCCGGAAGCTTTGTTGGCCTTACAAACAAAACCACATCGTCGGCATATACAGAAAGTCTCTGAAGGTGTGAAAGCCCTGACAATGAACTGAAAACTTGGCTCTTCCACCGCACGGGATACCAGCCTCTGAAGGTCTGAGATCCCTGACAAAGGACTGAAAGCTTGCTCTTCCACCACATGGGATACCAGCGCTGTCACCACTTCCATTGCAATATAGAACAACATCAGGGAGATTGGATCGACCTGTCTTTCATCAGCCGGATTTAACTGAACACACAAATCATTTTTCAGACATAATGGATTCCTGCGACAACTTGAATATCTACCTGCACCTCATCTGAATACCCACAAGTCACAGCACAATGCAAATGATAGAAAAGATGGCAGTGCTTAGGAGGAGGAGCAGGTACTCATGCTGGGCAATATAACTCCAAGGAAGTGACTCCCTTCCTAAACCCTAAACTCTCTTAAATAAATTTGGCTACACACTTTGTAGCCACGCGAAGAGAAAAAGTGTTGTCAATTGAATCAAATGGGAACAAAAAGGCAAACCGTTATAATTGTTGGACACAATAGGTAGTAGTATATTATTAGCACCCAAAGGGAAGAACATGACAAAATATCGAGTTGATAAGCGGAGTGTGCTGCACCTTGTGAGTACATAATTCAGGCTCAAATTAGATGTAAAGGAGCATGGACACTGTAATGCGTAGCCACAGACTAAAGGTTTACAAATTACAATTTCTTCGATCTGAATGCCTCTTGTATGAAAACTCAGCCAGCGCTGTCAGAATGATGAAATACCTGATATTTGTCGCAGTTTTTCATAGGAAACCCAGAACACAAACTGCCATGGACCAAGTCTGGCCCATGTAGGTAAAAAACCTTTCCACAATGCTGCTGCACCCTCATACTTAACGGTCTTGACCAAACAATCATAAGAATTCCTGTATAGAGCTTTTGCCTCCTGGCCCTGGTTCATCATCCTAGTTTTGATCACATCTGCTGGACAGCTCAATGTAGTCGCACATAGACCAGAGGCAACAGAGGCCAATGTGTGAGCATACAGATTATCGTTGCAGATCTGCTTGCGAATGATGAAATGCTTTGCCTGGTCATAGCAGGTCAACTCGCCCATGTTGACAAGAAACGCTCGTTGGGCATTAGGAACAACACCCTTCCAAAGTCCTAAAAGGCCTTCAGCACGCACGATTTTCGTGAAGGCATCTAAGGTTCCTGTATACCGAGGTTGAATGCCTTGGCTCAACAATCTGCTGTCTGCTTGCATCCTAACCTTTATCAAATCAGCAGGGCTCGCCAGCACCTGCACTGCAGAGCAGCAGGGGCATTAAGTATTGCGTTAGGTAGCGATATATTTGGCAAAGAAACAGTTACAACTATTAAGATACCATACATATGCCTACAAAGATAACCATGCAAATCATAATATAGACATTCCAAATAGCCAAATTCCTGGGATGAGGTGTTTTGTATGGTCGGATGCAAATTTGTGAATATATCTCAACATGTATCACGATGCTTGATTATTCTTTTGCCTATAGAGTCCACGATCCAGGACCAAGAAATATATACAACTGGGAGTTTAGCACACTCATTATGTTATAAATGATACCTGTATGAAACCAAACAGTGAGGATTGTTATTTGAGGGCAGAGATCCAAAGGCTAATTATTTTGTTGCTCAAGATGTATGGCTTTCTTAACGCGCACAAGAGCTGGGCGCCATATTTTAAAGCATAGGAGAGCGCAAAACTAAATTACAAACTGTTAGCACGGCTAAGATATATTCTAATGGTGTAATTTTGTCCATAGATGTAAAGTAATGATGATGCTTCAATAGATGTCTCCTACGGTAACATCCATGCTAGTTTCGGATCAACATTCCGACCAACTCTTAGCACCATTGTAACTTCTAAACAACCTACTTCATCCTAGCAGGATAGCACAAATCAAAACTTCCCTCATTTTCACCTAAAAGAACATCCCTGATTAACTAAACTAATTGCACAGCAGCTCTTGTACACCTCAGAACAAAGCACCTCCGACCCTGACGTAACGCGACGGATCTGATTGCGGGGGGGCATGTTACCTGCGCGGCAACGCCGGAGACTCCCCCAGCGATCGCCTTCTCAACAAGGCCCACCTCCCGCCCCCCGCTGGCGAGGTAGGACCGGAGGTGCTCGTAGCCGACGATGCGGAGCGGGGTGTAGAATAGGTGCCGGAGGACAGCGGGGGAGAGGCCCCGGTAAAGCCCCCCGTCGCGGACGAGCTCCCCGGCGACGCGCAAGACTCCGCCGCCGACACCGGGGCTGCGGTGGAGCTGCAGGCGGATCTTGAGGGCGTCGATGGGGAACGTGGACATCTCCGCCACAGCGGCCGAGGCCGACGAGAGGGAGACCTTGGCTAGGGTCTCATGGCGGCCGCCTTCGCCGGCGGCCGCGGCGCGGTTTAACATGGCTTGCGAGGACAGACACCTCACTCGAGAGTATTACCGGTGGAGTAATGTCTACCCCGCGGAAATCTGGGCCGAAGAAGGATGATCCAACGGCTGTGGAATCCTACTGTTACCACCGCCGCGGCGAAGTTTTTTTTTTTTTTTGACCCTGGCTACGGCGGGCCCACGCCAGCCTGAACAACTTTATTAATGGTAAAAGAACCTGGGGACCATATACAAGGGTTTTAGAGGGTATGCGAGAGAGAAGAAGGGGGGGACACAGGAAGGATCATAGTTATTACACCAATTTTTCAGGAAGGAGGAGGAGGGGGGTGGAGCATCGGTGAGCCCAAAACCTAATGTCCTCAATGCAACGCTGCGAAACTAAGGCGAGGTCTTCAACAACCCCGTGGAAGACAAGGGCATTCCTTCTCTTCCAGATGCTCCATGCGATGGCGGTGGTGATCGTAGTCGTCACATAGCTTTGACAATGCGAGGTCCAGAAGTCGGCGAGGCTTGAGGGTCCCTGTTCGTCGAACTCAGGGTAGAAGAATTTCCATACTTCGAGGGCTTGAGGGCACTGAAACAGGAGGTGGGCGACGTCTTTGTCCTGCGAGCAGGAAGGGCAGACGGCGCTGGTGCAGAGGTGGTGTCGAAACCGCCGCTCATTGGCGGGGAGGCGTTTCTTCCTGGCTAACCAGCTGAAAATCTTGCACTTGAGGGGGGCAGCGCTCTTCCAAACCTTGCAGCCTACATCATCAATCTGCAGATGCCTGAAAGAATTAGAGTAGAAACTTTTGTTTGACAGTTTAGCGTTAGTGAGGCGGCAAACACGAGTATCCGGAGTGTCGTGGCTCAGAACCACAGAGCAGAGCACGTTCGCAAGGTCACGCAGGTCGGCCTCGGCGGCCAGCGACAGACGCGGTCCAAGGGTGTTGCGGAAGTCGAACGACATGGCAGAGGCTACATTGGGCCTGGTAGAGTGTGAGAAAAGGTTCGGGAAGCGATCTCGAAGGGGGGAGTCGCCAATCCAAAGGAAAGTCGTGGCGCCCCCATTGCCAACTGCGACTCTGGAGACGGAGCGGAAAGCATCCAAGTTGAGAGCAATATCTTTCCAAACGGGGGTGTCAAGATGATGGGTGTCTCCCAAATCCCTGGAGCTTTGCCAGCCATATCGGCGGTGGAACCAAGAGACCCAAGGCGCAGAGGAGTCAGAGTGGAGCTTGGTGAGAAATTTGGTAAGTAAGGCCAAGTTCTGGGCTCGAATAGAGGTGATTCCCAGGCCGCCCATATTCTTTGGGCAGCAAACATCTTCCCAGGCGACTTTGCAGTTGCCACCGTTGCAGGATTCCTTTCCCGTCCAAAGGAAAGCACGACGTCTTTCATCAATGGCTTCAACAACCCCAGAAGGAAGCATACCAGCCCCCATGGCATGAGAAAGCATGGCAGTGAGGACGGAGTTGACCAGAATCAGGTGGCCCCCAATAGGAAGGCTCCACCCACTCCACCCAGAGAGGCGCATGTCGCTTTTATTCATGATAGGGGCAAAGTCAGCAATCCTGAGTTTGTGGGTAGAGAGAGGGAGACCCAGGTAAGTTTGCGGGAAAGAGGAGACTTCACACCCAAAAGAGTTGGTCATGGATAGGGCCGCTGCCGACGAGGTTTTAATGGGTACAAAACTACTCTTATGGTAGTTAATGGTAAGCCCAGTGGCAGCGGAAAAATCATCAAGAATGGCTGCGATTCGCTGCTATGATCTGGAGGTTAAACTGCTCAAGATTATTTCTCTCTCAGTTAGCTCCTTGGTTCAACATCGTCTCAACTCTCAAGCGCGGCTCGCTCTCCCAAAAGGCCAAAGCAAGAAGTGCAAGCATACTATTATACTACTGGGAGTAGATACAAGTTCTAACTTCCAAGAGCCCACTGCGCCATTCTGTCCAACCTGTAATTACCTTCGCCTTGCTGATACAATGTTAACGTGTCTTTTATCTGCAATATGAACATGTGCTAACAGCGCAAACAATGTATTGCAGTGGCAACAGCTAAAATTGCCTATCCCTATTGTACACCTCAGTTCTTTTACGTAGAACTGCAACGTAGTTTTTTGTCAGAAACTATTCAAAATCCTGTATGGGATATCTGGATGAAGTGCAAAAATTTACAATCAATTTTCTTTCCTTGGCAGCTATCTCCTTCCTGTGATGCAATGTCGGCTGTTTACTGAATGCTGTACAGGGGCTAATGACAGGGGCTCGCTGAAGTCTCCGTTCATGCTGCCTGCAGAACTTCCCCACCTCCCCTCGCGGATTCGTATGGGAGAGTGTTCAGCACCTTCACCCGGAACATTGCCTGCAAGTTTGCACAAATCGTGTCAGGGTTCTGAATTCAGAAATGGGCATTTTATGATAGTTGGGTCATCAGCCAGATGTAACACAAGTTAGGAGGAAAAGAGTGGGCAGGCAACGAGAGGAGCAAGGCTGGCTACCTTCTTGTCTGAACCAAACTCAATGGCATCGGAGGGGTGGAATCGAACTGGGAAGTTTGGAGGTAAGCGGTAACGTCTACCTTCATTGCTGGAGAGTCCACGTGGAAATGAGTTAATCTACATGTAAATATTCATGTTCTGGCGCAAGGGAATAGAATCGGTCAGCTTTCAGAACTTACTCGTTAAACCATGTACCGTGCTCACTTCCGAGATCGGTCAAATAGAAGGCCTTATTCTTGCATGTAATAGTAGCATGGATTTCTGATACCTGCAAGGAAGTTCAACAGATCAAAGGAAAGTTAACAAGTTTATCAAAAAAAAAATCAACTATTCGTAAACCGGAGTTGAAAGTTGTTGAGTTCAGCCATGTAGACAAAACATGTACTACAGTTTCAAGTATGAAACGGGTTACACTAATAATTTGTGACATTGTTTTAATTACTTACTTGGGGCAAAGGCAACGACAAGGAAGAATCGGAATTGCTGGGATCTGGTCGGCTTCTGCAAAAAGAAAACATACAATTGTTTTATTCCACAATGCCTTGAAGAAAAAGATGTGTTATAAAGAGGAACATTTTTGCTATGTAGACCTACCCAATAGAGAGTGTCCTCTGTTCGTCCCTGATCAAACGAATGGGCTGCGAGATGGATTTGTCACCAGAGCTCATAGGGAAGAGAAACCACCTGTGGATAGTGTTACTCAGATAACTACTTTCAAAGTTGCTGAGAGGAGTTAACGGAACATATTGACTCAAAATTGGAACTAGAGGATAGGCAATGAACGTACTCTCCACCCATAGCTTGTTCCAATGCATCATCATCCTGAAACCATTGATCAAGCTGGTCGTTTGCCTACAGTTGATGCTAAATGTCAGGAATGGTCACATAATTTCCATTTTTATATTTACATGTCTTTTATGAGCATACCTTGTCGGAAAGCCGGCAACTTAATGGTCTTCCCTCTAGTTTTGAGCTGTATATCAAATACAAATTTTATTTCCCATTTCCATAATGATCGATAGATGGAGATTAAGAAGAAACAACTGGGAAGATTTTTGTGTGTAGTGACGCGTCAAACACTAAGAAAGATCAAGTACTATTTACAGATTTCATTAAAAATACAATGTATTAATTTATATATAGGAGATCAAAATGAAACAGTGTTATAGCTCAAGATAATCACCTGTTGCCACCTAAAATCCAGCTCAGCATCAAAGGCATTCCAAACTTGATGAAGAATCTTCCGCCAACTCTTCCAGGATGTGGTATCCTCAACGATGTCAAAAACTACATGTAACACATATCAATATATAGAAATTTAGTCTGCATTTTTCGGTAATACTCTTATGATGCTGGAAATTTAATTTTAAACCCTGTTTCATAAATCCAATAAAATCATGGGTGACATACTCAACAATTTTATTTTGTCTGACAGACGAAACAACCAACTTAAAGTGTTCACAAGTAAAAAACTGTGTGATTCTTGACGTACCGACAACGGTCCCAGACCAACACCCAGATATGGTCTGTAGGTGGTAGCCATGATTGCAGCCATTCTTGCCAATCCATGAATAATAGCAACACGTAGCCTTCTCTCCTTCTCATAACTGCATCCAAACATTCAAACGAATATTGTGCCCATCGGTCAACCTAGTAAGGACTAAACTGAAAAGCTAAACATAATAATAGGACAGCTTTGGAATATTCAGTCAAAGCTAAAAGCAATACCATCTAAATAACAGTAACATGTTACAACACAAGGAAATAAATAGTTACCTTCTCAAGGAGGAAACAACATCCACGGGAGTTCTAGACTTGACACTCTCCTCCCAGGCCTTCTCAAGCTCTACAGCCAGTTGGTAACCATCCTATAAAAACAAGTGACAAAAGTCATTACTGATCACCCATACACCATGCTGATTTGCTCATACTGACAATGATATCGTAGCCATGGCTAAGTAAGTAATTCTGTACCTCAATAGCCATGCAACCACCTTGACCCAGATTTGGCTGCATAGCATGGACAGAGTCACCAAGCAAGGTGACACGACCTTTACCCCAGTTGATAGTAGGTGGTCGGTCATAGATATCCCGGCGAAGAATTGCTTCCTCGTCAGTTGCATTTAGCAGATCTATGACATTATCACACCAGCCGCTAAATAACTCGAGCAATCTTTTCTTTTTGCCTGTCAAGATAAAGCATTAGTGGATGATAAACACAAAGGCAAGGCATATCAGCTATATTTCCCTCATTCGCATTGTAGCTTACGATGAGGGAGGTTTCATTTAACTGACTTAGGAAAAGCTTCGCTCTGGGCACTCACCATTTTCAGGATCAGTACCACCAGCAGGTTCTTTGTGAAATGCATACCACTGCATTTTACCAGCACCAACATCTGAGGAGACGAAATATTGTTTGTGACCAAGAAACACACGGTACCTTCAACAGAGGAAGAAGATGAGCGCGTTAGCATTTCCCAACAGGGAAAAACAACAGTACTCATTGGTGGATCTAGTTACATACCCAACTGTGTCAATATCAGGAGGCACAAAGTCCGCAATTCCGGTGTAGCAAGTGTATTCTGAATAAGATGCGTCCGTTTCCCCGAAAAGCGACTTCCTCACCTATCAGTTGAAGAAAATCTCAACTAAGAAAACCTCAATCTGGTCAACTTTGCTCCTGTTTTTTGACAAGGCAGGTAACAGCATTTACCTTTGACCGTATGCCATCTGCACCAACCAAAAGATCACCTTCGAATTTCCGCCCATCCTCTAGTATGGCAGTAACCTGCACTCCTCCGGTGAACGATACAAGCATTAGAGATCTCCATAGCATTGTGATCCAGTTATCTAGTGAGATGAAGGCTGAAATCCATTTGTTTATTCACCTTGTCGCCATCGTCTGTAAAATCAACTACATGGCAATCGTTCATTATGGCATCATCGCCGACTGCGCGGGCAAGAATCTCCTGCAGCAACATGCGGCTTACAACCCTTGTGACTGGGAGCCCTCTCTCGGCCGCTGGGGTGAAGGTATCAAACTTGATGTACCTGAAAACAAACATTGGCTCGGTCAAACGGATGCCTCCGGCAAATGAACTCTGATCTTGCAGATGATCGACAAGCAAATAAAAAGAATGCAGTAGAGTAAGCGCAGGTATGTACTCCTGTTTAGTTGTACAAATCGACATCAGCAAGTAAGCAATAGATTGCATGCCTGTTATTCATTGAGTTGTGCTGCTATCGTTGACATTGCGTGTCTATGATTAACGGTTCCATTGTGGGCTGCTATGATGTACCGATCTGGGTGTACCAAGTGCCGTTACCGTAGGTGAAACAAAGTCTTCTCGCGCTAAAAAATTCCACAAGAACTTTTTTGAAAAAACAGAGCCAAAGAGAAGCTCCAACATTTCTAGGCGAAACGCGCAAGCAAACGAATCATCATACTACTAGTAGTATATACTAAAGCAGCGGCCTCTGTCACTGGAACGACTTTTGACTCGTTAACTGATTATATTACCAGGAGCCTGTGACGCCGTCGACGATCCCGTTGACGCGGTTGCCGGTGACGCAGCCGGCGTCCATGATCTCGTCTGCGGCGGGCATGTCGACGGCCTCGAGCACGGCGAGCGCGTTGCTCTGCAGCTGGATGGGCCCGCGGTACCTGCCCTCCCCGCGGACGGCGCTGACGTCCCGCTCCAGCACGAGCACCTGGAAGCCCTTGCGCCTGGCCGCGAGCGCGAAGACCAGGCCGCCGATCCCGCCGCCCGCGACCAGCACCCGCGGCTTGCGGTCCGGCGCCGGCGCCGGCGCGGGCATTGCCGCGTGGACGGCCTGGTCCCCGGCGCATCTCGTGCGGGCAGACAGGCGCAGCCGGCGCCCGCGCGGGGTGTGCGGGGTGTGGGTGGTGGTGAGTGTGCGGAGTGTTTGGGGCGAGGTTGAGGTTGAGGCGCACCGGGCGGAGATCGCCGTGGGCGAGGCGCGCGTGTAGCTGGAGCTTGGCATGGCAGACAGTGGAAGTGGAACGGGAGCTTGCCTCGGCGGGAGAAGCAGGCAGGAGTGGAAGCTGCTAAGCTCGAGCTGAGCAGAGAGAGCTTGCTGCCGGCCGGTACTGGCTCTCCTCTGCAAAGTCAGTCAACTCAGCGGACATGCGCTGGAGCTGGAAATGTAGCAGGAGTTTTTCGCAGGCGGGGAGGGTGGCTTTTCTACAGGAAGAGAAAGATCTTCACGGCAGGCAGCCTAGGCTGGGGATCGGGATGGGGCCGGCGGCAAGGAGCCAAGAAGAGACACATGGGGGGTGGCAGGGGTTGCTCCGGTACTCGCGAACGCGCCCAGAAATGGTTTCATTGGGCGCGAGGGGGCTTGTACCTGTACGGCAGTCTCAGGGCACGGAAACGGAGGGATTTCTAGCGGAGCTGAGCCAGGTCGGCGGTGCACGTCGCTCTCGGCCGGGGCCGGTGGTGATGGGGAGGCGAGTGCGCTCGAGGATTGGTGCCTCGGTGCGTTTGGGCGGTCGGCGACGTGGCGGCCGTTGGCTGCTCGATCGCCGGTGGTGGGAGCACCGGGGCCGGGCGGGCGAATGGAAAGCGGCCGCGCGGGAGTGGTCAACCAATTATACAAGCAGCTCTGTCGGGATTCCTTTTTTTTTCCATTGCCCTGCCGGGTGGGGCGGCGCGGTGTCGAGGCCGCTAGACGGGGATATGGACATGTTTTTGTGCGTCCGCCGAGTGGTGGTCCGTGGTCGTGGGATCGTGGTGACGCACGTTACTCAATTACTTCTAAGGGCATGTACAATGGTAGAGAAGGCATGCCTTCCCTTATCCCGCCACATAAGCTAGAGAAGGCATTAGATATAAGTCATACAATGCATTATCTCTTACAGCCATCTCTAACAATTAATACGAATAATTAAATTTTGGTAGGAAATTTGTTGCTAAGGGAAGACATATGTGATACAATGGAGAAAATAGTCTTCCCTTATTTCCTAAGAGATGATCCCTTAGCTAAGGGAAGACAACCTTCTCTCTCTTCGTTCTCTCTCCTCCAACTAAGCAAAAATCTGACGTGGCATCTCTAAGGGAAGGCTGACATCACCGCATTGTACGTGCCCTAAGTTCTAACTGATTGTTCAAAGTTCCACCATACTGCTAACTGATAAGCTGAACCTAGTGCGACTGTGCTGCACCGGGAGTTGCAATTGCGCAAGCTTCGGCACACACACGCAAAGGCTCAATCAGGCAGCAGTCCAGTGTCACTGAAGCAAGATCAAAGTAACACGGCTAGTTGAGCTGTCATACCATGAGCCGGAGATGCCGTCGACGAGGCCGTTGATGCGGTCGCCGGTGACGCAGCCGTGGCGCATGACCTCCTCGGCGACGGACATGTCGATGGCCTCCAGCGCCGCCAGCGCGTTGCTCTGGATCTGGATGGGCCCGCGGTACTGCCCCTCCCCGCGCACCGCGCTGATGTCCCGCTCGAACACCGTCACCTCGTACCCCTTCCGCCGCGCCGCCAGCGCGAACACCAGACCGCCGATGCCGCCGCCCGCCACCAGCACCCGCGGCTTCCTGCCGCTCGTTCCCGACGGCGCCGGCGCGGCCTCCGCGACGGCCGCGGCGTTCGCGGCCACCAGCCTCGCGCCGCGCGCCGCCCTCGGCCGCTGCGGGGCCGAGAGGAGCAGGCCGCCGCCGGTCTGGTGCGGCGCAGGGTGCTCCTCGTGGCAGCAGAAGAGGTGCGTCTTGGCGGCGGAGGTGGCGGAGAGGAGCGCCATGGGCGACTGCTCCGAGCTCGCTCGCGGTAGGAGAATGTGTTGGGCAAGTGGAGCTGTGGCCGGAGACGAGTTGTTGTAAGGCTGCGTTTCGTTGCTTCTAGAACTTTGGTTGGGGCTTGGAGTTTGTGGAGAGGGAGTGAAGCTGCGAAGGAGGAGGACTGGTGGTGGTGAGGGTAGAACGAGCCGTGGCCAATCGCTCGATTCCATTTGGAACGTCGGATCATGGTGGCCCAAGATTTTATCTTCCTGTGTGTCCTCCACATCCTCTGCGCGCGCAACCCAGCGTGTGCAGCGGTGGATGATTTTTTTTTCATCCGGAAAAAACGCCGATCTACAAAGAACATCAAAAATTGTAAAATTATAAATAGATATTTAAACCGCGAAGACTACGAGCATTCAAGCGAGTTGACGACGTGTCGCCGCCCTCGCCCCACATCATCAGTGCCGGGCAAAAATCGAAATAGAGCTCGTTGTACTAGATGGATGAGAAGTCGTTGTGCTAAGATTAGTCACAATGGGAAGTATCATACACTAGTACCATGCACATGATATTAGTTTATGATATTACATATTTACATCCATAATGCATAGTATCATAAGATGGTATCATAGTATCATCATATTTAATGTCTTGTAGAATCTCAATGCAAATGAGTCTACATGATATGTTTGCTATTAAGTTTACTAGTTTTACGTGTTATGATACGGTATCATATCATGATACTTCCTCCGTCTCAGTTTAACAGGCACGCACGTAGTTTAAGGCAAACTTTGACCATTGATTTGGTCCACAAAATATAAATTGTTTTGTCTACAAAATCTATATCATTAGATTCGTATGCAAAAAACCTTTCCAATGATATAATTTTTGTGACATATATTTTATATTTTATTGACTAAAATAATGGTCAAACCAATTTCTTAAACTACGTGTGTGCCTGTTAAACTGAGATGGAGGGAATACCACTCTCATCTCTCACCTCATTAATTGGTACACCACATCAAATTTTTGCCAACATGGCATGCATGATATTACTTATGATACTCCCACTGTTGCTAGTCTAAAAGCAAGACAAACCAACGTAGCAGAGAGCAACCATCACCAATTATGAGAACCGTAGATCGGCAGAGACAAACATGTAACCACACTAACGAACAGGAAGATGGACCGGATCCCAATAAATCTGACACAAAACTCCACACACCCTTCGTCAGCGCTAGACGCACCAATGGAGCAACAATAGTACGACGAGACCTTATTCTACCATCATGATGTAGCCGTCGCCTCATCATCCCGAAGAAGACACTGAAAAGCAGCCTAAAAAGGAACGAGAAACCTCTAGCCGGCGAGGGCCCATGGTTTGTCACACCTCCAAGGCTCTAAGATCAGCGGAGCAGACCACCGGTGCCAGCGAGGGTACGAAACACTAGATGAGTTTCACAAGTGACGACCTCTCCCCTGGAGCTTTACTACGTACCCGGTTCGGTCAAACTTCTTTTTACTGGTGGATGATATATTGACTTTCCCACTAATAGAGCTACGGTAGATAAGAGCATCTCCAACGACTAATAGAGCTAGGGTATATAAGAGCATCTTTGTCGCCACAATTCAAAAAAAATCGAGAAGGTTCGTATCGATCGTGAGGACAAAAGGACACGAAAAAACACAGCCCGAGAGGGTGCGATGTAAACGGATCGTGCGTCCTAACCGACACATCCCAAGCGCGCGTGTCATTGACCCTCTGCCTCCTCGGATCCATGTGCTAGTACTTTTTAATGTTGATCGTCGTGTTCCCATCCCTACTTTAGTCCCCGAACCCTAGGTAGCTCCCCCATTGATGGCCATGATGAAGGGGTGACAATGGAAGAAGGGCCGGAGCCTTGGCCTGCTTCTTCTGCCCCAACCGTGGTTGCATTTGGTCATCACATCGACGATGGCGAGGATGAGCCGTGTAGGCCACCGACAAAGCAAAACCTACCAAGGGTTTGCATTTACTATAACTAGTTTCAATTTTATGTATATATAATTATTTTGAATGCAATATTACGAGGGAGAAATTATGCTCCCATTGAGTTCACCGAAATGGATCAAATCAGACACCTTTTATGTTTGGTTTACGTTTGCCCGTTGGAGATGTCCTAATCAAGCTACTCAAGTATAATGTGTGAATCCCATGTTAAAACTATAAAGGAATGCATCCCGTTTGCATGTACTCCTTTACTGTCTAAATACATCTAAATTTTGACAAATCTCAGATAATTTTCATGGGACAAAGAGAGTATAATTCAAGCTTTCTTTTCGCTTCCGTATTTGCAGATAAATAATCCGCATACGCATGTGTGTCACTAAGCTGCCACAGGGGATCACGAAAATAACTAGAGAAGCACGAAACGAAACGTGGCAGATTGTTATTTCATAGGAGTTTTGAGATCTTTCCCCGGTTGGCGTATGGCTCCACTGGTTCTCCTGATGGAGTGCCTGTTTCCGAGAACGACAGCTTAACACATCTGCCGTTCCCAGCCTAGTTTTTGGTCTGAAATAAGGTAAACCATTTGATTTTTACTTGGTCGATTGTACAACTGTATGCAGTATCCAGACCTGTGGAGGTACTTCCCGCGTACCGGGAGTGCTTGGTTGACGCACAATCGCCAATCCATGTCAGCAACTGTGGAAACTCAATGGCAATTGTCGGCAGTCAAAACACGGCAAACAGCACGGCCCGTCCATGCACTGCTGTCAAAACATAGATCTAGTACAAGATAGCAAAAGTTAAATTTCATGGACACCGCAAGAACCCTCTTTGAACTGAGGAAGACACCACCCTTCACAGTACCACAAGGGAGAAATCAGACCAGCAATACATATGTTAAGCTGAACAGTGTTATGCAAGGTTCCAGTACAACTCTTACTGCAAAAACTGCCGCATAAAGAAAGACAATGATCTCATGGTTTCCAGGAAATCCATCCTTCAACGGACAATATTGAGCTGAACATTGTTCCTAAACTGTTCTGAAAACCTAATTACCAGGGTTGCATCTAAGCATTCCAGAAAATAATCATCTGCTCTTAAAAGGATGAGCTATTTCGTCATCATCCAGTTCGGCGCCAAAAAATGTTGTTAGAAATCAGGAATAGAATCGAGCCTCAGCCCTTCAGCTGCTCTCCAGCAGCTGCAGGTGTTGGAGCAACTCCACCAGTAGTTGGCCTGGAAAAGACAATGATCTTTGATGAAGTCGCCGTGAACTATATGGCATACAAATAAGGGGATACATGTCAAATAGAATAGGAAATACTTACAATCCAACCATGACTTTAAAAGCATCATAGATACCCCACTGTGCTCCGGTGAGAGTACCGATCATCACGATACGCAGAGGCAGTCCACGCGTGAACAGACCCCACAGACCAAGCTTCTTCACAGCCTGAGCATGCAATAAACATATTTTGAGAAAAAAAATCCCAAGACAAATATGAAAGGTAGCTAAGAACTGAACACAAGGTAGAAAGCTCACATCACCAACAGTTGCACCCTGAGCATTGTTGAGAAACGAAACAAGGTTGTCTGCTGGGTGTGAAACTATTGCGCAGAACACTCCAGCAACATAGCCGCCTGCGAAGCTCACTCCCAGCTGGAGAGGCTTGCTGCACTCACTCTTGGGTGCGGGAATTGCATACTTGTAGATCATCTCAACGATCGTCTCAAAAGAGGCGAATTTCATCATGGTGTCTGCATTGTATAAAAGGATTAGATAGAGGTTAAGCATCAACAAGATGGCAGTTTGATCACTACAGCATGATTAGAGCTCCAGTGTTCAGAGTCGATCCTCAATATGTGTATTGACACCAAAAGAGCAAATTCTCTACAATATAGCAATAAGTAATCTGTCTGTAATAAATATAATCCACGTAATTGGAGTTTCATTCTAGTATAGCAGAGAGAACTCAAGCAGTGTGGATACTCTATATATGCACACATAAAATCTTGAAAATCATTGAGTGATTCCAAGAAGAACAAGAGTATGTGCAACAAGGAGTTAATGTATTAGAAAATCTATACTGGAGTTCAAATGAAACAATGCACTAAAGAGTAAAGACTGAACAAGTAGTAACTATTGATGCGCACGCAAAAATATACACCACTTAATTGGAGTTTCACTCCATAGTAGTAGAGAGAACTCAAGCAGTTGTGGAAGATCTATATATGCACATACATAAAAGTTGAAAATCATGATCTGATTTCAAGAATAATAAGACAATGTGCAACAAGGAGTTAATGTACCAGTAGAAACCCAATACTGAAGTTGAAACGAAAGAATGTGCTCAAGACAGAACAAGTAGATGATTTCTCCGCACAAAAATCATATTCGCCACTTAATTGGAGTTTCACTCCATAATAGCAGAGAGAACTCAAGCAGTTGTGGATGATCTATATATGCACATACATAAACCTTGAAAAACATGATCTGATTTCAAGTATAACAAGACTGTGCAACTAGGAGTCAATGTACTAGAAAACCTACACTCAAGTGGAAATAAATGTGAAAAAGACTGAACAAATAGTAATGATTACTGCACACAAAAATCATATTCGCCACTTAATTGGAGTTTCACTCCATAATAGCAGAGAGAACTCAAGCAGTTGTGGATGATCTATATATGCACATACATAAACCTTGAAAATCATGATCTGATTTCAAGAATAACAAGACCATGTGCAACGAGGAGGTAATGTAGTAGAAATCTATACTGAAGTTGAAATGAAAGAATGTGTTGAAGACTGAAAAGTAGTACTGATTGCTGCCCACACGGAACATATACGCCACTTAATTGGAGTTTCACTCCAGAATAGCAGAGAGAACTCAAGCAGTTGTGGATGATCCATATATGCACATACATAAACCTTGAAAATCATGATCTGGTTTCAAGAATAACATGAATATGTGCAACAAGAAAAAGTTAACACTCTATCAAAACTATACTAGAATTGTCCTGATACAAGTGCTAACAACAGCTCAGGGAGCACCCGGTTTCTCTCACGTACACATCATCACTAAATTGTAATGCAACGCTAATATTAATATCATGATTACATGACATTCCTATAAAGTAAGATAAACTGACTTGTCATCAGAAAGAAAGAAAGTTACCGACAACTAGTTGTCCACAATGGAAAAAAAATCAAGTAAATACTGTACACCACTCCATTGGAGCCTATGCCCAGTTAATGTTACAATGGGCATATCTCAAGCAGTGCGAAATATCTCTATATGCACACATAAAATCTTGGAAATCATACTGTGATCTCAAGAAGAACGGTGTGCAAGTAAATGCCTGACTTTGATGCCTATGTCCCTATTAATTACACAAACATATAGTTCCATATTTGAACAAAAACACTAAGTTATCATTAATTCACTGCATTGCATCCCTGGTAGCAAGTCAAGGTATCATCACCACAAGTACTCATAAGGAGCACAGCTTATCCTCCAAGAACAGGATAGCTAGTTTTCGAGATCTATATCTATATATGAATTAGAGTAGCAGATGTCTACAAGGAGGCCAAACATTATAAAAAAACAGAATGAAACAAATTTTTGGTTACTATAAGCAGGGAACAGAAACTTACATGGAATTTGACGGCCCCAGAGTGGAACGATCCCCTTGTACAATCTGCAAACACAACATTGTTTCACTAGAGTGAGGTTACAGTTACAGAGAGCAATAAATTCCAATATTTCATTTGCTTCCATCAACTCACCCAGCATATCCTTCAGCCTTCACAAACTTAGGGAGCCCATCAGATAAACCTCTCGCGAAGCCAGGCTGTGTCTGCACACGCACCTTCACAGCCTCCATAGGGCAGAGGGCAACATCTGCAATGACCTCAGCCGAAGCAGAACCAGCAAGATAGATCAAAGTCTTGTACTTGGCCGCATTCTCAGGTCCAGCAATATCCGAGTAGTACTTCTTGAAGAACTCATAGAAGCCAAACTTGCACGCGCCTTGACCACTGTAACCGATCAGAGTAGGCACCCAGCCTCTGAAGAAACCCTTTGCCCCTTGCTCTTTCAAGAGGACACCAAATCCTGAGGAGATGCTCTTGTACTTGGCTGGATTGATCTGGTAAGAGAGTCAAAAGGCAAAACTAAGTTACTAACTGATTCACAACAATGATGAAACATAGGCTACCGATCAAGCATTACAAACCACGCAAATGAAGTCAATGGATGACATATTCCGTTGGCACTTGGTTTAAATCAATGGGTACTTAAATGGAAACGAGCATAGACAACGTGTAAGAAATATAAATAATTACATGGTCTAACTATGGTTCTTTGCACAGCCACAGGGGATACAGGCAGTATCCAATTGATCGAACATAGAAATATTCAGAAGATACTAACTAATTCGGTGTCAAGTGCATTTAGAGCAGACCACGTCATAGATAGGAATCATGAAACCATGCAAAATGACCGAACAGAAATCTAACGAGGAACACAGGCCTGTCGCACCAACACAATTTCTCCTATATGCTATGTCTATGACGTCGTTGACAACAATGCATACAAAATCTTGGCGCATCACAAAGACAACAAAGGTAGAAGCTCACCTGCATGTTACATTTTACGAGATCGAGCGGCGTCACGGTCATGTGGGTGAGACCGCAGCTGGCGATGCCGCCGGCCGTGCACGCCGCGTAGAACGCCGGCGAGTACATTTCTATCTTGCGGGCCGGCTCGCTAGGCGAGTGCGCCCACACCGCGGGCCCCGTCGACGCAGCGCCAGACGGCGCGACGAGCCCGCGGCCACCCAGGCCAGCGGCGGCCGAGGTTGTGGTGGTCGAGCCAGCGGCGACGGGGGCCGCGTACAGGAAGCTGGGCAGGAGCGCGTTGCGCGAGCTCTCGGAGACGGCCATGGCTGCTGTAGGACGGTACGCGCTCGCGGCCACTGGGTGGAGGAGGTGGGTTGGCCTGTGTGTAGGGGGACGGAGACGAGCGCGAGAGGCTCGCCGCCAGTCGCTCGCGGGGAGGGAGACCGGTGGGTGGCTGCGCGATTTGCTAGGGCATCCGGCGGCTCCAAGGAAGGTTTTATAACGAAGGGCAGATGGGCACCTTCGCTTCGTGGTAGATGGGCTGGCCTGGTGTCAAGCGCTGCTGGTGCAGCCCGCTAAGGAAAGCTTCCCTGAAAATGAAGCCCATTTGGTACGAAATTAGGCCCACATAGTCTCCCCTGCCCCCACCTGGCACTATGTCACTTTCATTGAAGCAAATTACATAAATCTACTCCTCCAATTCATATTACTTGATGCTAATACAGATATATCTAGACGCATTTTAGTTGCAGATACATTCATTTTTAGCATCAATTAATATGAATCGGAAGGAGTATCATAATTGAGGTAGTGGCTTCAAGTCAGTAAAATTTATGATATTCTTTTGCTAAAAACTACCATTTTGGGATGACCAACAACAAATCGCAAAAGGAAGTCTAATAGAAGTTTAAGGGATGAGTGGCCACTGCCAGTCCTGACTAGGCCCTCGAGTCCCTCGGGGCCGCCACCTCCCTCGTGTTGATCCGTTGGAGCATGTCCTCCATCGTCATCGTGTCATTTTGCAGGCCAACCTCTGGCACGAACAGCGAAAACATGTGGTGGTCTGCCGACAGATGCCATGGTACTGCACTTGCATGTACGCTGATCCTAGGTAGAAGAACACCGGCACGCAACCGGCGAGTGATACATTTATACGTCTCAAACGTATCTATAATTTCTTATGTTCCATGCTACTTTATTGATGATACTCACATGTTTTATACACACTTTATGTCATATTTATATATTTTCCGGCACTAACCTATTGACAAGATGCCGAAGAGCCAGTTGATGTTTTCTGCTGTTTTTGGTTTCAGAAATCCTACAAAGGAATATTCTCGGAATTGGACGAAATCAACGCCCAGGGTCTTATTTTTCCATGAAGCTTCCAGAAGACCGAAAGTGATACGAAGTGGGGCGACGAGGCGCCGCCACGCCAGGGCCGAGCGGCCAAGGGTGGGCCGCATCGCCCTGTTGTGTGGGCCCCTCGTGACGCCCCTAAACCTACCCTTCCGCCTATAAGAAGCCTTCGTCGAGAAAACCCCAGTACCGAGAGCCACGATACGGAAAACCTTCCAGAGACGCCGCCGCCGCCAATCCCATCTCGGGGGATTCAGGAGATCGCCTCCGGCACCCTGCCGGAGAGGGGAATCATCTCCCAGAGGACTCTTCATCGCCATGATCGCCTCCGGAGTGATGTGTGAGTAGTTCACCCCTGGACTATGGGTCCATAGCAGTAGCTAGATGGTTGTCTTATCCTCATGTGCTATCATTGTTGGATCTTGTGAGCTGCCTAACATGATCAAGATCATCTATTTGTAATGCTACATGTTGCGTTTGTTGGGATCCGATGAATATGGGATACTATGTTATGTTGATTATCAATCTATCATCTATGTGTTGTTTATGATCTTGCATGCTCTCCGTTGCTAGTAGAGGCTCTGGCCAAGTTGATACTTGTAACTCCAAGAGGGAGTATTTATGCTCGATAGTGGGTTCATGCCTCCATTTAATCTAGGACATTGACAGAAAGCTCTAAGGTTGTGGGTGTGCTGTTGCCACTAGGGATAAAACATCAATGCTATGTCTAAGGATATTTGTGTTGATTACATTACGCACCATACTTAATGCAATTGTCTATTGTTTGCAACTTAATACTGGAAAGGGTGCGGGTGCTAACCTGAAGGTGGACTTTTTAGGCATAGATGCATGCTGGATAGCGGTCTATGTACTTTGTCGTAATGCCCAATTGAATTCCACACTACTCATCATAATATGTATGTGCATTGTCATGCCATCTTTATTTGTCAATTGCCCAACTGTAATTTGTTCACCCAACATGCTATTTCTTATCGGAGAGACACCACAAGTGAACTGTGGACCCCGGTCCATTCTTTTACATCGAATACAATCTTCTGCAAACATTGTTCTTACTGTTTTTGCAAACATCATCTTCCACACTATACATCTAATCCTTTGTTACAGCAAGCCGGTGAGATTGACAACCTCACTGTTAAGTTGGGGCAAAGTATTTTGGTTGTGTTGTGCAGGTTCCACGTTGGCGCCGGAATCCCTGGTGTTGCGCCGCACTACACTCCCCCACCATCAACCTTCTGAAGGAGATATGCCCTAGAGGCAATAATAAAGTGGTTATTATTTATATCTTTATGTTTATGATAAATGTTTATATATCATGCTAGAATTGTATTAACCGAAACATTAGTACATGTGTGATATGTAGACAAACAAGAAGTCCCTAGTATGCCTCTTAAACTAGCTTGTTGATTAATGGATGATTAGTTTCATAATCATGAACATTGGATGTTATTAATAACAAGGTTATGTCATTGTGTGAATGATATAATGGATACACCTAATTAAGCGTAGCATAAGATCTCGTCATTAAGTTATTTGCTATAAGCTTTCGATACATAGTTACCTAGTCCTTATGACCATGAGATCATGTAAATCACTTATACCGGAAAGGTACTTTGATTACACCAAACACCACTGCGTAAATGGGTGGCTATAAAGGTGGGATTAAGTATCCGGAAAGTATGAGTTGAGGCATATGGATCAACAGTGGGATTTGTCCATCCCGATGACGGATAGATATACTCTGGGCCCTCTCGGTGGAATGTCGTCTAATGTCTTGCAAGCATATGAAAGAGTTCATAAGAGACCACATACCACGGTACGAGTAAAGAGTACTTGTCAGGAGACGAGGTTGAACAAGGTATAGAGTGATACCGAAGATCAAACCTCGGACAAGTAAAATATCGTGAGACAAAGGGAATTGGTAATTTATGTGAATGGTTCATTCGATCACTAAAGTCATCGTTGAATATGTGGGAGCCATTATGGATCTCCAGATCCCGCTATTGGTTATTGGTCGGAGTGAGTACTCAACCATGTCCGCATAGTTCTCGAACCGTAGGGTGACACACTTAAAGTTGGATGTTGATATGGTAGCACTTGAATTATGGAATGGAGTTCGAATATTTGTTCGGAGTCCCGGATAAGATCCTGGACATCACGAGGAGTTCCGGAATGGTCCGGAGAATAAGATTCATATATAGGATGTCATTTTATGTGAAATAAAATGTCGCGGAAGGTTCTATGGAAGGTTCTAGAAGGTTCTAGAAAAGTCCGGAAGAAACCACCAAGGAAGGTGGAGTCCACAAGGGACTCCACCTCCATGGCCGGCCAGCCCTAGTGGGGGTGGAGTCCCAAGTGGACTCCACCATAGGGGGCCGGCCACCCCCCACATGGGAGGTGGGAATCCCACCTTTGGGTGGGAGTCCTAGTTGGGCTAGGTTTCCCCCTCCTATGGAAGGTTTTGGTTTCGGGTCTTATTCGAAGACTTGGACACCAACACTTGGGATCCACCTATATAATGAGGGGCCAAGGGAGGGGGCCGGCCACCCCAAGACCATAGCTTGGCCGCCCCCCTTGAGTGGCCGGCCACCCCCTCCCAAACCCTAGCTTTGCTCCTCCACTTCATATTTCCCGCGTAGCTTAGCGAAGCTCCGCCGGACTTCTACACCGCCACCGACACCACGCCGTCGTGTTGTCGGATTCAAGAGGAGCTACTACTTCCGCTGCCCGCTGGAACGGGGAGGTGGACGTCGTCTTCATCAACAACCGAACGTGTGACCGAGTACGGAGGTGTCGCCCGTTCGTGGCGCCGGAACCGATCGTGATCAAGATCTTCTACGCGCTTTTGCAAGCGGCAAGTGATCGTCTACCGCAGCAACAAGAGCCTCCTCTTGTAGGCTTTGGAATCTCTTCAAGGGTGAGACTCGATACCCCCTCGTTGCTACCATCTTCTAGATTGCATCTTGGCTTGGATTGCGTGTTCGCGGTAGGAAAATTTTTGTTTTCTATGCAACGTTATCCTACAAAGTGGTATCGCAGCCGTGTCTATGCATAGATGGTTGCACGAGTAGAACACAATGGTTTGTGGGCATTGATGCTCTTGTTATCTTTAGTTTGAGTACTTTGCATCTTTATGGCATAGTGGGATGAAGCGGCTCGGACTAACTTTACATGACCGCGTTCATGAGACTTGTTCCTCGTTCGACATGCAACTTGTATTGCATAAGAGGCTTTGCGGGTGTCTGTCTCTCCTACTATAGTAAAGATTCAATTTACTCTTCTATTGAAAACATTAGTATCAACGTTGTGGTTCATGTTCGTAGGTAGATTAGATCTCTCTCGAAAACCCTAAACCACGTAAAATATGCAAACCAAATTAGAGACGTCTAACTTGTTTTTGCAGGGTTTGGTGATGTGATATGGCCATAATGTGATGATGAATATGTATGAGATGATCATTATTGTATTGTGGCAACCGGCAGGAGCCTTATGGTTGTCTTTAAATTTCATGTTGAGTAGTATTTCAAAGTAGTTGTAATAGTTGCTACATGGAGGACAATCATGAAGACGGCGCCATTGACCTAGACTCTTCGCCGACGATGATGGAGATCATGCCCGAATATGATGGAGATCATATCCGGGCGTTGGATATGTAGATGAAGGGCGCCAGATCAAAAGGGCGATAGCATATCACATATGAAGCGCATGTGATGTTAATCCTTTTTATGCATCTTATTTTGCTTAGATCGCGACGGTAGCATTATAAGATGATCCCTCACTAAAATCTCAAGATAATAAAGTGTTCATCCTTAGTAGCACCGTTGCCAAGTCTTGTCGTTTCGAAGCACCTCGTGATGATCGGGTGTGATAGATTCAATAAGTACATATGACGGGTGCAAGACAGGTTTGCACATGCGGATACTAAGGTGGCCTTGACGAGCCTAGCATGTACAGACATGGTCTCTGAACACGTGATACCGAAAGGTAGAGCATGAATCATATGGTTGATATGATGAACACTTTGAGTGTTCGCCATTGAAATCACACCTTTTCTCGTGATGATCGGGTTTAGGTGCGGTGGATTTGGTTCGTGTGATCACTAAGACAATGCGAGGGATATTGTTTTGAGTGGGAGTTCACTTAGGTTTTTAATTATGTGAATTAAAATTTGAACTCAATTTGTCATAAACTTAGTCTAAACTATTGCAAATATATGTTGTAGAGATGGCGTCCCCAATCAATTTTAATCAGTTCCTAGAGAAAGAGAAACTTAAGAGCAACGGTAGCAACTTCACCGACTGGTTCCGTCATGTGAGGATCTTCCTCTCTGGCGGAAATCTGCAATTTGTGCTTGATGCACCGCTAGGTGACCCTCCTGCAGAAGATGAATCCGATGAAGTAAAAGCTGTTTACGCGACTCGGAAAACTCGGTACTCTCAAGTTCAGTGTGCCATCCTGTGCAGCCTGGAATCCGATCTTCAAAAACGTTTTGAGCACCATGATCCTCATGAGTTGATGAATGAGCTGAAAGCTATATTCGAGACTCATGCGGCTGTGGAATGCTATGAAGCATCGAAACATTTCTTAAATTTGTATGATGGAAGAAGGCAGCTCCGTTAGTGAGCACATGCTCGCCATGACCGGGCATGCGAAGAAACTCGATGACTTGGGAATAGTGATTCCTAACAGATCGGGGATTAATCGTGTCCTTCAATCAACGCCACCAAGTTACAAGAACTTTGTGATGAACTACAATATGCAGAACATGAACAAGGAGTTACCTGAACTTTTTGGCATGCTAAAAGCTGCTGAGATTGAGATCAAGAAAGAGCACCAAGTGTTGATGGTCAACAAGACCACCAGTTTCAAGAAACAGGGCAAGTCTAAGGGAAAATTCAAGAAGGGTGGCAAGAAAGCTGCCACGCCTCCTATGAAACCTAAGAACGGCCCTAAGCCTGATGCTGAGTGCTATTACTGCAAGGAGAAGGGACACTGGAAGCGTAATTGCTCCAAGTATCTGGCTGATCTGAAGAGCGGCCTTGTCAAGAAGAAGAAAGAAGGTATATTTGATATACATGTTATAGATGTTCATTTCACTGGTTCTCGTTCTAGTACCTGGGTATTTGATACTGGTTCGGTTGCTCATATTTGTAACTCGAAACAGGAACTAAAGAATAAACGACAACTGCTGAAAGATGAAGTGACGATGCGCGTTGGAAACGGATCCAAGGTCAATGTGATCGCAGTCGGCACACTTCCTCTACATCTACCTTCGGGATTAGTTTTAAGCCTAAATAATTGCTATTATGTACCTGCGTTAAGCATGAACATTATATCTGGATCTTGTTTAATGCAAGACGGTTATTCATTCAAGTCTGAGAATAATGGTTGTTCTATTTTTATGAATAATATCTTTTATGGTCGAGCACCACAAAAGAATGGCTTATTTCTATTAGATCTCGATAGTAGTGATACGCATATACATAACATTGATGCTAAGCGAATTAAACTTAATGATAATTCTACTTATATGTGGCACTGTCGTCTTGGTCATATTGGAGTGAAACGCATGAAGAAACTCCATACTGATGGATTACTTGAATCACTTGACTTTGAGTCACTTGATAGATGCGAAGCATGTCTAATGGGTAAAATGACAAAGACTCCATTTTCTGGTATGATGGAGCGAGCTACTGACTTATTGGAAATCATACATACAGATGTATGTGGACCAATGAGCGTAGCATCGCGCGGTGGTTATCGTTATGTTCTAACCTTCACAGATGATCTGAGTAGATATGGGTATATCTATTTCATGAAACATAAATCCGAAACTTTCGAGAAGTTTAAGGAATTTCAAAGTGAAGTAGAAAATCAACGTAACAAGAAGATCAAATTTCTACGATCTGATCGTGGAGGTGAATATCTGAGTTATGAGTTTGGCATGCATTTAAAGAAATGCGGAATACTTTCACAATTGACACCGCCGGGAACACCTCAACGAAACGGTGTGTCCGAACGTCGTAATCGAACTCTCTTAGATATGGTTCGTAGTATGATGTTTCTTACTAATTTGCCGTTATCATTTTGGAGTTATGCATTAGAGACAGCCGCATTCACTTTAAATAGAGCACCATCAAAATCCGTAGAAACGACACCGTATGAATTATGGTTTAATAAGAAACCTAAGCTGTCGTTCCTGAAAGTTTGGGGTTGCGAAGCCTATGTAAAGAAGTTACAACCGGACAAGCTAGAACCCAAAGCGGAGAAATGCGTCTTCATAGGATACCCTAAGGAAACTATAGGGTACACTTTCTATCACAGATCCGAAGGCAAAATCTTTGTTGCTAAGAACGGAACCTTTCTTGAGAAAGAATTTCTCACTAAAGAAGTGACTGGAAGAAAAGTAGAACTCGATGAGATTGATGAATCTATACTCGTTGATCGAGTAGCGCAAGCATCGAAGTTGTACCTGTACCGCCTACACCGGCAACAGAGGAAGCTAATGATAATGATCATGAAACTTCGAACGAGGAACCTACTGAACCTCGCAGATCGACAAGAGAACGTGCCACTCCTGATTGGTATGATCCTTGTCTAAATGTCATGATTGTGGATAACAATGATGAGGACCCTGCGACGTATGAAGAAGCGATGATTAGCCCAGATTCCAACAAATGGCAAGAAGCCATGAAATCCGAAATGGGATCCATGTATGATAACAAAGTATGGACTTTGGTAGACTTACCTGATAGCCGTAAGGCTGTCGAGAATAAATGGATCTTCAAGAGAAAAACAGATGCTGATGGTAATATTACTGTCTATAAAGCTCGACTTGTCGCAAAGGGTTTCCGACAAATTCAAGGAGTTGACTACGATGAGACATTCTCACCTGTAGCGAAGCTAAAATCTGTGAGGATTTTGTTAGCAATAGCTGCATTTTTCGATTATGAGATTTGGCAGATGGATGTCAAAACGGCGTTCCTTAATGGAGACATTGAGGAAGAGTTGTATATGGTACAACCCAAAGGTTTTGTCGATCCTAAAAATGCTGACAAAGTATGCAAACTTCAGCGTTCAATCTATGGACTGAAGCAAGCATCAAGAAGTTGGAACCGACGCTTTGATAAGGTGATCAAAGACTTCGGGTTTATACAGTGTCATGGAGAGGCCTGTATTTACAAGAAAGTGAGTGGGAGCTCTGTAGCATTCCTGATATTATATGTAGATGACATATTATTGATCGGGAATGATATAGAACTATTAAGCAGTGTTAAGGGTTATTTGAATAATAGTTTTTCAATGAAAGACCTTGGTGAAGCATCATATATATTAGGCATCAAGATTTATAGAGATAGATCAAGACGCCTAATAGGGCTATCACAGAGTACATATCTGGACAAGATTCTAAAGAAGTTTAGAATGGACGAAAGTAAGAAAGGGTTCTTACCTATGTTACTGTGCAAGATATTGAGTAAAACTCAAGGACCGGCTACTACAGAAGAAAGAGAAAGGATGTTTATCATACCCTATGCATCGGCATTATTATCTATCATGTATGCAATGCTATGTACTAGACCGGATATAGCACATGTCGTTAGTTTGACTAGCAGATATCAAAGTGATCCAGGAATGGAACACTGGACAGCGGTCAAGAATATCCTGAAGTACTTGAAAAGAACTAAGGATATGTTTCTTTGTTATGGAGGTGACCAAGAGCTCGTTGTAAATGGTTACACTGATGCAAGTTGGAACACTGATCCTGATGACTCTAAGTCACAATCTGGGTACGTGTTTATATTGAATGGTGCTGCAAAGAAGTGGGCAAGCTCGAAGCGGTGCACGGTGGCGAAGTCTTCAACGTAATCGTAGTACATAGCGGCTTCAGAGGCTTCATCAGAAGCGGTATGGATGAAGAGGTTCATTGTAGAGCTCGGTGTGGTTCCTAGTGCATTGGACCCATTAATCATTTACTGTGATAACATGGGTGCCATCGCCAATGCACAAGAGCCAAGGTCACACAAGAGGCTGAAGCATATCAAGCTGCGTTATCACTCGATTCGCGAGTACATCGAAGATGGAGAAGTAAAGATTTGCAAAGTACACACCGATCCGAATGTAGCAGATCCGTTGACTAAAGCTCTCCCTAGGGCAAAGCATGACCAACACCAGAATGCCATGGGTGTTAGGTATATTACAATGTAATCTAGATTATTGACTCTAGTGCAAGTGGGAGACTGAAGGAGATATGCCCTAGAGGCAATAATAAAGTGGTTATTATTTATATCTTTATGTTTATGATAAATGTTTATATATCATGCTAGAATTGTATTAACCGAAACATTAGTACATGTGTGATATGTAGACAAACAAGAAGTCCCTAGTATGCCTCTTAAACTAGCTTGTTGATTAATGGATGATTAGTTTCATAATCATGAACATTGGATGTTATTAATAACAAGGTTATGTCATTGTGTGAATGATATAATGGATACACCTAATTAAGCGTAGCATAAGATCTCGTCATTAAGTTATTTGCTATAAGCTTTCGATACATAGTTACCTAGTCCTTATGACCATGAGATCATGTAAATCACTTATACCGGAAAGGTACTTTGATTACACCAAACACCACTGCGTAAATGGGTGGCTATAAAGGTGGGATTAAGTATCAGCAAAGAATGAGATGAGGCATATGGATCAACAGTGGGATTTGTCCATCCCGATGACGGATAGATATACTCTGGGCCCTCTCGGTGGAATGTCGTCTAATGTCTTGCAAGCATATGAAAGAGTTCATAAGAGACCACATACCACGGTACGAGTAAAGAGTACTTGTCAGGAGACGAGGTTGAACAAGGTATAGAGTGATACCGAAGATCAAACCTCGGACAAGTAAAATATCGTGAGACAAAGGGAATTGGTAATTTATGTGAATGGTTCATTCGATCACTAAAGTCATCGTTGAATATGTGGGAGCCATTATGGATCTCCAGATCCCGCTATTGGTTATTGGTCGGAGTGAGTACTCAACCATGTCCGCATAGTTCTCGAACCGTAGGGTGACACACTTAAAGTTGGATGTTGATATGGTAGCACTTGAATTATGGAATGGAGTTCGAATATTTGTTCGGAGTCCCGGATAAGATCCCGGACATCACGAGGAGTTCCGGAATGGTCCGGAGAATAAGATTCATATATAGGATGTCATTTTATGTGAAATAAAATGTCGCGGAAGGTTCTATGGAAGGTTCTAGAAGGTTCTAGAAAAGTCCGGAAGAAACCACCAAGGAAGGTGGAGTCCACAAGGGACTCCACCTCCATGGCCGGCCAGCCCTAGTGGGGGTGGAGTCCCAAGTGGACTCCACCATAGGGGGCCGCCACCCCCACATGGGAGGTGGGAATCCCACCTTTGGGTGGGAGTCCTAGTTGGGCTAGGTTTGCCCCCTCCTATGGAAGGTTTTGGTTTCGGGTCTTATTCGAAGACTTGGACACCAACACTTGGGATCCACCTATATAATGAGGGGCCAAGGGAGGGGGCCGGCCACCCCAAGACCATAGCTTGGCCGCCCCCCTTGAGTGGCCGGCCACCCCCTCCCAAACCCTAGCTTTGCTCCTCCACTTCATATTTCCCGCGTAGCTTAGCGAAGCTCCGCCGGACTTCTACACCGCCACCGACACCACGCCGTCGTGCTGTCGGATTCAAGAGGAGCTACTACTTCCACTGCCCGCTGGAACGGGGAGGTGGACGTCGTCTTCATCAACAACCGAACGTGTGACCGAGTACGGAGGTGCTGCCCGTTCGTGGCGCCGGAACCGATCGTGATCAAGATCTTCTACGCGCTTTTGCAAGCGGCAAGTGATCGTCTACCGCAGCAACAAGAGCCTCCTCTTGTAGGCTTTGGAATCTCTTCAAGGGTGAGACTCGATACCCCCTCGTTGCTACCGTCTTCTAGATTGCATCTTGGCTTGGATTGCGTGTTCGCGGTAGGAAAATTTTTGTTTTCTATGCAACGTTATCCTACACCTTCAACGTGCTTCTTGACTCCTACTGGTTCGATAACCTTGGTTTCTTACTGAGGGAAAACTCGCTGTTGTACGCATCACACCTTCCTCTTGGGGTTCCCAACGGACGAGTGCTTTACCGTCACAAGCAACGCTTTTTCTGGCGCCGTTGCCGGGGAGATCAAGACACGCTGCAAGGGGAGTCTCCACTTCCAATCTCTTTACTTTGTTTTTGTCTTGCTTTACTTTACTTTATTTACTACTTTGTTTGCTTTATATCAAAATACAAAAAAATTAGTTACTTGCTTTACTTCATTTATTATCTTGTTTGCGTTCTCCATATTAAAAACACACAAAAAATAGTTACTTCCATTTACTTTATCTAGTTTGCTTTATTTACTATTGCTAAAATGGGTACTCCTGAGAATACTAAGTTGTGTGACTTCACAAGCACAAATAATAATGATTTCCTATGCACACCTATTGCTCCACCTGCTACCACAGCAGAATTCTTTGAAATTAAACCTGCTTTACTAAATCTTGTTATGAGAGAGCAATTTTCTGGTGTTAGTTCTGATGATGCTGCTGCCCATCTTAATAATTTTGTTGAACTTTGTGAAATGCAAAAGTATAAGGATGTAGATGGTGACATTATAAAATTAAAATTGTTTCCTTTCTCATTAAGAGGAAGAGCTAAAGATTGGTTGCTATCTTTGCCTAAGAATAGTATTGATTCATGGACTAAATGTAAGGATGCTTTCATTGGTAGATATTATCCTCCTGCTAAAATTATATCTTTGAGAAGTAGCATAATGAATTTTAAGTAATTGGATAATGAGCATGTTGCCCAAGCATGGGAAAGAATGAAATCTTTGGTTAAAAATTTCCCTACCCATGGACTGACTACTTGGATGATCATCCAAACCTTTTATGCAGGATTGATTTTTTCTTCGCGGAACCTATTGGATTCAGCTGCTGGAGGTACTTTTATGTCCATCACTCTAGGCGCCGCAACAAAGCTTCTTGATGATATGATGATTAATTACTCTGAATGGCACACGGAAAGAGCTCCACAAGGTAAGAAGGTAAATTCTGTTGAAGAAACCTCCTCCTTGAGTGATAAGATTGATGCTATTATGTCTATGCTTGTGAATGGTAGATCTAATTTTGATCCTAATAATGTTCCGTTAGCTTCATTGGTTGCCCAAGAAGAACATGTTGGTGTGAACTTCATTAAAAATAATAATTTCAACAACAATGCTTATCGGAATAATTCTAATAACAACTATAGGCCATATCCTTCTAATAATGGTAATGGTTATGGTAATTCTTATGGGAATTCTTACAACAACAATAGAAATGTACCCCCTGGTCTTGAAGCCATGCTTAAAGAATTTATTAGTACACAAACTGCTTTTAACAAATCTGTTGAAGAAAAGCTTGGTAAAATTGATATTCTTGCTTCTAAAGTTGATAGTCTTGCTGCTGATGTTGATCTTTTAAAATTGAAAGTTATGCCTAATGAAAATAAAGATATTAAGTCATTTGCTACAGCAAACGCCATCCAAGTTCGAATTGATGAAAATATTAGATTGATGGCCAAATTGCGTGCTAGGTGGGTGATACGTCCAATTTGCATCACTATTTTATATCATAATTTGCTGTTATTCATTGATATATTTCATATTGGGACACAATACTTATGTTATTTCATCTATTTTGCATGTTTCATCATTATTGGAGGATCGAATACCGGAGCCAGGATTCTGCTGGAAAAAGCACCGTCAGAACGCAATATTTCGGAAGATCAACTCTGGAAGGAAATTATACCAAAAATCCTATTTTTCAAGATGACGAAGGAAGCCAGAAGGAGGAGCCAGGAGCAGCCAGGGTGGGCCCACACCCTAGGGCGGCGCGGCCCAGGCCCTGGCCGCGCCGGCCTATGGTCTGGGGGGCCCACGACCCTTTTCGCCTCCTTTTCTTCGCCAAACCCTTCGTCCCGAAGACCTAAGCCACAGAGGGTACCTCGCGAAGAGTTACAGCCGCCTCTGCGGGGCGGAGAACACCAGAGAGAAAAGAGCTCTCCGGCGGACAGGAATCCGCCGAGGAAATTCCCTCCGGGAGGGGGAAATCGACGCCATCGTCACCGTCATCAAGTTGGACATCATCGCCATCACCATCATCATCATCTCCACCATCATCACCGCCGTCATCACCGCTGGACACCGCCACCGCCGTAGCAATTTGGGTTTGATCTTGATTGTTTGATAGGGGAAACTCTCCCGGTATCGATTCCTACTTGTTGTTGATGCTATTGAGTGAAACCATTGAACCAAGTTTATGTTCAGATTGTTATTCATCATCATATCACCTCTGATCATGTTCCGTATGATGTCTTGTGAGTAGTTCGTTTAGTTCTTGAGGACATGGGTGAAGTCTAAATGTTAGTAGTGAACTATGGTTGAGTAATATTCAATGGTGTGATATTTAAGTTGTGGTGTTATTCTTCTAGTGGTGTCATGTGAACGTCGACTACATGACACTTCACCATTTATGGGCCTAGGGGAATGCATCTTGTACTCGTTTGCCAATTGCGGGGTTGCCGGAGTGACAGAAACCTAAACCCCCGCTGGTATATCGATGCAGGAGGGATCGCAGGATCTCAGAGTTTAAGGCTGTGGTTAGATTTAATTCTTAATTACTTTCTTATAGTTGCGGATGCTTGCAAGGGGTATAATCACAAGTATGTATTAGTCCTAGGAAGGGCGGTACATTAGCATAGGTTCACCCACACAACACTTATCACAACAATGAAGATTATTTAGCCGTATGTAGCGAAAGCACTAGACTAAAATCCCGTGTGTCCTCGAGAACGTTTGGTCATTATAAGTAAACAAACCGGCTTGTCCTTTGTGCTAAAAAGGATTGGGCCACTCGCTGCAATTATTACTCTCGCACTTTACATACTCGTACTTTATTCAACCGTTACATCAAACCCCACGAATACTTGTCTGTGAGCATTTACAGTGAATCCTTCATCGAAACTGCTTGTCAACACCTTCTGCTCCTCGTTGGGATCGACATTCTTACTTATCGAAGATACTACGATACACCCCCTATACTTGTGGGTCATCAAGACTATTTTCTGGCACCGTTGCCGGGGAGTGAAGCGCTATTGGTAAGTGGAATTGGTAAGGAAAACCTTTACTGTTGTGCTGATTTTATTTACTGCTGCTATAAGTCATTATGGAGAGATCTTCTCTTCAATTTCTATTTGGGAAATCTACTACTACTGCAACGGTAGTGGATGAAGCGCCAGGTGAGGAAGTAATACCATATAAAATACCTATGAAAATTATTGAACGTGTTATGGATAACCGCTATGAAGGGGATGGAACTGTCCACCCCGGTGATCATTTACTGTTTTTGCATGAATTATGCGGGTTATTCAAATGTGCAGGTATTGCTATGGATGAAGTGAGGAAGAAACTATTCTCTTTATCGCTGTCTGGTAAAGCAGCGCATTGGTATAAATTATTGGATAATGGGGATTCTCTTGAATGGAATGATATTGTGCCCCGGTTTTATTCTAAGTTCTATCCTCCAAGTGAAATTCATAAGGATCGGAATCGCATATATAATTTTTGGCCTCATGATGGAGAGAGTATTGCCCAAGCTTGGGGGAGATTGAAGTCTTTAATGCTCAAATGCCCCATTCATGAGCTTCCTGGTAATGTTATTATTGATAATTTCTATGCAAGACTTTCTTTTCAAGACAAGACCTTGCTGGATACTTCTTGTTCTGGATCATTTACACGCAACAAAGAAGAGTTTAAAAGGGACCTTCTTGATCGGATCCAAGAAAATACTGAAGGATGGGAGAACGACAAAGATCGAGAATCAGGTATAATTTATGATTATAAATGCATTGAAGCTTTTATGGATACTGATAAATTTCGTAATATGAGTGCTACATATGGTCTTGATTCTCAAGTTGCTGTAAATCTTTATAAAGCTTTTGCTTCTCATTATGAATTGCCAAAGAAGAATTTTGATAAGTATCATGAACCGTATAAAGATAAAATTGATTCATCTATTAATAAATGCGTTGTAGTTGAAGCCGATCATGTTATTCCTGAAGCTTATATTGAAAAAACTCCTTTCCTGCTAAAATGAAGGAGTACTCTGTTATAAATAGTGCGGTTCATAAAAGTGAAAAGAAACCCGTAGAACCTGAAGAACAAATAAAAGTTGAACTGCTGTTGCAATAATTAAAGATCTTGTGACTGAAAATGTGGAGGATGGTCATATTATTTTCTGTGAAGATGCTTCTAATATTGTTTCACATCCTAATAAACCCAAACAAGCTAGTGTTCCTATGCTATCTGTTAGAATTGGTGATCATTGCTATTATGGATTATGCGATATTGGTGCAAGTGTTAGTGCTATTCCGTATGAGCTTTACACGGAGATTATGCACGAAATTGATTCTTGTGAACTTGAAGATATTGATGTGGTTATTCAGCTGGCTAATAGAGAAACTATTTCCCCAATTGGTATTGTTCGAGATGTAGAAGTTTTATGCGGTAAGATTAAATATCCTGCTGACTTTTTGGTACTTGGTTCTGCTGCTAGTGATTATTGTCCTATTATTTTTGGTAGACCTTTTCTAAATACTTGTGGAGCTATTATAGATTGCAAGAAAGAGAAAATTTTGACTAAATTTGCTGGTGAATCTTATGAGTTTAACTTCTCTAAATTTACTAAAACTCCTTATAAAGCTGATTTGCCTAGTAATGATTTTAAAATGGAGCAATGTGCATCTATTGTTCTTGTTCCTAATAATCCTTTGCAGCAACATTTGGAGGATAGCGAGAGCGAAATTTTTAGGAAAGAAAGAGATGAGCTTGAGGAAATTTTTCTTCGCCAACCTATTCTCAAGCATGATTTACCGGTGGAAGATTTGGGTACAACACCGCCACCAAAGGAAGATCCTGTTTTTGATTTAAAGCCTTTACCTGATAATCTTAAATATGCTCATATTGATGATAAGAAAATATATCCTGTTATTATTAGTTCTAAGCTTTCAGAGATTGAGGAAGAAAGGTTATTGGAAATATTGAAGAAGCACCGAAGCGCTATTGGCTACACTCTTGATGATTTGAAAGGGATTTCTCCTTCCATTTGCCAACATGCTATTAATATGGAAGATGATGCAAAGCCTGTTGTTGAACCTCAGCTGCCTAATTCCGAAGATGAAGGAAGTGGTAAGGAATGAGGTATTACGACTCCTTGAAGCTGGTATTATATATCCTATTGCTGATAGTAGATGGGTTAGTCCCGTGCAATCGCGTTCCCAAGAAAGGAGGTATGACTGTTGTGCCTAATGATAATGATGAGCTCATTCCTCAAAGAGTAGTTGTAGGGTATAGAATGTGCATTGATTTTCGAAAAGTTAATAAAGTTACTAAAAAAGATCATTACCCTTTACCATTTATTGATCAAATGCTAGAAAGATTGTCTAAAAATACTCATTTTTGCTTTCTTGATGGTTATTCTGGGTTTTCACAAATTGCTGTTAAAGCTAAAGATCAAGAGAAAACCACCTTTACTTGTCCTTATGGAACTTATGCTTATAGACGCATGCCTTTTGGTTTATGTAATGCTCCTGCTACTTTTCAAAGATGCATGTCTGCTATTTTTCATGGTTTTTGTGAAAGTATTGTAGAGGTATTCATGGATGATTTTTCCATCTATGGGAATTCTTTTGATAGTTGCTTGCGAAACCTTGATAAAGTTTTGCAGAGATGTGAAGAAACTAACCTTGTTCTTAATTGGGAGAAATGCCACTTTATGGTTAATGAAGGAATTGTATTGGGACATAAAATTTCTGAGAGAGGTATTGAAGTTGATAGAGCTAAAGTTGAAGCAATTGAGAAGATGCCCTATCCGAGGGATGTTAAAGGTATTCGTAGTGTTCTTGGTCATGCTGGGTTTTATAGGAGATTTATTAAAGATTTCTCCAAGATTTCAAAGCCTCTTACTAATCTTCTTCAAAAAGATGTACCATTTGTTTTTGATGATGATTGTAAGGAAGCTTTTGAAACTCTTAAGAAAGCCTTAACAACTGCTCCTATAGTTGAACCTCCTGATTGGAATTTACCCTTTGAAATTATGTGTGATGCTAGTGATTTTGCTGTAGGCGCTGTTCTTGGACAGCGAGTGGATAAGAAACTGAATGTTATTCATTATGCTAGTAAAACTCTTGATGCTGCTCAAAGAAATTATGCTACAACTGAAAAAGAATTATTAGCTGTAGTTTTTGCTTGTGATAAATTTAGATCTTATATTGTTGATTCAAAAGTTACTATTCATACTGATCATGCTGCAATTAGATACCTAATGACAAAGAAAGATGCTAAGCCGAGGCTTATTAGATGGGTACTTCTTTTGCAAGAATTTGATTTACATATTGTAGATAGGAAAGGTGCTGATAATCCTGTTGCTGATAATTTGTCTAGATTGGAAAATATTGCTTATGATCCTGTTCCTGTTAATGATAATTTTCCAAATGAACAATTGGCTGTAATAAAGGTGAGCTCGCGAGACAGTCCTTGGTATGCTGATTATGCTAACTTTATTGTTTCCAAGTACTTGCCTCCAACCTTTTCAGCTCAGCAAAGGAGGAAATTCTTTTATGATTTGAGGCATTATTTCTGGGATGACCCACACTTATATAAAGAAGGAGTGGATGGTATTATGCGAAGATGTGTCCCTGAATATGAACAACAGGAGATATTGAGTAAATGTCATGGTAGTGCTTATGGAGGACATCACGCCGGAGAAAGAACCGCGCAAAAGGTTCTACAATCAGGTTTTTATTGGCCAACTCTCTTCAAAGATGCGAGAAAGTTTATTTTATCTTGTGATGAATGCCAAAGGGTTGGTAATATCTCCAGACGTAATGAAATGCCAATGAATTATACTCTTGTTATTGAACCGTTTGATTGTTGGGGATTTGACTTCATGGGACCTTTTCCGTCTTCGGAAGGTAACACTCATATACTTGTTGCTGTCGATTATGTTACTAAATGGGTGGAAGCTATACCTACAAAAAGTGCTGATGGTGAGACCTCTTTAAGAATGCTTTTAGATATTATTTTTCCTAGATTTGGAGTACCTAGATATATTATGACTGATGGAGGTTCTCATTTTATTCATGGAGGTTTTAGAAAAACTCTTGCTAAGTATGGTATTAATCATAGAATTGCTTCTGCTTATCATCCTCAAACTAGTGGTCAAGTAGAATTATCAAATAGAGAGATTAAATCTATTTTGGGAAAGACCGTTAACAAAACTAGAAAAAATTGGGCTAGTAAATTAAAGGATGCACTTTGGGCTTATAGAACTGCTTATAAAAATCCCATGGGAATGTCACCTTATAAAATGGTTTATGGGAAAGCTTGTCATTTACCTTTAGAACTAGAGCACAAAGCTTATTGGGTTGTTAGAGAATTAAATAAAGATCCTAAACTTGCCAGTGATAAGCGGTTGTTGCAATTGAGTTCTCTAGATGAATGGAGAAGTGAAGCTTATGAAAATGCTAAACTCTTTAAAGAGAAAGTTAAAAAATGGCATGATAGGAGGATTATCAAAAGAGAATTTAATATTGGGGATAAAGTCCTATTGTATCGGTCTCGTCTCAGATTCTTTGCAGGGAAATTACTCTCGAAATGGGAAGGACCATATGTTGTCGAGGAGGTGTATCGTTCAGGAGCAATCAAAATTAGCTCTCTCCAAGGCAATGCTACTCAAGTGGTGAATGGACAAAGACTCAAGCATTATATCTCGGGTGATTCCTATAATGTTGATGTTGATATTATTCAAGTGGAAACACCGGAAGCTTTCATCAAAGGACAAATTGACAGTCCGCCAGAACTCGACTTTGAATAGGTAACAGTACTGGTAATGAAAAGTACGCAATTTACCTTCCGAACTATATTTTTGCTGTTTTTGGAAAATATGAGAAATTACGAGTTCGAAACGGAGTGGAAAGGACGCACGAGGGGGTGCCACCATAGGGCGGCGCGGCCTGACCTGGGCCCGCGCTGGCCTATGGTTTGGCCGCCCCGTCGCCCCTTTCCGACTCTGGTTCGATCTGGTGCTTTCCTTTTGACGAGAAAATTTTTGCTATATAATCCCCCGGACCCCTGGAGGTCCGTATATCGTGTTTTCGACGTGTTTTGTTTCGAGCTGTTTCTGCCAGGATCTGTTTTCGGTCTAGAAGCACCATGGTCTCCAAGAACAAGGGCAAGGAGTTTCCGGATGAAGATGATCGAGAACTTGGGTGGAAAGAGGAAGACAAGGACGTCAAGAAAGAAGATGAAGAAGAGGTGGAGGAAGATTCGCGCGCACATCCGCGTGCTACCATCGCAAGCATCAAGGTGGTGGACAACCCTTTTAGTGCAAACAAGAGCGCAAGAATTCGCACTGAAGGAGCGGTTCCACGTCATTACCTAGCTCCGAGAACATCTCCATCAGGCACTCATCACCCCTTTCACAATCTAATTTTCAATAATCAAATTGAAGGGACTCCCAAGGCAGCATTGCCTAGCCAATGGGATATAGATCGCTCTAACACTGCAGGAGAAAAGGAGCCTGAGGCTGAAGAGTGGGGAAATAACTCCAAGAGCTGGGACTCGCCATCAGACAGACTCTTTAACCGCGTCGAGCACAACTCAGAGATGATTCGCAATCTCATATACAGGATTGACGAGCTTCAGGAGCTTATTGAGAAGCTTGTCAGGAATTCATCACCACCATCGCCGCAGGAGTAATTCATCATCGGTATTGGCATCCCCTTGGTTTGTTCCAAGCTTGGGGGAGTGCCGCGGTATCACATTATCACTACCTTTTACTTTTATTGTCAAGTAGTGTCATATCATGAGTAGGGAAGTTATCGTATAAGATGGGTTGCGTTTGGAAGTATCTCTCCTTTAGTTGGTTATCTATGTATCCCTTGGTGTGAGTTATCGTTATGGAATATTAATGAGAAGTCTTATCATTTACATATTGCACATCTTATTTTAGTTTACAATCTCTACTATATGATTCACCTTGTTGTTAGTATTGGTATCACTTTGGGAGCATTGAATAAATCTATGTGGTTTTGGCAAACATAGCATTGGTCAATAGCAACAACACTTTGAGGTTTAAATAGAAAAGAGAAATACATGTAGATGTTTCATTGTCTTTCTTGTTAGCTCATAGCTTATTATTCTGAAGTTAAAATTGTTTGTGCTTACAAGGAAGATGCATGATTGTTTCTATCACATGTATGTTTGTTTGTTTCCCTCGACTCTTATGCTTGCCATTTAACCTTGCTAGCCAAAGACCTGTACTGAGAGGGAATACTTCTCGTGCATCCAAACCTTAACCCAAACCTATGTCATTTGTGTCCACCATACCTACCTACTACATGGTATTTTCTGCCATTCCAAGTAAATACTTCATGTGCTACCTTTAAACAATTCAAAACTTAGTATCTCTTATTTGTGTCAATGTTTTATAGCTCATGAGGAAGTATGTGGTGTTTTATCTTTCAATCTTGTTGGACAACTTCCACCAATGGACTAGTGGCTTCACCCGCTTATCCAATAATTTTGCAAAAAGAGCCGGCAATGGGATTCCCAGTCCCAAATTAATTAAATTAAATAGACACTCCTCCATGGTATGTGATTGATGGACGGCACCCGAGGATTCGGTTAGCCATGGCTTGTGTAAGCAAAGGTTGGGGGGAGTGTCATCATCACAATAAAACTAAAATAAAAAGGCACTCCTTCATGGTATGAGATTGTTGGCAGGCACCCGAGGATTCGGTTAGCCATGGTTTGTGAAAGAAAGGTTGGAAGGAGTGCCACACAAAATGAAAATAATATGGGAGCCGCTCTTAGGAGGTTGTCTGGCAAGGGGGTTAGAATACCCGCTACCAGTCGTTGACAACAACAAACACCTCTCAAAATGTTACTTTTATTACCTCTATATGATTGCAAAAACTGAAAAAGCTCTAGCACATGATTTAATCCCTGCTTCCCTCTGCGAAGGGCCTGTCTTTTACTTTATGTTGAGTCAGTAAACCTATTTCCCTCCATCTCAAGCAAGCATTTGAGTAGTTGTGATCAAACCATTATATTGTGATTTGCTACATCATGTCTTTTATTCTTCTTTGTTTAGTACAAGTTTTATCTGAATGAATATAGCTTTGCAAGTTATCAATGATCATGAGAAGACCATTATGATTGAGTATGCAAGTTGTGCCTTATAAACTTTAACATGAGAGCGCTGCTCAATGAGATAAAGATAATCTGTTAATTGTTCTCTGACCAAGAACGAAGTTTGCCATCACCAATCATGATTTCTCATGCACCTTTACTTGTGATTACCTTATACTTGTTTCAATATGAGTTATAAGAGGTTGTTTACTATAATGTCCTGTGTGAATGAATATGATGCTTCTTGTCCGTATTTTATTTATCGACTCTTCACTCCATAAACATGTGGTCATGTCTATCGAGCTCGCTCGCTTGGGGACAAGCGAAGTCTAAGCTTGGGGGGAGTTGATACGTCCAATTTGCATCACTATTTTATATCATAATTTGCTGTTATTCATTGATATATTTCATATTGGGACACAATACTTATGTTATTTCATCTATTTTGCATGTTTCATCATTATTGGAGGATCGAACACCGGAGCCAGGATTCTGCTGGAAAAAGCACCGTCAGAACGCAATATTTCGGAAGATCAACTCTGGAAGGAAATTATACCAAAAATCCTATTTTTCAAGATGACGAAGGAAGCCAGAAGGAGGAGCCAGGAGCAGCCAGGGTGGGCCCACACCCTAGGGCGGCGCGGCCCAGGCCCTGGCCGCGCCGGCCTATGGTCTGGGGGGCCCACGACCCTTTTCGCCTCCTTTTCTTCGCCAAACCCTTCGTCCCGAAGACCTAAGCCACAGAGGGTACCTCGCGAAGAGTTACAGCCGCCTCTGCGGGACGGAGAACACCAGAGAGAAAAGAGCTCTCCGGTGGACAGGAATCCGCCGGGGAAATTCCCTCCGGGAGGGGGAAATCGACGCCATCGTCACCGTCATCAAGCTGGACATCATCGCCATCACCATCATCATCATCTCCACCATCATCACCGCCGTCATCACCGCTGGACACCGCCACCGCCGTAGCAATTTGGGTTTGATCTTGATTGTTTGATAGGGGAAACTCTCCCGGTATCGATTCCTACTTGTTGTTGATGCTATTGAGTGAAACCATTGAACCAAGTTTATGTTCAGATTGTTATTCATCATCATATCACCTCTGATCATGTTCCGTATGATGTCTTGTGAGTAGTTCGTTTAGTTCTTGAGGACATGGGTGAAGTCTAAATGTTAGTAGTGAACTATGGTTGAGTAATATTCAATGGTGTGATATTTAAGTTGTGGTGTTATTCTTCTAGTGGTGTCATGTGAACGTCGACTACATGACACTTCACCATTTATGGGCCTAGGGGAATGCATCTTGTACTCGTTTGCCAATTGCGGGGTTGCCGGAGTGACAGAAACCTAAACCCCCGCTGGTATATCGATGCAGGAGGGATCGCAGGATCTCAGAGTTTAAGGCTGTGGTTAGATTTAATTCTTAATTACTTTCTTGTAGTTGCGGATGCTTGCAAGGGGTATAATCACAAGTATGTATTAGTCCTAGGAAGGGCGGTACATTAGCATAGGTTCACCCACACAACACTTATCACAACAATGAAGATTATTTAGCCGTATATAGCGAAAGCACTAGACTAAAATCCCGTGTGTCCTCGAGAACGTTTGGTCATTATAAGTAAACAAACCGGCTTGTCCTTTGTGCTAAAAAGGATTGGGCCACTCGCTGCAATTATTACTCTCGCACTTTACATACTCGTACTTTATTCAACTGTTACATCAAACCCCCCTGAATACTTGTCTGTGAGCATTTACAGTGAATCCTTCATCGAAACTGCTTGTCAACACCTTCTGCTCCTCGTTGGGATCGACATTCTTACTTATCGAAGATACTACGATACACCCCCTATACTTGTGGGTCATCAGTGGGAAAAAGAAGAAAATGCTAAAGAGAATAATGTAGCTAAAGTTTGGACTATTACCACCACTAGTAATGATAATGCTTCACATGTTTCTACTCCTCCTACTATCAATGGTAAAATAATTGGTGTTGGCAATATTTCTACTCCTAATGCAAAGCTTGCAAAACTGCCTGAAACTGCTAAAACTGCTGAAACTGCTTGTGATAAAACTGCTGAATTTTTTTCAAATGTTGGGGACAATGATCCCATTGCTTTAGATCATAATGGTTTAGATTTTGATGATTGTCACATCTCTGAAGTTATAAAGTTCTTACAAAAACTTGCTAGAAGTCCTAATGCTAGTGCTATAAATTTGGCCTTTACAAAACATATTACAAATGCTCTCATAAAAGCTAGAGAAGAGAAACTAAAACTTGAAACTTCTATTCCTAGGAAGTTAGAAGATGGTTGGGAGCCCATCATTAAGATGAAGGTCAGTGATTTTGATTGTAATGCTTTATGTGATCTTGGTGCAAGTATTTCCGTTATGCCTAAGAAAATCTATAATATGCTTCACTTGCCACCATTGAAAAATTGTTATTTGGATGTTAATCTTGCTGATAATTCTACAAAGAAACCTTTAGGGAGGATTGATAATGTTCGCATTACGGTTAACAATAACCTTGTCCCCGTTGATTTTGTTGTCTTGGATATTGAATGCAATGCATCTTGTCCCATTATATTGGGAAGACCTTTTCTTCGAACTGTTGGTGCTATCATTGATATGAAGGAAGGTAATATTAAATATCAATTTCCTCTCAAGAAAGGTATGGAACACTTCCCTAGAAAGAGAATGAAGTTACCTTTTGATTCTATCATTGGAACAAATTATGATGTCGATGCTTCATCTCTTGATAATACTTGATACACACTTTCTGCGCCTAGCTGAAAGGCGTTAAAGAAAAGCGCTTATGGGAGACAACCCATGATTTTACTTCTGCACTTTTATTTTATATTTGAGCCTTGGAAGTTGTTACTACTGTAGCAACCTCTTCTTATCTTTATTTTATTGCATTGTTGTGCCAAGTAAAGTCTTTGATAGTAAGGTTCATGCTAGATTTGGATTACTGCGCAGAAACAGATTTTTTTGCTGTCACGAATTTGAGTAGTATTCTCTGTAGGTAACTCAGAAAAATCTGCCAATTTACGTGAGTAATACTCAGATATGTACGCAACTTTCATTCAATTTGAGCATTTTCATTTGAGCAAGTCTGCTGCACCTAAAAAATTCGTCTTTACGGACTATTCTGTTTTGACAGATTCTGCCTTTTATTTCGCATTACCTGTTTTGCTATGTTTGATGAATTTTTTTATTCCATTAACTTTCAGTAGCTTTGTGCAATGTCCAGAAGTGTTAAGAATGATTATGTCACCTCTGAACATGTGAATTTTTGATTATGCACTAACTCTCTAATGAGTTTGTTTTGAGTTTGGTGTGGAGGAAGTTTTCAAGGATCAAGAGAGGAGGAGGATACAATATGATCAAGGAGAGTGAAAGCTCTAAGCTTGGGGATGCCCCCGTGGTTCATCCCTGCATATTTCAAGAAGACTCAAGCATCTAAGCTTGGGGATTCCCAAGGCATCCCCTTCTTCATCGACAAATTATCAGGTCACCTCTAGTGAAACTATATTTTTATTCCATCACATCTTATGTGCTTTACTTGGAGCGTCTGTATGTTCTTGTTTTTGTTTTGTTTGAATAAATTGGATCCTAGCATTCATTGTGTGGGAGAGAGACACGCTCCGTTGTTGCATATGAACACATATGTTCTTAGCTTTATTCTTAATATTCATGGCGAAGGTTGAAACTGCTTCGTTAATTGTTATATGGTTGGAAACAGAAAATGCTACATGTGGTAATTGGTATAATATCTTGAATAATTTGATACTTGTCAATTGTTGTGCTCATGTTTAAGCTCTTGCATCATATACTTTGCACCTATTAGTGAAGAAATACCTAGAGCTTGCTAAAATATGGTTTGCATGATTGGTCTCTCTAAAGTCTAGATATTTTCTGGTAAGGGTTTGAGCAACAAGGAGGACAGTGTAGAGTCTTATAATGCTTGCAATATGTTCTTATGTGAGTTTTGTTGTACCGGTTCATACTTGTGTTTGCTTCAAATAACCTTTCTAGCCTAAGCCTTGTATTGAGAGGGATTACTTCTCATGCATCCAAATCCTTGAGCCAAAAACTATGCCATTTGTGTCCACCATACCTACCTACTACATGGTATTTTCTGCCATTCCAAAGTAAATTGCTTGAGTGCTACCTTTAAACAATTCAAAAGTCATTACCTCTTATTTGTGTCAATGTTTTATAGCTCATGAGGAAGTATGTGGTGTTTATCTTTCAATCTTGTTGGGCAACTTTCACCAATGGACTAGTGGCTTCATCCGCTTATCCAATAATTTTGCAAAAAGAGCTGGTAATGGGGTTCCCAGCCCCAATTAATTAACTTTCATAATTTTACAAATAGACACTCCTCCATGGTATGTGATTGTTGGACGGCACCCGAGGATTCGGTTAGCCATAGCTTGAGAAAGCAAAGGTGGGGAGGAGTGTAATCTAAACAAAACTAAAATAAAAGACACTCCTTCATGGTATGAGATTGTTGGAAGGCACCCGAGGATTCGGTTAGCCATGGTTTGTGAAAGCAAAGGTTGGAAGGAGTGTCACCCAAAAATAAAAAAATTCATGGGAGCCGCTCTTTGAAAGTTTGTCTGGCAAGGGGGTTAGAGTGCCCACTACCATTCATTGACAACAACAAACACCTCTCAAAACTTTACTTTTATGCTCTCTTTATGATTTCAAAACTTGAAAAGCTCTAGCACAAATATAGCAATCCATGCTTCCCTCTTCGAAGGGCCATTCTTTTACTTTTATGTTGAGTCAGTTTACCTATTTCCCTCCATCTTAGAAGCAAACACTTGTGTTAACTGTGCATTGATTCTTACATACTTGCATTCATCATATTACTTTGTATTGACAACTTTCCATGAGATATACATGTTACAAGTTGAAAGCAACCGCTGAAACTTAAATCTTCCTTTCTGTTGCTTCAATGCCTTTACTTTGAATCTATTGCTTTATGAGTTAACTCTTATGCAAGACTTATTGATGCTTGTCTTGAAAGTATTATTCATGAAAAGTCTTTGCTATATGATTCAGTTGTTTAACCATTGTCTTTACCATTGCTTCGAATCGCTGCATTTATTACATATGCTTACAATAGTATTGATCAAGATTATGATAGCATGTCACTTCAGAAATTATCTTTGTTATCGTTTACCTACTCGAGGACGAGTAGGAACTAAGCTTGGGGATGCTTCATACGTCTCAAACGTATCTATAATTTCTTATGTTCCATGCTACTTTATTGATGATACTCACATGTTTTATACACACTTTATGTCACATTTATGCATTTTCCGGCACTAACCTATTGACAAGATGCCGAAGAGCCAGTTGCTGTTTTCTGCTGTTTTTGGTTTCAGAAATCCTACAAAGGAAATATTCTCGGAATTGGACAAAATCAACGCCCAGGGTCTTATTTTTCCACGAAGCTTCCAGAAGAACGAAAGTGATACGAAGTGGGGCGACGAGGCGCCGCCACGCCAGGGCCGCGCGGCCAAGGGTGGGGCCGCGCCGCCCTGTTGTGTGGGCCCCTCGTGACGCCCCTAAACCTACCCTTCCGCCTATAAGAAGCCTTCGTCGAGAAAACCCCAGTACCGAGAGCCATGATACGGAAAACCTTCCAGAGACGCCACCACCGACAATCCCATCTCAGGGGATTCAGGAGATCGCCTCCGGCACCCTGCCGGAGAGGGGAATCATCTCCCGGAGGACTCTTCATCGCCATGATCGCCTCCGGAGTGATGTGTGAGTAGTTCACCCCTGGACTATGGGTCCATAGCAGTAGCTAGATGGTTGTCTTCTCCTCATGTGCTATCATTGTTGGATCTTGTGAGCTGCCTAACATGAGCAAGATCATCTATTTGTAATGCTACATGTTGCGTTTGTTGGGATCCGATGAATATGGAATACTATGTTATGTTGATTATCAATCTATCATCTATGTGTTGTTTATGATCTTGCATGCTCTCCGTTGCTAGTAGAGGCTCTGGCCAAGTTGATACTTGTAACTCCAAGAGGGAGTATTTATGCTCGATAGTGGGTTCATGCCTCCATTTAATCTGGGACAGTGACAGAAAGTTCTAAGGTTGTGGATGTGTTGTTGCCACTAGGGATAAAACATCAATGCCATGTCTAAGGATATTTGTGTTGATTACATTACACACCATACTTAATGCAATTGTCTGTTGTTTGCAACTTAATACTGGAAGGGGTGCGGATGCTAACCTGAAGGTGGACTTTTTAGGCATAGATGCATGTTGGATATCGGTCTATGTACTTTGTCGTAATGCCCAATTGAATTTCACACTACTCATTGATAACCCACAAGTATAGGGGATCGCAGCAGTCTTCGCGGGTAGTATAACCCAATTTATTGATTCGACACAAGGGGAGACAAAGAACACTTGGAAGCCTTAACAGCGGAGTTGTCAATTCAGCTGCACCTGGAAACAGACTTGCTCGCAAGAGTTTATCAGTAGTAACAGTTTTATAGCAGTAGCAGTAGTGAAATAACAGCAGCAAAGTAACAAAGACAGCAGTAGTGATTTTAGTAAACAGCAGGATTAAAATACTGTAGGCACGGGGACGGATGACGGGCGTTGCATGGATGGGAGAAACTCATGTAACAATCATAGCAGGGCATTTGCAGATAATAATAAAACGGTGTCCAAGTACAAAGCAATCAATAGGCATGTGTTCCAATTATAGTCGTACGTGCTCGCAATGAGAAACTTGCACAACATCTTTTGTCCTACCAGCCGGTGGCAGCCGGGCCTCAAGGGAATCTACTGGATATTAAGGTACTCCTTTTAATAGAGTACCGGAGCAAAGCATTAACACTCCGTGAACACATGTGATCCTCACATCACTACCATCCCCTCCGGTTGTCCCGATTTCTGTCACTTCGGGGCCATTGGTTCCGGACAGCGACATGTGTATACAACTTGTAGGTAAGATCATAAAACAATGAATATCATGATGAAACAATAACATGTTCAGATCTGAGATCATGGCACTCGGGCCCTAGTGACAAGCATTAAGCATAACAAGTTGCAACAATATCATCAAAGTACCAATTACGGACACTAGGCACTATGCCCTAACAATCTTATGCTATTACATGACCAATCTCATCCAATCCCTACCATCCCCTTCGGCCTACAGCGGGGGAATTACTCACACATGGATGGGGGAAACATGGCTGGTTGATGGAGAGGCGTCGGTGGTGATGATGGCGATGATCTCCTCCAATTCCCCGTCCCGGCGGAGTGCCAGAACGGAGACTTCTGGCTCCCGAGACGGAGTTTCGCGATGTGGCGGCGTTCTGGAGGCTTTCTGGCGACTTCGACTTCTCTCTGTGCGTTTTTAGGTCGAAGGCAATAAGTAGTCCGAAGGAGGGCGTCGGAGGCCGGCCGAGGGGGCCACATGATAGGGCCGCGCGGGCCCCTCCTGGGCCGCGCCGCCCTATGGTGTGGGGCCCTCGGGCCTCCACCTGGCTTGCCCTTCTGGCTCCGCCAATATTCTGGGAAAATAGGACCTTCTGCATAAATTCCGAGGATTTTCCTGAAAGTTGGATTTCTGCACAAAAACGAGACACCAGAGCAATTCTGCTGAAAACAGCGTTAGTCCATGTTAGTTGCATCCAAAATACACAAATTAGAGGTAAAACAATAGCAAAAGTGTTCGGGAAAGTAGATACGTTTTGGACGTATCAACTCCCCCCAAGCTTAGCTTATTGCTTGTCCTCAAGCAATTCAGTTAACAACTGAGCGATAAAAGAACTTTCACGAACACATTTGCTCATATGATGTATATATTCTCATGCTATGGCTAACACTTAGGCAGTTCATAATGAGATGCATACAAATAAGATCATCTAACAGCTATGTCAATCATGGAGAGGTACCAACATTTAATAATAAGCATCATGAATCATGTCTATAAGCAGGATTGCAATGTTCATAAAAGAGTATGATAAAATGGTATCTCGCTTGCCCATATTTGATCAGCAAAACATAAATGCTAAGGCACCTTTGAAGTTTATAAAAAGACTAGAAGTAGTGATTGTCAAAGATAGAAGCATCAAAGTTATACCACAATCAATCATATTTTGGGACAAGCATATTATACTAAGAATGACAGTTGTGCTCTCAAGATAGTGCTCAAAGAAAGAATGGAGACACAACACAAAAGTAAAAGATTGACCCTTCGCAGAGGGAAGCAGGGATTAACATGCGCTAGAGCTTTTCATTTCTAAAACATGAGTAAAATTAGTTTGAGAGGTGTTTGTTGTTGTCAACGAATGGTAATGGGTACACCAACTACCTCGCCAACCGGACTTCCAAGAGCGGCTCCCATGAATTATTTTTATGTTTATGTGGCACTCCTTCCAACCTTTCTTTCACAAACCATGGCTAACCGAATCCTCGGGTGCCTGCCAACAATCTCATACCATGAAGGAGTGCCTTTTTATTTTAGTTTTATTATGATGACACTCCCCCCAACCTTTGCTTACACAAGCCATGGCTAACCGAATCCTTCGGGTGCCGTCCAACAATCACATACCATGGAGGAGTGTCTATTTAGGTTAATTAATTTGGGACTGGGAATCCCATTGCCAGTTCTTTTTGCAAAATTATTGGATAAGCGGATGTGCCACTAGTCCATAATGAAAGTCCGTCAAGAGTAAATGACAAGGTTGAAAGTTAAACACCACATACTTCCTCATGAGCTATGAAACATTAACACAAATTGAGAAGCATTTTGAAGGTTTTGAAGGTAGCGCATGAGAATTTACTTAGAATGGTTTGAAATGCCATGCATAGGTATTTATGGTGGACACTTTGGAATAACTTGGTTTTCAGGTGTTTGGAAGCACGAGCAGCGTTCCCGCTCAGTACAAGTGAAGGCTAGCAATAGACTGGGGAACGACAAATCAAGAGAGCAGTAACTGTCATAATCATGCTTGCGGCAAAATAAATTAACGGAGGCATAAAAGTGATACAAGAACTCTGAAACAATGTAAATCATAGAGGCTTAATTGACTTTTGTTCAGTCATATGCATGCGTGAGCATGTGCCAAGTCGATATAAATGAATTATTTAGAGGAGGATACCACAATGCCATACCTACTTATGAATAAAACAATGCAAGCAAACATCCATGCATGACATGCTACTCATATTAATAAATTGGAGCTAAACATGAGAGATCATGAACTACTAGACTTTCTTAAATGACATATACCTCACATGAATCAACTAAGCATGCTCACATGGATGAGTATATGTACAAAAATGAAAACAAATAGAGTTCATACCAGCCTCTCACCACAGTCCAATTGTCGTAGATCGTCATTATTGCCTTTCACTTGTGTAGCTTGGATAATATGAAATGAAAACCACGCTCCAGCCACCGAAGACCATTGAACTCATGATGAACTTTACAAATCAAAGAAGAACAGCAAATATTTTTGGTGTTTTCGAATTAGAAACAAGAACAAAAGGAAACAAGCAAACAAAGCAAAATCTTTTTGGGTTTTCTTATAGCAAAACAACGATAGCAAATAAAGCGAAACAAATGCAAGAAACCAAAGCAAACAAATGATGAAGAGAAACAACAGAAATATTTTTGGTCTTTTTGTGTTTTGGGAAAGAAACAAAGCAAAAACAAGAGATAGCAAACTAGAAGACTCACATAAATACAAAACAGCAGAAATTCGTCAAACTTGACAGCAGTACAGTACTCGATTTTTAAGAAATTCTTCCACTGCTCAAATCGAAAAGTGTTCAACTAATGAAAGTTAGATAACAACCTGGGGAACATGCACAAAAATTGGCTTCGCAAAATACTGTTCTGGCTATTTTGGGGAATTTTTTCGGTAACAGTCCAGAATCTGTTTTCAGGCAGCACTTCCCCAAATATCATCTTCCTCTCATTAGAAAACCACTCAAACAAACTAAACAAGTATATACAGGTATCCAGCAATCATAATATGCAAAGAATGAGTGATGCCGGTATACCTCCCCCCAAGCTTAGGCTTTTGGCCTAAGTGGAGTTCAATCCCATCGAGGCCATGAAGTAGAATCTCCGTAGTACGACGAAGATGGATCATATTCCGGGTATGTGCTAGAAGAAGCACCCGGATACGTGACGGTGTAGTCGTAGGAGGGCTCGGCGTCCTCGGAGTCATGCTGCTGGTGGAAGTCTTGTATCTTTATCTTTTCCTCCACCTCCTCCTTAGTGCGCGACCATGGTTCCCTGTCAATGCTGAACAAATCTTGCTGGGGAAGAGAGATTTCCTTCTCATCCCCGTCAGCAAACAATATTCTATAGACCATATTATCTAAAGTGGAATCACTGGTAACAAAATGATGGCTTTTCATAGCAGCAATATCAAGCCTCCTAGGGGTTAATGGCGCATCATTAGAATCAAGAGGAAGTCTTAAATGTGTTAAAATGCGCAATGCAATAGTTCCTCCAAAAATAGGCCCCCTGTTAGACAGGCGGCGAGCAATAAGAGAACCAAGATGATAAGGTGTCTGTCTAGTAAGTGCAGCATTCAAGAAAGCAAGATGGTAGCTAGAAATATTGCTAGTGTTCTCCCTACCAAGAATGCTAGTAGCAATGTAATAGGCAAAGTACTTAATGGCGGAGAGTTGGATGTTTCTTATCTTGCCACGCTGAATGGTGCGACAATCATCATCGGTGATCCCTCGATAGAGCTCCAACAGATCCCGGGGGTTGTCATCAATCCTCCTTGCTGTACCTACAGGGGCAATATCCAATGCAACACAAAATTCTTCCAATTCCATAGTAATAGGATTACCATAGATCTTGAATGCAACTGTCGGCCCATATTGCTTGTTGTGGAACTTGAAGCTCTCGACGAAGATTTTGGTGAGCGTGTAGTATTGCTCCCTTTCATCTCCCATGTAGGCGGCTAAGCCCGACCTGTTGACAAGGGTGAAGAAATCATCCAATATCCCTGCATTTCTCAGAAAATCATAACATGGGAAGGACGAAGCATTAGGAGCCCCATTGTCTTCCTCGGGCGCGAAGCTTGGCGCGATGATATCCTCATTGTAGGATCGCCTAAGTCGGGTGGCGGTCCTAGATGGCCTTCCGGTGCTGGTTGTCCCTCTCTTGAACAATTCTCCAAAGTTGAAGTTCTTCATCCTCCTTTCTGAAACTTTTTCAACATACAATATAAAATTTGATTTGGTGACATATAATCAAGGGGAACTACTATAGGAACTTGCTAGAGTGCTAATCATGCATCAAAACTAGTTTATTCAACTTAGAACAAGCATGCAAGCTCACTAAACATGTTACCTACAGCAGCAAAATATTCAAGACATACTCAACCAAACAAAATTCTACTTGGATAGTTGGAGGAGTCACATACCGGAGAGCAAATGTGCCAAATTTCATACAGAAATCTGGGCTGAGCAAAGAGATCGAAAAATCCTGAGCTCTTGAGCAAAAATGCGAGTGAGAGGAAGCTGGTGTTGATTTTTTCGGGAGAGAGAAGAGTCTGGGAGGAAGAGATGCCAAAGTGGGGTAAAGGGGGGCCCACACGCCAGGGTGGCGCGCCCCCCTTCCAGGCCGCACCGGCCTGTGGGGTGCCACCCTGGGGTGCCCCACAGGTCATCTCCAGGTGCTCCCAGGTGCATTTTCGAAAAATAGGACCAACGGTATAATTATTGTGAATTTTTGAAAACTTTGAAAAATGCACATTTCTGGGTATTAAGTTTATTATTACTGGCCAGGAAATTTTTTGAAATCTCTAATTAACTAAGGAGCTTTGCAAATCAAAAGTGCTACAGCAAATAAAACAAGTGGAGGAAGAAAGAGATGTTGTTTACCTCCTCTATGCATATAAAAGGTATTTGTTAACAAGGTTGATCAAGTCTTGCCACCAAATAAATTTTACATAGCATATGAAGAAATAAACCTCAAATCAATCATGTTACCTTGAATTGTATTGATATGGATCCAATCATAAGATTTTGATAACCTTCTTTAGGCTCGTATATAGGATAATCAATAATTCCAATTTTGATAGTTCTCACATTAGAAATAGTATTGACTCCACATACTTTATCAATCCTCTTGGGGAAATAGACGGTATGCTCCTTATCATCAACATTGAAAGTAACCTTTCCTTTATTGCAATCAATAACAGCCCCTGCGGTGTTAAGAAAAGGTCTCCCAAGAATAATAGACATATTATCATCTTCAGGCATTTCCAACACAACAAAATCAGTTAATATCAAGCAGTTATTAGTAACTTGAACAGGAACATCCTCACATATACCAACAGGAATAGCAGTAGATTTATCAGCCATTTGCAAAGATATATCAGTAGGTATCAACTTATCTAAATAAAGTCTCTTATAAAGAGAAAAAGGCATAACACTAACACCGGCTCCCAAGTCACATAGAGCAGTTTTAACATAATTATTCTTAATAGAACAAGGAATAGTAGGTATACAGGTCGTTGACTTCTTTGGCACTTTGCCATTGAAAGAGTAATTAGCAAGCATAGTGGAAATTTCCTCATTGGGGATTTTCCTTTTGTTAGTAACAATATCCTTCATATACTTTGAATAAGGAGGCAATTTAATAGCATCAGTCAAAGGGATTTGCAAGAATAAAGGTTTCATCCAATCGCAGAATTTATTATAGTGTTCTTCTTCCTTTGATTTTAGTTTCTTAGCAGGAAAAGGCATTTGCTTTTGCACCCAAGGTTCCCTTTCATTACCATGTTTCTTAGCAATAAAATCTTCTTTAGTATACTTTTTATTTTTAGCATGCTTTTCAGGTTCATCTTCTACCTCTTCTTTATCAGAAGCATCATTCTTATCATTATCATTATCATATTCATTACCACTTTCAGTTTCAGCATCGGAAATAGAAATGATATTAGGATCATTAACAGGTTCAGAGGATTCTACAACATTTTTATGTTTCTTCTTCTTTTTCTTCTTAGAAGGAGCACTAGGTTCAATGCGTTGAGAATCTTGTTCAATTCTTTTGGGATGCCCTTCAGGATATAGAGGATCCTGGGTAGAGACACCACCTCTAGTTGTTACTTCATAAGCATGTTTCTCTTTAGAATTATTATTTAGCAAGTCATTTTGCACTTTAGTGAGTTGATCAATTTGAGTTTGAATCATTTGAAAATGTTTAACAAGCATCTTAACATCATTGGAGGTTCTCTCCACAATATCATGCAAATTGCTAATAGCTTGAGAATTTTCCATTAGATGATTCTCTACTCTCATATTAAAATTTTCTTGCTTAACAATATAATTATCAAACTCATCTAAGCATTGGGCAGGAGGTTTTGAATACGGAATATCTTCCCTAGTAAAGCGTTGAAGGGAGTTTACCTCAATCATGGGTGAAGGGGGAATTATCTCACATATATCTTCTATAGGAGGTAGATTCTTCACATCTTCGGATTTAATACCTTTCTCCTTGAGAGACTTCTTAGCTTCCCTCATATCTTCATCATTCAATTCAATTAAACCCCTCTTCTTCAATATTGGCGTTGGAGTTGGTTCAGGTGTATTCCAATCATCATGATTCCGGCTTATTCTAGCCAATAATTCTTCAGCTTCGTCTGGAGTTCTTTTCCTGAAAACACAACCAGCACAACTATCCAAATATGCTCTAGATTCAATGGTTAGTCCACTATAAAATATATCAAGTAGATCATTCTTTTCTAAATCATGTCCAGGTCGAGCTCTGATAAGAGAGCAAAATCTTGCCCATGCCGCAGGCAATTTCTCTTCATCTCCCTGGTCAAACCTATAAATTCTCTGTAAAGCAATATGTTGAGCACTAGCAGGAAAATATTTTCGAAAGAAAACATCACGCAAATCAGTTGGACCTTTAATAGAACCTGGAGGCAAATTGTTATACCAAGTTTTAGCATCATCCTTTAATGAGAAAGGAAAAATTTTAATGACAAAGTAAGTACGCATCTTGTCATCATCAGAAAACAAGCTACTCATAGAAGAAAGTTCATTCATGTGTTCTACAGCACTTTCTTTTTCAGTACCACAAAAGGGTGCTTTCTCTACAATAGCTATATGAGATAGATCAAGAGAAAAATCATAATCTTTATCCTTAATGCATATAGGAGATGTGGCAAATTTAGTATCAGGAGATAGCTTATGTCTAACAGTATATTGTGTAAGAAACTTTTAATTTTACTTGCATCAGCAGTAGCATTGCATCTATTAATAAAATCATCATTAAGCTCCACATAATCTTCATCAGGATCATCACTAGAATAATCAAGTTCAGGTGAATTAACAGGTGTAGTAGCATTTTCATTAGGAGTTTCAGCATTTTCAATTTGTCTAGACCTAGCAATTGTGGCATCTAGAAAGGATCCCAATGAACCACTATCATCAAGCACAGCAGAAATATTATCAATATTATGAGAATTTTCAGATTCAGCAGAAGTACCACCAAGTGAAGCTTGCGGCGGTGAAACAAGTTGACTTATCACAGATGGTGAATCAAGTGTGGAGAGGTACTCATAGTTGTACCTTTTCTTGTAGTGGATGGTAATATGGCGACTTTAGAATCGCGAGTTTTACCCATGATGGAGAATTTGCAGCGAACAATATCAATCCAAGTGAACTTCCAAATAAAGCTATGCTCCCCGGCAACAGGCTTGAGAAAAACAGTCTTGATAACCCACAAGTATAGGGGATCGCAGCAGTCTTCGCGGGTAGTATAACCCAATTTATTGATTCGACACAAGGGGAGACAAAGAACACTTGGAAGCCTTAACAGCGGAGTTGTCAATTCAGCTGCACCTGGAAACAGACTTGCTCGCAAGAGTTTATCAGTAGTAACAGTTTTATAGCAGTAGCAGTAGTGAAATAACAACAGCAAAGTAACAAAGACAGCAGTAGTGATTTTAGTAAACAGCAGGATTAAAATACTGTAGGCACGGGGACGGATGACGGGCGTTGCATGGATGAGAGAAACTCATGTAACAATCATAGCAGGGCATTTGCAGATAATAATAAAACGGTGTCCAAGTACAAAGCGATCAATAGGCATGTGTTCCAATTATAGTCGTACGTGCTCGCAATGAGAAACTTGCACAACATCTTTTGTCCTACCAGCCGGTGGCAGCCGGGCCTCAAGGGAATCTACTGGATATTAAGGTACTCCTTTTAATAGAGTACCGGAGCAAAGCATTAACACTCCGTGAACACATGTGATCCTCACATCACTACCATCCCCTCCGGTTGTCCCGATTTCTGTCACTTCGGGGCCATTGGTTCCGGACAGCGACATGTGTATACAACTTGTAGGTAAGATCATAAAACAATGAATATCATGATGAAACAATAACATGTTCAGATCTGAGATCATGTCACTCGGACCCTAGTGACAAGCATTAAGCATAACAAGTTGCAACAATATCATCAAAGTACCAATTACGGACACTAGGCACTGATACGTCCAAAACGTATCTACTTTCCCGAACACTTTTGCTATTGTTTTGCCTCTAATTTGTGTATTTTGGATGCAACTAACACGGACTAACGCTGTTTTCAGCAGAACTGTTCTGGTGTCTCGTTTTTGTGCAGAAATCCAACTTTCGGGAAAATCCTCGGAATTTATGCAGAAGGCCCTATTTTCCAAGAATAATGACGGAGCCAGAAGGACAATTAAGGTGGAGGCCCGAGGGCCCCACACCATAGGGCGGCGCGGCCTAGGGGGGCCCGCGCGGCCCTGTGGTGTGGCCCCCTCGGCCGGCCTCCGACGCCCTCCTTCGGACTATTTATCGGCCTCGACCTAAAAACGCACGGGGAGAAGTCGAAGTCGCCAGAAACCCTCCAGAACGCCGCCACATCGCGAAACTCCGTCGCGGGAGCCAGAAGTCTCCGTTCTGGCACTCCGCCGGGACGGGGAATTGGAGGAGATCATCGCCGCCATCACCGCCAACGCCTCTACATCAACCAGCCATGTTTCCCCCATCCATGTGTGAGTAATTCCCCCGCTGTAGGCCGAAGGGGATGGTAGGGATTGGATGAGATTGGTCATGTAATAGCATAAGATTGTTAGGGCATAGTGCCTAGTGTCCGTAATTGGTACTTTGATGATATTGTTGCAACTTGTTATGCTTAATGCTTGTCACTAGGGCCCGAGTGCCATGATCTCAGATCTGAACATGTTATTGTTTCATCATGATATTCATTGTTTATGGTCTTACCTATAAGTTGTATACACATGTCGCTGTCCGGAACCGATGGCCCCGAAGTGACAGAAATCGGGACAACCGGAGGGAATGGTAGTGATGTGAGGATCACATGTGTTCACGGAGTGTTAATGCTTTGCTCCGGTACTCTATTAAAAGGAGTACCTTAATATCCAGTAGTTTCCCTTGAGGCCCGGCTGCCACCGGCTGGTAGGACAAAAGATGTTGTGCAAGTTTCTCATTGCGAGCACGCACGACTATATATGGAACACATGCCTATTGATTGCTTTGTACTTGGACACAGTTTTATTATTATCTGCAAATGCCCTGCTATGATTGTTACATGAGTTTCTCTCATCCATGCAACGCCCGTCATCCATCCCCGTGCCTACAGTATTTTAATCCTGCTGTTTACTAAAATCACTACTGCTGTCTCTGTTACTCTGCTGCTATTATTTCACTCTTGCATCGCTATAAAACTGTTACTCTTGATAAACTCTTGCGAGCAAGTCTGTTTCAGTGCAGCTGAATTGACAACTCCGCTGTTAAGGCTTCCAAGTGTTCTTTGTCTCCCCTTGTGTCGAATCAATAAATTGGGTTTTACTTCCCTCGAAGACTGTTGCGATCCCCTATACTTGTGGGTCATCAAGACTATTTTCTGGCGCCGTTGCCGGGGAGCATAACTTTATTTGGAAGTTCACTTGGATTAATATTGTTCGCTGCAAATTCTCCATCATGGGTAAACCTCGCGATACTAAGATCGCCATATTGCCATCCACTACAAGAAAAGGTACAATTCTGAGTATCTCCGCTACACTTGATTCACCATCTGTGATTGATAAACTTGTTTCACCGCCACATGCTTCACATGCTGGTACGTCTGCTGAATCTGAAAACTCTCACAATACTGATAATGTTTCTGCTGTGCTTGATGATAGTGGTTCATTGGGATCCTTTCTAGATGCTACAATTGCTAGGTCTAGACAAATTGAAAATACTGAAACTCCTAATGCTACTACACCTGTTAATTCACCTGAACTTGATTATTTTATTGATGATCCTGATGAAGATTATGTGGAGCTTAATGATGATTTTATTGAAAAATGCAATGCTACTACTGATGCAAGAAAAATTAAAAAGTTGCTTGCAGAACATGCTGTTAGATATAAACTGTCTCCTGATCCTAAGTTTGCCACATCTCCTATAAACATTAAGGATAAAGATTATGATTTTTCTCTTGATCTATCTCATATAGCTATTGTTGAGAAAACACCCTTTTGTGGTACTGAAAAAGAAAGTGTTGTTGAACACATGACTGAGTTATCTACTCGGAGTAGCTTGTTTTCTGATGATGTCAAGATGCGTACTTACTTTGTTGCTAAAATTTTTCCATTCTCATTAAAGGATGACGCTAAAACTTGGTATAATAATTTGCCACCTAATTCTATTAGAAGTCCAAAAGAATTGCTTGATGTTTTCTTCCGCAAATACTTTCCTGCTAGTGCTCAACATATTGCTTTGCAGAGAATTTATAATTTTGACCAGGGAGATGAAGAGAAATTGCCTGAGGCTTGGGCGAGATTTTGCTCTCTTATTAGAGCTCGGCCTGATCATGATTTGGAAAAGCATGATTTACTTGATATATTTTATAGTGGACTAACCATTGAGTCTAGGGCATACCTGGATAGTTGTGCTGGTTGTGTTTTCAGGAAAAGAACTCCAGACGACGCTGAAGAATTATTGGCTAAAATAAGCCGGAATCATGATGATTGGACTACGCCTGAACCAACTCCAACGGCAATATTGAAGAAGAGGGGTTTAATTAAATTGAATGATGAAGATATGAGGGAAGCCAAGAAGTCTCTCAAGGAGAAAGGTATTAAATCCGAAGATGTGAAGAATCTACCTCCTATAGAAGATATATGTGAGATAATTCCCCCTTCATCCATGATTGAGGTAAACTCCCTTCAACGCTTTACTAGGGAAGATATTCCGTATTCAAAACCTCCTGCACAATGCTTAGATGAGTTTGATAATTATATTGTTAAGCAAGAAAATTTTAATATGAGAGCAGAGAATCATTTAATGGAAAATTCTCGAGCTATTAGTGAATTGCATGATATTGTAGAAAGAACCTCCAATGATGTTAAGATGCTTGTTAAACATTTCCATATGATTCAAACTCAAATTGATCAACTCACTAAAGTGCAAAATGACCTGTTAGGGAATAATTCTAAAGAGAAACATGCTTATGAAGTAACAACTAGAGGTGGTGTCTCTACCCAGGATCCTCTATATCCTGAAGGGCATCCCAAAAGAATTGAACAAGATTCTCAACGCATTGAACCTAGTGCTCATTCTAGGAAGAAAAAGAAGAAGAAACATAAAAATGTTGTAGAATCCTCTGAACCTGTTAATGATCCTAATAGTATTTCTATTTCTGATGCTGAAACTGAAAATGGTAATGAACATGATAATGATAAAGATAATGATAAGAATGATACTCCTGATAAAGAAGAGGTTGAAGAAGAACCTGAAAAGCATGCTAAAAATAAAAAGTATACTAAAGAAGACTTTATTGCTGAGAAACATGGTAATGAAAGAGAACCTTGGGTGCAAAAGCAAATGCCTTTTCCTGCTAAGAAACTAAAATCAAAGGAAGAAGAACACTATAATAAATTTTGCGATTGGATGAAACCTTTATTCTTGCAAATCCCTTTGACTGATGCTATAAAATTGCCTCCTTATTCAAAGTATATGAAAGATACTGTTACTAACAAAAGGAAAATCCCCAATGAGGAAATTTCCACTATGCTTGCTAATTACTCTTTCAATGGCAAAGTTCCAAAGAAGTTGGGCGACCCAGGTATACCTACTATTCCTTGTTCTATTAAGAATAATTATGTTAAAACTGCTCTATGTGACTTGGGAGCCGGTGTTAGTGTTATGCCTTTTTCTCTTTATAAGAGACTTTACTTAGATAAGTTGATACCTACTGATATATCTTTGCAAATGGCTGATAAATCTACTGCTATTCCTGTTGGTATATGTGAGAATGTTCCTGTTCAAGTTACTACTAACTGCTTGATATTAACTGATTTTGTTGTGTTGGAAATGCCTGAAGATGATAATATGTCTATTATTCTTGGGAGACCTTTTCTTAACACCGCAGGGGCTGTTATTGATTGCAACAAAGGAAAGGTTACTTTCAATGTTGATGATAGGGAGCATACCGTTTATTTTCCCAAGAGGATTGAGAAAGCGTGTGGAGTTAATACGATTTCTAATGTGAGAACTATCAAATTGGGAACTATCGATTGTCCTATATATGAGCCTAAGGAAGAATATCAAACTCTCGTGATTGGATCCATATCAATACAATTCAAGGTAACATGATTGATTTGAGGTTTATTTCTTCTTATGCTATGTAAAATTTATTTGGTGACAAGACTTGATCAACCTTGTTAACGAATACCTTTTACATGCATAGAGAGGGTAAACAACATCTCTTTCTTCCTCCACTTGCTCTAGTTGCTGTAGCATTTTTAATTTGCAAGGTTCCTTAGTTAATCGAAGATTTCAAAAAATTTCCTGGCCAGTAATAATAAACTAAATACCCAGAAATGTGCGTTTTTCAAAGTTTTCAAAAATTCACAAAAATTATACCGTTGGTCCTATTTTTCGACGAGGCACCTGGGAGCACCAGAGGATGACCTGTGGGGCACCAGAGGACGCCAAACCACAGGCCGGCGCGGCCAAGGAGGTGGCCGCGCCACCATGTGGTGTGGGCCCCTCTTTGCCCCACTTTGTCATCTCTTTCTCCCAGCACCTTCTCTCTCCCGAAAAAACTCGTACCAAGTTCCTCTCTCTCGCGTTTTTGCTCCAGAGCTCCAGATTTCTCGATCTCTTTGCTCAGCCCAGATTTCTTGCTGAAATTTGGCACATTTGCTCCTTGGTATGTGACTCCTCCACCCATCCAAGTAGAATTTTGTTTGGTTGAGTATATCTTGAATATTTTGCTGCTGTAGGTAACATGTTTAGTGAGCTTGCATGCTTGTTCTAAGTGGTAGAAACTAGTTTTGATGCATGATTAGTACTCTAGCAAGTTCCTATGGTAGTTTCCCTCAATTATATGTCACCAAATCAAATTTTATATCATTTGTTAAAAATTTCAGAGAAGCTATGAAGAAGTTCAACTTTGGAGAGTTGTTCAAGAAAGGGACAACTAGCACCGGGAGGCCTTCTAGGGCCGCCACCCGGATTAGGCGATCATACAATGAGGACATCATCGCGCCTAGCTTCGCGCCCGAAGAGGACAACGGGGCTCCTAATGCTTCGACTTTTCCATGCTATGATTTTCTAAGGAATGCAGGGATATTGGAGGATTTCTTCACCCTTGTCAACAGGGCAGGGTTAGCCACCTATGTGGGAGATGAAAGGGAGCAATACTACATGCTCACCAAAATCTTCGTCGAGAGTTTCCAGTTCAACAACAAACAATATGAGCCGACGGTTGCATTCAGGATCTATGGTAATCCTGTTACTATGAAATTGGAGGATTTTTGTCGTGCATTGGATATTGTCCCTGTAGGTACAGCAAGTAGGATTGATGACAACCCCCGGGACTTGTTGGAGCTCTATCGAGGGATTACCGATGATGATTGTCGCACCATTCAGCGTGGCAAGATAAGAAACATTCAACTCCCTGCCATTAAGTATTTTGCATATTACATTGCTACTAGCATTCTTGGTAGGGAGAACACTAGCAACATTTCTAGTTACCATCTTGCTTTCTTGAATATTGCACTTACTGGTCAGACATCTTATCACCTTGGTGCTCTTATCGCTCGCCGCCTGACTAACAGGGGGCCTATTTTTGGAGGAACTATTGCACTGCGCGTTTTAACATATCTAAGTCTTCCTATTGATCCTAATGATGTGCCATTGGCCCATAGGAGACTCGATATTACTGCTATGAAGAGTCATCATTTTGTTACTACTGATTCTACTTTAGATAATATGGTCTATAGAATGTTGTTTTCTGACGGGGATGAGAAGGAAATTCCTCTTCCCCAACCAGGTTTGTTCAGTATTGACAGGCAATCATGGTCGTGCACTAAGGAGGAAGTGGATGAACATTTGAAGATAAAAGACTTCCACCAGCAACATGACTCCGAGGACGCCGGGTCCTCCTACGACCACACCGTCATGTATCCGGGTGCTTCTTCTAGCACATACCCGGAATACGATCCATCTTCGTCATACTACGGAGACACTACCTCATGGGATCGATGGGATTGAACTCCACTTAGGCCAAAAGCCTAAGCTTGGGGGGAGGTATACCGGCATCACTCATTCTTTGCATATTATGGTTGCTGGATACTTGTACATACTTGTTTTGTTCGTTTGAGTGGTTTTCTAATGAGAGGAAGATGATATTTGGGGAAGTGCTGCCTGAAAACAGATTCTAAAATGTTACCGTAAAAATTCTCAAAAATAGCCAGAGCGTCATTTTGAGCTGCCAATTTTTGTGCAGGTTCCGCAGGTTGTTATCTAACTTTCATTAGTTGAACACTTTTCGAGCTGAGCAACGTAAGATTTTTGTAAAAATCGATTTCTGTACTGCTGTCAGGTTTTGGCAGATTTCTGCCATCTCGCTTTTCTGTGTTTCTTTTAGTTTGCTATTTCTTGTTTTTGTTTTGTTTCCTTCCCAAAACACAAAAAGACCAAAAATATTTCTGTTGTTTCTCTTCACCATTTGTTTGCTTTGGTTTCTTGCATTTGTTTCACTTTATTTGCTATTGCTAGTTTGCTATAAGAAAACCCAAAAAGATTTTGCTTTGTTTGTTTGTTTCCTCTTGTTCTTGTTTCTAATTCGAAAACACCAAAAATATTTGCTGTTCTTCTTTGGTTTGTAAAGTTCTTTATGATTTCAATGGTCTTCGGTGGCTGGAGCGTGGTTTTCATTTCATATTATCCAAGCTACACAAGTGAAAAGGCAATAATGACGATCTACGACAATTGGATTGTGGTGAGAGGCTGGTATGAACTCTATTTGTTTTCATTTTTGTACATATACTCATCCATGTGAGCATGCTTAGTTGGTTCATGTGAGGTATATGTTATTTGAGAAAGTCTAGTAGTTTATGATCTCTCATGTTTAGCTCCAATCTATTAATATGAGTAGCATGTCATGGATGTTTGTTTGCATTGTTTTATTCATAAGTAAGTATGGCATTGTGGTATCCTCCTCTGAATAATTCATTTATATCGACTTGGCACATGCTCACGCATGCATATGACTGAACAAAAAGTCAATTAAGCCTCGATGATCTATATTGCTTCAGAGTTCTTGTATCACTTTTATGCCTCCGTTAATTTATTTTGCCGCAAGCATGATTATGACAGTTACTGCTCTCTTGATTTGTCGCTCCCTAGTCTATTGCTAGCCTTCACTTGTACTGAGCGGGAACGCTGCTCGTGCTTCCAAACACTTGAAAACCAAGTTGTTCCAAAAGTGTCCACTATAAATACCTATGCATGGCATTTCAATCCATTCCAAGTAAATTCTCATGCGCTACCTTTAAAACCTTCAAAATGTTTCTCAATTTGTGTTTATGTTTCATAGCTCATGAGGAAGTATGTGGTGTTTAGCTTTCAACCTTGTCATTTACTTTTGACGGACTCTCATATGGACTAGTGGCACATCCGCTTATCCAATAATTTTGCAAAAAGAGCTGGCAATGGGATTCCCAGTCCCGAATTAATTAACTTAAATAGACACTCCTCCATGGTTTGTGATTGTTGGACGCCACCCGAAGGATTCGGTTAGCCATGGCTTGTGTAAGCAAAGGTTGGGGGGGAGTGTCATCATCATAATGAAAATAAAATAAAAAGGCACTCCTTCATGGTATGAGATTGTTGGCAGGCACCCGAGGATTCGGTTAGCCATGGTTTGTGAAAGAAAGGTTGGAAGGAGTGCCAAATAAATATGCAATAATTCATGGGAGCCGCTCTTGAAAGTCCGGTTGGCGAGGTAGTTGGTGTACCCATTACCATTCGTTGACAACAACAAACACCTCTCAAAATAATTTTACTCCTGTCTTTATAAAAATGAAAAGCTCTAGCGCATGTTAATCCCTGCTTCCCTCTGCGAAGGGTCAATCTTTTACTTTTATGTTGTGTCTCCATTATTTCTTTGAGCACTATCTTGAGAGCACAACTGTCATTCTTAGTATAATATGCTTGTCTCAAAATATGATTGATTGTGGTATAACTTTGATGCATTTATCTTTTGACAATCACTACTTCTAGTCTTTCTATGAACTCCAGAGGTGCCCGGGCATTTATGTTTTGCCAATCAAATACAGGCAAGCGAGATACCACTTTATCATACTCTCTTATGAACATTGCAATCTTACTTATGTACATGATTCATGATGCTTATTATTAATTGTTGGTACCTCTTCATGATTGACATAGCTGTTAGATGATCTTATTTGCATGTATCTCATTATGAATTGCTTAAGTATTAGCCATAGCATGAGAATATATACATCATATGAGCAAATGTGTTCGTGAAAGTTCTTTTATCGCTCAGTTGTTAACTGAATTGCTTGAGGACAAGCAATAAGCTAAGCTTGGGGGGAGTTGATACGTCCAAAACGTATCTACTTTCCCGAACACTTTTGCTATTGTTTTGCCTCTAATTTGTGTATTTTGGATGCAACTAACACGGACTAACGCTGTTTTCAGCAGAACTGTTCAGTGTCTCGTTTTTGTGCAGAAATCCAACTTTCGGAAAATCCTCGGAATTTATGCGAAGGCCCTATTTTCCAAGAATAATGACGGAGCCGAAGGACAATTAAGGTGGAGGCCCGAGGGCCCCACACCATAGGCGGCGCGGCCTGTGGGGGGCCCACGCGGCCCTGTGGTGTGGCCCCCTCGGCCGGCCTCCGACGCCCTCCTTCGGACTATTTATCGGCCTCGACCTAAAAACGCACGGGGAGAAGTCGAAGTCGCCAGAAACCCTCCAGAACGCCGCCACATCGCGAAACTCCGTCGCGGGAGCCAGAAGTCTCCGTTCTGGCACTCCGCCGGGACGGGGAATTGGAGGAGATCATCGCCGCCATCACCGCCAATGCCTCTACATCAACCAGCCATGTTTCCCCCATCCATGTGTGAGTAATTCCCCCGCTGTAGGCCGAAGGGGATGGTAGGGATTGGATGAGATTGGTCATGTAATAGCATAAGATTGTTAGGGCATAGTGCCTAGTGTCCGTAATTGGTACTTTGATGATATTGTTGCAACTTGTTATGCTTAATGCTTGTCACTAGGGCCCGAGTGCCATGATCTCAGATCTGAACATGTTATTGTTTCATCATGATATTCATTGTTTATGGTCTTACCTATAAGTTGTATACACATGTCGCTGTCCGGAACCGATGGCCCCGAAGTGACAGAAATCGGGACAACCGGAGGGAATGGTAGTGATGTGAGGATCACATGTGTTCACGGAGTGTTAATGCTTTGCTCCGGTACTCTATTAAAAGGAGTACCTTAATATCCAGTAGTTTCCCTTGAGGCCCGGCTGCCACCGGCTGGTAGGACAAAAGATGTTGTGCAAGTTTCTCATTGCGAGCACGCACGACTATATATGGAACACATGCCTATTGATTGCTTTGTACTTGGACACCGTTTTATTATTATCTGCAAATGCCCTGCTATGATTGTTACATGAGTTTCTCTCATCCATGCAACGCCCGTCATCCATCCCCGTGCCTACAGTATTTTAATCCTGCTGTTTACTAAAATCACTACTGCTGTCTCTGTTACTCTGCTGCTGTTATTTCACTACTGCTACTGCTATAAAACTGTTACTACTGATAAACTCTTGCGAGCAAGTCTGTTTCCAGGTGCAGCTGAATTGACAACTCCGCTGTTAAGGCTTCCAAGTGTTCTTTGTCTCCCCTTGTGTCGAATCAGGCACTATGCCCTAACAATCTTATGCTATTACATGACCAATCTCATCCAATCCCTACCATCCCCTTCGGCCTACAGCGGGGGAATTACTCACACATGGATGGGGGAAACATGGCTGGTTGATGGAGAGGCATCGGTGGTGATGATGGCGATGATCTCCTCCAATTCCCCGTCCCGGCGGAGTGCCAGAACGGAGACTTCTGGCTCCCGAGACGGAGTTTCGCGATGTGGCGGCGTTCTGGAGGCTTTCTAGCGACTTTGACTTCTCTCTGTGCGTTTTTAGGTCGAAGGCAATAAGTAGTCCGAAGGAGGGCGTCGGAGGCCGGCCGAGGGGGCCACACGATAGGGCCGCACGGGCCCCTCCTGGGCCGCGCCGCCCTATGGTGTGGGGCCCTCGGGCCTCCACCTGGCTTGCCCTTCTGGCTCCGCCAATATTCTGGGAAAATAGGACCTTCTGCATAAATTCCGAGGATTTTCCTGAAAGTTGGATTTCTGCACAAAAACGAGACACCAGAGCAATTCTGCTGAAAACAGCGTTAGTCCATGTTAGTTGCATCCAAAATACACAAATTAGAGGCAAAACAATAGCAAAAGTGTTCGGGAAAGTAGATACGTTTTGGACGTATCACTCATCATAATATGTATGTGCATTGTCATGCCATCTTTATTTGTCAATTGCACAACTGTAATTTGTTCACCCAACATGCTATTTCTTATCGGAGAGACACCACTAGTGAACTGTGGACCCCGGTCCATTCTTTTACATCGAATACAATCTACTGCAAACATTGTTCTTACTGTTCTTTGCAAACATCATCTTCCATACTATACATCTAATCCTTTGTTATAGCAAGCCAGTGAGATTGACAACCTCACTGTTAAGTTGGGGCAAAGTATTTTGGTTGTGTTGTGCAGGTTCCACGTTGGCGCCGGAATCCCTGGTGTTGCGCCGCACTACACTCCGCCACCATCAACCTTCAACGTGCTTCTTGACTCCTACTGGTTCGATAACATTGGTTTCTTACTGAGGGAAAACTCGCTGATGTACGCATCACACCTTCCTCTTGGGGTTCCCAACGGACGAGTGCTTTACCATCACAAGCATACATCTCAAACATATCTATAATTTTTTATGCACAATGCTTGTTTAACATCAATTAATATATGTTTTGCTCACACTTCGTTGCACTTTTACATGATTTCTGGCACTAACCTATTAACAAGATGCCACAGTGCCAGTTCCTTGTTTTCTTCTATTTTTGTATTTCAAAAAAGTTGTACAGGAAATATCATCGGAATTGGACGAAACAAAAAACCGGAGTCAATATTTACCGTAACGAAGACAGGGTCCGGAGGGGGACGAAGTGGCGCCACAGGGCGGCCAGACCACCCCTGGTACGGCCTGGGTGTGGTCCACGCCTCGGGGTGGTGTGGGCCCCCAGGCGGCCACCGACCTCGCCTCCTCCGCCTATTTATTCACGATCTCTGGAAAACCCTGGATACTCGAGCCTCCATCCACGAAAAGTTCGGTCGCAGCCGCCATCGTAGAACCCATTTCGGGGGGTTCTGAAGCTCTTTACGGTACCGTGCCGTAGGGGAAAATCATTGCCGGAGGCATCTATATCGTCATGCCCGCCTCCGAAGTGATGTGTGAGTAGTTCATCCCTGGACTATGGGACCATGGAAGTAGCTATATGGTTGTCTTCTCAAATTTGTGCTTCATGTATAGATCTTGTGAGCTGTCCTACATGATCAAGATCGTCCTTACGTAATCCTACATGTTGTATTTGCTGAGATCCGATGAACTATGTTGAGGTCGATTATATATTCATGTGATATGCTATTTGAGATCTTGCATGCTCTCCGTTGCTAGTAGATACTCTGTCCAAGTAGATGTGTGTGAATCCAATAGGGGGTATTTATCCTCGATAGTAGGTTCATGCCTCTAATAATCTGGGAGAGTGATAATAACTTTTAAGATTATAGATGTATTGTTGCTACTAGGGAGAAAACAACAATGTTGTATCCAAGGGTAATTCTATTGTTTAATTTACACACATTGCTTAATGCGATAATCTATTGCTTGCAACTTAATACTCAAAGGGGTTCAGACGATGACCGGAAGGTGGATTATTAGTCATAGACGCAGTTGGATTACGATCTATGTATTATATTGTAATTCCCAATCAAATCTCATAGTAATCATCTTGTCATGTATGGTCGATATTCTTTCAATTGCCCAACTATAATTTGTTCACCCAACATGCTATTTATCTATACGGAGAGACACCTCTAGTGAACTGTGGGCCTGATACGTCTCAAATGTATCAATAATTTTTGATGATCCATGCTTGTTTTACACCAATTCATATATGTTTTGCTTACACTTTGTTGCACTTTTACATGATTTCCGGCACTAACCTATTAGCAAGATACCACAGTGTCAGTTCCATGTTTTCTATTGTTTTTCTATTTCAAAAAAGTTGTACATAAAATATTCTTGGAATTGGACGAAACAAAAGCCGAAGTCAATATTTTACCGAAACGAAGACGAAGTCGAGAGGGGGGTCGAAGAGGCGCCACAGGGCGACCAAACTACCCCATGGCGTGGCCTAGGCCTGGCCCGCGCCAAGGAGGTCTGGGCCCACCCGGCACCCCACTGACCTAATTCCTTCGCCTATTTATGTACATCTTCTCGGGAAAACCCTGGATACCCGAGCCTCCATCGACGAAAAGTTCCGTCGTGGTCACCATTGCAGAACCCATCTCGGGGGGTTCTGAAGCTCTTCCTGGCACCCTGCCGGAGGGGGAAATTATCGTTGGAGACATCTATATCGCCATACCCGTCTCCGAAGTGATGCGTGAGTAGTTCATCCCTGAACTATAGGTCCATAGCAGTAGCTAGATGGTTGTCTTCTCCACTTTGTGCTTCATGTATAGATCTTGTGAGCTGCCCTACATGATCAAGATCATCTTTATGTAATCATATATGTTACCTTTATGCTAATATAGATATATCTAGACATATTTTAGTTGTAGATATATCCATTTTAGCATCAATTAATATGAATCGGAAGGAGTGCCATAATTGAGGTAGTGGCTTCAAGTCAGTAAAATTTATGATATTCTTTTGCTAAAAGCTACCAATTTTGGGATGACCAGCAACATATCGCAAAAGGTCGTCTAATAGAAGTTTAAGGGATGAGGACCCACTGCCAGTGCTGACTAGGCCCTCGGGTCCCTCATGGCCGCCACCTCTCTCACGTTGATCTATTGGAGCACGTCCTCCACCATCACCGTGTCGTTTCACATGCCGTCCTCTAGCACGAACACCGAAAACCTGCGGTGGTATGTGATACATCTTCAACGTATCGATAATTTCTTATGTTCCATGCTACTTTATTGATGATACACACATGTTTTATACATACTTTATGTCATATTTATGCATTTTCCGGCACTAACCTATTAACAAGATGCCGAAGAGCCAGTTGTTGTTTTCTGCTGTTTTTGGTTTCAGAAATCCTAGTAAGGAAATATTCTCGGAATTGGACGAAATCAACGCCCAGGGTCTTATTTTTCCACGAAGCTTCCAGAAGTCCGAAAGGGAAACGAAGTGGGGCGACGAGGCGGCGACACGCCAGGGCGGCGCGGCCCATGCCCTGGCCGCGCGGCCCTAGCGTGTGGGCCCCTCGCGACGCCCCCTGACCTACCCTTCCGCCTACATATAGCCTTCGTCGAGAAAACCCCAGTACCGAGAGCCACGATACGGAAAACCTTCCACAGACGCCGCCGCCGCCAATCCCATCTCGGGAGATTCAGGAGATCGCCTCCGGCACCCTGCCGGAGAGGGGAATCATCTCCCGGAGGACTCTTCACCGCCATGGTCGCCTCCGGAGTGATGTGTGAGTAGTTCACCCCTGGACTATGGGTCCATAGCAGTAGCTAGATGGTTGTCTTCTCCTCACTGTGCTATCATTGTTCGATCTTGTGAGCTGTCTAACATGATCAAGATCATCTATTTGTAATGCTACATGTTGCGTTTGTTGGGATCCGATGAATATGGAATACTATGTTATGTTGATTATCAATCTATCATCTATGTGTTGTTTATGATCTTGCATGCTCTCCCTTGCTAGTAGAGGCTCTGGCCAAGTCGTTACTTGTAACTCCAAGAGGGAGTATTTATGCTCGATAGTGGGTTCATGCCTCCATTAAATCTGGGACAGTGACAGAAAGTTCTAAGGTTGTGGATGTGCTGTTGCCACTAGGGATAAAACATCAATGCTTTGTCTAAGCATATTTGTGTTGATTACATTACGCACCATACTTAATACAATTGTCTGTTGTTTGCAACTTAATACTAGAAGGGGTGCGGATGCTAACCTGAAGGTGGACCTTTTAGTCATAGATGCATGTTGGATAGCGGTCTATGTACTTTGTCGTAATGCCCAATTAAATCTCACACTACTCATCATAACATATATGTGCATTGTCATGCCATCTTTATTTGTCAATTGCCCAACTGTAATTTGTTCATCCAACATGCTATTTCTTATCGGAGAGACACCACTAGTGAACTGTGGACCCCGGTCCATTTCTTTACATCGAATACAATCTACTGCAATACTTGTTCTTACTGTTCTCTGCAAACATCATCATCCACACTATACATCTAATCCTTTGTTACAGCAAGCCGGTGAGATTGACAACCTCACTGTCACGTTGGGGCAAAGTAATTTGGTTGTGTTGTGCAGGTTCCACGTTGGCGCCGGAATCTCTGGTGTTGCGCCGCACTACACTCCGCCACCATCAACCTTCAACGTGCTTCTTGACTCCTACTGGTTCGATAGACATTGGTTTCTTACTGAGGGAAACTTACTGCTGTACGCATCACACCTTCCACTTGGGGTTCCCAACGGTCGCGTGATGTACGCGTGTCAAGCTAAATTTCTGGCGCCGTTGCCGGGGAGATCAAGACACGCTGCAAGGGGAGTCTCCACTTCCAATCTCTTTACTTTGTTTTTGTCTTGCTTTATTTTATTTACTCCTTTGTTTGCTGCATTATATCAAAATACAAAAAAATATATTAGTTACTTGCTTTACTTTATTTACTATCTTGTTTGCATTCTCCATATTAAAAACACAAAAAAATTAGTTACTTGCATTTATTTTATCTAGTTTGCTTTATTTACTATTGCTAAAATGGGTACTCCTGAAAATACTAAGTTGTGTGACTTCACAAACACAAATAATAATGATTTCTTATGCACACCTATTGCTCCACCTGCTACTACAGCATAATGTTTTGAAATTAAACCTGCTTTACTAAATCTTGTTATGAGAGAGCAATTTTCTGGTGTTAGTTCTGATGTTGCTGCTGTCCATCTTAATAATTTTGATGAACTTTGTGAAATGCAAAAGTATAAGGATCTGGATGGTGACATTATAAAATTAAAATTGTTTCCTTTCTCATTAAGAGGAAGAGCTAAAGATTGGTTGCTATCTTTGCCTAAGAATAGTATTGATTCATGGACTAAATGTAAGGATGCTTTCATTGGTAGATATTATCCTCCTGCTAAAATTATATCTTTGAGAAGTAGCATAATGAATTTTAAGCAATTGGATAATGAGCATGTTGCCCAAGCATGGGAAAGAATGAAATCTTTGGTTAAAAATTGCCCTACCCATGGACTGACTACTTGGATGATCATCCAAACCTTTTATGCAGGATTGGTTTTTTCTTCGCGGAACCTATTGGATTCAGCTGATGGAGGTACTTTTATGTCCATCACTCTAGGCGCCGCAACAAAGCTTCTTGATGATATGATGATTAATTACTCTGAATGGCACACGGAAAGAGCTCCACAAGGTAAGAAGGTAAATTATGTTGAAGAAACCTCCTCCTTGAGTGATAAGATTGATGCTATTATGTCTATGCTTGTGAATGGTAGATCTAATGTTGATCCTAATAATGTTCCGTTAGCTTCATTGGTTGCCCAAGAAGAACATGCTGATGTGAACTTCATTAAAAATAATAATTTCAACAACAATGCTTATCGGAATAATTCTAATAACAACTATAGGCCATATCCTTCTAATAATGGTAATGGTTATGGTAATTCTTATGGGAATTCTTACAACAACAATAGAAATGTACCCCCTGGTCTTGAAGCCATGCTTAAATAATTTATTAGTACACAAACCGCTTTTAACAAATCTGTTGAAGAAAAGCTTGGTAAAATTGATATACTTGCTTCTAAAGTTGATAGTCTTGCTGCTGATGTTGATCTTTTAAAATCGAAAGTTATGCCTAATGAAAATAAAGATATTAAGTCATTTGCTACAGCAAACGCCATCCATGTTAGAATTAATGAGAATATAAGATTGATGGCCGAATTGCGTGCTAGGTGGGAAAAAGAAGAAAATGCTAAACAGAATAATGTAGCTAAAGTTTGGACTATTACCACCACTAGTAATGCTAATGCTTCACATGATGCTACACCTCCTACTATCAATGGTAAAATAATTGGTGTTGGCAATGTTTCTACTCCTAATGCAAAGCTTGCAAAACTGCCTGAAACTGCTAAAACTGCTGAAATTGCTTGTGATAAAACTGCTGAAATTTTTTCACATATTGTGGACAATGATCCCATTGCTTTAGATCATAATGGTTTAGATTTTGATGATTGTCACATCTCCGAAGTTATAAAGTTCTTACAAAAACTTGCTAAAAGTTCTAATGCTAGTGCTATAAATTTGGCCTTTACAAAACATATTACAAATGCTCTCATTAAAGCTAGAGAAGAGAAACTAAATCGTGAAACTTGTATTCCTAGGAAGTTAGAGGATGGTTGGGAGCCCATCATTAAGATGAAGGTCAATGATTTTTATTGTAATGCTTTATGTGATCTTGGTGCAAGTATTTCCGTTATGCCTAGGCAAATCTATAATATGCTTGACTTGCCACCATTGAAAAATTGTTATTTGGATGTTAATCTTGCTGATAATTCTACAAAGAAACCTTTAGGGAGGATTGATAATGTTCGCATTACGGTTAACAATAACCTTGTCCCCGTTGATTTTGTTGTCTTGGATATTGAATGCAATGCATCTTGTCCCATTATATTGGGAAGACCTTTTCTTCGAACTGTTGGTGCTATCATTGATATGAAGGAAGGTAATATTAAATATCAATTTCCTCTCAAGAAAGGTATGGAACACTTCCCTAGAAAGAGAATGAAGTTACCTTTTGATTCTATCATTGGAACAAATTATGATGTCGATGCTTCATCTCTTGATAATACTTGATACACACTTTCTGCGCCTAGCTGAAAGGCGTTAAAGAAAAGCGCTTATGGGAGACAACCCATGATTTTACTTCTGCACTTTTATTTTATATTTGAGCCTTGGAAGTTGTTACTACTGTAGAAACGTCTTCTTATCTTTATTTTATTGCATTGTTGTGTGATACGTCTCCGACGTATCGATAATTTCTTATGTTCCATGCCACATTATTGATGTTATCTACATGTTTTATGCACACTTTATGTCATATTCATGCATTTTCTGGAACTAACCTATTAACAAGATGCCGAAGTGCCAGTTGCTGTTTTCTGCTGTTTTTGGTTTCAGAAATCCTAGTAAGGAAATATTCTCGGAATTGGACGAAATCAAAGCCCAGGGGCCTATTTTTCCACGAAGCTTCCAGAAGTCCGAAGGAGAGACGAAGAGGGGCCACGAGGGGGCCACACCCTAGGGCGGCGTGGCCCCCCCTTGGCCGCGCGGCCCTGTGGTGTGGGGCCCCCGTGCCGCCTCTTGACCTGCCCTTCCGCCTACAAATAGCCTCCGTGACGAAACCCCCAGTACCGAGAGCCACGATACGGAAAACCTTCCAGAGACGCCGCCAACGCCGATCCCATCTCGGGGGATCCAGGAGATCGCCTCCGGCACCCTGCCGGAGAGGAGAATCATCTCCCGGAGGACTCTACGCCGCCATGGTCGCCTCCGGTGTGATGTGTGAGTAGTCTACCCCTGGACTATGGGTCCATAGCAGTAGCTAGATGGTTGTCTTCTCCCCATTGTGCTATCATTGTCGGATCTTGTGAGCTGCCTAACATGATCAAGATCATCTATCTGTAATTCTATATGTTGCGTTTGTTGGGATCCGATGAATAGAGAATACTTGTTATGTTGATTATCAAAGTTATATCTACGTGTTATTTATGATCTTGCATGCTTTCCGTTACTAGTAGATGCTCTGGCCAAGTAGATGCTTGTAACTCCAAGAGGGAGTACTTATGCTCGATAGTGGGTTCATGCCTGCATTGACACCGGGGACAGTGACAGAAAGTTCTAAGGTTGTGTTGTGCTGTTGCCACTAGGGATAAAACATTGATGCTATGTCTAAGGATGTAGTTGTTGATTACATTACGCACCATACTTAATGCAATTGTCTGTTGCTCTGCAACTTAATACTGGAGGGGTTCGGATGATAACCTGAAGGTGGACTTTTTAGGCATAGATGCAGTTGGATGGCGGTCTATGTACTTTGTCGTAATGCCCAATTAAATCTCACAATACTCATCATGATATGTATGTGCATTGTCATGCTCTCTTTATTTGTCAATTGCCCAACTGTAATTTGTTCACCCAACATGCTGTTTATCTTATGGGAGAGACACCTCTAGTGAACTGTGGACCCCGGTCCAATTCTCTTACTGAAATACAATCTACTGCAATACTTGTTCTACTGTTTTCTGCAAACAATCATCTTCCACACAATACGGTTAATCCTTTGTTACAGCAAGCCGGTGAGATTGACAACCTCACTGTTTCGTTGGGGCAAAGTACTTTGGTTGTGTTGTGCAGGTTCCACGTTGGCGCCGGAATCCCTGGTGTTGCGCCGCACTACATCCCGCCGCCATCAACCTTCAACGTGCTTCTTGGCTCCTCCTGGTTCGATAAACCTTGGTTTCTTTCTGAGGGAAAACTTGCTGCTGTGCGCATCATACCTTCCTCTTGGGGTTCCCAACGAACGTGTGAGTTACACGCCATCAAGCATATTTTCTGGCGCCGTTGCCGGGGAGATCAAGACACGCTGCAAGGGGAGTCTCCACTTCTCAATCTCTTTACTTTGTTTTTGTCTTGCTTAGTTTTATTTACTACTTTGTTTGCTGCACTAAATCAAAATACAAAAAAATTAGTTGCTAGTTTTACTTTATTTGCTATCTTGTTTGCTATATCAAAAACACAAAAAAATTAGTTTACTTGCATTTACTTTATCTAGTTTGCTTTATTTACTGTTGCTAAAATGGCCAACCCTGAAAATACTAAGTTGTGTGACTTCACAACCACAAATAATAATGATTTCTTATGCACACCTATTGCTCCACCTGCTACTACAGCAGAATTCTTTGAAATTAAACCTGCTTTACTTAATCTTGTTATGCGAGAGCAATTTTCTGGTGTTAGTTACGATGATGCTGCTGCCCATCTTAATAATTTTGTTGAACTATGTGAAATGCAAAAATATAAAGATGTAGATGGTGATATTATTAAACTAAAATTGTTCCCTTTCTCATTAAGAGGAAGAGCTAAAGATTGGTTGCTATCTCTGCCTAAGAATAGTGTTGATTCATGGACTAAATGCAAGGATGCTTTTATTGGTAGATATTATCCCCCTGCTAAAATTATATCTTTGAGGAGTAGCATAATGAATTTTAAACAATTAGATACTGAACATGTTGCTCAAGCTTGGGAAAGAATGAAATCTTTGGTTAAAAATTGCCCAACCCATGGACTGACTACTTGGATGATCATCCAAACCTTCTATGCAGGACTAAATTTTTCTTCACAGAATTTATTGAATTCAGCTGCTGGAGGTACCTTTATGTCCATCACTCTTGGTGAAGCAACAAAGCTTCTTGATAATATGATGATCAACTACTCTGAATGGCACACGGAAAGAGCTCCACAAGGTAAGAAGGTAAATTCTGTCGAAGAAACCTCTTCCTTGAGTGATAAGATTGATGCTATTATGTCTATGCTTGTGAATGATAGGACTAATATTGATCCTAATAATGTTCCATTAGCTTCATTGGTTGCACAAGAAGAACATGTTGATGTAAACTTCATTAAAAATAATAATTTCAACAACAATGCTTACCGGAACAATTCTAGTAACAACTATAGGCCATATCCTTATAATAATGGCAACGGCTATGGTAATTCTTATGGGAATTCTTACAACAATAATAGGAATTCACCCCCTGGACTTGAAGCCATGCTTAAAGAATTTATTAGTACACAAACTGCTTTTAACAAATCTGTTGAAGAAAAGCTTGGGAAAATTGATATACTTGCTTCTAAAGTCGATAGTCTTCTTGCTTGATGTTGATCTTTTGAAATCAAAAGTTTTGCCTAATGAGAATCATCATAATAAAATTGTTACTACAGCAAATGCCATTCAAGTTAGAATTAATGAGAATATAAGATTAATGGCTGAACTGCGTGCTAGGTGGGATAGAGAAGAAAATGAAAAACTAGCTAAAAAGAAGAATATAGCTAAAGTTTGGACTATTACCACCACTAGTAATGCTAATGCTACAGATGTTGCTGCACCTCCTACTAATACTAATAAAAGAATTGGTGTTAGCAATGTTTCCACTTCTAATGCAAAGCGCGAAAAACTGCCTGAAACTGCTAAAACTGCCGAAATTGCCTGTGATAAAGCTGCTGAAATTTTTTCCAACATTGGGGATGATGATCCCATTGCTTTAGATTATAATGGTTTGAATTTTGATGATTGCCACATCTCTGAAATTATAAATTTCTTGCAAAAACTTGCTAAAAGTCCTAATGCTAGTGCTATAAATTTGGCTTTCACGCATCATATTACAAATGCTCTCATAAAAGCTAGAGAAGAGAAACTAGAGCGCGAAGCCTCTATTCCTAAAAAGCTAGAGGATGGTTGGGAGCCCATCATTAAGATGAAAGTTAAAGATTTTGATTGTAATGCTTTATGTGATCTTGGTGCAAGTATTTCTGTTATGCCTAAGAAAATTTATAATATGCTTGACTTGCCACCACTGAAAAATTGTTATTTGGATGTTAATCTTGCTGATCATTCTACAAAGAAACCTTTGGGTAAAGTTGATAATGTTCGCATTACCGTTAACAATAACCTTGTTCCCGTTGATTTTGTTGTCTTGGATATTGAATGCAATGCATCTTGTCCCATTATATTGGGAAGACGTTTTCTTCGAACTGTTGGTGCTATTATTGATATGAGAGAAGGTAATATAAAATATCAATTTCCTCTCAAGAAAGGTATGGAACACTTCCCTAGAAAGAGAATGAAGGTACCTTTTGATTCTATTATGAGAACAAATTATGATGTTGACACTTCGTCTCTTGATAATACTTGATACACACTTTCTGCGCCTAGCTGAAAGGCGTTAAAGAAAAGCGCTTATGGGAGACAACCCATGTTTTTACCTACAGTACTTTGTTTTTATTTTGTGTCTTGGAAGTTGTTTACTACTGTAGCAACCTCTCCTTATCTTAGTTTTGTGTTTTGTTGTGCCAAGTTAAGCCGTTGATAGAAAAGTAAGTACTAGATTTGGATTACTGCACAGTTCCAGATTTCTTTGCTGTCACGAATCTGGGTCCACCTCCCTGAAGGTAGCTCAGAAAATTAAGCCAATTTACTTTCATGATCCTCAGATATGTACGCAACTTTCATTCAATTTGAGCATTTTCATCTGAGCAAGTCTGGTGCCATTTTAAAATTCGTCAATACGAACTGTTCTGTTTTGACAGATTCTGCCTTTTATTTCGCATTGCCTCTTTTGCTATGTTGGATGAATTTCTTTGATCCACTAATGTCCAGTAGCATTATGCAATGTCCAGAAGTGCTAAGAATGATTGTTTCACCTCTGAATATGTCAATTTATATTGTGCACTAACCCTCTAATGAGTTGTTTCGAGTTTGGTGTGGAGGAAGTTTTCAAGGATCAAGAGAGGAGTATGATGCAACATGATCAAGGAGAGTGAAAGCTCTAAGCTTCGGGATGCCCCGGTGGTTCACCCCTGCATATATTAATAAGACTCAAGCGTCTAAGCTTGGGGATGCCCAAGGCATCCCCTTCTTCATCGACAACATTATCAGGTTCCTCCCCTGAAACTATATTTTTATTCCATCACATCTTATGTGCTTTTTCTTGGAGCGTCGGTTTGTTTTTGTTTTTTGTTTTGTTTGAATAAAATGGATCCTAGCATTCACTTTATGGGAGAGAGACACGCTCCGCTGTAGCATATGGACAAGTATGTCCTTGGTTTCTACTCATAGTATTCATGGCGAAGTTTCTCCTTCGTTAAATTGTTATATGGTTGGAATTGGAAAATGATACATGTAGTAATTGCTATAAATGTCTTGGGTAATGTGATACTTGGCAATTGTTGTGCTCATGATTAAGCTCTTGCATCATATGCTTTGCACCCATTAATGAAGAAATACATAGAGCATGCTAAAATTTGGTTTGCATATTTGGTTTCTCTAAGGTCTAGATAATTTCTAGTATTGAGTTTGAACAACAAGGAAGACGGTGTAGAGTCTTATAATGTTTTCAATATGTCTTTTATGTGAGTTTTGCTGCACCAGTTCATCCTTGTGTTTGTTTCAAATAAGCCTTGCTAGCCTAAACCTTGTATCGAGAGGGAATACTTCTCATGCATCCAAAATACTTGAGCCAACCACTATGCCATTTGTGTCCACCATACCTACCTACTAGATGGTATTTTCCGCCATTCCAAAGTAAATTGCTTGAGTGCTACCTTTAAAATTCCATCATTCACCTTTGCAATATATAGCTCATGGGACAAATAGCTTAAAAACTATTGTGGTATTGAATATGTAATTATGCACTTTATCTCTTATTAAGTTGCTTGTTGTGCGATAACCATGTTTACCGGGGACGCCATCAACTTTTCATTGTTGAATTTCATGTGAGTTGCTATGCATGTTCGTCTTGTCTGAAGTAAGGGCGATCTACACTGAGTTGAATGGTTTGAGCATGCATATTGTGAGAGAAGAACATTGGGCCGCTAACTAAAGCCATGATCCATGGTGGAAGTTTCAGTTTTGGACAAACATCCTCAAATCTCTAATGAGAAAAGAATTAATTGTTGTTGAATGCTTAAAGCATTAAAAGAGGAGTCCATTATCTCGTTGTCTATGTTGTCCCGGTATGGATGTCTAAGTTGAGAATAATCAAAAGCGAGAAATCCAAATGCGAGCTTTCTCCTTAGACCTTTGTACGGGCGGCATAGAGGTACCCCTTTGTGATACTTGGTTAAAGCATATGTATTGCGGTGATAATCCAGGTAGTCCAAGCTAATTAGGACAAGGTGCGGGCACTATTAGTACACTATGCATGAGGCTTGCAACTTATAAGATATAATTTACATGATGCATATGCTTTATTACTACCGTTGACAAAATTGTTTCATGTTTTCAAAATCAAAGCTCTAGCACAAATATAGCAATCGATGCTTTTCCTCTATGAGGACCATTCTTTTACTTTCAATGTTGAGTCAGTTCACCTATTTCTCTCCACCTCAAGAAGCAAACACTTGTGTGAACTGTGCATTGATTCCTACATACTTGCTTATTGCACTTATTATATTACTCTATGTTGACAATATCCATGAGATATACATGTTACAAGTTGAAAGCAACCGCTGAAACTTAATCTTCTTTTGTGTTGCTTCAATACCTTTACTTTGAATTATTGCTTTATGAGTTAACTCTTATGCAAGACTTATTGATGCTTGTCTTGAAGTGCTATTCATGAAAAGTCTTTGCTTTATGATTCACTTGTTTACTCATGTCACATACATTGTTTTGATCGCTGCATTCACTACATATGCTTTACAAATAGTATGATCAAGATTATGATGGCATGTCACTCCAGAAATTATCTGTGTTATCGTTTTACCTGCTCGGGACGAGCAGAACTAAGCTTGGGGATGCTGATACGTCTCCGACGTATCAATAATTTCTTATGTTCCATGCCACATTATTGATGTTATCTACATGTTTTATGCACACTTTATGTCATATTCGTGCATTTTCTGGAACTAACCTATTAACAAGATGCCGAAGTGCCAGTTGTTGTTTTCTGCTGTTTTTGGTTTCAGAAATCCTAGTAAGGAAATATTCTCGGAATTGGACGAAATCAAAGCCCAGGGGCCTATTTTTCCACGAAGCTTCCAAAAGTCCGAAGGAGAGACGAAGAGGGGCCACGAGGGGGCCACACCCTAGGGCGGCGCGGCCCCCCCTTGGCCGTGCGGCCCTGTGGTGTGGGGCCCCCGTGCCGCCTCTTGACCTGCCCTTCCGCCTACAAATAGCCTCCGTGACGAAACCCCCAGTACCGAGAGCCACGATACGGAAAACCTTCCAGAGACGCCGCCAATGCCGATCCCATCTCGGGGGATCCAGGAGATCGCCTCCGGCACCCTGCCGGAGAGGAGAATCATCTCCCGGAGGACTCTACGCCGCCATGGTCGCCTCCGGTGTGATGTGTGAGTAGTCTACCCCTGGACTATGGGTCCATAGCAGTAGCTAGATGGTTGTCTTCTCCCCATTGTGCTATCATTGTCGGATCTTGTGAGCTGCCTAACATGATCAAGATCATCTATCTGTAATTCTATATGTTGCGTTTGTTGGGATCCGATGAATAGAGAATACTTGTTATGTTGATTATCAAAGTTATATCTACGTGTTATTTATGATCTTGCATGCTTTCCGTTACTAGTAGATGCTCTGGCCAAGTAGATGCTTGTAACTCCAAGAGGGAGTACTTATGCTCGATAGTGGGTTCATGCCTGCATTGACACAGGGACAAGGATGAAAGTTCTAAGGTTGTGTTGTGCTGTTGCCACTAGGGATAAAACATTGATGCTATGTCTAAGGATGTAGTTGTTGATTACATTACGCACCATACTTAATGCAATTGTCTGTTGCTCTGCAACTTAATACTGGAGGGGGTTCGGATGATAACCTGAAGGTGGACTTTTTAGGCATAGATGCAGTTGGATGGCGGTCTATGTACTTTGTCGTAATGCCCAATTAAATCTCACAATACTCATCATGATATGTATGTGCATTGTCATGCTCTCTTTATTTGTCAATTGCCCAACTGTAATTTGTTCACCCAACATGCTGTTTATCTTATGGGAGAGACACCTCTAGTGAACTGTGGACCCCGGTCCAATTCTCTTTACTGAAATACAATCTACTGCAATACTTGTTCTACTGTTTTCTGCAAACAATCATCTTCCACACAATACGGTTAATCCTTTGTTACAGCAAGCCGGTGAGATTGACAACCTCACTGTTTTGTTGGGGCAAAGTACTTTGGTTGTGTTGTGCAGGTTCCACGTTGGCGCCGGAATCCCTGGTGTTGCGCCACACTACATCCCGCCGCCATCAACCTTCAACGTGCTTCTTGGCTCCTCCTGGTTCGATAAACCTTGGTTTCTTTCTGAGGGAAAACTTGCTGCTGTGCGCATCATACCTTCCTCTTGGGGTTCCCAACGAACGTGTGAGTTACACGCCATCATTGTGCCAAGTAAAGTCTTTGATACTAAGGTTCATGCTAGATTTGGATTACTGCGCAGAAACAGATTTCTTGCTGTCACGAATTTGAGTAGTATTCTCTGTAGGTAACTCAGAAAAATCTGCCAATTTACATGAGTAATACTCAGATATGTACGCAACTTTCATTCAATTTGAGCATTTTCATTTGAGCAAGTCTGCTGCACCTAAAAAATTCGTCTTTACGGACTATTCTGTTTTGACAGATTCTGCCTTTTATTTCGCATTACCTGTTTTGCTATGTTTGATGAATTTTTTTATTCCATTAACTTTCAGTAGCTTTGTGCAATGTCCAGAAGTGTTAAGAATGATTATGTCACCTCTGAACATGTGAATTTTTGATTATGCACTAACTCTCTAATGAGTTTGTTTTGAGTTTGGTGTGGAGGAAGTTTTCAAGGATCAAGAGAGGAGGATGATACAATATGATCAAGGAGAGTGAAAGCTCTAAGCTTGGGGATGCCCCCGTGGTTCATCCCTGCATATTTCAAGAAGACTCAAGCATCTAAGCTTGGGGATTCCCAAGGCATCCCCTTCTTCATCGACAAATTATCAGGTCACCTCTAGTGAAACTATATTTTTATTCCATCACATCTTATGTGCTTTACTTGGAGCGTCTGTATGTTTTTGTTTTTGTTTTGTTTGAATAAATTGGATCCTAGCATTCATTGTGTGGGAGAGAGACACGCTCCGCTGTTGCATATGAACACATATGTTCTTAGCTTTATTCTTAATATTCATGGCGAAGGTTGAAACTGCTTCGTTAATTGTTATATGGTTGGAAACAGAAAATGCTACATGTGGTAATTGGTATAATATCTTGAATAATTTGATACTTGTCAATTGTTGTGCTCATGTTTAAGCTCTTGCATCATATACTTTGCACCTATTAGTGAAGAAATACCTAGAGCTTGCTAAAATATGGTTTGCATGATTGGTCTCTCTAAAGTCTAGATATTTTCTGGTAAGGGTTTGAGCAACAAGGAGGACAGTGTAGAGTCTTATAATGCTTGCAATATGTTCTTATGTGAGTTTTGTTGTACCGGTTCATACTTGTGTTTGCTTCAAATAACCTTGCTAGCCTAAGCCTTGTATTGAGAGGGAATACTTCTCGTGCATCCAAATCCTTGAGCCAATAACTATGCCATTTGTGTCCACCATACCTACCTACTACATGGTATTTTCTGCCATTCCAAAGTAAATTGCTTGAGTTCTACCTTTAAACAATTCAAAAGTTATTACCTCTTATTTGTGTCAATGTTTTATAGCTCATGAGGAAGTATGTGGTGTTTATCTTTCAATCTTGTTGGGAAACTTTCACCAATGGACTAGTGGCTTCATCCGCTTATCCAATAATTTTGCAAAAAGAGCTGGCAATGGGGTTCCCAGCCCCAATTAATTAACCTTCATAATTTTACAAAAAAAATAGACACTCCTCCATGGTATATGAAAGGTTGGACGGCACCCGAGGATTCGGTTAGCCATGGCTTGAGAAAGCAAAGGTGGGGAGGAGTGTCATCTAAATAAAACTAAAATAAAAAGGCACTCCTTCATGGTATGAGATTGTTGGCACGCACCCGAGGATTCGGTTAGCCATGGTTTGTGAAAGCAAAGGTTGGAAGGAGTGCCACCCAAAAATAAAAATTTCATGGGAGCCACTCTTTGAAAGTCTGCCTGGCAAGGGGGTTAGAGTGCCCACTACCATTCGTTGACAACAACAAACACCTCTCAAAACTCTACTTTTATGCTCTCTTTATGTTTTCAAAATAAAAGCTCTAGCACAAATATAGCAATCCATGCTTCCCTCTGCGAAGGGCCTTTCTTCTACTTTTATGTCGAGTCAGTTTACCTATTCTTTCTATCTTAGAAGCAAACACTTGTGTTAACTGTGCATTGATTCTTACATACTTGCATATTTGCATTCATCATATTACTTTATGATTGACAACTATCCATGAGATATACATGTTACAAGTTGAAAGCAACCGCTGAAACTTAATCTTCCTTTGTGTTGCTTCAATGCCTTTACTTTGAATTTACTGCTTTATGAGTTAACTCTTATGCAAGACTTATTGATGCTTGTCTTGAAAGTACTATTCATGAAAACTCTTTGCTATATGATTCATTTGTTTAATCATTGTCTTTACCATTGCTTTGGATCGCTGCATTCATTACATATGCTTACAATAGTATTGATCAAGATTATGATAGCATGTCACTTCAGAAATTATCTTTGTTATCGTTTACCTACTCGGGGACGAGTAGGAACTAAGCTTGGGGATGCTGATACGTCTTCAACGTATCGATAATTTCTTATGTTCCATGCTACTTTATTGATGATACACACATGTTTTATACATATTTTATGTCATATTTATGCATTTTCCGGGACTAACCTATTAACAAGATGTCGAAGAGCCAGTTGCTGTTTTCTACTGTTTTTGGTTTCAGAAATCCTAGTAAGGAAATATTCTCGGAATTGGACGAAATCAACGCCCAGGGTCTTATTTTTCCACGAAGCTTCCAGAAATCCGAAAGGGAAACGAAGTGGGGCGACGAGGCGGCAACACGCCAGGGCGGCGCGGCCCAGGCCCTGGCCGCGCGGCCCTAGCGTGTGGGCCCCTCGCGACGCCCCCTGACCTACCCTTCCGCCTACATATAGCCTTCGTCGAGAAAACCCCAGTACTGAGAGCCACGATACAGAAAACCTTCCAGAGACGCCGCCGCCGCCAATCCCATCTCAGGGGATTCAGGAGATCGCCTCCGGCACCCTGCCGGAGAGGGGAATCATCTCCCGGAGGACTCTTCACCGCCATGGTCGCCTCTGGAGTGATGTGTGAGTAGTTCACCTCTGGACTATGGGTCCATAGCAGTAGCTAGATGGTCGTCTTCTCCTAATTGTGCTATCATTGTTGGATCTTGTGAGCTGCCTAACATGATCAAGATCATCTATCTGTAATGCTACATGTTGCGTTTGTTGGGATCCGATGAATAACGAATGCTATGTTATGTTGATTATTAATCTATCATCTATATGTTGTTTATGATCTTGCATGCTCTCCGTTATTAGTAGAGGCTCTGGCCAAGTTGTTACTTGTAACTCCAAGAGGGAGTATTTATGCTCGATAGTGGGTTCATGCCTCCATTAAATCTGGGACAGTGATAGAAAGTTCTAAGGTTGTGGATGTGCTGTTGCCACTAGGGATAAAACATCAATGCTTTGTCTAAGGATATTTGTGTTGATTACATTACGCACCATACTTAATGCAATTGTCTGTTGTTTGCAACTTAATACTGGAAGGGGTGCGGATGCTAACCTGAAGGTGGACTTTTTAGGCATAGATGCATGCTGGATAGCGGTCTGATGTCTACGCACACTCCTTTTCCTGTAGACAGTGTTGGGCCTCCAAGAGCAGAGGTTTGTAGAACAGCAGCAAGTTTCCCTTAAGTGGATCACCCAAGGTTTATCGAACTCAGGGAGGAAGAGGTCAAAGATATCCCTCTCGAGCAACCCTGCGATCACAATGCAAGAAGTCTCTTGTGTCCCCAACACACCTAATACACTTGTCAGATGTATAGGTGCACTAGTTCGGCGAAGAGATAGTGAGATGCAAGTAATATGGATTAGTATGAGTGGTAATAGCAATCTGAATAAAATATGGCAGCGAGTAAACATGCAACACAACAGTGAACAAACGGAGATTCGATGTGTGGAAACAAGGCCTAGGGATCCTGCTTTCACTAGTGGACACTCTCAACATTGATCACATAATAAAACTACTCTACACTCTCTTGTTGGATGATGAACACCACTAATTGTGTAGGGCTACAAGAGCACCTCAATGCCGGAGTTAACAAGCTCCACAACATTCGATATTCATATTTAAATAACCTTAGAGTGCATGATAGATCATTGCAATTATACCGAGTACTAACATAGCATGCACACCGTCACCGACTGACTATGAAAGGGGGAATAAATTGCATCAATACCATCATAGTAATAATTAACTTCATAATCTACAAGAGATCACAATCATAGCATGTACCAAGTACTTCATGATGCACACACTGTCAACATTACATCATGGAGGAGGAATAGACTACTTTAATAACATCACTAGAGTAGCACATAGATGATATTCAACTAGATCACAAAGAGAGAGAGATGAACCACATAGCTACAGCGGAGCCCTCAGCCCCGGGGGTGAATTACTCCCTCCTCATCATGGAGACAGCGATGGCGGTGAAGATGGCGGTGGAGATGGCAGTGGAGATGGCTTCCGGGGGCAATTCCCCGTCCCGGCAGGGTGCCGGAACAGAGACTTCTGTCCCCCGAATTGGAGTTTCGCGATGGCGGCGGCTCTGGAAGGTTTTCTCGGGTTTCGTCAATCGGTGTCGATGTTTTAGGTCAGGAAGCTTTAAATAGGCGAAGAGGCGGAGTCGGAGGGGCCACGGGGCCTCCTCACACTAGGGGGGCGCCCCCCCTGGGCCGCACCGCCCACACGTGTGGGGCCCCCAGGGCTCCCCTCTGGTCCCCCTTTGACTTTCTGGAAGCTTCGTGGAATTATAAGATCGTGGGAATTAATTTCGTCCGATTCCGAGAATATTTCCTTTGTAGGATTTCTGAAACCAAAAACAGCAGAAAACAGCAACTGGCACTTCGGCATCTCGTCAATAGGTTAGTTCCAGAAAACGCATCAAAACAATATAAAGTGTGAACAAAACATGTAGGTATTGTCATAAAAAAAGCATGGAACATCAGAAATTATAGATACGTTGGAGACGTATCAGCATCCCCAAGCTTAGTTCCTACTCGTCCTCGAGTAGGTAAACGATAAAAGAATAATTTCTGAAGTGACATGCTACCAACATAATCTTGATCATACTATTGTAAAGCATATGAGATGAATGCAACGATTCAAAGCAATGGTAAATACAATGGTTAAAGAATTGAATCATATAGCAAAGACTTTTCATGAATAGTACTTTCAAGACAAGCATCAATAAGTCTTGCATAAGAGTTAACTCATAAAGCAATAAATTCGAAATAAAGGCATTGAAGCAACACAAAGGAAGATTAAGTTTCAGCGGTTGCTTTCAACTTGTAACATGTATATCTCATGGATAGTTGTCAATGCAAAGCAATATAACAAGTGCAATAAGCAAGCATGTAAGAATCAATGCACAGTTAACACAAGTGTTTGCTTCTAAGATAGAGAGAAATGGGTAAACTGACTCAACATAAAAGTAGAAGAAATGCCCTTCGCAGAGGGAAGCATTGATTGCTATATTTGTGCTAGAGCTTTTATTTTGAAAACAAGAAACAATTTTGTCAACGGTAGTAATAAAGCATATGTATTATGTAAATTATATCCTACAAGTTGCAAGCCTCATGCATAGATTACCAATAGTGCCCGCACCGTGTCCTAATTAGCTCGGATTACCTGGATTATCATTGCAATACATATGTTTTAACCAAGTATCACAAAGGTGTACCTCTATGCCGCCTGTACAAAGGACTAAGGAGAAAGCTCACATTGGATTTCTCGCTTTTGATTATTCTCAACTTAGACATCCATACCGGGACAACATAGACAATAGATAATGGACTCCTCTTTAATGCATAAGCATTCAACAACAGATAATATTCTCATAAGAGATTGAGGATTGTTGTCCAAAACTGAAACTTCCACCATGGATCATGGCTTTAGTTAGCGGCCCAATGTTCTTCTCTAACAATATGCATGCTCAAACCATTCAACTCATGGTAAATCGCCCTTACTTCAGACAAGACGAACATGCATAGCAACTCACATGATATTCAACAAAGTGTTGATGGCGTCCCCAGGAACATGGTTATCGCTCAACAAGCAACTTAATAAGAAATAAGATACATAAGTACATATTCAATACCACAATAGTTTTTAGGCTATTTGTCCCATGAGCTATATATTGCAAAGACAAAGGATAGAAATTTAAAGGTAGCACTCAAGCAATTTACTTTGGAATGGCAGAAAATACCATGTAGCAGGTAGGTATGGTGGACACAAATGGCATAGTTTTTGGCTCAAGGATTTGGATGAATGAGAAGTAATCCCTCTCAATACAAGGCTTAGGCTAGCAAGGTTGTTTGAAGCAAACACAAGTATGAACCGGTACAGCAAAACTCACATAAGAACATATTGCAAGCATTATAAGACTCTACATTGTCTTCCTTGTTGTTCAAACACCTTACCAGAAAATATCTAGACTCTAGAGAGACCAATCATGCAAACCAAATTTTAGCAAGCTCTATGTATTTCTTCACTAGTAGGTGCGAAGTATATGATGCAAGAGCTTAATCATGAGCACAACAATTGCCAAGTATCAAATTATTCAAGACATTATACCATTTACCACATGTAGCATTTTCTGTTTTCAACCATATAACAATTAACGAAGCAGTTTCAACCTTCGCCAAGAACATTATGAGTAAAGCTAAGGACACATGTGTTCATATGAACCAGCGGAGCGTGTCTCTCTCCCACACAAGCATGAATTTATTCAAACAAAACAAAAATAAAAACAAACAGACGCTCCAAGTAAAGTACATAAGATGTGACCGAATAAAAATATAGTTTCACTAGAGGAACCTGATAATGTTGTCGATGAAGAAGGGGATGCCTTGGGCATCCCCAAGCTTAGATGCTTGAGTCTTCTTTAAATATGCAGGGGTGAACCACCGGGGCATCCCCAAGCTTAGAGCTTTCACTCTCCTTGATCATATTGTATCATCCTCCTCTCTTGATCCTTGAAAACTTCCTCCACACCAAACTCAAAACAACTCATTAGAGGGTTAGTGCATAATCAAAATTCACATGTTCAGAGGTTACATAATCATTCTTAACACTTCTGGACATTGCACAAAGCTACTGAAAGTTAATGGAACAAAGAAATCCATCAAGCATAGCAAAACAGGCAATGCGAAATAAAAGGCAGAATCTGTCAAAACAGAACAGTCCGTAAAGACGAATTTTTAAGAGGCACCAGACTTGATCAGATGAAAATGCTCAAATTGAATGAAAGTTGCGTACATATCTGAGGATCACTCACGTAAATTGGCAGAATTTTCTGAGTTACCTACAAATAATTCAACCCAGATTCGTGACAGCAAGAAATCTGTTTCTGCACAGTAATCCAAATCTAGTATGAACCTTACTATCAAAGACTTTACTTGGCACAACAATGTGATACGTCTCTGACGTATCGATAATTTATTATGTTCCATGCCACATTATTGATGATATCTACATGTTTTATGCATACTTTATGTCATATTTATGCATTTTCCGGCACTAACCTATTAACAAGATGCCGAAGAGCCAGTTGCTGTTTTCTGCTGTTTTTGGTTTCAGAAATCCTAGTAAGGAAATATTCTCGGAATTGGACGAAATCAACGCCCAGGGGCCTATTTTCACACGAAGCTTCCAGAAGTCCGAGGAAGAGACGAAGTGGGGCCACGGGGCGCCGCCACACTAGGGCGGCGCGGCCCTAGCGTGTGGGGCCCCCGTCAGCCCTCCGACTCCGCCCTTCCGCCTACTTAAGGTCTTCGTCGCGAAACCCCCAGTACCGAGAGCCACGATACGGAAAACCTTCCAGAGACGCCGCCGCCGCCAATCCCATCTCGGGGGATTCAGGAGATCGCCTCCGGCACCCTGCCGGAGAGGGGAATCATCTCCCGGAGGACTCTTCACCGCCAAGGTCACCTCCGGAGTGATGAGTGAGTAGTTCACCCCTGGACTATGGGTCCATAGCAGTAGCTAGATGGTCGTCTTCTCCTCATTATGCTTCATTGTCGGATCTTGTGAGCTGCCTAACATGATCAAGATCATCTATCTGTAATGCTATATGTTGTGTTTGTTGGGATCCGATGGATAGAGAATACTATGTTATGTTGATTATCAATCTATTACCTATGTATTGTTTATGATCTTGCATGCTCTCCGTTATTAGTAGAGGCTCTGGCCAAGTTTTTACTCTTAACTCCAAGAGGGAGTATTTATGCTCGATAGTGGGTTCATGCCTCCATTAAATCTGGGACAGTGACAGAAAGTTCTAAGGTTGTGGATGTGCTGTTGCCACTAGGGATAAAACATCGATGCTATGTCCGAGGATGTAGTTATTGATTACATTACGCACCATACTTAATGCAATTGTCTGTTGTTTGCAACTTAATACTGGAAGGGGTTCGGATGATAACCTGAAGGTGGATTTTTAGGCATAGATGCATGCTGGATAGCGGTCTATGTACTTTGTCGTAATGCCCAATTAAATCTCACAATACTCATCATATCATGTATGTGCATTGTCATGCCCTCTCTATTTGTCAATTTCCCAACTGTAATTTGTTCACCCAACATGCTATTTATCTTATGGGAGAGACACCTCTAGTGAACTGTGGACCCCGGTCCATTCTTTAACATCGAATACAATCTACTGCAATACTTGTTCTACTGTTCTCTGCAAACAATCATCATCCACACTATACATCTAATCCTTTGTTACAGCAAGCCGGTGAGATTGACAACCTCACTGTCACGTTGGGGCAAAGTACTTTGGTTGTGTTGTGCAGGTTCCACGTTGGCGCCGGAATCCCTGGTGTTGCGCCGCACTACATCTCGCCGCCATCAACCTTCAACGTGCTTCTTGGCTCCTACTGGTTCGATAAACCTTGGTTTCTTACTGAGGGAAAACTTGCCGCTGTACGCATCACACCTTCCTCTTGGGGTTCCCAACGGTCGCGTGCTGTACGCGTATCAAGACTGTTTTCTGGCGCCGTTGCCGGGGAGATCAAGACACGCTGCAAGGGGAGTCTCCACTTCCAATCTCTTTACTTTGTTTTTGTCTTGCTTTATTTTATTTACTACTTTGTTTGCTGCATTAAAACAAAACACAAAAAAATTAGTTGCTAGCTTTACTTTACTTGCTATCTTGTTTGCTATATTAAAAATACAAAAAAATAGTTACTTGCATTTACTTTATCTAGTTTGCTTTATTTACTGTTGCTAAAATGAGTAATCCTGAAGTTGAAGTTCGTGCGTTTAAGCAAAAAGGGGGAGAATGTTTAAAAGATGCTTGGTATAGAATTAGTGATGCCCATAATAGGTGCACTAAGAAACACTCCACCACTATCCTACTGAGGAATTTTTATGTTGGTATCTCTAGCTGGAATAGGTATGTTCTTGATTGTCTCGCGGGAGGTAACTTCCTAGGTACTCCTGCCTTATAAGCTAGTTGCATTATTGAGAGTTTATTTGGAATACCACCTGTTAATGAAGTTAAAATTGAAACCTGTCTTGAAGATGTCATGAAAAAGTTGGAAACCATAGAGCAAAACCTTCCAAGTATCGATACTACTTTGGGAGCATTACTTGATAGCACTGATAAACTTGATAAATCTCTAGGTGGAATTAATGAGAAAATCGCTATCTTAGAATCTTGTGCTATTCATGATAATCAAACCCAAAGAATTAGTGAACTTGAGGAGGCTATGGGAACATTGGTTTCGTCCTTTTCATCTATAAAGTTTAGAGAGAAAGCTTATGTGGGTAAGGAGCAAAAGTTCATGTATGTCTCTAAGGGGCCTAAACCAAAAAGCTATTATAGGCCTAAAATTGATAAAGCTCTTAAAACCACTATAGATAAGGGAGCATCTAAGATAACCAATGAGACAAATTGTGAAAATTATGATGTTGATGCTTCGTCTGTTGATAACACTTGATATACACTTTCTGCGCCTAGCTGAAAGGCGTTAAAGAAAAGCGCTTATGGGAGACAACCCATGTTTTTACTACTGCACCTTTATTTTATATTTGAGTCTTGGAAGTTGTTACTACTGTAGCAACCTCTCCTTATCTTAGTTTTGTGCATTGTTGTGCCAAGTAAAGTCGTTGATGGTAAGGTTCATACTAGATTTGGATTACTGCGCAGAAACAGATTTCTTTGCTGTCACGAATCTGGGTCCAATTCTCTGTAGGTAACTCAGAAAATTATGCCAATTTACGTGAGTGATCCTCAGATATGTACGCAATTTTCATTCAATATGAGAATTTTCATTTGAGAAAGTCTGGTGCCTCAATAAAATTCGTCTTTACGAACTGTTCTGTTTTGACAGATTCTGCCTTTTATTTCGCATTGCCTGTTTTGCTATGCTTGATGGATTTTTCGACTCCATTGACTTTCAGTAGCTTTGTGAAATGTCCAGAAGTGTTAAGAATGATTATGTCACCTCTAAACATGTAAGTTTTGATTGTGCACTAACCCTCTAATGAGTTGTTTTGAGTTTGGTGTGGAGGAAGTTTTCAAGGATCAAGAGAGGGAGATGATACAATATGATCAAGGAGAGTGAAAGCTCTAAGCTTGGGGATGCCCCGGTGGTTCACCCCTGCATATTTCAAGAAGACTCAAGCGTCTAAGCTTGGGGATGCCCAAGGCATCCCCTTCTTCATCGACAACATTATCAGGTTCCTCTAGTGAAACTATATTTTTATTCCATCACATCTTATGTACTTTGCTTGGAGCGTCGGTTTGTTTTTGTTTTTTGTTTTGTTTGAATAAAATGGATCCTAGCATTCATTGTGTGGGAGAGAGACACACTCCGCTGTTGCATATGTACAAGTATGTCCTTAGGCTTTACTCATAATATTCATGGCGAAGGTTGAATCTTCTTCGTTAAATTGTTATATGGTTGGAATCAGGAAATGCTACATGTAGTAATTGCTAAAATGTCTTGGATAATGTGATACTTGGCAATTGTTGTGCTCATGTTTAAGCTCTTGCATCATATACTTTGCACATATTAATGAAGAAGTACATAGAGCGTGCTAAAATTTGGTTTGCATAATTGGTCTCTCTAAGGTCTAGATAATTTCTAGTATTGAGTTTGAACAACAAGGAAGACGGTGTAGAGTCTTATAATGTTTACAATATGTCTTTTATGTGAGTTTTGCTGCACCGCTTCATCCTTGTGTTTGTTTCAAATAGCCTTGCTAGCCTAAACCTTGTATCGAGAGGGAATACTTCTCATGCATCCAAAATCCTTGAGCCAACCACTATGCCATTTGTGTCCACCATACCTACCTACTACATGGTATTTCTCCGCCATTCCAAAGTAAATTGCTTGAGTGCTACCTTTAAATTTCTATCCTCTACCTTTGCAATATATAGCTCATGGGACAAATAGCCTAAAAACTATTGTGGTATTGAATATGTACTTATGCACTTTATCTCTTATTAAGTTGCTTGTTGTGCGATAACCATGTTCCTGGGGACGCCATCAACTACTCTTTGTTGAATATCATGTGAGTTGCTATGCATGTTCGTCTTGTCTGAAGTAAGGGAGAATTACCGCTAGAATGGTTAGAGCATGCATAATGTTAGAGAAGAACATTGGGCCGCTAACTAAAGCCATGATCCATGGTGGAAGTTTCAGTTTTGGACAAATATCCTCAATCTCATATGAGAAAATTAATAATTGTTGAATGCTTAAGCATTAAAGAGGAGTCCATTATCTGTTGTCTATGTTGTCCCGGTATGGATGTCTAAGTTGAGAATAATCAATAGCGAGAAATCCGATGCGAGCTTTCTCCTTAGACCTTTGTACAGGCGGCATAGTGTCAACACCCGGATTTTTAAGTCCGAATGCCTATTATGTCATACATCGCAATCCCAGGAATATTGTTGTTGCGAGGCATAATAGTTAAGTATCACAGTCATCATTCATTACAAACCATAAGTCTTACAAATTTGGAATCACATGATCCATATTACACGAATAGTTGATCTATCGATCAACGAACAAACACAAGTTCATAGTTCAACATAGCGGAAGTGTAAGATACAAGGACTCTCTAGTCCACAGGCCAACGCTTGACGTCGGAAGGCGCTTAGTTGTCGTAGGCGTCCTGCTGGTCATCTCCTTGGTCCTCTTCATACTCTGGCCATTTGAATAGCCAGGGACAAAGCCGTGAGTACGTTGAGTACTCGCAAACTCAAACTAAAGTAAGTGCTAGACATTCTAGTAGGGTTTGCTAAGCTCTAGTTTATTTGCATAAAGCTAGTTTTAGTTCACAAAGTTTTGAGAAAAGCTTACTCAATTGCTAACTAACTCAAGTGGGAACATTAGTGTCATTCCCACCATTCAAGTGGTGATTTCAATTCAATCCACCACAAGTCATTTCACCATCACCTTTCAACATCATTTTCAAAGATATGACATTGGAAACTGTATGGCCTTTCCAACCGTCCATAACCGTGGACGCGGCTATTCGAATAGGTTTACACTCTGCAGAGGTTGCACACTTGTGCCACAACATTTGATTTCATCCGTCGGGATTTCTCCGAATAATCGTAACACAGTACGCGGATCATCAACCATAACCTTTCACTTACGAACCCTAGTATGAGCACCTCTCCCCATGAGCTTGGCCTCCCAGTGAAGACCAACTGTCAACCTGGGAACTGCACAGGGCTTGGGCCGGACATTCACCTCATTTCGCATCATATCGTATCGTTTCTTTTGTGGTAGAGGCAGCTTTCGGCATAACCCCGATGACGCTTGTTTAGAGGGAACCCATACTAAGACGCATAAACTTCCAGTTAAGCCCTACCCATAATCAGGTATTGTGGGGGTACTTGATAATTGGAAAGGTATCGCATTCAAACCAACATCATGTTTTATCAAAAATCACCATCTTCTCTTGGTCATATTCACCTTCAAAAATCATTCAATGGAATGCATCTTCATTCCAAGGTTTTCAAAATCCATTCAAAATCACAAGATTCCCATCTAGAGTAGTCAAGTTTAGTGGATTAGCACTAGCTCTAAGTCATGAGGGGTGCTACCTTGCTTTGCTTGGAAGAGACTAACTCACTACTCTAGTATCCAACTTGTACTTTGACCAAAGTTAACTATAAAAGTAAATCATTTAGAAAACAAGTAAAAACTTGGGATGGGTTCACCTAAGAAAAGATAAGAAACATGGTGCCATGCCCCAAGGGGCTTTGCACTTTGCAAGAGTAAAAGCTTGCATAGTAATTTAGCTTGCCTTGGTAGTTCTCAAACTGTTCCTCCTCCTCCTCCTGGTAGCAACCTTCTTCTTCGGCGTACTCTCCGGTGCTACCGTCTAAATTTGAATACGAGTATAATTACTCACTAATTCAATGGCTATTCCACACCTCACAAATAAACACACCAACTACTCTATGCACACACATAAATAAACTAGAGTGCATGGGTTGTGGGATTTAAATCGAATTTGTATTCCATAGGGTTCTTGAGAAATAATTTCCTCTCATTGAACTCTTCTTAAGATTTAATCTCTTCAACAATCATGGATGAACTCATCTTGACCTAAGTCAAATGTTCATCACCATCATCATTTGGGAGAATGATTTAAATGAGGTGGAACACCTCATACCATTTAAATAACACTACATTTGATTTAAATCTCAAGAATTTCATATAAGAGAGTTTGGAACCAGGGGTCCAAACATCCCATGAATTCATGTGAGACAAGTTTAAATGAAGTATAAGACTTCACACAATTTAACTTTAATAGTTTTGGACAATATCAACTAGTTAAACTAGTCAAAATATCCATTCACTAAACCATGGCATGATCATGCAAAGTGACCACACCATTTTATTGCATAAACAATTAGTGTAAGTCAAATGTGAGCTATTAGAGTTGGAGTTAACTTAATATACCTTTTGGTTGATTTTTAATAATTATTTGAATAGGGAAAAGTCCCTGCCTTGTTATTTTTGTCACATTAATTCTACAACGAAATTGACCATGAGGCCAGTGGCATTGGATAGAGAATTTCAGTGGCTTTCTAACAATATCAAATTCACTAAATTTGGTTTAGACAATTTGAAACTATTTAATTTCAAAGTTTGTGCAGTATTGGAAAATGTTTGGAAAAGTTTAAATCGAAATTGAATTAAACAGGCCGGCGGGAAACCAACGTGGGCCGAAATGGTTTAAACAGGCCCAAGGCCAGCCCAGCCACGGTCCAGCGCCGCGCGGGCTGCCTGACAGAGGGTCCCGCATGTCAGCGGCGTTTAAAACCCGAAACGGTACGAGCGACGTGGCGCGTTGGATTAGAAGGCAATCCAACGGCGCACGGTCGTCGTCTTCTCCGGCGAGAAGCAGAGGTTCGGGCGGCGAGCCTAGGGGGTGGGAGAGCTAACCAGGGCTCCCGCGGTGGCTGGCAGTGTGCGTGATGTAGATGTGGAAGACGGTGGTTCTCCTGGTACCGGCGGCGACTCCTGGATCGGCTCCAATCGACGGCGGCGAGGTGCGGTACTGGCGGGCTCCGATCTTCAAATTGGAGCAGCTCCGGCGACAATCGAGCGAGTGGTTGGGTGGAGGAGAAGCAGTGGAGGATGGTGAACGAGATGGTGTGCTCAGCTTCGTCCAGGGAACGCCGTATTTATAGATGGCCAAGGGTGCTGCGTGGCCGTGAAGAAGTCGACCGAGGTGCGGCGGTTCCGGCGAGGTGTTGGGCTAGGCAAGGGTGCTACGGTGTTCTCCTCGTCCGTGCGACCAGTAGATGGCAACGGCGCGGTCGGGCGGCGTACGTAGGCGAAGCATTTATTCCGTGTCTGCCGTGCTGGTCCACGGAACGCGTCGGCGTCTCCGGCGCCGGCGGGCACGGGTCGTGGTCTTGGCCATGTCCGGCGACGTCCCGGTGGCGCGTGCGTGCTCAACGGCTAGTCGTGGAGGCCCGGGCGTGCTCGTGGTGGTGGCGCGGCACGTGGCCAGGGTGTGTCCGCGTCGGGCACACGCGCGACGCGAGCGGCGTCCAGGGCGTGTGTGGGCGCGCGTCGTCCGGCCAATGTCGAGCTCCTCCTCGACCAGGGCTGTGCTAGGCGAGGCTAGGCAGTGTGGTGGCGTCGTGGCGAGGGGGCCAGGGTTGGCAAGCAAGGGAGAGAGGGGGAGGCTCGGCATGGTGATGCCATGGCCGGCATGGCCATGCCATGCACTCTAGCTCCTCCTCCTTAGCTCCACTATGTTTCCTTTAGGGTTAGAGGGGGCAGGGGAACCATTTGGTGCAATTTGGGGTAGGTTAGTTTGAGTAGATCACTATTTGCTATAGTGTGTGAATAGTGTTCAAATTTGGAAAATACAAAATTATCCAAATTTGAAATAATTCAAAAGGGGAAAGTTTGTGATATGTGAAGGTGGAGATAAGTTGTAAATGACCAGAGATGAATTGAGGTGGTGGTGGAAAAATTAGATTTCAAAATTTGGCCAAAATGGCTAGGTGAAGATTGTTGAACTTGTTATAAAGTTGCAACTTTGGATGAGCATAGCTAGTGATCAAAGATGAATTTGGCAGGGTGATCTTCATCAAAGTTGTTCACCTTGATGTTGACTTTGAAATGGTGCAAAGAGTTAGCAAGAATTGGTTTGGGAAAATTGAATTGCAAGGGCTCAAAGTGGTGATCAGACTAAAATTGGCAGATTTGGTCATCATCACATGTGAGTGGGAAATGTGTGTGAAATTCATTTGAATTGTGCAACCCTGGTTCCAAAAGTTGTAATAAGTGTTTAACAACATTATTCAACTAATGGTGAAGACCAAATAGGTCTAGGGTCAAAATTTATAAAAATGCCATAGGGCATATGTGAGGGTTTTTAGGGTTTTGCCTTTTATTTGATTTTCTTCCTCTTTGATTTATTTGGGTGGTGACCTTCATATGATCACTCTAGGGTTTTAGAGCACATCAAAATACAAGTAATAACAATCATCATGGCATATCACTCAAATGCACAAGTCCTATGCATGGTACTATATGCAAAAGAAAAGTTTTTGTTGGTTTGAAAATTTGTTCTCTGGAATTCTCTAACTTTCTTTTCATTGAAATTTGGGGTGTTACACATAGAGGTACCCCTTTGTGACACTTGGTTAAAACATATGCATTGCAATGATAATCCAGGTAATCCGAGCTAATTAGGACAAGGTGCGGGCACTATTAGTATACTATGCATGAGGCTTGCAACTTGTAGGATATAATTTACATAACACATATGCTTTATTACTACCGTTGACAAAATTGTTTCTTGTTTTCAAAACCAAAGCTCTAGCACAAATATAGCAATCAATGCTTCCCTCTGCGAAGGGCCTTTCTTCTACTTTTATGTTGAGTCAGTTCACCTATTTCTCTCCATCCCAAGAAGCAAACACTTGTGTGAACTGTGCATTGATTCCTACATACTTGCATATTGCACTTGTTATATTACTTTACATTGACAATATCCATGAGATATACATGTTACAAGTTGAAAGCAACCGCTGAAACTTAATCTTCCTTTATGTTGCTTCAATACCTCTACTTTGAATTATTGCTTTATGAGTTAACTCTTATGCAAGACTTATTGATGCTTGTCTCGAAGTACTATTCATGAAAAGTCTTTGCTAAATGATTCATTTGTTTACTCATATCATTTACATTGTTTTGATCGCTGCATTCATTACATATGCTTACAATAGTATGATCAAGGTTATGATGGCATGTCAGTCCAGAAATTATCTTTGTTATCGTTTACCTGCTCGGGACGAGCAGAAACTAAGCTTGGGGATGCTGATACGTCTCCGACGTATCGATAATTTCTTATGTTCCATGCCACATTATTGATGATATCTACATGTTTTATGCATACTTTATGTCATATTTATGCATTTTCCGGCACTAACCTATTAACAAGATGCCGAAGAGCCGATTCTTTGTTTTTCTTGCTGTTTTGGTTTCAGAAATCCTAGTAAGGAAATATTCTCGGAATTGGACGAAATCAACGCCCAGGGGCCTATTTTCACACGAAGCTTCCAGAAGTCCGAGGAAGAGACGAAGTGGGGCCACGGGGCGCCGCCACACTAGGGCGGCGCGGCCCAAGGGGGGCCCGCGCGGCCCTAGCGTGTGGGGCCCCCGTTAGCCCTCCGACTCCGCCCTTCCGCCTACTTAAGGTCTTCGTCGCGAAACCCCCAGTACCGAGAGCCACGATACGGAAAACCTTCCAGAGACGCCGCCGCCGCCAATCCCATCTCGGGGGATTCAGGAGATCGCCTCCGGCACCCTGCCGGAGAGGGGAATCATCTCCCGGAGGACTCTTCACCGCCAAGGTCGCCTCCGGAGTGATGAGTGAGTAGTTCACCCCTGGACTATGGGTCCATAGCAGTAGCTAGATGGTCGTCTTCTCCTCATTATGCTTCATTGTCAGATCTTGTGAGCTGCCTAACATGATCAAGATCATCTATCTGTAATGCTATATGTTGTGTTTGTTGGGATCCGATGGATAGAGAATACTATGTTATGTTGATTATCAATCTATTACCTATGTGTTGTTTATGATCTTGCATGCTCTCTGTTATTAGTAGAGGCTCTGGCCAAGTTTTTACTCTTAACTCCAAGAGGGAGTATTTATGCTCGATAGTGGGTTCATGCCTCCATTAAATCTGGGACAGTGACAGAAAGTTCTAAGGTTGTGGATGTGCTGTTGCCACTAGGGATAAAACATCGATGCTATGTCCGAGGATGTAGTTATTGATTACATTACGCACCATACTTAATGCAATTGTATGTTGTTTGCAACTTAATACTGGAAGGGGTTCGGATGATAACCTGAAGGTGGACTTTTTAGGCATAGATGCATGCTGGATAGCGGTCTATGTACTTTGTCGTAATGCCCAATTAAATCTCACAATACTCATCATATCATGTATGTGCATTGTCATGCCCTCTCTATTTGTCAATTGCCCAACTGTAATTTGTTCACCCAACATGCTATTTATCTTATGGGAGAGACACCTCTAGTGAACTGTGGACCCCGGTCCATTCTTTAACATCGAATACAATCTACTGCAATACTTGTTCTACTGTTTTCTGCAAACAATCATCATCCACACTATACATCTAATCCTTTGTTACAGCAAGCCGGTGAGATTGACAACCTCACTGTCACGTTGGGGCAAAGTACTTTGGTTGTGTTGTGCAGGTTCCACCTTAACGCCGGAATCCCTGGTGTTGCGCCGCACTACATCTCGCCGCCATCAACCTTCAACGTGCTTCTTGGCTCCTACTGGTTCGATAAACCTTGGTTTCTTACTGAGGGAAAACTTGCCGCTGTACGCATCACACCTTCCTCTTGGGGTTCCCAACGGTCGCGTGTTGTACGCGTATCACAATGCAACAAAATTAAGATAAGGAGAGGTTGCTACAGTATTAACAACTTCCAAGACTCAAATATAAAACAAAAGTGCTGTAGTAAAATCATGGGTTATCTCCCAAGAAGTGCTTTCTTTATAGCCATTAAGATGGGCTCAGCAATTTCAATGATGCACTCGCAAGAAATAGTAGTTGAAGCAAAAGAGAGCGTCAAGAAGCAAATTCAAAACACATTTAAGTCTAACCCACTTCCTATGAAAAGGAATCTTGTAAATAAACAAATTCATGAAGCATAATGCAACAAGCATAGAAAGATAAAGCAAGTGCAGTGATGACCCACAAGTATAGGGGGTGTATCGTAGTATCATCGATAAGTAAGAATGTCGATCCCGACGAGGAGCAGAAGGTGTTGACAAGCAGTTTCGATGAATGATTCACTGTAAATGCTCACAGACGAGTATTCAGGGGGTTTTGATGTAGCAGATGAATAAAGTACGAGTAAGTAAAGTGCGAGAGTAATGATTGCAGCGAGTGGCCAATCCTTTTTAGCACAAAGGACAAGCCGGTTTGTTTACTTATAATGACCAAACGTTCTCGAGGACACACGGGATTTTAGTCTAATGCTTTCGCTACATACGGCTAATTAATCTTCATTGTTTTGATAAGTGTTGTGTGGGTGAACCTATGCTAATGTACCGCCCTTCCTAGGACTAATACATACTTGTGATTATACCCCTTGCAAGCATCCGCAACTACAAGAAAGTAATTAAGATAAATCTAACCACAGCCTTAAACTCTGAGATCCTGCTATCCCTCCTGCATCGATATACCAACGGGGGTTTAGGTTTCTGTCACTCCGGCAACCCCGCAATCGGCAAACGAGTACAAGATGCATTCCCCTAGGCCCATAAAGGTGAAGTGTCGTGTAGTCGACGTTCACACGACACCACTAGAAGAATAACACCACAACTTAAATATCATAACATTGAATATTACTCAACCATACTTCACTACTAACATTTAGACTTCACCCATGTCCTCAAGAACTAAACGAACTACTCACGAGACATCATATGGAACATGATCAGAGGTGATATGATGATGAATAACAATCTGAACATAAACCTTGGTTCAACGGTTTCACTCAATAGCATCAATAACAAGTAGAAATCAATACCGGGAGAGTTTCCCCTATCAAACAATCAAGATCAAACCCAAATTGCTACAGCGGTGACGATGTGCAGCGGTGGAGACGGCGGTGATGATGATGAAGATGGTGATGATGGTGATGGAGATGATGTCCAACTTGATGGCGGTGACGATGGCGTCGATTTCCCCCTCCGGGAGGGAATTTCCCCGGCGGATCTCAGCCCGCCGGAGAGCTCTTTTCTCTCTGGTGTTCTCCGCCTCGCAGAGGCGGCTGTAACTCTTCGCGAGGTACCCTCTGGAGCTTAGGTTTTCGGGACGAAGACGTTCGCGAAGAAAAGGAGGCGAGAGGGGGCTGTGGGCCCCCTCCTCACAGGGCGGCGCGGCCAGGCCTTGGGCCGCGCCGGCCTATGGGGTGGGCCCACCTCGGGTCCCCTCGGCTCCCCCTTCTGGCTCACTTCATCCTCTGGAAAAATAAGGTTTTTCGTATAATTTCCGTCAACTGTTGATCTTACGAAATATTGCATTCTGACGGCGCTTTTTCCAGCAGAACCCTGGCTCCGGTGCTCGATCCTCCAATAATCATGAAACATGCAAAATAGATGAAATAACATAAGTATTATGTCCAAATATGAAATATATCAATGAATAGCAGCAAATTATGATATAAAATAGTGATGCAAATTGGACGTATCAACTCCCCCCAAGCTTAGACTTCGCTTGTCCCCAAGCGAAACTGAACTCGGTAAACAGGACCACATGTTTATGGAGTGAAGAGTCGATAAATAAAATACGGACAAGAAGCATCATATTCATTCACACAAGACATTCTAGTGAACAACTTCCTCATATAACTCAACTTGAAACAAGTATAAGGTAATCACAAATAAAGGTGCATAAGAAATCATAGTTGGTGATGGCAAACTTCGTTCTTGGTCAGAGAACAATTAACAGGTTATTCTTATCTATCGAGCAGCGCTCTCATGTTAAAGTTTATATGGCACAACTTGCATACTCAATCATAATAGTCTCCTCATGATCATTGATAACTTGCAAAGCTATATTCATTTATATAAAACTTGTACTAAACAAGGAAGAGTAAAAGACATGATGAAGCAAATCACAATATAATGGTTTGATCACAACAACTCAAATGCTTGCTTAAGATGGAGGGAAATAGGTTTACTGACTCAACATAAAGTAAAAGACAGGCCCCTCGCAGAGGGAAGCAGGGATTAAATCATGTGCTAGAGCTTTTTCAGTTTTGAAATCATATAAAGAGAATGAAAATAACATTTTGAGAGGTGTTTGTTGTTGTCAACGACTGGTAGCGGGTACTCTAACCCCCTTGCCAGACAAACCTTCAAAGAGCGGCTCCCATTTTATTTTTGTGTGGCACTCCTTCCAACCTTTATTTCACAAACCATGGCTAACCGAATCCTCGGGTGCCTGCCAACAATCTCATACCATGAAGGAGTGCCTTTTTATTTTAGTTTTATTATGATGACACTCCCCCCAACCTTTGCTTTCACAAGCCATGGCTAACCGAATCCTTCGGGTGCCGTCCATCAATCACATACCATGGAGGAGTGTCTATTTAGGTTAATTAATTTGGGACTGGGAATCCCATTGCCAGCTCTTTTTGCAAAGTTATTGGATAAGTGGATGAAGCCACTAGTCCATTGGTGAAAGTTGCCCACCAAGATTGAAAGATAAAACACCACATACTTCCTCATGAGCTATAAAACATTGACACAAATAAGAGATAGTGAATTTGAATTGTTTAAAGGTAGCACATGAAGTATTCACTTGGAATGGCAGGAAATACCATGTAATAGGTAGTTATGGTGGACACATATGACATAGGTTTGGGTTAAGGTTTGGATGCACGAGAAGTATTCCCTCTCAGTACAGGTCTTTGGCTAGCAAGGTTAATTAGCAAGCATAAGAGTTGAAGGAAACAAACAAATATACATGTGATAGAAATAATCATGCATCTTCCTTGTAAGCACAAACAATTTTAACTTCAGAATAATAAGCTATGAGCTAACAAGAAAGAAAGATAATGAAACAACTACATGTATTTCTCTTTTCTACTTAAACCTCAAAGTGTTGTTGCTATTGACCAATGCTAAGTTTGCCAAAACCAAATAGATTTATTCAATGCTCCCAAAGTGATACCAATACTAACAACAAGATAAATCATATAATAGAGATTGCAAACTAAAATAAGATGTGCAATATGTAAATGATAAGACTTATCATTAATATTCCATAACGATAACTCACACCAAGGGATACATAGACAACCAACTAAAGGAGAGATACTTCCACACTGCAACCCATCTTATATGATAACTTCCCTACTCATGATATGACACTACTTTACAGTAAAAGTAAAAAGGTAGTGATGATGTGATACCGCGGCACTCCCCCAAGCTTGGAACAAACCAAGGGGATGCCAATACCGATGATGAATTACTCCTTCGGCGATGGTGGTGATGAATTCCCGTCATCAGACTTCCAAGGAAGAGGCTCTCCATCAACAAACGACATCTTGGTCTCGGGAATCCTGAAACTAGCAGCATGGCTTATGTGTTTAAACCTGTTTTCATACTCACAGTTCTGATTCTGAACGTCATAGAGTTGAGCTTGGAGTTTGTTGGTGGTGTCGTGAAGTGAGAGGATGTCGCCCCATAGCTTTGCAGTTTCCTTCTCGTGTTCAGCAATGAGTTCAGACACAATCTTGTGGAAGATATCCACCTCACGCTCAGCCATCTTCTTGTATTTGAAGACCTCTTGTTCTAGCTTCTCCATCCTGTCTTCCAAGCTTCCTTCTCCCTTAGGACCCTGGACATCCTTGATTTGCAGTTCTCCCTCAACGAGCAGCAACTCCTTGGGGTGCATCCTCAGCTCCTCCATGTACAAGTTGTCAACGTCCTTGCAGGAGCTGTCCTTCGGAGTTTCCGACGAAGACATGATGGCTCTAGATCCGAAGCAAATCATGGCAGAAACAGCTCGAAACAAAACACGTCGAGAAAACGATATACGGACCTCCAGGGGTCCGGGGGATTATATAGCAGGAATTTTTATGTCATAAGGAAAGTACCAGGTCGAACCAGAGTCGGAAAGAGGCGACGAGGCGGCCAGCTCATAGGGCGACGCGGGCCAAGGCCAGGCCGCGCCGGCCTATGGGGGCACGCCCTCGTGCGTCTCCTCCACTCCGTTTCGATCTCGTAATTTTTCATATTTTCCAAAAACAGCAAAAACATTGTTCGGAAAGTAAATTGCGAACTTTTTATTACCAGTACTGTTACCTATTCAAAGTCGAGTTCTGGCGGACTGTCAATTTGTCCTTTGATGAAAGCCTCCGGTGTTTCCACTCGAATAATATCAACATCTACATTGTAAGAATCACCTGAGATATAATGCTTGAGTCTTTGTCCATTCACCACTTGCGTGGCATTGCCTTGGAGAGAGCTAATTTTAATTTCTCCTGAACGATACACCTCCTCAACAACATATGGTCCTTCCCATTTCAAGAGTAATTTCTCTGCAAAGAATCTGAGACGAGACCTATACAATAGGACTTTATCCCCAATATTAAATTCTCTTTTGATAATCCTTCTATCATGCCATTTTTTAACTTTCTCTTTAAAGAGTTTAGCATTTTCATAAGCTTCACTTCTCCATTCATCTAGAGAACTCAATTGCAACAACCTTTTATTACCGGCAAGTTTAGGATCTTTATTTAATTCTCTAACTGCCCAATAAGCTTTGTGCTCTAGTTCTAAAGGTAAATGACAAGCTTTCCCATAAACCATTTTATAAGGTGACATTCCCATGGGATTTTTATAAGCAGTTCTATAAGCCCATAGTGCATCCTTCAATTTACTAGCCCAATTCTTTCTAGTTTTATTAACAGTCTTTTCCAAGATAGATTTAATCTCTCTATTTGATAATTCTACTTGCCCATAGTTTGAGAATGATAAGCGGAAGCAATTCTATGATTAATACCATATTTAGCAAGAGTTTTTCTAAAACCACCATGAATAAAATGAGAACCTCCATCAGTCATAATATATCTAGGAACTCCAAATCTAGGAAAAATAATATCTAAAAGCATTCTTAAAGAGGTCTCACCATCAGCACTTTTTGCAGGTATGGCTTCCACCCATTTAGTAACATAATCAACAGCAACAAGTATATGAGTGCTACCTTCTGAAGAGGGAAAAGGTCCCATGAAGTCAAATCCCCAACAATCGAACGGTTCAATAACAAGAGTATAATTCATAGGCATTTCATTGCATCTGGAGATATTACCAACCCTTTGACATTCATCACAAGATAAGATAAACTTCCTTGCATCTTTGAAGAGAGTTGGCCAATAAAAACTTAATTGTAGAACCTTTTGCGCGGTTCTATCTCCGGCGTGATGTCCTCCATAAGTACTACCGTGACATTTACTCAATATCTCTTGTTGTTCATATTCGGGAACACATCTTCGCAGAATACCATCCACTCCTTCTTTATATAAGTGTGGGTCATCCCAGAAATAATGCCTCAAGTCATAAAAGAATTTCCTCCTTTGCTGAGCTGAAAAGGTTGGAGGCAAGTACTTGGAAACAATAAAGTTAGCATAATCAACATACTGTTATCACCAGAATTTGACCGAGTCAGAGGTGGGCCGCGATCAAGATGGGCTTGAAGAATATACATGGAAGAGTATACGTGAATCGGCCTTGTATGCAAAGTTTGGGCTAGTTTGCCCGTGTATCTGTAATATAGTAGGATACGTGTCGGTTAGTTAGAGTTTGGCTCGTGCACGGTTGGGATTATTCCCACGTTAGAAAGTCTACGGACTATAAATATGTATCTAGGGTTTATGAAATAAACAACAATCACGTTCACCACAAACCAATCTAGGCGCATCGCCAACTCCCTTGTCTCGAGGGTTTCTTCCGGGTAAGCATCATGCTGCCTAGATCGCATCTTGCGATCTAGGCAGTACATGTTTATTCGCCGTTCATGCGTTGCTCGTACTGAAGCCCTTTTGATGGCGAGCAACGTAGTTATCTTAGATGTGTTAGGGTTAGCATTGTTCTTCGTATCATATGCTGTCGTCGTGCAACCCTTAGACATCTAGCCGCCCTTACACCTATCTTAGGTGTAGGGGCGGCACCCCGCTTGATCATTATTTAGTAGATCCAATCCGTTATGGTTGCTCCTTGTTCTTCAAGGATTAGTTTAATATCTGCATAGTTAGGCCTTACAAAGGGTTGAAGGATCCAGCGGCGCGTAGGGTGTAGTTTGCTAGCCCTAGACAGGATGTTCCGGGGATCAACCTCGTGTTGGTTTTTAGGCCTTGTCTAGGATCAGCTTACGATCACCGTGCGCGGCCGCGAGGCTCAATCACGAGTAGGACGTTCCGATTATGCGGTGAAAACCCTAAATCGTCGTAGATCGTTTTAGCTTTATCTTGATCAAGCAGGACCACCATATATTCGTACACCTCGTGCGAATCATGGGTGGATCGGCTCTTTGAGCCGATTCACAGGACAACCTGAGAGCCGATCGAGGCTCGTATTTAATGTTTACGTGTATGCCATGCAGGAAACTAAGCGAGGCATCTCCATCACCTTCCTGACCAGGTGTAGGTCAGGTGGCACGCCCTTGCACCAGCATCGGACGTGCGTGCCGGAGTCTTTGCGGGCCGTCGCTCGGAGGGACCAGGGCCAGCCGCAGCCCTAAGTTGCTCCCGGCTCTCCTGTGTTGCCCGTCGCTGCTCGCCGGTGGGTTTCTGACCGCAACACATACCAAGGGCTATCTCGCGAGCTCACCTTTATTACAGCCAATTGTTCATTTGGAAAACTATCATTAGCAGGAACAGGATCATAAGCAATATTTTCCAATCTAGATAAATTATCAGCAACAGGATTATCATCACCTTTCCTATCTACAATATGTAAATCAAATTCTTGCAACAGAAGTACCCATCTAATAAGCCTTGGCTTAGCATCTTTCTTTTGCATAAGGTATCTGATTGCAGCATGATCAGTATGTATAGTAACTTTTAAATCAACAATATAAGATCTAAACTTATCACAAGAAAAGACTACAGCTAACAATTCTTTTTCAGTAGTAGCATAATTTCTTTGAGCAGCATCAAGAGTTTTACTAGCATAATGAATAACATTCAATTTCTTATTTACTCGCTGTCCAAGAACAGCGCCTACAGCAAAATCACTAGCATCACACATAATTTCAAATGGTAAGTTCCAATCAGGAGGTTCAACTATAGGAGCAGTTGTTAAGGCTTTCTTTAGAGTTTCAAAAGCTTCCTTACAATCATCATCAAAAATAAAAGGTACATCTTTTTGAAGAAGATTAGTAAGAGGCTTTGAAATCTTGGAGAAGTCTTTAATAAACCTCCTATAAAACCCAGCATGACCAAGAACACTACGAATACCTTTAACATCCCTAGGATAGGGCATCTTCTCAATTGCTTCAACTTTAGCTCTATCAACTTCAATACCTCTCTCGGAAATTTTATGTCCCAATACAATTCCTTCATTAACCATAAAGTGGCATTTCTCCCAATTGAGAACAAGGTTAGTTTCTTCACATCTCTGCAAAACTTTATCGAGGTTCCGCAAGCAATTATCAAAAGAATTCCCATAGACAGAAAAATCATCCATGAATACCTCTACAATACTCTCGCAAAAGCCATGAAAAATAGCAGACATGCATCTTTGAAAAGTAGCAGGAGCATTACATAAACCAAAAGGCATACGTCTATAAGCATAAGTTCCATAGGGACAAGTAAAAGTGGTTTTCTCTTGATCCTTAGTTTTAACAGCAATTTGTGAAAACCCAGAATAACCATCAAGAAAACAAAAGTGAGTATTCTTAGATAACCTTTCTAACATTTGATCAATAAAAGGCAAAGGGTAATGATCTTTTTTAGTAACCTTATTAACTTTTCGATAATCAATGCACATTCTATACCCTACAACTACTCTTTGAGGTATGTGCTCATCATTATCATTAGGCACAACAGTCATTCCTCCTTTCTTAGGAACACAATGCACAGGACTAACCCATCTACTATCAGCAATAGGATATATAATACCAGCTTCAAGAAGTCTTAATACCTCATTTCTTACCACATCCTTCATTTTAGGAATTAGACGACGATGAGGTTCAACAACAGGCTTCGCATCATCTTCCGTATTAATGGCGTGTTGGCAAATAGAGGGAGAAATCCCCTTCAAGTCATCAAGAGTGTAGCCAATAGTACCTCGGTGTTTCTTCAATATTTCCAATAACCTTTCTTCTTCAAACTCTGTAAGCTTAGAACTAATAATAACAGGATATATTTTCTTATCATCAATATGAGCATATTTAAGATTATCAGGCAATGGTTTTAAATCAAAGACAGGATCTTCCTTTGGTGGTGGTGTTGTACCCAGATCTTCCACCGGTAAATCATGCTTAAGAATAGGTTGACGAAGGAAAATTTCATCAAGCTCATCTCTTTCTTCCCTAAAAACTTCACTCTCACTATTCTCCAAATGTTGCTGCAAGGGATTATTAGGAGCAAGAACAATAGATGCACACTGTTCAACTTTAAAATCATTATTAGGCAAATCAGCTTTATAAGGAGTTTTGGTAAATTTAGAGAAGTTAAACTCATAAGATTCACCAGCAAATTTAGTCAAAATTTTCTCTTTCTTGCAATCTATAATAGCTCCACAAGTATTTAAAAAAGGTCTACCAAAAATGATAGGACAATATTTACTAGCAGCAGAACCAAGTACCAAAAAGTCTGCAGGATATTTAATCTTACCGCATAGAACTTCCACATCTCGAACAATACCAATTGGAGAAATAGTTTCTCTATTAGCCAGCCGAATAACCACATCAATATCTTCAAGTTCACAAGAACCAATTTCGTGCATAATCTCCGTGTAAAGCTCATAAGGAATAGCACTAATACTTGCACCAATATCACATAAACCATAATAACAATGATCTCCAATTCTAACAGATAGCATAGGAACACTAGCTTGCTTGGACTTATTAGGATGTGAAACAATATTAGAAGCATCTTCACAGAAAATAATATGACCATCCTCCACATCTTCAGTCACAAGATCTTTAACTATTGCAACAGCAGGTTTAACTTTTATTTGTTCTTCAGGTTCTATAGGTTTCTTTTCACTTTTATGAACCGCACTATTTATAACAGAATACTCCTTCATTTTAGCAGGGAAAGGAGTTTTTTCAATATAAGCTTCAGGAATAACATGATCAACAGTTTCAACTACAACACATTTATTAATAGATGAATCAATTTTATCTTTATACGGTTCATGATACTTATCAAAATTCTTCTTAGGCAATTCATAATGAGAGGCAAAAGCTTTATAAAGATTTGCGGCAACTTGAGAATCAAGACCATAAGTAGCACTCATATTACGAAATTTATCAGTATCCATAAAAGCTTCAATGCATTTATAATCATAATTTATATCTGATTCTCTATCTTTGTCGTTCTCCCATCCTTCAGTATTTTCCTGGATCCGATTGAGAAGGTCCCTTTTAAACTCTTCCTTGTTGCGCGTAAATGATCCAGAACAAGAAGTATCCAGCAAGGTCTTGTCTTCAAAAGAAAGTCTTGCATAGAAATTATCAATAATAACATTACCAGGAAGCTCATGAATGGGGCATTTGAGCATTAAAGACTTCAATCTCCCCCACGCTTGGGAAATACTCTCTCCATCATGAGGCCAAAAATTATATATGCGGTTCCGATCCTTGTGAATTTCAGTTGGAGGATAGAACTTAGAATAAAACCGGGGCACAATATCATTCCATTCAAGAGAATCCCCATTATCTAGTAATTTATACCAATGCGCCGCTTTACCAGACAGCGATATAGAGAATAGTTTCTTCCTCACTTCATCCATAGCAATACCTGAACACTTGAATAAACCGCATAATTCATGTAAAAACAGTAAATGATCTCCAGGGTGGACAGTTCCATCCCCTGTATAACGGTTATCCACTACACGTTCAATAATTTTCATAGGTATTTTGTATGGTATCTCTTCCTCACCTGGCGCCTCATCCACTACCTTTGCAGTAGTAGCAGATTTTCCAAATAAAAACTCAAGAGAAGATCTCTCCATAATGAATTATGGCAGCAGGCACAAATAAAATCAGCACAAACAGTAGAACTTTCCCTTACCAATTCCACTTACCAATAGCGCTTCACTCCCCGGCAACGGCGCCAGAAAATAGTCTTGATGACCCACAAGTATAGGGGGTGTATCGTAGTATCTTCGATAAGTAAGAATGTCGATCCCAACGAGGAGCAGAAGGTGTTGACAAGCAGTTTCGATGAAGGATTCACTGTAAATGCTCACAGACAAGTATTCAGGGGGTTTTGATGTAGCAGATGAATAAAGTACGAGTAAGTAAAGTGCGAGAGTAACGATTGCAGCGAGTGGCCCAATCCTTTTTAGCACAAAGGACAAGGCGGTTTGTTTACTTATAATGACCAAACGTTCTCGAGGACACACGGGATTTTAGTCTAATGCTTTCGCTACATACGGCTAATTAATCTTCATTGTTTTGATAAGTGTTGTGTGGGTGAACCTATGCTAATGTACCGCCCTTCCTAGGACTAATACATACTTGTGATTATACCCCTTGCAAGCATCCGCAACTACAAGAAAGTAATTAAGATAAATCTAACCACAGCCTTAAACTCGAGATCCTCGTTTATCCCTCCTGCATCGATATACCAACGGGGGTTTATGTTTCTGTCACTCCGGCAACCCCGCAATCGGCAAACGAGTACAAGATGCATTCCCCTAGGCCCATAAAGGTGAAGTGTCGTGTAGTCGACGTTCACACGACACCACTAGAAGAATAACACCACAACTTAAATATCATAACATTGAATATTACTCAACCATACTTCACTACTAACATTTAGACTTCACCCATGTCCTCAAGAACTAAACGAACTACTCACGAGACATCATATGGAACATGATCAGAGGTGATATGATGATGAATAACAATCTGAACATAAACCTTGGTTCAACGGTTTCACTCAATAGCATCAATAACAAGTAGAAATCAATACCGGGAGAGTTTCCCCTATCAAACAATCAAGATCAAACCCAAATTGCTACAGCGGTGACGATGTGCAGCGGTGGAGACGGTGGTGATGATGATGAAGATGATGATGATGGTGATGGAGATGATGTCCAACTTGATGGCGGTGACGATGGCGTCGATTTCCCCCTCCGGGAGGGAATTTCCCCGGCAGATCTCAGCCCGCCGGAGAGCTCTTTTCTCTCTGGTGTTCTCCGCCTCGCAGAGGCGGCTGTAACTCTTCGCGAGGTACCCTATGGAGCTTAGGTTTTCGGGACGAAGACGTTCGCGAAGAAAAGGAGGCGAGAGGGGGCTGTGGGCCCCCTCCTCACAGGGCGGCGCGGCCAGGCCTTGGGCCGCGCCGGCCTATGGGGTGGGCCCACCTCGGGTCCCCTCGGCTCCCCCTTCTGGCTCACTTCATCCTCTGGAAAAATAAGGTTTTTCGTATAATTTCCGTCAACTGTTGATCTTCCGAAATATTGCATTCTGACGGCGCTTTTTCCAGCAGAATCCTGGCTCCGGTGCTCGGTCCTCCAATAATCATGAAACATGCAAAATAGATGAAATAACATAAGTATTATGTCCAAATATGAAATATATCAATGAATAGCAGCAAATTATGATATAAAATAGTGATGCAAATTGGACGTATCATGCAGCTTCAAGATTTTCAGCAAAAAGAGAGGTGTTTTAGCGACATGAAAATTTCTACACCCATATTTTCCTCTCTCATAAAGATTTTCAGTAGCATCATGAGAAAACTCAACAATATAACTATCACATAAAGCATTCTTATCATGAGTCTCATGCATAAAATTATTACTACTCCCAACATAAGCATAGTCAATTTTATTAGTAATAGTGGGAGAAAATTCATCACCATAATCATCAAATGTAGGAGGCATATTGTAATCATAATAAACTCTATCCTCCATAGTAGGCGGCACCAAAAGACCACTATCATTATAATCATCATATATAGGAGGTAAAGTATCATCAAAGTAAATTTTCTCCTCAATGCTTGGGGGACTAAAAATATCATGCTCATCAAAACCAGCTTCCCCAAGCTTAGAATTTTCCATATCATTAGCAACAATTGTGTTCAAAGCGTTCATACTAATATGTTCCATAGGTTTTTTAATTTTCGCATCAAACCATCCATGTCTTAACTCAGGAAATAGATTAAAAAGCTCCATGTTGCTTTCCATTATGCCTTACTAGTGTAAAACAAGAAACAAAAAGATGCAATTGCAGGATCTAAAGGAAATAGCTTCGAGCACTTACAACGGTACCAGAAAATAACTTAGTTACCTGGGACCAGAGTGTGAGTGCCTTTTACCTTTCCTCCCCGACAACGGCGCCAGAAAATAGCTTGATGTCTACGCACACTCCTTTTCCTGTAGACAGTGTTGGGCCTCCAAGAGCAGAGGTTTGTAGAACAACAGCAAGTTTCCCTTAAGTGGATCACCCAAGGTTTATCGAACTCAGGGAGGAAGAGGTCAAAGATATCCCTCTCGAGCAACCCTGCGATCACAATGCAAGAAGTCTCTTGTGTCCCCATGATACGTCTCCGACGTATCGATAATTTCTTATGTTCCATGCCACATTATTGATGTTATCTACATGTTTTATGCACACTTTATGTCATATTCGTGCATTTTCTGGAACTAACCTATTAACAAGATGCCGAAGTGCCAGTTCCTGTTTTCTGCTGTTTTTGGTTTCAGAAATCCTAGTAACGAAATATTCTCGGAATCGGACGAAATCAACGCCCAAGTTCCTATTTTCACCGGAAGCATCCAGAACACCCGGAAGGACCGAGAGGGGGGCATCGGGCCCCCGGACCATAGGCCGGCGCGGCCCAGCCCTGGCGGCGCCGCCCTATGGTGTAGTCGCCCCTTCGACCCTCTGCGCCGCCTCTTCGCCTATATAAAGCCCCTGGATCGAAAACCACGATACGTTCGACGAAAACCACGAAACCTTCCGAGCCGCCGCCATCGCGAAGCCAAGATGCGGGGACAGAGTCTCTGTTCCGGCACGCCGCCGGAGCGGGGAAGTGCCCCCGGAAGGCTTCTCCATCGACACCGCTGCCATCTCCACCGCCATCTTCATCACCGCTGCTGCTCCCATGAGGAGGGAGTAGTTCTCCATTGAGGCTCGGGGCTGTACCGGTAGCTATGTGGTTCATCTCTCTCCCATGTACCTCAATACAATAATCTCATGAGCTGCTTTACATGATTGAGATTCATATGAGTTTTGTATCACTATTCATCTATGTGCTACTCTAGCAATGTTATTAAAGTAGTTCTATTCCTCCTGCACGTGTGTAAAGGTGACAGTGTGTGCACCGTGTTAGTACTTGGTTTATGCTATGATCATGATCTCTTGTAGATTGCGAAGTTAACTATTGCTATGATAATATTGATGTGATCTATTCCTCCTACATATGCATGAAGGTGACAGTGTGCATGCTATGTTAGTACTTGGTTTAGTCTTTTGATCTATCTTACACTATAAGGTTACCAAAATATGAACATAATTGTGGAGCTTGTTAACTCCGGCATTGAGGGTTCGTGTAATCCTACGCAATGTGTTCATCATCCAACAAGAGTGTAGAGTATGCATTTATCTATTCTGTTATGTGATCAATGTTGAGAGTGTCCACTAGTGAAAGTGTAATCCCTAGGCCTTGTTCCTAAATACTGCTATCGCTGCTTGTTTACTGTTTTACTGCGTTAGTACTGCTGCAATACTACCACCATCAACTACACGCCAGCAAGCTATTTTCTGGCACCGTTGCTACTGCTCATATATATTTATACCACCTGTATTTCACTATCTCTTCGCCGAACTAGTGCACCTATTTGGTGTGTTGGGGACACAAGAGACTTCTTGCTTTGTGGTTGCAGGGTTGCATGAGAGGGATATCTTTGACCTCTTCCTCCCTGAGTTCGATAAACCTTGGGTGATCCACTTAAGGGAAAACTTGCTGCTGTTCTACAAACCTCTGCTCTTGGAGGCCCAACACTGTCTACAGGAAAAGGAGGGGGAAGTAGACATCAAGCTATTTTCTGGCGCCGTTGCCGGGGAGGAAAGGTAAAAGGTACTCACACTTCGGACCTCGGCTACCAAGCTATTTTCCGGCGCCGTAAGTACTCAAAGCTATTTCCTTTAGATCCTGCAATTGCAACTTTTTGTTTCTTGTTTACACTAGTTTGGCATAATGGACAAGAATGATCTTCTTATTCTATTTCCTGATTTAAAACATGGATTGTTTGATGCGAAAATTAAAAAACCTATGGAATCTTATTTGCATGCTGGTAGTAATATTAGTATGAACGCTTTGAACACCATTGTTGATAATAATATAGAAAGTTCTAAGCTTGGGGAAGCTGGTTTTCATGATCTTTTTAGTCCCCCAAGCATTGAGGAGGATATTTTCTTTGATGATACTTTGCCTCCTATTTATGATGATTATAATGATATTGGTCTTTTAGTGCCACCTACTATGGAGAGTAAATTTTGTTGTGATTACAATATGCCTCCTATATTTGATGATGAGAATAATAATGATAGCTACTTTGTTGAATTTGCTCCCACTATTACTAATAAAATTGATTATGCCTATGTGGAGAGTAATAATTTTATGCATGAGACTCATGATAAGAATGCTTTATGTGATAGTTATATTGTTGAGTTTGCTCATGTTGCTACTGAAAGTTATTATGAGAGAGGAAAATATGGTTGTGGAAATTTTGATGTTACTAAAATGCCTCTCTATGTGCTTAAATTTTTGAAGCTACACTTGTTTTATCTTCCTATGCTTGTCACTTTGCTCTTCATGAACTTGTTTATTTACAAGATTCCTATGCATAGGAAGCATGTTAGACTTAAATGTGTTTTGTATTTGCCTCTTGATGCTCTCTTTTGCTTCAAATACTATTTCTTGCGAGTGCATCATTAAAACTGCTGAGCCCATCTTAATGGCTATAAAGAAAGAACTTCTTGGGAGATAACCCATGTGTTATTTTGCTACAGTACTTTGTTTTATATTTGTGTCTTGGAAGTTGTTTACTACTGTAGAAACCTCTCCTTATCTTAGTTTTGTGTTTTGTTGTGCCAAGTGAAGCCTCTAATCGAAGGTTGATACTAGATTTGGATTTCTGCGCAGAAACAGATTTCTATCTGTCACGAATCTGGGATTTTCTCTCTGTACAAAAATCAGAAAAATATGCCAATTTACGTGCGTGTTCCTCAGATATGTACGCAACTTTCATTAGTTTTGAGTTTTCTGATCTGAGCAACGGAAGTATTTATTAGAAATTCGTCTTTACGGACTGTTCTGTTTTGACAGATTCTGCCTTTTATTTCGCATTGCTTCTTTCGCTGTGTTGGGTGGATTTCTTTGTTCCATTACCTTCCAGTAGCTTTGAGCAATGTCCAGAAGTATTAAGAATGATTGTGTCACCTCTGAACATGTGAGTTTTTGATTATGTACTAACCCCTCTAATGAAGTTTATGAGAAGTTTGGTGTGAAGGAAGTTTTCAAGGGTCAAGAGAGGAGGATGATGTACTATGATCAAGAAGAGTGAAAGCTCTAAGCTTGGGGATGCCCCGGTGGTTCACCCCTGCATATTTCAAGAAGACTCAAGCGTCTAAGCTTGGGGATGCCCAAGGCATCCCCTTCTTCATCGACAAATTATCAGGTTCCTTCTCTTGAAACTATATTTTTATTCGGTCACATCTTATGTGCTTTACTTGGAGCGTCTGTGTGCTTTTGTTTTTGTTTTTGTTTGAATAAATTGGATTACATCATGCTTGTGTGGGAGAGAGACACGCTCCGCTGGTTCGTATGAACACATGTGTTCTTAGCTCATAATATTCATGGCGAAGTTTCCTCTTCGTTAAATTGTTATATGGTTGGAATTGGAAAATGATACATGTAGTAATTGCTATAATGTCTTGGATAATGTGATACTTGGCAATTGTTGTGCTCATGTTTAAACTCTTGCATTATATACTTTGCACCTATTAATGAAGAAATACATAGAGCATGCTAAAATTTGGTTTGCATATTTGGCTTCCCTAAGGTCTAGATAATTTCTAGTATTGAGTTTGAACAACAAGGAAGACGGTGTAGAGTCTTATAATGTTTTCAATATGTCTTTTATGTGAGTTTTGCTGCACCGGTTCATCCTTGTGTTTGTTTCAAATAAGCCTTGCTAGCCTAAACCTTGTATCGAGAGGGAATACTTCTCATGCATCCAAAATACTTGAGCCAACCACTATGCCATTTGTGTCCACCATACCTACCTACTACATGGTATTTTCCGCCATTCCAAAGTAAATTGCTTGAGTGCTACCTTTAAAATTCCATCATTCACCTTTGCAATATATAGCTCATGGGACAAATAGCTTAAAAACTATTGTGGTATTGAATATGTAATTATGCACTTTATCTCTTATTAAGTTGCTTGTTGTGCGATAACCATGTTTACTGGGGACGCCATCAACTACTCTTTGTTGAATTTCATGTGAGTTGCTATGCATGTTCGTCTTGTCTGAAGTAAGAGAGATCTACCACCTTATGGTTAAGCATGCATATTGTTAGAGAAGAACATTGGGCCGCTAACTAAAGCCATGATCCATGGTGGAAGTTTCAGTTTTGGACATATATCCTCAATCTCAAATGAGAAAATTATTAATTGTTGTTACATGCTTATGCATAAAAGAGGAGTCCATTATCTGTTGTCTATGTTGTCCCGGTATGGATGTCTAAGTTGAGAATAATCAATAGCGAGAAATCCAATGCGAGCTTTCTCCTTAGACCTTTGTACAGGCGGCATAGAGGTACCCCTTTGTGACACTTGGTTAAAACATGTGCATTGTGATGATCCGGTAGTCCAAGCTAATTAGGACAAGGTGCGTGCACTATTAGTATACTATGCATGAGGCTTGCAACTTGTAAGATATAATTTACATGATACGTATGCTTTATTACTACCGTTGACAAAATTGTTTCATGTTTTCAAAATCAAAGCTCTAGCACAAATATAGCAATCGATGCTTTTCCTCTATGGAGGACCATTCTTTTACTTTCATTGTTGAGTCAGTTCACCTATTTCTCTCCACCTCAAGAAGCAAACACTTGTGTGAACTGTGCATTGATTCTTACATACTTGCTTATTGCATTTGTTATATTGCTTTGCATTGACAACTATCCATGAGATATACATGTTACAAGTTGAAAGCAACCGCTGAAACTTAATCTTCCATTGTGTTGCTTCAATGCCTTTACTTTGAATTATTGCTTTATGAGTTAACTTTTATGCAAGACTTATTGATGCTTGTCTCAAAGTACTATTCATGAAAAGTCTTTGCTTTATGATTCAGTTGTTTACTCATGTCATTACCATTGTTTTGGATTGCTGCATTCACTACATATGCTTTACAAATAGTATGATCAAGTTTATGATGGCATGTCACTCCAGAAATTATCTGTGTTATCGTTTTACCTGCTCGGGACGAGCAGAACTAAGCTTGGGGATGCTGATACGTCTCCGACGTATCGATAATTTCTTATGTTCCATGCCACATTATTGATGTTATCTACATGTTTTATGCACACTTTATGTCATATTCGTGCATTTTCTGGAACTAACCTATTAACAAGATGCCGAAGTGCCAGTTCCTGTTTTCTGCTGTTTTTGGTTTCAGAAATCCTAGTAACGAAATATTCTCGGAATCGGACGAAATCAACGCCCAAGTTCCTATTTTCACCGGAAGCATCCAGAACACCCGGGAAGGACCAGAGGGGGGGCACTGGGCCCCCAGACCATAGGCCGGCGCGGCCCAGGCCCTGGCGGCGCCGCCCTATGGTGTAGTCGCCCCTTCGACCCTCCTGCGCCGCCTCTTCGCCTATATAAAGCCCCTGGATCGAAAACCCTGATACGTTCGACGAAAACCACAGAAACCTTCCAGAGCCGCCGCCATCGCGAAGCCAAGATCTGGGGGACAGGAGTCTCTGTTCCGGCACGCCGCCGGAGCGGGGAAGTGCCCCCGGAAGGCTTCTCCATCGACACCGCTGCCATCTCCACCGCCATCTTCGTCACCGCTGCTGCTCCCATGAGGAGGGAGTAGTTCTCCATTGAGGCTCGGGGCTGTACCGGTAGCTATGTGGTTCATCTCTCTCCCATGTACCTCAATACAATAATCTCATGAGCTGCTTTACATGATTGAGATTCATATGAGTTTTGTATCACTATTCATCTATGTGCTACTCTAGCAATGTTATTAAAGTAGTTCTATTCCTCCTGCACGTGTGTAAAGGTGACAGTGTGTGCACCGTGTTAGTACTTGGTTTATGCTATGATCATGATCTCTTGTAGATTGCGAAGTTAACTATTGCTATGATAATATTGATGTGATCTATTCCTCCTACATATGCATGAAGGTGACAGTGTGCATGCTATGTTAGTACTTGGTTTAGTCTTTTGATCTATCTTACACTATAAGGTTACCAAAATATGAACATAATTGTGGAGCTTGTTAACTCCGGCATTGAGGGTTCGTGTAATCCTACGCAATGTGTTCATCATCCAACAAGAGTGTAGAGTATGCATTTATCTATTCTGTTATGTGATCAATGTTGAGAGTGTCCACTAGTGAAAGTGTAATCCCTAGGCCTTGTTCCTAAATACTGCTATCGCTGCTTGTTTACTGTTTTACTGCGTTAGTACTGCTGCAATACTACCACCATCAACTACACGCCAGCAAGCTATTTTCTGGCACCGTTGCTACTGCTCATATATATTTATACCACCTGTATTTCACTATCTCTTCGCCGAACTAGTGCACCTATTTGGTGTGTTGGGGACACAAGAGACTTCTTGCTTTGTGGTTGCAGGGTTGCATGAGAGGGATATCTTTGACCTCTTCCTCCCTGAGTTCGATAAACCTTGGGTGATCCACTTAAGGGAAAACTTGCTGCTGTTCTACAAACCTCTGCTCTTGGAGGCCCAACACTGTTTACAGGAAAAGGAGGGGGAAGTAGACATCACCCCAACACACCTAATACACTTGTCAGATGTATAGGTGCACTAGTTCGGCGAAGAGATAGTGAGATGCAAGTAATATGGATGAGTATGAGTGGTAATAGCAATCTGAATAAAATATGGCAGCGAGTAAACATGCAACAAAATAGTGAATAAACGGAGATTCGATGTGTGGAAACAAGGCCTAGGGATCCTGCTTTCACTAGTGGACACTCTCAACATTGATCACATAATAAAACTACTCTACACTCTCTTGTTGGATGATGAACACCACTAATTGTGTAGGGCTACAAGAGCACCTCAATGCCGGAGTTAACAAGCTCCACAACATTCGATATTCATATTTAAATAACCTTAGAGTGCATGATAGATCATTGCAATTATACCGAGTACTAACATAGCATGCACACCGTCACCGACAGACTATGAAAGGGGGAATAAATTGCATCAATACCATCATAGTAATAATTAACTTCATAATCTACAAGAGATCACAATCATAGCATGTACCAAGTACTTCATGATGCACACACTGTCAACATTACATCATGGAGGAGGAATAGACTACTTTAATAACATCACTAGAGTAGCACATAGATGATATTCAACTAGATCACAAAGAGAGAGAGATGAACCACATAGCTAAAGCGGAGCCCTCAGCCCCGGGGGTGAATTACTCCCTCCTCATCATGGAGACAGCGATGGCGGTGAAGATGGCGGTGGAGATGGCGGTGGAGATGGCTTCCGGGGGCAATTCCCCGTCCCGGCAGGGTGCCGGAACAGAGACTTCTGTCCCCCGAATTGGAGTTTCGCGATGGCGGTGGCTCTGGAAGGTTTTCTCGGGTTTCGTCAATCGGTGTCGATGTTTTAGGTCAGGAAGCTTTAAATAGGCGAAGAGGCGGAGTCGGAGGGACCACGGGGCCTCCTCACACTAGGCGGGCGCGCCCCCCTGGGCTGCACCGCCCACACGTGTGGGGCCCCCAGGGCTCCCCTCTGGTCCCCCTTTGACTTTCTGGAAGCTTCGTGGAATTATAAGATCGTGGGAATTAATTTCATCCGATTCCGAGAATATTTCCTTTGTAGGATTTTTGAAACCAAAAACAGCAGAAAACAGCAACTGGCACTTCGGCATCTCGTCAATAGGTTAGTTCCGGAAAACGCATCAAAACGATATAAAGTGTGAACAAAACATGTAGGTATTGTCATAAAACAAGCATGGAACATCAGAAATTATAGATACGTTGGAGACGTATCACGGTCTATGTACTTTGTCGTAATGCCCAATTAAATCTCACACTACTCATCATAACATGTATGTGCATTGTCATGCCATCTTTATTTGTCAATTGCCCAAGTGTAATTTGTTCACCCAACATGCTATTTCTTATCGGAGAGACACCACTAGTGAACTGTGGACCCCTGTCCATTTCTTTACATCGAATACAATCTACTGCAATACTTGTTCTTACTGTTCTCTGCAAACATCATCATCCACACTATACATCTAATCCTTTGTTACAGCAAGCCGGTGAGATTGACAACCTCACTGTCACGTTGGGGCAAAGTAATTTGGTTGTGTTGTGCAGGTTCCACGTTGGCGCCGGAATTCCTGGTGTTGCGCCGCACTACACTCCGCCACCATCAACCTTCAACGTGCTTCTTGACTCCTACTGGTTCGATAAACCTTGGTTTCTTACTGAGGGAAACTTACTGCTGTACGCATCACACCTTCCACTTGGGGTTCCCAACGGTCGCGTACTGTACGCGTCTCAGTCTGCCGGCAGGTGCCACTGGTACTGCACGTACACCGATCCTAGGTGGAAGAACACCGGCACACAGCCGGCGAGCATGGCGTCGAACGCCAACTTTTGCGTGTACGAGTCCCCCTGCGGCTGTAGGCAGAAGGTGACGCTCTTGAACAAACGCATCATGTTGCCCCAATCGTAGCCACTGGCGCCGCACCGCCGCGACTGCCAAGCGTGCACTGCTCGATGATGGCGTCGCGGACGATGTTGTTGCCATCGATGTTCTGTACTGTTGCGCGCGCCTACGCGCTTCTACGAGGCCACCTCGGCTGCGCGCGACGGGTGGAAGTAGGACGGGTACGGCACATCCACGTTGTTGCCGTGCCACGGGCTCGACTCGATGGCGAGCGTTGTCATGTTGGTGACCTTAGGGAGGAGAAACAGTTGGATGCCCCACTTGCGCCCATCCTGACGCCAGAAATCCATGTGATGCGGCCTCCTATATATGAAGAAGTGGTTCCGCGTGCCGTGCAGCGCCCACGCCGGTGACGACCGGAGCGACACGACGAGGTCATCGGCGAGGGCGTCACAAAGGCCATTCCTGAACGCCCACAAGTACCGGCCAACGTCGAGCCCGGCGTAGTAGGTGATACGTCTCAAACGTATCTATAATTTCTTATGTTCCATGCTACTTTATTGATGATACACACATGTTTTATACATACTTTATGTCATATTTATGCATTTTCCGGCACTAACCTATTAACGAGATGCCGAAGAGCCAGTTGTTGTTTTCTGCTGTTTTTGGTTTCAGAAATCCTAGTAAGGAAATATTCTCGGAATTGGACGAAATCAACGCCCAGGATCTTATTTTTTCCACGAAGCTTCCAGAAGTCCGGAGGAGATACGAAGTGGGGCGACGAGGCACCCACACAACAGGGCGGCGCAACAGATACGAAGTGGAGACTCCCCTTGCAACGTGTCTTGATCTCCCCGGCAACGGCGCCAGAAAATCTGTTGCTGGCGCAAAGTTGACGTGGGAGTTAGAGATCTCTGTGGTGTAACTTTTCTTCAGTTCCCCGGCAACGGCGCCAGAAAATCTGCTTGATACGCGTACAGCACGCGTCCGTTGGGAACCCCAAGAGGAAGGTGTGATGCGTACAGCGGCAAGTTTTCCCTCAGTAAGAAACCAAGGTTTATCGAACCAGTAGGAGCCAAGAAGCACGTTGAAGGTTGATGGCGGCGAGATGTAGTGCGGCGCAACACCAGGGCTTCCGGCGCCAACGTGGAACCTGCACAACACAACCAAAGTACTTTGCCCCAACGAAACAGTGAGGTTGTCAATCTCACCGGCTTGCTGTAACAAAGGATTAGATGTATAGTGTGGATGATGATTGTTTGCAGAAAACAGTAGAACAAGTATTGCAGTAGATTGTATTCGATTAAAAGAATGGACCGGGGTCCACAATTCACTAGTGGTGTCTCTCCCATAAGATAAATAGCATGTTGGGTGAACAAATTACAGTTGGGCAATTGACAAATAAAGATAGCCTGACAATGCACATACATGTTATGATGAGTAGTGTGAAATTCAATTGGGCATTACGACAAAGTACATAGACCGCTATCCAGCATGCATCTATGCCTAAAAAGTCCACCTTCAGTTATCATCCGAACCCCCTCCAGTATTAAGTTGCAAACAACAGACAATTGCATTAAGTATGGTGCGTAATGTAATCAATAACTACATTCTCGGACATAGCATCAATGTTTTATCCCTAGTGGCAACAGCACAACCACAACCTTAGAACTTTCTCACATCGTCCTGCATTTAATGGAGGCATGAACCCACTATCGAGCATAAATACTCCCTCTTGGAGTTAAGAGTAAAAACTTGGCCAGAGCCTCTACTAATAACAGAGAGCATGCAAGATCATAAACAACACATAGGTAATAGATTGATAATCAACATAGCATAGTATTCTCTATCCATCGGATCCCAACAAATACAACATATAGCATTACAAATAGATGATCTTGATCATGTTAGGCAGCTCACAAGATCCGACAATGAAGCACAATTAGGAGAAGACGACCATCTAGCTACTGCTATGGACCCATAGTCCAGGGGTGAACTACTCACTCATCACTCCGGAGGCGACCATGGCGGTGAAGAGTCCTCCGGGAGATGATTCCCCTCTCCGGCAGGGTGCCGGAGGCGATCTCCTGAATCCCCCGAGATGGGACTGGCGGCGGCGTCTCTGGAAGGTTTTCCGTATCGTGGCTCTCGGTACTGGGGGTTTCGCGACGAAGGCTTTAAGTAGGCGGAGGAGATAGGTCAGGGGGCCTGACAGGGGGCCCACACACTAGGCCGGCGCGGCCAGGGCTTGGGCCGCGCCGCCTGATACGCGTACAGCACGCGTCCGTTGGGAACCCCAAGAGGAAGGTGTGATGCGTACAGCGGCAAGTTTTCCCTCAGTAAGAAACCAAGGTTTATTGAACCAGTAGGAGCCAAGAAGCACGTTGAAGGTTGATGGCGGCGAGATGTAGTGCGGCGCAACACCAGGGATTCCGGCGCCAACGTGGAACCTGCACAACACAACCAAAGTACTTTGCCCCAACGAAACAGTGAGGTTGTCAATCTCACCGGCTTGCTGTAACAAAGGATTAGATGTATAGTGTGGATGATGATTGTTTGCAGAAAACAGTAGAACAAGTATTGCAGTAGATTGTATTCGATTAAAAGAATGGACCGGGGTCCACAGTTCACTAGAGGTGTCTCTCCCATAAGAATAAGCATGTTGGGTGAACAAATTACAGTTGGACAATTGACAAATAGAGAGGGCATGACAATGCACATACATGATATGATGAATATTGTGAGATTTAATTGGGCATTACGACAAAGTACATAGACCGCTATCTAACATGCATCTATGCCTAAAAAGTCCACCTTCAGGTTATCATCCGAACCCCTTCCAGTATTAAGTTGCAAACAACAGACAATTGCATTAAGTATGGTGCGTAATGTAATCAATAACTACATCCTCAGACATAGCATCAATGTTTTATCCCTAGTGGCAACAGCACATCCACAACCTTAGAACTTTCTGTCACTGTCCCAGATTTAATGGAGGCACGAACCCACTATCGAGCATAAATACTCCCTCTTGGAGTTAAGAGTAAAAACTTGGCCAGAGCCTCTACTAATAATGGAGAGCATGCAAGATCATAAACAACACATAGGTAATAGATTGATAATCAACATAGCATAGTATTCTCTATCCATCGGATCCCAACAAACACAACATATAGCATTACAGATAGATGATCTTGATCATGTTAGGCAGCTCACAAGATCCGACAATGAAGCACAATTAGGAGAAGACGATGATGACCCACAAGTATAGGGGATCGCAGCAGTCTTCGCGGGTAGTATAACCCAATTTATTGATTCGACACAAGGGGAGACAAAGAACACTTGGAAGCCTTAACAGCGGAGTTGTCAATTCAGCTGCACCTGGAAACAGACTTGCTCACAAGAGTTTATCACTAGTAACAGTTTTATAGCAGTAGCAGTAGTGAAATAACAGCAGCAAAGTAACAAAGACAGCAGTAGTGATTTTAGTAAACAGCAGGATTAAAATACTGTAGGCACGGGGACGGATGACGGGCGTTGCATGGATGAGAGAAACTCATGTAACAATCATAGCAGGGCATTTGCAGATAATAATAAAACGGTGTCCAAGTACAAAGCAATCAATAGGCATGTGTTCCAATTATAGTCGTACGTGCTCGCAATGAGAAACTTGCACAACATCTTTTGTCCTACCAGCCGGTGGCAGCCGGGCCTCAAGGGAATCTACTGGATATTAAGGTACTCCTTTTAATAGAGTACCGGAGCAAAGCATTAACACTCCGTGAACACATGTGATCCTCACGTCACTACCATCCCCTCCGGTTGTCCCGATTCTTGTCACTTCGGGGCCATTGGTTCCGGACAGCGACATGTGTATACAACTTGCAGGTAAGACCATAAACAATGAATATCATGATGAAACAATAACATGTTCAGATCTGAGATCATGGCACTCGGGCCCTAGTGACAAGCATTAAGCATAGCAAGTTGCAACAATATCATCAAAGTACCAATTACGGACACTAGGCACTATGCCCTAACAATCTTATGCTATTACATGACCAATCTCATCCAATCCCTACCATCCCCTTCGGCCTACAGCGGGGGAATTACTCACACATGGATGGGGGAAACATGGCTGGTTGATGAAGAGGCATCGGTGGTGATGATGGCGATGATCTCCTCCAATTCCCTGTCCCGGCGGAGTGCCAGAACGGAGACTTCTGGCTCCCGAGACGGAGTTTCGCGATGTGGCGGCGTTCTGGAGGCTTTCTGGCGACTTCGACTTCTCCCCGTGCGTTTTTAGGTCGAAGGCAATAAGTAGTCCGAAGGAGGGCGTCGGAGGCCGGCCGAGGCCGCCACACCATAGGGCCGCGCGGGCCCCTCCTGGGCCGCGCCGGCCTATGGTGTGGGGCCCTCGGGCCTCCACCTGGCTTGCCCTTCTGGCTCCGCCAATATTCTGGGAAAATAGGACCTTCTGCATAAATTCCGAGTATTTTCCTGAAAGTTGGATTTCTGCACAAAAACGAGACACCAGAGCAATTCTGCTGAAAACAACGTTAGTCCGTGTTAGTTGCATCCAAAATACACAAATTAGAGGCAAAACAATAGCAAAAGTGTTCAGGAAAGTAGATACGTTTTGGACGTATCAACTCCCCCCAAGCTTAGGTTATTGCTTGTCCTCAAGCAATTCAGTTAACAACTGAGCGATAAAAGAACTTTCACGAACACATTTGCTCATATGATGTATATATTCTCATGTTATGGCTAACACTTAGGCAGTTCATAATGAGATGCATACAAATAAGATCATCTAACAGCTATGTCAGTCATGGAAAGGTACCAACAATTAATAATAAGCATCATGAATCATGTCTATAAGCAGGATTGCAATGTTCATAAGAGAGTATGATAAAGTGGTATCTCGCTTGCCCGTATTTGATCAGCAAAACATAAATGCTCAGGCACCTCTGAAGTTCATAAAAAGACTAGAAGTAGTGATTGTCAAAGATAAAAACATCAAAGTTATACCACAATCAATCATATTTTGAGACAAGCATATTATACTAAGAATGACAGTTGTGCTCTCAAGATAGTGCTCAAAGAAAGAATGGAGACACAACGCAAAAGTAAAAGATTGACCCTTCGCAGAGGGAAGCAGGGATTAACATGCGCTAGAGCTTTTCATTTTTAAAAACAGGAGTAAAATTATTTTGAGAGGTGTTTGTCGTTGTCAACGGATGGTAATGGGTACACCAACTACCTCGCCAACCGGACTTCCAAGAGCGGCTCCCATGAATTATTTTTATGTTTATGTGGCACTCCTTCCAACCTTTCTTTCACAAACCATGGCTAACCGAATCCTCGGGTGCCTGCCAACAATCTCATACCATGAAGGAGTGCCTTTTTATTTTAGTTTTATTATGATGACACTCCCCCCAACCTTTGCTTACACAAGCCATGGCTAACCGAATCCTTCGGGTGCCGTCCAACAATCACATACCATGGAGGAGTGTCTATTTAGGTTAATTAATTTGGGACTGGGAATCCCACTGCCAGCTCTTTTTGCAAAATTAGTGGATAAGCGGATGTGCCACTAGTCCATAATGAAAGTCCGTCAAGAGTAAATGACAAGGTTGAAAGTTATACACCACATACTTCCTCATGAGCTATGAAACATTAACACAAATTGAGAAGTATTTTGAAGGTTTTAAAGGTAGCGCATGAGAATTTACTTGGAATGGTTTGAAATGCCATGCATAGGTATTTATGGTGGACACTTTGGAACAACTTGGTTTTCAGGTGTTTGGAAGCACGAGCAGCGTTCCCGCTCAGTACAAGTGAAGGCTAGCAATAGACTGGGGAGCGACAAATCAAGAGGGCAGCAACTGTCATAATCATGCTTGCGGCAAAATAAATTAACAGAGGCATAAAAGTGATACAAGAACTCTGAAGCAATGTAAATCATCGAGGCTTAATTGACTTTCGTTCAGTCATATGCATGCGTGAGCATGTGCCAAGTCGATATAAATGAATTATTCAGAGGAGGATACCACAATGCCATACCTACTTATGAATAAAACAATGCAAGCAAACATCCATGACATGCTACTCATATTAATAAATTGGAGCTAAACATGAGAGATCATGAACTACTAGACTTTCTCAAATGACATATACCTCACATGAACCAACTAAGCATGCTCACATGGATGAGTATATGTACAAAAATGAAAACAAATAGAGTTCATACCAGCCTCTCACTTGTGTAGCTTGGATAATATGAAATGAAAACCACGCTCCAGCCACCGAAGACCATTGAACTCATGATGAACTTTACAAACCAAAGAAGAACATCAAATATTTTTGGTGTTTTCGAATTGGAAACAAGAACAAAAGGAAACAAGCAAACAAAGCAAAATCTTTTTGGGTTTTCTTGTAGCAAAACAACGATAGCAAATAAAGCGAAACAAATGCAAGAAACCAAAGCAAACAAATGATGAAGAGAAACAACAGAAATATTTTTGGTCTTTTTGTGTTTTGGGAAAGAAACAAAGCAAAAACAAGAAATGGGAAACTAGAAAAGTCACATAAACACAAAGCAGCAGAAATTCATCAAACTTGACAACAGTACAGTACTCGATTTTTAAGAAATTCTTCCACTGCTCAAATCGAAAAGTGTTCAACTAATGAAAGTTAGATAACAACCTGGGGAACATGCACAAAAATTGGCTTCGCAAAATACTGTTCTGGTTATTTTTGGGAATTTTTTCGGTAACAGTCCAGAATCTGTTTTCGGGCAGCACTTCCCCAAATATCATCTTCCTCTCATTAGAAAACCACTCAAAGCAACTAAACAAGTATATACAAGTATCCAGCAATCATAATATGCAAAGAATGAGTGATGCCGGTATACCTCCCCCCAAGCTTAGGCTTTTGGCCTAAGTGGAGTTCAATCCCATCGAGGCCATGAAGTAGCATCTCCGTAGTACGACGAAGATGGATCATATTCCGGGTATGTGCTAGAAGAAACACCCGGATACGTGACGGTGTAGTCGTAGGAGGGCTCGGCGTCCTTGGAGTCATGCTGCTGGTGGAAGTCTTGTATCTTTATCTTTTCCTCCACCTCCTCCTTAGTGCGCGACCATGGTTCCCTGTCAATGCTAAACAAATCTTGCTGGGGTAGAGGGATTTCCTTCTCATCCCCGTCAGCAAACAACATTCTATAGACCATATTATCTAAAGTGGAATCAGCGGTAACAAAATGATGGCTTTTCATAGCAGCAATATCAAGCCTCCTAGGGGTTAATGGCACATCATTAGAATCAAGAGGAAGTCTTAAATGTGTTAAAATGCGCAATGCAATAGTTCCTCCAAAAATAGGCCCCCTGTTAGACAGGCGGCGAGCAATAAGAGAACCAAGATGATATGGTGTCCGTCCAGTAAGTGCAGCGTTCAAGAAAGCAAGATGATAGCTAGAAATATTGCTAGTGTTCTCCTTACCAAGAATGCTAGTAGCAATGTAATAGGCAAAATACTTAATGGCGGGGTGTTGGATGTTTCTTATCTTGCCACGCTGAATGGTGCGACAATCATCATCGGTGATCCCTCGATAGAGCTCCAACAGATCCCGGGGGTTGTCATCAATCCTCCTTGCTGTACCTACAGGGGCAATATCCAATGCAACACAAAATTCTTCCAATTCCATAGTAATAGGATTACCATAGATCTTGAATGCAACTGTCGGCCCATATTGCTTGTTGTGGAACTTGAAGCTCTCGACGAAGAGTTTGGTGAGCATGTAGTATTGCTCCCTTTCATCTCCCACGTAGGCAGCTAAGCCCGCCCTGTTGACAAGGGTGAAGAAATCATCCAATATCCCTGCATTTCTCAGAAAATCATAACATGGGAAGGACGAAGCATTAGGAGCCCCATTGTCTTCTTCGGGCGCGAAGCTTGGCGCGATGATATCTTCATTGTAGGATCGCCTGAGTCGGGTGGCGGTCCTTGAGGGCCTTCCGGTGCTGGTTGTTCCTCTCTTGAACAATTCTCCAAAGTTGAAGTTCTTCATCCTCCTTTTCTGAAACTTTACAACAAACAATATAAAATTTGATTTGGTGACATATAATCGAAGGGAACTACCATAGGAACTTGCTAGAGTACTAATCATGCATCAAAACTAGTTTATACAACTTAGAACAAGCATGCAAGCTCACTAAACATGTTACCTACAGCAGCAAAATATTCAAGATATACTCAACCAAACAAAATTCTACTTGGATAATCGGAGGAGTCACATACCGGAGAGCAAATGTGCCAATTTCAGACAGAAATCTGGGCTGAGCAAAGAGATCGAAAAATCCTGAGCTCCTGAGCAAAAACGCGAGTGAGAGAAAGCTGGTGTCGATTTTTTCGGGAGAGAGAAGAGTCTGGGAGAAAGAGATGCTGAAGTGGGGTAAAGGGGGGCCCACACGCCAGGGTGGCGCGCCCCCCTTGCTGGCCGTGCCAGCCTGTGGGGTGCCACCCTGGGGTGCCCCACAGGTCATCTCCAGGTGCTCCCAGGTGCATTTTCGAAAAATAGGACCAACGGTATAATTTTTGTGAATTTTTGAAAACTTTGAAAAATGCACATTTCTGGGTATTAAGTTTATTATTACTGGCCAGGAAATTTTTTGAAATCTCTAATTAACTAAGGAACTTTGCAAATCAAAAGTGCTACAGCAAATAAAACAAGTGGAGGAAGAAAGAGATGTTGTTTACCGCCTCTATGCATATAAAAAGTATTCGTTAACAAGGTTGATCAAGTCTTGCCACCGAATAATTTTTACATAGCATATGAAGAAATAAACCTCAAATCAATCATGTTACCTTGAATTGTATTGATATGGATCCAATCATAAGACTTTGATAACCTTCTTTAGGCTCATATATAGGACAATCAATAGTTCCAATTTTGATAGTTCTCACATTAGAGATAGTATTGACTCCGCATACTTTATCAATCCTCTTGGGGAAATAGACGGTATGCTCCTTATCATCAACATTGAAAGTAACTTTTCCTTTATTTCAATCAATAACAGCCCCTACGGTGTTAAGAAAAGGTCTCCCAAGAATAATAGACATATTATCATCTTCAGGCATTTCCAACACAACAAAATCAGTTAATATCAAGCAGTTATTAGTAACTTGAACAGGAACATCCTCACATATACCAAAAGGAATAGCAGTAGATTTATCAGCCATTTGCAAAGATATATCAGTAGGTATCAACTTATCTAAATAAAGTATCTTATAAAGAGAAAAAGGCATAACACTAACACCGGCTCCCAAGTCACATAGAGCAGTTTTAACATAATTATTCTTAATAGAACAAGGAATAGTAGGTATACCTGGGTCGCCCAGCTTCTTTGGCACTTTGCCATTGAAAGAGTAATTAGCAAGCATAGTGGAAATTTCCTCATTGGGGATTTTCCTTTTGTTAGTAACAATATCCTTCATATACTTTGAATAAGGAGGCAATTTAATAGCATCAGTCAAAGGGATTTGCAAGAATAAAGGTTTCATCCAATCGCAGAATTTATTATAGTGTTCTTCTTCCTTTGATTTTAGTTTCTTAGCAGGAAAAGGCATTTGCTTTTGCACCCAAGGTTCCCTTTCATTACCATGTTTCTTAGCAATAAAGAAGATCTTAGCAATAAAATCTTCTTTAGTATACTTTTTATTTTTAGCATGCTTTTCAGGTTCATCTTCTACCTCTTCTTTATCAGAAGCATCATTCTTATCATTATCATTATCATGTTCATTACCACTTTCAGTTTCAGCATCGGAAATAGAAATGATATTAGGATCATTAAAAGGTTCAGAGGATTCTACAACATTTTTATGTTTCTTCTTCTTTTTCTTCTTAGAAGGAGCACTAGGTTCAATTTGTTGAGAATCTTGTTCAATTCTTTTGGGATGCCCTTCAGGATATAGAGGATCCTGGGTAGAGACACCACCTCTAGTTGTTACTTCATAAGCATGTTTCTCTTTAGAATTATTATTTAGCAAGTCATTTTGCACTTTAGTGAGTTGATCAATTTGAGTTTGAATCATTTGAAAATGTTTAACAAGCATCTTAACATCATTGGAGGTTCTCTCCACAATATCATGCAAATTGCTAATAGCTTGGGAATTTTCCATTAGATGATTCTCTACTCTCATATTAAAATTTTCTTGCTTAACAATATAATTATCAAACTCATCTAAGCATTGAGCAGGAGGTTTTGAATACGGAATATCTTCCCTAGTAAAGCGTTGAAGGGAGTTTACCTCAATCATGGGTGAAGGGGGAATTATCTCACATATATCTTCTATGGGAGGTAGATTCTTCACATCTTCGGATTTAATACCTTTCTCCTTGAGAGACTTCTTAGCTTCCCTCATATCTTCATCATTCAATTCAATTAAACCCCTCTTCTTCAATATTGGCGTTGGAGTTGGTTCAGGTGTATTCCAATCATCATGATTACGGCTTATTCTAGCCAATAATTCTTCAGCTTCGTCTGGAGTTCTTTTCCTGAAAACACAACCAGCACAACTATCCAAATATGCTCTAGATTCAATGGTTAGTCCACTATAAAATATATCAAGTAGATCATTCTTTTCTAAATCATGTCCAGGTCGAGCTCTGATAAGAGAACAAAATCTTGCCCACGCCTCAGGCAATTTCTCTTCATCTCCCTGGTCAAACCTATAAATTTTCTGTAGAGCAATATGTTGAGCACTAGCAGGAAAGTACTTCCGAAAGAAAACATCACGCAAATCAGTTGGACTTTTAATAGACCCAAGAGGTAAATTATTATACCAAGTTTTAGCATCATCCTTTAATGAGAAAGGAAAAATTTTAATGACAAAGTAAGTACGCATCTTGTCATCATCAGAAAACAAGCTACTCATAGAAGAAAGTTCAATCATGTGCTCTACAGCACTTTATTTTTCAGTACCACAAAAGGGTGCTTTCTCTACAATAGCTATATGAGATAGATCAAGAGAAAAATCATAATATTTATCCTTAATGCATATAGGAGATGTGGCAAATTTAGGATCAGGTGATAGCTTATGTCTAACAGTATATTGTGTGAGAAACTTTTTAATTTTACTTGCATCAGCAGTAGCATTGCATCTATTAATAAAATCATCATTAAGCTCCACATAATCTTCATCAGGATCATCACTAGAATAATCAAGTTCAGGTGAACTAACAGGTGTAGTGGCATTTTCATTAGGAGTTTTAGCATTTTGAATTTGTCTAGACCTAGCAATTGTAGCATCTAGAAAGGATCCCAATGAACCACTATCATCAAGCACAGCAGAAACATTATCAATATTATGAGAATTTTCAGATTCAGCAGAAGTACCACCAAGCGAAGCTTGTGGCGGTGAAACAAGTTGACTTATCACCGATGGTGAATCAAGAGTAGCAGAGGTACTCAGAGTTGTACCTTTTCTTGTAGTGGATGGTAATATGGCGACTTTAGAATCGCGAGGTTTACCCATGATGGAGAATTTGCAGCGAACAATATCAGTCCAAGTGAACTTCCAAATAAAGCTATGCTCCCCGGCAACGGCGCCAGAAAACAGTCTTGATGACCCACAAGTATAGGGGATCGCAGCAGTCTTCGCGGGTAGTATAACCCAATTTATTGATTCGACACAAGGGGAGACAAAGAACACTTGGAAGCCTTAACAGCGGAGTTGTCAATTCAGCTGCACCTGGAAACAGACTTGCTCGCAAGAGTTTATCAGTAGTAACAGTTTTATAGCAGTAGCAGTAGTGAAATAACAGCAGCAAAGTAACAAAGACAGCAGTAGTGATTTTAGTAAATAGCAGGATTAAAATACTGTAGGCACGGGGACGGATGACGGGTGTTGCATGGATGAGAGAAACTCATGTAACAATCATAGCAGGGCATTTGCAGATAATAATAAAACGGTGTCCAAGTACAAAGCAATCAATAGGCATGTGTTCCAATTATAGTCGTACGTGCTCGCAATGAGAAACTTGCACAACATCTTTTGTCCTACCAGCCGGTGGCAGTCGGGCCTCAAGGGAATCTACTGGATATTAAGGTACTCCTTTTAATAGAGTACCGAGCAAAGCATTAACACTCCGTGAACACATGTGATCCTCACGTCACTACCATCCCCTCCGGTTGTCCCGATTCTTGTCACTTCGGGGCCATTTGTTCCGGACAGCGACATGTGTATACAACTTGCAGGTAAGACCATAAACAATGAATATCATGATGAAACAATAACATGTTCAGATCTGAGATCATGGCACTCGGGCCCTAGTTGAAGGAGATATGCCCTAGAGGCAATAATAAAGTGGTTATTATTTATATCTTTATGTTTATGATAAATGTTTATATATCATGCTAGAATTGTATTAACCGAAACATTAGTACATGTGTGATATGTAGACAAACAAGAAGTCCCTAGTATGCCTCTTAAACTAGCTTGTTGATTAATGGATGATTAGTTTCATAATCATGAACATTGGATGTTATTAATAACAAGGTTATGTCATTGTGTGAATGATGTAATGGACACACCCAATTAAGCGTAGCATAAGATCTCGTCATTAAGTTATTTGCTATAAGCTTTCGATACATAGTTACCTAGTCCTTATGACCATGAGATCATGTAAATCACTTATACCGGAAAGGTACTTTGATTACACCAAACACCACTGCGTAAATGGGTGGCTATAAAGGTGGGATTAAGTATCCGGAAAGTATGAGTTGAGGCATATGGATCAACAGTGGGATTTGTCCATCCCGATGACGGATAGATATACTCTGGGCCCTCTCGGTGGAATGTCGTCTAATGTCTTGCAAGCATATGAATGAGTTCATAAGAGACCACATACCACGGTACGAGTAAAGAGTACTTGTCAGGAGACGAGGTTGAACAAGGTATAGAGTGATACCGAAGATCAAACCTCGGACAAGTAAAATATCGCGAGACAAAGGGAATTGGTAATGTATGTGAATGGTTCATTCGATCACTAAAGTCATCGTTGAATATGTGGGAGCCATTATGGATCTCCAGATCCCGCTATTGGTTATTGGTCGGAGTGAGTACTCAACCATGTCCACATAGTTCTCGAACCGTAGGGTGACACACTTAAAGTTGGATGTTGAAATGGTAGTACTTGAATTATGGAATGGAGTTCGAATATTTGTTCGGAGTCCCGGATGAGATCCCGGACATCACGAGGAGTTCCGGAATGGTCCGGAGAATAAGATTCATATATAGGATGTCATTTTATGTGAAATAAAATGTCGCGGAAGGTTCTATGGAAGGTTCTAGAAGGTTCTAGAAAAGTCCGGAAGAAACCACCAAGGAAGGTGGAGTCCACAAGGGACTCCACCTCCATGGCCGGCCAGCCCTAGTGGGGGTGGAGTCCCAAGTGGACTCCACCATAGGGGGCCGGCCCCCCCCCACATGGGAGGTGGGAATCCCACCTTTGGGTGGGAGTCCTAGTTGGGCTAGGTTTCCCCCCTCCTATGGAAGGTTTTGGTTTCGGGTCTTATTCGAAGACTTGGACACCAACACTTGGGATCCACCTATATAATGAGGGGCCAAGGGAGGGGGCCGACCACCCCAAAGACCATAGCTTGGCCGCCCCCCTTGAGTGGCCGGCCACCCCCTCCCAAACCCTAGCTTTGCTCCTCCACTTCATATTGCCCGCGTAGCTTAGCGAAGCTCCGCCGGACTTCTACACCGCCACCGACACCACGCCGTCGTGCTGTCGGATTCAAGAGGAGCTACTACTTCCGCTGCCCGCTGGAACGGGGAGGTGGACGTCGTCTTCATCAACAACCGAACGTGTGACCGAGTACGGAGGTGCTGCCCGTTCGTGGCGCCGGAACCGATCGTGATCAAGATCTTCTACGCGCTTTTGCAAGCGGCAAGTGATCGTCTACCGCAGCAACAAGAGCCTCCTCTTGTAGGCTTTGGAATCTCTTCAAGGGTGAGACTCGATACCCCTCGTTGCTACCGTCTTCTAGATTGCATCTTGGCTTGGATTGCGTGTTCGCGGTAGGAAAATTTTTGTTTTCTATGCAACGTTATCCTACAAAGTGGTATCGCAGCCGTGTCTATGCATAGATGGTTGCACGAGTAGAACACAATGGTTTGTGGGCGTTGATGCTCTTGTTATCTTTAGTTTGAGTACTTTGCATCTTTATGGCATAGTGGGATGAAGCGGCTCGGACTAACTTTACATGACCGCGTTCATGAGACTTGTTCCTCGTTCGACATGCAACTTGTATTGCATAAGAGGCTTTGCGGGTGTCTGTCTCTCCTACTATAGTAAAGATTCAATTTACTCTTCTATTGAAAACATTAGTATCAACGTTGTGGTTCATGTTCGTAGGTAGATTAGATCTCTCTCGAAAACCCTAAACCACGTAAAATATGCAAACCAAATTAGAGACGTCTAACTTGTTTTTGCAGGGTTTGGTGATGTGATATGGCCATAATGTGATGATGAATATGTATGAGATGATCATTATTGTATTGTGGCAACCGGCAGGAGCCTTATGGTTGTCTTTAAATTTCATGTTGAGTAGTATTTCAAAGTAGTTGTAATAGTTGCTACATGGAGGACAATCATGAAGACGGCGCCATTGACCTTGACGCTTCGCCGACGATGATGGAGATCATGCCCGAAGATGATGGAGATCATATCCGTGCTTTGGAGATGAAGATCAAAGGCGCAAGAACAAAAGGGCCATATCATATCACATATGAACTGCATGTGATGTTAATCCTTTTTATGCATCTTATTTTGCTTAGATCGCGACGGTAGCATTATAAGATGATCCCTCACTAAAATCTCAAGATAATAAAGTGTTCATCCTTAGTAGCACCGTTGCCAAGTCTTGTCGTTTCAAAGCACCTCGTGATGATCGGGTGTGATAGATTCAATAAGTACATATGACGGGTGCAAGACAGTTTTGCACATGCGGATACTAAGGTGGCCTTGACGAGCCTAGCATGTACAGACATGGTCTCGGAACACGTGATACCGAAAGGTAGAGCATGAATCATATGGTCGATATGATGAACACTTTGAGTGTTCGCCATTGAAATCACACCTTTTCTCGTGATGATCGGGTTTAGGTGCGGTGGATTAGGTTCATGTGATCACTAAGACAATGCGAGGGATATTGTTTTGAGTGGGAGTTCACTTAGGTTTTTAATTATGTTGAATTAAAATTTGAACTCAATTTGTCATAAACTTAGTCTAAACTATTGCAAATATATAGAGATGGCGTCCCCAATCAATTTTAATCAGTTCCTAGAGAAAGAGAAACTTAAGAGCAACGGTAGCAACTTTACCGACTGGTTCCGTCATGTGAGGATCTTCCTCTCTGGCGGAAATCTGCAATTTGTGCTTAATGCACCGCTAGGTGACCCTCCTGCAGAAGATGAATCCGATGAAGTAAAAGCTGTTTACGCGACTCGGAAAACTCGGTACTCTCAAGTTCAGTGTGCCATCCTGTGCAGTCTGGAATCCGATCTTCAAAAACGTTTTGAGCACCATGATCCTCATGAGTTGATGAATGAGCTGAAAGCTATATTCGAGACTCATGCGGCAGTGGAATGCTATGAAGCATCGAAACATTTCTTCAGCTGTATGATGGAAGAAGGCAGCTCCGTTAGTGAGCACATGCTCGCCATGACCGGGCATGCGAAGAAACTCAGTGACTTGGGAATAGTGATTCCTAACAGACTGGGGATTAATCGTGTCCTTCAATCACTGCCACCAAGTTACAAGAACTTTGTGATGAACTACAATATGCAGAACATGAACAAGGAGTTACCTGAACTTTTTGGCATGCTAAAAGCTGCTGAGATTGAGATCAAGAAAGAGCACCAAGTGTTGATGGTCAACAAGACCACCAGTTTCAAGAAACAGGGCAAGTCTAAGGGAAAATTCAAGAAGGGTGGCAAGAAAGCTGCCACGCCTCCTATGAAACCTAAGAACGGCCCTAAGCCTCGATGCTGAGTGCTATTACCGCAAGGAGAAGGGACACCGAAGCGTAATTGCTCCAAGTATCCGGCTGATCCGAAGAGCGGCCTTGTCAAGAAGAAGAAAGAAGGTATATTTGATATACATGTTATAGATGTTCATTTCACCGGTTCTCGTTCTAGTACTGGGTATTTGATACCGGTTCGGTTGCTCATATTTGTAACTCGAAACAGGAACTAAAGAATAAACGACAACCGCTGAAAGATGAAGTGACGATGCGCGTTGGAAACGGATCCAAGGTCAATGTGATCGCAATGGGCACACTTCCTCTACATCTACCTTCGGGATTAGTTTTAAGCCTAAATAATTGCTATTATGTACCTGCGTTGAGCATGAACATTATATCTGGATCTTGTTTAATGCAAGACGGTTATTCATTCAAGTCTGAGAATAATGGTTGTTCTATTTTTATGAATAATATCTTTTATGGTCGAGCACCACAAAAGAATGGCTTATTTCTGTTAGATCTCGATAGTAGTGATACGCACATACATAACATTGATGCTAAGCGAATTAAACTTAATGATAATTCTACTTATATGTGGCACTGTCGTCTTGGTCATATTGGAGTGAAACGCATGAAGAAACTCCATACTAATGGATTACTTGAATCACTTGACTTTGAGTCACTTGATAGATGCGAAGCATGTCTAATGGGAAAAATGACAAAGACTCCATTTTCTGGTATGATGGAGCGAGCTACTGACTTATTGGAAATCATACATACCGATGTATGTGGACCAATGAGCGTAGCATCGCGCGGTGGTTATCGTTATGTTCTAACCTTCACAGATGATCTGAGTAGATATGGGTATATCTATTTCATGAAACATAAATCCGAAACTTTCGAGAAGTTTAAGGAATTTCAAAGTGAAGTAGAAAATCAACGTAACAAGAAGATCAAATTTCTACGATCTGATCGTGGAGGTGAATATCTGAGTTATGAGTTTGGCATGCATTTAAAGAAATGCGGAATACTTTCACAATTGACACCGCCGGGAACACCTCAACGAAACGGTGTGTCCGAACGTCGTAATCGAACTCTCTTAGATATGGTTCGTAGTATGATGTCTCTTACTGATTTGCCGTTATCATTTTGGAGTTATGCATTAGAGACAGCCGCATTCACTTTAAATAGAGCACCATCAAAATCCGTAGAAACGACACCGTATGAATTATGGTTTAATAAGAAACCTAAGCTGTCGTTCCTGAAAGTTTGGGGTTGCGAAGCCTATGTAAAGAAGTTACAACCGGACAAGCTAGAACCCAAAGCGGAGAAATGCGTCTTCATAGGTTACCCTAAGGAAACTATAGGGTACACTTTCTATCACAGATCCGAAGGCAAAATCTTTGTTGCTAAGAACGGAACCTTTCTTGAGAAAGAATTTCTCACTAAAGAAGTGACTGGAAGAAAAGTAGAACTCGATGAGATTGATGAATCTATACTCGTTGATCGAGTAGTGCGATCGGAAGTTGTACTGTACCGCCTACACCGGCAACAGAGGAAGCTAATGATAATGATCATGAAACTTCGAACGAGGAAACTATCGAACCTCGCAGATCGACAAGGGAACGTGCCACTCCTGATTGGTATGACCCTTGTCTAAATGTCATGATTGTAGATAACAATGATGAGGACCCTGCGACGTATGAAGAAGCGATGATGAGCCCAGATTCCAACAAATGGCAAGAAGCCATGAAATCCGAAATGGGATCCATGTATGATAACAAAGTATGGACTTTGGTAGACTTACCTGATAGCCGAAAGGCTGTCGAGAATAAATGGATCTTCAAGAGAAAAACAGATGCTGATGGTAATATTACTGTCTATAAAGCTCGACTTGTCGCAAAGGGTTTCCGACAAATTCAAGGAGTTGACTACGATGAGACTTTCTCACCTGTAGCGAAGCTAAAATCTGTGAGGATTTTGTTAGCAATAGCTGCATTTTTCGATTATGAGATTTGGCAGATGGATGTCAAAACGGCGTTCCTTAATGGAGACATTGAGGAAGAGTTGTATATGGTACAACCCAAAGGTTTTGTCGATCCTAAAAATGCTGACAAGGTATGCAAACTTCAGCGTTCAATCTATGGACTGAAGCAAGCATCAAGAAGTTGGAACCGACGCTTTGATAAGGTGATCAAAGACTTCGGGTTTATACAAAGGTCATGGAGAGGCCTGTATTTACAAGAAAGTGCGGGGGAGCTCTGTAGCATTCCGGATATTATATGTAGATGACATATTATTGATCGGGAATGATATAGAACTATTAAGCAGTGTTAAGGGATATTTGAATAATAGTTTTTCAATGAAAGACCTTGGTGAAGCATCATATATATTAGGCATCAAGATTTATAGAGATAGATCAAGACGCCTAATAGGGCTATCACAGAGTACATATCTGGACAAGATTCTAAAGAAGTTTAGAATGGACGAAAGTAAGAAAGGGTTCTTACCTATGTTACCATGCAAGGTATTGAGTAAAACTCAAGGACCGGCTACGGCAGAAGAAAGAGAAAGGATGAGTAACATCCCCTATGCTTCGGCAGTAGGCTCTATTATGTATGCCATGCTATGTACAAGACCGGATATAGCACATGCTGTTAGTTTGACTAGCAGATATCAAAGTGATCCAGGAATGGAACACTGGACAGCGGTCAAGAATATCGCGAAGTACTTGAAAAGAACTAAGGATATGTGTCTTTGTTATGGAGGTGACCAAGAGCTCGTTGTAACAAGGTACACCGATGCAAGTTGGAACACCGATCCCGATGACTCTAAGTCACAACTGGTACGTGTTTATATTGAATGGTGCTGCAATAAGCTGGGCAAGCTCGAAGCAAAGGCACGGTGGCGAAGTCTTCAACAGAATCGAGTACATAGCGGCTTCAGAGGCTTCATCGAAGCGGTATGGATGAAGAGGTTCATTGTAGAGCTCGGTGTGGTTCCTAGTGCATTGGACCCATTAATCATTTATCGTGATAACATGGGTGCCATCGCCAATGCACAAGAGCCAAGGTCACACAAGAGGCTGAAGCATATCAAGCTGCGTTACCACTCGATTCGCGAGTACATCGAAGATGGAGAAGTAAAGATTTGCAAAGTACACACCGATCCGAATGTAGCAGATCCGTTGACTAAAGCTCTCCCTAGGGCAAAGCATGACCAACACCAAAATGCCATGGGTGTTAGGTATATTACAATGTAATCTAGATTATTGACTCTAGTGCAAGTGGGAGACTAAAGGAGATATGCCCTAGAGGCAATAATAAAGTGGTTATTATTTATATCTTTATGTTTATGATAAATGTTTATATATCATGCTAGAATTGTATTAACCGAAACATTAGTACATGTGTGATATGTAGACAAACAAGAAGTCCCTAGTATGCCTCTTAAACTAGCTTGTTGATTAATGGATGATTAGTTTCATAATCATGAACATTGGATGTTATTAATAACAAGGTTATGTCATTGTGTGAATGATGTAATGGACACACCCAATTAAGTGTAGCATAAGATCTCGTCATTAAGTTATTTGCTATAAGCTTTCGATACATAGTTACCTAGTCCTTATGACCATGAGATCATGTAAATCACTTATACCGGAAAGGTACTTTGATTACACCAAACACCACTGCGTAAATGGGTGGCTATAAAGGTGGGATTAAGTATCCGGAAAGTATGAGTTGAGGCATATGGATCAACAAAGGGATTTGTCCATCCCGATGACGGATAGATATACTCGGGCCCTCTCGGTGGAATGTCGTCTAATGTCTTGCAAGCATATGAATGAGTTCATAAGAGACCACATACCACGGTACGAGTAAAGAGTACTTGTCAGGAGACGAGGTTGAACAAGGTATAGAGTGATACCGAAGATCAAACCTCGGACAAGTAAAATATCGCGAGACAAAGGGAATTGGTAATGTATGTGAATGGTTCATTCGATCACTAAAGTCATCGTTGAATATGTGGGAGCCATTATGGATCTCCAGATCCCGCTATTGGTTATTGGTCGGAGTGAGTACTCAACCATGTCCACATAGTTCTCGAACCGTAGGGTGACACACTTAAAGTTGGATGTTGAAATGGTAGTACTTGAATTATGGAATGGAGTTCGAATATTTGTTCGGAGTCCCGGATGAGATCCCGGACATCACGAGGAGTTCCGGAATGGTCCGGAGAATAAGATTCATATATAGGATGTCATTTTATGTGAAATAAAATGTCGCGGAAGGTTCTATGGAAGGTTCTAGAAGGTTCTAGAAAAGTCCGGAAGAAACCACCAAGGAAGGTGGAGTCCACAAGGGACTCCACCTCCATGGCCGGCCAGCCCTAGTGGGGGTGGAGTCCCAAGTGGACTCCACCATAGGGGGCCGGCCACCCCCCACATGGGAGGTGGGAATCCCACCTTTGGGTGGGAGTCCTAGTTGGGCTAGGTTTCCCCCCTCCTATGGAAGGTTTTGGTTTCGGGTCTTATTCGAAGACTTGGACACCAACACTTGGGATCCACCTATATAATGAGGGGCCAAGGGAGGGGGCCGACCACCCCAAAGACCATAGCTTGGCCGCCCCCCTTGAGTGGCCGGCCACCCCCTCCCAAACCCTAGCTTTGCTCCTCCACTTCATATTGCCCGCGTAGCTTAGCGAAGCTCCGCCGGACTTCTACACCGCCACCGACACCACGCCGTCGTGCTATCGGATTCAAGAGGAGCTACTACTTCCGCTGCCCGCTGGAACGGGGAGGTGGACGTCGTCTTCATCAACAACCGAACGTGTGACCGAGTACGGAGGTGCTGCCCGTTCGTGGCGCCGGAACCGATCGTGATCAAGATCTTCTACGCGCTTTTGCAAGCGGCAAGTGATCGTCTACCGCAGCAACAAGAGCCTCCTCTTGTAGGCTTTGGAATCTCTTCAAGGGTGAGACTCGATACCCCCTCGTTGCTACCGTCTTCTAGATTGCATCTTGGCTTGGATTGCGTGTTCGCGGTAGGAAAATTTTTGTTTTCTATGCAACGTTATCCTACACTAGTGACAAGCATTAAGCATAGCAAGTTGCAACAATATCATCAAAGTACCAATTACGGACACTAGGCACTATGCCCTAACAATCTTATGCTATTACATGACCAATCTCATCCAATCCCTACCATCCCCTTCGCCCTACAGCGGGGGAATTACTCACACATGGATGGGGGAAACATGGCTGGTTGATGAAGAGGCGTCGGTGGTGATGATGGCGATGATCTCCTCCAATTCCCCGTCCCGGCGGAGTGCCAGAACGGAGACTTCTGGCTCCCGAGACGGAGTTTCGCGATGTGGCGGCGTTCTGGAGGCTTTCTGGCGACTTCGACTTCTCCCCGTGCGTTTTTAGGTCGAAGGCAATAAGTAGTCCGAAGGAGGGCGTCTGAGGCCGGCCGAGGCCGCCACACCATAGGGCCGCGCGGGCCCCTCCTGGGCCGCGCCGGCCTATGGTGTGGGGCCCTCGGGCCTCCACCTGGCTTGCCCTTCTGGCTCCGCCAATATTCTGGGAAATAGGACCTTCTGCATAAATTCCGAGGATTTTCCTGAAAGTTGGATTTCTGCACAAAAACGAGACACCAGAGCAATTCTGCTGAAAACAGCGTTAGTCCGTGTTAGTTGCATCCAAAATACACAAATTAGAGGCAAAACAATAGCAAAAGTGTTCGGGAAAGTAGATACGTTTTGGACGTATCAGACGACCATCTAGCTACTGCTATGGACCCATAGTCCAGGGGTGAACTACTCACTCATCACTCCGGAGGCGACCATGGCGGTGAAGAGTCCTCCGGGAGATGATTCCCCTCTCCGGCAGGGTGTCGGAGGCGATCTCCTGAATCCCCCGAGATGGGATTGGCGGCGGCGGCGTCTCTGGAAGGTTTTCCGTATCGTGGCTCTCGGTACTGGGGGTTTCGCGACGAAGGCTATAAGTAGGCGGAGGAGATAGGTCAGGGGGCCTGACATGGGGCCCACACACTAGGCCGGCGCGGCCAGGGCTTGGGCCGCGCCGCCCTAGCGCCTGGCCACCTCGTGGCCCCACTTCGTGACTCCTTCGGTCTTCTGGAAGCTTCGTGTGAAAATAGGCCCCTGGGCGTTGATTTCGTCCAATTCCGAGAATATTTCCTTACTAGGATTTCTGAAACCAAAAACAGTAGAAAACAGCAACTGACCCTTCGGCATCTCGTTAATAGGTTAGTGCCGGAAAATGCATAAATATGACATAAAGTATGCATAAAACATGTAGATATCATCAATAATGTGGCATGAAACATAAGAAATTATCGATACGTCAGAGACGTATCAGCATCCCCAAGCTTAGTTTCTGCTCGTCCCGAGCAGGTAAACGATAACAAAGATAATTTCTGGAGTGACATGCCATCATAACCTTGATCATACTATTGTAAGCATATGTAATGAATGCAGCGATCAAAACAATGGTAATGCAATGAGTAAACAAATGAATAATATAGCAAAGACTTTTCATGAATAGTACTTCAAGACAAGCATTAATAAGTCTTGCATAAGAGTTAACTCATAAAGCAATAATTCAAAGTATAGGTATTGAAGCAACACAAAGGAAGATTAAGTTTCAGCAGTTGATTTCAACTTGTAACATGTATATCTCCTGGATAGTTGTCAATGCAAAGTAATATAACAAGTGCAATATGCAAGTATGTAGGAATCAATGCACAGTTCACACAAGTGTTTGCTTCTTGGGATGGAGAGAAATAGGTGAACTGAGTCAACATAAAAGTAAAAGAATGGCCCTTCGCAGAGGGAAGCATTGATTGCTATATTTGTGCTAGAGCTTTGTTTTTGAAAACATATAGAGAGCATAAAAGTAAAGTTTTGAGAGGTGTTTGTTGTTGTCAACGAATGGTAGTGGGCACTCTAACCCCCTTGCCAGACAAACCTTCAAAGAGCGGCTCCCATTTTATTTTTATTTTTGTGTGGCACTCCTTCCAACCTTTCTTTCACAAACCATGGCTAACCGAATCCTCGGGTGCCTGCCAACAATCTCATACCATGAAGGAGTGCCTTTTTATTTTAGTTCTATTATGATGACACTCCTCCCCACCTTTGCTTTCTCAAGCCATGGCTAACCGAATCCTTCGGGTGCCTGATACGTCCAATTTGCATCACTATTTTATATCATAATTTGCTGTTATTCATTGATATATTTCATATTTGGAGATGATACTTATATTATTTCATCTATTTTGCCATGATTCATGATTATTGGAGGATCGTGCACCGGAGTCAGGATTCTGCTGGAAAAAGCGCCGTCAGAATGCAATGTTTCGGAAGATCGACAGTTGACGGAAATTATATGAAAATCCTATTTTTCCAGAAGACGAAGGGAGCCAGAAGGAGGAGCCGAGGGGACCCGAGGTGGGCCCACCTCATAGGCCGGCGCGGCCCAAGGCCTGGCCGCGCCGACCTGTGAGGAGGGGGCCCACAGCCCCCTCTCGCCTCCTTTTCTTCGCGAACGTCTTCGTCCCGAAAACCTAAGCTCCAGGGGATACGTCGTGAAGGGTTACAACCGCCTCTGCGGGGCGGAGAACACCAGAGAGAAAAGAGCTCTCCGGTAGGCTGAGATCCATCGGGGAAATTCCCTCCCGGAGGGGGAAATCGACGCCATCGTCACTGCCATCGAGTTGGACATCATCTCCATCACCATCATCATCATCTCCATCATCATCACCGCCGTCTCCACCGCTGCACATCTTCACCGCTGTAATAATTTGGGTTTGATCTTGATTGTTTGATAGGGGAAACTCTCCCGGTGTTGATTTCTACTTGTTATTGATGCTATTGAGTGAAACCGTTGGACCAAGGTTTATGTTCAGATTGTTATTCATCATCATATCACCTCTGATCATGTTCCATATGATGTCTCGTGAGTAGTTCGTTTAGTTCTTGAGGACATGGGTGAAGTGTAAATGTTAGTAGTGAAGTATGGTTGAGTAATATTCAATGTTATGATATTTAAGTTGTGGTGTTATTCTTCTAGTGGTGTCGTGTGAACGTCGACTACACGACACTTCACCTTTATGGGCCTAGGGGAATGCATCTTGTACTCGTTTTCCAATTGCGGGGTTGCCGGAGTGACAGAAACCTAAACCCCCGTTGGTATATCGATGCAGGAGGGATAGCAGGATCTCAGAGTTTAAGGTTGTGGTTAGATTTATCTTAATTACTTTCTTGTAGTTGCGGATGCTTGCAAGGGGTATAATCACAAGTATGTATTAGTCCTAGGAAGGGCGGTACATTAGCACAGGTTCACCCACACAACGCTTATCAAAACAATGAAGATTAATTAGCCGTATGTAGCGAAAGCACTAGACTAAAATCCCGTGTGTCCTCGAGAACGTTTGGTCATTATAAGTAAACAAACCGGCTTGTCCTTTGTGCTAAAAAGGATTGGGCCACTCGCTGCAATTGTCACTCTCGCACTTTACTTACTCGTACTTTATTCATCTGTTACATCAAAACCCCCTGAATACTTGTCTGTGAGCATTTACAGTGAATCCTTCATCGAAACTGCTTGTCAACACCTTCTGCTCCTCGTTGGGATCGACATTCTTACTTATCGAAGATACTACGATACACCCCCTATACTTGTGGGTCATCAAGACTATTTTCTGGCGCCGTTGCCGGGGAGTGAAGCGCTATTGGTAAGTGGAATTGGTAAGGAAAATTTCTACTGTTTGTGCTGATTTTATTTCTGCCTGCTGCCATAATTCATTATGGAGAGATCTTCTCTTGAGTTTTTATTTGAAAAATCTACTACTACTGCAAAGGTAGTGGATGAGGCGCCAGGTGAGGAAGAAATGCCATACAAAATACCTATGAAAATTATTGAACGTGTAGTGGATAACCGTTATACAGGGGATGGAACTGTCCACCCTGGAGATCATTTACTGTTCTTACATGAATTATGCGGTTTATTCAAGTGTGCAGGTATTGCTATGGATGAAGTGAGGAAGAAACTATTCTCTATATCGCTGTCTGGTAAAGTGGCTGATGACCCACAAGTATAGGGGATCACAACAGTCTTCGAGGGAAGTAAGACCCAATTTATTGATTCGACACAAGGGGAGACAAAGAACACTTGGAAGCCTTAACAGCGGAGTTGTCAATTCAGCTGCACCTGGAAACAGACTTGCTCGCAAGAGTTTATCAGTAGTAACAGTTTTATAGCAGTAGTGAGTGAAATAATGCAGCAGAGTAACAGAGACAGCAGTAGTGATTTTAGTAAACAGCAGGATTAAAATACTGTAGGCACGGGGACGGATGACGGGCGTTGCATGGATGAGAGAAACTCATGTAACAATCATAGCAGGGCATTTGCAGATAATAATAAAACGGTGTCCAAGTACAAAGCAATCAATAGGCATGTGTTCCATATATAGTCGTGCGTGCTCGCAATGAGAAACTTGCACAACATCTTTTGTCCTACCAGCCGGTGGCAGCCGGGCCTCAAGGGAAACTACTGGATATTAAGGTACTCCTTTTAATAGAGTACCGGAGCAAAGCATTAACACTCCGTGAACACATGTGATCCTCACATCACTACCATTCCCTTCGGTTCTCCCGATTTCTGTCACTTCGGGGCCATCGGTTCCGGACAGCGACATGTGTATACAACTTATAGGTAAGACCATAAACAATGAATATCATGATGAAACAATAACATGTTCAGATCTGAGATCATGGCACTCGGGCCCTAGTGACAAGCATTAAGCATAACAAGTTGCAACAATATCATCAAAGTACCAATTACGGACACTAGGCACTATGCCCTAACAATCTTATGCTATTACATGACCAATCTCATCCAATCCCTACCATCCCCTTCGGCCTACAGCGGGGGAATTACTCACACATGGATGGGGGAAACATGGCTGGTTGATGTAGAGGCATTGGCGGTGATGGCGGCGATGATCTCATCCAATTCCCCGTCCCGACGGAGTGCCAGAACGGAGACTTCTGGCTCCCGCGACGGAGTTTCGCGATGTGGCGGCGTTCTGGAGGGTTTCTGGCGACTTCGACTTCTCCCCGTGCGTTTTTAGGTCGAGGCCGATAAATAGTCCGAAGGAGGGCGTCGGAGGCCGGCCGAGGGGGCCACACCACAGGGCCGCGCGGGCCCCCCTGGGCCGCGCCGCCCTATGGTGTGGGGCCCTCGGGCCTCCACCTTAATTGTCCTCCTGGCTCCGTCATTATTCTGGGAAAATAGGGCCTTCTGTATAAATTCCGAGGATTTTCCCGAAAGTTGGATTTCTGCACAAAAATGAGACACCAGAGCAGTTCTGCTGAAAACAGCGTTAGTCCGTGTTAGTTGCATCCAAAATACACAAATTAGAGGCAAAACAATAGCAAAAGTGTTCGGGAAAGTAGATACGTTTTGGACGTATCAACTCCCCCCAAGCTTAGCTTATTGCTTGTCCTCAAGCAATTCAGTTAACAACTGAGCGATAAAAGAACTTTCACGAACACATTTGCTCATATGATGTATATATTCTCATGCTATGGCTAATACTTAAGCAATTCTAATGAGATACATGCAAATAAGATCATCTAACAGCTATGTCAATCATGGAGAGGTACCAACAATTAATAATAAGCATCATGAATCATGTATATAAGCAGGATTGCAATGTTCATAAGAGAGTATGATAAAGTGGTATCTCGCTTGCCTGTATTTGATTGGCAAAACATAAATGCCCGGGCACCTCTGGAGTTCATAGAAAGACTAGAAGTAGTGATTGTCAAAAGATAAATGCATCAAAGTTATACCACAATCAATCATATTTTGAGACAAGCATATTATACTAAGAATGACAGTTGTGCTCTCAAGATAGTGCTCAAAGAAATAATGGAGACACAACATAAAAGTAAAAGATTGCCCCTTCGCAGAGGGAAGCAGGGATTAACATGCGCTAGAGCTTTTCATTTTTATAAAGACAGGAGTAAAATTATTTTGAGAGGTGTTTGTTGTTGTCAACGAATGGTAATGGGTACACCAACTACCTCGCCAACCGGACTTTCAAGAGCGGCTCCCATGAATTATTGCATATTTATTTGGCACTCCTTCCAACCTTTCTTTCACAAACCATGGCTAACCGAATCCTCGGGTGCCTGCCAGCAATCTCATACCATGAAGGAGTGCCCTTTTATTTTATTTTTATTATGATGATGACACTCCCCCCAACCTTTGCTTACACAAGCCATGGCTAACCGAATCCTTCGGGTGCCGTCCAACAATCACAAACCATGGAGGAGTGTCTATTTAAGTTAATTAATTCGGGACTGGGAATCCCATTGCCAGCTCTTTTTTAAAAATTATTGGATAAGCGGATGTGCCACCAGTCCATATGAGAGTCCGTCAAAAGTAAATGACAAGGTTGAAAGCTAAACACCACATACTTCCTCATGAGCTATGAAACATAAACACAAATTGAGAAGCATTTTGAAGGTTTTAAAGGTAGCGCATGAGAATTTACTTGGAATGGTTTGAAATGCCATGCATAGGTATTTATGGTGGACACTCTGGAATAACTTGGTTTTCATGTGTTTGGAAGCACGAGCAGCGTTCCTGCTCAGTACAAGTGAGGGCTAGCAAAAGACTAGGGAGCGACAAATCAAGAGAGCAGTAACTGTCATAATCATGCTTGCGGCAAAATAAATTAACGGAGGCATAAAAGTGATACAAGAACTCTGAAGCAATATTGATCATCGAGGCTTAATTGACTTTTTGTTCAGTCATATGCATGCGTGAGCATGTGCCAAGTCGATATAAATGAATTATTCAGAGGAGGATACCACAATGCCATACTTACTTATGAATAAAACAATGCAAACAAACATCCATGACATGCTACTCATATTAATAGATTGGAGCTAAACATGAGAGATCATAAACTACTGGACTTTCTCAAATAACATATACCTCACATGAACCAACTAAGCATGCTCACATGGATGAGTATATGTACAAAAATGAAAACAAATAGAGTTCATACCAGCCTCTCACCACAATCCAACTGTCGTAGATCGTCATTATTGCCTTTTCACTTGTGTAGCTTGGATAATATGAAATGAAAACCACGCTCCAGCCACCGAAGACCATTGAAATCATAAAGAAATTTACAAACCAAAGAAGAACAGCAAATATTTTTGGTGTTTTCGAATTAGAAACAAGAACAAGAGGAAACAAACAAACAAAGCAAAATCTTTTTGGGTTTTCTTATAGCAAACTAGCAATAGCAAATAAAGTGAAACAAATGCAAGAAACCAAAGCAAACAAATGGTGAAGAGAAACAACAGAAATATTTTTGGTCTTTTTGTGTTTTGGGAAGGAAACAAAACAAAAACAAGAAATAGCAAACTAAAAGAAACACAGAAAAGCGAGATGGCAGAAATCTGCTAAAACCTGACAGCAGTACAGAAATCGATTTTTACAAAAATCTTACGTTGCTCAACTCGAAAAGTGTTCAACTAATGAAAGTTAGATAACAACCTGGGGAACCTGCACAAAAATTGGCAGCTCAAAATTACGCTCTGGCTATTTTTGAGAATTTTTACGGTAACATTCCAGAATCTGTTTTCAGGCAGCACTTCCCCAAATATCATCTTCCTCTCATTAGAAAACCACTCAAACGAACAAAACAAATATGTACAAGTATCCAGCAACCATAATATGCAAAGAATGAGTGATGCCGGTATACCTCCCCCCAAGCTTAGGCTTTTGGCCTAAGTGGAGTTCAACCCCAACGAGGGTCGTTGTTCCTCGCCGGTGGGTAGTCCATGGAGTAGTCATAGTAAAGTTCATGTGCAGAAGAAAAGCGTGGAGGCTCCGCATATCCACCATGTTGATGCGAGGAACTTGCTGCATCGGATGATGAGTCGAGGTGCTCCTCGACCTCCGTGTCGTCTCTTGCATGTTGACCTCCTCTCTCTATGTGTGCATCCAGTGCACCTTCTGTGACCGACCAATCTCCCCTGGAATCAAGGTTAGACAAAACAGGCGCAGGCAATCTTACTAGTTTCTCAGTTTTCTTAGTTATTCTCCAGACTTTCTTATAAAATGTCATCTTGTAAAATAGGTTACCCAAGTTGGAGGAATCTGAAACAAATTCATGTTTAATCATAGAGGCTATGTCAAGTTTTTCTATGGGGAATGGAATATCAAAATGATGAGGTTCTACATTATGAAAAGCTAGTAAACGAGAGGCGATGAGACCTCCACAAATTCCACCTTTCTCACGGTTAGTAGCAAGTCTATAAGCTATCAATGGCCCCAAATTATAAGTCTTACTATTTTGCAGTGCCGCAGCTAGAAAAGCCAAATCCGGGATAGAAAGTTTACCACCAATCTTTTTAGCAAGAACGCATTTGGTAATAAAATAGGAAAAGTAGCGGATAGCCGGGAGCTGAATACTAGTGATTTTACCATTATCCCCTAAGAAACTTCTTCCATCGCAAATCATCTTGAAGAGGTCCAAGAGTTCTTGCGGCGATCCCCTTATCTTCTCGCACGACCCCCAATGCGGTACTCTAATTGCTGCACAAAAAGCACTAAATGGCAAGTTGACAGCTTTATTGTAAATTTTATACTGGACCGTGGGGTTAGATCGCGACCAATTGAACTTGAAGTCCTGCACAAAAGACATAGTTAATTTTACATATTGTCTTGGCTCTCCTTCAACAAAGTCACTCAGCCCTGCACGAGAAATTAGACTTTGAACATCTTCAAGTATTCCCGCGCTTCTCATAAAATCCGCGCACGGGTAGTAAGAGGGGTATACTCCCTCTTCACGATTGACTCTCATAACTTGTTGGACTTCCAATTCTTGCTGGTTCAAGTGATATCTATTCCACTCCATTTTCTGAAATTTCAACAAACAATATAAAAATTTGATTTGGTGACATATAATTGAGGGAAACTACCATAGGAACTTGCTAGAGTACTAATCATGCATCAAAACTAGTTTCTACCACTTAGAACAAGCATGCAAGCTCACTAAACATGTTACCTACAGCAGCAAAATATTCAAGATATACTCAACCAAACAAAATTCTACTTGGATGGGTGGAGGAGTCACATACCAAGGAGCAAATGTGCCAAATTTCAGCAAGAAATCTGGGCTGAGCAAAGAGATCGAGAAATCTGGAGCTCTGGAGCAAAAACGCGAGACAGAGGAACTTGGTACGAGTTTTTTCGGGAGAGAGAAGGTGCTGGGAGGAAGAGATGGCAAAGTGGGGCAAGGAGGGGCCCACACCACATGGTGGCGCGGCCACCTCCTTGGCCGCGCCGGCCTGTGGTTTGGCGCCCTCTGGTGCCCCACAGGTCATCCTCTGGTGCTCCCAGGTGCCTCGTCGAAAAATAGGACCAACGGTATAATTTTTGTGAATTTTTGAAAACTTTGAAAAACGCACATTTCTGGGTATTTAGTTTATTATTACTGGCCAGGAAATTTTTTGAAATCTTCGATTAACTAAGGAACCTTGCAAATTAAAAAATGCTACAGCAACTAGAGCAAGTGGAGGAAGAAAGAGATGTTGTTTACCCTCTCTATGCATGTAAAAGGTATTCGTTAACAAGGTTGATCAAGTCTTGTCACCAAATAAATTTTACATAGCATAAGAAGAAATAAACCTCAAATCAATCATGTTACCTTGAATTGTATTGATATGTATCCAATCACAAGAGTTTGATATTCTTCCTTAGGCTCATATATAGGACAATCGATAGTTCCCACTTTGATAGTTCTCACATTAGAAATAGTATTAACTCCACACGCTTTCTCAATCCTCTTGGGAAAATAAACGGTATGCTCCCTATCATCAACATTGAAAGTAACCTTTCCTTTATTGCAATCAATAACAGCCCCTGCGGTGTTAAGAAAAGGTCTCCCAAGAATAATAGACATATTATCATCTTCAGGCATTTCCAACACAACAAAATCAGTTAATATCAAGCAGTTAGTAGTAACTTGAACAGGAACATTCTCACATATACCAACAGGAATAGCAGTAGATTTATCAGCCATTTGTAAAGATATATCAGTAGGTATCAACTTATCTAAGTAAAGTCTCTTATAAAGAGAAAAAGGCATAACACTAACACCGGCTCCCAAGTCACATAGAGCAGTTTTAACATAATTATTCTTGATAGAACAAGGAATAGTAGGTATACCTGGGTCGCCCAACTTCTTTGGAACTTTGCCATTGAAAGAATAATTAGCAAGCATAGTGGAAATTTCCTCATTGGGGATTTTCCTTTTGTTAGTAACAATATCTTTCATATACTTTGAATAAGGACGCAATTTAATAGCATCAGTCAAAGGGATTTGCAAGAATAAAGGTTTCATCCAATCACAAAATTTATTATAGTGTTCTTCTTCCTTTGATTTTAGTTTCTTAGCAGGAAAAGGCATTTGCTTTTGCACCCAAGGTTCTCTTTCATTACCATGTTTCTCAGCAATAAAGTCTTCTTTAGTATACTTTTTATTTTTAGCATGCTTCTCAGGTTCTTCTTCAACCTCTTCTTTATCAGGAGTATCATTCTTATCATTATCTTTATCATTATCATGTTCATTACCACTTTCAGTTTCAGCATCAGAAATAGAAATACTATTAGGATCATTAACAGGTTCAGAGGATTCTACAACATTTTTATGCTTCTTCTTCTTTTTCTTCCTAGAATGAGCACTAGGTTCAATGCGTTGAGAATCTTGTTCAATTCTTTTGGGATGCCCTTCAGGATATAGAGGATCCTGGGTAGAGACACCACCTCTAGTTGTTACTTCATAAGCATGTTTCTCTTTGGAATTATTCCCTAACAAGTCATTTTGCACTTTAGTGAGTTGATCAATTTGAGTTTGAATCATATGGAAATGTTTAACAAGCATCTTAACATCATTGGAGGTTCTCTCTACAATATCATGCAATTCACTAATAGCTCGAGAATTTTCCATTAAATGATTTTCTACTCTCATATTAAAGTTTTCTTGCTTAACAATATAATTATCAAACTCATCTAAGCATTGTGCAGGAGGTTTCGAATACGGAATATCTTCCCTAGTAAAGCGTTGAAGGGAGTTTACCTCAATCATGGATGAAGGGGGAATTATCTCACATATATCTTCTATAGGAGGTAGATTCTTCACATCTTCAGATTTAATACCTTTCTCCTTGAGAGACTTCTTGGCTTCCCTCATATCTTCATCATTCAATTTAATTAAACCCCTCTTCTTCAATATTGGCATTGGAGTTGGTTCAGGCGTAGTCCAATCATCATGATTCCGGCTTATTTTAGCCAATAATTCTTCAGCGTCGTCTGGAGTTCTTTTCCTGAAAACACAACCAGCACAACTATCCAGGTATGCCCTAGACTCAATGGTTAGTCCACTATAAAATATATCAAGTAAATCATGCTTTTCCAAATCATGGTCAAGCCGAGCTCTGATAAGAGAGCAAAATCTCGCCCAAGCCTCAGGCAATTTCTCTTCATCTCCCTGGTCAAAATTATAAATTCTCTGCAAAGCAATATGTTGAGCACTAGCAGGAAAGTATTTGCGGAAGAAAACATCAAGCAGTTCTTTTGGACTTCTAATAGAATTAGGTGGCAAATTATTATACCAAGTTTTAGCGTCATCCTTTAATGAGAATGGAAAGATTTTAGCAACAAAGTAAGTACGCATCTTGACATCATCAGAAAACAAGCTACTTAGAGTAGATAACTCAGTCATGTGTTCAACAACACTTTCTTTTTCAGTACCATAAAAGGGTGTTTTTTCAACAATGGCTATATGAGATAGATCAAGAGAAAAATTATAATCTTTATCCTTAATGTTTATAGGAGATGTGGCAAACTTAGGATCAGGAGACAGTTTATATCTAACAGCATGTTCTGCAAGCAACTTTTTAATTTTTCTTGCATCAGTAGTAGCATTGCATTTTTCAATAAAATCATCATTAAGCTCCACATAATCTTCATCAGGATCATCACTAAAATAATCAAGTTCAGGTGAATTAACAGGTGTAGTAGCATTAGGAGTTTCAGTATTTTCGATTTGTCTAGACCTAGCAATTGTAGCATCTAGAAAGGATCCCAACGAACCACTATCATCAAGCACAGCAGAAACATTATCAATATTATGAGAGTTTTCAGATTCAGCAGACGTACCAGCATGTGAAGCATGTGGCGGTGAAACAAGTTTATCAATCACAGATGGTGAATCAAGTGTAGCGGAGGTACTCAGAATTGTACCTTTTCTTGTAGTGGATGGTAATATGGCGATCTTAGTATCGCGAGGTTTACCCATGATGGAGAATTTGCAGCGAACAATATTAATCCAAGTGAACTTCCAAATAAAGCTATGCTCCCCGGCAACGGCACCAGAAAATAGTCTTGATGACCCACAAGTATAGGGGATCGCAACAGTCTTCGAGGGAAGTAAGACCCAATTTATTGATTCGACACAAGGGGAGACAAAGAACACTTGGAAGCCTTAACAGCGGAGTTGTCAATTCAGCTGCACCTGGAAACAGACTTGCTCACAAGAGTTTATCAGTAGTAACAGTTTTATAGCAAAGAGCGATAGTGAAATAACAGCAGCAGAGTAATGAGACAGCGGTAGTGATTTTAGTAAACAGCAGGATTAAAATACTGTAGGCACGGGGACGGATGACGGGCGTTGCATGGATGAGAGAAACTCATGTAACAATCATAGCAGGGCATTTGCAGATAATAATAAAACGGTGTCCAAGTACAAAGCAATCAATAGGCATGTGTTCCATATATAGTCGTGCGTGCTCGCAATGAGAAACTTGCACAACATCTTTTGTCCTACCAGCCGGTGGCAGCCGGGCCTCAAGGGAAACTACTGGATATTAAGGTACTCCTTTTAATAGAGTACCGGAGCAAAGCATTAACACTCCGTGAACACATGTGATCCTCACATCGCTACCATTCCCTCCGGTTGTCCCGATTTCTGTCACTTCGGGGCCATCGGTTCCGGACAGCGACATGTGTATACAACTTATAGGTAAGACCATAAACAATGAATATCATGATGAAACAATAACATGTTCAGATCTGAGATCATGGCACTCGGGCCCTAGTGACAAGCATTAAGCATAACAAGTTGCAACAATATCATCAAAGTACCAATTACGGACACTAGGCACTATGCCCTAACAATCTTATGCTATTACATGACCAATCTCATCCAATCCCTACCATCCCCTTCGGCCTACAGCGGGGGAATTACTCACACATGGATGGGGGAAACATGGCTGGTTGATGTAGAGGCATTGGCGGTGATGGCGGCGATGATCTCCTCCAATTCCCCGTCCCGGCGGAGTGCCAGAACGGAGACTTCTGGCTCCCGCGGCGGAGTTTCACGATGTGGCGGCGTTCTGGAGGGTTTCTGGCGACTTCGACTTCTCCCCGTGCGTTTTTAGGTCGAGGCCGATAAATAGTCCGAAGGAGGGCGTCAGAGGCCGGCCGAGGGGGCCACACCACAGGGCCGCGCGGGCCCCCCCCTTGGCCGCGCCGCCCTATGGTGTGGGGCCCTCGGGCCTCCACCTTAATTGTCCTCCTGGCTCCGTCATTATTCTGGGAAAATAGGGCCTTCTGCATAAATTCCGAGGATTTTCCCGAAAGTTGGATTTCTGCACAAAAACGAGACACCAGAGCAGTTCTACTGAAAACAGCGTTAGTCCGTGTTAGTTGCATCCAAAATACACAAATTAGAGGCAAAACAATAGCAAAAGTGTTCGGGAAAGTAGATACGTTTTGGACGTATCAGCGGCGCATTGGTATAAATTACTGGATAATGGGGATTCTCTTGAATGGAATGATATTGTGCCCCGGTTTTATTCTAAGTTCTATCCTCCAAGTGAAATTCACAAAGACCAGAACCGCATATATAATTTTTGGCCTCATGATGGAGAGAGTATTGCCCAAGCGTGGGGGAGATTGAAGTCTTTAATGCTCAAATGCCCTATTCATGAGCTTCCTGGTAATGTTATTATTGATAATTTCTATGCAAGACTTTCTTTTCAAGACAAGACCTTGCTGGATACTTCTTGTTCTGGATCATTCACGCGCAACAAAGAAGAGTTTAAAAGGGACCTTCTTAATTGGATCCAGGAAAATACTGAAGGATGGGAGAACGACAAAGATAGAGAATCAGGTATAAATTATGATTATAAATGCATTGAAGCTTTTATGGATACTGATAAATTTCGTAATATGAGTGCTACTTATGGTCTTGATTCTCAAGTTGCTGCAAATCTTTATAAAGCTTTTGCCTCTCATTATGAACTGCCTAAGAAGAATTTTGATAAGTATCATGCACCGTATAAAGATAAAATTGATTCATCTATTAATAAATGTGTTGTAGTTGAAACTGTTGATCATGTTATTCCTGAAGCTTATATTGAAAAAACTCCCTTCCCTGCTAAAATGAAGGAGTACTCTGTTATAAATAGTGCGGTTCATAAAAGTGAAAAGAAACCTATAGAACCTGAAGAACAAATAAAAGTTGAACCTGCTGTTGCAATAGTTAAAGATCTTGTGACTGAAAATGTGGAGGATGGTCATATTATTTTCTGTGAAGATGCTTCTAATATTGTTTCACATCCTAATAAGTCTAAGAAAGCTAGTGTTCCTATGTTATATGTTAGAATTGGAGATCATTGTTATTATGGTTTATGTGATATTGGTGCAAGTATTAGTGCTATTCCTTATGAGCTTTACACGGAGATTATGCACGAAATTGGTTCTTGTGAACTTGAAGATATTGATGTGGTTATTCGGCTGGCTAATAGAGAAACTATTTCTCCAATTGGTATTGTTCGAGATGTGGAAGTTCTATGCGGTAAGATTAAATATCCTGCTGACTTTTTGGTACTTGGTTCTGCTGCTAGTAAATATTGTCCTATCATTTTTGGTAGACCTTTTCTAAATACTTGTGGAGCTATTATAGATTGCAAGAAAGAGAAAATTTTGACTAAATTTGCTGGTGAATCTTATGAGTTTAACTTCTCTAAATTTACCAAAACTCCTTATAAAGCTGATTTGCCTAATAATGATTTTAGAGTTGAACAGTGTGCATCTATTGCTCTTGCTCCTAATAATCCTTCGCAGCAACATTTGGAGAATAGTGAGAGTGAAGTTTTTAGGGAAGAAAGAGATGAGCTTGATGAAATTTTCCTTCGTCAACCTATTCTTAAGCATGATTTACCGGTAGAAGATCTGGGTACAACACCGCCACCAAAGGAAGATCCTGTCTTTGATTTAAAACCATTGCCTGATAATCTTAAATATGCTCATATTGATGATAAGAAAATATATCCTGTTATTATTAGTTCTAAGCTTACAGAGTTTGAAGAAGAAAGGTTATTGGAAATATTGAAGAAACACCGAGGTGCTATTGGCTACACTCTGGATGACTTGAAGGGGATGTCTCCCTCTATTTGCCAACATGCCATTAATATGGAAGATGATGCGAAGCCTGTTGTTGAACCTCAGCGTCGTCTAATTCCTAAGATGAAGGATGTGGTAAGAAATGAGGTATTAAGACTTCTTGAAGCTGGTATTATATATCCTATTGCTGATAGTAGATGGGTTAGTCCTGTGCATTGTGTTCCTAAGAAAGGAGGGATGACTGTTGTGCCTAATGATAATGATGAGCTCATACCTCAAAGAGTAGTTGTAGGGTATAGAATGTGCATTGATTATCGAAAAGTTAATAAGGTTACTAAGAAAGATCATTACCCTTTGCCTTTTATTGATCAAATGTTAGAAAGGCTGTCTAAAAATACTCATTTTTGCTTTCTTGATGGTTATTCTGGGTTTTCACAAATTGCTGTTAAAACTAAGGATCAAGAGAAAACCACTTTCACTTGTCCCTATGGAACTTATGCTTATAGACGTATGCCTTTTGGTTTATGTAATGCTCCTGCTACTTTTCAAAGATGCATGTCTGCTATTTTTCATGGCTTTTGCGAGAGTATTGTAGAGGTATTCATGGATGATTTTTCTATCTATGGGAATTCTTTTGATAATTGCTTGCGGAACCTTGATAAAGTTTTGCAGAGATGTGAAGAAACTAACCTTGTTCTTAATTGGGAGAAATGCCACTTTATGGTTAATGAAGGAATTGTATTGGGACATAAAATTTCCGAGAGAGGTATTGAAGTTGATAGAGCTAAAGTTGAAGCGATTGAGAAGATGCCCTATCCTAGGGATGTTAAAGGTATTCGTAGTGTTCTTGGTTATTCTGGGTTTTATAGGAGGTTTATTAAAGACTTCTCCAAGATTTCAAAGCCTCTTACTAATCTTCTTCAAAAAGATGTACCTTTTGTTTTTGATGATGATTGTAAGGAAGCTTTTGAAACTCTCAAGAAAGCCTTAACAACTGCTCCTATAGTTGAACCTCCTGATTGGAACTTACCATTTGAAATTATGTGTGATGCTAGTGATTTTGCTGTAGGTGCTGTTCTTGGACAGCGAGTAAATAAAAAATTGAATGTTATTCATTATGCTAGTAAAACCCTTGATGCTGCTCAAAGAAATTATGCTACTACTGAAAAAGAATTGTTAGCTGTAGTCTTTGCTTGTGATAAGTTTAGATCTTATATTGTTGATTCAAAAGTTACTATACATACTGATCATGCTGCAATCAGATACCTTATGCAAAAGAAAGATGCTAAGCCAAGGCTTATTAGATGGGTACTTCTGTTGCAAGAATTTGATTTACATATTGTAGATAGGAAAGGTGCTGATAATCCTGTTGCTGATAATTTGTCTAGATTGGAAAATATTGCTTATGATCATGTTCCTGTTAATGATAGTTTTCCAAATGAACAATTGGCTGTAATAAAGGTGAGCTCGCGAGACAGTCCTTGGTATGCTGATTATGCTAACTTTATTGTTTCCAAGTACTTGCCTCCAACCTTTTCAGCCCAGCAAAGGAGGAAATTCTTTTATGACTTGAGGCATTATTTCTGGGATGACCCACACTTATATAAAGAAGGAGTGGATGGTATTCTGCGAAGATGTGTTCCCGAATATGAACAACAAGAGATATTGAGTAAAAGTCATGGTAGTGCTTATGAAGGACATCACGCCGGAGATAGAACCGCGCAAAAGGTTCTACAATCAGGTTTTTATTGGCCAACTCTCTTCAAAGATGCAAGGAAGTTTATCTTATCTTGTGATGAATGTCAAAGGGTTGGTAATATCTCTAGACGCAATGAAATGCCTATGAACTATACTCTTGTTATTGAATCGTTCGATTGTTGGGGATTTGACTTCATGGGACCTTTTCCCTCTTCAGAAGGTAACACTCATATACTTGTTGCTGTTGATTATGTTACTAAATGGGTGGAAGCCATACCTACAAAAAGTGCTGATGGTGAGACCTCTTTAAGAATGCTTTTAGATATTATTTTTCCTCGATTTGGAGTTCCTAGATATATTATGACTGATGGAGGTTCTCATTTTATTCATGGTGGTTTTAGAAAAACTCTTGCTAAATATGGTATTAATCATAGAATTGCTTCCGCTTATCATCCCCAAACTAGTGGGCAAGTAGAACTATCAAATAGAGAAATTAAATCTATCTTGCAAAAGACTCTTAATAAAACTAGAAAGAATTGGGCTAGTAAATTGAAGGAAGCACTATGGGCTTATAGAACTGCTTATAAAAATCCCATGGGAATGTCACCTTATAAAATGGTTTATGGAAAAGCTTGTCATTTACCTTTAGAACTAGAGCACAAAGCTTATTGGGCTGTTAGAGAACTAAATAAAGATCCTAAACTAGCCGGTAAGAAGAGGTTGCTGCAATTGAGCTCTCTAGATGAATGGAGAAGTGAAGCTTATGAAAATGCTAAACTCTTTAAAGAGAAAGTTAAAAAATGGCATGATAGAAGGATTATCAAAAGAGAATTTAATATTGAGGATAAAGTCCTATTGTATCGGTCTCGTCTCAGATTCTTTGCAGGGAAATTACTCTCGAAATGGGAAGGACCATATGTGTTTGAGGAGGTGTATCATTCAGGAGCAATAAAAATTAGCTCTCTCCAAGGCAATGCCACACAAGTGGTGAATGGACAAAGACTCAAGCATTATATCTCAGGTGATTCTTACAATGTAGATGTTGATGTTATTCGAGTGGAAACACCGGAGGCTTTCATCAAAGGTCAAATTGATAGTCCGCCAGAACTCGACTTTGAATAGGTAACAGTACTGGTAATAAAAAGTTCGCAATTTACTTTCCGAACAATGTTTTTGGTATTTTTGGAAAATATGAAAAATTACGAGATCGAAACGGAGTGGAGGAGACGCACGAGGGCGTGCCCCTATAGGCCGGCGCGGGCCCCAGCCAGGCCGCGCCGCCCTATGAGCTGGCCGCCTCGTCGCCTCTCTCCGACTCTGGTTCGACCTGGTACTTTCCTTATGACATACAAATTCCTGCTATATAATCCCCCGGACCCCTGGAGGTCCGTATATCGTTTTCTCGACGTGTTTTGTTTCGAGCTGTTTCTGCCAGGATCTGTTCTCAATCTAGAAGCACCATGGTCTCCAAGAACAAGGGCAAGGGGCTTTCTGATGAAGATATTCAAGATCCCGAGTGGAAAGAGATGGACGAGAGCGTCAAGGAAGAGGATGAAGAAGAAGTGGAGGAAGACTCGCGCGCATACCCGCGTGCTACCATCGCAAGCATCAAGGTGGTGGATAACCCTTTTAGTGCAAACAAGAGCGCAAGAATTCGCACCGGAGGAAGGGTTCCACGTCATTACCTAGCTCCAAAGACATCTTCTTCAGGCACTCACCACCCCTTCTGCAATCTAATTTACAATAGTCAAATTGAAAAGACTCCCAAGGCAGCATTGCCTAGCAATTGGGATATAGATCGTTCTAACACTGCAGGAAGGATGAAGCCTGAAGCTGAAGGGTGGGGAAACAACTCCAAGAATTGGGACTCGCCATCAGACATACTTCTTAATCGCGTCGAGCACAATTCGGAGATGATCCGCAACCTCATGTACAAGATTGATGAGCTTCAGGAGCTTGTTGAGAAGCTTGTCGAGAATTCATCACCACCATCGTCGAAGGAGTAATTCATCATCGGTATTGGCATCCCCTTGGTTTGTTCCAAGCTTGGGGGAGTGCCGCGGTATCACATCATCATTACCTTTTACTTTTTACTGTCAAGTAGTGTCATATCATGAGTAGGGAAGTTATCATATAAGATGGGTTGCAGTGTGGAAGTATCTCTCCTTTAGTTGATTGTCTATGTATCCCTTGGTGTGAGTTATCGTTATGGAATATTAATGAGAAGTCTTATCATTTACATATTGCACATCTTATTTTAGTTTGCAATCCTTATTATATGATTGATCTTGTTATTAGTATTGGTATCACTTTGGGAGCATTGAATAAATCTATTTGGTTGGCAAACTTAGCATTGGTCAATAGCAACAACACTTTGAGGTTTAAGTAGAAAAGAGAAATACATGTAGTTGTTTCATTATCTTCTTTTCTTGTTAGCTCATAGCTTATTATTCTGAAGTTAAAATTGTTTGTGCTTACAAGGAAGATGCATGATTGTTTCTATCACATGTATATTTGTTTGTTTCCCTCAACTCCTGTGCTTGCTAATTAACCTTGCTAGCCAAAGACCTGTACTGAGAGGGAATGCTTCTCGTGCATCCAAACCTCAACCCAAACCTATGCCATTTGTGTCCACCATAACTACCTACTACATGGTATTTCCTGCCATTCCAAGTAAATACTTCGTGTGCTACCTTTAAATAATTCAAAATTTACTATCTCTTATTTGTGTCAATGTTTTATAGCTCATGAGGAAGTATGTGGTGTTTTATCTTTCAATCTTGTTGGGCAACTTTCACCAATGGACTAGTGGCTTCATCCACTTATCCAATAACTTTGCAAAAAGACCTGGCAATGGGATTCCCAGTCCCAAATTAATTAACCTAAATAGACACTCCTCCATGGTATGTGATTGATGGACGGCACCCGAAGGATTCGGTTAGCCATGGCTTGTGTAAGCAAAGGTTGGGGGGAGTGTCATCATAATAAAACTAAAATAAAAAGGCGCTCCTTCATGGTATGAGATCATAAGGTGCACCCGAGGATTCGGTTAGCCATGGTTTGTGAAAGAAAGGTTGGAAGGAGTGCCACACAAAAATAAAAATAAAATGGGAGCCGCTCTTTGAAGGTTTGTCTGGCAAGGGGGTTAGAGTACCCGCTACCAGTCGTTGACAACAACAAACACCTCTCAAAATGTTACTTTCATTCTCTTTATATGATTTCAAAACTGAAAAAGCTCTAGCACATGATTTAATCCCTGCTTCCCTCTGCGAAGGGCCTGTCTTTTACTCTATGTTGAGTCAGTAAACCTATTTCCCTCCATCTTAAGCAAGCATTTGAGTTGTTGTGATCAAACTACTATATTGTGATTTACCTCATCATGTCTTTTACTCTTCCTTGTTTAGTACAAGTTTTATCTGAATGAATATAGCTTTGAAAGTTATCAATGATCATGAGGAGATTATTATGATTGAGTATGCAAGTTGTGCCATATAAACTTTAACATAAGAGCGCTTCTCGATAAATAAGTATAACCTGTTAACTGTTCTTTGACCAAGAACGAAGTTTGCCATCACCAACTAAGATTTCTTATGCACCTTTTATTTGTGATTACCTTATACTTGTTTCAAGTTGAATTATATGCGGAAATTGTTTACTAGAATGTCTTGTGTGAATGAATATGATGCTTCTTGTCCGTATTTTATTTATCGACTCTTCACTCCATAAACATGTGGTCCTGTTTACCGAGTTCAGTTTCGCTTGGGGACAAGCGAAGACTAAGCTTGGGGGGAGTTGATACGTCCAATTTGCATCACTATTTTATATCATAATTTGCTGTTATTCATTGATATATTTCATATTTGGAGATGATACTTATGTTATTTCATCTATTTTTCATGATTCATGATTATTGGAGGATCGTGCACCGGAGTCAGGATTCTGCTGGAAAAAGCGCCGTCAGAATGCAATATTTCGGAAGATCGACAGTTGACGGAAATTATATGAAAAATCCTATTTTTCCAGAAGACGAAGGGAGCCAGAAGGAGGAGCCGAGGGGACCCGAGGTGGGCCCACCTCATAGGCCGGCGCGGCCCAAGGCCTGGCCGCGCCGCCCTGTGAGGAGGGGGCCCACAGCCCCCTCTCGCCTCCTTTTCTTCGCGAACGTCTTCGTCCTGAAAACCTAAGCTCCAGGGGATACATCGCGAAGGGTTACAGCCGCCTCTGCGGGGCGGAGAACACCAGAGAGAAAAGAGCTCTCCGGCAGGCTGAGATCCGCCGGGGAAATTCCCTCCCGGAGGGGGAAATCGACGCCATCGTCACCGCCATCGAGTTGGACATCATCTCCATCACCATCATCATCATCTCCATCATCATCACCGCCGTCTCCACCGCTGCACATCGTCACCGCTGTAACAATTTGGGTTTGATCTTGATTGTTTGATAGGGGAAACTCTCCCGGTGTTGATTTCTACTTGTTATTGATGCTATTGAGTGAAACCGTTGGACCAAGGTTTATGTTCAGATTGTTATTCATCATCATATCACCTCTGATCATGTTTCATATGATGTCTCGTGAGTAGTTCGTTTAGTTCTTGAGGACATGGGTGAAGTCTAAATGTTAGTAGTGAAGTATGGTTGAGTAATATTCAATGTTATGATATTTAAGTTGTGGTGTTATTCTTCTAGTGGTGTCGTGTGAACGTCGACTACACGACACTTCACCTTTATGGGCCTAGGGGAATGCATCTTGTACTCGTTTGCCAATTGCGGGGTTGCCGGAGTGACAGAAACCTAAACCCCCATTGGTATATCGATGCAGGAGGGATAGCAGGATCTCAGAGTTTAAGGCTGTGGTTAGATTTATCTTAATTACTTTCTTGTAGTTGCGGATGCTTGCAAGGGGTATAATCACAAGTATGTATTAGTCCTAGGAAGGGCGGTACATTAGCACAGGTTCACCCACGCAACACTTATCAAAAAATTGAAGATTAATTAGCCGTATGTAGCGAAAGCACTAGACTAAAATCCCGTGTGTCCTCGAGAACGTTTGGTCATTATAAGTAAATAAACCGGCTTGTCCTTTGTGCTAAAAAGGATTGGGCCACTCGCTGCAATTGTCACTCTCGCACTTTACTTACTCGTAATTTATTCATCTGTTACATCAAAAACCCCCTGAATACTTGTCTGTGAGCATTTACAGTGAATCCTTCATCGAAACTGCTTGTCAACAACTTCTGCTCCTCGTTGGGATCGACATTCTTACTTATCGAAGATACTACGATACACCCCCTATACTTGTGGGTCATCAGTGCCGTACAACAATCACATACCATGGAGGAGTGTCTATTTTTGTTAATTAATTTGGGACTGGGAATCCCATTGCCAGCTCTTTTTGCAAAATTATTGGATAAGCGGATGAAGCCACTAGTCCATTGGTGAAAGTTGCCCAACAAGATTGAAAGATAAACACCACATACTTCCTCATGAGCTATAAAACATTGACACAAATCAGAGGTGATAAATTTTGAATTGTTTAAAGGTAGCACTCAAGCAATTTACTTTGGAATGGCGGAGAAATACCATGTAGTAGGTAGGTATGGTGGACACAAATGGCATAGTGGTTGGCTCAAGGATTTTGGATGCATGAGAAGTATTCCCTCTCGATACAAGGCTTAGGCTAGCAAGGTTATTTGAAACAAACACAAGGATGAACCGGTGCAGCAAAACTTACATAAAAGACATATTGTAAACATTATAAGACTCTACACCGTCTTCCTTGTTGTTCAACCCAATACTAGAAATTATCTAGACCTTAGAGAGACCAATTATGCAAACCAAATTTTAGCAAGCTCTATGTATTTCTTCATTAATAGGTGCAAAGTATATGATGCAAGAGCTTAAACATGAGCACAATAATTGCCAAGTATCACATTATCCAAGACATTTTAGCTATTACTACATGTATCACTTTCCGTTTCCAACCATATAACAATTTAACGAAGAAGATTCAACCTTCGCCATGAATATTATGAGTAAAGGCTAAGAACATATTTGTCCATATGCAACAGCGGAGCGTGTCTCTCTCCCACACAATGAATGCTAGGATCCATTTTATTCAAACAAAACAAAAACAAAAACAAAAACAAACCAACGCTCCAAGCAAAGTGCATAAGATGTGATGGAATAAAAATATAGTTTCACTAGAAGAACCTGATAATGTTGTCGATGAAGAAGGGGATGCCTTGGGCATCCCCAAGCTTAGACACTTGAGTCTTCTTGAAATATGCAGGGGTGAACCACAGGGCCATCCCCAAGCTTAGAGCTTTCACTCTCCTTGATCATATTGTATCATCTCCCTCTCTTGATCCTTGAAAACTTCCTCCACACCAAACTCAAAACAACTCATTAGAGGGTTAGTGCACAATCAAAATTTACATGTTCAGAGGTGACACAATCATTCTTAACACTTCTGGACATTGCACAAAGCTACTGAAAGTCAATGGAATCGAAAAATCCATCAAGCATAGCAAAACAGGCAATGCGAAATAAAAGGCAGAGTCTGTCAAAACAGAACAGTTCGTAAAGACGAATTTCTGAGAGGCACCAGACTTGCTCAAATGAAAATGCTCAAATTGAATGAAAGTTGCGTACAAATCTGAGGATCACTCACGTAAATTTGCATAATTTTCTGAGTTTTCTACAGAGAATTAGGCCCAGATTCGTGACAGCAAAGAAATCTATTTCTGCGCAGTAATCCAAATCTAGTATGAACCTTACTATCAACGACTTTACTTGGCACAACAATGCACAAAACTAAGATAATGAGAGGTTGCTACAGTAGTAACAACTTCCAAGACTCAAATATAAAATAAAGGTGCAGTAGTAAAACATGGATTGTCTCCCATAAGCGCTTTTCTTTAACGCCTTTCAGCTAGGCGCAGAAAGTGTATATCAAGTATTATCAAGAGACGAAGCATCAACATCATAATTTGTTCTAATAATAGAATCAAAAGGTAACTTTATTCTCTTTCTAGGGAAGTGTTCCATACCTTTCTTGAGAGGAAATTGATATTTAATATTACCTTCCTTCATATCAATGATAGCACCAACAGTTCGAAGAAAAGGTCTTCCCAATATAATGGGACAAGATGCATTGCATTCAATATCCAAGACAACAAAATCAACGGGGACAAGGTTATTGTTAACCGTAATGCGAACATTATCAACTCTCCCCAAAGGTCTCTTTGTAGAGTTATCAGCAAGATTAACATCCAAATAACAATTTTGCAATGGTGTTGCAAGTCAAGCATATTATAGATTTTCTTAGGCATAACGGAAATACTTGCACCAAGATCACATAAAACATTACAATAAAAATCATTGACCTTCATCTTAATGATGGGCTCCCAAACATCCTCTAGCTTCCTAGGAATAGAAGTTTCGTGATTTAATTTCTCTTCTCTAGCTTTTATGAGAGCATTTGTAATATGTTTCGTGAAAGCCAAATTTATAGCACTAGCATTAGGACTCTTAGCAAGTTTTTGAAAGAACTTTATAACTTCAGAGATGTGGCAATCATCAAAATCCAATCCATTACAATCTAAAGCAATGGGATCATTATCCCCAATGTTGGAAAAAAATTCAGCAGTTTTATCACAGGCAGTTTCAAATAGTTTTAGCGATTCCAGATGCTTTTTCGCGCTTTGCATTAGAAGTGGAAACATTGCCAACACCAATTCTTTTACCATTAATAGTAGGAGGTGCAGCAACATGTGGAGCATTAGCATTACTAGTGGTGGTAATAGTCCAAACTTTAGCTATATTATCTTCTTTAGCATTTTCTTCTTTTTCCCACCTAGCACGCAAATCGGCCATCAATCTTATATTTTCATTAATTCTAACTTGGATGGCATTTGCTGTAGTAATAATTTTATTATTATGATTTTCATTAGGCATAACTTTCGATTTCAAAAGATCAACATCAGCAGCAAGACTATCGACTTTAGAAGCAAGTATATCAATTTTCCCAAGCTTTTCTTCAACAGATTTGTTAAAAGCAGTTTGTGTACTAATAAATTCTTTAAGCATAGCTTCAAGTCCAGGGGGTGTATTCCTATTATTGTTGTAAGAATTCCCATAAGAATTACCATAGCCGTTGCCATTATTATAAGGATATGGCCTATAGTTGTTACTAGAATTGTTCCGGTAAGCATTGTTGTCGAAATTGTTATTTTTAATGAAGTTTACATCAACATGTTCTTCTTTAGCAACCAATGAAGCTAACGGAACATTATTAGGATCAACATTAGTCCTACCATTCACAAGCATAGACATAATAGCATCAATCTTATCACTCAAGGAGGAGGTTTCTTCGACAGAATTTACCTTCTTACCTTGCGGAGCTCTTTCCGTGTGCCATTCAGAGTAATTAATCATCATATTATCAAGGAGCTTTGTTGCTTCACCAAGAGTTATGGACATAAAGGTACCTCCAGCAGCCGAATCCAATAGGTTCCGCGAAGAAAAATTCAGTCCTGCATAAAAGGTTTGGATGATCATCCAAGTAGCCAGTCCATGGGTTGGGCAATTTTTAACCAAAGATTTCATTATTTCCCAAGCTTGTGCAACATGCTCATTATCCAATTGTTTAAAATTCATTATGCTACTCCTTAAAGATATAATTTTAGCAGGAGGATAATATCTACCAATAAAAGCATCCTTGCATTTAGTCCATGAATCAATACTATTCTTAGGCAGAGATAGCAACCAATCTTTAGCTCTTCCTCTTAATGAGAAAGAAAACAATTTTAATTTTATAATGTGACCATCTACATCCTTATACTTTTGCATTTCACATAATTCAACAAAGTTATTGAGATGGGCAGCAGCAGCATCAGAACTAATACCAGAAAATTGCTCTCGCATAACAAGATTCAGTAAAGCAGGTTTAATTTCAAAGAATTCTGCTGTAGTAGCAGGTGGAGCAATAGGTGTGCATAAGAAATCATTATTATTTGTGGTTGTGAAGTCACACAACTTAGTATTTTCAGGAGTACCCATTTTAGCAACAGTAAATAAAGCAAACTAGATAAAGTAAATGCAAGTAACTAATTTTTTGTGTGTTTTTAATATAGCAAACAAGATAGCAAATAAAGTAAAACTAGCAACTAATTTTTTTGTGTTTTGTTTTAGTGTAGCAAACAAAGTAGTAAATAAAATAAAGAAAGACAAAAACAAAGTAAAGAGATTGGATGTGGAGACTCCCCTTGCAGCGTGTCTTGATCTCCCCAGCAACGGCGCCAGAAAATCTGCTTGATACGCGTACAACACGCGTCCGTTGGGAACCCCAAGAGGAAGGTGTGATGCGTACAGTGGCAAGTTTTCCCTCAGTAAGAAACCAAGGTTTATCGAACCAGTAGGAGCCAAGAAGCACGTTGAAGGTTGATGGCGGCGAGATGTAGTGCGGCGCAACACCAGGGATTCCGGCACCAACGTGGAACCTGCACAACACAACCAAAGTACTTTGCCCCAACGAAACAGTGAGGTTGTCAATCTCACCGGCTTGCTGTAACAAAGGATTAGATGTATAGTGTGGATGATGATTGTTTGCAGAAAACAGTAGAACAAGTATTGCAGTAGATTGTATTCGATTAAAAGAATGGATCGGGGTCCACAGTTCACTAGAGGTGTCTCTCCCATAAGAATAAGCATGTTGGGTGAACAAATTACAGTTGGGCAATTGACAAATAGAGAGGGCATGATAATGCACATACATGATATGATGAATATTGTGAGATTTAATTGGGCATTACGATAAAGTACATAGACCGCTATCCAGCATGCATCTATGGCTAAAAAGTCCACCTTCAGGTTATCATCCGAACCCCTTCCAGTATTAAGTTGCAAACAACAGACAATTGCATTAAGTATGGTGCGTAATGTAACCAATAACTACATCCTCGGACATAGCATCAATGTTTTATCCCTAGTGGCAACAGCACATCCACAACCTTAGAACTTTCTGTCACTGTCCCAGATTTAATGGAGGCATGAACCCACTATCGAGCATAAATACTCCCTCTTGGAGTTAAGAGTAAAAACTTGGCCAGAGCCTCTACTAATAACGGAGAGCATGCAAGATCATAAACAACACATAGGTAATAGATTGATAATCAACATAGCATAGTATTCTCTATCCATCGGATCCCAACAAACACAACATATAGCATTACAAATAGATGATCTTGATCATGTTAGGCAGCTCACAAGATCCGACAATGAAGCACAATTAGGAGAAGACGACCATCTAGCTACTGCTATGGACCCATAGTCCAGGGGTGAACTACTCACTCATCACTCCGGAGGCGACCATGGCGGTGAAGAGTCCTCCGGGAGATGATTCCCCTCTCCGGCAGGGTGCCGGAGGCGATCTCCTGAATCCCCCGAGATGGGATTGGCGGCGGCGGCGTCTCTGGAAGGTTTTCCGTATCGTGGCTCTCGGTACTGGGGGTTTCGCGACGAAGGCTATAAGTAGGCGGAGGAGATAGGTCAGGGGGCCTGACAGGGGGCCCACACACTCGTGGCCCCACTTCGTGACTCCTTCGGTCTTCTGGAAGCTTCGTGTGAAAATAGGCCCCTGGGCGTTGATTTCGTCCAATTCCGAGAATATTTCCTTACTAGGATTTCTGAAACAAAAAACAACAGAAAACAGCAACTGGCCCTTCGGCATCTCGTTAATAGGTTAGTGCCAGAAATTGCATAAATATGACATAAAGTATGCATAAAACATGTAGATATCATCAATAATGTGGCATGGAACATAAGAAATTATCGATACGTCGGAGACGTATCACCGCCCTAGCGTCTGGCCACCTCGTGGCCCCACTTCGTGACTCTTCCGGTCTTCTGGAAGTTTCGTGTGAAAATAGGACCCTGGGTGTTGATTTCGTCCAATTCCGAGAATATTTCCTTACTAGGATTTCTGAAACCAAAAACAGCAGAAAACAACAACTGACTCTTCGGCATCTCGTTAATAGGTTAGTGCCGGAAAATGCATAAATATGACATAAAGTATGCATAAAACATGTAGATATCATCAATAATGTGGCATGGAACATAAAAAATTATCGATACGTCGGAGACGTATCACGGCGCGACCAGGGCTTGGGCCGCGCGGCCCTAGCGTGTGGGGCCCCCTGACCTACCCTTCCACCTACTTAAGCCTTCGTCGATAATAGTTCCAGTATCGAGAGCCACGATACGGAAAACCTTCCAGAGACGCCGCCGCCGCCAATCCCATCTCGGGGGATTCAGGAGATCGCCTCCGGCACCCTGCTTGTTTTACACCAATTCATATATGTTTTGCTTACACTTTGTTGCACTTTTACATGATTTCCGGCACTAACCTATTAATAAGATACCACAATGTCAGTTCCATGTTTTCTATTGGTTTTCCTATTTCAAAAAAGTTGTACATAAAATATTCTTGGAATTGGACGAAACAAAAGCCGAAGTCAATATTTTACCGAAACGAAGACGAAGTCGAGAGGGGGGTCGAAGAGGCGCCACAGGGCGACCAAACTACCCCATGGCGTGGCCTAGGCCTGGCCCGCGCCAAGGAGGTCTGGGCCCACCCGGCACCCCACTGAACTAATTCCTCCGCCTATTTATATACATCTTCTCGGGAAAACCCTGGATACCCAAGCCTCCATCGACGAAAAGTTCCGTCGCGGTCACCATCGCAGAACCCATCTCGGGGGGTTCTGAAGCTCTTCCCGGCACCCTACCGGAGGGGGAAATTATCGTTGGAGACATCTATATCGCCATAACCGTCGTCGAAGTGATGCGTGAGTAGTTCATCCCTGAACTATAGGTCCATAGCAGTAGCTAGATGGTTGTCTTCTCCACTTTGTGCTTCATGTATAGATCTTGTGAGCTGCCCTACATGATCAAGATCATCTTTATGTAATCATATATGTTACCTTTATGCTAATATAGATATATCTAGACATATTTTAGTTGTAGATATATCCATTTTAGCATCAATTAATATGAATCGGAAGGAGGACCATAATTGAGGTAGTGGCTTCAAGTCAGTAAAATTTATGATATTCTTTTGCTAAAAGCTACCAATTTTGGGATGACCAACAACATATCGCAAAAGGTCGTCTAATAGAAGTTTAAGGGATGATGACCCACTGCCAGTGCTGACTAGGCCCTCGGGTCCCTCATGGCCGCCACCTCTCTCACGTTGATCTATTGGAGCACGTCCTCCACCGTCACCGTGTCGTTTCACATGCCGTCCTCTGGCACGAACACCGAAAACCTGCGGTGGTCTGTGATACGTCTTCAACGTATCGATAATTTCTTATGTTCCATGCTACTTTATTGATGATACACACATGTTTTATACATACTTTATGTCATATTTATGCATTTTCCGGCACTAACCTATTAACAAGATGCCGAAGAGCAGTTGCTGTTTTCTGTTGTTTTTGGTTTCAGAAATCCTAGTAAGGAAATATTCTCGGAATTGGACGAAATCAACGTCCAGGGTCTTATTTTTCCACGAAGCTTCCAGAAGTCCGAAAGGGAAACGAAGTGGGGCGACGAGGCGGCGCGGCCCAGGCCCTGGCCGCGCGGCCCTAGCGTGTGGGCCCCTCGCGACGCCCCCTGACCTACCCTTCCGCCTACATATAGCCTTCGTCGAGAAAACCCCAGTACCGAGAGCCACGATACGGAAAACCTTCCAGAGACGCCGTCGCCGCCAATCCCATCTCGGGGGATTCAGGAGATCGCCTCTGGCACCCTGCCGGAGAGGGGAATCATCTCCCGGAGGACTCTTCACCGCCATGGTCGCCTCCGGAGTGATGTGTGAGTAGTTCACCCCTGTACTATGGGTCCATAGCAGTAGCTAGATGGTCGTCTTCTCCTAATTGTGCTATCATTGTTGGATCTTGTGAGCTGCCTAACATGATCAAGATCATCTATCTGTAATGCTACATGTTGCGTTTGTTGGGATCCGATGAATAATGAATGCTATGTTATGTTGATTATCAATCTATCATCTATGTGTTGTTTATGATCTTGCATGCTCTCCGTTATTAGTAGAGGCTCTGGCCAAGTCGTTACTTGTAACTCCAAGAGGGAGTATTTATGCTCGATAGTGGGTTCATGCCTCCATTAAATCTGGGACAGTGACATAAAGTTCTAAGGTTGTGGATGTGCTGTTGCCACTAGGGATAAAACATCAATGCTATGTCTAAGGATGTATTTATTGATTACATTACGCACCATACTTAATGCAATTGTCTGTTGTTTGCAACTTAATACTGGAGGGGGTTCGGATGATAACTGAAGGTGGACTTTTTAGGCATAGATGCATGCTGGATAGCGGTCTATGTACTTTGTCGTAATGCCCAATTGAATTTCACACTACTCATCATAACATGTATGTGCATTGTCATGCTATCTTTATTTGTTAATTGCCCAACTGTAATTTGTTCACCCAACATGCTATTTATCTTATGGGAGAGACACCACTAGTGAACTATGGACCCCGGTCCATTCTTTTACATCGAATACAATCTACTGCAATACTCGTTCTACTGTTCAATGCAAACTTCATCATCCACACTATACATCTAATCCTTTGTTATAGCAAGCAGGTGAGATTGTCAACCTCACTGTTAAGTTGGGGCAAAGTATCTTGGTTGTGTTGTGCAGGTTCCACGTTGGCGCCGGAATCCCTGGTGTTGCGCCGCACTACACTCCGCCGCCATCAACCTTCAACGTGCTTCTTGGCTCCTACTGGTTCGATAACCTTGGTTTCTTACTGAGGGAAAAACTTGCCGCTGTACGCATCATACCTTCCTCTTGGGGTTCTCAACGGACGTGTGCTTTACCGTCACAAGCAGTAGTAGGGCATGTAGATGGCGGCGGGGCGGGAGGCTTCGGTGGTGAGGAAGTCATATCGCCCGTTGCCCAGAGCACTGGCGATGGACCCTCATCCCTTAAACTGCTACTAGACAACTTTTTGCGCGATCTGTTGGTCACCCCAAAGTAGCAGGTTTTTAGGAAAATTTCAAACGATACTGACTTGAAACCAGTGTATCAGATTTATGTAATTTATCCATGACTCCCCTGTGTATAGAGGAAGCGACGAAAAGAACGCGGTCAAGAAAACCCATCTAGGGTTCCGTTCCCTCGTCGGCGACGTCGCCTGTCCACTCCGCCTCCGGTGGCCTTGGGGCCTTGGAGGTGTGGCGGACTACGGCCTCTCGTCGGCGGAGGGTTTCCGCTCTTTGTTAGGTTGTTTTCATTGTCTTCTTCGGGATGATGAGGCGGCGTCTACATCCTGAAGTCAGAATAATGTTCTCCCCACCCTATCCTCGCTCCGGTGGTGCGTCTTGCATCGACGAAGGGAGCGTGAAGTCGTGTGTCCGGCGGATCTCATGAGATCCAGTCTATTTTCGCGTTCGTTGGTGTGCGCTGGTCCTTTGAGGCCTTAGCACGACGACTTTCCTGTTTGTCTACTGCAACAAGTTCTACTACAACAAGATTTGCCTGGCTCCGATGATGGGGAGCGAGGACGGCGGCGTGCCTTCGGCTCACGTCAGTGTTCGTAGACGTCGCTAGGTGGTCTGAAGACCTGGTTGTAGTTTTAATTACTTTTGGTCTGTTTGTACTATTATTGATGATTATTATTAATAGATCAGCGAAGTTTTCGAAAAAAAAAGATTTATGTAATTTACTCTTTCCGGAAAGACGAAACGTGAGCGTGCACCCGTGCTCCGGTCCACCGGATCCCACGAGCTGGAAAAGGCAATGGCATCGAGCCGTTGGAGTGGAGACGTGTAAGGCATCGGCGCCGTCGATGTAGGACGTGGGTGGGGAAGCTCCATTTGCCATAAGAAGGTGGCTCAGCTCCATTGAGAGTGTGAGACGGTGCGCCCTTCTCCCTTCCTCCCCCCAAATCTTCCCCAAAACGGAAACCAAAACGGCGCGGCGAGCTCGCCGAGGCAATCGCCGTCGATGAAGCGTGCAAGCGCTAATCCCGGCGGCGGGTTCCGCAGAGGAGGTGGATCGGGGTGGGAGGGGCCTAACGGCGGCTGGAAAGGGAGAGCGCCGGCGCCGCCCGTGGTGAGGTGGTCGCACGCAGAGGCCATGAAGAAGAAGCCTAAAATCGGGGCCGAGGCGGCGGCGGCCGCGGCCGGAGATGGAGGAGGCGACAGCAAGGTCGAGGGGGAAATGTACGACTGGAGGTGGACGGAGGCGGTGAGCCCGGAGATACTGGCGCTGGTCCTGCGGGGCAGGCTCCCCGCGGACGAGGTCGCGCGCGGCCCGGCGGCGGTGTGCAGGGCGTGGAGGGAGGCCGCCGCGTCGCCGGACATGTGGGGCGACGTCGACGTCGAGGCCTGGTGCCGCCGCGTCAACAGCCGCGTCAAGGCCGACGCCGTCGTGCGCCGCGTTGTGGCTCGCGCGCAGGGCACGCTCCGGCGCCTCTCCGCCTACCGCGTCGGGGACGCCGCGCTTGCCTACCTCGCCTCCTCGTAAGTTGCAATGCTCGCAGAATTTGGTTCTTATACTCCAGTAATTTGTAATGCTACTAGGAGAAGGAAGCTGCCGTGACATACTGACATGTTCATGTCTTGTTGTTTCGTCTAACTTGAAGCTAGCTTCGCATGCCCCTCACTTGTAGCTATTGAATTTCATATCTAATTATCTAGTTCTGGGATGCATTTAGAATTGTGGTGCGGTGAGTGCTAGTGAAAATTTTCAATTTCGCGTCAATAGTTCTGCCCTGTATTTGAGAACTATTTATCTCGGGTACAAGTCAATTGCTTCGAAGCGCTATTTCCTAGGACGGCTGCTCTAGAGTTTTTTCTGTTTTCTGCATCAGGCATCTGGTCACTGAAAATAAGAGGAAGAAACATGGCCCTTATCTCCGAGTCGATTCTAGGACATACAGAACGTAGGAACTGTGCTAGTAGAAGAAAATCCTTTTTTTTTGCGAATAGTAGAAGAAAATTCAGAGATGCGTCTCCCAAATACACACGCACACACACCCATGTAAGCGTGCTCCCACATATCACACTATAATGTAAATCTCACTAATTTCCTACCGATAGGCACCGGGGTGCAAATGTGAGCAACATGTGCTGAGAGGTCCGAGCCCAGAGCCACATCAATGGGCAACTCCTGATCTTGCATGTTCTCACTTTATGGCTTGTTATCCAGTTTGGCAGAATGACAATCATCCATTTTTGTTTTATGATGCATTCATATTGTACTATTGTTAGATGACATTAGGGATGCAAACCTTCAAATTTTCAAAAATAAAATGAGAACCGCTACTTTCAGAGGATGCCGCTCTGGTTTTCTTGAGGCCTGTTTGACTCTTTCCATTTGAAGAGAAACACCACCGACTAGCTAATGTTTCTTGATACACATATCACATATTGCTCAATTGACTTCTAAGTACCATTAAAAATTAGGATTTATATACTCCTATAGAAGTATACTTGAGTACTTCTCCATAGTGCCGTGTGATGCCATATTTTTCCATTACTTTGTTATTTGCATTTACTTGTATGTTGTAGCTTACATCTCTGAATTTTCTTCTACTAGCACAGTTTGTACGCTTTGTATGTCCTAGAATCGACTCGGAGATCAGGGCCATGTTTTTTCCTCTTATTTTCAGCTATTACAAGGAAGACCCACACATCATTACACACCACCACAGACCACACACGCACACATCCATGTAAGCACGCTCCCAAATAGCACACTATAATTGACGAAGACCGGGTGTAAATCTCACTAATTTCCTACCGACAGGCACTGCGGGGCTGCAAATGTGAATAACATGATTGGTACTCGGAGGCAAGAGCCCAGAGCCATCAATGGGCAACTCCTGATCTCAGCACATGCTTTGCTTGTTCTCACTTTGTAACTTGTTGTCCAAATTGACAGAATGATAATCTGCCATTTGTGTTCTTTTGGTGTATGTACTTATATTGTACTACTCTTAGATGACATTAGGGATGCAAACCTTCAATTTCTCTAAAATAAAATGAGAACCGCTAGTTTCAGTGTATGCCGCTCTGGTTTTCTTGATGCCTGTTTGACTCTTTCCACGTGAAGAAAATCACCACGGACTAGCTAATCTTGTTTTGTGATACCCATATCACATATTGCTCAATTAACTTCTAAGCACCATAGAGAATAAGGATTACTATACTCCTATAGAAGCATACTTGAATACCTCTCCAGAGTGCCGTGTGATGCCATATTTTGCCATTGCTTTGTTATGTGCATTTACTGGCTTAACAGTTACTATTTTTTTTTTATTTTTTTTCTGTAAGCTGGAACACGACTCCTAATTTAGCATCGATGCAACTATTGACGTTTTGACTGTGATGCTTATTTTCATTGGACAGTGGGAAGTTGCTTAATGTCCTACAGATCCCGATGAGTGAGATATCTGATCAAGCTGTGGAGAAGTACGCTGAATGCTTTCCTGCTCTAAGCGTGTTGGACATCAGCAACTGCCTCAAAATCACGTCGAGGGGCATCGAAGCAATAGGCCGACACTGCAAGTTGCTTGTTCATCTGAAGAGGAACATGCCTCCTCCACCGCCTCCTCAAGGCAACAATGCATCACCTATTGTGGTTGAAGACGAGGCCTTGGCAGTTGCGAACACCATGCCGATGCTCAAACGACTAGAGCTTCCATATGGTTTGTTCAGTGATATTGGCCTTGATGCTATCCTCACCAAATGTCCTCTGCTCTGTACACTCGACATACTTGGCAGCTTGAACGTCAGGCTTGACGGTGACATTGAGGACAGGTGCTGTGCTCTCGAGTCATTCAGGGAGCCATGGGAGCCTGAGTACGCCGAATACTCGAGCAGTGGCGGTGATTACGAGTATGATGACGCTGACAGCGATGGTTGACTTTATGTTCTATACAAGATTCAAAGCGTGCAACTACAGGTGTTTTGGGTTTATCTGATAATTCGTACTAGTGGTGGCTGCACTACTAGCACTGCCCTTCACTTATCCATACCGATATTTATACTACTGAAGAACTCATGATGTGGAGAAGCAAACTGCAAGCTTCCTTTTGTTTAAACTTAGTGTCTGTCTTCTGAATTTATTTCTCCGCAGCTGCATTATTGATTGTGTAGATTGTTGCTGCAATGTTACTTGGGAAAAACATGATGAGCTTGTTTGTAATTATGCTATTAAGTTATTGCTTGGCAATCTGAGTATAGATTGTTACTACAATGTTACTTATACTTCGAATTAATATATTCTAGGATTGGAAATGCTGGCCTTCACTTGATGGTTATGTGAACTTTGTCAATTCTGCATTTCTGCTTGATGGAGCCAGAGTTGGGTTTGGTGCCTTGCATGATGACCAAACGTCTTTTTGGGCTGAGTTTTTCTCCTCTAAGCCAATTGTTACCCCCCGTGGCATCCATTAGAACTTTATAAGTAAACTTTTTTCATACTACCAAATTATGGACGGAAGTGGATTAACTATGGCAGTTAAGACTGGAAGAAAACAAGCCAAGCAATTTTGAAGTACAAACTTGTCAACTTGGAGAAAGAAACAATGACCAAAACATGAAAACTTGGAGAAAGAAACAATGACCAAAACATGAAAATTGCAAGATTGGAATTCAAGAAAAAATCAAAATTTAGATTCAAATATTGGTAGGGGCCGCGCGAACGCGTACCCCCTCTACTACAAATTATGACGTCCACTCTCCCGCAAAGGGGAGATGGTAAGCCAGCGCATCCACTAAGTGCAATGTGGACCGCTAGCTTAGGCCATGACACTTCTTGATCGGCCATAGACCCCGTCCAGGTAAGTAAGCTTCAAGGTTGCACTTTGCCTTCTTTTTATAGCGAGAGATCCCCTCCAACATCATCAAACAAACGATGTGGTACTAAACACCTTCCGTGCAGTCCGCCGACTTCGGGCCGAGGGGTTTGAACAAAACAAGGCCTGTGGGCCGTCTAATTTGTCAGGGCCCAGCTTGAGGCTTTTGCAGTCGCTGCCGATTGTCACAGGGAGTCCAGGACCACTCAGGGAAGTGCGTAGGCGGCCACCTCTCGTTTCCACCGGAGAAAGAGAGGAAGACGGCGGCGGCGGCGCCATGGTGATGTGGGTGTTCGGCTACGGGTCCCTGGTCTGGAACCCGGGCTTCGCCTACGACGCCCGCCTCGTCGGCTTCGTCAGGGACTACCGCCGCGTCTTCTACCAGGGTAACTGACCCGCCCGAACCTTTCGCAGTTCTCAGGACCTCTCCCGTTGACCCTTTGACTGAGTTTTCTTCTTGGGCCGACAGGGAGCACGGACCACAGGGGCACGCCGGAGTTCCCAGGGAGGACCGTCACGCTCGAGCATCAGCCCGGGTCGACATGCGTACGGCGCTCCTCGAATCTGTGCTCTCTTTTCGTGTCATGGCACTCGCAAGCAGAGAACATCCCAATTTAGGATGAACCGCTACTCCTAAACACCTGGATTTTAGTTCCTTGGTCACTCATAAGATGCTAAACCATTGCTTGATCTGATTATCAGACAACGATTTTATTATGTGCGCGAGGTCACCCTAGGAGAAACATATACTAACGCCAAAAGTAACTTCGTGTTATTTAGACAACTATGTTCAAATGGCCAGCCTTAGCTGCTCTGAGTTATCTAAGAGAAATTATGAATAACTAGAATGAGTTTAGTATTACCGTAGCCACGTGTGAAATCTTTGCATTACTTTCCCTCATATTGTTATGTTATTCTCTATTCGCAAAAAAAAGTTATGTTATTCTTTATATGTTCCATGTTCATGGTGATCTAGCATCTCTGCTGATGGTGCTAGAATTGATTTTACATGTGAATTTCTTTTGTACAACTGCAGTGGGGAGTTGCTTACAAAATTTCTAAGGAGCAAGATAAGGAGACAGCTTTGGAGGTAAAACTCAAACACGAAAATAGAGTATTCAGATACGTTTTGTTCACCAATGCTGTATTCTTTGCATGATTGCACACTTGCGCACAATTACTCCATGGTTGGAGTCATTCTGCATTTTTTTTACCTGTTGGAGTGGATAAACAGTCATGACCTGAGCAAAGCAGCATACTGCATATTCATTATAAAATCTTCAGCTATCTTTTTCTGGATGGTACTAATAGCAAGACCAGACTGAGTATCGAAGTAATAATGACTTTGATCAGTGTTAGCATATACTGAGCTTCAGTTGCTTACCTTTCTTCAACTGGCTATTTACCTTCAGATTTATGTTGCAGTATCTAGAAGTAAGAGAGAAGCAATATGATGAGAAGGTTTACCTTGACTTGTATACGGTAAGATATGAGTATAAACTAGTAGTACTTTGATTTATTTCTCTTGTTGCAGAATGTTCAATGTGTAATTGCTGATACATTTTAATATGTTCAGGACTCTTCCCCCAAAATACCAGCAATCCAAAATGTGATGGTGTAAGTGGTTTTTTAGTCTGAAAATGAGCTCTTTGCACAACTGTTTTGTAAAAAAAAATCTGATGCCAGTTCTACCTACAGGTACTTAGCTACAACAAATAAGGAGGCCAACGAAAACTATCTGGGTCCTGCTCCACTGGAAGAAATGGCCAAGTAATGCACCTCTTTAACATAAGCATTATTTTGTTGGAACTGAAAATGTGCTCAATTTCCATGGTAATATGTGCCTTCGTGCCACGTTCAGGCAAATCTACCTTGCTGAAGGCCCAACTGGACCTAACAAAGAGTATCTGTTCAAACTCGAGGATGCGTTGAACAAAATAGGTAAGGCCACCATTTATGTTTTGTTTTCTTTCTAGAAGAGCACCATATAGGAAGTGAGCCTAGCGCAACTGGTTGGGGGAGTGGATGTACAAACCCAACACCTGAGTTCAAATCCTCACGGAAGCGAATTTAGGTTCCTATTTATACTTGAGGCCCATGCTGGTCCTGGTACTCATGCAATTTATCTTGAGGACTATGCTTTAATCTTAAACAAGATTAAAAATCTTAGTACTCATGCCAAATGGTTATGTGCATCCCTAGTTGGTGCAGAGGTCGGGAAGTGAAATTCTCCCCATTTTAAGAAGCACCGACCTAGCCGCCGCCTCCTCCTCTCCCGCCCCCCTCCCGGGCGGCGGCGGAGGATCTACCCGCCCCGCTCTGAGCAGCCGCCCCCGGATCGCCGCACCTCAGCCGCCGCTGCTGCCGACCTCGGCCCCGGCCTTGGCCCCGGCCCGGCCACAGCCCCGGCCTCGGCCACGGCCGCGGTGGCGGCGCCCCTTCCGTCGAACGACGAGGGGGAGGAGAGGGTTTCCACGGTGGCGCTCCATGGGAGGTGATGAAGCGCCGGTGGAGAAAGCCGGGCGGCACGGCTGCTCTCCGTCGGTAGCCATGGAGGATTCGGTGGTGCGTTGGCGGCCTCCGCCCCGGTGACGGTTCAGCGGTGGTACGCATGATCCGCGCCGTCTTCTTCCCTGGTGATCCGGCAGGAGGGACTGGCGGCGTGGGGGGCTGCTGGTCTTGCTTTGTTTTTGGTGGCGGTCCTCAGGTTTCTCGCAAGCGAAGATGAAGATCTACCGGAGGTCAGTTTACTTTGATCTGGCCGGAGAGATGAGTTCCGGAAAGCTCCACTGGCGAATGGAACAGTGCATATTTTGCCTGCAGTTTGCTGGATCAGGTGGTATTCGGTCGCGCGCACCCATGTTTTTATTCCGACTGTTTGGTTTCGGAGGGAGCGCCGCGAAGCTATATTCTGTGTTGACATCTGGTGACTTTTTGGTCCATGGTGAAGTCAGAAGAAGGAATATCATGAAGGCCGGATTGGTGGACTGACTAAAGGAGGTTCGAGTCAACGTGATGCTGAGGGATCTTCTTGGTGTTCCGGGCTTGCAGCAGTGGTATGCACGTGGGGGCGACAGCACAGGGGAAGTTCAGAGTCTTACCTCTCAGGGTGAAAACCCAAGGTCTGGCCTTAACTGGTTGTGCCTGGCAATGTTCTTGTTGGAGACATTGTTTTGAGACTGGGGACTATCTTCAGGGAGAAATCCTAAGACCTTTGGTCGGGCGACGATGGCGTTGGTGCACGTTTTCCTTCTTGGAGGCGTCGCTTTTGGAGAGTCTGTACTTCAGGTGTTGTCACGGTGGTGGTTGTATTGCTGTTGCTAGGTCTAGAAGGCTGTAGCGGGAATTTTATTTCTTAGTTTTGTTTTCTCTTTTTTGGTTGTGTGCATCCGTACTGCCACTAGGGTGAGACGTTGTTGCAGAGGCTGGGTGTAATTGGTATCTTTTGATATTAATATATTCCTTTTATCGAGAAAAAGAAGAGCGCAAATTTGTTCATTGGTTATGTGTTCATGACAGGTGTTGTGGATGAGCATGTTCTGGATTTGGCTAAGGCTGTGCGCGAGTATTCAGACGACATATTATCTAAATGAATATTCCATTTCACCCTTTCATTTGCTAGGTGAAAACTATGAAGTTAGGAGTGATTGTTGCGAACCTCCTTTTCTCTTTCTGTAATAAGTTCTGAACTGACTGTGAGTTGTGAATATATTAATGTCCATCCATAGATGGAAGTATAATATTCTCACTGAAGACTTACATAAGGGAAATGAGTATGAGGTATTATTAGTGCTTCCATTTTATTTTCACCAAAGGAATTCAGAAAAGTAGAAAGAGCCAGAATCTTTGAATTCTTTCGCTACAACTATGTTCTGTCAATATAGACTCACACTTTCTTTCATTTGCAGTTTGCCAAAAGCCATGTATCATCTTATTTTTAATCCTGCTGTACTACACGGCCAAAAGTCATTTTTCCATGTGTTGGTAAGTCATATTTGCAGCGAGTGGAGTGGTCGGCCAAAAGTCATGTTATAATACGCGGCCAAAAGTGTACCCACATATGCAAAAAAAAAAAAAAAAAAAAAAAATCATGCTTCCATGTGTTTGTAACTCATATTTGCAGCGAGTGGAGTGCTTGCTCCTTTTATGCTCTCATTGTTAGTTCAGTTATCTGAATGTTCAGAGAAGCTAGCTAAATGCAGAGTATATCATTATGATCTATCTTCTTGAGTGTCCAAATTTGTGATGGACCAATGATACTACTAGAAGGAATCTCGGACTACTACATGATTATTACTGATGAATCTACGGCACGGAGTCGCAGTTAGTCTTGACGAAGGTGATCCTCTGCCGGCGCAGGTTGTACATGACCTGCATGTTCTGCTGCTGGTAGTTGCCGAGGATGGACACCCCGTCCGTCTTGCCCATCATGAGGCACATCATCCCGCTCTGCCTGTCCTCCACGAACACCTGCTCTTTCTCAAACCTCACCCAGTCCCCTTCGAACGCCATGGACACCGGCGGCGCGTACACGCGGCTCATCGGCACCCCCTCCGGCAGGATGAAGCAGAGGTCGAGCCCTAGGTTCGACCCGGACCCGCGCGGCAGCCTGATCTCCTCCTCCAGATCGTCCACCAGCTCGTCGTACAGCGACTCCTCCAGGAACGTGATCGTCGACGCGATGTCGATGATCATCCCGTACGCGTCCGGGCCCGTGCCGCCGCCGCCGTCCCCGCTGTCGGACACGGGAGGAGACGCCGCCACGCTGGAGTTGGACGAACCGGTCGTCGACGCGTTGTTGTTGCTGCTGCTTCGGACCATGGTCATGGCCCTGTCGCCGATGGACAGCCCGTCGAGGTTGAGGTAGTAGTAGGACGGGTACCGGGGGTTGTTCGACATCGGCACCACGACCTTGTCCGACGCGTTGCGCACGGCGGTGGCGTCGGCGCCGAGGACCAGCCTCCCCGCGCTCCTGGACACGGGCGGGGGCAGGCAGTACATGAACCTCCGCACCGAGAGCTGGGACACCAGCGAGAGGGGTCCGCGGCCGAGGCCCACGACGCCCGACACCTGCGCCGGCGGGCCGCCGACGCTGGAGCTGCTGCAGCCGAACACGACGCCGCGGAAGACGTCGTCGCCCATGGCCAGCCTGTCGACGGCCAGCGTGCCCCTCGTCGTCGCGTTCCCGCCGTACGTGTAGGTGTACTGGCACACGTCGTCCTCGTCGTCGCCGCTATTGCCGCTGTTGCCGCAGCGGTGGGTGTCCAGCTCGTCGCACGTGTCGCTGTTGCACGGCACGACGGCGTAGGTGGTGGAGGCCACGGGGTTGAACACGGGGTCCAGCTGCTTGTAGCACTTGACGCAGGGCTGGCACTGCGTCCAGATGAGGTCGCTGGCCGTGTCGATGGCCGCCGTGAAGCTGTGCTGCGGCGTGCCCATGCCCAGCTTCACCAGGTACTCGCCGCCGGCCGACAGCACCGGGGCCTCGGCCACCACGACCTTGCGGTCGCGGGACGGGGACACGCGGGGCATGATGCTGGCCAGACGGTCCCGGCTGCGCTGGATGGCGCGCCGGAGGAGCTCGTGGTCGGTGAGGTTGAGGTTCTCGGTGTCCAGGGCGTCAACCCGGGCGAGCTCGAGGTGGTAGGATTGTCGCGGCAACGGCAAGCAGTGCGCGGCCGGGAGAAGGAGGAGGGCGAGGAAGAGTAGCGGTGGTATCGCGTCCATGCCGATGTACTGGAGACTGGCATGCACACTACGACGTACGACAAATTGCGTGTGCGTGCTGGTCACCAGTTTAAGTAGATCATGCAGCGGTAATTATTTGATCCGTGCTTGTCTGAAAGGCACACAGAAAGGCAGTGAATGAAAGGTGAACTGGTTGAGGGTAGCATCGCTTGATATCCTTGTGTTCTTTGCACGTGTGATTTTATTAGTTTCTACTTTCCTCTGTTTTTCTTTTTGCAAATTAGCACTAAACTACTCCGTAGATGGTAATTGAGTGGTTAGCTAGGAAATAAATAGAGTTTGGATGTACAAATAGAGCCAGTGATTAACTGTAGCGTGATGTAAGTGTTTGGGCCGCCTTGTTTGGTATACTACTGTATTTAGACCATTTCTAACAGCAGCGCCAAACTGCGACGTCATATTTCACGGTTAGGGTGTGCGGCATCGACGTCGTTTATGGCGCGGACGCGGCTGCTACTGATCCATATGCCCAAAAAAAACTGATGCCGGATGCGAGCAGTTTTCCTGAGTCGTAAAAATGGCCGATGGTGGGCGGCTGCAACACATCAAACTTTGTATATATAACACAACATATGAACATATTTCATAGCCTCGTACAAATGTAAATACAAGCACAACATGTAAGTTTAAGATCATAGCTTCATCACCAAGTTTATCATCATAGCATAGTGTAAAAGCATGACATAGTTTAAAAGCTTAAGATAGTTTGAATCAAACAAGTTCAGGGACACAACCACAGTGCACACAACTACATGAACAATACATATGCTCATGCCTCATCTTCTCCATTGTTTGCTCCATTTTGTGCATCATCTTCATCAACAATGTGGCGGTGTTGGAAACATTGTTGGAGGCAATGCCATCACCCGGATCTCCAAAGCCGTCCATGAAACCCATTGCAGTATGTACTCACCCATTGAAGCACCCATGCCTCCAATGCCAACCATGGCACCCGTTGAAGCTCCTATAGATGCACTCATGCCACCTCGGCAGGGCATGCCACCCATAGAAGTCCCCATAGGCGTACTCATGCTAGTATGCCACTCATGCCGGGCATTGGAGCTCCTATGCAACCACTCATGCCACCCATGCCTCCCATAGGTGCTCTCATGTATCCTCCCATAGCACCCATGAATCCTCCCATCATCATCATCATCATCTTTTCTTTAGCCAACACCTCATCCAGACAAAGATTGATGTATTCCTTTGGCTTCTCACCAAGGGTGCTTGTGTCCATCATGAAGAAGCTTTTCTCATGTTCCGCTGGCTGGTGAGCTCCTTCCATGGCCATCTTCCTCGCCTCAACCTCCAATAAGATAGATAAAAGAGAAAACAAATTAATCTACACAAATTAAAAGAGAAAACAAATTAGTCACCACCAATAAGAAAGCTTAAACAAATGGTAAGCTAAATATATGAAAAGAGAAAAGAAAATGAATTACCTTATCAATATCATTGGGACCACTTGGGTTCATGTCTTCAATGCTTGCCAAACACCCAGACCACTTTTGACAATCAATTTGAATTGTGGACCAACAATCACGAAGAGATATATCCGTACGCTCAATTCCACTTTTTTGTGGGTATCATCAGGGTCGGCCCTGATGGGATTCGTAGCATAGAAAACAAAAAATTTCCTACCGCAAGAACGAAACACAAGCCAAGATCTAATCTAGAAGACGGTAGCAACGAGGGGATCACGAGACTAACCCTTGAAGATTTCCAAAGCCTACGAGATTAGATCTCGTTGTTGCAGAAGATGATCACTTGCCGCTTTCAAAAGCGCGTAGAAGATCTTGACGGTGCCACAATCGGGCAGCACCTCCGTACTCGGTCACACGTACGGTGTTGATGAAGACGACATCCTCCTCCCCGTTCCAGCGGGCAGCGGAAGTAGTAGATCCTCCTCGGAATCCCGGCAGCACGACGGCGTGGTGGCGGTGGTGGTGGAGATCTCCGGCAGGGCTTCGCCTATGCGCTGCGGGAGAGATGTGTGGAGGAGGGGCGCTAGGGTTTGGGGAGAGGGGGTTCTAGGGCGCCGGCCACTTGGGGGCTGCGGCCTAGGAGGCTTTGGTGTGGCCGGCCCCTCCCCTTGGCTCCTCATTATATAGGTGGAAGCCCCCAAGAGTTGCAGTCCAAGTCTTCGAATAAGACCCCAACAACAAAACTTGCCATAGGTGGGAAACCTACTCAAGGGGGAGTCCTACTCAAGGTGGGACTCCCACCTTTCCTTGAGGTGGGGTGGCCGGCCACCTTTAGGTGGAGTCCACCTGGGACTCCTCCCCTTAGGGTTGGCCGGCCATGCTAGTAGAGTCCCTCCGGGACTCCGCCTTCCAAAGTGATTTCTTCCGGACTTTTCTAGAACCTTCTAGAACCTTCCATAAATGCACCGGATCATTTTCAAACTTGTAAAATGACTTCCTATATATGAATCTTATTCTCCGGACCATTCCGGAACTCCTCGTGATGTCCTGGATCCCATCCGAGACTCCGAACAAAACTTCGAACTCCATTCCATATTCCATATCTACTTAAACGACATCAAACCTTAAGTGTGTCACCCTACGGTTCGCGAACTATGCAGACATGGTTGAGACTTATCTCCGACCAATAACCAATAGTGGGATCTGGAGATCCATAATGTCTCCCACATATTCAACGATGACTTAGTGATCGAATGAACCATTTACATACGATACCGATTCCCTTTGTCACGCGATATTTTACTTGTCCGAGGTTTGATCATCGGTATCTCTATACCTCGTTCAACCTCGTCTCCTGACAAGTACTCTTTACTCGTACCGTGGTATGTGGTCTCTTATGAACCATTCATATGTTTGCAAACTAATTAGACGACATTCCACCGAGAGGGCCCAGAGTATATCTATCCGTCATCGGGATGGACAAATCCCACTGTTGATCCATATGCCTCAACTCATACTTTCCGGATACCTAATCCCACCTTTATAACCACCCATTTACGCAGTGGCGTTTGATGTAATCAAAGTACCCTTCCGGCATAAGTGATTTACATGATCTCATGGTCGAAAGGACTAGGTAACTATGTATCGAAAGCTTATAGTAAATGAACTTAATGACGTGATCTTATGCTACGCTTAATTGGGTGTGTCCATTACATCATTCACATAATGACATAACCTTGTTATTAATAACATCCAATGTTCATGACCACGAAACTATGATCATCTATTAATCAACAAGCTAGTTATACAAGAGGCTTACTAGGGACTCCTTGTTGTTTACATAACACATATGTATCAATGTTTCGGTTAATACAATTATAGCATGGTATATAAACATTTATCATAAACACAAAGATATATAATAACAACTTTATTATTGCCTCTTGGGCATATCTCCAACAGTCTCCCACTTGCACTAGAGTCAATAATCTAGATTACATTGTAAGGTACCTAACACCCATGACATTATGGTGTTGGTCATGCTTTGCTTTAGGGAGAGCTTTAGTCAACGGATCTGCTACAGTCAGATCAGTGTGTACTTTGCAAATCTTTACTTCTCCATCTTCGATGTACTCGCGAATCGAATGAAAGCGCAGCTTGATATGCTTCAGCTTTTTGTGTGACCTTGGTTCTTGTGCATTGGCGATGGCACCCATGTTGTCACAATAAATGACTAGTGGGTCCAATGCACTAGGAACCACACCAAGCTCAACAGTGAACCTTTTCATCCATACCGCTTCCGATGAAGCCTCCGAAGCCGCTATGTATTCCGATTCTGTTGAAGACTTCGCCACCGTGCACTGCTTGGAGCTGCACCAGCTTACTGCAGCACCATTCAATATAAACACATACCCAGACTGAGACTTAGAGTCATCAGGATCAGTGTTCCAACTTGCATCGGTGTAACTGGTTACAACGAGCTCTTGGTCACCGCCATAACAAAGAAACATATCCTTAGTTCTTTTCAAGTACTTCAGGATATTCTTGACCGCTGTCCAGTGTTCCATTCCTGGATCACTTTGATATCTGCTAGTCAAACTAACAGCATGTGCTATATCCAGTCTAGTACACAACATGACATACATGATAGAGCCTACTGCCGAGGCATAGGGGATCTGATTCATCCTCTCTCTTTCTTCTGCCGTAGCCGGACCTTGAGTCTTACTCAAGATCTTACCTGGCAACATCGGTAAGAACCCTTTCTTACTTTCATCCATTCTAAACTTCTTTAGAATCTTGTCCAAGTATGTACTCTGTGAAAGCCCTATTAGGCGTCTTGATCTATCTCTATAAATCTTGATGCCTAAAATGTACGCTGCTTCACCAAGGTCTTTCATTGAAAAACACTTATTCAAATAACCTTTTACACTGCTTAATAGTTCTATATCATTCCCAATCAATAATATATCATCTACATATAATATCAGGAATGCTACAGAGCTCCCACTCACTTTGTTGTAAATACAGGCCTCTCCATGACACTGTATAAACCCGAAGTCTTTGATCACCTTATCAAAGCGTCGGTTCCAACTCCTGGATGCTTACTTCAGTCCATAAATGGAACGCTGAAGCATGCACACCTTGTCAGCATTTTTAGGATCGACAAAACCTTTGGGTTGTACCATATACAACTCTTCCTCAATGTCACCATTAAGGAACGCCGTTTTGACATCCATCTGCCAAATCTCATAATCGAAAAATGCATCTATTACTAACAAAATCCTCACAGACTTTAGCTTCGCTACAGGTGAGAAAGTCTCATCGTAGTCAACACCTTGAATTTGTCGGAAACCCTTTGCGACAAGTCGAGCTTTATAGACAGTAACATTACCATCAATATCTGTTTTTCTCTTGAAGATCCATTTATTCTCGATAGCCTTTCGGCTATCAGGTAAGTCTACCAAAGTCCATACTTTGTTATCATACATGGATCCCATTTCGGATTTCATGGCTTCTTGCCATTTGTTGGAATCTGGGCTCATCATCGCTTCTTCATACGTCGCAAGGTCCTCATCATTGTTGTCCACAATCATGACATTTAGACAAGGATCATACCAGTCAGGAGTGGTACGTTCCCTTGTCGATCTGCGAGGTTCAGTAGCTACTTCGCTCGAAGTTTCATGATCGTTATCATTAGCTTCCTATGTTATCAATGCGGGCGGCACAGGAACATCTTCTGGTACTGCGCTACTCTGATCAACGAGAGAAGGTTCAGTAACCTCATCGAGTTCTACTTTTCTTCCAGTCACTTCTTTAGTGAGAAACTCTTTCTCAAGAAAGGTTCCGTTCTTAGCAACAAAGATTTTGCCTTCGGATTTGTGATAGAAAGTATACCCAATAGTTTCCTTAGGGTATTCTATGAAGATGCATTTCTCCGCTTTGGATTCTAGCTTGTCCGGTTGTAACTTTTTTACATAGGCTTCGCAACCCCAAACTTTAAGGAACGACAACTTAGGTTTCTTATTAAACCATAATTCATACGGTGTCGTTGCAACGGATTTATATGGTGCCCTATTTAAAGTGAATGCAGCTGTCTCTAATGCATAACCCCAAAACGATAACGGCAAATCAGTAAGAGACATCATAGAACGAACCATATCTAAGAGAATTCGATTACGACGTTTGGACACACCATTGCGCTATGGTGTTCCCGGCGGTGTCAACTGTGAAAGTATTCCGCATTTCTTTAAATGCATGCCAAACTCATAACTCAGATATTCGCCTCCGCGATCAGAACGCAGAAACTTGATCTTCTTGTTACGTTGATTTTCTACTTCACTTTGGAATTCCTTAAACTTCTGAAAAGTTTCGGATTTATGTTTCATGAAATAGATATACCCATATCTACTCAGATCATCCGTGAAGGTTAGAACATAACGATAACCATCGCGCGAGGCTACACTCATTGGTCCGCACACATCGGTATGTATGATTTCCAATAAGTCTGTAGCTCGCTCCATAATACCAGAGAATGGAGTCTTAGTCATTTTTCCCATTAGACATGCTTCGCATCTATCAAGTGACTCAAAGTCAAGTGATTCAAGTAGTCCATCGGAATGGAGTTTCTTCACGCGTTTCACTCCAATATGACCAAGACGACAGTGCCACATATAAGTAGAATTATCATTCAATTTAATTCGCTTAGCATCAATGTTATGAACATGTGTATCACTACTATCGAGATTTAATAGAAATAAACCATTCTTCTCAGGCGCATGACCATAAAAGATATTATTCATAAAAATAGAACAACCATTATTCTCATACTTGAATGAATAACCGTCTTGCATTAAACAAGATCCAGATATAATGTTCATGCTCAACGCAGGCACTAAATAACAATTATTGAGGTTTAAAACTAATTCCGAAGGTAGATGTAGAGGGAGCGTGCCTACAGCGATCACATCGACCTTGGATCCATTTCCAACGTGCATCGTCACTTCGTCCCTCGTAAGGCTTCGTTTATTCCGTAGTTCCTATTTCGAGTTACAAATGTGAGCAACCGAACCAGTATCAAATACCCAGGCACTAGTACGAGAACCAGTAAGATAAACATCTATAACATGTATATCAGATATACCTTTCTTCTTCTTGACAAGGCCGCTCTTCAGATCAGCCAAGTACTTGGGGAAATTACGCTTCCAGTGCCCCTTCCCATTGCAGTAATAACACTCAGTATCAGGTTTAGGGCCACCCTTAGGCTTCTCAGGAGGAGGCGCGACAGCTTTCTTGCCGCCCTTCTTGATGTTGCCCTTCTTAGGTTTGCCTTGTTTCTTGAAACTGGTGGTCTTGTTGACCATCAACACTTGGTGCTCTTTCTGTATCTCAATCTCAGCAGATTTTAGCATGGAGAAGAGTTCAGGTAACTCCTTGTTCATGTTCTGCATATTGTAGTTCATCACGAAGTTCTTGTAACTTGGTGGCAGTGATTGGAGAACACGATGAATACCCAGCTGGTTAGGGATGATTATCCCCAAGTCACTGAGCTTCTTCGCGTGTCCGGACATAGCGAACACGTGCTCACTAACGGAGCTGCCCTCTTCCATCATACAGCCAAAGAACTGTTTCGAGGCCTCATAGCTCTCCACAGCCGCATGAGTTTCAAAGATAACTTTGAGCTCATTGATCATATCACAAGGGTCATGGTGCTCAAAACGCTGTTGGAGCTCTGCCTCTAGGCTGCATAGAATGGCACACTGAACTTGAGAGTAGCGAGTCACCCGAGTTTCATAAACATTTTTCTCATCCTCAGATACTGCAGGGGGTGGTGGGGGACCTAGCGGTGCATCAAGCACATATTGCAGATTTCCGCCATTGAGGAAGATCCTCACATGACGGAACCAGTTGGTGAAGTTGCTACCATTGCTTTTAAGCTTTTCTTTCTCTAGGAACTGGTTAAAATTGATTGATGGGGACGCCATGATCTACAACATATATTTGCAATAGTTTAGACTAAGTTTATGATAAATTGAGTTCAAATTTTAATTCAACAAAATTAAAAACTAGGTGAACTCCCACTCAAAACAATATCCCTCGCATTGTCTTAGTGATCACATGAACCAAATCCACCACACCAAGTCCGATCATCATGAGACAAGATGTAGCTTCAATGGCGAACACTCAAAGTGTTCATCATATCAATCATATGATTCATGCTCTACCTATCGGTATCCCGTGTTCCGAAACCATGTCTGTACATGCTAGGCTCATCAAGGCAACCTTAGTATCCGCGTGTGCAAATCTGGCTTGCACCCGTTGTATGCACATGTAGAATCTATCACATCCGATCATCACGTGATGCTTCGAAACGACAAGTCTTAGGGATCATCTTATAATGCTACCGTCGCGATCTAAGCAAAATAAGATGCATAAAAGGATTAACATCACATGCAATTCATATGTGATATGATATGGCCCCTTTGTCTTTGCGCCTTTGATCTTCATCTCCAAAGCACGGACATGATCTCCATCATCAACGGGCATGATCTCCATCATCGTCGGCGTAGTGTCAAGGTCCATGGCGCCGTCTTCATGATTGTTCTCCCATGTAGCAACTATTACAACTTCTTTGAAATACTACTCAACATGAAATTTAAAGACAACCATAAGGCTCCTGCCGGTTGCCACAATACAATAATGATCATCTCATACATATTCATCATCACATTATGGCCATATCACATCACCAAACCCTGCAAAAACAAGTTAGACGGTTCTAATTTGGTTTGCATATTTTACGTGGTTTAGGGTTTTCGAGTAAGATCCAATCTACCTACGAACATGAACCACAACGGTGATACTAGTGTTGTCAATAGAAAGAGTAAATTGGATCTTCACTATAGTAGGAGAGACAGACACCCGCAAAGCCACTTATGCAATACAAGTTGCATGTCAAGCGTGGAGCAAATCTCATGAACGCGGTCATGTAAAGATAGCCCGAGCCGCTTCATCCCACTATGTCACAAAGATGCAAAGTACTCGAACTAAATACAACAAAGCATCAACGCCCACAAAACAATTGTGTTCTACTCGTGCAACCAATCTATGCATAGACACGGCTCTGATACCACTGATGGGATTCGTAGCATAGAAAACAAAAAAATTCCTACCGCAAGAACGAAACACAAGCCAAGATCTAATCTAGAAGACGGTAGCAACAAGGGGATCACGAGACTAACCCTTGAAGATTTCCAAAGCCTACGAGATTAGATCTCGTTGCTGCAGAAGATGATCACTTGCCGCTTTCAAAAGCGCGTAGAAGATCTTGACGGTGCCACAATCGGGCAGCACCTCCGTACTCGGTCACACGTACGGTGTTGATGAAGACGACGTCCTCCTCCCCGTTCCAGCGGGCAGTGGAAGTAGTAGATCCTCCTCGGAATCGCGGCAGCACGACGGCGTGGTTGCGGTGGTGGTGGAGATCTCCGCAGGGCTTCGCCTATGCGCTGCGGGAGAGATATGTGGAGGAGGGGCGCTAGGGTTTGGGGAGAGAGGGGGTCTAGGGCGCCGGTCACTTGGGGGCTGCGGCCTAGATGGCTTTTGTGTGGCCGGCCCCTCCCCTTGGCTCCTCATTATATAGGTGGAAGCCCCCAAGAGTTGTAGTCCAAGTCTTCGAATAAGACCCCAACAACAAAACTTGCCATAGGTGGGAAACCTACTCAAGGGGGAAGTCCTACTCAAGGTAGGACTCCCACCTTTCCTTGAGGTGGGGTGGCCGGCCACCTTAGGTGGAGTCCACCTGGGACTCCTCCCCCTTAGGGTTGGCCGGTCATGCTAGTGGAGTCCCTCCGGGACTACACCTTCCATAGTGATTTCTTCCGGACTTTTCTGGAACCTTCTAGAACCTTCCATAAATGCACCGGATTATTTTCAAACTTGTAAAATGACTTCCTATATATGAATCTTATTCTCCGGACCATTTCGGAACTCCTCGTGATGTCCTGGATCCCATCCGAGACTCCGAACAAAACTTCGAACTCCATTCCATATTCCATATCTACTTAAACGACATCAAACCTTAAGTGTGTCACCCTACGGTTCGCGAACTATGCAGACATGGTTGAGACTTCTCTCCGACCAATAACCAATAGCGGGATCTGGAGATCCATAATGGCTCCCACATATTCAACGATGACTTAGTGATCAGATGAACCATTTACATACGATACCGATTCCCTTTGTCACGCGATATTTTGCTTGTCCGAGGTTTGATCATCGGTATCTCTATATCTCGTTCAACCTCGTCTCCTGACAAGTACTCTTTACTCGTACCGTGGTATGTGGTCTCTTATGAACCATTCATATGTTTGCAAACTAACTAGACGACATTCCACCGAGAGGGCCCAGAGTATATCTATCCGTCATTGGGATGGACAAATCCCACTGTTGATCCATATGCCTCAACTCATACTTTCCGGATACCTAATCCCACCTTTATAACCACCCATTTACGCAGTGGCGTTTGATGTAATCAAAGTACCCTTCGGCATAAGTGATTTACATGATCTCATGGTCGAAAGGACTAGATAACTATGTATCGAAAGCTTATAGCAAATGAACTTAATGACGTGATCTTATGCTACGCTTAATTGGGTGTGTCCATTACATCATTCACATAATGACATAACCTTGTTATTAATAACATCCAATGTTCATGACCAAGAAACTATGATCATCTATTAATCAACAAGCTAGTTATACAGGAGGCTTACTAGGGACTCCTTGTTGTTTACATAACACACATGTATCAATGTTTCGGTTAATACAATTATAGCATGGTATATAAACATTTATCATAAACACAAAGATATATAATAACCACTTTATTTTATTATTGCCTCTTGGGTATATCTCCAACAGGCCCTGGGGGAGGGGTGGTCGCCCTGGGCCCATGAAATCGAGGGCCCTAACCAAGGTATGTGAGCAGAGAGAAATCGTCGGACGAACCATTGGCGTACTGGAGGTTGTTTGTCTCGAGTGTCGACGAAGATGAAATACGAAACGAAGGAAACCTTGGTCCTCACCTTTCCTTGTCCACAGTAGAGAAAGGCGAGCTTGTGATCCCCCCGCTCTATCCACCTCGTTGTCGTTGATCCGCTCGATTCCTTGCCCTCCGATGGTCGCTCCGGCGACGGCAGGACGGGGAATCGACGGATCATGGCGTGTACATAGCGTTCGATTTGGTTGGGTGCTAGCCAGTGGCGCTGAGGAGGTGACGGCGTGGACGGAGTGGCTTTTGTGGTCGGCGTTCCTCTTGTCCATTGGTGGTGCTTCGGTGGAGTTCTGCCGCGGATCTGTCGGCCTCTTCGTGCTCGCGGCTCTCTGGACGGTGGAGCGTGTCAGTCCCTCACCGGAGTCCGAGAGACGGTGGCTCCGGGTGTTGAAGATCTTGAAGGCGTTGGTGATGGTGACCACGGCGTTGGAGTTGACGGTGCAAGGTGGGGGCTCTTCGGAGGTTGAGGTTTGACGACTTCCCATCCGGATGTTAGTGAATGGAGGGAGCAGTATATCATTGGCCAAAGTAAGTTCAGCAACAAGTGGTACTACCTCCATACCAAAACGTAAAGGGTATTTTTTTTTGAAAAGTCAAACAAATAAAGTTCGACTAAACTTTTAGAATAATCTATCAATAAATATAATAATTTATATATATTATTATATATTTAATGATATTAATTTTATATTTTGCATGTTAATAATTTTTGATAAAAATTTAATCAAATTTAATATATTTAACTTTTTAAAAATAATAAACCTTAAGTTTTGGAATAGAGGTAGTACGTGTTTGCGCTATGGCATTCCCAATAATACATCTGACCACTGTCAGATTTTAATGTGATCTATCTGCCAACAATTTGCATTCAATAGCATATTATCTATATCGTACTATTTGAATATATTGGGAATTTCCAACCCAGCTGAAAAATCAGCATTTACTACACCCAATCAACCCAGCCACTGGTTCACGCGGGTAACTCCGGGACCAAACACGCTCGGGCGCAATTTAAATGCAGGCTCCTTGGAGCAGGAGAGCCTCAGTGTGCCTCGAGTCAACTTTCCAATTCCTGAGCAGAGGTAGTGACTTCAGTTAGCAGCGGGCAGCGATCGATGGCATCCGCAGCTGGAGGCAGGAGGAAGACGGCCTGCGTCACCGGAGGGAGCGGCTACATCGCTTCAGCGCTCATCAAGACGCTCCTCGATCAGGCCTACGCCGTCAAGACGACCGTCAGAAACCATGGTTCGGTTCTTGTTTCCCTTCCTGCTTCTGCATCTGTCTTGTATGATACTTCAGTCAGCCAAGGAAAGTTCGGTCGGTGAATGGGGCCGAGCAGCCGCCGCTGCCTTCACCGCCGCCAGCCGCTCGCCCACAGATCTGCCGCCGTCAGCCGATCACCCGCCGGCCGCTCGCCCGCAAGCCCAGAGGAGCAGGAGCTCCGCCACCTCGACCTCCTGCTTCTGCCTCGATCCCGGCCGGCCGACGAGGACGAGGTAGCCCCCGACCAGAAGTTCCTTCCGACCTGTAGCTCTTCCAGGAGGTCTCCCTCGACCAGGAGCGTTGCCTCGCCTCGTGTTCCCCCTTGTCCCCTAGCGCGGTCACCTCGCCGTCGCCGTCCAGCTACACCTCGTCCCCAAGCCTCCTCCATATCGTGATTCGTGAATGTTAGCGCTGAGATCGCTCAGCTCACACACGCAGAGAGATAGGTAGAGAATTAACACGATGGTTTTGCGCAGCGCACAACTGATGCTGCTTTTCTGTTTCTCATTCCTTATTTGTAGCCGATTACAGACTAACAGAAAACGGGAAATGAGGCCACGACTAAGTCCTACACGATCGCGCCATCCCACGATCACTTAGCCATTTTCTCGATGCCGTGCGTCGTGCATTTGATCCGTGCCATCCCACGGCGCCACAAAGCTCGGCCTACACTACAGACTTAATCAACTCATGACTACCTCAACAAGCTGAACAATTATTCTGCATAAGCAAATCTAATCCTAATCAGCTAACTGAACTAGAACTAGCCGTTAACTGACGAAACTGTCGTCAGGCTTGAGTTTCAACATTTCTCCCCCCAAGCCTGGCAGGCAGATTCAGACTTCCATGACGCCGAGCTTCAGTCGCATCTCGAAGAACTTGACTCGACCCAGCGCCTTGGTGAGGATATCAGCGAGCTGGCCGTCGGTGCTAACGTGATCGACGTCCACCTTGCCATCTTCTACACACTCCCGAATGAAGTGATACTTGACGTCGATGTGCTTGCTCCGGTCATGGTAGACGGGATTCTTGCACAATGCAATCGCCGACATGTTGTCGATGCGCAGCTTCACCGTCGTTGGCGCATCGCCAATCAGATCTCCTAGGAGCCGACAAAGCCACACGCCCTGGCATGCTCCCGACGTTGCCGCCACGTACTCCGCCTCGCAAGACGAAAGAGTGACGAGCTTCTGCTTCTGGGACGCCCATGTCACAGCACTTGAGCCGAGGAAGAACACCGTGCCAGTGGTGCTCTTGCGATCATCCTTGTCGCCAGCGAAGTCACTGTCGCTGAAGCCCACTAGCGTCGGTGCTCCTGCACCTCGCTTGTAGCAGCATCCATATCTCGCCGTTCCTGAGATGTAACGGAGGATCTGCTTCACCGCTGCCCAGTGCGGTGCTCCTGGCGCCTCCAGATACCTGCTCACCATACCGACAGCAAACGTGATGTCGGGACGCGTGTTGCAGAGGTAGCGAAGGCTGCCCACGATGCTTCGATAGAGCGTCGCGTCAATGGCTCCCCCTGAGTCCTGCTTGCTCAGCTGCAGCTTGCTCTCCATGGGCGTGTGCGTTGCGTTGCACTCGTCCATGCCAGCCGTGGCGAGGATCTTGCCGACGTAGGAGCTCTAGCAGAGAGTGATCGAGTCACCTCTCTGCGCCACCTCGATGCCAAGATAGTACGACAGAAGCCCAAGGTCACTCATGGCGAACTTGTGCTTCATCTCCTCCTTGAACTTGTCAATGTCTCCCTTGTCCGACCCGGTGATCACCAGGTCGTCCACGTACACGCCGACGATGAGCGTCGAGCCACGGGTGTTTCTCCTATACACTGCGTGCTCGAGGGGACTGCGCTCAAAACCCAGGGAGATGAGCGTCGAGTCCAGCTTGGCGTTCCATGCGCGAGGAGCCTGGCGTAGCCCGTAGAGCGCCTTGCGCAGCCGCAGCACGCCGTGTCTGTTGTTGTCGTCGACGTACCCCGGTGGTTGATGAACATATACCTCCTCCTGCAGGTCGCCGTTCAGGAACGCGCTCTTGACATCCATGTGGTGCACCGCCCACCCGTGGTGCGCGGCGAGCGCTAGGATCAGTTGCACGGTCTCCATGCGTGCCACCGGCGCGAACACCTCGTCGTAGTCCACGCCTTGTCGTTGTGCGTAGCCTTTCGCCACAAGCCTCGCTTTGTGCTTCACGATGCGCCCTGCAGGATCTTTCTTTACCTTGTACACCCACTTGAGCCCGATAGCTCGATGTTCGGGCGGGAGCGTGGCTAGCTCCCAGGTGCCGTTTTCACGGATCGCGCCAAGCTCTACGTCCATGGCCTCCTTCCAGCACGCCTCGGACAGAGCCTCATCGACTCCTTCAGGTTCCTCCGCGGCGATGAGGCAGAGCTGCACGAGCTCCCCCCGATCCTCGTCCAGTTGCTTGAGGACGTGCCGCATCTTCCTGTATTTCTGCGGCGTGTGGTCAAGGTCATGGCGCTCGAAGTCGTTGTCCGGTGGTGTGGCCCAGCCATCCTCCGTCGATGCGGGTGATGGGGTCCGAGGTGCGATGCCCTCCCGCTCCACGCCGACGTGGCGTGGCATCACCGTGTTCGTCGAGGATGAGATGTTTGTCGTGGCCGTGCCTGTGCTCACCACGGATCCGTCCCTGCTTGGCGTAGCTTTGCGTGACGTTGATCCAGCTTCGAAGCTGGTTGGAGGAGGAGCAGGAGTAGAGCTTGAAGGAGATATGCCCTAGAGGCAATAATAAAGTGGTTATTATTTATATCTTTATGTTTATGATAAATGTTTATATATCATGCTATAATTGTATTAACCGAAACATTAGTACATGTGTGATATGTAGACAACAAGAAGTCCCTAGTATGCCTCTTAAACTAGCTTGTTGATTAATGGATGATTAGTTTCATAATCATGAACATTGGATGTTATTAATAACAAGGTTATATCATTATATGAATGATGTAATGGACACACCCAATTAAGTGTAGCATAAGATCTCGTCATTAAGTTATTTGCTATAAGCTTTCGATACATAGTTACCTAGTCCTTATGACCATGAGATCATGTAAATCACTTATACCGGAAAGGTACTTTGATTACACCAAACACCACTGCGTAAATGGGTGACTATAAAGGTGGGATTAAGTATCCGGAAAGTATGAGTTGAGGCATATGGATCAACAGTGGGATTTGTCCATCCCGATGACGGATAGATATACTCTGGGCCCTCTCGGTGGAATGTCGTCTAATGTCTTGCAAGCATATGAATGAGTTCATAAGAGACCACATACCACGGTACGAGTAAAGAGTACTTGTCAGGAAATGAGGTTGAACAAGGTATAGAGTGATACCGAAGATCAAACCTCGGACTCGGACAAGTAAAATATCGCGAGACAAAGGGAATTGGTAATGTATGTGAATGGTTCATTCGATCACTAATGTCATCGTTGAATATGTGGGAGCCATTATGGATCTCCAGATCCCGCTATTGGTTATTGGTCGGAGTGAGTACTCAACCATGTCCGCATAGTTCACGAACCGTAGGGTGACACACTTAAAGTTGGATGTTGAAATGGTAGCACTTGAATTATGGAATGGAGTTCGAATATTTGTTCGGAGTCCCGGATGAGATCCCGGACATCACGAGGAGTTCCGGAATGGTCCGGAGAATAAGATTCATATATAGGATGTCATTTTATGTGAAATAAAATGTCGCGGAAGGTTCTATGGAAGGTTCTAGAAGGTTCTAGAAAAGTCCGGAAGAAACCACCAAGGAAGGTGGAGTCCACAAGGGACTCCACCTCCATGGCCGGCCAGCCCTAGATGGGGTGGAGTCCCAAGTGGACTCCACCATAGGGGGCCGGCCACCCCCCACATGGGAGGTGGGAATCCCACCTTTGGGTGGGAGTCCTAGTTGGGCTAGGTTTCCCCCTCCTATGGAAGGTTTTGGTTTCGGGTCTTATTCGAAGACTTGGACACCAACACTTGGGATCCACCTATATAATGAGGGGCCAAGGGAGGGGGCCGGCCACCCCAAGACCACAAGCTGGCCGCCCCATTGAAGTGGCCGGCCACCCCCTCCCAAACCCTAGCCGCCCCCCTCTCCTCCATATCTCCCGCGTAGCTTAGCGAAGCTCCGCCGGACTTCTTCACCGCCACCGACACCACGCCGTCGTCTTTGTCGGATTCAAGAGGAGCTACTACTTCCGCTGCCCGCGGGAACGGGGAGGTGGACGTCGTCTTCATCAACAACCGAACGTGTGACCGAGTACGGAGGTGCTGCCCGTTCGTGGCGCCGGAACCGATCGTGATCAAGATCTTCTACGCGCTTTTGCAAGCGGCAAGTGATCGTCTACCGCAGCAACAAGAGCCTCCTCTTGTAGGCTTTGGAATCTCTTCAAGGGTGAGACTCGATACCCCCTCGTTGCTACCGTCTTCTAGATTGCATCTTGGCTTGGATTGCGTGTTCGCGGTAGGAAAATTTTTGTTTTCTATGCAACGTTATCCTACAGTGGTATCAGAGCCGTGTCTATGCATAGATGGTTGCACGAGTAGAACACAATGGTTTGTGGGCGTTGATGCTCTTGTTATCTTTAGTTTGAGTACTTTGCATCTTTGTGGCATAGTGGGATGAAGCGGCTCGGACTAACTTTACATGACCGCGTTCATGAGACTTGTTCCTCGTTCGACATGCAACTTGTATTGCATAAGAGGCTTTGCGGGTGTCTGTCTCTCCTACTATAGTGAAGATTCAACTTACTCTTCTATTGACAACACTAGTATCACCGTTGTGGTTCATGTTCGTAGGTAGATTAGATCTTACACGAAAACCCTAAACCACGTAAAATATGCAAACCAAATTAGAGACGTCTAACTTGTTTTTGCAGGGTTTGGTGATGTGATATGGCCATGATATGATGATGAATATGTATGAGATGATCATTATTGTATTGTGGCAACCGGCAGAGCCTTATGGTTGTCTTTAATTTTCATGTTGAGTAGTTTTTCAAAGTAGTTGTAATAGTTGCTACATGAGGTGAACAACCATGAAGACGGCGCCATGAACCTTGACGCTACGCCGACAATGATGGAGATCATGCCCGTTGATGATGGAGATCATGTCCGTGCTTTGGAGATGAAGATCAAAGGCGCAAAGACAAAAGGGCCATATCATATCACATATGAACTGCATGTGATGTTAATCCTTTATGCATCTTATTTTGCTTAGATCGTGACGGTAGCATTATAAGATGATCCCTCACATTAATATCAAGATAATAAAGTGTTCTCCCCTCGTATGCACCGTTGTAATAGTTCGTCGTTTCGAAGCATCTCGTGATGATCGGATGTGATAGATTCAACGATTCACATACAACGGGTGTAAGCCATGTTGCACACGCGGAATACGTGGGTTTGCTTGACGAGCCTAGCATGTACAGACATGGCCTCGGGACAACGGAAACCGAAAGGTTGAACACGAGTCATATGGATGATATGATCAACATGTTGATGTTCACCATTGAAGCTACATCATCTCACGTGATGATCGGTTTTGGTGTAGTGGATTTGGATCGTGTACCACTTAACAACTATGAGGGATGTTGTATTAAGTGGGAGTTCATTAGTAATTAGATTAAAACATGAACTAATTATCATAACCATAGTAGGAGCAGTAATCTGAATTAATTTTGTAGAATTGGCATCCGTTTTCTACTATGCGCTAGTCTTGTTATTGAGATAGAAATACTGTTAAAATCTGACAAGAAACTTTACGGATTGGTACCGTATTGTTAAAGAATCAAGAATTGTTTAAGTCCTATTGCAAACTTTTAGTAAACCTCACATTGTTGATTCAAAGAGCTATGTTTTCAATTAGTACCTAAAGTTATCTTGTCTCCGTCAAACTTGAAGTTCAAATTTGTTTGAAAAGTAAGGAGCTGAAAATTTAGTTTTCAGAAATAATCAAGGTATGAGATATATGTGATATCTAAGACCTTATTACAAGATAATAGAATATAATTTGGTGAGACTACATAAACTCATAAGTTTTATGGGAATGTATGAAGGTTGAAGACGCCAGGCGTCACAATCCTCCAACTATTGGGGCACTAACAATATTCACATATCCATGAAGTGACCATCCTTAATATGCACCGTTATTAAGACTCGTCGTTTCGAAGCATCACGTGATGATCGGGTGTGATAGATTCTACGAGTGCATACAACGGGTGCAAGCTAGATTTGCACATGCAAATACCAAGGTTAAAACTTTACGAGCCTAGCATGTACAGACATGGTCTCGGAAAGTCGTCATGATATGATGGATAAAATTATGAGTGAAATTGTTCATCATATTACAAAGTTACTAATAGTGAAATCTGGAACACTTGTCATATGATGATCAACTTCAAAGTAAGAACCTCAAGGTTATTGGTATTCGACCAACAAACCGAGAAGTTATTGAAGTTGATATGTTTCTCTGAATAATGAGGAAAGCTAAAAGAGAAACTGCAAAAGATATTTTGGCAAAAAGAAAAAGAAAAGACTAGAAAGTCTAGCTCAGGTGTATATAAATGATATACATGTTATGGTTGTATTTCTAGTTAAGTCACACTATGAAATTCTTGGGTATTAGTACTATATTGGTTGGTATGAAGTGTCATACAAAACAACGCAATACAAGAATACAATGGCCTAAGTGACTGACAAGGAATATGATAAGAATGTTCGCCTGGAACAAAATAAAGTGTTATTATGTTCGTCATTAGCATTCTATCTAGCCCTTAGAATTTATAATAAAGAACTTAATAATTGTTATTTTGCTCTGGTCAAATGAAAACAATGAGTTGTTCAAATTACGACATTACTCCATATACGATGGATAAATTATTATAAATCTTAATGGTGAAACACACATACATAACACTGACGCTAAAATGCCATAAGGCAAATGATTTGAATTCCACTTATTTGTGGAACCGCCATTTAGGTCATGTTAGAAAGGAACGCATGAAGGAACTCCATGCAAATGGATTTTTGGAGTCATTTGATTTTTTGAATCATTTGGCGCTTGCAAATCTTTTCTAAAGAGAATGATTAAAATACCGTTCATAGGCCAAAAGTAGAACGGACAACTAACTTAGTGGAAAAATACATGATGATGTATGTGGTTCTTGGGCATAGTTGTGTGCGGGAGATTCTTCTACTTCATGAAAACTTTCAACAATGAATTGAGTATATATATGTGGATATATTCAATAAGGAAGAAGTTTGAAACATTTGAATGGATTCAAATAAATTTCAGTATGAAGTGGAAATCATCGTAATAGAAATCAAATATCTATGATTGGATCATGGTGGAAATATTTGAATTACGAGTTTTAGCGAACATCTAAGAGAGTTATGAAATTGTTCTACAACTTACGTTTCTTGGAATATCATAGTGATGATGAAGTATCCAAGAGATATATCCAAATTTTGTTGGATCAATGATGAGATAAAATATTGATGCCATTATATTTTTGTGGATTATGCTTTAGTGACTACCGCTTTTACACTGAATAGAGCATCATCATGATCCGTTGAAATGACACCATACAAGTTATGGCATGGGTATAAACCTAATAGTCAACCAAAATCGGATGAATGTCTTTGTTGGTTATCCCAGAGATTTAATTGGGAATTCTTCCCACGAGACAAAGACAAAAGTGTTTGTCAATGTTTCTTATTTCCGAGAAATTGTTTCGAGTGAAGTATTTGAGTGGGAGGACAATATAATTTGATAAGGTTTATGAACCTAAGCATAATGATCAGAGTAGCACAGCATCGGAATTGGTTTCGGAAGCGGCCACGACGATCATGGCTCTCATGACTACAAAGTGTTTTAGCCATGGAGATCAAAGTACATATTGAACCTTGTAGGTATGGTTTACTTTGTGATCAAATAAATGATTTGTGGACAAAGGATTGATTTTGAACAATGATAAACCAACTACAAACAAAGAAGTTATGATGGGCCCTGACTTCGTTAAAATGGCTATACGCCATAAAATCCAAGATAGATGAATACTTTTTGAAAGTAAATGGATCTATGAAATTGATAGACTTGGATGAAATATCCTTGAAGAAAGCTTGACTTGTCAAAAAATTGTTTACGACAAAATTCAAAGAGTTGAATACGATAAGATTAGATCTTCCGTAGCAATGCTTATAGTCTATGTGGATTATTCTAGTAATCACTACATATTTCTTTTATGAGATATGCTAGTAGGATGGCAAAATACACTACTTAACAGAAGTATGTATACAAGATACAACCAAGAGTTTTGCTGGTCCGTGGAATACTAGATAGCTATACAAGCTTCAATTGGATGAAGTAAGTATCACGGAGTTGGAATCTTCACCAGATGAAATAGTCAAAAAGTTTTTGATTTCATCAGAGACGATGAAGAGGCTTGCATTTGCAAGAAATTAAGTGGGAGCGCTAAGACACATTTATAATACTTTATGTAGGTGACATATAGTTGGTTATAAATGATGTAATTATATACTTGATTAAAAGGTTTCATTGAGAATTAACTTCAATGAAAGGATATGGACTGAAACAAATTTAGTGTCAAGATCTATGAAGATAGATTGAAACACATAAATAAGTTTAAGTCAAAGTACATATGATGGATATTGAAGTAGTTCAATATAGAAATATTAAGAAAATGTTCTTGTCATGTGAAGGTTTAACAAGACTTGAGTGTATACGACACTCAATGAGTAAAAACACATGAGTGATTATAGATCACGAATAATATGTACACAATCAGATATCATGTGCTATAAAGTGTTATGAGCATATACCAGAATGATTCATATGATGATCATTGGACGACAGTAAGAATATCCTTGAGTACTTTAGAAGAACTAAGGATATATATATATTTTTGTATGAAGAAATGACAAACAAATCGCTGTAAGGTGTTACACCGATATTGGTTTTGTCACATATAAAATATAATTTCAATCTCAAATTAGACTAAGTGTTGTTTAAAAGGTAGCACAATGAGCTAGAAGTTGTCTATGCTAGATTTAGAAGAGTTCTAAATATTGTGACGGATTCTACAAAAGAAGGCAGAGTATGTCATTGTTTTGACAATGACAAAGGATGTTAAGCCAAGAGGTTCTTTAAGAACTTGGTGTAGTTCCGACAGAGTCAGAACTTTGAAGCTATATTGTATGTGACAATATTAGTGACTTATTTCAGACCGCGGAATTAAGGTTCCACCATAAGATCAAACATATTTAATGCCAACTCATTTGGAAATGAGTGATGCGTTGAGACGCAAATGAATTACAAAATACATACGTTTCTGAGCGTGTCAGATCCGTTGACTAAAAACCTCTCCCGTGAGCAATACATGATAAAACACTGGAAGGCCAAGGTGTTATATCTTTACAAATGTAAACTAGATTATTGACTCTAGTGCAAGTGGGAGACTGAAGGAGATATGCCCTAGAGGCAATAATAAAGTGGTTATTATTTATATCTTTATGTTTATGATAAATGTTTATATATCATGCTATAATTGTATTAACCGAAACATTAGTACATGTGTGATATGTAGACAACAAGAAGTCCCTAGTATGCCTCTTAAACTAGCTTGTTGATTAATGGATGATTAGTTTCATAATCATGAACATTGGATGTTATTAATAACAAGGTTATATCATTATATGAATGATGTAATGGACACACCCAATTAAGCGTAGCATAAGATCTCGTCATTAAGTTATTTGCTATAAGCTTTCGATACATAGTTACCTAGTCCTTATGACCATGAGATCATGTAAATCACTTATACCGGAAAGGTACTTTGATTACACCAAACACCACTGCGTAAATGGGTGGCTATAAAGGTGGGATTAAGTATCCGGAAAGTATGAGTTGAGGCATATGGATCAACAGTGGGATTTGTCCATCCCGATGACGGATAGATATACTCTGGGCCCTCTCGGTGGAATGTCGTCTAATGTCTTGCAAGCATATGAATGAGTTCATAAGAGACCACATACCACGGTACGAGTAAAGAGTACTTGTCAGGAAATGAGGTTGAACAAGGTATAGAGTGATACCGAAGATCAAACCTCGGACAAGTAAAATATCGCGAGACAAAGGGAATTGGTAATGTATGTGAATGGTTCATTCGATCACTAATGTCATCGTTGAATATGTGGGAGCCATTATGGATCTCCAGATCCCGCTATTGGTTATTGGTCGGAGTGAGTACTCAACCATGTCCGCATAGTTCACGAACCGTAGGGTGACACACTTAAAGTTGGATGTTGAAATGGTAGCACTTGAATTATGGAATGGAGTTCGAATATTTGTTCGGAGTCCCGGATGAGATCCCGGACATCACGAGGAGTTCCGGAATGGTCCGGAGAATAAGATTCATATATAGGATGTCATTTTATGTGAAATAAAATGTCGCGGAAGGTTCTATGGAAGGTTCTAGAAGGTTCTAGAAAAGTCCGGAAGAAACCACCAAGGAAGGTGGAGTCCACAAGGGACTCCACCTCCATGGCCGGCCAGCCCTAGATGGGGTGGAGTCCCAAGTGGACTCCACCATAGGGGGCCGGCCACCCCCCACATGGGAGGTGGGAATCCCACCTTTGGGTGGGAGTCCTAGTTGGGCTAGGTTTCCCCCTCCTATGGAAGGTTTTGGTTTCGGGTCTTATTCGAAGACTTGGACACCAACACTTGGGATCCACCTATATAATGAGGGGCCAAGGGAGGGGGCCGGCCACCCCAAGACCACAAGCTAGCCGCCCCATTGAAGTGGCCGGCCACCCCCTCCCAAACCCTAGCCGCCCCCCTCTCCTCCATATCTCCCGCGTAGCTTAGCGAAGCTCCGCCGGACTTCTTCACCGCCACCGACACCACGCCGTCGTGCTGTCGGATTCAAGAGGAGCTACTACTTCCGCTGCCCGCTGGAACGGGGAGGTGGACGTCGTCTTCATCAACAACCGAACGTGTGACCGAGTACGGAGGTGCTGCCCGTTCGTGGCGCCGGAACCGATCGTGATCAAGATCTTCTACGCGCTTTTGCAAGCGGCAAGTGATCGTCTACCGCAGCAACAAGAGCCTCCTCTTGTAGGCTTTGGAATCTCTTCAAGGGTGAGACTCGATACCCCCTCGTTGCTACTGTCTTCTAGATTGCATCTTGGCTTGGATTGCGTGTTCGCGGTAGGAAAATTTTTGTTTTCTATGCAACGTTATCCTACAGAGCTCGTGGAGTCTTCTGGGAAGATGACCACGAGCTGTTCGTCCAGGGATCGTGCTGCAGCATCCGCCGTGCTCGACCAATCCCACCTGCGCTGCTCCTCGAATTTTGCATCGCGTGTCACACGTACCTTCCTCGTCGCAGGATCGTAGACCCTGTAGGCCTTTGAGCCCTCCTCGTAGCCGACGAAGACCATCGGAATGGACCTATCGGCGAGCTTGTCGATCCCAGGCCCAAGGCGCTTGACGTGAACGACGCACCCAAAGGTGCGCACGCACCGTGGGCTTCCGTCCATGCCATGCTTCGTACGGCGTCATGCCGTCGACGCTGTGCGTGGGCGCCCTGTTCAGCAGGTACACCGCCGTCTTCACCGCCTCTCCCCAGAGCGTCGCGGGCACGCCCATGCTTTTCAGCAGGCAGCGCGCCATCTCAACGGTCGTCTGGTTCCTTCGTTCGACGACTCCGTTCTGTTGGGGTGAGTACGGAGCGGTGGTGAAGTGCATGATCCCGCCGGCGTCACAGAACTGGCGGAAAGCAGTCGAGTTGAACTCGCCACCGCGATCCGAGCGAAATCCGAGCAGTCGCTGCCCAGACTCCGCTTCTGCTCGTGCCTTCACCTTGCGGAAGCGCTCGAAGGCCTCGTCCTTCGTCTTGATCACCTCTAGCCACATGTACCGTGATCGATCGTCGACGATGAGGAGGAAGAAGTTGTTCCCTCCCTCTGTCGCCGGCGTGATCGGGCCGCACAGGTCCGTGTGCACCAACTCCAGGTTCTTGGTTGCCCGGTACGTCGTGGCCTGCGGAAATGGGTGCCGATGCTGCTTGCCCAGAGCGCAGCCATCGCACACCTGATCGAGACGATCAAGCAGCGGAATGCCACTCGCCATGTCCTTGCGCCCCAACTCGCGCAGCGCCCGGAAGTTGAGGTGGCCGTAGCGAGCGTGCCACAGCCAGGCTGGGTCCGTGCCGCTTGCGAGGAGGCACACTGGCCGCGTCGAGGTGAGGTGCAGGACGTAGAGCCGCCCCTTGTTCCTCCTCACACACGCGAGGAGGCGATCGTTGTCATCGCGGAGACGAAGCCAGCCATGGCGAATGTGCGTGTCGTAGCCGATCTCGTCCATCTGCCCTAGGCTGAGGATGTTGCTGCGCAGGCGAGGAATATAGTACACCTGAGTCAGTGTCAGATGCTCACCATTGCGAGTCTCGAAGACGATCGTGCCTTTTCCCTCGATCTGTACCTCCGAGCCATCACCGAGCTTCACTGCGCCCGTCGTGCCGACGTCGAGCTCGGAGAAGATCTCGCGTCGCCCGGACATGTGGTTCGAGGCTCCTGTATCCAGGTACCAGGACGTGTCGCAACGGCCCCCTTCCTCGATGGCGCGGGCCTGCGATTTCTCCTCGTTGAGGAGAACGTGCTCGACGTGGTTCTCCGTGGCGTCGGTGACCACGGATAGTTCGGCTAGGAACACCGCGTTCTCCTCCTCGCCGTTGGCGTCGCGGGCGAGGTTCGCCTTCTCCTTGCGTTCCTTGCGAGGCTCGGTGCAGTTTCGCGAGAAGTGACCGTTCTTGTTACAGTTGTAACATTTCACGGTGGACATGTCGCGTTCCCCGGCCGGCGCGCGTCCGCCGCCGTCGCCGCGAGGCTTGTCCTTCTTCTTCCCTTTGCGACTCTTGCCGTCGCCGCCGGAGCCGCCAGAGTTCTGGCCTTGCTCCTTGCTGCGTGCCTTCCACTGCTCCTCCGTGAGCAGTAGTTGGCCGTCGTTGCCGTTGTTCTGGCCGAGGTCGTAGCGATCCTCGGCCGCACGAAGGCGCCCGATCAGCTCCTCCACCGTGAGGAGACTGGTGTCGAGCAGGGTCTCGATCGAGATGGCGACCTGCGTGTACTTGGAGGGAACCACTTGCAAGAATCTCTCAACAACAGTTACCTCTTCCACGTCGTCGCCGAGGATGCGCAAACTGTTTGCGAGCGTGTTGATGCGCATCCCGAAGGCTTCGAGCCCTTCGCCGTGCTTGAACTGGATCTGAGCGAATTCCCTCCGCAAGCGCTGTGCGGTGGCCTTCTTCACGCGAGCGACGCCAAGACGCATGGTCTTGACAGTCTCCCACGCCTCCTTCGAGGTCTTCTTCGCCGCGAGCGTGCCCACCATTTCTGGCGGTACCGATCGCAGCAGGGCCCCGAGCGCTGCCTTGTCGTTCGGCACGCTCACCGGGAAGCCTTCAATAGCCTCCCAGAGAAGGCTCGCCTCCAGGTTGATCTGCATGACCAGCGCCCACTCCATATAGTTCGTCTGGGTGAGCATGGGCCAGACAATGGAGCTGCTCGGGGCGGCGCGCTCTTGCATCGTCCGTTCGTGGACGATGATCTCGTTGCCGTCGCTCCTGCAGACAGTGCTCCGTCCACGGCGCCGCGCCGATCGTGACGGCGTCCGTGACGTCCTGCCCTTTGCAGCTCCTGCTGCCGCCGCATCCGCCTCCTCCTTCTCCTTGCGCAGCCTCTCCTTCGTCGCCGGAGAAGCGCTTGACATGGTCACCGGGAACGATAACCGCTCTGATGCCACTTGTTAGCGCTGAGATCGCTCAGCTCACACACGCAGAGAGATAGGTAGAGGATTAACACGATGGTTTTGCGCAGCGCACAACTGATGCTGCTTTTCTGTTTCTCATTCCTTATTTGTAGCCGATTACAGACTAACAGAAAACGGGAAATGAGGCCACGACTAAGTCCTACACGATCGCGCCATCCCACGATCACTTAGCCATTTTCTCGATGCCGTGCGTCGTGCGTTTGATCCGTACCATCCCACGGCGCCACAAAGCTCGGCCTACACTACAGACTTAATCAACTCGTGACTACCTCAACGAGCTGAACAATTATTCTGCATAAGCAAATCTAATCCTAATCAGCTAACTGAACTAGAACTAGCCGTTAACTGACGAAACTGTCGTCAGGCTTGAGTTTCAACAGTGAACAAGCGGAGGAGGGGTGCTCGGCGACCATGGTGGTGACTGGTCACCCAGCTCGGCTGCCGGCGGGGCGGATTCAGAGGGGTAGACCGGGGGCGAGCTGACAATTTCGTTTTCACTCGATAGCGATCAGGTAGTTGCAGTTTAAGGCAAGGTAAATGACTATCGCGCCCCTGTTTACGTCTGCTTAAGCACATCAATATGTGGCTGGCTCAAGCCCAGCTATAGCCCACCATTGAAAAGCAGGTAGACAGGCGACTTGGACCAGCAACAACACCACGCACTTGCGGAGATGGTTTTGACCTTGCATAGTTGCATGCCTAGCCGCCGCCGATGTGCAGCCGTCTATCGCAATTCCCAATCACCAATCGATCAAACGCGGCGATCCACAGAGCACAGCTGCACAGGCGAAGCGAGCATGGCCGGTCGGCCGCCGTCCGCGACAAGGGAATCCAAGTTAATTTGCTCGCGCCTCTACTTCTTATTGGCTTAAGTTTCCAATCGTCAATTCTCGGTTCATCTCTGAATACTATGAACGTAATTTTTTTTTAGGAAAGCCTATGGAAGTAAGACTGTAAGAAGTATAACTATAGTTGCCAGAAATAGTCGTCCGTAACGGGATCGAGGGTCGACATCCCAGGGATCGAGGGTACACATCTCCGGTACGCTGATTTAGGACGTGGGTCGGGATCCACTAAATTTTTGGTCGATGACCCCGGTTCCTCTGCCCTAAATCGTGATCATGATGTTAATATAAATGCAAACAATGTGTATATACATATATTTTAGACGAATTAAATGTACGATATTTAGTATTTACCATATTATGTTTTTATTAAAAAATTATGCCTTCTAGTTCTTGCCCCTCCATCCTTGGATGTCGCCGCCGTGATTTGGTAAGCGTGTGCCACCACTCGGATCTCCGCCCTTCGGCCTCCCCTGGTGCCATCGAGCTCTGTGTGGCAACCTCTCTCCGTTCCTCCGGATGCCGATTTCCTCCGTCTTTCAACCCCTCTGACCTCGGTGTTTGGTCATCACATTGGTCTTGCCTATCAAGTGACCGAAATATTCTGGTACTGTTCGGTTGTCTTGCGAGTGCGACCGAAAATTTCAGCCCTTCCAGCCCATCTAGACTTTTGCTAGCTCCACGCCGGGACATCGAGGCCTCTTCTCACTCTCGCTTCCTCCCCATTCGGCCAAACCACAGTCTCCCGCCAGTGATGCAGGCACGAGCACCTTGGCATCTACATTTTGGTGCCTTAGAGAAGATGGAAAGACATGCATCGTGCATGGTCTCCCATAGCTCAACCGCGTCGACAAACTCTGCGACTGGCACGGTTGCGTCACGAGGAAGCTTATGCTGGTCCACGGTGACTTTTGCATGCACATCTCTCCTCTAACACTGGGCGTGAAGAGATACTTCCTGCTGCTCCTAGATGACCACATCTGCTACATGTGGCTGAGGATTCGCCTCGGAGGACCAATCAAAGGCTGAAATGTGCTTCATGGCAAGCACTGAAGCCTAGAGGAGACCCAAACTACGCATGCTCCAAATAGATTGTGGTGGTGAATTCGACTCCAAAGACTTTGACATGTACTATGCCGAGCAGGACGTTCAAGGGCACTTATCCGATTCCTAATCCCCTCGGAACAATGGAGTGCGGACCGGCGCAACCATACCATTGTTGCCATGACTCGTAGCATGCTCAAGGCATGAAGAGTGCGGAGAAGATTTTGGGGAGAGGATGTCAACACGATGTTTTGCACCCTCAACCGCTCCTACATGTGCAATGTCGACAACAAAACTCCACATGTGGTATGGCATGGAAAGATACCAAGCTTGCACTACTTATCGGTGTTTGGATGTGTCGCACATGTCAAGATGGCACACTCCTAGATCATGAAGCTTGATGAACGAAGCACGCCCATTGTACTCATGGGATATAATGTTAGCTCCAGGCCTTACAAGTTGTCCGACCCAATGTTGAAACGCGCACATGTCTCCGGAGACGCGGTGTTTGTCGAGAACACACACTATGAGTGGGTTAAACAGGCTGACGCATACCCTGCTAACATGTCCACCTTCGATATCCTAGTTTCAGGAACCGATATTGCCATGGAACCAATATTGCCATGAAAAATATCGAGAATGCAGACGATAGGGGAGTAGCGCAAGCTTTGCCACTCCCCACAATAGCGGGAGAAACCAGCCACACCAACGGTTGTCTTACCTACAACCTATAGGTCATGGCACTCCATTAGAGTTCGTGTCACCTCTAGCTGGAGTGATGCCAACCTCGGCAAATGACGTCGTGCAGGTACAACGCCATCAACAACATTGTCTCTGAGTTCGCCGATGAGATTTTTTTAGGTGGGTGAAGAACCCTCCACGTTCACTGAGTCTGAACTACATTGACCCTGATGTATAACCATGCTTGGGGAGATGAGCAACATCGAGGATAATGACACCTAGGAACTCATGAGTCTTCCATCAGGTCATAGCCCAATTGGGCTCAAGTATTCTTCAAACCACAAAAGAACATTGTTGGCAACGCTATCAAGAACAAGGCTCGCCTTGTTGCAAAGAGCTATGTCTAGTGTGCCGGTGTCGACTTCGATGAAGTGTTTGCCCGATTTTACTCTCTGTGTGTGCTCATCACGATTACAATGCAAAACTGTTGGGACGTGCACCACTTGAACTTCAAGTCGGCGTTCCTCAACTGCGATCTTCAGGAGGGGTTGTACGTGGCTCAAGCACCTAGTTTTGTCGGAAGTAGAAAAGAGTAAGGTGGTGTTATCACCAGAATTTGACCGAGTCAGAGGTGGGCCGCGATCAAGATGGACTTGAAGATTATATACGGAAGAAATACGTGAATCGGCCTTATATGCAAAGTTTGGGCTAGTTTGCCCTTGTATCTGTAACATATAGATTACGTGTCGGTTAGTTAGAGTTTGCCTCGTGCACGGTTGGGATTATTCCCACGTTAGAAAGTCCCCTGGACTATAAATATGTATCTAGGGTTTATGAAATAAACAACAACCAACGTTCAACACAAATCAATCTCGGCGCATCGCCAACTCCTTCGTCTCGAGGGTTTCTACCGGTAAGCATCATGCTGCCTAGATCGCATCTTGCGATCTAGGCAGCACAAGCTTAGTATGTTGTTCATGCGTTGCTCGTACTGAAGCCTTGTTGATGGCGAGCAACGTAGTTATCTTAGATGTGTTAGGGTTAGCATTGTTCTTCGTATCATATGCTGTCGTAGTGCAACCCTTATACATCTAGCCGCCCTTACACCTATCTTAGGTGTAGGGGCGGCACCCCGCTTGATCTTTATTTAGTAGATCCGATCCGTTACGGTTGCTCCTTGTTCTTCAAGGATTAGTTTAATATCTGCAATAGTTAGGCCTTACAAAGGGTTGGAGGATCCAGCGGCACGTAGGGTGTCGTTTGCTAGTCCTAGACAGGATGTTCCGAGGATCAACCTCGTGTTGGTTTTTAGGCCTTGTCTAGGATCGGCTTACGATCACCGTGCGTGGCCGCGAGGCCCAATCGTGAGTAGGATGATCCGATTATGCGGTGAAAACCCTAAATCGTCGTAGATCGTTTTAGCTTTATTTTAATCAAGCAGGACCACCATATATTCGTGCACCTCGTACGAATCATGGGTAGATCGGCTCCTTGAGCCGATTCACAGGACAACCTGAGAGCCGATCGAGGCTCGTATTTAATGTTTACGTGTATGCCATGCAGGAAACTAAGCGAGGCATCTCCATCACCTTCCTGACCAGGTATAGGTCAGGTGGCACGCCCTTGCATCAGCATCGGACGCGCGTACCAGAGGCTTTGCGGGCCGTCGCTCAGAGGGACCAGGGCCAGCCGCAGCCCTAAGTTGTTCCCGGCTCTACTGTGTTGCCCGTCGCTGCCCGCCGGTGGGTTTCTGACCGCAACACATTCTGGCACGCCCGGTGGGACAAGCTTCGACATCAACCACATCGCCATCTACATCTGAGATGGCGGACGGCACCCCAGTCACGTACGAGGATCTGACCGAGGAGCTCAAGAAGAAGTACGATGAGCTCAAGGCTCTCTTTGAAGCCGATCTAATCGGCTCTTTCTCGAAGACCCGTTCTCATGGCATCAGGTGGAACGGCTTTACAGCCGAGGGTGCCCTCGACCAAGTAGATCTGTCCACCCCTTCAGAAGAACGGACCAGAGCTCTGCGCCGGGAAGTTAACTACATGGTAGCTCATTCTGTACACCGCCATTCTGAGAGCATGGCGAACGCTTTTGAGCACGTCGCGGTTCGCGTGGTCCAGGAGATCATGAAGATTTCAGCATCAGACCAGCTACGCGCAAGATTCTTTGCGCAATCTCTCACAGGACCAGCTTTCGGGTGGTACACTTCATTGCCACCAGATTCCATCCGGACGTGGAAGCAGCTGGAGGAGCAGTTTTACATACAATATCAAACAGAAACTACCGAAGCTGGCATTGCCGATCTGGCCCAGGTGCGGCAGAGGCGTGGAGAAACGGTGGCTGAATATATCCAGCGCTTTAGGACTGTGAAGAACCGATGTTATTCGGCTCGTATAACTGAGAAAGAAGCAGTCGAGCTGGCAGTACATGGCCTTGCAGCACCATTCAAGGATTTGGTGTTCCAAGTAGAGTACAACTCGCTGGCGCAAATGGCTCAGAAGTTGACAGCATATGAGCAGCGTCACCCGGAGTTGTACCAAGACAAGTTCAAACGCCCGGTAGCCTTGGTCGAGACGGACGAATTCGGAGACCCTGCGGAAGACCAGGAGGTGGCCGTAGCTGAATGGGCTCGGGGGGCATCCCCCGTGACTTAAATGGCAATAGAACAAGGCCGTCTGATCTTTGGACAGTTCGCCATGAAGGTAGACACGCAGTCGTTCCCTGGCGTCAACATGGTAGAACTCAGCCGCTCCGCAAGGCGTCGACTAGACTTCTCGTGCGATGTCAACATGGCAGGGTCTGTTTACCGCCATGGCAAAGACAAAGAAGGGAGCAGTCACTCTGGTGGCAAGGACAAAGAGGAGGCCGGTTCAAGCGATCGGCTTCGATATAATGATAAAAGGTACAACAATGAAGACGGTATAGAGTCTTATAATGCTTTCAATATGTCTTTTATGTGAGTTTTGCTGTACCGGTTCATACTTGTGTTTGCTTTAAACAACCTTGCTAGCCTAAACCTTGTATCGAGAGGGAATACTTCTCATGCATCCAAAATCCTTGAGCCAAACACTATGCCACTTGTGTCCACCATACCTACCTACTACATAGTATTTCTCCGCCATTCCAAAGTAAATTGCTTGAGTGCTACCTTTAAAATTTCTATTCTTTATCTTTGCAATATATAGCTCATGGGACAAATAGCTTAAAACCTATTGTGGTATTGAATATGTACTTATGCATATTATTTCTTATTAAGTTGCTTGTTGGGCGATAACCATGTTCCTGGGGACGCCATCAACTATTTCTTTGTTGAATATCATGTGAGTTGCTAGGCATGTTCGTCTTGTCTGAAGTAAGGGTGATTTATCATGATCAAATGGTTTGAGTATGCATATTGTTAGAGAAGAACATTGGGCCGCTAACTAAAGCCATGATCCATGGTGGAAGTTTCAGTTTGGACAACAAACCTCAATCTCTTATGAGAATTTTATCTGTTGTTGAATGCTTATGCATTAAAGAGGAGTCCACTATCTGTTGTCTATGTTGTCCCGGTATGGATGTCTAAGTTGAGAATAATCAAAAGCGAGAAATCCAATGCGAGCTTTCTCCTTAGACCTTTGCACAGGCGGCATAGAGGTACCCCTTTGTGACACTTGGTTAAAACGTATGCTATGCTATGATAATCCATGTAAATCCAAGCTAATTAGGACAAGGTGTGGGCACTATTGGTATACTATGCATGAGGCTTGCAACTTGTAGGATATAATTTACATAACTCATATGCTTTATTACTACCGTTGACAAAGTTGTTTCTTATTTTCAAAATAAAAGCTCTAGCACAAATATAGCAATCCATGCTTCCCTGTGCGAAGGGCCTTTCTTCTACTTTTATTGTTGAGTCAGTTTACCCATTTCCTTCTATCTAAAAAAGCAAACACTTGTGTTAACTGTGTATTGATTCCTACATACTTGCATATTGCACTTGTTATATTACTTTATGTTGATAATATCCAGAAGATATACACAAGACTGCATTCAGAGTACCAGGTTCAGTGGGCTTGTTTGAATATGTAGTCATGACATTTGGACTGAAGAACGCCGGTGCAACGTACCAAAGAGCCATGAACTACATATTTCATGATCTGATCGGCAAACTGGTTGAGATCTACATTGACGACGTGGTGGTCAAGTCTGTCTCCGTAGAGGAACACTTGGAGGATTTACGACGCATCCGGGACCGAACTAGGAAATTCGGACTAAGGATGAATCCAAAGAAGTGTGCATTTGGAGTGACGGCCGGTCAATTCTTGGGCTTCTTGGTTCATGAGCGCGGAATTGAGATCGGCCTAAAAAGTCAGGAGGCAGTGCGCACAATGAAGCCGCCTACCACGAAAAAGGAACTACAGTGTCAAATCGTGCAGAGAAGTTGAGAAGGCAAGGCATCATGATGAAGGATACTGCGATGGTTCTGCCACGACATGACCCGACGAAGAAAAAGCAGAGTGATTTTGGAATTATCAATTCCAAAACCAGGGGGGCATGTGTTATCACCAGAATTTGACCGAGTCAGAGGTGGGCCGCGATCAAGATGGACTTGAAGATTATATACGGAAGAAATACGTGAATCGGCCTTATATGCAAAGTTTGGGCTAGTTTGCCCTTGTATCTGTAACATATAGATTACGTGTCGGTTAGTTAGAGTTTGCCTCGTGCACGGTTGGGATTATTCCCACGTTAGAAAGTCCCCTGGACTATAAATATGTATCTAGGGTTTATGAAATAAACAACAACCAACGTTCAACACAAATCAATCTCGGCGCATCGCCAACTCCTTCGTCTCGAGGGTTTCTACCGGTAAGCATCATGCTGCCTAGATCGCATCTTGCGATCTAGGCAGCATAAGCTTCTTTGTTGTTCATGCATTGCTCGTACTGAAGCCTTGTTGATGGCGAGCAACGTAGTTATCTTAGATGTGTTAGGGTTAGCATTGTTCTTCGTATCATATGCTGTCGTAGTGCAACCCTTATACATCTAGCCGCCCTTACACCTATCTTTGGTGTAGGGGCGGCACCCCGCTTGATCTTTATTTAGTAGATCCGATCCGTTACGGTTGCTCCTTGTTCTTCAAGGATTAGTTTAATATCTGCAATAGTTAGGCCTTACAAAGGGTTGGAGGATCCAGCGGCACGTAGGGTGTCGTTTGCTAGTCCTAGACAGGATGTTCCGAGGATCAACCTCGTGTTGGTTTTTAGGCCTTGTCTAGGATCGGCTTACGATCACCGTGCGTGGCCGCGAGGCCCAATCGTGAGTAGGATGATCCGATTATGCGGTGAAAACCCTAAATCGTCGTAGATCGTTTTAGCTTTATTTTAATCAAGCAGGACCACCATATATTCGTGCACCTCGTACGAATCATGGGTAGATCGGCTCCTTGAGCCGATTCACAGGACAACCTGAGAGCCGATCGAGGCTCGTATTTAATGTTTACGTGTATGCCATGCAGGAAACTAAGCGAGGCATCTCCATCACCTTCCTGACCAGGTATAGGTCAGGTGGCACGCCCTTGCATCAGCATCGGACGTGCGTACCAGAGGCTTTGCGGGCCGTCGCTCGGAGGGACCAGGGCCAGCCGCAGCCCTAAGATGTTCCCGGCTCTACTGTGTTGCCCGTCGCTGCCCGCCGGTGGGTTTCTGACCGCAACAGGTGGTGCACCTACGCAAGGCACACTACAGGCTACGACAAGCCCAAGGGTCTAGAATGGCAAGCAAGAAACACATGGTTGTTGATTGGGTTTTAGAAGATCCCCTCAAAGCATGCTATCTATGTACACGGCACTGGAGATACACAACTATTTCTTAGTGTCTATGTCAACGACTTGATTGTGACTGGGGCAAGCACACGTGAGATCGCCAAGTTAAAGCTGGAGATGAAGGGGATAAGTCCACTGCCAAGTTAACTCTTGGCTAGGCAGCACACGCCGACAAGATACTCAACAAGGCCGGCTTGGGCGATTGCGACCCCTTTCATGTCCCAATGGAGCCGAGGCTTAGGCTAAGCAAGAAGAGCTCTAACTAGCCAATGGATGCAAAATTTGCAACATTGTTTAGAGCCCGAGGTACCTTGCGACCTTGCGCAGAATCAGCCGGACGGTGCTTTTGTCCTATGCTACATCACCTGTTTCTTAGAGAAGCCCACGACACATCAGATGACTGCTGTAAACCATTTGTCACGGTAAATTGCTGGTACACACAACTATGGTTGCTGCTATAGAACAATAGGTGTGCTATTCACGCTTGTCCATAGCCCCGTGACTTGGCACTCATAGAAGCAGAAGTTGGTCGAACTTTCATCGTGCGAGGCGAAGAACATTGCGTCAACGATGGCGTCTTACCAAGGAGTTTGGCTTGGGCGTCTTATTGCGAGATCCTCGGCAAGAAGGATGGCATTGCGACAATCTCTATGGACAATAAATCCGCAATTCAACTATGCAAAAATCCGGTCTTCCATAATCGAAGCAAGCACATCGAGACATGGTTCCATTTTATCAGTGAGTGTGCCAACGGCGGCAAGATTGATGTCAAGTGCATCGTCACCAAAGACCAGCTAGCGGACATCCTGGCTAGAGCACTCGGTCTTCGATGGTGCTCACTAGTGCTATAAATAAGCCCCTTTGTATCAGTTTAGACATCAAGTAGCAAGTGAAGAAAACCAGAAATGAAGCTAGCATTGGCTGCACCAAATCTACTTTTGTCCATTTGCATTTGAGACGAGTTGTGTCCCAAGTGCTCAAGCGTGAGTAGCAGCAGCTCCAAGTAGAAGCTGACATCCCAAGGGGGGTGGCAGTCAAGCGCCTTTTTCCAAGGTGTTATTGTTGGGGTTTCATCTTTCCTTTGCGTTGTAGAAGTGAGGGGGTGGTTGTGGTTCTGAGTCTCAAGTGGGTTTGACCTTTCGGATTGACTGGGCATGTACGCTTAAAAAAAGTCAGCGAAGCATACCTTAATATATATGTAATTTTGTTACTGTAGATGACCTGGAGAAGACCTCCCACCTCAAGGACTTACAAGCGTTTGGCCCCTTGGAGATCTTCCGTGGAGAGCTAGACGTGGAAGGCAGCTTCGACGAATCGGTTTCAGGCTGCAACTATGTATTCCTCGTCGCGGCTCCGATGGACATGGGGTCACTGGATCCTGAGGTAAACAACAATCCAGTTCATTTCATGTTTTGGTTATGATTCATCTTAGTTACTGTATGCTATGTGGTGGGACTGCGACAGAGAGATCTTGTCCAGGCAGGCGTCCAAGGAACCCTGAACGTGATGAGGTCGTGCGTGAAAGCGGGGACAGTGAAGCGCGTGATCCTGACGTCGTCGGATTCCGCGGTGTGCCAGAGGCCGCTGGAAGGCGACGGGCACGTCCTGGACGAGGGCTCCTGGTCCGACGTGCCGTATCTGCGAGCAGAGCAGCCGGAGGCTTGGGTAAAGACATGATATATGTTCAGTCAGTCAGTCTCACACATACTGGGAAGGAACAAGACGCTGACGCTGGTGCTTGTTCTACTGGATGCAGGGGTACGCGGTGTCAAAGGTGCTTATGGAAGAGGCGGCGGGCAAGTTCGCAGACGAGAACGGCCTCAGCCTCGTCAGCGTGCTGCCCACCTTCACCCTGGGCGCGGCGCCGGTGTCGCAGGCCAGAACCAGCGTCCCCGTCGTCCTCTCCTTGTTGTCCGGTGAGGCACATTCATGTGTTGGCGTCCCTGCATATAATTAACGTGTTGACCCATGAAGCTGGTTAATGTTTTTCAGGCGACGAGGAACAGCTAAACCTCCTGGAAGCCATGCACTTGGTCACCGAATCCGTGTCGATAAACCACATCGACGACCTCTGCCGTGCCCAGGTGTTCCTCGCCGAGAACAAGGCCTCGTCTGGGAGGTACATCTGCAATAGCCACGACACCACCGTCGTGCAGCTCGCCCGTCTCTTCGCAGACAAGTACCCACAATACAACGTGAAATCCCAACGGTATATATATGAGAGCTACCTTTCCTCATCCTCGACACAGGCACAGACATGGACTTTTTTTTTGTAACGATATCCATGCCTTCTTTTTGCAGTTTTGATGGGTCCCCTGAGAAGCCAAGAGTGTGCCTCTCGTCTCAGAAGCTCATTGGAGAAGGGTTCGTGTACAATTACGATGACCTAGGTGCCATCTTGGACGACCTTGTCGAGTACGGCAGGACCACGGGGATTCTTCCCTACTGATATGCTCCTCCTGTTCTGCCGATCATATGTATGTGATCGGAACGCAACGGTGTGTGCTTTCTTCGTCAATGGCAAGTCTCGGAACAACACGACAGTGTGCTTTCTTCGTTCTTGGACAGGTCTCTATGGCTCTGAAGATTGGGGATCTGATCTCTTCTTGTTTTTTGCCCCGTAGTGTGGTCTTGACGACAAGGCCACAGGCGGGTTTTCCACTTTTCCTACCAAATGCTTCCCTTCTTTCCAGTTCTCTTTTAATTGCTGTTAAAGAGACAAAGTACTCCTGTATTACTTGATTGATGACTCTGGTCTCTGGAACAAAGTGGGAGGATCTAGATGGAAAGAGTAATATTATCAAATTTTATTTCAACAGTTTATTTACCTCGGAAGTGCATGAGCCGGATGCAGCTGTTTTGGACAAAGTCAGAAGGAAAGTAACGGAAAACCAAAACTGATCCCGGGTGCATATGCACCCGGTATGTATAAAACATATTTCAAAAACATAAAAAATTTAGGAAAAAAATTTAGCATGTAGAGGGACATGTTCTATGTGTGCACGTAAAGTTTCACATAAAACCGACAATTTTTATACCCTGTGTAAAAAAGACAAATAATGCCTCGAGAAATAGACTATTTTAGCACCAAAAATTTGTCTTTTTTGCACAGGGTACAAAACATCTTGATTTTTGCTGAGACAACTTTGTGAGCATGTAACATGTCAAGGTATACATGCGGCATTTTTATTTATATTTTTTTGACATTTGTAAATATATTTAATATGTAATTCAAATAAAGGGTGTATATGCACCCGGGTGCAGAAACACCCTGTCCAGTAACGGAAAATGACCTTGCACCGTTTTCAGAGGCCGAAGTGAAGAAGGCATTATTTCAAATTGGGGACTTTAAAGACCCCAGCTCTGATGGATTACACGCCATTTTCTACAAGAGGTTTTGGTGAATGTTGGGTGGTGACTTGACTAGACAAATTCTTAAAGCTGTGAACTTGGGAATCATACCCGAAGGATGAAATGACACGATGGTTGTCTTGATACCTAAGGTTGATGGTCCTGAGAGGATACCACGATACAGGCTGATTAGCCTGTGTAACGTGGTTTACAAGGTAATCGCGAAGACGCTTGCAAATAGATTAAAAATAATCTTGCCTGACATTATTGGTGAACAACAAAGTGCCTTTGTGCCTGCCTGTCTAATAACCGATAACATCTTCCTTGCGCATGAGTGTGTTCATAAAACTAAGAAAAAGCAGGGGAAGAAAGGGTTGTGTGCAGTGAAATTGGACATGTACAAGGCCTATGACAGGGTAGAGTGGTGCTTCCTTGAGAAAATTATGTTGAAATTGGGGTTCGGCACAAGATGGGTTTCTTTAATTATGGCTCGTGTTTTTCGGTGAGATATTGCATTCGCTTTAATGAGTGGTGCTTCCTTAAGGTGGTTGCTCAAGCAATACCGGTGTTTGCGATGATAGTATTTAAAATTCCGAAAAACATATGTAAAGAAATTACTGATGCTATTTCGAAGCTATGGTGGGGTGATGATGATGACCACAACAGTATGCATCGGCTAGCATGGTGGAAAATGTGTATCCCAAAGGGAAGAGGAGGCATGGATTTCGAAACATGCATACCTTCAACATGGCGATGTTCGCAAAGCAATGCTGGAGATTGCTGGAGAACCCAAACTCTCTCTGTGCGAGGGTTTAAGAGCAAAGTATTATCCAGAAGGAAATCTGCTAAAGGCAAAGCATCATGGCAGGTCTTGAAAATTTTACACGTGGTTGATTTGGAGGGTTGGTGACGGCTCGCAAATAAACATATGGGAGCATGCCTTGATCCCAACAAGCCCGCGAAGGAAAAGGATGACACCACTCAGCCATGGCGATTGGGGCTTTAGCTTTCAATTATTGGAGAGTAAGGAAGAATCCGATTAGTAGAAGAGAAGAATACTGGAACCAGCCTCCTGAAGGTATGATGAAAATTAACGGTTTTGCTATTTCCCAGTCAACTGAGAATTTCTTAAGTCTAAGTCACCTGTAAAAAAGTGCTTGAGTTGCACTTTTGTGTTAAAAAAGTGCAATTGCACTTTTCTGCCAGAAATGTGCAACTGTAACGAGTTGCACTTTTCTTTGAACTGCAGTTGCACTTTTCTGAGGTGACTGAGAATTAAGAAAATCTCAGTCAACTTAGACATAGACACACCCGAAAATTAATGTTGATGCTGCATATAGAGAGGAAGAAGGAAAATGAAGTTGTAGTGTTGTGCTTAGAGATTCGTAAGGTAAATTCATTGCAGCTGCTTGCAAAAATATTCCTTTTAATTTGTAGCAGACTCAATTATGGGAGAAACATATGCCTCTTCGTGAGGACTTGTTCCGTGCACAAAAAATTAGATGCAACAAGTTTATAGTTCAATCAGACAATACCAAGGTTATAGAGACAATGCAAAATGGAGTCTTTTCATCAACATCTTCAGCATCAGTCTTTTATGATTGTTCTCTGGCATTGGGTTTCACTAGTGTTGAGTTCTCGCGATGTCTCTAGGGAGCCAATTCGGTAGCACACGAGGTTGCTAGGCATAACTTTTTTAATTCATCTACTTGTATTTGGGACGATGATCCCCTAGTTTTATTTTGTCGTTCATGATAAATGATGTGTGTTTATTAAACAATAAAGCTAGCCGAATAGCATTTCCTCAAAAAATAAAAAGAGAGTAGCGGTGAGACATAAGAAAGTGGCCGCTTTGGAAGCATAGTTTACAAAACCGGACCGATGAGTGAACCCGGTGAAGCGAATGGTTCACTAGTTTGCTTTGGAAGCATCATTATTTTTAATTAAAAGTTAAGCAAATTTTGGAGCAAAATGACGAACCGTTCACTCCAGGATCACAAACATCCAGGCATGGACCACAACTATGAGTGCAGCCGCGTGAATGAAAAGCTTCCGCTACTCGTCCAAATTTATTTAATGTTGCGTACAAAGAACGGAAAATTCAGCTAAGTAATGGCAACATCAGCTTAAGTTTTAATAGTTTCAGCCGGTAGAGGGTTAGAGGTGCTTACAGTGTTGCTTGAAGCCGGCACCATGATGTTGTCGCGGGGAAAATATGCTGCTCAACACGAAGCGAGGTCACCGTTGCCGCTAATCTGCGAGCCCCGCCGTCTATGGGACGCGAAACGGGAGGGTGATGGAGTCGATGAGGTAGATCTGCCTAGTACGATCTGCCGGTGTGCAGATCTAAATCGCCGCCGCCTTCCCTCTCCGACAACGAAAATGGGGGCTGGTCTCTTCTCCAACTGAGGTGACCCACCATGGGGCTGGTCTCTTTTCGCACCATACCGGCCGGCCAATTTCCCCGATCCTGCCATCGTCCTATGCACCCGCGCGCCTGACTTCCCTCCATTTGCGCATGCCAACTCCTGTCCCAACAACAACAGACGAATCCTAATAGGCATGTTCCGACATTGCTTTCAAGTTCGTGCGAGCCAATAGTTGCCAACCAAACTCACGGTTTTTTTTTCATCCCTGGAGCTCGGGAAACAACTATTCGAGCAACCAAATTCGCCCTAGAAGATAGTTGTTTAGTTGTTGCTTTCCATGCATAAGATGTTGAATTATAGATTTTATCAAAAATAAAAATGAGAAACACCGTACAAACACAGACGCTCACATATACGCGCATACACTCACCCCTATAAACACACACACGAATACCATACCCCTATGAGCACCTCCGGAGACTGAGTCGGTGAATTGGATCTTGAAATTGCCCTCCCACTGAATGAATATTCCGCCTTTATGAGACACACAGATGTTAAACATGGGGTTCGAACTCTAGTGGGTTGGGGGTACAACCATCCTCCTAACCAACCAACTTCAGGTTGGTTCTCTTATCAAATTATATTTAAGCAAATGTGTCTTCTTATTTTTGAAATGTTTCTTGTTTTTGGAATATAATGTGGCTATTTCTTTTCATACACGGAAATTTTCATGTGTAGCGCCACAAATAACACCAACAAGCTTGATGCTGATCAGTGATCACCATCGGTCATATACAGATCCATCATTATCCATCGCCTATCGCCCTATCCCGTTAGATACATACATACATACTTTCACAAAAAAAAGATACATACATACATACACCGAGCCAGACGAGCTGACTGAATGTAACGGTGCGCACCAACTAGTGTACAGTATTATTAACACACCATGCTCATGCACGGACACCCCGGCTAAGAATGTGTGCGCGCGTGCCCTCACAACTTGGCGCACTCCACGGGCGCGAAGGAAAGCGTGTCCCCGCCGACGTCGTACACGAACTGGATGTTCTGCTGCTGGAAGTTGCCGATGATGGAGAGGCCCCGCGACCCCATCACCGTCAGGCACAGCGCGCCGGACCCGGAGTCCAGCACCATGTAGTTCTCCGCCGGCAGGTCCAGGTCCGCGCCGCCGTCGAAGTGGAGCACCAGCTTCGGCACCTCCACCTGGTCCACGCCGCTCGCCGGCGCCGCGAAGCACAGGTCCAGCCCGATCCCGGACCCGTCCGCGGCCGGCAGCTTCATCTGCGCCGCGAAGGCCTTCTTCAGCGCGCGGTAGCCCTGCAGCTCCAGGTACGTGATGGACGTGCCGGAGTCGACGATCACTCCCCCGGTGCCGTCCGCCTGCACGGAGAAGGCCGAGCTCGGCAGGGTGATGTGCGTGGATCCCACGGTCAGGCCCTTGAGGTTCACGTAGTAGAAGGACGGCTGGCTCGGGTTCTTCACCAGCGGCGTGGTCTGCACGGACGACGCCGCCGTCTTGGAGATGGCGGCGAGGGAGCCGAGCAGGAGCGGGCTCTTGCTGGTGTCGTCCAGGGAGGTGAGGCAGTAGGAGAACTTGTCGAGGCCGAGCTGCGAGACCAGCGAGAGCGGGCCCCGGCCGAGGCCCACGAGCCCCGCCCCCTGCGTGAACCCCTCGCCCTCGTTCGTGTCGCCGCACCCGAAGGCCACGCCGGGGAGCTTCTCCTTGGCCAGCGTGAAGGTCTCGGCGGCCAGGACGCCCTGCGTCGACGAGGAGTCGCCGTAGGTGTACGTGTAGCCGCACTTGGTCGCGGTCGTGCACTTGGAGGTGGGCAGGTCGGCGCAGAAGGAGCTGGAGCACGGCAGCGCGGAGTAGGTGGACGACGACGACGGGTCGAACACCGGCGTGCTCTGGTTGAAGCACTCCACGCACGGCTTGCACTGCGTCCACACCAGGTCGCTGCCGGTGTCGATGATGGCCGCGTACGGCACCGCCGGCGTGCCGATGGACAGGTCCATCAGGAACTCGCCGTTCCCGGCGTGCACGGGCACCTGCAGGTCGGCTCCTGCTGCCGCAGCAGCCTTGCTGGACATCATCGGCACGCCCGTGGTCCGCGCGACGAGCCTCGACATGCGGTGGCGGCTCCGCCTGGCCGCCCGTCGCACCAGCTGCAGCTTCGTGTAGTTGCCGTGCGCGTCCACGTGCGTCAGGGCCACGCGCAGGCCCTCGAGGCGGCCCGGCTGGGACGACCTCGCGGCGAGGCCGCCGGTGGCGCAACCGGCGACGACCGCCATAGCCACCAAAAGAAGCAACCGTATTTGTGCCTCCATTCTTTTCGCTTTCGACAAGTGCAAAGCAAGAAGAGGAAGCTCTAGCGGTTGCTGATCGATCCTTGTATTGGACGAAGGCCAGATTTATATTCGTGATCACATATAAACTATGATTTGGTTTGGTAGTTACAGTTAGGTTTGCTCTAGCTGCGACTGTGTCCAAACGATACCTTCAAGTCTTAGCTTAAGCAAGAAAAGGAAGCTGCGGCGCCAGAGAGAGCTGAGAAGTTGGAGAAGCTAGTGGCCACAGCTGAAGCGAACCGTGTAGGAGACTGATACGATCGACACCTAATCTGAGGCGTAAACTTCATCTCGCTGCAAGCTTCTCCTTGGCACTTGTCGACATGGTGATAGAAAATTTGATTTGAGTACGTGTAAACCCACAGATGGCCTTTTAGGTCCATATGGTTAGGATTTTGGCCACCCGGGTTAGCTGATTTCACTTTGGAACATTCCTCTAAATATTGCGTCCATTATATGTGAGCATACACTTTCTATACGCGGGTTGGACGACCGATGTGGATTTTATGTACGGGTCTTCTAAAGTCCGGCATAATTTGACCTGTGAACAAAAAATAGTGGTGTGCTAGGTAGCCAACATATTAGATGGATGGATGATGCCTGAGTTGGTGAGCAACCGGCGTCAGGTCCATTTAGAATTAGATTGTTCGGCCGTTGTCCATGTTCTAATTCCAGCGACATGAGTGGCCTAGCTGAGCTTGTTTCCCTTGCAAGTAATTCCGACAAGGATTTCCCTGGGTTGTGTGTAATTAGGTGCACCTAGTTGATCGATGAGCGTGTGATCTAATTATGCGTGTTCTCTCCGAGTGCGTAGCACCCAGATTTGGTACGAAAACACACACGAAAATACAGATTTGGGCATGTGTAAGTTTGTAACGAAAAGACAAGAAAATACAGTTACTCATGAACCTGATTACTTATCGGTCCCCAAAATCGTATTTTCAGCTCTCCAAAAGTTCCGGAAAAAAAATCGCATGTAGAGAAGGCACATACGCATTTATGTGCCACTTTTAATTTCATAACCAAAATTGAAAGTATATAGCTTAGGCAATAATGACAAGTTTTGAATGAAACTTCCCGCTCCCGACTTGATGCCGATCTAAGTAATAATACTATCGGATTCAGCACTAGTTCTGAAAATTTCTGTTCACACTGATGTAAAATATATGAATTGCAAATAGAGGGTGCGACCGCGTAGGATGTGTACGTGTGAGTGTGCGTACGTGCCTTTTTGAAAAGGAAATAAGTTTTGCAAAGGTGTGCAAGTAAAATGGTCTACCAAAGCTGCGACTAGTTGTCCAGGTGAGGAAGCCGATTACGCCAGAACTTCGCCGCAAGTCAGTCAATTCTGGGTGTAGGTGAGAATGCTAGGGAGAAAAAAAAATTGAAAGCTAAGTTATACCAATGAAGTGGTACATCACCCTGATTAGTTTCGTGATTAAGGGGCCATGGAATCTTTTCAAGAGATCGCCCCCGTCCGCTCTGCTGGGTCCAAGCATCAAGGGCTGGTGCAATAACATAATGACATGAGTTTGAATGACGGTATAATCTCATACTACCTCGGGTCAAAATTAATCGACGCAGGACTGCTAAGCCACTTTGTAATTATACACTATATAAAAGCTAATCAGTTTAGGACATCTCATATTGATTTGGAAACTGTAGATAGCTTATTTATCCACTCCTTCATCCGATCACTGCCTGACGCGTGTTTCCCTTCATTTTAGCTACCTCAATTCGATTGAGTAGTTTTTTTTTCTAAACATGCGAGTTACCGGCAACCGGTTCCCATAGTCCTATCCCTGAAGTTGTTTCGATCAGTGCCGGTAATTGCGATGGGTTTGCAACCATGGGCAGTGATGTTCCACGTTGTTTCTATCCTTAGATACGTGTCTTTCTCTGGCTACTACATCTGTCTCCACCACCAGATCTTCCCCCTCTCCTTTCTTTTCCCCAACCAGTGGTGACCCCGGCCTCTCCTCTTTTCCCTAGGCGAGGCGCCCACAGGCGGGGCGGCCAATACTACACGGAGTAGCGCCCCCGCCTCCTCCCCTCCTCAGCTGTGTCAGCCGCCGATTTCGCCAGGCCAACACCCTCCCATCCTTCTCGGCTTCTAATTCTCTATATCTAGATGCTTTGCCGGAACGAGCTCCATGAAGGGAAAGGAGGAGGAGAAAGATGGTCGCACAGAGGAGGCTAGGCTGAGATCAGGGGAAAGAGATGGTAGCCGGCGACCGTCAGGACCTCCACTTTCTTTCGCTGCTGTTAGGTTTTTTTTATGTTGTCTGTTGTTCCTCGCGTATCTTGTGAATTTCTCTGCCCGCGGCTTCTTCTTTCTTTCCATCCCGTTTAGATTGGTTTTGGTTTTGTTTTCCGGTTGCCATATAATGGATTGTTCTCCATGTAGGCCGCCATCTGAGTCGACATGTTGGTGGCCGCCGGCAAGGTCATCCTCCTAGGATCTCTTCAGGTTTTGCTGCAGCACTTTCCGTTTGTGGTACGGGTTCTGCTTCTTCTGGCCGTGCATAGGCTGGGATTCAGGCTTTGGGCTGGATCGTGCTTGGTCTCTTCGGTTTGCTGCTGTTCCACCCATTATCGGCACACCTTCACCATCGCAGGCTCACGCGGTGGTAGTTTGATGGGGTCTGCGGCAAGCCATGGTTGCATTTCTTCCCTCCTCGACTCTGGCTACTGTTTCACCTGCTGAATTTATTTATGAAACTTTACATGCCAAGTTGTATTTCTTGCTACAGTTATCGTTTTCAGATGTTGGAATGTGATCTTCAGATGTGATAACTTTAATTGATCTTATGTTGGGTTTGATTTGTATTCTAGGATGATAAGGCACCTTTGGTTTGAAATGGAGAACCAGAGCATGTGCATAATGTTGAAACTCAGATTGGCATGTTGCTTCTGTATTGGAATAACCACTTATATTTCGAGTTTATCATCAATGCAGCCATCGACAATTTTATTGGGTTCACTTGCAAAATTCAGGTGTTGCTCATCTTCCGTGGTTACTTAATGTATCACTGGATTTTCCTTTTGCTAAGCAGAAGTTTGGGAGTCTTTCACTGAAAGTCTGAACATATGAATCATTTTTTTCATCTTTTGGATGTATTTTTTATTATAGAGAGTAAAACATCTTATGGAACAAAAAGCAATTCATAGGAGCCTTAGTGCAGAAATACAGTTCACTGTTTGCCAATTTGCTACCAAACTCCGCTATATTGTTACCTGATATGAGATGGTACAGCATCGTAGATTATATGCTTTATATTCCTTTTACATGCGCTGCTACCTGTATTGATTTTGTTTGATCTGAAGATCATCTTTTCCTTATTGCCAATTTTACCATTCAGTACAAAGAAATGTAATACCCTACCACCTTACGTTTAAGGATTGGTTCAGTTCAAGAATCCACTAGAAAGGGTTGAGGTTCAAGCCCGTAATTCGTTATAGTGTATAATTTCAGGTCTTAGCATGTCAACAGAAGAAGCAAGCAATAATTAGTAGTAGGGAGTTCCCTTTAGTTAACGATGCGTACAATACATGTTTATAGGATTATAATAAGTTTGTTTCTGTGTGATTGCGATTAGATGTTTGTAATACATGGGATTGTGGAGTTTTATCTCCACTTTTTTCTCTGTATATATATGTATGATATTTGAAGATGATTACTTCTTGCGTCTCTGCAGGTCTTCCAAATTTATTGATATGCGTCTTCTCTTCCAGGTTTTTTGACCTGTTCTTCTGCACCTTCAACTGATGTAAACTTCGCGGCCAAATTCCGACGCTTCCAGGCATGACGCTTGCATGTTTTCTTATTACACTTTTGGCTGGCCTCACCATATTGCCTTCATCCTTAGATTTAGACTCACATCAAGAAAAACAGAGTGTGCATAGCCTTTGGCTCATACTGCAGGTTATTGATAGATCAATGTCAGTAGTCTAGAGACGTATATATTTAGGGAAATATAGCAAATTAAATGATTCAACATATTTCTTAAGTGACTGGGGGATTTTGTATGCTCTTATCGTTTTCTGTTTTGAAGAATATTGCATTAATTTTTTTGAATACATGTTTATTTTGTGGTTTCCTGTTTCTCTTTGATCTGGGTATCTTGGTAAACCAGGTGTGGTACTAACTCTTGTGAGTCTGCTGCAAAGTACTCCCATTTTCTGATTCTTCTATGCGCTATGCTTTCCTATTTAATTTGAGATGCTTAACTGTAGGTGCCTCCGTACCTGGGTTTGAAAATTCATGGCCTGTTTGCCAAACTTTAGATTTTGCTATCTTGGCTATGTTATTTGGCGTGTCCGAATTTATGAATATGAGCCAATTATTACATCTTTGATTGGAGTTTTCAGGACAAAGCATTCATGCTCATTTCTGCACCATTTGTGTTGCGTTTTCCATGAGAGCTGGATTATTACAGGGGCTGATATGAGCAATGGTAAATTGCAGGTGCAGAAAGCAACGGGTAGATAGGAAGGTTGCCAACAAGCTCAAGAAGTGATGGCAAGAAGAGGGGAAGCTCACAAGCATATACGCATGCCTCCGGATCATAGTTGAATACATTTTTTTCCTTCTGCTATGCAACGCATGACAAAAAGAATGTCATCAGCTTCCAAGGAGTTATTCCAAGCTAAGTAGAACAGCCCATCTTCATGCCTCAACAGGTCATTCGTCTATACACAGTTTTACATTAGCTAAGCAGGCAGCCTATTAGTTTTTTCAGAAATGATACCCTTCTGCCTTCCTCACTCATTATGGTGTAATTTTATAGGCAGCAACCTATTTTGTTTGATCATTATAATCTTTTCTTACATATAGCTACTTCTTCCCAGAAAAAAATTCTAATAAATAATCATAAGATAATACACGATAATATTGATGTAGTATATAATCTGCTAATAATTTTTTCTTCAAGTTTGATGCATTTTGTATGAACAAACAGTAGCCATGAAGTAAAACAAGCATAGTCCCCACATTTAATCTGGCCAAGACTCAAGCACCTGGTCATCTAAAGCAGCTCAGGAAGACCTTTTATGGACAGTACACACTACTACTAATATGTATTTTATTGGCCAGTTATGTAAAATATCCAAGTAGTTACATTTTCAGTAAAATGTTGTTTACCTCCAACTTTCTCCCAGATTTTCATCAAGGACCTGTCAGAAGAATAATCTGTATGAGAGCAAAACAGTTGTGTGTCTACCTGAGCTCAAATGAGGCTGATCTCAGAGAATTATACACCCGTACCTCATAAACTGAACTATCACACTGTTGTCGTGCATCGTTTCTCTTGCAAACATTTGCTTATGTATTGCTCTTGCCCAGCATTCATCCATCGCCAAAAACTCAAGCTAGCTACTAGCGCACACATAAGCTCTCTGGTCATTCTCGATAGGCTGCGTGAGCGCCATTCTGGCCCAGTACAGTCTAGATATGAAGCAACTGCAGCTTTCTCAACGTGACTGCTTATGTTATCTATCTTATCCTACTTCACGGTAAAATCAGGTCGATGGTTTTCTTTCAATACATACTGATCTTGGAAGAAATCGAACTTTCTCATCATTTCACAACTATCACATTTAAAATCTAGGGATGCTCCTTTTCAGAAAAGAAACACATTTAAAATCTGCTACTATGCATATCATCATATGTGCACTCAAAAAAAATTAGTATCAACCCTACATGCTAAAAGGGTAACACCACGGGCGCGGCGTGCCGCCGCGCCTATGCTTGCTAGTTTGTGTGTAAGCCACATCAATCTAATCCGAACGGAGGGATTAGAGCATCTCCACCCGCGCGTTCTATAGCGATCCCGATAGCGTTTTGGGGGTCGGCGGCCAAAATAGGCTCACATCGACACGTCTCAAAAGGCGCCTGCTAGTTTCGAGCTTAATAGAAGCGTCGGGAATCCCGTGTCGGCTCCTTTGCAAAGGCACATCGGTTTCGTGGATGGGGCCGCCTTGGCAGCGAGAGGAGGCGACGGATCGCATTAAAAATGACGCGTGCCAGACGGTCGTCGGTCGTCGGCGTTAATGGTCTCCCGCGTGGAAAACGAAGCGGCGACGAGGACGGCGACTGGCCACGCAGCGTCCACCGACCTCCCCCACGCGTCTTCAATGCGCGTCCGCCGCCGCCCTTCAAACCCACCGACGCACCTCTCTTCTCCCCCGTCTTCCAACCCTAGCCACCGCCACCGCCATTCTCGTAGACGCCGCGCGAAACACCCACGGACGCAAACACTCACCGATGCGGTGGCGCACAATGTCGAGGCCGGCGGCAGCGGCGGCGCGCTTCAGTCGCTGCAGCTCACGTACGACGTGGTGGACGTGATGTACTGGCAAGCGCATCCCCGTGCCACTGCAGTTCAAGTTGTCGCACGATGGCACCTATCCAACACCGGCTACGATGTGTCGCCTCCATCGTCTGGACCGGAGACACGCGTCCTCATCGCCGAGCAGCGGGTGCACATATCGCCGGCCGACAAAAGCCGGCCGTCGAACGCGCTCACCAGCCCGGTGTAGCTGCGGCACTTCGAAGAGGAGCGCGCCATCGAGCTCGCGCGTTCGGTCGGCCGCAACGCCGGCCGTTTCAACCGCATCGGCCGCCGCGCCTGCTAGCAAGGCCGCGACGTCGACGCGACGCGACGCTGGCGGAGTACGGCTACCGCCCGCGCGTCAACGATGATCCCCCGCGCGCCCCCTCTACTTCCCCATGCGCAGTGCATGGCACCGGAGGCACCGCCTCCACAGAGGCCGCCAGCAAGAACCACGTCGGCCCACTCGCGCTCTGGCTCGTTGAGCATCGGTGGACGCACACGCTTGGCCGCGCCTCCTTCTGCCGGCGTCGTCGTCCACGACAACCAATGGTGCACGGCTTCCGCCCCAACTCGGGGGGACGCCGGGGGCATCTAACCAACGTCGGTGCGTCAAGGAGGAGGACGCTGGTCCCTCAGCGCCGCCTCGACCGGTGAAGTGGCAATGGTGGGAGATGGAAGCAGAGGTTGGCGGCGACGACCCGGAGGACTTCTCCAGGCAGCACTTCATCGTCGGCCGCTCCGTCGAGGACTACCGGCAGATGACGCTCGACCCGAGGCAGGCGGCGGTGTGGTCCGCCATGGACCATGGCGAGAACTTCATCGACCTTGCTGGTCCTTCTGAGCCGCCGGCGCCAAAGGAGGAGGAGGACGAGTAGTCCTTCGACTTGTCCGGCGACGACACGGACAACCTCGACTTCAGTGTCTTTGACGCACACCACCGCTAGTTTTTTTGTTTTGTTTTTAGTTCAAGTTCGAATAAATTTTGTACAAAACTTGTCTAAATCCGTATAAATTTCACTTTTTAAAATGTTTTTTCATTTGAATTATATCGGCTTTGTCGTATGGGGGGGGGGGGGGGGGGGGGGCGCCGGTGTGGAAACACCTTCCCCAAAATAGAGGATGCAATGCCAGTACCCTCATACGGCCATGCTGGCGCCTATTTGGGGGTCGCCATGCTCTTACATTCTACTGGATAGCATTGCTGTCAAGAAGTCCAAAATTTCAATTGAAGGGGAAAGGAGAAGACGTATACTATATGTTGTACGTGAGAAAGGTATGTCTACGCGCTCTGTGATCAGAAGTTGGAAAGAAATTGCCCTCACCTGAAAGCACTCAGGTGCCGAATTTCAAGGTAGCGTCTGGATACTACATAGGAGTAACATTATAATAGTTACACAATCCGCCAATACATCAAACCTGAAATTTCCAATCGGTAAATACCTAGTGATCAAACAAGATGTCTGAGACATATTTACCCAATTCGCCACAGTATTCTGGTTAAAGGACATACACATATCTGAAACCGATGTTCACTATAAAACAATGAGCCTGACAGCGTGAGAATTGAGCACCTCAGATCGAATGGACGGCAAAAATAGAGGAATAGGACAAGTAGAAGATTAACAAAAAAAAAAAAGTTGACAAGTGAGGTCACGATAATCATAGAGCGTCCTTTTCATGTAAACACCAGTATTATTTTCCTTTCTTTTCTGAAACAAGGACAAGCCATGAGAAGTATAAAAAAGAAGACAACCTATTCTTCCTGAGCACCGCAGGCGCACGCCTACGGGCGTCCAACACCATACAGGCTTTTCATATGGTATTCCTTCTGGGAAAATGAGAAAGAAAACCCTAAAACCTCTTTTCAGCGGGGGAAAACATCAGTCTACTCATGCAAACTCCCCATGGAACTGAAATTAACTGGGGGAAACTCGATTTGTTAAGCTAGAGAATCATCCCATGGGAGTTGAGGTAGTTACCGACCAAAGTCCAAAACTCATCAGGACACAGATTGAACTCCACAAGTTCAGCGCTGCAACAACACCAGTAACTTTGTTTGATGAGTTCTATCATTAGCCCCTACATTCCTCAAGCTTCTGCTGCAGCCTCAAGTTGTGCCTTAACTACAAAATAATAGGAACTTCTGTCACAACAAATGGTAGCTACACAAGGTAAATTTAACATGTGTGCACATTCCAGACGTGTCTAACAAGAAAACATAAATGCAAAGATGTGCACTACCACGTAAATGATATTAATATGGTTTCAAAACAATAACTGGACCCGGTTATTAAAATTTATCAAAAAAAGACTCTTCTTTCTCTCTATACCGTTTTCTGTAAACACCCGTCTTTGGACCTTTCCCGTGAAAATTCATGTGCAAATCCATCTTGGGAGATGGCTGGCAAGCCACATTAAATGGATTAAAATTAAGTAAACCTGGAACAGAAGTTCTGGGAGATGTTTTGGCGAAACTTAAATAAGGGGGACTCAAACGCTACAAGTACCTAATGGAGACTTGTGAAATTAAAAAAGAACATGTGACTTGTGTATCGAAAGCCAAATAATGTTGATGAACTAGAATTAAAGAACATATCAAAACTTACACAATCAGCAATCTCTTCCTGCTTCAGAGGCGGAACTATCTCGTCTTCTTTCCAGCCAAGAGATTTCAGGAAAGCCATTTCTTCTGGACTAGGCTCATCTTCAGTAGGGTACGTTTCATCTTCCCATGGTACAATGGGTTCAACTGACATATTAGTTTTATCATAGCTGGAGTCTGACTTCACAGAAGCATCATTTTTATCCATGGGTATAATGGACAGAGTGGGTTCAGCCTTGTCTGCCTCAGGCGTCACAGCATCAGCAAGATCTGATGAAGAGTTGGAGTACTTGATGTTAGCAACTATCTCATGCAACCCCTCATACAGAACATCACAAGATTCTGAATGTGGCTTGACTCCCTCATTGTCAGAGAGGTGTCGCGGAGATCCATCACAAGAATTTGCATCCTCCCATGAACTACTTCCAATTTCAATACATTTGATGCCACTGTTAAACAAGGACAAATCAAGAGAAGGGTTCCTCTGCTCATCAATCAAGCTAGATGAGGACTCAATGCCAGATCTTGAACCATTTAAAGACTTGCTCCGCAGCAACTCAAAGAATTTATGCTTGTCTTTTGCACTTGCCTTTCTCTCAACAGATGAACCTTGTTGTAGATGCAAAGGGAGGCCGTTTGTGGCACCTTTAAGCTTTTGGCTGGCAATAGGCTTTTTCAGTGGTTCTACTGAAAAAGAACGGCCTAGAACAGGGCTCCCAGGATCGCTGGTGACATCTTTGGCAGTATTTACAGCCCCATTCTGCTCACGGGTTAGGACTTGAAAGCTTCCTGGTTGAGATGGCTTACCAAGCTCAGATTTGACTTGAGTACGAACAGAGCTGTTAGAAGGCTGTGCTGACAGTTGTTGTAAAGACTTGACAGGACCATTAGAATCACCAGCTCTTGCACCTTTGATTTTTAACTTATCCGATAAACTAGATACCTGCAAAATATTCTGGGTGAATCAGTGCCAGACCAAGACAACATCACTCCATAAATACGTGAAACAGAAATACAGCTATAATAAGCACATACAATTCTCAAAAATGTCTGCAACCTGGTATGGATAGGGAATTACATTTTTAAGTAAAACAAAACTGTAATATCGCACAAAATGCAGACATGTTTGCACAAACTATGTGCTATTCTATGGATTGGATACTAAATTGTATGCGTAAGCCACTCTAATGCCAAACTAAGACAAAAATGATCTCTAGATAAGCAGTAATATTAACAAACTAATGTTGAACGAAAAAATCTATCATTTTGCTATTGCAATCCGAATAATATACTTCTCTTAATCTAAGTTCAGTAAAACGTACAAGTAATCCACATGCAAAATAATCCTAATAATTTCTTGAGGAATTCATAAGCCAAACAGATAAGAGAAATTACTAAAATCACACCACCCGTGAAGTGCTTTGTCAGAACGAACACCTAATATGCAAGGGATATTTCATCTGCTTTAAAAAAATTGTCCACATAAAATTAGTAAATTACCAACTTAGATTTCATAATCAAATGATATAACAACACAAATCAACCTACAGTTGACTTTTGAACTTATGTTCCTTGTAAAGTAGTTTAGGTTCAAAGCGCAGAGTTACAAAACAGATTTAGGAAAATATTGAGGATGATAGACTTTTAAAACAGAAAAATGCATGTCCCAATTTCCAACATGCACATTCAAACAAACAAGTAAACAACTAACCAGTATGCATATTTAGGACATATTATATGTTCATTTAAATAAATTTATAATAGAACGCACCAGCCTTTAGCAACATTCAGAAAATTGTCTACATCTGCTTAGTGGATATTTGCAGTTTGCAAAAAATATGAAGCAATTGAACCAACCTATGTCTATATCTTCTAACTATTTTGAACATCATTACTAAATACATACATAATTTAGGATCAAAACATCGAGGACATTACAGACACAGATTCCCCACATAGAAACAAACCTTATGTGGTTGATCCACTAATAACAATCGAAACAAATAAACAATTAGGATATTAATTCGTTGTTCATAGGCTCTCCTACTTCATTACTTAAGGCAAAAAAGTTGGACAAAGTACATTTGCTATGGTTGTGTCTTTCAAAAAGCCATATCACTTGCCAGACAATATGGATGGGAGATTTTAAGTTTCAAACCAACCATGCTAATAATATAAGATGCAGTAAACGACACAAGAAATATTAATCTCACAGCAAAGACAATATATGGCACATACAGATATTTTGTTTGATGAAGGCGTCAGAGGTCTTAGAATGCACTGCCTCAAAGTTCTTTCTTCAATCTTCTGAGCATCAATAGATAGCTGGGTAAAAAAGATATTGCACCAGAAATACTAGTTAGATCAAGTGTGATGGGAAATATGATCATAAACTAAAGGGAATAATAAAAAAAAATTTCATTATAGGTTACACTACCTGTGGTGTGGAGGAATTTTTCAATGGTGCTTGCATTACTGTTTCAGCCATGCTTAGTGCAGACCCACAGTTCGTCACTTCAAGCTGTCTAATGGAACCAGCAGGTGACAAAGCAGAAGAAACATTGTTATTGTTTGGCTCACTAAGTCCAGGAACTTCTGCTAGCACCGAGTTCCAGCCATCAGGCGCAGAAACCAATGGTATGCTCTGAATTGGGGTGCTAATTCCAGGAGATGGAACTCTAGCTACGTCATGCTTTCCATTGCTGTCCTCGGAACTAAGGTGTGGGAATTCTCGCTCAAAGGATATGCCACCAGTATCCTTACTAGATAGATTAACATTGTCCAAACTTACTCCAGCTGCCCGATTCGATGCGTCCAGCTTTGGACGAATACGATTAAGCCTATCGCTTTCTGGTCTGCATGTGCTAAAGGACCCGAAGCCATCTCGCAAGGGATCATCTGGAAGACCTGGCCTACTCTCGCAATCACGGAAATCAGAGCCCTTTTCGCACACCCTGTCTCTGTTGCTCCTTCCAAAACTGGCATAACCTCTTGACTTCACAGTGCCATCCCGTTCATGTCGTCTGGACAGACTTGGGCCAGAACTCCTGCGCGAAGAGGACTGTTGGGAGCTCCGTTCACGATCACGGCCTGATGATTGGTTTCTTGGAGAAGCACCCCTGTCTTGATCATCTAAAGCATTCAAGCAAGACCTTCTTAGCGAATGTACAGTAAAATCGCAAGCTGGAAAGAACAGTCAATGCAACAGGTCCATACATGTTAAGCTAAACCATGCAACAATACACCAAACCAACAAAAAGGTATCCAGAACACCACTAATTGGTAACGGAACAATCGGACATCAATACTTAACTAATACTAAGTGCAAAAACAGCAAAATTCGCAAGTGTTAATGCAACAGTACAGAATAAGAACTGCTGTAATAATGTAATATGCATTATGCAGTATAATCATTATCCCACACAACTGTCACCCAATAATGCGTAGGTAAAAACAAGCAAAACATGATCATCAGCAGAAGAAAACAATTGTAAAAAATGATAAATAACAATACACTAAAGTATGTGTAACTACAAGAGTATGCAGCCGTGCAAAGTCTCTGTGCCTTGAATCCATAATAATTCCATCTGCTTAACACAACAGGAGCTAAGTCACCGACTATGCACGGATGAAGCCTGGGACCTTGTCTCCTTGGCTCCTTGCAGCAGGACAAGTCTAGTGCGCGAGGTTAACTTCCAGCACCTCTCCTGCCTCCAAATGGGACCAAGCTACAACTGAGACTGAGTTCTTCACAAGCAAAGTTCATTATGTGAAATTGCGTCATTGACCTCTTGGTCATGTTTTTATGTCGCATTTGTGTTGCGCGCATTGAGATTGCAGAGACATTGTAGTGGAAATAATAAGTTAATTATATATTTAGTTCTAGTAACGAATTAACTTATAGGGATCCCTAACTTATATTGTTGACCATTAGTTATATATTCTAGTCTGCTAATCAAAACAACCATATCAAGCTCAGTAACATGCATGTTCCAGTGTATCAAGGAAAGAATGTTAACTGTCGTTAAAAAAAGGAAGGAATGTTAACTAGCACTAAAGAAGTTTTGCCTACGCCAAAATGTTACTATGGGTGATTCTGCCTAATCCTGCGGTACTCCATAGCACATGAGGACTGCTGAAGCATTATAGCAACATGGTTAACTAATATGAACCAGTAAATGTCCCCATCCAACAAAGTCTGAACTGACTCCAGCACGATAGCCAAATAACTCCCATTAAAACATTTCCTGGTAAAATTATTTCCCGATAAATAACAAGCAACAACACAAGGCCGATATAAGCATTGTTTCCGAAGCCAGATTCCTCAACAACAATCGCAAGTCCACGATTACTAATTTATAATGTGGCATCTTATTCCATGCAACGTATATTAAACAAAGTGCTTCACAGTACATCCATTGCCCTTGGAAAAGGCTCATGATAATAACGGTGATAGAAAGATTGAAGAATGGTAAATGTTTTAAGCAAAATGGTGAGCTTGCAGGCAGCAATGCGCACCAGACGAAGTGTACTACTTCACCATGCTAAATAAGAAAAGCACTGTTAAGTGCTAAGCATAGATAATCCTATGCGCCAATAACAGATGTTGTAACATTATCCAATGCGGCCAGAAACATCTCCGATGTGAATTAATCTCACACACATTCTATAAACAGCACTAACCACTATCCATTATATGCATTAATATGAAATTTTTGACAAGGAAAAGCAGCTCACCTGCACGGGGCGAAGCACGGGGCGAAGTCCCTGGCCGGATGCCTGCGGCTGACACAGTCGGCGTGGCAACCCCACGCACCAACCATTCAGGCTTCAACGAGGGCTCACCTCGGTCCATGCCACCTGACGCCGCTCACCATCTACCCGCCCTCAGCAGCAGGAACCAGTCCGGCACAGTACTGAAAAAAAAAAACCACCACTGTCTTCCACTCCTCGCCTAGCACTCAAGGCGGTGCCACAGCGCACGATTCAATGGCGCATACGCGCACAACGCCCTCTCGGCAGAAAGGCTGAGCACAGCAAAACCTAGCCCCGCAGGGGCGGATCTAGATGGTGTGCCGGGTGCGCAGCGGCACGCCCGGAAGGTCAGCGGGATTTAACTGGTCGCTGGATGAGAACAACCTGATACCTCAAATCAAAACCCAATGGCCAAAGGGTGCGGACGGGAACGCGGTGCCCCGACGAGGAAGAACGGGGACGGCGATGGCGGCGCCCCGCGTGAGAGGCGGGGGATTGGGGCGCCGGCGGTGACGCTTAGGTACGGCACGGCGGCAGCAGTAGAGGCAGGGTTGGTAGAACCGAGATTGAGCGCCTAGGCGGACGGGCGAGCAGCGAGTGAGCCAGCCAAGACTCTGGCGTGCGGCGCCTAGGTTTCTCGTCGGGAAATCTGCGGAAGGCGGCGGCGGCGCCGGAGAGATTGGGAAATCTGGTGGGATTCCGGGAGGGGCGGGGAAGTTCTTGGGAAGGGATTGGGAGCACCCGATTTTTTTCGGAGGATTTTTGTGTTTATCGGGATTTTTGTGGGTTTGTGGATTTTTCGTGGGAGTGTTTGGGTTTGTGTGGTGTGTTTGTTCGTCTTGTGCAGGAGCAGGAGGGAGAGAAACCCTATGCGAAAACTGTGACTTTCACCCAGTCCTGCTCATGTCCTTGGTGACGGTTGATATCATTTTCTCTTCTCTTTTTTCCTTTTTATTATACACAAAAATGGTCGCGTTACATGGTGTATTTTGCCACGCCTTTTTTTTCATAAACTCAGTCAAACTATAAAAGATTTGGCTTGAAACAAGACAAAATAGGCCTTATAAACCCGAGTGGAGAGAGTATCAAAAAACACTTGTCGGTCAACGCTGAAGTCACCCCAGCTTTGTGATGGAAAGCCTGAACTTGTGCTAGACGCAGATCATGATGAAGCACATTATTGTGTCCGTCCATTTTAGCGGTAGAATGCTAGCGATATCTTAAAAAGTACATGAAATACTTATTTGAATTTGCATGGACTGAATTATGTTTGACAACTTGTGGTGGAAAGAAGGAAGGTTGGTGTTGTAGTGAAAAGAACGCTAGGGAAGCGAACTTATGGAGCATTTGATTGTTTTTAAGCTTCAAACATCACCCATCCAAATTTAAAAAACATGTCCTGTAGCAAATTTTTCCTAGAAACAATTGTGACCATGGGCAAAACCTCAATATAAATGAAGTTGATTGTCATAAATTCAAACATTCTCATAGAGGGTTGAATCAAATAACATAACACTACAAAATTAGTCATTTCCAACATAACAAGTAATTTGAACATTCTTGTAAAGTACATTAATGATGTGAGTGCATACAGAGCCACAAGTCAGATCCGACTTTAGAGAACAACAACATGGGCAAAATTTCTTCCTTCGGCTTGATCCTTTTGACCTATGTGTTTTGCGGCTATGGGAGATAAAAAAAACAAAGAGCAATTAGAGCCCTTGATTATTTTAAAATGTTGTGTTCTCAACAAATATGCTTCCAAGAGCACTTCTTATAATGTACGTTTATGTGCAATTTGTGGATGCACAGGTACCGCACGAGATAGCCAATACATATATCTTGCATTGTGCAAGCATTGGTTTTATTAGGGATTCAAAGTGTAATTCTCGCATTGTAAAAGTCACCAATGTAACGGTTCTTGTGTTTCATATAAGATTGCAAAGAGACCACGATTCTAGATATGTGAACAACATCGGTGGAATTTGTAAAATCACTAGCACAGTGCTTGTAAGTTGCTACATAAACACCAAAAGGACGAGGAGTTAGCCACCGACATGGAAAATCACTAGGGTTTTTCTTGTGCGACTACTGGTTTGCTACAAAGTTTGGAACAAAATAATATAGAGAAAACAAAGAGAGGATTGTAGGCAGTGATGCCCTTGGTGTAACTAAAACGACCATGAGAGATTCACTACAACATTTGGATCTAGATGAACTCAAATTTTGAGACCTCCTAGGCTAGCAGTTGGAAGATATAGGTCACGAAACAACCAATTGAGGAAGTTATACGGTAGAAGAACGCCACCTCCCACCGCTTTTGAATAAGCACAACTTTTTTGAGCAACAATATCGTAGGGAAAGACCCTACAGTGTATATTTTATATTAATGATAAAGCGAAACTGTATAAGGCTATGGTCCGAAGTCCCAAGAAATAATTTACATCAAGGAGGGAATAAATGGGCTAGAAAGAAGATCATTATACAAAGATATCCAGAATCCAGTCCACTAGGGGTTGCACCAAAGAGGCCTTCACTATAAAACGATGTAACATTAAATCTTGTTGGAACCTGACTCTCCAGCGACACCCTGAAGACTGTTTTCCTTGAAAAATGGGATCATTACATTACTAAGCACAATTATATGCTTCTATATTGCATGCATGTGGAGATTTGGTTGGGTGAAGTAGATGGGGATAAAACAAGAGCAAGGATTTTGGTTGGAACTTGGAAGCTCATCCTGGATTTGTTATTTGTATCTTAGTAACTCTATTTAATATTAAAATGACTATTTGAAGGTCAATAAAAGATTGGTCAATGAAGCTAAATGAAGCATTATAGGCATATCGGACTGCCTACAAAAAACCTATGGAGATGGCACCATACAAAATGGCTTATGGTAAATCTTCTCATTTGCCTCTAAAACTTGAACATAAGTTATATTGGTCCATCAAAATTTGAACTATGACCTTAAAACTACAAAGGAGAAACGTTTACTTGATATCCATGCTTTAGATGAATTTAGAAAAGAATCCTACGAAAGTGCTAGACTTTCTACTTGATATCCATGCTTTTGATGAACTTAGAAAAGAATCCTATGAAAGTGCTAGACATTTTAAAGGGAGGGTTAAAATGTGGCATGATAGATAGATAGATAAAAAAAAGTAAGAATTTAGTGGTTATATGGTGTGGAAGAAGCCTACTCTTCAAAGGTATACAGATGAAATGTAAAAGAGGAACATCATGGATCGTCAATGGGCACCGTGTGAAGCATTATCTTGGCGAAGAGCAAAATTCCATTGAGGCAATTCTCACTGTTTTGGCCAAAAGGCGACAGAGCTAAGGTATGAACCCAATAGCTATTTGAGAAATTTATTTCACTTATAGTATTTTGTCTTAGTACTTTGCTTTTTTGTCGTTTTTGTCTTCATTTTCCCTTTCTCCTTTCCTTTTGCTTTGTTTTGACATGTTTTTTCGACCCTGGCCGTACCAACTCGTTATACCCTCTGTGTTTTTCGTCGTTTGCACGAATTCGTTATTGTCGAGCCATACCTATACTCGTTATACTCGCAAATGCCTAGCAAAAGAATTTTTTATTTTGGTACGGTTATCCCATAAGGTTTTTCCTGCCCGTACCACTGATCGTTAAAACACCTAGTAAACTTGTATTTTCTTCGTCGTTTGTCAAAAAAAAATTATCATCGTCGGTAACACTACGGTACGGTCACTGGTACGGTTGCTCATGCCGGTACCATTGGTCGTTATCGATGAAAATTCCTCTTTAAAATGTGAATTTTCCCTAAATATTTACTAACCTCTTTTCCTGTTTTATTTATGCACCTAATGTCGTAGAACCTAGGGCTGGTGACTTAACCTAGCCCTCTCAAAGGGTCTCCCCTTGCTTTCTCATTAGATCCAATCACCATAATGATGCAACATTTCCACATCAAGTGAATCTGGACTAAGAAACCCACGGAGCCCAAGAGGGAATTCAAACCTATTGAGACTAACAAGGAGGCCCAACTATCATGCCTATAACTAATGAAGGTGGTTCCATTATCAAGTTGGGAGGACATGTAGTTCCCGCATGGTCTGGAGATGTTGAGGCATATCAGCACAAAAGAGAAAGAAGTCATCTTCCCAATCCATACATGTATAATCTTAAGAGATGTCTCCAAAACCTCCTTTGGGGCTTTCACCACTCAAACCAAAGAACGTACAATCAGATGAGATTAACGAAAATATCACTAAACTTGAGGGAACTTTTAAGGCGTGTGTTAGCACTGTTGGTGAGAAGGGATCGATGTCTACTGGATGCAAGGTTCAAAAAAGCGCTAAGCGAGCGGTGAGGCTCTACCTAGAGGAACTACTGCTTAAGCGAGCTTAAGCGCCGCTTAAGCGTGCATGGCAAAACAGACATATGTAAGCCTTAAATAGGAAATATTGAATAACCTCACGTAGTTCTATGTTATTTCTGGTCCAACAAAAGGCTCAACACGATGCCTCTTGCTTCTCAGGTCGTAGCCAAACACATGACCCCCTCCAAAAGGCCCAATAACTTCACGTATTGCAAATAAATGGATCCCCTCCTGCTTCCCAGCCTCCCAGATCTCAGGTTGTAGCCGCCACTCACGCGCGCCCGCCTCTCTCACTTTGAACCCCTCGATCTGGTCTGGAAGGGGACGAGGGGAACGAGCTGTTGGAGGAAGGGGACCCTATCTAGGTGGCCTTGAGGAAGATCTAGAGGGCGGCGTAAAAGAGGAGCTTGACCAGCGGCGCGGAGGAGCTCCAGTGGTGTCGCCTCTTGCTTCTGCCTCGACACGGGAGTGGAATTGGGATGATTACGGAATTCCTAACCCTAACCCTCTTGTTTCTGCCTCGACACCGCGCAAGAGCCCGCCTCCACAGCTCCTCCTCGCTTTTCCTCTCGCTCAAGCCGAAAGCTGAGCGGAAGGGCTCCGCTTAGTTCTAATCTACGCTTAAGCGTACGCTCAGAAACGCTTTTTTGAACCATGACTGGATGATCAACAAAGACCTTGAAAACAAAAGATCGATGACATCTCTGGTAGGGTGAAAACCCTCACTAAAGTTGTTATTGAGATGGCAGAAGAGAAGAAGAAAATTTTGGAGATCACTAAGGAACAACAAGCCACAATAATAGAGCTATCTTCCCATTTTGCATGCATCGCCCACGCGTGCACTTGGAAGCAGCGGAAGGAAGAAGACGCTCCACCACTGTCCAAGATGACCTAGGTAACCACAAGAGATTATTTGGTCCCTCATAGCTTGATTGCAAACTTGGGGAGATCCTTAAAACCTCGTAATCTTTACTGCTTTTAGCATTATTACTTGTGCGCAAAGTTTAGTTTACTTTCATGTGTTACATAACAAGTTTCATCATCATCTCTTCAATAAGGGACAATTCTTATCTTTTTAGCTACGGGCCAATATTAAAATGAACACTTTGTGATTCTTTTATTAGATATATGAACTAGGTTTTGTTTTACTACACTTGTACTTTGATGTTGATTTTAAGATCTTCCACACATTAATATTGTTTGGACATGTGTAAAATAGTGGACGCATATAGATCATATTCTTGGTTATCAAAATGAAACAAAAACCAAGAAATAAATAAGTACAAGTTTAAAAAGATTAGACTCTTAGAAAAGTCGAAGTTGAGGTGGATACTCGAATTACAAACTGTGAATTACTTCATACCCAACTTCGATATTAATTTTTGCTTTGATCTCTTTTAAGTCCTCTAGTATAAAACTAAACACACAACTCTCAAATGAGTTAAAATGATAGTGTTGTAAATAACTAGACATGCACGCAACTATGAGAAAAAATAAAAACAGACATTCTAAAATTTTAATTTGAAGTGCGTATTCAAAGTTCCAAATATGTTTAAATCTCCTCTTGGCTGAACATAATGATCAATATTATGTTGTTAATTATTCCCCGCACAAGTAATTTTAAAGGTGTGGAAGCCTTCTAGATCATTTTATTTATATATGTAATTATGATGGAACTCATGAATGGTTCTATATAAGTTGCCATGTGCTACAATACCCTAATTTATTTTATCGACTTACATTTCATGAACATGAGGATTTTGTTCTAAGCTAATCAAGTAGTGTTAGGATTTCACGCATCCATACTCTGCTTAATTCACAAACTAAGGAAAACATTGATGCTGCCATCAGGACTATGTATATCACCAATAATAGGAGGGGGTTAAATACTGATGGTCAAAATGAATGTGAAACCATATTATCAACAATTGACGCCCATATATAATAGCTAAATGACATATCTGGATATGATTCTCTACAAAAAAAAAATCACAAGCAAATGCTTCTGATCACATTTAACAGCCTATTAGGGTGAGCAATTGAGCACCACAAATTAAACAAAGACAAAAAGGGAGATATAGAATGAGAGAAGGTTATGCAAAATTTGAGATCACGAATCATAGGTGCGTACTTTTCATGTAAAGACCCGGTATTCTTTTCATTTCTTTTCTATACCAAGGATAAGCCATGAGGCGTATAAAAAAGAAGACAGCCTATTTCTTTCTGGGCACAGCAGGCGCACAACTATGTGCCTCGAACACCATACATGCATTTTTTTGCATCCGTATTCCTTTTGGAAAATGAGAAACAAAACCCTCGAACGTCTTCTCAGCAGGGAAAAACATCAGTCTACTCATGAAAACCCCCCACAAGCTGAACCGGAAAATTCTTGATTCGTTAAGCTAGACAATCACATCATGACAGTCAATGTCGTAACCAAAACTCATCATGTTACAGCTTGATCCCCAAAAGTTCTCAGCATGATGACTCCTATCATTAGCCCCTACATTCCTCAAGCTTCTGCTGCAGCCTCACGTTGTGCCTTAACTACAAAATAGTAGGAACTTATGTCACAATAAATGGTAGCCACACATGGTAAAATATAACAAGTATGGGTATTCCAGATGTGGATTACCAGAAAACTTAAACGATATACACTACCATGTAAATGAGATTCCTGTGGGTATCAAAACATTAACTGGCTCCCGATTCTTACTATTTTATAAAAATCCCCGGACTCACTTTAGCATCAACTGAAAGCAGCCCCTTCTGCTAAATCCCTTAAATCATTCAGCATGACAGAAGTACATTGATGATGGCAACAAATACTTGCATGGCAAACTTAATCATCAAGTCTTTTTTCTGATATGGCAAGCCAAATTAAATTGATTTATAGAATAACTAAAGCTGGTATGGAAGTTTTGGAAGCTGTTTGGTGAAACTGGAGAACGAATACCAAAAATCTGCGAGTACCTACTGGAGACTAGTGAATTTAGTATAAGAAAAAACCTAAGCATGTGACCTGTGTTCTGAAAGCCAATAATGTTGATGAACTAGAATAAGAAACGTAACAAAACTTACACAATCAGCAATCTCTTCCTGTTTCAGAGGTGGAACTATCTCGTCTTCTTTCCAGCCAAGAGATTTCAGGAACGCCATTTCTTCTGGACTAGGTTCATCTTCACTAGGATATTGTTCCACTTCCATGGCTACAATGGGCTCAAACAATAAACGGGCATTGTCATAGCTGGAGTCTGACTTTGTGGAACCACAATTTATATCTGTGGGCATAATGGACACAGTGGCTTCAGTTTTGTCTGCCTGAGGCACGGCAGATACATCTTTAACATCACCCAAATCTGATGAAGAGTTTGGTTCCGCATTGTCAGCATCAACTCCATGCAAACCCTCATAAAAAACATCACGAGGTTCCAAAGATGGCTTGATTTCGTCGTTGTCAGAGAGGTGTCGCTGAGATCCATCACAAGAATTTGCATCCTCACAGGACTTACTTCCAGGTTCGGTACATTTGATTCCACCGTTAAACAAAGACAAATCAAGAGAAGGGTTCTTCTGCTCATCGATCAAGCTAGATGAGGACTCTATACCAGTGCTAGAACCATTTAAAGACTTGCTCCGCAGCAACTCAAAGAACTTATGCTTGTCTTTTGCAATTGATTTTCTCTCACCAAACGGACCTGGTTGTAGATGCATAGGGAGGCCATTTGTGACACCTTTAAGCTTCTGGTTGACAATGGATTTTTTCAGTGGCTCTACTGAAGAAGATCGTCCTAGAATAGGGCTTACAGGATTGCTAGCGCAATTTTTGGCAGTATTTCCAGCACCATTCTGCTCACGGGTCAGGACTTGAAAGCATCCTGATTGAGATGGCTTGACAAGCTCAGATTTGACTGGAGTGCGAACAGAGTTGCTAGAAGGCTGTGCTGACAGTTGTGATGCAGTCTTGATAGCACCATTAGAATCCCCAGCTCTTGCACCTTTAATTTTAAACTTGTCTGACAAACTAGATACCTGCAGGAATAAGTGAAATTAGTGCAAATTAAAGCGTTTCTTTAAGTACAAGACAACCACTTGATAAATAAGTGAAACAGATATACAGTACAAAAAACACAATCGGGTTTGAAAATATCTTTCATACTGGTAAGGAGAGAAATTACATTTCAGGTAAAAAATTGCAACATACAACAAAACACAGACATGCCTTAACAAACTAAGTGGTAATTTTATCAGTTGCAGGCTTAATGATCCAATGTTAATCAAGCAATATACAAAGGGGTAGTTTGCGGCTGTTATGATGTCTTCTGGAAATAATATTTGTTGTCTTAATACCAAAAGATAGCATTTCCATAAGAAATAAAATAGAATTATAGATTAAGCCACTGCAATGCCAAACTAAGACAAAAAAAAAGGTCTACAAATAAGCAGTGATATTTACAGACTAATCTAGAATTTCAAGGTGTACGTCTTTTAAGTTTTAACCCAATTTTTTTTTGTTCCACTAAAATCCTAATACTTAATCTAATTTCACAAGATATAAGTAACCTACATGCAAAGTAATCTTAATAGTTTCTTTTTTCAGGTGTCCATGAAGAAAATAAGTAAAAGAAGTAACAAAGTTCGCACTACCAGCGAAGTGTTCCATCACAACAAACAGATTCTATGTAACGGAAATTTTATCTGATTTACAGATTTTTTTGATTCTCTAGTCAAATAATCAAATGTTAAAGCAACCAATTTCAACCAAAATGATTCATAATTCAATGCTGCAAAACAGAAAAAGCATGTCCACCAATCTCCAACACATACGTTCAACTATCAACCAACCAGTTATCCATACTCTGGACACATCATGCATTCCACTTAGATAAATTATAATGCAATAAAGACACCGCAGTCATTCGCAATGCTAAGGTAATCGCCAACATCTGCTTCGTGTATACATGCAGTTTGCAAAGAACATGAAGCGATTGAACCAAAGTATGGTCATATCTGGTACTCCCTCCGTTCCATAATTCTTGTCATAAATTTGGATTTATCTAGACATTTTGTGAATAGATACATCCAAATCTGCGACAAGAATTATGGAACGGAGGGAGTAACTATTTTGGTTATGATCAGTACAAATATGTACAATTTAGGATCAGATAATTTTAATGGGCATCGATGAAACAGATTCCAGTATAGAAAAAGTAAGTGCTTGATCCACTAATATTCGAATTCATATAAAGTTTTAGGATGTCATTTGACTCATTTCTTTATCATAGTTGTACTACTACTTAACAACTACGCAAGACATGTGCTTTTTTCTACATATATATAGATGATATATTCTACGATTTAAATAAAATTATGGTAAATACAGAAGACACAAACAAGAAAACAAAAGTATTAATCTCAAAAATAAGGCAATAAATATAGTGCGTACAGATATTTTGTTTGATGAAGGCGTCAGAGGTCTTAGAGCACACTGCCTCATAGTTCGTTCTTCAATTTTTTGAGCATCAATCAACAGCTGGAAAAAAAAGATAATGTACACAGAACACAAGTTAGATCAAGTTTCTGGTACATAATATTATATTATTACATACAAAAGAGAAAAAATACACAGATATCATATTCATTATTCATTACACTACCTCGGGCGTGGTAGAAATTTGTAATGGTGTTTGCATTACTGTTTCAGCCATGCTTAATGCAGTCCCGCAGTTTAATACTTCAAGCTGCCTACTGGAACCAGCATGTGATAAAGCAGACGAAACATAGTTATTGCTTGGCTCACTAAGTCCAGGAACTTCTGCTAGCACGGAGTTCCAGCCATCATGCGCAGTAGCCAATAGTATGCTCTGAATTGGGGTGCTAATTCCAGGAGATGGAACTCTACCCATGTCATGCTTTCCATTGTTCTCCTCAGAACTAAGGTTTGGAAATTCTCGCTCAAAGGATATACCACCAGCATCTTTTCTAGATAGATTACCATTGTCCAAACTTACCCCAGCTGCCCGGGTCAATGTGTCCAGCTTTGGACGAACACGATTAAGCCTATTATTGCTTTCAGGTCTGCATGAGCTGAAGGACCCGAAGCCATCATGCAAGGAGTCATCTGGAAGACCCAACCTACTCTCCCGATCACGGAAATCAGAGTCTTTTTCACACCCCCTTTCTCTGTTGCTCCTTCCAAAACTGGCATAGCCTCTTGACTTCACTGTACCATCCCTATCAAGCCGTCTGGACACACTTGGGCCAGAACCCCTGCGTGAAGAGGCTTGTTGGGAGCTCCGTTCACGATCGCGGCCTGATGATCGGTTTCTTGATGAAGCACCCCTGTCTTGGTCATCTAAAGCATCCAAAAAAAAACACCTTAGCAAAATATAGTAAGCATGCGAAGCTCGAAAGAACAGTCAATACAAGTAGGTCCATATATGATCAGCTAAACCATGCAACAGAACACAACACCAACCAAAAAGGCATTGAAAATGACAATAAGTAGTAAATGAACAATGGAACATTGCTGATGAGTGCAAAGTGCAAGAACAACAAAATTCACAGGTACAAAAGCCATAGCATAGAATAAAAGGCTGCCATACTAATGTAATATACACTATGCAGTATGATCGCTATCCCACACGGGGGCCACCCGATGGCACTCAGATCGCAACAAGCAAAAAATAATTGCACTAGGCACATCAAATACAGAACATAATTCTTCAGTACTCTCTTCGGCAAACTATTTCTAGCTGCAAGAGTATGCAGCCACGCTGCAACATGGCTAACCAACAAGAACAAAGTTTCCGAACCGAACTCCAGCACAATAGCCCAATAAGGTTGCCAATAAAATAACATCTAATTTAAAACACTTACTGCAGTTGATACAGAAACTGATAACCATCAGTTTAACGGGCACTGGCACAAGGCTGGTGTATGCAATGTCTCGGAAGCAAGGTTCGTTAGTTATTGCCGCAAGTCCACGATTACTTATTTATAATGTTACACTGGCTCCATGGTTCATGCAACATATTAAATAAAGCGCTTCACAGTACAAGCATTGACCTTAAATCAGACTAATGTCAAATATGGTGATAGGAAGATTGAAGAATGGTCATTCATCTAAGAAGAATGGTGTGCTTGCAGGCAGCAACCGGATAGCAGAAGTGCAATGACTTCGTCATGCATACATAAAAAAACACTAATAAGCATAAACAAGCCTAAGTGGCGATAACAGCTGCTCTAACATTATCCAATGTCACAAAGAACATCTCGGATGCGACTCCTATGATAACAATTAATCTTGCTTATCTTCTATATAAACAGCACTAATCGCTAACCATTACATGAACCGAGATTGCAAATTGGAAACGAAAGGCAGCTCACCTGCACGGGGCGCAGTTCCTGGCCGGAGACCTGTGGTGGCGACTGTGGGTGTGGCAATCCCCCGCACCAGCCATTCTGGCTTCAACGAGGGCTCACCTAGGTCCATGCCAGTTGGCTCCGTTCACCATCGACACCCCCCAGCAGCAGGAACCAGCCCGGCAAAACAATGGAACACCACCACCATCCACTCCTCGGCAATCACTCGAGGACGCACGATTCAGCGGCGCATCCGCACCCACACCCCACTCGGGGGAAGCCGAGACCACCAAACCCTAGGCACCCAGCCAAACCCTAACTCCCTCAGAGGTCAGAGCACAATCCCTCCCAGACCCACACGCGCCCCCAAAAAAAATAGGGGACCCGTGAGAGAAAAAAATCGCTCCCCTCCTTCAGTACAGCTATCCGTACCACGCCGCCGCGACAAGATTGATCGAACAGGACGCAGGCCGCTCGGAATCGAGGGCCGCGGCGGGCGACCAGCGGGGTCAGCGACCACTCTGCGTACGGCGCCTGGAATTCTCGATGGGGCCGGTCGGGAAATCTGCCCAGGGCGGCGGCGGCGGCGGCGCCGGAGTCAGAGATTGGGAAAATTTGCGGGGATTCGTGGGATTCGGGAAGCTCCGTGGAAGGGATTTGGAGCGCTGGTTTTTTGAGAGGATTTTTTTTCTCTCTCGCTCGGAATTTCTGTTGGTTTGTGAATGAATTTCGTGGGGAGTGTGTTGTGTGGGTTTGTGTGGTGTGCTTGTTCGTTGGTGTTGGCAGGCAGGAGGGAGGGAGAGAAACCCTATGCAAACTGTGACTTTCAGCGCCTTCCTCGCGACTCCCTCTCTTCGGATGACGGTTGATTTCCTATCTGGCTTTGCTTGCCATTTTTTTCTTCTTCTTCTGCACATAAATTTGTCACGTTTTCTTTCGGTGAAGGAAATTATGCCACGATGCAAATCTTGTTTTGAGGGTTGGCTACTAGTATAATCCTGTTTTTTGAGGGGCAAAGTATATTACAGGTTATTCTTGTCCTAAGTCAAACTTATATAAAGTATAGTTTATATAAAAAAACATTATCAGTATCGAAATTAATACTCCTTCCATCCATATATAAAAAAAATGTCTTAGATTTATTGATGTATCTATCCACTCAATAGTGTATATATACATCTAATTTTACACAAATCTAACACATCCTTTTATGAACGGAGGAAGTATTAAAATATATTTCATGATGGATTGATTCTATACGGAGTAGGTCCCGTGTGAGAGCGCATCTCGTGTATGTGATGCACCAATTCTTAATGGTCACATTTGAAACGAAAATCCACTTTGGGTCATAGATCTTGATGCACCTATTGTTTGGAAATGTATTTTAAAAATAGAACAAAATTCCGCGTGTAGAAGTTTCACGAAAAAACATTTTTGTGGCATGTGTAAGAAAGATATTGTTTGATGCTTCAATATAACTATTCATGAAAAAGTTTTAGTATTTTCTACATCCCCCACAAAAAAAAATCCTTTTTTCGTGCAACTTCGTTTGTGAGCATAGAGCATTCAGATGTACACATGAATAACCTTTTCAAATTAATTATTTATTTACTTTTCACATCGTATAAGTATCTACCTATAAGTCAACACCACCTCATATCTAAAAGTTGTTAAACTAAAAAAAAATGTGGAAAACATACTCCCTCCGTTCTTAGATAAGTGTGCTTCTAGGTTTTTTTTTATCCTAAGTCAATTATTGTAAAGTTTGACCAATTTTATAAAAAAGTAGCAACATTTATTGCACTAATTTAGTATCACTAGATTCATCTTGAAATGTACTTTCATATTATACTACACCGATTCGAAGTCATATATGTTGCTACTCTTTTCAACAAATGCTGGCCAATTTCTTTTGACTTAGTTAGAAGTACACTTATCTAAGGACATGGACAATCTACTACCGTGTTACAAAGTTGTTATCCCTTTTCAAATGGCCATACCCAGCTCTCTTTTCAGTCGAGCTTGAACGGCTAGCAATCATTGAATTCCTTTTGTGCCTTTGATTAGCATCATTAGGTCCATTTTTAAACATAACTTATATAATTAATTAAATGGTGTTCACACAATCTTTTAGAATCAAATTCGATAGGTGGGCCGATAAAACACCATACAACACACCCGTCTCTCTCCCTAAAACAAAACTTTGCTAAAACATGAGCAACCCCGTTGGCCTTCCTAAAAGTTCTAACTATTTTAAACTAGTCTTATTGCCTCCTTGATAAAATCAACATTCATCATGAATCCTCCAAAAGAAGCTATGGTAGCCAACGGTAGCATAGGTAACCCGATTGAGGTGGCTGACAATGAGCGACGGAGAAGTAGCAGCCAACTAGAGGACACACGTGAGGCATAGAGAAGCCCGCGGGAGAGGCATATAGTGCAAAGCAGAGAGAAGTATGTGGAAGAGTGAGATGACATAGTGGACACGTAGAGCAAGTAAGCCGATGGAACAACCGATCTTTTTTGAAAAAAAGCAGCTATAAGTTTATGGACGACTAGAGTAAAGAGTAAATGTGATTTTCCCGCGATCTTTGATAAGATTAAATATTTTGAAATCCTTAAATAAAAAATATCACATCTTTTTAATGGAAAAAAACTCATCTTAATGGTGTTTTTCCCCAATGCGGTAGTACACGCAAACCTGAAACCTGGGTGAACCACGGGCTTCCCAAAATACTACAACCTAAGCACCGGGCCTTTAGAACATCCGGCCCAGGTTTTGGCCCAAGACGCGTTGGACGCAAAACGACCTTCACGTGAATCGATCGGCCCTAGAAAAATATTAAAAAGAGAGCGACAATTAGCACGGACGATATACCAAAAAACAAAATACGGTAGAAAATTAGCATCCAGCCCAATTACTTACATTCTTAAAAAGATCCACTTACCCGACCCGACGGGTCACTGCGAAAAGAGTCCAGTAAACACCAAATACCCCGTCGCCTCTCCCCGGCCCATCCAATTGCTCCGGTCTTCTCTTCCTGCCCTCGCCGCCGCGGCGGCTGTTCCGACGCGGGCGACATTCCTCCAATCGTCCCCGACGAAGACGCCCCATGCCATCTTCCACCGCACCCCACCACGCTGGAGGCGCTCTCCTCTCGTAGATACCGCGCTGCTCTACTGGATTGCCGCCGGAGTTGGAGATCCATTCGGACCCTGGATTGGATTGATATCTTTCTTCGGTGACGAACCCTAACTTACTTGAATTGTTCTCAGATTTTTTTGTTGTGAAGTTTTTTTTTTCTATGAGTCATCTAATCTGAATCATCCTATTAGACGAATACTGAGTGCTCCAACTCATCTAGCTAGTGTACTGACTGTGCTCTTGTGTTTGCTGCGTGGTGTAGTACTGATAGCAGTTTATTTTCCCGAATTTTGGGGGCTCGACTGGGGTTCCTCACGCCCTTAGCTTTAACCGGTATCCTTTCCGGCCAAGTCTGGATGAATCCGCTGTACCTTATAATCTTATATGTTAACTGCCCTTCGTTTTCACTCAATTTATCTATAGTGTCTGTCAGTAAACATTATATATAGCTATGTAGTGATATAGCCTATTATCAACTATATACCAGATGCAAGCTTCTAATTACTTTCTGCCTGTCTGTCTGTCTGTCTGTCGCGGTTTCAGTTTTTTGTGGTAGAATGTATCTTTGCTGTGGTTGTTTTTTTTTGCATGAACAAGGCTTTACCATGTCCGCATTGTCTATACATGCCTCAAGTTCGTGCAACCCATGCTTACACTGCCAACTAAACATTGCTGAATCTGTCACTGGAGATAGGACGACCCTTCTACCTGAATGATGCTCGGCTAATTAGTATAGTTTGTTTCATATTGTCCATCAAATAAGTGTTTCCTTTCAGATCGTAAAGCGGCTAAGCCTGTCCAATATCTAAGTAAAAAAAACAACATTCTTTGAGCTACTTGAGCTACTGCCGAGCTTGGCCTTTCGGCCGCCTCAACATGTTCTTATGTGATTTGTTGATACTATTATTAAGGCTATCCACGAGTGCTATTTGCATGATGAAACATATACAATTGTTTGTACATGAACCGATTGCATTCACCTGGTTGCAGGGAGTTTCTACCCGATGCATTCCCTTTGGTTTTACTAGTATTAGAGTAATGAATGAGTCATAAGAAACACAACTTCAGTGGAAGTCCCCTAAAATACTCTTTATTACAAACATGTATGCAACTCCATGGAAAAAAGTGGTTAGATAAGAACATTTTACCCTCGCTGCTAAACATAAATTTCATCTTCTGTGTCTCGTTGATCTACCTGTGAACTTCCGGTGTAGACGCATTTTGAGATCCACGCATGCGATTTTTTTCTGTAATAAAATGTGCTCTTTGGTGGGGAATAACATTGAAAATTTGGTTTCATGCTTAACAGTATTCTTGATATAGTGACTACCATCAAAACCAAGCTGTTATAATAGCTTGTTACTCACATATTAGGCTTTGGATCTAAAGGTGTTTCCTACAACTGGCTGCAGTGCCTTTCTTTGTCGGAAACTCCCTCTATCTCTCTATTTAGCAATTGATGAGTTGATTTTTGCTAATTAGCTCTTTAGTTGTACTTTAATTGCAACGGGCTATTCTTGCAGAGTTTTACTAAACCATATGAAACTTGCCCTTGTTGTGTGAAATTGTTTGATATTCCTTACTGAGAAATTAGATAATCTGTTCAGATCTGTTTACTCTCCGTAGCATGCTTTACTGTTTTCGCTTTACTACATCTATCTTCTATTGGTCTCTGGCAGTTTCATGGTTCCATAACGATTTATATGCATTCATTCTCAGATTAATATTTTCAAACTTCAGGCTTTTTTTTGCCCGATTCATTTACATCTTTTTTATTTTGATATTTGTGCAATTATTTATATTGCAAGTGTTAGACTAGTTCGAACGTTTGCAAGCTTCCTCACTAATAAAAGTGGTGAAAGTACATAAAACATCCATGACCTACATGCTCAAACACTGAAATTTGCTTTTTATTTTTTTGCTTTGCTAGGCACACAGTGCATATGAAAATTAGCCTGTAGTCTGTAGAGATATGGCACGGTCACATGATTTTGGAGAACGTAGATGATAAGCAGTGTTATAAGCAAAAACTTAAAATTTAATAGAACCCAGAAGATTGTAAATAGTTCATTTTCCTTCTTTTTATATGCACACACTATAGGTCATGGAAAAAGTTAATGCAGCTTCATTTGTTGTTGCCTTGGTTTTCATAGAAAACTAGTACCAATCGCTGTTGTGTGTTTCCATAGAAATAAATCGATAAATATAATTTCCTTGTTATCATGATGTGTAACTGAAAATATATGTACTTTTATGCCATTATTCTAGATCCCTTTTCCCAGTTTTGTGAAGAAAATGGCAAGAACTCCAGGAGACCGTAACAGATCGAGCCGGCGACTTAGGTCATCTCCTACTCTACCTTCCTACTACAAGAGAGCAAAAAAGGCAGCCAAGCAGAAGGATTTGCAGTTAACCTCAGAGGAAAATGATTGGAAGCATGCCACTTGCCCAATATGCTTGGAGCGTCCACATGATGCTGTCCTCCTCCTGTGTTCTTCCCACAACAAAGGGTGTCGACCATACATGTGTGGTACCAACTATCACCAGTCTAATTGTCTTGAACAGTTTAAAAATGCTTATGTGAAGGAAAAACCAGCACATGAAGTACCAATTGCAGTGGCAGCTGCTAGCAAGAGGCCAAAGGATATGGAGCTTGCATGCCCTATCTGCCGTGGGGAAGTGAAAGGGTGGACGCTGGTTGAGACAGCCCGACAATTTCTCAACCGCAAGAAGAGAACTTGCATCCATGAGGATTGCTTGTTCATTGGATCATATAAGAAGCTCTGCAAGCATGTGGAGGCCAAGCATCCTTCATCCAAACCCCGTGAAGTTGACCCAGCACGTTTAGCTGAGTGGAAGGCGCTTGAAAGTCAAAAGGAGAGGCAGGATGCAATCAGCATAGTCACAGGCTTGAATCCAGGGTTTATTATTAGGGGAGACTACCTTATTGATCCCAATAGTGGCAGCAGTGACTTTGATATGGATAGCTCTGATTGGAGTGATAGTTCTGACTCTTGCATATTTTCTGATGATGATGATGACGATGACGATGATGATGATATTATACTTTCTGAAGGTGCTGGTCTTAGAGCATTACGAAGAGCAATTCGCAGAGCTTATAGTAGGAGAAATGCAGCAAGAGCAAGGAGAAATGTCCGAATTGTAGGAGCTGGTAATTCTGGCATTGCGCGTCGTGGTTTGACCATCTCTAGAAGCAGTGGAAGGCGTCGTGGTGTAAGAAACCATAGAAAGGTGCGGGTTGGGTCTGCTCATAGACGTGCAAGATCTACAAATGACAGCTGAGATATGGGAGCATTCTGCGGTTTGCGCACACTTATCCATCTGCTCATCTGCCAGGAGGGCAGATAGCAGTGGCATTGTTATGGGAGCTGTTCTGGTGGCACCAATATTGATGGGGTTGCTTTAGTTTGTTTCTTTTCTGGTCTGGTCATAGAGGGCAAGGATTAATGGAGTTTTTTGTGCTTTGTTAGGCCATCTTCCTTTTTCTTTTTTCCTGATGAATGCACTGCTAGATTTGTGAAGGAAGGATGTTTCTTTTGTCGAAGTAAATTAGAAGCAGGGTATGTTTATAGACAAAAACATGGTTTAGCTGTTGGTGTCATTGTGCTAGAAAACACAATCCAACTCCTGGTCACTTCTGTTAAAAGTTTAAGTCCGACTGTTATATTATACATATGTTTCCGGTTGTCCAGTAGATCTTTTGATTGTCTTGAATTTAGAGGTTTCGGGCCTATCAGGTTTTGCCTCGAATCTCGTGTACTGACTCGAGGTTCTGTTGATCCAACTTGATAGTAGCTGATCGCAACCTGCAGGCAAATCTTCCAGTAATGGGTCTCTTCCAGTAATGGGTCCTCCCATTTCGCTCTCATCAGTCATCATCTCTAATTTGCAACATGAATCAGGATCGCAAGAAGCCAAAATGCTAACATGCACGGTTGCGTCTGGAACATGAGTTACTTAACTATGTATCTGTGTTCAGTTTACACCCTTGAGAGAGGGCAATCTACATGACACTTTACGGTAAGTACATGACAGGACTAAGAACAGGGATGCGAGCTGGATCATGGATCGGAGATTGAGATGGCTAGCTGCACTCAAGATATACCGATGGTCTTCCCGAGCAGCCACATGACCAGCGAGAACTCGATCATGAAGAGTGCGTGTAGCCAGGTCCGGTCGACGACGAAGCCGAACACCGTGATGCCTGCGCGGTTGTTCTCCAGGTAGGTCACTGAAAACGCCATGACCGGCTACAGTGATGAGTACGGGGAAATCATAGTAGGAACGATACGATACGTGGTGGGTGCGTGCTTACCTAGAGCCTGCCTCTTCTGGTAGGAGATGTGGGTGGCTTGGAAAGACGTGAACTTGGAGGAGGTGTCGAGGCTGTCCTCGCTCGGGGAGGTCTCGTCGTCGTCCGACTCGTCGCCGGAGGAGGTGCACAGGGGTGCTTGCTGCTGCTGCAAGTAGGCCTTGCCGGGCGGCCTGGGGTTCTCCTGGTCGCAGTCCTGGGTGTTGATGGTGGCGTCGGCGTGCCAGGCCGCAGCGATGCTGGTGATGGCCTGCGTCTTGTGCGTGATCTTGGCCGCGCTGTGGAGGCAGATGAGCAGGCCGGCGACGAGACTCAGGGAGCAGAGCTGCATGCAGAAAATGGATGCACACACTAATGATCATGTGGAATTAACGAACAACTGAGTAGATACGCGCGTAGGCTCTCCAGCAAGAGCACCGGGAGATCGAACTGACCGCGAGCTCGCCGGCGGTGGCGATGTTGACCTGCGCGTGGGGCCTGGTGGCACCGAGGAGCGCGGCGAACTGGCTGGCCGTGACGAGGAGCAGGCAGTAGAGTATGAACCTCCGGTAGCGGTGGCTGATCCGCCGGAGCTGGTCACGGATGCGGCGGTGCTGCCTCAGCACCTCGGCGACGTCGGCGCACTGCCCAAAGTCCCGCGCGAAGCCCGTCATCCGCAGGATCTGCAGGTAGCATATGATCCGGAAGAGCACGCACACCATGAAGAACATGGCGGTGCGGTACATCCACGAGGCCACCTCCAGCGCGCAGGCGGACGCCAGCCACCACCAGGGCGCCGACGACGGGAAGGGCCGGTTCGCGCAGTACCAGAACACCTTGTAGGCCGCGTCGGCGAGGAAGCAGGGGAGCACGAAGCAGGCGAGGACGCGGAAGGATCCCGCGAGCTGCACGATGTACCCCGCGCGCACGTCCTGCGAGTCGTGCCGGAGGCGGTCCAGGTAGAGGAGGCGTCGCAGGCCGCGGCGGCGGATGAGGGAGGTGAGCGTGAGGTAGGCGAGCGCGGCGGAGAGCGTGAGCGAGGCCTGCACCTGCGTGTCGTAGGCGCGGCGCGGCAGGGAGACGCGGGATGCCACGGGCACGGCCACCGCGAGGAGCGCGAAGACGAGCCACGAGGCTGCGGCGCTGCCGCCGTCGGAGTGGTCGACGCACATCCAGCGGAGGCAGGTCCGGAAGCTGCTGAGCTCGTCGCGCGCGTGCGACATGGACCGCTGGTACGAGCCCCTGCGCCGCAGCAGCGGCACCGACGTCGTCACGGTCTCCGCCTCCATCGGCGGCGACGGTGGCTGGGGAGCGTCCCCGGCCATCGCTGTGGGTTTCCCGGAGGTGATCCTACGTTCTCGGGCGTCTTTCACTTGTGGTATTGGTTTCACTGGCCGCCCTGGTGTTTAGGGAGGCAATGCTGCAATGAGCTAGCAAGAGATCTTTCTTTCCTTATGATTTTAGAGAGAGATCCTATATAGAAACGGAGTACTAAAAACTTTGGATGGAAACGGAGAGAGGATTTACTTGCATATATCCTGGCCAGTCTCCAATTTGGAAATGTTTGTGGCTGTGGATCTGTAGTGAATGATACGCCTTTTGCCTAAAAAAAATCATCCCATTTCTCCCTTTATCTAATTTCCAGCACATAGTCAGTAGCCAGGTACTAGACTACAGGTTTCACGGCACCTTATCAGCCTTTTTTCGATGTCTTTGCTCATGAGATTATCATTATGTGACGGCAATGTCTGATACGGAAAGCAGTATATCTCGTGCCAGACGCTTTTGGTTTGGAGGTGGACAGACAGCGAACGGTATCACAGATTCAAAGTAATACCTTCAGATTATAAAATGTACCTATGTATTTGCTACTATAAATATATATTGTATTGATTGTAAAAACAGATATACCTTCCAAATTATGAATGTTTTAGCTTTGTGTGAATGGTACTATGTCGCATTTCAGTGTACCGGCCCACTCATTTCAGTCCGTCCTAAGTCTATTTTTAAAAATCTAAAATATCTTATAATTCGAAATAAAGGGAGTAGCTAGTGACGCCACGGGGGTCCGACGTTCTGGAATAGCAAAGGAAGACCAGTGAGCAGGGACATAAGGTTGGTTTGAACAAAATCGATCGGTGTCACCTCTCGACGGTGAGCATTGCCCTGAAACAAAACAGTAGAGGTTTTCCCACTTCTAGGGAGCACAACACCACTGATGCATACAACGAGGGAAAATATCTAGCAATACCACATCTAACATGATGCCATGATACCATTTCTCAAAATTTAAATTTATGTGTCGAAAGATTTGAAACAAATTTGTGGGTGTCTACAATATGTGTGTCTACATTACCTAGAATTTCCAGAACCAATTTTTTTTGAATTTTCAGAACCAAATTTGAAATACACACGTAGAAACAAAAAAAAAGGTTTTTGTCTCTCCATGACAATATTCATGTTGGATATGTATTTTTTGTTTTTTCTCTGTGTTTCTTTTGGTACTGAAATTTTTAGAGATTGTAAACTCACATCTTGTGAATATCCACACATTTATTTCAGACTTTTTAAACATGCAAATCTGAATTTTGAAGAGTGCTATGATGATATTACAAGTTACCGCACGCCACCTCTGCAGATACATTGCGCCAAACCACACGGAGAACTCGAGCTCGCACGCCTCGCGAACATGAACAGCTTGCGAGCAATCGAGATGAACATGCACATGAATACTGTGTACCGCACCACACCTGGGTGCCAATCTTTTTTTCAAGGGAAGCTGCAGAACTCTGCTACTGGCTTTATGGATTGCCAACCATTGTTACATTATTTATGAGTTTGCTAATAAAAAAACTAGACTTATCGCTACGCCAATTACAATTTTTTAATTACAAAAACAACTCTAGTTAACTCATGAATGATCTGATTTGCTTCCCCTGAACATTTGAACAATGCAATGCATGAACTTAGGTTGGCGCGCCAACCTCATCTTGGCGAACATGATCAAATCTGTGGGCAGCCGAGGCAGCGTACTGCTCTTCTGGGCTGGGATTGAAGTTATTTCTTTCCGTTAAAGGTTCTGTCTATGTTGGTTCAGGCCCACGGCCACTGTCTGTCAGGCCTAATTTCCTTTTCTGGATGTGGCCGAGCAGTATCGACGCGATAGTGCCAAGTTAGTGGTTGGGCCCGATTGCTAAAACCTCTCCCCCATTCCACGTTGATCAGGTACGGTCCTGTGTAGAAAACAACCGGGTCAGATCAGCTATGCAGCTTGAAGGAGGGCGGGTCTATTTCTTTTTTGTTCCGGCCTTCGCCGGCTTTCGTCCTAAGCCTGAGGTTAAGAAGAGCTGGGGATTTCCCGGCCGATATGCGCCAACTGATAATTAGATCCTGTTTCAGCGGGTGGTTCTTGCGGCTCACAAAGAAATAGATGCGATGGTGCTCCTCTTGGTCTGGTTCAGGAAGCCGATGACCTTTTCCGGCTCCGGCGATGGTGAAGTTTGGCGCAGCAATGGAAGGAAGAAGAAGGCGGAGTCATCTAGGGGCTCGGTTGTATTTCTTAGGTTCTTTAAGGGGCTATGTGCTTTAGATGGAAGAACTGTCCAGTTCCGTTGTCTGTGTGCTAGATGTGCTCGTACGTATTTCTGTATTTGTATGGTGTTTGCATGAATACAAGTATATATTTCTAAAAAAAAATGTTTCCTTTTCATTCTATCCTCGGTACCTAGTCCACACATCCTGTGTGGCTCGGAGACTTGTTGAAGTATGTATGTGGCAGATGATTTCAATGAAACAGGGGTGGACCCAGGTACAACTGAGTGGAGGCCGAGTGGGGGCCTGGGCCCCACTCAAAATTTTTAAACCCCTTGTATTTATACATATTTTGAAGGAAAATCAGTTAAAATCTGCAAATTCGTAGAAGAAGTGCCCCACTCAAAAGAAATGCCCCCAGTCAGAGGCAATGAAATGTGTGTGTTTGTGTGCGCGCATGTGGAGGGGGGATTTAAAAAATAACCGTATGGTCAGTTTTGGCGGGTCGAACGATGAGGTAGTCTTCTATGACGATGCCATGTGCGTCATCGTATCTACCTGCCGGGCGGAAGCCTCTACCTCGCCTGCTTATCCAATCTCCCCTTAAGGACTTGTACACGAAGGAATAGAGCTACAACGCAGGTGCCAATGCGTAGCTGGCCGAGTGCACCGACTCCAGATAGATATTCGTGTGCGGCGACCCTGCCGGCGGCAACATCGTCAACCAGATGTCCGTCCACTTTGGAGGGAATCCAACTAGATCAAGCTTTATGTACTAGTCGACACAACCAAAATCTAAACGATAGAAACGGTTGGTGCATCATATTGTACCCGGAGGCTCAACCTTGATGCGCGAGAGTCATGGGGACATGTCCATTCAATCATGATGCATCGTGGCACCATACAATGAATGAGCAAACTGCTCAGTCATAGTTGTACCGAGAAGCTGCTCCGTCCAGTGCACCTCGTACAACGTGTTAGACATACTTGTTTTGTATGGACCGATATCGAGTAGTATCCACTAGGAAACATACCTCTCTGTAGTAACGATGGGGGCTACTCTCATTTGACATAACACGTTCCACGAACCCCTAACTAGGTATTTGTTTCCCATTCGCTAACATGGTATCAAGAGCTATCTTCTTACCTTCTAGCCACAACAAAACCCTAAATCCTTGATCGATCTCTCCGATTGATCCAACACCACAAAACCCTCATTGGTCTCCTTGATTGACCAAACAACCAATCCTTCCCTCCCAAAGATGATGGCGTCCTCATGGCCGATGCACCTGGCAACCGCACTCGGTGCCCTGCCGGCCACGAAATTGACAAGGGAACTTTTTTCTATTGGAAGGTGCTTGTACTCTTGCCCTCTGTGGCGCTAGGATCATGGGACTTCTCAAAGGTTCCGATCATGCGCTACCTGAAGAACTAGAGGTCGAAGAAGTCAAAAGGAAGAAAATCCGTGTGTTGGATCCTGTCTATGATGCGTGGATCAGCATGCCATGGGATACCTTGTTACTTCCCTGACTATAGATGTTCTCACTAATTAGGTCTTTGGACTAAAGCATGCCACTGATGTGTGGAGCGCCCTCAATGACCTCTACTCCACACAATCCAAGGCCCGAGTTTTCACAATGCGTTATGCTCTTGCAAACACAAAAAATGAGGATTTGATAGCCGCCCTATTCATCTCAAAGATAAGGGATTTGCCTCTGAACTTGCTGCTGTAGTAAAGAAGGTTGACCACGATGAGCTCAAACACTATATCCTCAATGGTCTAGATGATGAATACAACCCCCTCGTCCCTTCTGTAAATGTTGTACCCTATCTGCCTCAGGACAAAACATGGGCATGTTCTATTCATTAGAAATCTTTTCCAATTACCATTGCAACTATTCACATGGTGGTGATCAAGGCAAGCAACAACAGAAATCGCCTGGCCAAGATGATTCGTGTGGTAGAGATGATCAACGTGGTCGCAATGACTAGCAAAGATGTGATGGGAAGTACTATGGCTATTGTGATGATCAATGTTGCCCTCCATCCAAAGGGTGTTGTGGCCTTCGACGTGGGCGTACTCGTTCTCCATGGCAAGATGCGTTTTTTTGTCGAATTTGTAAGAAGGAACGCCATCCTGCAAACGAATGTTGCTGGAGCTAAGGTGATCATGATGATGATTATGATGACACTGAAGAGACATGAGCCTATGGAATTGATATAGAGACACAAGAGTGACAAAACACAACACAAGAGAATTAAACAAGTTGGCAATCTGTGTCACTTACAAGGGGAGAGATCGAGTTCACGATGCTAGTGGTGCTCAAGGTATGCAAATTACACATGTTGGTCATTTAGTATTGAACACCCCTCATAGTTTCATTCATCTTGGAAATTGCATGCGCCTAGTGCTTCTGAAAAATTAATGTTTATGCATAAAATTTCCCTTAATAGTAATGTTTTTTGAGCAATTTCACACATTCTTGTTCTTGATTAAGGATAAGGCCACAAAGAAAATAATGTTTAGATGTGCATATCATGGTGGTTTCTATCATCTCGTATTTGTCCCTACAGGTTTGGCAAGCATTCTTTCATCACGATCAAGCCTACTTCATCTACAATGGAATTGTCATCTAGGGCATCAATCATCTTTTTTTGTTCAACAAGTTCTTAGGAAAAAACTTTCACATTTTCCAGAAATAAATCCTTACGTATGTGATCCTTGTCAATAGGCTAAGAGTCATCAATTTCCCTATCCTATTTCCACAAATGTTTCTACTGTTTGTTTGGAACAAGGTTTTCCCATGTATGGTGTCCAACTTCTTATTATATTGGAAAACACTTATAATATGTAAGCTTCATCGATGATTATAGTAAATTTAGTTGGATATATTTTCTCAAAAAGTGATGTGATGTTTGTCAAGTCTTTTTTGATTTCCAGCAACTTCTTGAACGAGAAGTTAGTTGCAAAATTATTACCATGCAAACTGTTGGGATGGTAAATATGAAAAACCCAATTATTTTTATTCTTCTAAAAAGTGGGTATTATCCATCATGTCTCATGTCTACATGCTCAGCAAAAAAATGGTTTAACTAAGTGCAAACACCGCCATATTTAAGTCGGCCTTGCTCTACTTGCTAATGCATCAATGCCATTGAAATTTTGGGATGAAGCTTTTGTCACCGCCACTTTTCTCATCAATTTTCTCCCTTCCAAAGTGTAAACTTTGATATTCCCACTGAAAAAATTGTGCCAACCCCAACTATAATTCTTAGGACCTATTTGATACATATGAATGTTGTAGAAAAATCATAGGAATACAAAATTTTCCTTTGGTGGCACTATTCATCCATTTGATTAAAAGGAATGGAGCATTGGAAAAGTGTAGGATTTTTTTTTACTTTTGTTTAGCTTTCATAGGGAAATCAAAGGAATTCTAAAATCCACTCAAAACTATATTTTACATTCCTATGCACAAAAAATGAGGCAAATGACATAAGTTGCATGATAATGACCTAATCTTACCATTACAATTATTTTAATCATGATTTAACTATGGTTTTAAGGTTCCTTGTGTTCTTACTGTTCCCGCAAGTCAAACATCCAATTTTGAAAATTTATGTGCTTTTACAAACCTATGGGATTGCACATACATTCCTATCATATTCCTGTATTTTCCTATTCCTATGTTTGTGAAATCCTGCGAATCAAACATGCCCTTAGAGTTTTTAGTTGTGTTAGTTGGCCAAATCTCTGTCCCTATAAAAAACGCAAACTTGTTTATCGCACAAAATGGTGTGCCCTTTTAGGCTATAGCCCTCTTCATAAAGGATTCAAATGTCTTGATGTATCTTCGGGACATGTCTATATACCACATGATGTTATCTTTGATGAAAGTATTTGTTTCCTTTTTCTTCACTTCATCCAAATGCATGTTCTCCTCCCATCGAATACATTCTTATTTTACCTTAACAATAATTTCATTTGTCATATGTTAGTGAGGGTGTGCATGCTCATGATCATATACATGTTGTTCCTATAACTGGCCATCTACAGGTTCTGCCAACACTATATGAAAATTCTCAAAAGAGTGAAAAATTGACGAAATGAGCTTAGTGGAAAATTCTGCGATTCATCTAGATCCCGATGTTGATTCACTGTAGGAATCTACCTTGGATCACTCCCCAACGCACAAAGAAAGTTTCTACCCCGTCCTGACCCGCCACATTGGACATTGTCTTCATGCCTTCACGAGATCCTGCCTCACCAGGAGAGCAACTAGACCACACACAAGAGAATAACATGACTACCTCTCCTATACTACCACGTCACCGAGCGGTCCTAGTCCCCCGGATCCTCTAGTCTGCACTATCCCACCTGATAGCCCCCAAATCCACTGAATCATCTCCGCCGACTGTAGCTCATGAGATTCGTAGCATAGAAAACAAAAATTCCTACGAGATGCGAACAAAACCAAGATCCAATCTAGGAAGAGCCAATATCCAAGATAAAATCTAAGAATATGCAAGCAACAAGAAACACATCAAGATACACATGCCCTTGTAGATTGCTAAGCGGGAGCGTTTTACAACGGGGTTTATGTAGTCATTCTCTCCGCGGTCCAATCTGATCAACACCACAACGAGCGGTACCTCTGAGTTATGCACACACATACGGCTTGATGAGGACTTATTTACCTTGATCCGGAAAGAGATAGGGAGTAATAGATGAGATCGGTTCCATCAGCACGACGGCATGGTGGTGGAAGTATGGTGGTATTTTGATAGGGCTTTGCCTAAGTGTCTATGGAGGAGGAGGAAGGGAGGGATGGGAGGCCATGGATGATGTGTTGCACCCCATACCTCCCCCCTCTTATACAAGCGTGGAGGGGATGCCTTGGCCCCTCCTCCAATCCCTAGGGTCGGCAAAAAAGGGGGGAGACTTTCCCCCAAGTTAACCCCCTATTTTCAATTTGATCATATCCACTTGATCCAGCCACATGGGTCTTGCAAGGCTGGTGTGGCTGGCCCATGTGGACCTGTGCAACCCCCTCAGTCCATGTAGGGTTGTCTGGGACAGGTGGGACCCACAGTGGTACCCTTCAGAACCTTCTAGAACCTATGGTACAATACCAAAAAACCCTAAACTTTTTCGGTAATCCCGAAAATACGTTCTCATATGTTTTTCCTTATCTCCGGACCATTCCGAAGTTCCTTGTGATGTCCCGAATCAAATCTGAGACTCCGAGCAAACATTTTGTTTCACCATAATGAATATATCGTTTCTACTCTAGTGCCATCAAACGTTAAGTGTGTGATCCTATGGTTTCAAGAATATACGGACATGCTCAAGACACCTCTTCGATTAATATCAACAGTGGGACCTGGATGTCCATAATGACTCCCACAGTTCAACGAATATCTTTATCGGTTGAACCACGATGTCAAGGATTCAAACAATCCCATATTCCATTCCCTTTATCTCACGATATTTTACTTGCCCGAGATTAGATCATCCGTATCGCAGCAAGTACTCCTTACTCATACCATAATACAACATTCCTTGTGACTAACTCATTAGTCACGTGTTTGCAAGCGATATAGAATGTGCATTACCCGAGCGGGCCCTGAGTATATCTAACTGTCACGCGGACGAACAAATTCCACTCTTGATTCATACTACCCAACAAGTACTTTCCGAGATACTCAAGGACACCTTTATAATCACCCATTTACGAAGTGGCGTTTGATGACCTTAAAGCATTCTTCCGGTACTAGGGAGTAGCATAATCTTATGGTCTAAGGATTGATATATTTGACATTCGAAAGCTACATCACATAAACATTGACACGATCTCGTTTCTTAACTTAGTTAGGGTTTGTCCATCATGTGATTATTCTAATGACATGACTCCGTTGTTAATTGACAACACTTGTCTATGGTTAGGAAACCTTAACCACCGTTAACCAACGGAATAGTCTAGAAAAGTTTTACTAGGGACACAGTGTTGTTTACAAACCACACAAGTATTAATATTTTCGCATAATACAATTCTAGCATGGAGTATAAACATTTATCAAGAATAACAAAATATGATAATAACTATATTATTATTGCCTCTAGGACAAATTTCCAATAGCAGCCGCTTCTCCAGATTACGTCGGATTCCGTGTTGTTGCAGATCCTATACCACTGCGTGTGCTAGCACCAGATTCTGCAATTTTACGTGGCACTAGGTTGCAAAAGGTACATATAATCAAAAAATTATACTTATGCTACCATACGGTACAACTTGCTTGCATCTACAGCAGAACCTCAGAACCTTCATGAAGCTCTCGATGACTTCAATTGGAGAAGGGCTATGGAGGAGGAGTATGGAGCATTGATGCAAAACAAGACATGGCATCTCGTTCCTCCTAGCTCAAACAAAAAAAGAATTGACTTAAAATGGCTTTATCGCATTAAGAAAAATGTTGATGGCACAATAGAAAAAACTTTTTGCAAAAGCCTCCCAACAACTGTATGGTGTAGCCTATGAAGATACTTTTAATCACTACCACGATTGTGTTATCTGTATCATTTTCCAGGGGTTGGAGCCTACGATAACGAGATATCAAGAACATGTTTTTAGATGTTATTTTGGAAGAGGATGTTTATATGAAATGACCACTTGGGTTTGAATTTCAAACTGCTCCATAGTATGCAAACTCGACAAACCTCTCTATGGTTTGGAACAAGCTCCTCGAACATGGTACTCCCCTCTTAGCTCTAAACTGCATGGTTTGGTTTTATACCCTCCAAAGCACACATGTCACTATTTCTATACAAGAAGTTAGAGATTTTCTTGGATTTATACCATCCAGAGCACATGCGTCACTATTTATATACAACAAGGTAGGTATTTCCGATTTATGTTGATGACATCATTGTGACTGGTTCCTCCAATCAAGCTATTTCTTCTTTGCTTCACGATTTGAGTACTCAATTTGCTCTCAAAGATTTTGGATTTTTTTCATTATTTTCTAGGTATTGAAGTCACACAACAAGTGAATGGGTTATTCTTAAATCAAGAAAAATATGTTGTTGATTTGCTTGCTCGCATTGTTATGGAAAAATGTAAATATGCTCCTACACCATTTTCCATTAATGATAAATTGTCATTGATTGAATGATCTCTATAGACGATAGAGAGGGGTTTGGCGTAATGTGTTGGATGTTATATTGAGCCTCTCGGACGAGTATATATAGTGGTACAGACTTGGAGGCTAAGATAGCTCTCCTAAAGATATGGTAGGTAGAGATTATAAATCCTAGACTACCTAATATACCTATACCAAATATATCTCTAACACCCCCCATAGTCGTAGCGGTAGTGACGTGAACAACAGTAGTGTCGCGGACGGTCAGACTAGAGAGAAACCGAAGGTAGGAACCAACGGGCTGACACTCCCCCGCAGTCGTAGCGGGAGCGTCGTGGACGATGTCGCGTCGCGGATGCTTGGACTCTAGAAGAGCCCCTTTGTGCCGATATCGAGGTAGCCGAGAGCGTGGGTGTTGCAACCTTGGTCAGGGTAGCCACGCGAGGGGATGCCATGGTCGATGTCGTGGTGGGGTGCCGGTGTCGAGGTAGCCGCACATGAAGCCGCAAGCGCATAGTGTGCGAGGAGAGTGACAGAGATGCGTCGAGGCAGTCGATGAAGGAGATGTCGATGCTGAAGCCGATGCAGTCAGAGCCGTCGAGGATGAGGTGCTACCCTAGTTTTGCCAGAACTAGGTGCACGACGGGGACGAAGGCATACTCCGATTTTTCCAGAACTGAGTACGCAAAGACGAAGTCGAGGAAGGCGAGGCGCCGATTCCAAGCTTGCCAGGCCCGGGGACGCGTCGGGGACGAAGGCACGGGTCGGTGTTGCCAGTACCGGGCATGCGAGGGCAGGGACCATCATGGACCATGCGCTAGTGTCAGGGGGGGCCAGCCGAGGAGGCATCCAGAGCGGTGGCGAGACGCATAGCAGCGAAGAGGGAGAGGTGCCGATGCAGTCCGCGGTTGTCGGAGTAGACGAAGTAGTCGGGGATGAGACGATGACGCTAGTGACGAGGTCGTGGTGGATGGAGACGTAGAAGGCGGCGAAACCAGTGGCGGCCAGGAGTGGCAATGCTTGATGCCTATAATGTAGAGGTGGTCGGCGAGGCCTGCGACGACCAGAAGTGGTCATGCAGGTTACCTGTGGAGGTGTGGCGGCGGTACTCGAAGTAGGCGAGGAAGATCCCGACGGCTTGACGTAGACCTTGCGCTGACAGTGGCGTAGCGCGCCAAGGGAGGCGGCGCGGAGGTTGCCTGGGACGTCGGTGCGCGGTGACGGCGAAGTAGACTGCGTGCGGTGACGTCTCGGCTCGAGGAGCCGGCGTAGCTGCAGGACGCGAGTCGGTGCAGCGGCGGGAGACCACCAGCGATGTACACGCCTCAGACGGCGCATCAGAGGCTGGTAGCATGGACCAAAGGCGGCGGCGCTGCGGCCCGAAGGGGCGACACATCGGCATCCCGTAGCTCGATAGGTGGTAGGCGCGTGCTCGGGGACGTGCTTGGCGGACACGTGCGCGGGGTCGATTGATCAAACCGACGCAGCTCTACACGTGCCATGGCGTGGACGACGCGCCGCGGATCAGAGTCGTTGGCGACGTTGTTCAGTGATGTCCCGGGCGATGACGGCGAAGACGGACCAGCGATGGAGACCGCGTGGACGAGACAGCCTGCTGCGTCGCACGTAGGCGTCCCGTGTGTGACGCGTGCGGCCGCACCGCGCGGCTGATGAAGATGGCCGGTGCAGTCGATGCCTAGGTTGGAGTAGAGGCGCATGTGGACGATGGAGATGTGCGACTCAATCCGATCTATGATCGGTAAAACCAAAAAAAGAAAACATCGCTCGAGGGACCGACGTACAAAAAAGAAAACCGATCTAAAGATTAGAAAAAAAGACGCGAGGGCATCCGATCAACCGATCGGCGGACGAACCCTCGTACGGGTTGCGCGGCCCCCCGGAGTAGATCATGGAGATCGACCTCCCCTGGGGCGGCGCGGCGCGGAATCTTGTGCGGCGGCTAGATCAAGGAGCGTGCCGCTCTGATACCATGTAGAACGATAGAGAGGGGTTTGCGTAATGTGTTGGATGTTGTATTGAGCCTCTTGAACAAGTATATATAGTGGTACATACTTGGAGGCTAAGATAGCTCTCCTAGAGATATGGTAGGTAGAGATTACAAATCCTAGACTACCTAATATACCTATACCAAATATATCTCTAACAATCTCCTCTTAGCTTTTAGGATAGTATTCACTATCACAATATCATTTGGTGCACTTCAGTACTTGATATTAACACGCCCTAATATCTCTTTTTGTGTCAATGAAGTTTTCGGTATCTTCATGCGCGCACCTAGGTATATGAAAGTTACAATCAATGTTGGACTCACTTTTAAGAAGTCCTCCTTTACACTTGTTAGTGCTTTTTCATATGCAGACCGAGGTTCCTATCTTGATGATAGATGCTCCACATGAGGTTTTGCTAATTTTCTTGGTCCATCTCATAGAGTGCGAGAAGAAAAACCATTATCTCTCGTTCCAGCACTGAACCTGAATATAAGGCACTAGCAAATGCAACAATTTAGATTTGAAGCTTTACTCCACGAGCTTGGAATATATCTACAACAGAAGCCATGTCTGTTGTGTGATAATGTAGGAGTTATATCTCTATATGCAAATCCAATGTTTCATGTTAGGACCAGACACATCAAAATTGACTACCACTTTCTTCGAGAAAGGGTTATTTCAAGAAATGTTGAGATAGCTGATGGATCTACTAAAACTTGATTGACCAAACGGGTGTCCTTTCCCTTGGCTAACACAACGATCACGAGTCAAGACTTTTACAGCCAGTAAACATCAGGCAGACACGTAGGGAGCACCGAGATACATACGGGCACGTTCGTTCCGTGGCTTATGTAGCTGTTGGTAGCGCCACTTGGTACGTAGGTACTACAGTACGTTACTACTGGACAAGATGGAAGTAGACATCTGTTAACTGACTGAAGGATTTGACAGTGAGACGAAGCTGTTACTTCCTTTGTACAGTAATAACGACTAGTCGATGACGACCATGGAGCTAAAGTTTTATGCGCTCCCCAGTGACATCAACCTGGCTGGCTACTCCATATGGCTGGTTGGCGGAGCCACTACCACACTCCACCAGCTTGCTGTAGCCGCTTGCCGAAAAAGGAAACGGGAAAAAGAAACGGAAAGAAACCGATGGAAAAGCACGCGGGAAAACTAGCTAAAGCTGTTGACCGCTGCTTGATTGCATGATTGGCGCGGTGGCCACATGACGGCCACTAACACCAGCCCCCAAGCCTGCTCTATTCTAGCTTTGCTTCGTTAGGTTCATCTGTCTCCTCTTTGATTAGTTAATTTGGAGCGATCGGATTAGGGGGTCGCTAATCGAGATTGCACATCAGGGGATGTGGAACACGTGTCACTATGCCGTGCAATCCTCCCAAAGCTTGCAGATGCAAGTTCTGCTGTCTACTACACTTTGAAGCTAGAAGTGGTGAAAGATCAAGACCAGCACGTTCCAAAGGGAACCGTAGTGATCACTATGATCTAGGTTGTAGATTCCACTTTGAGTTCATGGGGATGAGTTTCTGGATTCATACGAGGACACACAGCATGTGCTGCTGTAATTATGGCATAAGTAGGATTCAGATTCACGTAATGGCGACTGCGAACGATCATTGACGCCTGCGGTTTTATAATCAGCTACTTCACGTTTGTCATTTGACAAGCTAGCTGATCCTGATTAAGAATTCAGTAGATAAAGAGAAAGCGGCACATTGGAGATGCCAAGTTGCTGCTGGTTAGGGGACAGCATGATCCTGCTCTACATCCTAGCTAAAGCTAAGCTAGCTTAACTAGCTACTTACTCCCTCTTTTCCGAGGCTTAAAAACCGCTTAATCACGAGACCAAAAGGCGGCGCCTTTGATCGCTTTACAGCCCTGCTCTGTCCTCTTGCAGTGCCCATGCATCTACTACTACCCTGACGCATTCGCGCAATTGTGCATCGTCCCATCGCAGTTGCACAACGAACGAGACAACAACGAGGTGACAGAGTAGCGATGCAGTTTTTCTCGGGCAGGAGCAAGCTTCGGCAGAAGAATGGTGACGGCAAGAACCAGGCCGATGCCTCCACGGCAAAGGCCGCGAAGCACAAGGACGGCAGGTGCCGTGCTCTGTGCTGCGGCGCGTCCAGGCTCAGCGTCTCCTCGTCGGCGTCCTGCTCGACCTTGGACGCGGCGCCGGAGACGCGAGGCCACATGTCCGACCTCGCCCACGGGATGGTCCAGGCGAGGCTGCAGTCCATCATCGACGCCGCAGCCACTGACGGCCGCCGGTCGTCGGCGCGCGGCGGGTCGACGGAGCTCGCGGACCAGCGCCATCGCTGGCCATGCAGCAGCTGCTCGTGCGCGAGCGTTGGCGGCGGCGGCTACGAGAAGAAGAGAGCGCCCAGGGCGCGCGAGCGGAAGCCGTGCGTCGTGCTGGTCGCCGTGGACAGGAGGACCTACGAGCCCCGGGAGGAGTTCCGGCGGTCCATCGCGGAGGTGATCGCGGCGAAGCGGATGGCCGAGCCGGCGGAGCTGCGGGCGCTGCTCAACTGCTACGTGTCAGTCAACGCGCGCGAGCACCGCGCCGCCATCCTCGACGCCTTCCACGAGGTCTGCTCCGGCCTGTTCTCCAGCTGCAAGGGTTGAGGAGGCTTTACCGTCCGTCGTTCATGTGCGCGCGCGTGTGCATCTGTCCTACTCTCGCTACGGCGAAGTGTGATTGTATTAGCGTGATAACTTCTCTTCCCTGCTGCAATAATGTGCTCAAGCCTCAAGCACAGTGTGCCTATCTTAGGCAATTTGCCTTCTGTACCTATCAAAAATTCAGATGTAGATTTTGACAATAAGTGTAAGGTAAATATTAAGTTTCCTTTTTCTAGTTGAATTTGCTTGCAACATTTTTTTACCAGCACCCACCTAGGGCGCGGTCGACCGAGATTTAACATTACTTTTTGGTCGACGGTGCCACCGCTTGTTCCCATGCCTTTCTTCTCCTCCTCCGCCAAGGTCCCGCAGTCACCGCATGCCTAACCGTTATCTTTCCCGCGTGAGTTGAGATGTAGATTTGACAATAAATGCAAGGTGAATATTCAGTTTCCTTTTTCTAGTTGAATTTGGTTGCACCATTACGAGATTATTCTTTGTGAGCATCCACACCATCTAACTTTGAAAGATCAATCCCCTCATATTCAGCATCTCCTCAAACCTCGACATATCTCCTTGCAAGACTATTTATACTCCCTCTGTTTCTATTTACTTCACGTTCTAAATTTAGTCAAAGTCAAGCTTTATAATATTTGACCAAAAAATGTAGGAAAAAATATCAGCAACCATAATACCAAATGCATATAATATAAAATATAGTTTGCGTAATAATATATATTTTATATTGTAGATGTTGATACTTTTTATACATTGTTTGCATTGTTAAATACCGAATGCATTGTTGTACATGGACACTTTTTGGTATTTTTAGAATTCTGGACCACCTCTTTTGTAAGAAAAGAAAGAAACGTGTTGGCAGAACACTTCGACTGTACTCCTTCTGTTTCAAAATAATTGAAGTTCTAGTTTGTCCTAAGTCAAGCTAGTTCAGGTCTGACCAAATTTATGTAAAAAAATTATGAGCATCTAAAACATCAATTTAGCTTTTTTAGATTCATCATACATTTAATATTACATACTATATAGATTAATTAGATGTTGTAAATATTTAAATTTATCAATATGTTCAAGCTTAGAGTCGTTTGCCTTAAGACAAAACTAGAAAACTTCAATACTTCCTCCGATCAAAATTAATTGACTCATTTTTTTCTAGATATATATGCATGTATTAGAGCTAAAACACGTATAAGTACATTCCTATCTAAATAAAAATGAGTCAATTAGTTTGGGTCGGAGAGAGTACCAATTTTGAAACGAAGGGAGTACACAAATATTCCTCGAGTAAAAAACAACACCAATTAAATTGGTACAATACTATCATGTGTGATTGTGTTCTTGTATTATTGATGTGTACTTGGTTACCTCTTAGAGCTACTACTAACAAGTCTACCAAGGAAGGGGGGGGGGGGGGGGGGGAAGGGGGGGAATCTTGTAACCAGAACATTCACTTTAAATCCGACAAACACAGCAAAATCTGTTCCTAATCATATAAACAGGAAAAGAACTTGGAAGGATTTGACACGTATCACATCCATGATACATTAGTGATTAAAAGACACACATTTTGATCAGGAAAAGGGAGATTTTTTTTTAGATATGGAGCATGACACTAAAAAAATCTTGATTAGCAGGACATGACATGCTTTATTCCTTGCCTTTGCACTACTCTTTCCTATAGCTACGTGCGTAAAGTTGTCGGACTCGTGAAGAACTAATGGACTTTGTGGCTATCAAGCAGTAGTTAGACGCACACTGCTGCAGTAACACCCACCGTTGGGATCAAGCTATGTCTCGCTCGGAAATGTCTAGTCTGCATTTGCTGAGTTGAACAATCGCATCGTTTCCTCAACAGCATGTAAAATTGACAATCGGTGGCTTTATTAATTTAAAGTTAGACCTAATGCCTTATATTTTAAAAACACAACTTCTACATTTGGATCATTTCGAGCCACTGGATTTGAATGAGAACGTATGAGGTTTGGGGTAATATGTTAAATGTATTATTAAGCCTCTCGGACGAGTATATATAGCGGTACAAGAGAGTAAGAGACCAACTTGGGTAGAACCGTATAAGACAAGAAACAATTCCTATCTCTATCTAATCTTTCCGTATCTGAAATATATTTTAACATCCCCCACGCTCGTAGCAGTAACGTTGTGAACAACATTTGCGTTGTAGATGGTCAGAATGGATAGCAGTACCGGGAATGTTGTGGATGGTGTTCGGCGTAGAAGCTTGAACTGTAGAGGAAGTAGGATATGTGCTCAAACGAGGTGGTAACCCTTTGTGCCGATGTCAAGATAGTCGAGAGCATTGGGTGTTGCAACCTTGGTCGAGCTAGTTGTGCGAGAAGTTGTCTTGGCCAGGTTTGTGTGTCAAGGTAGCCACACATGAAGCCGTAGGCGCATAGTGCGTGTGGAGAGTGAAGGAGACGTGTCGAGGCAGTCGTCGAAGAGGGATGTCGATGCCGGAGTCTATGCAGTCCAAGCCGTCGAGGACGAGGTGCTGACCTAGTTTAGCTAGAACCAGTCGCACATCAAGGATGAAGGCATCCTCTGATTTTGCCAGAACCGAGTACGCAAAAAAGAAGTTGGTGATGTGGTCTAGGAAGTCGTAGAAGGAGTCGATGCCGAGGAAGAAGTCGTCGAAGCTGAGATGAAGACGATGCATCAACGTCGGGACCTGCGACGACCAAACGTGGCCATGCAGGTTACTTTTGGAAGCACGGTGGCGGCACTCGAAGGATGCGAGGAAGAACAACGGAGTGATGTTGACCATGCGCGAATGGTGGCGACCCTCGCCAAGGGATACGTCGCGTTGGTAGCCCGGGACGCCAATGCGAGAGGACAGTGAAGGTGACAACAGCATTGAGGCTACACCTCAAATGGGCGGCATAACTTCTGGGAGCGAGTTGGTGCAGCGGCTGAAGACCACCGGCGATTTCCAAGCCCTATAAAGGGCATTGGAAGTCGACCGCTCATACGTCACCAAATCGCATCACTATTTTATATCATACTTTACTGATATTCATTGATATATTTCATATTTAGAGATGATACTTATGTTATTTCATCTATTTTTGCATGTTTGATGATTATTGGAGAATTAACTGCCGGAGTCAGAATTCTGCTGGAAAAAGGACCGCCAAGATACAATATTTATGAAGAACAACAGTTCCCAGAAAATACATAGAAACTCCTATTTTGCCATATGACGGAGGAAGCCAGAAGGGGAGCCTGAGGTGGGCCAGGAGGGGCCCACACCACCCCTAGGCGCGGGCCACCCCTGGCCGCGCCTAGGCACGGTGTGGTGGCCCTGGCCCACCTCTGATGTTGCCCCCTCGCATATTTCATCCCCCCGAGAACCCTAAGACTAGGAGAGCAAACATACAAATATTCCGCCGCTATTACGGGGTGGAAAACCACAAAGAGAGAAAAGCTCTCCGGCAAGTAGAAATCTGTCAGGAAATTCCTTCCCGGAGGGGGTAAATCGTCTCCATCGTCACTGCCATCGACCTGGACTTCATCGAGATCATCATCATTATCATCATCTCCACCACCAGCACCATCATCACCGCCATCTCTATGCTGTCCCTTTGCAACATCTTGGATTTGATACTTCTCTCGTTCATAGGGGAAACTTTTCCGGTATTGATTACTCCTTGCAGTTGATGCTATTGAGTGAAACAATTGAATTAAGGTTTATGTCCAGATTGTTATTCATCATTATATCACCTCTGATTATGATCCATATGATGTCCCGCGAGTAGTTCGTTTAGTTCTTGAGGACATGAGAGAAGTCATGCTGTTAGTAGTGGAACTATGTTAAGTAATATTTAATGGTTTGATATTTAAGTTGTGGTGCTATTCTTTTAGTGGTGTCATGTGAACGTCGACTACATGATACTTCATCTTTATGGGTCTAGGGGAATGCATCGTGTATTTGGCTACTAATTGTGGGGTTGCGGGAGCGACAGAAACCCAAATCTCCGTTAGAAAACCGCTGCATGAGGGAGTGTAGGACAAAGTTTAAGGTTGTGGTTAGATTTATCTTAATTCCTTTCTTGTAGTTGCAAATGCTTGTAAGGGGTATAATCACAAGTATGCATTAGTCCAAGTTGGGGTAGTGCATTAGCATAGGTTCACCCACACAACACTTACCAAACCAATGAAGATTATTCAGCTATGTGAAGCGAAAGCACTTGACGAAATACCCGTGTGTCCTCAGGAACGTGTAGTCATCATAAGTAAAACAACCAGATTGTCCTTTTCTCTAAAAAGGATTGGGCCACTTGTTGCAATTATTATTATTGTCTTTTATTTACTCATACTTTATTTATCTGCAATACCAAATACCCCTGAAAACCTGTTTGCTAGTGTTTACAGTGAATCGTTGATCGAAACTGCTCGTCAACACCTTTCTACTCCTCGTTGGGTTCGACACTCTTATTTATTGAAAGTACTACGATACACATCCTATACTTGTCGGTCATCAAGACTATTTTCTGGTGTCGTTGCCTGGGAGTGAAGCGCTATTGAAGAGTGGAATTGGTAAAGGAAACTTTTACTCTAAGTGCTATTTTTATTTCTGTCTGCTACTGCTTATTTCATTATGGAGACGTCTCCATTTGACTCTCTATTTGGGATTAGTACTACCACTGCTACAGTAGTAGATGTACCACCACATGCTCAATTGGATCCTTTTAAATACCTATGAAAATTGTTGAACGTGTTATGAATAACTACTATTTAGGAGATGAAACTGTCCATCCGGGTGATCATTTACTCTTTATACATGAATTATGCGAGTTGCTCAAGTGTGCAGGTGTCTCAATGGACCAAGTTAAGAGGAAGCTATTCTCTTTATCACTTAAGTGAAGAGCTGCGGAATGGTATAAGATGTTGAAGAATGGCCGATCTGTTGGATGGGAGAAAATTGTACCTCTCTTTTATTTCAAATTCTATCCTCCAAGTGAGATTCATAAAGATCGGAGTCAAATATATAATTTCTAGTCTCAAGATGGAGAGAGTATTGCCCAAGCGTGGGGGAGATTGAAGTCACTAATGCTCAAATGCCCATTCATGAGCTCCCTAGTAATATTGTTATTAATAACTTCTATGCAAGGCTTTCAATTCATGATAAGGATTTATTGGACGCTTCTTGCTTCGGATCATTTACACGTGTGAAAGAAGAAGCTAAATGAGATTTTCTCGACTGCATTCAGGAAAATACTGAAGGATGGGAGAATGATAAAGGAAGAAAGTGAGGTATAAATTATGATTATGAATGCATTGAATCTTTTATGCAAACTGACGACTTTCGTAATACTAGTTGTTTATGGTCTTGATTCTAAAATTGTTGCAAATTGTTTTAAGGCTTTTGCCTCTTATCTTGATGTTCCCAAAAAGGAGTGGAACAAGTACCATGCACCTTATAAACATATTGTTAATTGTGTTCCTGCTAGAAATATTGAAGTTTATACTGTTAATCGTGTTTTGCCTGAACCTTATATTGAGAAAGTACCTTTCCCTGCCATGGTAAAGGAACATTATATTATAACTAGTGTGGTTAATAAAAGTAAACAAAGAAAGCTATAGAACCTGATGAAGAAATAACTATTGAACCCGCGGTAGCAATAGTAAAGGACCTGGTTACTGAAAATGTAGAAGATGGACATATTATTTTCCGTGAAGATGCTTCTAATATTGTTTCACATCCTAGAAAATCCAAGAAAACCAGTGTTCCTGTGCTTTCAGTCAGAATAGGTGATTATTTCTATTATTGTTTATGTGATATTGGTGCAAGTTCAAGTGTTATTCCTTATGAGCTTTACAGGGAAATTATGCACGAAATTGGTTCTTGTGAACTTGACGAAATTGTTGTGGTTATTCAGCTTGCTAATAGCGAGACCATCTCTCCGATTGGTATTTTTAGAGATGTAGAAGTTTTATGTGGTAAGATTAAATATCCTTCTAATTTTCTAGTACTTGGTTCAACTTCTAGTAAGACTTGTCCTATAATGTATGGTAGACCTTTCTCGAATACTTGTGGTGCTATTATAGATTGTAAGAAAGTGAAAATTCTTACTAAATTTGACGGAGAGTCTTATGAGTTTAATTTTTCTAAGTTTGCTAAAGCTCCCTATGAAACTGAATTGCTTAATGAAGATTTTAGAGTAGAACACCTTGCCTCTACTGCTGTTGCTCCTAACAATGCTTTGCAGCAATATATGGAGGACCACGAAAGTGAGATCTTTATGGAGGAAAAAAATGAGATTGATGAGATTCTTCTTCATCAACCGAAGATGCTTAAGTACAATTTACCCGTGGAAGACTTGGGTACCACACTACCACCCAAGGAGGATCCTGTTTTCGATTTAAAACCTTTATCTGATGATCTTAAATATGCTTATATTGAAGATAAGAAAATATATCCTGTTATTATTAGTTCTAAACTTTTAGGACATGAAGATGAAAGATTATTGGGAGTATTGAAGAAACACCGAGGAGCTATGGGATATACTCTTGATGACTTGAATGAGATTTCTCCTACTATATGTCAGCATGCTATTAATATGGAACCTGATGCAAAGCTAGTTGTTGAACGTTTAATTCCTAAGATGAAGGATGTGGTAAGAAATGAGGTATTGAAACTTCTTGATGGTGGTATTATTAATCCTATTGCTGATAGTAGATGGGTTAGTCCTGTGCATTGTGTCCCTAAGAAAGGAGGAATTACTGTTGTGCCTAATGAGAATAATGAACTTATTCCTCAAAGAGTAGTAGTTGGTTGTAGGATGTGCATCGATTTTAGAAAAGTTAACAAAGTTACTAAGAAAGATCATTACCCTTTACCTTTTATTGATCAAATGTTAGAAAGGTTGTCTAAGAAAACTCATTTTTGTTTTCTTGATGTGTCGTCGTGGTGAACAGACAGATGCCATAGGATGGCTTAGATTGGGGCCGAATGGACGCAAGAGGATTCGGGGGAGGGTTTGCGATCAGGTGGGAAGAGATTCCGGATGGTTTCCTCAAGAACTTGGCCAAGGCCAGAGGTTGAAGAAGAAAGGCACAAGGAAGAACTCCCTCTAGATCACCATGTTCATAGATTCACACAAGCTACAGGCTCTGCCTACATGCATACACGCGTGCCCGTAAGGAGGGCTGCCCCCTCTCCTTATATAGGGGAGAGGGTGGCTTACAGTGCAAGAAACCCTAATGGCATCTTTGACTGGACAAACTACTTTACCTGCTACTGTACAAAGCTACTTTAATCATAGATGACACCGGGGTCTTCTTTAATCAGGGAGGCTGACGTCCTTCGGCTTCTTTCTTCGTCACCTTCTGCTTTATCGTCAGCCCTTCGTTTAAAGCTACTTTGCTTAGCTCATCTTTGTCTTCTAGCTCTGGAGAGGATCTTTGACCAGCCTTGCCGACAAGCCCTTCCTACCGGCAGCCCGGTACCTTTTCTATCCGGTTCCGGTATCCCTCTTATGAGGATACCGGTTTAGCTTGTTCAGCCAAACGCCTATCTTAGACTCCGGCATGAACATCTAACCGGTATCCTGATGGCTCAAACCATCCGGTTTGGCATGCCTTTGGCATACCGGGGGTTATCCCCCCAACATTAGTCCCCGAAGCTGGTATAGTCTGGCGGATCCTATCCAACAGACCATGCCAGGTTCTTATGTCTTTGGATACCGGTTGGATTCATCCGGCGTCACGCTCGGATCTGGCATCTTTGCCCGGATCCTCCTCATCTTTCTTTATAAGTCTTTCTCCGGTATCTTGTCTTCCGGTATCTCAACCACTAAATGCTTCCTCGGTGAAGTCGAGAATATCTCGGGCCCCGCGCCTGACAGACATGCGCACTGTAACTGACGCGCCAGTGTCAGTTGTCAACTCGCTTCGACTCCCGCGCGTGCATTTAATGCACCGCAGCGGATCCCACTAGCCGTTCTGGATCTTCTGTGTACCTCCGTGTGGCCTCCTGTTTTTCGCGTGTATCTCCTTGACACGTGGCTGCCCATGGTGCGAACCGCCGCGGCCCAGCGGTTTCCAGCCCATTTCCCTTCTCCTTTATAAGCGCAACCGCCGCTCCTTCTTCATCTTCTTCGCATTCCCCACTTCCTTGCGCACAGAGTTCTTCGCCTCCGTGCTCTCCGCCGCTCTTCGTCCGCCGCCGCTCGTTCGAGCCCGTCGCCCGGCGAACTCACGCCTCCGTTCCGCCGGACTTCGCCGCGCGGAGATCCTCAGCAGCGACTTCGCCGAGCCCGCCGCATTCGCGTTTCGTCAAGCAGTTCTTCGCCTCGCCGCCGACGGACTTCCTCGCCGGCCGCAGGCTCGCCGTTTCTCCAGCGAACTTCTTCCTTCGCGACTCCGCCGCTCCAGGTTAGGCTCGATACGCCCTTACCCCTTTCCTTCTTGCACTTCGGATCTTGGGACGGTAGAGTGTTTATTCGCTCTTTGTTTTGCTTTTCTTCTTACTCGTAGATCTTCGCGCGAGGGTTCGTTTGGGGAAAACTGTTTCTCGGTAGATTTCGGCATCTTCTAGATCCTCATGTCTAGCGAAGAGTCTCTCCCTGCGGCCACCTCTAGCACCCAAGATAGCAACGCTTCCGGCGGGCTAACCGACGACCCCGCCCGGATGGGTCAGGCATCCAGCCGGAAACAAGAGGCCGGCACCTCTAGCCGGGCCTCCGGAAAGGACAAAACACGCGGAGCCTGGAGAGGTTCCGACGTGACCCAGTTCGAGATAGACTGGCTCTACCGGTCTAGGAGGATTCCGGAAGGGGTCATCTGCCGGCTTCCAGGCGACGAGATCCAACCGGTGCTCGAACCCGGTGAGGTCGTAGTTTTTCTTGCTCACTTCGAGCGTGGCTTCGGCCTTCCTGCCTCAGATTTCTTTCGTCAATTCCTCAACTTCTATCGTCTCCAACCTCATCATCTCCCCGGCAACGCCGTTTTTTATCTTTCTTGCTTTGTGGCCTTCATGGAGGGCTACATTGGCATCCGTCCCGCTCGCGAGACGTTTGCTCGCTTTTTCTCCCTTCGGATCAATTCGGTCCAGGGCAAGGACATTCCTGCCCCCAAACCCCCCGTTCAATGCGGGTCCTGCATCATCGGCTCCCGCCAAGGGAGCCCCTTTTTTAAGTTCAATGGCCTCGAGTCTTGCCGCTTGTGGCAGACGACGTTCTTCTATGTGAAGAACGCGGGCGCCGACGACCTCATCAACTTGCCGGCATTCAATCCGGCGCCGCCAGCCAAGACCAACTGGCAGTACAACCCCGGTACGGAGCATGCCGAAACGAACCGGGTGGTGCGCTTCATGATGAAGCTGATGAAGGACACCAACATCTGCTCCGACGATATCATCCGCGCCTTCATCAGCCGCCGGGTGCTTCCCCTCCAGCAGCGTGCTCACAAGATCAGTGAGATGTACGGCCCCGGTGATCCCACCAAGATCACCGGCCTGGCCTTGAGCAAGGAGGACGTGGTCCTTAAGGCTAGTCAGATCTGCCAAACGGACATGCCGGAGGACTGGGAGTGGGGCCTTTGCCCTCTTAGCGCCAGGAACCCTCCGTCCAAAGAAGTAAGAAGATATGCGGCTTAGGTCGTATTACCGGTAGCTTTTGCACTTGCGTCTAATCTTTCTTTTTTCCTTTGTTTTCAGGCCAAGGCCCGCTTCCCCCGGATTGATTCTGACCGGCGAGGCCCTTGCCGGAAGAGGCCCTTGGACAAGTACGATCCTGATCCCGTCATCCAATGGCTAGATCTGAGGATGGGCCGGACTGCATCCGCTCGCCTCGGCAAGTCTCCGCCGGAACCTGCTGGTTCGTCTGATGACTTGACCATACTTGAGGTAGCCTTTCTGTTCGCTTTCTTATACTCTCTTTGTTACTGCCATTCTGTAGACACTCCCTCAGCCAGCAACAACCCTCAGGTCCACGAGCACGAGCCCCCCCTGCAGGCCGAGGTTGGCGAGGAGTTCCTGGATAAGCTCATGGCCGAGGGCCAACAGAGCGATCCTCCAGCTGCCGGCGCCGGCCCCAGCCATGCTTCCTCCGGCAAACGCCCTCGGACTGAGGTCATTGGCGGGAAGCAGGTGGGCACCAAGCGCTACAAGCAGAAGCGGATGCCGATGTCTCCCGGGTAAGTTTTTATCTTCTTTATGCTCTCTTTGTTTCCACCGAGTTCTTTTCCGGTTGCCTTTTTCCGACTTGCTCTCTTTTCCACCGAGTTCTTTTTCGGTTGCTTTTTTCCAACTTGCTCTCTTTTTCCTTTCTTTCAGCCCTGCGCTTGAGCTTGGCTCTGCCGGCTCCGCGAGGACCTCAACTCCTCCTCCTCAGTCAAGCCCGGTACCATCTGGTGCCGGCAACAGCTCTGCCTCCCTCTCGGGAGGCACTACAAGTTCAGGGCGCGCGGCCCCAACACCTCCAGATCACCGCGCGGAGGAGGACTTTACCTCCCCTCCAGAGACCCAAGACACCGGCGCCAGCAACATCGGCGCCGGCCAGACTGATGCCGGGCAGGCGGAACCTCTGGTTCCTCCTCCCTCGAAGAAGAAGAAGAAACAAGCAAGCACTTCCCCTACCGCGCCGGATACTTCCGCGCCGGTACCTTCTCCTCCTCCCAAGGCCACGCCGACACCGCCGCCCAGCCAAGGACCTTCCGCGGCCAAGCAACCGGCGCCGTCGGGGACCCCCAAGATTACCAACTTCCTCAAGCCCGGGGCTTCCCGCGGCAAAGCTGTGGAGGGCGCCGCCTCAAGCGGCTCAGGGGACGTGGTGCTGCACGTCGGCCCCGCTGCCATCGCTGCCCAGGGCAAGCCTACCGGCCTCCTGGGCCGGATTGTTGATCTGAAGCGCGCGGGCAAGGACCTAGGGCACCTTCTCCCCTATGCCCAGAAGTGGAATGAGGCGGATATCTCCGCTTCTACCCGCGGCCTGGGGAAGGATCGCCTTCCGGCGCCAGATCCTGCCGGGGCTCGGTCTACTGAAGAACATCTGATGCGGCTTAAACACGCCGTGAAGGAGTTCGACAGTGCCTGGTACGATGCTACCAGCAATGTTGTGGTAAGTTCTGCTAAACCTCTTATCTTTTTGTTGATGCTGGTTTCTTTTCTTTCCGGATCTTATCTATTTTCCCAGTCCCCGAGTTTCGTGGTGAAAACGCTGTTTTCAGTGCGAAACTTTAACTAGAGGCATGTGAAACCGGCATAGCCAGTCCCCGAGTTTCGGGTTGAAACCTTGTTTCTGTTTTCCCACACCCATCTTCCCTTGAACAGAGCACTGCCGACGCCCGGAAGCAACTCTTCGAGGAGCTTCTGTGGGAGCACCGGGACCTTGCTGAGGCCCACAGCCACTGCCAAGGTTTGTTTCTTTCCCCTCCGGCATCTTTTTACCGGAATGTTTCCTTCTTTGACACTTACTCACTCTTTTGCTTAACAGTTGTTCCGGAAGCTACCATTGAGGCCCTGAAGGCCCAGGTTGCCAAGCTTCAAGGTACTATCCTTTCTTTTTCTGCTAACCCGCTCCTTTTTTCATTTCATCTCTCGTTGCTTGCTGAGGTTTTTCTTTCCGGTACTTAGGCGAGAAGGAGCAGCTCCTCAAGGAGCACAACGAGGCGCTGGAGGCCCAGAAGACCGCCCTGGGGGAGCTCAAGGAGCAGGCTATTCAAGCCGCGCTCCGGCATGATCAGGCCTTGAAGGACGCCCGGGTAGCAGCGGAAGCCAGGCTGGCGGAGGTCGTGGAGGACTCCACGAACGCCAACACCATCTTGACGGCAGAACTGGAGGAGGAAAGGAAGTCGCGGAAGGCAGCGGAGCGCCTGATTGACACCATGACCACCGATCACCGGGAGTACGATCGGTTGGTTATGAAGATAGACGCGCTAGCTCTCCGTAAGTCCTTGCCTTGTCTCTTCTTTTGCTTACAAGCTTTTTCCTTTTGAAGATATATCTTTGTTCCTTTCTTTCCCGACACACTCTTTTCCGGTGTCTTGTGTTTATGCTTTTTTCTTTCTTCCTCTAGAGCACTTCCCGGAATCCCAGGTTTATGCCTTGAAGAAGGTGAGGGAGGACCGGATTGCGCGGGAATTTCCAAATCTGGATGCGCACTGGGATGGGTACGACTATCTTGTCGCCCTCTCCGCGCGTGTCCAGCATATGCGCTCCGTCGACCGGCTTCTTGCCGACCTGCCAGCTGCCGCCATCCAAGTCTTCAAGGTCCTGTGGCCTGAGGAGGAGCTACCGGGGAACATCACGCTCACCGCCGCGCGGCTCAATGACGCCGGGCACCGGATCCGCGAGTGGCAGTGCTCCGCGGCTCGTGCCGGAGCTGACACGGCGCTGCGCTCTGTGTGCTCATGGTATCCTGCTCTTGATCTGGATGCTCTCCAAGGCGTGCGCGCAGATGCTCCCACGGACACAGACCCGGCGCTCTCTGCGAAGCGGCAGGACCGTGCATACCGGCTTGCTGAGTATGCCGAGGTCCGCACCTTCATCCCTCCCCCTCCTGGCGTCAAGGACTACCTCAGCGATGAGGAAGAAGAAGACGAGGGAGATGAAGGTGAAGCTGCCGAGGACGTGCCGCCGGAAGCTCCTGAGGCCGGTGCTGCCCCGCCTGAAGATGCTGATGCTGGTGACGCTCCACCGGAAGCCCCTGTTGCTTGATGCTCCTTTATCAAATGCTTGCCTGTAATCTGTTTCTTTGTCCTGGTTATCTTTAAGACAATGTTCGTTAAATTCTGCCCCGGAATGCCGGGGTCTATGATGTAAAACTTTAAGTTTGCCTGTGGTTGTGGTACAACATTTCCTGCCGGTAAGTTATACCGGTAGCTAAGTATTTCTAAGTTTGTCTTAGCATAATTGCTTTTGGTTCTGCTTTTATCCTGCACTGCAAAGATTTCTCAATTGTTTCCGCATCCAATTTGATGCATACTTGGTTCTTTTGCCTTGGCTCTGCCTGCCTTCTCTGGGCGTTCTTTGGCGTATGAGCACAAGGTTCTTTCACCAAACAAGCATCTTCTTGAACTTAGAAATAACTTTGAAATTTTGCAAAAAACCGGCTTAACCGGGGTTAGTTAAATTTTCCGGATTGTTCTTTCCTGCCCCCCCTTTTCGCAGTTCATGTGCTTATCCCCTACCGGTTTATCTTGCTTGCCATGAAGCCGGTTTGCGGACAGCAGCAGAGTCGAAGACTCCGGTAGGATTTAGCACACTACTAAACCGGAAAGAAAAAACATTCAATAAGCAACCGGTAAACTGAAAAAATAGACAAGTTACATGCAACGTAAGTTGGGGTAGTCCCCGAGATTCATTCAAGGTTCCGGCATCTTTTATTCATAGCATATAAGGTACAAAAAGGAACTTCTTACACCACCACTTCAAGAGTAGAAAGGACGCAACAGAGCTACGTTCCATGGACGCTTGCTCTCCTCTCCGGACCTGTCCGCCTTTCCTTTCTTCCACTCCTGTGCATCGATCAAGTAGTACGCATCATTGTGAAGCACCTTGCTTACAATGAAGGGACCTTCCCATGGTGGCAAAAGCTTATGCCGGCCTTCAGTGCGCTGCACCAGGCGAAGTACAAGATCTCCTTCCCGGAAAACTCTCGGGTTAACCTTCCGGTTATGATAGCGTCTTAGGTTTTGCTGATAAATGGCTGTTCTTGCCAGAGCCAGCTCTCTTGCTTCTTCCAGCAAGTCGACATCATTTTCTCTGGCTTCTTTGACCTCTTGCTCAGTATAGAGCTGTACTCTTGGTGAATCATGAATGATGTCGGTTGGTATGACCGCTTCTGCTCCATAAACCATGAAGAAGGGAGTGTATCCGGTAGACCGGTTTGGAGTGGTTCTTATACTCCACAGAACTGACGGTAGCTCATCGATCCAACATCCCGGTGACTTCTCCACCGCATCAATGAGTCTAGGCTTGATACCGGAAAGCACCAAAGCATTCATCCTTTCCACCTGGCCATTGCCTTGTGGGTGTGCCACTGAGCATAAATCCAACCGGATGTTGTTGTCCTCACAGAACCTTTTGAACTCACCTTGAGCAAAGTTGGTTCCATTGTCAGTGATGATGCTGTGCGGGTATCCATACCGCAAAATGACATCTTTTAGGAATTTCACCGCTGTATGCCCATCACACTTTGCGATAGGCTTTACTTCTAGCCATTTGGTGAACTTATCCACCATCACCAAGATGTGAGTCATGCTGCTTCTTGCAGTTTTGAATGGTCCAACCATGTCAAGGCACCAAACGGCGAATGGCCATGTTAGCGGTATTGTCTTTAAACCGGATGCCGGGGTATGGTTTTGCTTGGCGTACCTCTGGCAGCCGTTGCATTTTCTTACCAAATCTTCAGCGTTCTCCAAAGCAGTGGGCCAATAGAACCCATGCCGGAATACTTTTGCTACTAGCGTCCTTGATGAAGCATGATGCCCACATTCTCCTTGGTGAATTTCCTCAAGCATTTCTTTCCCTTCCTCCGGTTCCACACATCTTTGAAGGACACCGGTAACGCTTCTCTTGTACACCTCACCATTGATGAATGTGTAAGCTTTGGACCTTCTTTGTATCCTCCTTGATTCATTTTCGTCAGCTGGCAAGGTGCCGTTGATCAGGAATTCCTTAATAGGTTTAACCCATGACGGTATCTCTCGAACCAAAAACACCGGTGCATCTATCTCCATGCTATCCACCAGCATCATTTCTTCCGGTACGGGTACAGCAGTCCCCGAGCCTACCAGAGCAGTCCCCGAGCTTGCCGGAGCAGTCCCCGGGTTTGCCGGAGCAGTTCCCGGGTTCGCCGGAGCAGTCCCCGGGTTCCCTTCATCGATATCCATGGGTACTATGTGTGACTCCGGTACAAAAATTGATTCCGATTCCGGGCTTGGTTTGATCGATGGCACTCTTAAGTGAGCCAAAGCTATTCCGGGAGGAATTTCCTGCCTAGATGAGCCCAGCTTAGACAAAGCATCCGCGGCTTCATTTTCTGCGCGTGGCACATGGTGGAACTCACAACCTTCAAAGAATCCGGCAATCTTTTGCACGTGAAACCGGTACGAGGCCATGTTGGCATCTTTTGCATCCCAATCTCCGGAACACTGCTGTACCACAAGGTCTGAATCTCCATAGCAAATGATCCGGTGTGCACCGATTTCTTTTGCGACCTTAAGCCCATGGATCAAAGCTTCATATTCAGCGACATTGTTCGATGCCCTGAAATGTACTTGCAAAACATACCGGAGGTGATCTCCCTTTGGTGAAGTAAGCACCACACCGGCGCCTAGACCCTCCTTGAGCTTGGATCCATCAAAGTGCATTTTCCAGTATTCTATCCTTTGATCTGGCGGTTTGTATTGCATCTCCGCCCAATCAACAAGGAAATCAGCCAAAGCCTGTGATTTTATGGCATCTCTCCTTTCATATACCGGAACGTACGGTGATATCTGGATTGCCCATTTTGCAATCCGGCCGCTGGCATCTTTGTTGCACATGATGTCGGAAATTGGTGCTTCACTCACCACCTTCATGGGGTGCTCCTCAAAGTAGTGCTTGAGCTTGGTGGCGGCCATGTACACGCCATAAGTCATTTTTTGGAAGTGAGGGTAGTTTTGTTTTGAGAGGGAGAGCACCTCGCTCAGGTAGTATACCGGCCTCTGGACGGTTTTTTCTTCCTCTTCTCTTTCAACTACGACCACTACACTCACAACCCGGTTTGTTGCTGCTATGTATAACAGCATAGGCTCTCTCTCTAGAGGTGAAGCCAGTATAGGTGCTGTGGCTAGCATTGTTTTTAGCTCCTTAAACGCTGCGTCTGCCTGAGGGGTCCAGACGAACGTGTCGGATTTTTTCATGAGAGCATAGAGTGGCAGAGCTTTTTCTCCCAACCTGCTCACGAACCGGCTTAGCGATGCCAAGCTTCCGGTAAACTTTTGCACATCTTTTAACTCTCGAGGGATAGCCATTCTTTCTATTGCCCGGATCTTTACCGGATTAACCTCTATGCCCCGGCTTGATACCAGGAAACCGAGCAGCTTGCCGGCAGGGACACCGAAGGTACATTTTGCCGGATTGAGTTTCATCCGGAACCGTCTTAGGTTATCGAACGTTTGCCGGATGTCATCGATTAAGGTGTTCTTTACCTTAGTTTTTATCACAATGTCATCCACATAGACTTGCACATTTTTTCCAATTTGATCAAACAAGCATTTTTGCATACAGCGCTGGTACGTTGCACCAGCGTTGCGCAAACCAAAAGGCATAGTGACATAGCAATAAGCCCCGTGCGGGGTAATGAACGCAGTTTTTATTTGATCTTCCTTTTTCAAGGGAATCTGGCGGAAACCGGAATAGGCATCCAGAAAGGACAACAACTCACACCCAGCAGTTGAATCAATCACTTGATCGATTCGTGGCAAAGGAAAAGGATCTCTTGGGCAAGCCTTGTTCAGGTTGGTGTAGTCGATGCACATGCGCCACACCTTCGGAGCTTTTGCCTCCAGGTTCTCATCTTTCTTCTTTTCTACCATTACCGGATTGGCCAGCCACTCTGTGTGCGTGACCTCCACAATGAATCCGGCAACAAGCAGTTTGGTTACCTCTTCTCCTATGATCTTTCTTCTGTCTTCAGCGAACCGGCGCAAGGGTTGTCGCACCGGCTTGGCATCTTTCCGGACGTTTAGAGAGTGCTCAGCCAGCTCCCTCGGAACACCTACCAAATCATCAGTTGACCAGGCAAAGATATTCCGATTCTCACGGAGGAAGCTGACGAGCGCGCTTTCCTATGCTTGATCAAGGCCGGCACCGATACGAACGGTGCGCTCTGGGTAAGCTGGATCCAGCACGATGTCCTTTGTTTCATTCGTTGGCTTGAACGCCGGCGAACCCATGTTTTCACTCATTGCCGCTAAGCTCATTTGTGAGGACTGAGCCAGCGCAACAGCTGTTTGCATTCTCTTCTTTTCCTCCGCGATCACCAGCGATTCCGCTAGGTTCGATCCGGCAGATGCAGTCTCCAGTGAGATCTTATAGTTTCCCACCACAGTCAATGGTCCACGAGGTGCCGGCATCTTCATCTTGAGGTAAGCCGTATGAGTTGTGGCCATGAAGGCTGCCAATGCCGGTCTCCCCAGCAATGCATGGTAGGGACTGTCTAGATCCACCACCTCAAACTCCAGATTTTCCACCCGGCAATTGTCACGTCCTCCAAATGCCACGTCCACCCGAACTTTTCCTATCGGGGCACAGGACAAGCCAGGAACGATCCCGTGGAACGTTGTGCGCGTTGGCTGAAGCATGTTTTCTGTTATGCCCAGCGTATGCATGGTGTGCTTGTACATGATGTTGATGCTACTGCCATTGTCTATCAGCACCTTGCTGAACTTCACTCGAGTTTGCGGCCCTTTCATGATTGGGTCCACAACAAGAGCATATCCACCCGGATTCGGCATGATCTTGGGATGATCCTTGGAAGACCAGGTAATTTCCTGATTGGACCACATCATGTACTTGGGAACTGCCAGCATCACAGCATTGACCTCCATGGAGCGCCGGTGTACACTTTGCCGGTCTGTTGGCTCAGTGACAAAAACAACACAGCACAGATGCGGATCTTCGTAAACATTCCGGCCTAAAGGTGCCGGTGGAGGTGGCTGGTTATCATTTCGCTCCACCCGGTTAACTTGCTGGTACTGCTGCCGGTTTGGCTGCACCGGTAAGGCGTTTGCCCCGGTAAGTGGCGGTGGTGGCGGTAGCTGTTGCTGCTGCTGCTGCTGCGGCATGTCTTGTGGTGGCCGTGCATCTTTTACCGTTCCTTTTTGCATCAAGTACTTGGTCCAGGTACAGTCCTTCGTCAGATGGTTTGACGGGTGTGCCGGATTCGGCGTGTGCCACCGGCAAGGTTGGTCCATGGCAGCTTCCATGGTGTATTTTGCGGGTTCTTGCCAGTTTCTTTTCTGGACCCAGGGTTTCTTTTCCACCCATTGTTTCTTTGGACCTGCCCATGGCTGCGATCCAGTTTTTTGCCTCTGGCTGTCGCTGGCCTCAAAGTTTTCCTGCACAGCAGCAACTTGCTGCGGACCGTACCTTCGATCCGGAAAATCTTCTCTTCTTTTGTTGTTCCGGTTATCCCGGTGTTGTTCGTGGCGCAGCTGTTCCGTCTCCGGTTGCACTGCCGGCTGCGTTGGGTCTCCCAACGCATAGCTATCCGCCACACGTATCATCTCTGCCAACGTTGTCGGCATGTTGCGCTGCAACTTTTGCCACAACGGTGAACCTCTTCTGCATCCACTGCTAAACCAAGCAATGGCTTGTGCCTCGATTACCCCTTCACACGAGTTCCTAGTAGTGTTCCACCGGGCCAGATAATCCCGGTCTGTTTCATTCGGGCGCTGCACGCACAGAGCAAGTTGCTGCGGCCTGTTTGGCCTCTGATAGGTGCTGCTGAAATTGCTCACAAAAGCCTCCTCAAAATCCAACCAGCCGTTTATGCTTCCTGCCGGCAAGTTGTTTAGCCAAATTCTTGCCGGTCCAACCAAAAACGATGGTATGATCCTCACGGCCCAACGCCGGTTTCCTCCTCCTGCTACGGTTCCTCCACCGCCTGCAACGTATACAGCGGTCACGTAATCCGCGAGCCAATCTTCCGGCTTTGTGGTGCCATCATATGTTTTCGTGTCACGGGGAAACATAAAGTTGCGAACTGGTGGTTTTTCTTTCATGATCCTTGGGCCAAAGCACTTTGGACCTGGAGGACCTTCCTCCTCGATCATCTCTGACAAGTACACTCTATCCAGACGGTGCCTCGCATCCCGTTCCGGTAAGTATCTCTCTCCCAGGCGTTCCCCCAATGGGTTCCGGTATGCCGCCGGTCTTGTAGAATCAGCTTCATCATAACATTCCGGCACCGCGGCCCTTGCCTGCCGGTACCTTGGGGGATCCATTTCCTCCTCATCGTACGCTGCCCTTGCAGCTCGATAGTTTTGCCCGGTCTCGTACCTACCGGCATGATTGTTTCCGGCACAGCCTCTGGCGTAGCCTCGCTCTGCCCCTTGGCTTTTTCTACCGGCATCATGTTGCCCGGCTTGTTGCTTTCCGGCAAGAACCGGATCGTACACAGTCATCTGCTGCGCATTCACTTCTTTTTCTCTTCTTCTATCCAGATGGGGGGACGAAGCCTGCCCATGGGACTTGCTACCGGCATTCTTTGTCGAACGCGCGGATTTTGAGGCCGCGGCCTTGTTCAGCTTAGCCAGCTGCTCAGCATTTTGCTGCTCAATGGTTTCCAGCAGCTCTCTAACACGCTCTTGCTGCTTAACCAAAGCCTCTCCGGAAAGCGACTCGCATAGCTCTACTGCGGCTTTGGCAGCTTTTATAGTTTTATCCGGGCTGCTATACTTAGGCTTTTCCACGATGCTAACAGATGCAGAGGCACTCTTGCCGGTAAGAATCTCCTTGCGCAAATCCTGATCTAGGTTGCGAGCCTTTAGCCGGTTTTCCGGCATCCTAGCAGCATGCGCGCTAACAGAAGCAAAGCCATGGGCAGCGTTATACTCACGTACGGTTAAGTTCAGCTCGCGCTGCGCCCTGACGATGTCCTTGCCGCTCTCCAGCATCTTCTGGCGCTGCGCCTCCAGCTCCGCCTGAGCCGCTGCCGGGTCGATGTTCTGCGCGATGGGGGTGGCGAGGACGTTCATCGCCGCTTGGAGCGGTGTCTCCGGTGGCGCGGATGATGCTCCCGCCGCGCCTGCGCCGCGCTCCAGCGGTGGCTTAGCCGCACGGGTTGAAACCGCGCGACCAGCACCTTCAGCCGCAACCTCCTTTCCTGCGCCAGCCACACCGGTCATCATTACCTCGACGCTGCCGGCGGCGCGGCCAGCACAGAGCCATCTTGGCGGGTCCGGTGCCACCAGCACCGGCGAGAGGCGCTGGCGCACGGGGACGGTGCCGAAGTAGACGCGGTGGCTGCCGAACTCGATGATGCGGCCGTTCTTGGGGAAGACGCCGCCGTTGGCGAAGCAGCCCGCGTTGTCGTTGATGAAGTCCATGGCGTAGATGCGCTGCACCAACGCGGACACCGTACGTTCGCCGGAGATCTCGAGGACGCCCGCCCGAATGTGAACTCCATCATGCGCCACTTCAAGCCCCACGGTGGGCGCCAACTGTCGTCGTGGTGAACAGACAGATGCCATAGGATGGCTTAGATTGGGGCCGAATGGACGCAAGAGGATTCGGGGGAGGGTTTGCGATCAGGTGGGAAGAGATTCCGGATGGTTTCCTCAAGAACTTGGCCAAGGCCAGAGGTTGAAGAAGAAAGGCACAAGGAAGAACTCCCTCTAGATCACCATGTTCATAGATTCACACAAGCTACAGGCTCTGCCTACATGCATACACGCGTGCCCGTAAGGAGGGCTGCCCCCTCTCCTTATATAGGGGAGAGGGTGGCTTACAGTGCAAGAAACCCTAATGGCATCTTTGACTGGACAAACTACTTTACCTGCTACTGTACAAAGCTACTTTAATCATAGATGACACCGGGGTCTTCTTTAATCAGGGAGGCTGACGTCCTCCGGCTTCTTTCTTCGTCACCTTCTGCTTTATCGTCAGCCCTTCGTTTAAAGCTACTTTGCTTAGCTCATCTTTGTCTTCTAGCTCTGGAGAGGATCTTTGACCAGCCTTGCCGACAAGCCCTTCCTACCGGCAGCCCGGTACCTTTTCTATCCGGTTCCGGTATCCCTCTTATGAGGATACCGGTTTAGCTTGTTCAGCCAAACGCCTATCTTAGACTCCGGCATGAACATCTAACCGGTATCCTGATGGCTCAAACCATCCGGTTTGGCATGCCTTTGGCATACCGGGGGTTATCCCCCCAACATGATGGATATTCTGAATTTTCTCAAATTGCCATTAAAAAGAAAGATCAAGAGAAAACCACTTTTACTTGTCCTTATGGAACTTATGCTCATAGAATTATGCCTTTTGGTTTGTGTAATGCTCCTCCTACGTTTCAAAGATGCATGTCTGCTATCTTTCATGGTTTTTGTGAAGAAATTGTGAAAGTATTCATGGACGATTTCTCCATCTGTGGGACTTCATTTGATAACTGTTTGCACAACCTTGATAAAGTTTTGCAGAGATGTGAAGTAACTAATCTTGTTCTTAATTGGGAGAAACGCCACTTTATGGTAAATGAAGAAATTGTTCTTGGACATAAAATTTCTAAAAGGGGTATTGAAATTGAGAGAACCAAAGTGGAAGCAATTGAGAAAATGCCCCGTCCAAGGGATGTTAAAGGTATTCGTAGTATTCTTGGTCATTTTGGTTTCTATAGGAGATTTATTAAAGATTTTTTCTAAAATTTCAAAGCCTCTTACTAATCTTCTCCAAAAGGATGTACCTTTTGTTTTTTATGATAACTGTAAGGAAGCTTTTGAAACTCTAAAGAAGGCTTTAAATACTCCTCCTATTGTTCAACCACCTGATTGGAGTTTACCCTTTGAAATTATGTGCGACGCTAGTGATTTTGCAGTAGGTGCTCTTCTTGGACAACGAGTAGATAAGAAGTTCAATATTATTCATTATGCTAGTAAGACTCTTGATGCTACTCAAAAGAATTATGCTACTACTGAAAATGAATTCCTAGTTGTAGTCTTTGCGTGTGATAAATTTAGACCTCATATTGTTGATTCGAAAGTTACTATTCATACTGATCATGCTGCTATTAGGTACCTTATGGAAAAGGAACATGCTAAGCCTAGGCTTATTAGATGGGTGTTGCTTTTACAAGAGTTTGATCTGCATATTGTAGACATGAAAGGTGCTTAACATCCTGTTGCTGATAATTTGTCTAGATTGGAAAATATTTCTTATGATCCTATTCATGTTAATGATAGTTTTCCAAATGAACAATTGGCTGCAATAAAAGTAACTTCGCGTGAGAGTCCTTGGTATGCTGATTATGCTAATTTTATTGTTTTTCAAGTATTTGCCTTCAACATTTACAACTCAGCAAAGAAGGAAATTCTTTTATGACTTGATGCATTATTTTTGGGATGACCCACACTTACATAAAGAAGGAGTGATGTTATTATGCAAAGATGCGTTCCGGAATATGAGCAACAAGAGATATTGAGAAAATGTCATGGTAGTGCTTATGGAGGACATCATGCTGGAGATAGAACTGCACAAAAGGTTCTACAATCAGGTTTTTATTGGCATACTTTTTAAAGATGAAAGAAAATTAATTTTATTTTGTGATGAATGCCAAAGAGTTGGTAATATTTCTAGATGCAATGAAATGCCTATGGGTTATTCTCTTGTTATTGAACCATTTGACTGCTGGGAATTTGATTGTATGGGTCCTTTACCTCCTTCAGAGGGTTACACTCATATACTTGTTGTTGTTGATTATGTTACTAAGTGGGTAGAGGCTATAACTACAAAGAGTGTTGATGGTGAGACCTCGTTAAAAATGCTTAAAGATGTTATTTTCCCTAGATTTGGTGTTCCTAGATATCTTATGCCTGATGGAGGTTCTCATTTTATTCATGGTGGTTTTGGAAAGACCCTTGATAGATATGATGTTAATCGTAGGATTGATTCAGCTTATCATCCTAAAATAAGTAGGAAAGTAGAATTATCAAATAGAGAGATTAAATCTATCTTGCAAAAGATTGTTAATAAATCTAGGAAGAATTGGGCTAGTAAGTTAAATGATGCTTTCTGGGCTTATAGAACTGCTTATAAAAATCCTATGGGTATGTCTCCTTACAAAATGGTTTATGGAAAAGCTTGTCACTTGCCTTTAGAATTAGCACACAAAGCTTACTGGGCAGTGAAAGAACTTAATAAAGACTTTAAACTAGCTGGTAAGAAAATGTTGCTTCACTTAAGTTCTCTAGATGAATGGAGGAATGAAGCTTATGAAAATGCTAGACTCTTTAAAGAGAAGGTTAAAAAGTGGCATGATAGGAGAATTCTTAAGAGAGTTCCATGTCGGTGATAAAGTTCTATTGTATTGGTCTCGTCTCAGATTTTTTGCAGGAAAATTACTCTCAAAATGGGAAGGAACTTTTATTATTGAAGAGGTGTATCGTTCTGGTGCCATAAAAATTGCTTCATTGAAGGATAACACTACACAAGTGGTGAATGGGCAATGATTCAAGCATTATATATTTGAAGATTCTTATAATGAAGATATTGATATTATTCAAGTGTTGACTCTGGAAGAATTTATTAAGGAGCAAATCTAGGAATCTGCAGAGTCCGTCTTCGAATAGGTAACAGTTTTAGTAAGAAAAAGTTCGCGTTAGACTTTCCAGATTATATTTTTGTCATTTTTATTAAATATGAAAAAATGCGAGATGAAACGGGGTAGGAGACGGTGCCCAGGGGCACCACACCACCCCTAGGCGCGGGCTAGCCTCAGGCCGCGCCTAGGCATGGTGGGGGCACCCTATAGGTCCTCTCCGACCCGGTTTCGCCTTGTTGCCTTCCTTTTGTTACGATTTTTTTTACTATATAATCCCTCGGATGCCCTGAGGTCCGTATATCGTGTTCTCATTGTGTTTTCGTTTTGATCTGTTTCTACCAAGATTTGTTCTCAGATTTAGAGCCACCATGTATTCTTCTGGATCACCCAAAGATAACTCCTCCGTGAACATCGACAACCCGTACATGAACAAGCTGAAGATGCATCCTAAGGAGTTGTCGCTCAAGGATGGGAAGGTGCAAGTAGAAGATGTTCAGGGCCATAAAGGAGAAGGCAGTCTAGAGGCTAGGATGGAAAAGCTGGAGCAAGAAGTCTTTAGATACAAGAAGATGGCAGAACGTGAAGTGGACATTATCCACAAGATAAATGCAGAACTCATTGGCGAGCACAAAAAGAAAGTTGAAAATCTTTGGGATGATATTTTCTCACTCCACGAGACCACCAACAACTTACAAGCACAACTCTACGACGAGAAAAATCAAAATTGTGAGTATGAGACTAGGTTTAATCGCATAAGTTCCGATGCCAGTTTCATGATATTGGAAACCAAGTCGACCTTTGTTGATGGGGATCCTTTACCTTGGAAGTTTCATGATGAGAAGGATTCACTACCACCGAAGGAGTAATTCTTCATTGGTATTGGCATCCCCTTGGCTTGTTCCAAGCTTGGGGGAGTGCGGCGGTATCACACAATTTTCTTTTACCAATTTACTTTCCAGTAGAGTCATATCATGAGTAGTGAACTTATCATATATGATAGTTTGCAGTATGGAAGTATCTCCTTTAGTTGATTATCTATGTATCCCTTGGTGTGAGTTGCCGTTATGGAATATTAATGAAAAGTTTTATCATTTACTTTCTGCACATCTTATTTTTGTTTGTAATTTCTATCATATGATAAATCTTGTTGGTTAATATTGGTATCACTTTGGGAGCATCAAGTAATTCTAGCTGCTCTTGGCAAAATTAGCATTGGTCAGTAGCAAGAATACTTTGAGGCTTAATTAGAAAAGAGAGAAATACATGTAGATATATTATTTCATCATCTTTCTTTTTTGTTGGCTCATCAGCTTAGTATTCTCAAGATTAAACCGTTTGCAATTCCAAGGAAGATTACATGATTGTTTTCTATCACATGTATATCTATTTTTTGCTCAATCTTATGCTTGCTACCTAGCCTTGCTAGCCAAAGACATGTACTGAGAGGGAATACTTCTCGTGCATCCAAATCTTGAACCAAAAACCCATGCCATTTGTGTCCACCATATCTACCTATATGTGGTATTTCACCGCCACTCCAAACTAAATTGCTTGTGTGCTACCTTTTAACCTTCAAACATTACTACCTGTTTTGTGTTTTGTTTTAGCTCATGAGGAAGTATTGAATTCTTTATTTTCTTTTCATGACTTCACACCTTGACTATCATGAATAATGTGCTAGTCTTTAAATATTGCAAAAAGAGCAAGGCAACTGGGTGCCTAGCCCACAAAAAAATATAAATAAACAAATAAAGCTCCACACACTATGTACTGGAGAGATCCTAAATAATGGTGTGCAAATGGATAACTACATGGAAGCTTCTCTTGAAGTCACTATATGAAAAGATGGTAAATCATTTGATACAATTCGTTGACATAGACATACACCGCTTTCAAAATTACATTTTCATACCTCTGATTCATTTGAAAAAAAAGCTCTAGCACATGAGTAATCTTGCTTCCCTCTGCGAAGGGCATATCTTTTACTTTTATGTTGAGTCAGTAAACCTATTCCCTTCTATCTCAAGCAAGCATTTGAGTTGTTGTGATCCAACCATTTATGTGTGTTGGTGCATTCAATGAAATCTTTTATCCTTTCTTGTGTAGCAGAATGCTTTTATCTGAATGAATATAACATTGAAAGCTATCTATGATTATAAAGAGACTGTAATGATTGAGTATGTGATTTCTGCAATATAAGCTCTAATATAAAGACTCTGCTCGAAAGATAAGTACAATCTGTTAATTGTTCTCTGACCAAGAACGAAAGTTTGCCATCACCAATTTTAATCTCTCTATGCACCTCTATTTAGTGACTCCTTACTCATTGCAAGTTGGATTATATAAGAGGAAGTTGCTGTCTATAATGACTTGTGTATTGGTAAGTATGATGCTTCTTGTCCGTATTTTGTTTATCGACACTTCACTACATAAACCTGTGGTCTGGTTTACTAAGTTCAGTTTCGCTTGGGGGGAGTTGATACGTCCAAATTGCATCACTATTTTATATCATAATTTACTGCTATTCATTGATATATTTCATATTTAGAGATGATACTTATGTTATTTCATCTATTTTTGCATGTTTGATGATTATTGGAGAATTAACTGCCAGAGTCAGAATTTTGGTGGAAAAAGAACAGTCAAGATACCATATTTCTGAAGAACAACAATTTCCAAAAATACCCAGAAACTCCTATTATACCAGATGACGGAGGAAGCCGGAAGGGGAGCCTGAGGTGGGCTAGGAGGGGCCCACACCACCCTAGGTGCGGGCCACCCCTGGTCGCGCCTAGGCATGGTGTGGTGGCCCTGGCCCACCTCTGACGTCGCCCCTCGCGTATTTCATCCCCCGAGAACCCTAAGACTAGGAGAGGGAACAGATAAATATTCCGCCGCCGCTACGGGGCAGAAAACCACAGAGAGAGAAATCCGCCAAGAAAATTCCTTCCCGGAGGGGGGAAATCATCGCCATCGTCACCGCCATCAAGATGGACTTCATCGGGATCATCATCATCATCATCATCATCATCATCATCATCATCATCATCATCTCCACCACCACCACCATCATCACCGCCATCTCCACGTCGTCCCGCTGTAACATCTTGGGTATTATACTTGTCTAGTTCATAGGGGAAACTTTCCCGGTGTTGATTACTCCTTGTAGTTGATGCTATTGAATGAAACCATTGAATTAAGGTTTATGTCCAGATTGTTATTCATAATTATATCACCTCTGATTATGATCCGTATGATGTCTCGTGAGTAGTTCATTTAGTTCTTGAGGATATGGGAGAAGTCATGTTGTTAGTAGTGGAACTATGTTGAGTAATATTTAATGGTTTGATATTTAAGTTGTGGTGCTATTCTTCTAGTGGTGTCTGATACGTCCAATTTGCATCACTATTTTATATCATAATTTGCTGTTATTCATTGATATATTTCATATTGGGACACAATACTTATGTTATTTCATCTATTTTGCATGTTTCATCATTATTGGAGGATCAAGCACCGGAGCCAGGATTCTGCTGGAAAAAGCACCGTCAGAACGCAATATTTCGGAAGATCAACTGTGGGAGGAAATTATACCAAAAATCCTATTTTTCAAGATGACGAAGGAAGCCAGAAGGAGGGGCCAGGAGGACCCAGGGTGGGCCCACACCCTAGGGCGGCGCGGCCCATGCCCTGGCCGCGCCGCCATGTGGTTTGGGGGGCCCACGACCCCTTTCGCCTCCTTTTCTTCGCGAAATCCTTCGTCCCGAAAACCTAAGCCACAGAGGGTACCTCGCGAAGAGTTGACCGCCTCTGCGCGGGGCGGAGAACACCAGAGAGAAAAGAGCTCTCCAGCGGGCAGGAATCCGCCGAGGAAATTCCCTCCGGGAGGGGGAAATCGACGCCATCGTCACCGTCATCGAGCTGGACATCATCGCCATCACCATCATCATCATCTCCACCATCACCACCGCCGTCATCACCGCTGGACACCGTCACCGCCATAGCAATTTGGGTTTGATCTTGATTGTTTGATAGGGGAAACTCTCCCGGTATCGATCTCTACTTGTTGTTGATGCTATTGAGTGAAACCATTGAACCAAGTTTATGTTCAGATTGTTATTCATCATCATATCACCTCTGATCATGTTCCATATGATGTCTCGTGAGTAGTTCGTTTAGTTCTTGAGGACATGGGTGAAGTCTAAATGTTAGTAGTGAATTATGGTTGAGTAATATTCAATGGTGTGATATTTAAGTTGTGGTGTTATTCTTCTAGTGGTGTCATGTGAACGTCGACTACATGACACTTCACCATTTATGGGCCTAGGGGAATGCATCTTGTATTCGTTTGCCAATTGCGGGGTTGCCGGAGTGACAGAAACCTAAACCCCCGCTGGTATATCGATGCAGGAGGGATCGCAGGATCTCAGAGTTTAAGGCTGTGGTTAGATTTATTCTTAATTACTTTCTTGTAGTTGCGGATGCTTGCAAGGGGTATAATCACAAGTATGTATTAGTCCTAGGAAGGGCGGTACATTAGCATAGGTTCACCCACACAACACTTATCATAACAATGAAGATTATTTAGCTGTATGTAGCGAAAGCACTAGACTAAAATCCCGTGTGTCCTCGAGAACGTTTGGTCATTATAAGTAAACAAACCGGCTTGTCCTTTGTGCTAAAAAGGATTGGGCCACTCGCTGCAATTGTTACTCTCGCACTTTACATACTCGTACTTTATTCAACTGTTACATCAAAACCCCCTGAATACTTGTCTGTGAGCATTTACAGTGAATCCTTCATCGAAACTGCTTGTCAACACCTTCTGCTCCTCGTTGGGATTGACATTCTTACTTATCGAAGATACTACGATACACCCCCTATACTTGTGGGTCATCAGTGTCATGTGAACGTCGAATACATGATACTTCACCTTTATGGGCATAGGGGAGTGCATTGTGTATTTGGCTACTAATTGTGGGGTTGCGGGAGCGACAAAAACCCAAACCCCAATAGGAAACCGGTGCATGAGGGAGTGTAGGATCTCAAAGTTTAAAGCTCCGGTTAGATTTATCTTAATTACTTTCATGTAGTTGCACATGCTTGAAAGGGGTATGATCAAAAGTATGCATTAGTCCAAGTTGGGGTAGTGCATTAACATAGGTTCACCCACACAACACTTACCAAACCAATGAAGATTATTCAGCTATGTGAAGCGAAAGCACCTGACGAAATTTCCGTGTGTCCTCAGGAACATTTAGTCATCATAAGTAAAGCAACCGGCTTGTCCTATGCTCTAAAAAGGATTCGTCCACTCACTTCAATTATTATTACTATCTTTTATTTACTCGTACTTTATTTATCCGCAATACCAAATATCCCTGAAAACCTGTTTGCTAGTGTTTACAGGGAATTCTTGATCGAAACTGCTCGCTAACACCTTCTGCTCCTTGTTCGGTTCGACACTCTTATTTATCGAAAGTACTACGATACACACCCTATACTTGTGGATCATCAACTGCGTGGACCAAATGTGGCGACATTGCGGCAACCCGTTGCTCGATCGGTGGTAGGCGCATGATCGGGGATGTGCTTGTCGTAGATGCAACCGAGATCGGTTGATCAGATCGACGTGTGCGCGTAGGTGCCATCTCATGGATGATGGTGCACATATCAGAATCAATGGAAAGTTGCTGGTGATGTTTGATGGCGGCAAAGACAGATCGGCGGTGGACACCGCATAGACGAGGAATCGAGAGCAATGCATCAGGGCATCCCTCAGACGACACGTTCGACTTTTGTCGCGCGGTTGATGAAGGCAAGCCGGCTGGTACGGAGTCGGCCCAACGAGTCAGCTGCGATAGCTAGTGCTAGGGGATCCGACCGGTGCGGAGTTGGCGCCGGTGTGTCAGCCGCGGTACGACGTAGGGGAGTCCTCTGGTGCGGGGATGCCACTTTCGAAATACATGCGTGTGAGGACAACGGGCGGTCGGTGACTTAATCCAATCTATTATAAGTGAACAAAAATAAAGAGTCGGCTAAGTTTTTTTGTCTCTCGAAATGGGGTGATTCTCCTCGGTCTCTGCATCAATCGATGAACACAACTTGTTTTATTACAAAGTCATAAGTTTCAATGGTTGTATCTCATGGATCACATAGAGTAGACATAAAAATCAACCAACGGAAAAAGAGTAGAACAAGTCGCCTAAGCATCTTTTAAATGTCTAGAAAGCCGCCAACCACCATGTTTCAAGATATCCCAAGCAACCATCTCCAAATGGGTACATCCAGAATCCATATGTGCCCTCTACGTCTCCGGCAGTAGGAAGGACCTCTCGCGAATTCAGTGGGTAGCCATACGGATAATCTGTAGAAAATGAGCAGTTTTTTTTTTGTTAAAGACCATATCATTCCGGCAATTTCATATAGACCATACAACAACACAAGTGCCGAATTGGATTCTTGCCTTTGTATCTTTATCTACCCCATTCAACCAATCTCCAAACATATTCGTACAATCAGTTGGCGGGGAAATATTAAAAAATGAACCACTCTCCAAACAAGACCAGCAAAGGGACATTCGAAAAAAGGTGATTGATGGATTCATCATGGTCACAGAAAACACACATTTCTTGCAATCACGTCAATTCCGCCTTGACAAATTATCCTTCGTAAGAATTACTTTTTGATGCAAGAACCACATAAAAATCATAATCTTTAGTGGTACTTTAAATTTCCAAATTGATTTCTTCAAATAGACCATGTGTCCATTCATAAGATCAGCATACATGGATTTTACGGAGAAATCTCCCGAATCAGTAAGCTTCCAAACAAAGCTGTCATCTTTATCATTCAAGTTAATAGATATAAGACGCTGTACCAAGTGGCTGGCGAAGAGGAAAACCGATCTAAAAATCCGCAAAAAAAACTCACTAGGGCAACCAATCACTGAACGACGGACAAACCCTGCTACGGGCTGTGCGGCCCCGGTGAAGATTGTGGAGAACAACCTCCCACAGGGGACGGCACGGTGCAGAAGCGTGTCCGGCTGCTGGGTCAAGAATCTCGCCCCTGTGATACCATTAAAACTTATGAGGTTTGCCGTAGTATGTTGGATGTATTATTGAGCCTTTTGGACAAGTATATATAGAGATAGAAAAACTGACTTAAAGTAGAAAAGAAGACACAAATCCTTTCTTTATCTAATCTTTCCGTAACAGAAATATACTCTGACATGTTCTTGCATCTGTTTTCTTTGACCTAGCTACTAGTACATGTTCTCCGCCATGACTTTGGATTGGATGCAACTTCTTGCGCATATTCACTACAGGAATGGCTCGATGCGCCGACGGCCGTGGCGTACGCCGACGGCCAAATGTCGGGGCCGTCGGCGTACGTCCGGTCCAGGGCAGCGGCCCAAAGAGCCCCTCGGCGTAGACATACCCTCGGCGTAGAGACGGATATGCCGACGGCCACCCTCGGCGTACTAAAGGCCGTCGGCGTACTAAAGGCATGTGCTCCGGTCCCGCTCCGGCCGTGACGGCCCGGTCACGGCGTCAGCGAGGCGCCGAGGGCCACCCTCGGCATAGGGCAGCACCCACCTATGCCGACGGCCACCCTCGGCATACTTTTTTTTTTCTTTTTTTCTTCTCGGTCATTAACTTTATATTATGTTTGTTTTATTTATGTACTAGTATGAATTATGTAAAAATAGTTACTTTTTTAAAGAAAAAAATGGTAGATGGCTTATGTAGATCCCACGAGTGACGCTCTTCGTAGACGGGTCGACGGGATCCGATGAGGCCCAACATATTCTATCGATGTACATATGTCCTAAAACAAAGGAAAAAAGTCCATTGCTAACCCTAACTCTAACCCTAACCCTAACCCTAGGGGTAGATTTGCGGGGTCCCCGCCCCCTAGGGTTTCCCTAGATACAAACCACCGGAGCGTCCGAATCGCTGGAAACTCCTGCTACGGCTCATCCGGGGCCTATTTCATTCCAAACCTATGGTTTCCATGTGCATATGTCCTAAACAAAGCAAAGAAATTAAAAAAATCCATTGGTGAACCCTCGCACGAAAAAAGCTATAGGGGTAGATCTGCAAGGTCCCCGGCCTAGGGTTTCCCAAGATACAGATCACCGGAGCGTCGGAATCGCTTGAAAACTTGCATTTGTCCCTAACATATGTGTACAAGTGTGATGTAAGGTTTGTCTAACCTTGCATGTACCCCGCGTTGACGATTTCCGCATACATGGGCCGACACTTGGTAAAATCCAGGATTTGTATGTGGAAACTCCTGCTACGGCTCATCCGGGGCCTATTTCATTCCAAACCTATGGTTTCCATGTGCATATGTCCTAAACAAAGCAAAGCAAATAAAAAAATCCATTGGTAAACCCTCGCACGGAGAAAGCTATAGGGGTAGATCTGCAGGGTCCCCGCCCTAGGGTTTCCCAAGATACAGATCACCGGAGCGTCGGAATCGCTTGAAAACTTGCATTTGTCCCTAACATATGTGTACAAGTGTGATGTAAGGTTTGTCTAACCTTGCATGTACCCGGCGTTGACGATTTCCGCATACATGGGCCCACACTTGGTAAAATCCAGGATTTGTATGTGGAAACTCCTGCTACGGCTCATCCGGGGCCTATTTCATTCCAAACCTATGGTTTCCATGTGCATATGTCCGAAACAAAGCAAAGCAAATAAAAAAATCCATTGGTAAACCCTCGCACGGAGAAAGCTATAGGGGTAGATCTGCAGGGTCCGCGCCCTAGGGTTTCCCAAGATACAGATCACCGGAGCGTCGGAATCGCTTGAAAACTTGCATTTGTCCCTAACATATGTGTACAAGTGTGATGTAAGGTTTGTCTAACCTTGCATGTACCCGGCGTTGACGATTTCCGCATACATGGGCCCACACTTGGTTTTCCATTTTCGGGGTGCCGGAAGGGCTTTTTTTTGTGAAGCAGCTACATGGTGCGCATTTCAGTATCGCGCGGGACCTCCGCGCGGCGGTAGGATACCTCCTACGCACCACCTATAACATGCCATATGCGCGCGGAAGCCATCTGGGAATCCCACCCGCTTCTGCGGTGCCCCGCCGAATCCGCTGGAAACTGTCCGGATTTGAACTGGGGCGACACTTTCCTTCGCTCAATAAATGGAGGGAAAAATGTTTTTAGGTCTAGGATGCGTCATTTTATGTGCTAAATGTTTTCCGTTTCGCGCGTTGGCGGACGGGTGCACGCGCGCGCCCGGTACGGCCATACCGCATGTCCCGGCGGCCCCGTTTTGCGCAGTTGGCAAAGCAAACGGAGCCAAAAAATCGAGCGGAGCCGTGTGGCGTCATTTTATGTGTCCTAGTAACCACTGCAAAAGACGGAACTGGGATACGGCAATTATCTTGGAGAACCCTCCACGAACAGGGCTATCTCGTCCGGAGTTCTATGGCTTTTAGGGGAAATGAGTAGGAAATGGCCCGTTTCACCACATAGTTTGTCGGAACGAGGCCATATTTGGCACGTGCGTGGGCCTTAGGATGGGAAGCAAGGCCCCGGTCGCGGATTTCCAATCCGAACCACGGGCGACGGTTTTTCCATTTTCGGGGTGCCGGAAGGGCTTTTTTTTGTGAAGCAGCTACATGGTGCGCATTTCAGTATCGCGCGGGACCTCCGCGCGGCGGTAGGATACCTCCTACGCACCACCTATCACATGCCATATGCACGCGGAAGCCATCTGGGAATCCCACCCGCTTCCTGCGGTGCCCCGCCGAATCCGCTGGAAACTGTCCGGATTTGAACTGGGGCGACACTTTCCTTCGCTCAATAAATGGAGGGAAAAATGTTTTTAGGTCTAGGACGCGTCATTTTATGTGCTAAATGTTTTCCGTTTCACGCGTTGGCGGACGGGTGCACGCGCGCGCCCGGTACGGCCATACCGCATGTCCCGACGGCCCCGTTTTGCGCAGTTGGCAAAGCAAACGGAGCCAAAAAATCGAGCGGAGCCGCGTGGCGTCATTTTATGTGTCCTAGTAACCACTGCAAAAGACGGAACTGGGATACGGCAATTATCTTGGAGAACCCTCCACGAACAGGGCTATCTCGTCCGGAGTTCTATGGCTTTTAGGGGAAATGAGTAGGAAACGGCCCGTTTCACCACATAGTTTGTCGGAACGAGGCCATATTTGGCACGTGCGTGGGCCTTAGGATGGGAAGCAAGGCCCCGGTCGCGGATTTCCAATCCGAACCACGGGCGACGGTTTTTCCATTTTCGGGGTGCCGGAAGGGCTTTTTTTTGTGAAGCAGCTACATGGTGCGCATTTCAGTATCGCGCGGGACCTCCGCGCGGCGGTAGGATACCTCCTACATACCACCTATCACATTCCATATGCACGCGGAAGCCATCTGGGAATCCCACCCGCTTCCTGCGGTGCCCCGCCGAATCCGCTGGAAACTGTCCGGATTTGAACTGGGGCGACACTTTCCTTCGCTCAATAAATGGAGGGAAAAATGTTTTTAGGTCTACGACGCATCATTTTATGTGCTAAATGTTTTCCGTTTCGCGTGTTGGCGGACGGGTGCACGCGCGCGCCCGGTACGGCCATACCGCATGTCCCGGCGGCCCCGTTTTGCGCAGTTGGCAAAGCAAACGGAGCCAAAAAATCGAGCGGAGCCGCGTGGCGTCATTTTATGTGTCCTAGTAACCACTGCAAAAGACGGAACTGGGATACGGCAATTATCTTGGAGAACCCTTCACGAACAGGGCTATCTCGTCCGGAGTTCTATGGCTTTTAGGGGAAATGAGTAGGAAACGGCCCGTTTCACCACATAGTTTGTCGGAACGAGGCCATATTTGGCACGTGCGTGGGCCTTAGGATGGGAAGCAAGGCCCCGGTCGCGGATTTCCAATCCGAACCACGGGCGACGGTCTTTCCATTTTCGGGGTGCCGGAAGGGCTTTTTTTTGTGAAGCAGCTACATGGTGCGCATTTCAGTATCGCGCGGGACCTCCGCGCGGTGGTAGGATACCTCCTACGCACCACCTATCACATGCCATATGCGCGCGGAAGCCATCTGGGAATCCCACCCGCTTCTGCGGTGCCCGCCGAATCCATTGAAAGCGTCCGGATTTGAACTGGGGCGACACTTTCCTTCGCTCAATAAATGGAGTGAAAAATGTTTTTAGGTCTAGGACGCGTCATTTTATGTGCTAAATGTTTTCCGTTTCGCGCGTTGGCGGACGGGTGCACGCGCGCGCCCGGTACGGCCATACCGCATGTCCCGGCGGCCCCGTTTTGCGCAGTTGGCAAAGCAAACGGAGCCAAAAAATCGAGCAGAGCCGCGTGGCGTCATTTTATGTGTCCTAGTAACCACTGCAAAAGACGGAACTAGGATACGGCAATTATCTTGGAGAACCCTCCACGAACAGGGCTATCTCGTCCGGAGTTCTATGGCTTTTAGGGGAAATGAGTAGGAAACGGCCCGTTTCACCACATAGTTTGTTGGAACGAGGCCATATTTGGCACGTGCGTGGGCCTTAGGATGGGAAGCAAGGCCCCGGTCGCGGATTTCCAATCCGAACCACGGGCGACGGTTTTTCCATTTTCGGGGTGCCGGAAGGGCTTTTTTTTGTGAAGCAGCTACATGGTGCGCATTTCAGTATCGCGCGGGACCTCCGCGCGGTGGTAGGATACCTCCTACGCACCACCTATCACATGCCATATGCGCGCGGAAGCCATCTGGGAATCCCACCCGCTTCCTGCGGTGCCCCGCCGAATCCGCTGGAAACTGTCCGGATTTGAACTGGGGCGACACTTTCCTTCGCTCAATAAATGGAGGGAAAAATGTTTTTAGGTCTAGGACGCGTCATTTTATGTGCTAAATGTTTTCCGTTTCGCGCGTTGGCAGACGGGTGCACGCGCGCGCCCGGTACGGCCATACCGCATGTCCCGGCGGCCCCGTTTTGCGCAGTTGGCAAAGCAAACGGAGCCAAAAAATCGAGCGGAGCCGCGTGGCGTCATTTTATGTGTCCTAGTAACCACTGCAAAAGACGGAACTGGGATACGGCAATTATCTTGGAGAACCCTTCACGAACAGGGCTATCTCGTCCGAGTTCTATGGCTTTTAGGGGAAATGAGTAGGAAACGGCCCGTTTCACCACATAGTTTGTCGGAACGAGGCCATATTTGGCACGTGCGTGGGCCTTAGGATGGGAAGCAAGGCCCCGGTTGCGGATTTCCAATCCGAACCACGGGCGACGGTTTTTCCATTTTCGGGGTGCCGGAAGGGCTTTTTTTGTGAAGCAGCTACATGGTGCGCATTTCGATATCGCGCGGGACCTCCGCGCGGCGGTAGGATACCTCCTACGCACCACCTATCACATGCCATATGCGAGCGGAAGCCATCTGGGAATCCCACCCGCTTCTGCGGTGCCCCGCCGAATCCGCTGAAACCGTCCGGATTTGAAGAGGGCGACCCTATCCTTCTCTCAATAAATGGAGGGAAAAATGTTTTTAGGTCTAGGATGCGTCATTTTATGTGCTAAATGTTTTCCGTTTCGCGCGTTGGCGGACGGGTGCACGCGCGCCGGTGCGGCCATACCGCATGTCCCGGCGGCCCCGTTTTGCGCAGTTGGCAAAGCAAACGGAGCCAAAAAAATCGAGCGGAGCCGCGTGGCGTCATTCTATGTGTCCTAGTAACCACTGCAAAAGACGGAACTGGGATACGGAAATTATCTTGGAGAACCCTTCACGAACGGGGCTATCTCGTCCGGAGTTCTATGGCTTTTAGGGGAAATGAGTAGGAAACGGCCCGTTTCACCACATAGTTTGTCGGAATGAGGCCATATTTGGCACGTGCGTGGGCCTTAGGATGGGAAGCAAGGCCCCGGTCGCGGATTTCCAATCCGAACCACGGGCGACGGTTTTTCCATTTTCGGGGTGCCGGAAGGGCTTTTTTTTGTGAAGCAGCTACATGGTGCGCATTTCAGTATCGCGCGGGACCTCCGCGCGGCGGTAGGATACCTCCTACGCACCACCTATCACATGCCATATGCGCACGGAAGCCATCTGGGAATCCCACCCGCTTCCTGCGGTGCCCCGCCGAATCCGCTGGAAACTGTCCGGATTTGAACTGGGGCGACACTTTCCTTCGCTCAATAAATGGAGGGAAAAATGTTTTTAGGTCTAGGACGCGTCATTTTATGTGCTAAATGTTTTCCGTTTCGCGCGTTGGCGGACGGGTGCACGCGCGCGCCCGGTACGGCCATACCGCATGTCCCGGCGGCCCCGTTTTGCGCAGTTGGCAAAGCAAACGGAGCCAAAAAATCGAGCGGAGCCGCGTGGCGTCATTTTATGTGTCCTAGTAACCACTGCAAAAGACGGAACTGGGATACGGCAATTATCTTGGAGAACCCTTCACGAACAGGGCTATCTCGTCCGGAGTTCTATGGCTTTTAGGGGAAATGAGTAGGAAACGGCCCGTTTCACCACATAGTTTGTCGGAACGAGGCCATATTTGGCACGTGCGTGGGCCTTAGGATGGGAAGCAAGGCCCCGGTCACGGATTTCCAATCCGAACCACGGGCGACGGTTTTTCCATTTTCGGGGTGCCGGAAGGGCTTTTTTTTGTGAAGCAGCTACATGGTGCGCATTTCAGTATCGCGCGGGACCTCCGCGCGGCAGTAGGATACCTCCTACGCACCACTTATCACATGCCATATGCGCGCGGAAGCCATCTGGGAATCCCATCCGCTTCCTGCGGTGCCCCGCCGAATCCGCTGGAAACTGTCCGGATTTGAACTGGGGCGACACTTTCCTTCGCTCAATAAATGGAGGGAAAAATGTTTTTAGGTCTAGGACGCGTCATTTTATGTGCTAAATGTTTTCCGTTTCGCGCGTTGGCGGACGGGTGCACGCGCGCGCCCGGTACGGCCATACCGCATGTCCCGGCGGCCCCGTTTTGCGCAGTTGGCAAAGCAAACGGAGCCAAAAAATCGAGCGGAGCCGCGTGGCGTCATTTTATGTGTCCTAGTAACCACTGCAAAAGACGGAACTGGGATACGACAATTATCTTGGAGAACCCTTCACGAACAGGGCTATCTCGTCCGGAGTTCTATGGCTTTTAGGGGAAATGAGTAGGAAACGGCCCGTTTCACCACATAGTTTGTCGGAACGAGGCCATATTTGGCACGTGCGTGGGCCTTAGGATGGGAAGCAAGGCCCCGGTCGCGGATTTCCAATCCGAACCACGGGCGACGGTTTTTCCATTTTCGGGGTGCCAGAAGGGCTTTTTTTTGTGAAGCAGCTACATGGTGCGCATTTCAGTATCGCGCGGGACCTCCGCGCGGCGGTAGGATACCTCCTACGCACCACCTATCACATGCCATATGCGCGCGGAAGCCATCTGGGAATCCCACCCGCTTCCTGCGGTGCCCCGCCGAATCCGCTGGAAACTGTCCGGATTTGAACTGGGGCGACACTTTCCTTCGCTCAATAAATGGAGGGAAAAATGTTTTTAGGTCTAGGACACGTCATTTTATGTGCTAAATGTTTTCCGTTTCGCGCGTTGGCGGACGGGTGCACGCGCGCGCCCGGTACGGCCATACCGCATGTCCCGGCGGCCCGTTTTGCGCAGTTGGCAAAGCAAACGGAGCCAAAAAATCGAGCGGAGCCGCGTGGCGTCATTTTATGTGTCCTAGTAACCACTGCAAAAGACGGAACTGGGATACGGCAATTATCTTGGAGAACCCTTCACGAACAGGGCTATCTCGTCCGGAGTTCTATGGCTTTTAGGGGAAATGAGTAGGAAACGGCCCGTTTCACCACATAGTTTGTCGGAACGAGGCCATATTTGGCACGTGCGTGGGCCTTAGGATGGGAAGCAAGGCCCCGATCGCGGATTTCCAATCCGAACCACGGGCGACGGTTTTTCCATTTTCGGGTGCCGGAAGGGCTTTTTTTGTGAAGCAGCTACATGGTGCGCATTTCATGATCGCGCGCGGGACCTCCGCGCGGCGGTAGGATACCTCCTACGCACCACCTATCACATGCCATATGCGCACGGAAGCCATCTGGGAATCCCACCCGCTTCCTGCGGTGCCCCGCCGAATCCGCTGGAAACTGTCCGGATTTGAACTGGGGCGACACTTTCCTTCGCTCAATAAATGGAGGGAAAAATGTTTTTAGGTCTAGGACGCGTCATTTTATGTGCTAAATGTTTTCCGTTTCGCGCGTTGGCGGACGGGTGCACGCGCGCGCCCGGTACGGCCATACCGCATGTCCCGGCGGCCCCGTTTTGCGCAGTTGGCAAAGCAAACGGAGCCAAAAAATCGAGCGGAGCCACGTGGCGTCATTTTATGTGTCCTAGTAACCACTGCAAAAGACGGAACTGGGATACGGCAATTATCTTGGAGAACCCTCCACGAACAGGGCTATCTCGTCCGGAGTTCTATGGCTTTTAGGGGAAATGAGTAGGAAACGGCCCGTTTCACCACATAGTTTGTCGGAACGAGGCCATATTTGGCACGTGCGTGGGCCTTAGGATGGGAAGCAAGGCCCCGGTCACGGATTTCCAATCCGAACCACGGGCGACGGTTTTTCCATTTTCGGGGTGCCGGAAGGGCTTTTTTTTGTGAAGCAGCTACATGGTGCGCATTTCAGTATCGCGCGGGACCTCCGCGCGGCAGTAGGATACCTCCTACGCACCACTTATCACATGCCATATGCGCGCGGAAGCCATCTGGGAATCCCACCCGCTTCCTGCGGTGCCCCGCCGAATCCGCTGGAAACTGTCCGGATTTGAACTGGGGCGACACTTTCCTTCGCTCAATAAATGGAGGGAAAAATGTTTTTAGGTCTAGGACGCGTCATTTTATGTGCTAAATGTTTTCCGTTTCGCGCGTTGGCGGACGGGTGCACGCGCGCGCCCGGTACGGCCATACCGCATGTCCCGGCGGCCCCGTTTTGCGCAGTTGGCAAAGCAAACGGAGCCAAAAAATCGAGCGGAGCCGCGTGGCGTCATTTTATGTGTCCTAGTAACCACTGCAAAAGACGGAACTGGGATACGGCAATTATCTTGGAGAACCCTCCACGAACAGGGCTATCTCGTCCGGAGTTCTATGGCTTTTAGGGGAAATGAGTAGGAAACGGCCCGTTTCACCACATAGTTTGTCGGAACGAGGCCATATTTGGCACGTGCGTGGGCCTTAGGATGGGAAGCAAGGCCCCGGTCGCGGATTTCCAATCCGAACCACGGGCGACGGTTTTTCCATTTTCGGGGTGCCGGAAGGGCTTTTTTTTGTGAAGCAGCTACATGGTGCGCATTTCAGTATAGCGCGGGACCTCCGCGCGGCGGTAGGATACCTCCTACGCACCACCTATCACATGCCATATGCGCGCGGAAGCCATCTGGGAATCCCACCCGCTTCCTGCGGTGCCCCGCCGAATCCGCTGGAAACTGTCCGGATTTGAACTAGGGCGACACTTTCCTTCGCTCAATAAATGGAGGGAAAAATGTTTTTAGGTCTAGGACGCGTCATTTTATGTGCTAAATGTTTTCCGTTTCGCGCGTTGGCGGACGGGTGCACGCGCGCGCCCGGTACGGCCATACCGCATGTCCCGGCGGCCCCGTTTTGCGCAGTTGGCAAAGCAAACGGAGCCAAAAAATCGAGCGGAGCCGCGTGGCGTCATTTTATGTGTCCTAGTAACCACTGCAAAAGACGGAACTGGGATACGGCAATTATCTTGGAGAACCCTCCACGAACAGGAGACATCCATCCGCAACACCTGCCCCAGGAATTCCATCTCGTCCAAAGAGGGTATATTTGTAGGTCGTCGATGGTGAATTGTCTGAGGTGACGGGAGACCACATCGACAATGGGAGACTTTCGATTGAGATAGTAGAGCAGGGTGGAAGGTTATGTAAGAGAGATAAAGGTCTAAGATGGTAAAGTTTGCGGAAAGCGAAAAAAAGATAGAGAACTGGCACGTCAGTGGTAACTGAGAGGGAGTACATGACATCGAAATATTATTATGACATACGATGAACATGAAATAGTATTCAACAACATTGGTACACCATGGGTTCATCATTGTAAGAATAAAGCTCTATCAAACTAAAACGACATAAAATAATAGATTTTACCTATTTTCGCATGGCGTAATAACAAATTTAATAAGATAACATGCACAACTCATAAAAATATATACCATGTATGTGATCCCATATCCCTTTGTCTGGTATATATACTCTGTGGTTCTTCTTTAGACCATGAAAGAAACAATGAAAGAAAAAATGAAAGAAAAATCAAAAAAATTAAAAAAATGCACCTGGCTAAGCCGAGGGTGGCCCTCGGCGTATGGGTGGCCCTCGGCGTAGCTAGGGATCTGAGCCCGAAAAAATCCCCTGGTCGGCCTCCTCCTCGCCAAAGCCCGCCCATTTTCCCCAAGTCCCGCGCCCTCCCCCAATCCCGCCGCCGCCGCCTCCTGCCCGACGCCGCCGCCGCCGCCTCCCGCCCGACGCCGCTGCCGCCGCCTCCCGCCCGACGCCGCCACCGCCTCCCACCCGACGCCGCTGCCGCCGCCTCCTGCCCGCCGCTGCTGCCGCCGCCGCCCCCTGCCGCTCGCGCCGCCCCCCGCCCGTCGCGCCGCCGCTCCTCCCCTCCCCCTCCTCCTCCGGCCCGTCCCCATCCTCCCGTCGCCGCCCTCCTCCTCGCCGCGCCCTCCTCCTCGCCCGGCCCTCCTCGCCCCGGCCCTCCTCCCATCGCCGCTCCCAGTACGGTATGGTAGTGTAGTTTTTTTTGTATTGCTTCAATTAGCTGCATGTGTGCACATGTGTGTTGTTAGTGTTGGCCTGGTCGTGTGGATCATAGAGGGATTCTAGGAGGAAGAAGTGGCCAGCTTAGTTAGTGCGTGAGTGGCACAAAAGTAGGATTAGTGGTTTGCAATGAGAAAGAGGGAAAATGTAGCACTTGTGGCTGCCAAAGAAGAGTCTCAGCGAAGCTTGTTTCTTCTTCCTTTGGCTAGTGTGTGTGGGCGTTCTGAGTTTCTTTCATGGGTGTGTGCTTGTGAGAGGGACAAGAGAGATTGAGAGTTCAGAGGTTGAAGAAGAAGGGGAGCTGCGTGTGGCAGCTCCTTCAGAAATAGAATAGTGCACATATGTATGGAAATGGAAATAGAAATAGAAGTAGAAACCATATGTATGTATGTATGTATGTATGTATGTATGTGTGTGTGTAAATAGTAGAAAAAAATAGAAGTAGGATTGATTTGAAATAGTAATAGAAATAGAATAGTGGACATTTGGAAAGAAATAGAAATGTGTAGTTGAAATTGAAATGATATGTTTAATAATGGAAATAGAAATGCAAATTTGAATTTGTTCTAATAACATGGATTTGTAATAGGCCATGCCGTGACCGCCTCGTCGTGAGCACCCCGGATCTTGACGCGCTTCTCGACGGCCGCCGACATCGACACTCGATTGTTCCACTACTTCCTCTACAGCCGAGGGTGAGCAAAATTTCGAACTTCTTCTCCGCATTTTATTTATGTCACTAGATTCATTTTCCAAGTCAAGTTGCGTAACCTAGGTGTCACTTCCCGTCCTCAAGCGTTACGCGGATAAATATGCATTAGTGGTCGGCATATTTTCAACCGTAACGCTTGCGGCATTTACGGGACAGTCGGCGGATCCGTAGTTGGGTACGTTCTCCATGCTCTGCTCCGGTCCGAGTCAGGATTTCGGCAGCGCCTCACCGTTGTTCTCCGGATGCACATCCTCTTGTCTTTTTGGCGAGACGTGTATCGGGAGAGCAGCGGGGAGGTGCTGCCGAAATTTTGACTCGGACCGGGGTAGAGCATGGAGAACGTACTCAATCTACGGATCCGGCGGCTGCTAGGAGCCCACCTAGTAGAGATGTAGGTTGATGCATTCGTTTTGCCTGTTAAAAAAATTAAAATATGATGCATTTTCCTATTTGATATAAATGCTATGCTTGTCGTTTGGCTTCCAATAGAGCAGAGGATGGCTGATAATGGATGGATGTACACCGGCCGTGTTAGTAAGACTAATAAAACAGATGAGTGGATAAGGAAGACTTGGCATTTAGTGAAGGAGTTGGCGCGTGGTACAAAACAGAAGGTTCAGCCACTTTGCCCGTGCAATCGTTGCTTGAAGCATCACCGTCGTGGAAAGGATGACATGTTTAAACACCTTCTGCAATATGGGTATATGCCTCGTTACGTCACGCAGATCGACTTTGATGAGCACGAACGTGACAGAGGTGAGGTGATGCGGCAGCGGCTCAATGGCAATGAGTACGATGGGGTTAGAGACTTTCTAGATGATCTTGTCGATGCCCACATGCCAGAGTCGCCACCTTCACGGGAGGAACCGCCAGAACCGGAGGAACCTCCAGAACCGGAGGAACTAGAGCCAGCCGCGAAGGCCTTCTATGATATGATAGCCGCTGCTAAGACGCCTCTGTACGATGGCGCCGAGATTTCTCAGCTCGATGCCATCTCCCAATGTCTAGCCGACAAGACCCGGTACAACACCACCCGTGACGGCTTCGAAGCAAGTCTGAAAACAACTGGTAACATGTTGCCCAAAGGGCATTGTCTGCCTAAAAGCCTGCACGAGACGAGGCAACTCATGTCGGCGCTCAACATGGATTATCAAAGGATAGACTGTTGTGAAAATGGCTGTGTTCTCTTCAGAAACAGTTTGCGGAGGACAAGTACTGTCCCATTTGTAAGGCCTCTAGGTATGAAGAGGTAACGGGAAAGGATGGTCAGGTGAGGCAGTCAAAGATCGCAAAGTCGATTCTTCGGTATCTCCCATTCATAAAAAGAATCCAGCGGCTTTACTTGACTGAGGAGACCGCCAAACAGATGACGTGGCACAAGACGGGGACTCGAATAAAGGACAATCAGGGGCGGACGAAGATGGGACATCCATCTGATGGCAATGCATGGAAGAACTTTGATAGAAAATACCCCCATAGGGCAGCAGATGCTCGGAATGTCAGAATTGCGATAGCTACAGATGGCTTCAATCCATATGGTATGTCGAATTCCAATTACAGTTGTTGGCCCGTGTTTGTAATTCCGCTCAATCTCCCTCCCGGAGTCCTAATGACGAGGAAGACCATGTTTCTGTCGCTGATCATTCCAGGGCCCCATTACCCGGGGAAGAACTTGAGTGTCTACATGCAGCCAATTGTGGAAGATTTGAACCACTCTTGGCACCACGGGACATTGACGTACGACCGAGCATCGAAGACAAACTTCTGCATGAAAGTTTGGTTGCAGTATACCATGCATGACATGCCCGGGTACGCCCTAACATGCGGATGGTGTACAGCTGGTAAATGGCCATGCCCAGTGTGCAAGCATCGACTTGAGTTCCTTTGGCTAAATAAGGGTCGCAAGTATGTTGCGTTTGACACGAATCGGCAGTACCTCAAACGGAGGCATCCGTTCAGAGAAGACAAAAAGAACTTCAAGAAAGGCAAAGTTGTGCATGAAGTAACAGAGGTGCCAAAGTTCGATGGTATAGCTGTTGATGCCGAGCTACGTGCTCTCGTGCCAGCGGCATCGGAAGCTGGCCATCAATTTGAGGGATATGGTGTAACGCACAACTGGACTCACGAGGCAGCCTTAACGAAGCTCGAGTATTACAAGGACCTCGAACTTCCCCATAACATCGATGTGATGCACACCGTAAAGAATGTCGCGGAGTCCTTATTTCACACGTGCCTAAACATTCCCGGGAAGTCAAAGGATAATGTCAAGGCTAGAGTCGATGTTGAGAAGCTCTGTGATAGGAAGAAATTACACATGCAACGTCCTACTGGCCGTCGAAAGAATTGGTTCAAGCCGCACGCCGACTTCTGCCTTGATTCCATCCAAAAGAAGGAGGCATTCAAGTGGCTAAAATACGTTGTGATGTTCCCTGATGGTTATTGTTCGAATATGAGCAAGCGAGTCAATCTTTCGACGGGAAAAGTCACCGGGCTCAAGAGTCACGACTATCATATATGGATTGAGCGGCTGATGCCGGTGATGCTTCGAGGGTATCTCCCCGAGAAAATATGGCGAGTGCTCGCGGAGTTGAGCCATTTCTTCCGCACGCTCTGTGCTAAGCAGATATGTCCTAAGGTTATTGAGAAGCTGCAAGTTCAAGTGCCGGAGTTGCTATGCAATTTGGAGATGATCTTTCCGCCAGGCTTCTTTACTCCGATGGCACATCTCATTGTGCACCTCGCAAACGAGGCACTCTTGGGTGGCCCAGTGCAGTTTCGGTGGCAGTTTTGTATTGAGAGAGAGTTCAAGTATATTCGGAAGATAACTGGAAACAAAGCCAAGATTGAAGCATGCATAGCTGAGGCAACGTGCCTTCGGGAGATGGCAGATGCCGCAACAACGTACTATCCTGATGAAGTTCCCACTCTGCATAACCCGGTCTCTCGTTACAATGTCGACGTGCCCATGAATGACCCCAAGCTTCAACTATTCCAATGTCCCGGTGGCAAGGCTGGTAAAGGACAAAAATATAGATTGGAGAGGGAAGAGAAGGATTGCATAATGCTCTATGTGCTTATGAACATGAAGGAAGTGGTGGGGGGGGACGACGACGATGGCGGTCACGATTTCATTAGGTAACATGGTGTAATGCTTATTGTATCTAGTTTCGATCACCTACACTCAACTCGGTCTAATGCTTATTGTATCCTTTCAGCGAATTCACGGATGAACAGTGGTGGCTTCCGCGCGATCCCACAGGCGCGGAGTTGGAGACTCTACTGAAAGAGGGTGCTCCCGAAGTAAAAATAAACTTTGTGTCTTGGTTCATGAAAAAAGTAATGTCTAAGCTGTCCCTCTTACCTACCAATATGTGACTTATCCCTGTTATTCCACGTAACTAATGCACACAACAAATTTGAACCGTGCTTGTAGGGAGCTGATGCAAACGTTGAGATGATAGATGAGTTGAGATGTGTTTCCCAAGGTTGTAACCGTGACGTCATGAAGTATGAGAAGTATGACGTGAATGGGTTTCGATTCCATACAGAGACACACCAGAAGGGCCGGGCGAATCCAAAAACGATAAATACTGGTGTCTTCACTAAAGGATCCGATACCTTTGATTACTACGGGAGGTTAGAGAATGTATACGAGCTGACCTTCAATCGTACAAACAAACAACTCAATCTCGTTGTGTTCAAGTGTCATTGGTTCGACCCAAGAGGTGGACAGAGAATTACCAAGTCCATTGGGTTAGTTGAAGTTAAGCCTTCCACCACCTATACCGGAGCCGATGTCTATATTGTTGCTCACCAAGCCAAGCAAGTTTATTATTTGCCGTACCCATGCCAGAAAGCGGCCCTCAACGGCTGGGAAGTCGTGTTCCAGGTATCGCCACATGGTAACCTACCGATTCCCTCCGAGGACGATTACAACAACATTGACCCTGTAACATACGAGGGAATTTTCTATCAAGAGGAAGAGGACTTCGGGCACTTTGAGTTAGAATGTGTTCTTGAAGAGGACCTCAGGAACGATGCAGAAACTCGTGGTGAGTCAGTGGTGGATCTAAAGGACATAGATATGCTCGAGAAGTTACAAGTGGAAGATGATAGCGATGATGAGCCTCCACCCGTCTATCAAAATCCAACTTACTACTCAAAAGATAGTGATAGTGATAGTGGCAAGGAGAAACAAAATGAGATTGACGATGAGATTGATGACGGCTGGTGAGGGTCTTTTATGTGTTTATATTTCAACATGCTTCTTATTTGTTTAGTATCTTTATGCTTAGTATTTATATTTTTTTCAACATGCTTCTTTATTGTTTAGTATCTTTATGCTTAGTATTTATATATTTTTGAACATGCTTCTTAATTGTTTAGTGTCTTTATGCTTACTATTTATATATTTTTCAACATGCTTCTTAATTGTTTTCTCTTTCTCAATGCAGGTGATTGAATAATATGAGCGGCGGCAAGGAGGACTCGTCGAGCTTGCTTAAGAAGATGCAACAACGCAAGAACAATGTTAGAAGGAGTGAGAGGGCACCGCGTCGCAATCCGCGTTACGAGGACGGCGCGGTAGGAGGAGGAGGACGAGGACGAGGACGAGGACGGGGACGAGGTGGTGGAGCTGGAGGTGGCTTGGGAGGAGGTGGAGGTGGAGGTGGAGGTGGAGGTGGCTGGGGAGGACCGGACTTTGAGCCACCACCCTCGGCTTCAGGCGACGTTGCTTCCGGGTTCTTTTTGGAGGGGACGTCTAGAGAGGAGGCGGAGACGGAGTCTAGAGCCGAGGAGGACTCTAGCCGCGGGTTTGAGACTCCGGAGGAGGATGGGCGGCCGAAGGCACTGAAGATTCGTGGGGAAGCGAGAGTCCCCGACGAGAGGAAGGAGCCTAAGACCCATGAGGCGAAGACCCTTATTATTCCTGCTGGCCCTGAGTAAGTGTACTAATTTGGCAATTTCGATTTTCAAGTACTAATGTTTGATTTTCATGTGCTAATGTTTGATTTTCATGTGCAGCAATTGGATATTTCCTCCGGGGGTCAAGGGGCGCCTGCCTAGCAGCATGATTGGAGCTTTGCTTAGGAAGTTCTGGCCGGGCAAGTACTATCCCCTCGGCACTGTCCCAGCTGGCGAGAAGAAGCTAGCCACTACTTGGACGGACTACGAGAGTGCCCCTGGCGTAGGCTTCCCGACGGCTGCTGAGGCCGTGATGAGAAAGTTTTGGGTAAGACATATTTTCTCGAGCTTCGTTCATATTTGATGACCCCAATGTTCTAACTCATGAATCTCACAATTGTTTTTTGCATGATTGAAGTGTTTTTATCGTGTGGCGCCCGAGGTTGAGGAGACGGCCGCGAACAGGACTTTGCGGGCGACTTGTGAGAGGTTGACACCGCAGGTGTGGTACAACCAAAGGATCACGTCCGCGGGTCACTTCTGGGCAGAGAGAGGCGAGAGGGTCCATAAGCCGGACATTGTCGGTAAGAATGCTAAGGCCGAGTACGAGATGACGGTGGAGGACTACATGTCGGTGAGTAAAATGTCAATGAGATTCTACATTGCTACTAAGTTGCGATTGCATTAGATTGAGTTGAGTATTGCATTTTCAGGTTATCCCCGATTGGGCCGAGCCGCATGCCGAGGCATGGGAGGAGATGGTTAGGACGAGGTGGCTCAAGATGGACGAGGACTTTGCAGCCGTGGCGAGGCGGAACGCGGAGAACCGAGGCGACGGTGGCACACACTGTGGGGGAAACCTCAGCTACGAGCGCTACAAGGGGAAGACGGTATGTATACATTTTATTTTCCTTCAGGTTCAAAGTTGGTACTCACAACATTTCCTTTCGCGATGGAGAGGGCCGCGTTAGGACCCGAGGAGGAGATGTCGGACCTCGAGATATACAACAAGATGCGGCTTAAGAAGCCCGACCTCTCGCAGCCTCAGCCCTCGCTCCCTGAGTACTTCGGCACCTACGCCAAGGACGTCGAGAACTACTGCGAGATGGTGAGGCATCGTCACCCGGAGGTGGATGACCCCATGAGCGCGGAGGTCGACGAGGAGTCGTTGGTCCTGTCGTCCGGAGGGTTGCCGCATGGCCGTCTCGCCATGCTGAACAAGGCCGTCAAGCATACCCTCACCACGACCTTCACGCGTCTCAAGGCGGGACTCACCAAGGACAGCCCCCCTCTCCCGCCTCGTCGCCGGGCTCGGCAACAACCCGCATACGACGTAAGTTTCCCTCATTTCCATCCTCTTTCCGACTTTCGTTCATACATTGCTAAGTGCTAACGAGACATGAATTTGTGAAATTGTAGCCTGACTTCGAGGCGGCCTACGTGGCCGCTCATCAAGAATATCAGGTGGCCTTCAACCAGCACCAGCAGCAGTTCATGGAGTACATGGCATATATACATGTAAGTTCCAACCTTTGTTTTCGCAAATGATGACAAGTCCCACTTTCCCCTAGTTTGATGCTTCATTTCTGCAAAGACTGACATGTAAACTATCTTGCAGGCGTCGTTTGTGGCCAATCAAACTGGACAGACAGCGGATTTAGGGCCGATGCCTCCCTTTCCGGGGCCGGCGCCAAACATGCCATCGAAGGAAAATTTCGCTGCGGAGTACTATGGGAGAACAACGGTAAGTTCTTCGCCAAACCGAATACTACGGCTTTCCTTTGCCTCGCAAATTGCTAACATCTCGGGAACATGTGTGTAGGGAACGGGATGTTCCGGAAACCAGGGTGGTGGGAGGGACATGACACCGGTTCATCATGGTGGTCCTTCTCCCGGTGCTACACCCGGTACTTCTCCCGGTACTTCTCCCGGTCCTTCTCCCGGTAGTTCTTCCGCAGCTTCTACCGGAAGGAATCGGCCCGGGCCGGTGTCTAGCGGCGACGAGCTCCTCTAGTTGTCCCATAGTAGCTACTTATGTATCCGCACTATGACACTATGACACTTGTACCTATGTTATGAGACTACGACTATGTATCCGCAACTATGTTATGAGACTTGAACTTCGTGTTATGTCTATTTGCACTTACTCTATTTCGTGTGAATTAATTTGTGATTTAATGTGCTGCTAATCCTGGGAAACAACCAAACCAGCAAAAAAAAGAAAAAATGGTCATCTCTACGCCGACGGGTTCCCCCTCGGGGTAGCGTCGACATGAACCATATGGCACCCTCTACGCCGACGGCTTCCCCCTCGGGGTAGCGTCGAGTGAAACAGGGGCGCGACGCGTGGCAGTCTACGCCGACGGCCACCCGCTCGGCGTAGGATGCGCCACGGCCCGCCAGGACGCGCCGCGTGGCAGTGTACGCCGACGGCCGCGCCCCTCGGCGTAGCGTGCAGCGCAGCTCGCCAGGATGCGACGCGTGGCGTGGTACGCCGACGGCCGCGCCCCTCGGGGTAGCGTGCAGCGCAGCTCGCCAGGGTGCGACGCGTGGCGCGGTACGCCGACGGCTGCCCCCTCGGCGTAGCCGTAACGGCCGTCAGCTCGACGGCGCCCGTTAGCGTGCTACGCCGAGCGCTAGTACGCCGACGGGTGGCCTGGCCCTCGGCCCTCTCGTTCTACGCCGACGGTCGCTGATACGCCGAGGGCCACGTGGCTTCTGCCGAGGCCAACCTTGCCCGAGGAGCTACGCCGAGGGTCCCCGTCGGCGTACCGTACGCCGAGGGCTAGGCTGTGGTACGCCGAGGGCCGGAGGCCGTCGGCATAGGTAGAGATTCCTGTAGTGATTGAAGCTTTACGATGTTCACATGTTAGAGTTGAATTTTAAGTTTGCATTTGTCTTGACAGTGATGACTTCGTTCCCACATTTCTCAAATCACATATTATTCTGTATGTATCACAGTCGGCAGGCGTAGGAATCATCCGGCGGGGCGATCTAGCAGACTAGCACACACCCTTGGTCTTCCCGGTCACGAGCGACACGCTCCTGTGGCCGGACACGGCCTCCCTCTTGACGACCCTGACGGAGGCCTCCTCGTCGGCGCTCCTGGCGGGTCCCAGCTCGATGGTGAGCCTCATCTTGGGCACGGGCCCCTTGGCAGCCAGGTCGAGCTCGCTGAGCGCCATGCGCACGTGCGACAGGAACCTCTCGGCGAGCGGGCGGCCGAAGTCCTCCCGGACGACGACGCGGAGCACCGTCATGTGCTCCAGGTTCGCTGGCATGGTGTACGCCGGCACGATCCACCCGAACCGGCGCAGGTTCGCCGACAGCTTGAACGCCAGCGAGCCGTCCCTGGTGCCCCCCCCTGAACATGAACGCGACCAGCGGCACGCCCTCATCCTTGGAGATGATGTCGAAACGGCCCATGCGCTGGAGCCCCTCCCGCAGCGTCCTCGCGCTCTCCATGCAGTTCTCCATCACATTCTTGTACCCCTGCAACGATACGAAGCATATCACTACTAGTGCTATTGGGTTTTTCGAAATTGATGGAATCTGGTTTGTATGTTGGTGTTACTGAAGTTCGGTACCTCGAAACCTAATCGAAGAAACTGGTAATATTGGGCGATGATTTGACTGGACCCTGCAAAAGATGAAGCATGTGAAACAATGACAGGAAAGAGTGGCATCCAAGTAAAGAATCAAATCAGAAATTATGTTGATCTGTCAATTCTGGGGAAAATAAATCGACCATGCCTTTGGAGAAGTTGAGGGTGAATGTGGGCTGGTCGGCGCCCAGGTAGTTGATGTGGAAGATGAGCTCGTCGGGGAGGTCCTCCTTGTTGCGCCATACCACCCAGCCAACGCCGGGGTAGACGAGGCCGTACTTGTGGCCGCTGACGTTGATGCTCTTCACCAGCGGCAGCCGGAAGTCCCACTCCAGCTCCGGGTACAGGAACGGCGCGATGAACCCGCCGCTTGCCGCGTCTACGTGGATCGGGGTGTCCCACCTGTCAGCCGGAAGACGCCAGCCACGTCATTATACAGAGCAGAGCAATTCTTCGTGCACAGAGATTGGAACTGACTGAACTATCTGATTAAACAGACCTGGTTCGCTTGTTCTTGGCGGCGAGGAGGTCGTTGAGGCGCTTGACGTCCTCGAACTCGCCGGTGAGGGTGGAGCCGAGGATGGCGGCGACGCAGATGGTGTTCTCGTCGACCATCTCCACGGCCTTGTCGGGGTCCATCACGTAGCACCCTTGGCTCAGCTTCACCTCCTTGAGCTCAACCTCGAAGTACCGCGCGAACTTCTCCCAGCACACCTGCATATCGATCGCCAGAGCAGAAGAAATTATTCTTGATTGAAATCTGTGTGGTCAAATCAGAAAATGTACGCGCGTTATGGTGCTGAACTTTTACCTGAACATTGGCTCCCGTGACGATGTTGGGCTTGTCGTAGGGCTTCCCCTCCGCCTTCCGCCGATTCTGCCAGCGCCGCTTGAATGCCAGCCCGGCGAGCATTATCGCCTCCGAGGACCCGACCGTGCCGACACCCACTGCCGTCTCGCCGGTGCCCAGCGGGGCGTTGAACAACCGTGCTATGATGTTCACGCACCGGTTCTGCACACACACATCGGTGTTTGATCGATCACAAATAATTTCACAAGCTCTAGCAGCTGAAATGAATATCGAAGAATGTGATAGATGTCTTGCCTGGAGCTCGGTGGTGACGGGGTACTCGTCCATGTCGGCGTAGTTCTTGTTCATGCCCTCGAGGATGAGCCGGTCGCACTCGGGCTCCATCCAGGTGGTGACGAAGGACGCCAGGTTCAGCCGCGGGCTGCCGTCCAGCAGCAGCTCGTCGTGGATGATCTGGTACGCCGCGTCCTTGGAGATGGACTTCTCCCCGAGCTCGTAGCTCGGGACAGGCTCCTGCACGTACCTCGACGCGAAGACGGCGGCCGACGCCGCCGCCTCGTCGCTCTGAACATGTGTCAGAACCATGTCTCCGGTACGTGTCAGCTGGGTCTTTTCTGATTTCCCTCTGAGCACGTTTCTGTTCACTAGGCACCGACTGCATATATATACAGGGAGCGGAAACTTGGAATGTACTTGTGCTTTGCTTGTCTCATGTTTTTGCTGCCCGGAGATACTGCTTCGCTCCCAAGTTAAACCCTTGCTTGCTTCTTGCTGCAATGCTGCTGCTTTACTTGAATATCAGTTGCTTCAGGAAACTTGTGTGGGATCACAGTTGCTTCCAAGTGCTGCTAAACTATTCGATTATTACTCCTCCAATTCGCAAAAAAAAAAAAGATTATTTCTCCTCCATAGCAGGTTTGAAAATATTCGATTGTTTTTCAAAGAAGACTGAGAATCTGTTGAATGCTTTTTAGGATGACGTTTTCTCATAAAGTTGTCTTTACTTATGAATCAGGACGAAAGCCTGTTTCAAGAAGGACATTTTCTCATAAAGATATGCTATTTGCTCGATCCTCCAGTGATTCAACGATACTTGGCCGTTCAGGTTCACAACATGGGAGATTCACGTGTTTCATTAACATGCATTTTTATGAATCTCGACAATTTAATTTAGTTTCCATATATTTGATTAAAATAGTGTATGAGTTACGGAGATAATTCACATAATATATTAAATATTCTTGCATTTGAAACAACTTTTCCACTATTATAAAGATGTTCATATAAGGACAATAAATATATTAAAAAAGATGTTGATGAAGATGGAGGGAAAATCAAGAATGGTGCTGACATGATGCTACAACAAGCGTCTTCGCTTCACTTCAATGCTTCGAGGATGGGAGCTTCTTCATCAAGGACGGGAACATTGATCATCACGAACGATGGCGCCAGATTTTAGCGTTGTTTCAAAAGCTGCTTTTGAAGATGTTTGTGACTTCATCGAACGGTTATGTTTTTGGGCTTGCCTGGTTGGCCTATATTTTTGTTGTAATGTCGGTGGAATATTCTTGTGTTGTTTGTTGTATGTTAGGGCAGGTTTTTTGCCCCAATAATCCTACATCTACGGACTGCTTCTACGGACTGCTGCTACGGACAAGGCGTGGCTTGGTGTGGTTGGATATTGTGCTGCGGTTGTTCATGTGAATTCGGATGCGGATGCACCCCTGCTTGCCAACTCAGTCCGTAAGCCCAATCCGTAGGAAAACAGCCCGTAGGTGTAGCATTACTCTGTAGTCTGCTTTTGACGCCGGAAGTTTGACAGTGGGTTTTCCTGCCATGTTGAGTTAGAACTGGGTTTTTCGCTTTCTGTCTATTTCTCTTTCTTGTTGAAGTTCTTATATTACCCTATATAAAAGTTGAACAGATTAAGGCACTTAGATTAGTTTGGATACTGTAGATAGCCTATTTTTCGTGTCTTTCCTTTACCACTAACGCGACGCGTGTCTCTCTTATTTATTACTTCACCTGGTCATCCGTCTAGATAATTTTCACTTCCCTTTTTTTCCGGGTGCGTAGGTTACCGGCAACCGGCTACTGCGATTCATTTCCGTAATATTGTTAGGAGGCTCTCGGTAATTACCGTGGTAAGGATTTTTTATGCCTTGCCACGTTCTTTTACTTTATGCTACCGCTTGGAGTTGTTTTTGGACACACAGCTTTAATAAGGGCGAGAGAAGTCTGGACTCTTCGATTGGATCCAGAGAGCTCTCTTCCCCACCGCCTGATTTGCCTCGATCGCCTGCCCAGGGAAGTCCTCCTGCCCTCCTCCTCTCGCCGGCGCCGCTGAAGTGAACCAGGCCGCCACCGGAGCTCCAGAGTGTCCAGCCCTCTATCCCCTCCCATCTCTCCCTTCCCCTCTCCATCGTCGACAATCCCCATCCATGGACGCCTCAACGCCTCTCTATCCTCATACGTGACCACCACTTCAGAAGGGGGCATAGCCGAGGGGTGATCTGCGCTCCTCTCCAATGACTCCGCCGCAGCCGAATCCGGTTTTATGTCCAGCAAGAAGCAGTCGAACAGCGGCGCGTCGACCATCCCGTCGGGTGTGTGGCTAGAGGGCATATCCAACTGGTGTCCTTGAGGTGCAACGCGGGTAGAAGGTGGGGCTCGGCAAAACCACACATCTCCACACCATCGCCGGCATCGAGGAGCTCGACAGCAGCAACTTCGTAAAGGCCAACGATAGCCTGAAGTTTGCCTTCCTCAGCCATAAATTCGAGGTCTGCGCCTCCCGGACAATAGGGTGGAGTTTCTCAGCTTCTTGCAGGAGGAGATGCCCGTGAAGGACTGCCTCAACCTGCTGCAGGGCCCTCTAGCGCGCCACCGAGGATATGGGCCTCATGGGGTCATGGGTAGGCTCCTCAATTTAGCTCTTGCTTATTTACCAATGTATTAATATTAGAAAAAAGATTTAGTCCTTGATGGCATCGTCTACAACTCAGGGTTTGCAGCTCGCCATCATCGACGAGAGAGACTAGCTCAGACTATTGGTGCTCTGTGTTGTTGAGTTCTATGCGAGGTGACCACCCAATTGTGGATGACACCTGAAGTGTTAGTAAAGTTTGACTGCCATGCAAGAGAATGTGAGTACTACATTATAGGTTGAGTGTTACCGTGATTCATTTAAAAAAATTGTTGTCCTGATTGATCATATGATTGGTAAATTATCCACGACAGGCTCCGCGATTGGAAGAGCCAGACTGAGGTATCTTTTTCCTGGCTAGATAAAGGTTTGGCTCTGCATTTTAAGAAGGTGATTCAGTAAAACCGTTTGCCTTGAATTCATAAGGTGAGATGACTAAAAATGTTCATCTTTTACACTGTCCATACTATTCTAACACTGTTCAGAGGGCTATCCATTGACAGGCCCAATTTTGAAGTGAACTTCACACAAATGAGAGAAGCATCAATACGACCAACTGTACTGCCTCTAATCTCTTTTCCATGCAGTAAACTTCACATGAACCAATGTCATTTGATCATGCAAATGAGACCATCTTACACGCTGAATCAGCTCGATCAAGTGTCTAAGCGTCATCACTTTCTGATAAGTCACCCAAACATTCCAAGTATAGTTATCATAGACAGACTGATTGGGAGCTTAAGACCACGGCTTCACTTTTTAGAGTAAGCCTGTTGGCCAAGCAATTTTTAATCTTCTGTAGTGCCTTTATTTCCTGAATTGCACGGGAGTCATGTCACAGTTACGGTTTCTTTTCTCATTTGTGTAATTATATGCCTGGCAGTAGTGAACGCTTCGTAAATGTAAGAATAAGCCCTCCTTATGTAGCAACCAGTGAAAAGATTGTACTGCACAGGTTGTTCATGGAAAAAAAAATGAAGGTCTACTTAATTTAGTGATTCGGTTTTGGTTCTAGATTAGTGTACTTTAAATTTCAGATTTCCTAATTTAACAGGCTTAGCTATGAAAACCCAGCAATACTATCCCGTTTCAGGTTTTCAGTTTGTCAATACCTTTCTTTTATTTAGCGTTTACTAATCTGTTCAACTTTTACATGGAATATAATTATGCAATCCATAACTACAGTTCTGATTTTCCCAGTAGAAGTGTTTCAACATCTCCACTCCCGTGGCTAAATTGGTCAAGATTTTCAATACTAGGTGAGTGCAGATAGTACAGCGGGAACTAACGGTACCATGGGCAGAGAGTTTTGTTGCTAAGGTACACATGTTGATTTCAGCTGCGTGCAACATGTGTCCTGAAACGTCTAGAAGAGATTGTTGAGTGATTTTCTCTGCCAATAATGTTCATTTATAATGTTTGGAAAACATGGTATTTTATATCGCTTCTATGAAAAACTCCACCCCACATTGTGCCATTGTTCTATTTGTCACACTCATCACACATGGTGTTCTATTTTTAGCTTCATGCAAAGGTGATCAGGACGCACTATACCATATTCTCGGATTCATGGATATAAGAAAGGCCGGTGAGAGAAAATGCCGTGTAAAAAACATATGTGATGGATATATAAAACAAGAAGAGGCTAATTATTTGAAATAGCGGGCCGTGGCATCGTCAGTAAACCTGAGGTGTTGCACTGAGCTACAAAGCATGTTGTTTCACTGGCAAGTTTCCAAATTTTCACATGCTGGATTTTAGATTTATACGTTTACGGATTCCCTAGCTTTTTCCTCCATAAACATTAGGTGAGTATATATATATATATTTAAGTATGTGGTTAGATAACTTAGTGTGACTATTGTGTGCCTCTCTTGACTTACTGGGCGAGCAAGCTGCTAACTTTAATGGCTGGAGCACTTTTTCTTGGCGCATTGGTTCAGACATACACTCTTCCATTTTTCAGAGTTACACGTTGTCTAGATATCACTAGAGTAACTTTATGTTCAGCTGCATGCTTACCATTTCTGTAATATTTTCGTTCTTCTGAGCCGTGTTGGCTAGGTTTCTACCTAATTGTTGTAGGCAAGGTAATAATGTTTTCAGACATCCCTCTGTACTAGACTCGAAAATTTAGTTTACGTTGTATACCTCTCTTAATACTCCCTCCGTTCCTTTCTATAGTGCCTATAGATTTTTGGCATTTGTTTCAGAATATAAGGTTGTAGCTTAGCTTTTTTTCAATTACCCCCTCCCAGTTCAGCTCCCAAATCGTCCAGGTCCAAAATTTGTTATGGTAAGTTAGTAAGATATGGATTTCCCAAATTTTACGTTGATCTCAAATCGTTCAGCTAGGGGTCATGTGTACAAAATACTCTTGTGCTAATTTCCGTGCCAAAAAACTATAGGTACTATAGAATGGAACATAGGGAGTATATTTTTTGCAGCAGATTTTTTTACTCCAAGAAGCATTGAATCTTACTTCTATCCCAGGGGAACAGAATGGAAGGATGTGTGCCAGCTAATTGTATAGACCAATTCAAGCCACAGCTAAAAAGAGGTTCAGTTTACAGTTTACACCTTAGAAACGTTCATCTTTGCTGATGCGTGGCAAAATGCCGAGGAAGACAGAGGAGAAGCATTAGCGAGATTAACTGATGTCGTTTTTCGTTATTCTTTCTTTCAGATTTAGCTTTCTACTAGAAGCACCATTTTTCCGTTGGAGTTCCTCGCATCAATAGGCTTATGGTAGCTGATGCTGAAGTTCACATACTGCTGGTCATCCTCACTGAGCTCTCTTAAATTCATATATCTTAGAGTTTGGTGTTTGCTGAAACATATACAGTGCTTGGTGAGGTGTAGGTGTGTTAGTTTGCATGTGCGATTTTCTTTTTTCCCCCTTGCACATTCTACATGTGTACCAAGCCATAAAATTTGAAATGGTTGGTGCTGATGTGCAAGCACTATCCGTGGTTTTCGCTGCAGTATGTTGTAACTAACGTACTGTCTTTGTAAATGCTGCCGAAGTGTTTGAAATTCAGTATTCCAGTTAGCCACGGCAGTTTGTGTCAGTTAAGTTAGTGTTTGTGCAAGAGGATGACTGAATGTAACTAACTCCATCCATCAACGTTACATTCAATCATTTAGATGGACCATTATATGACTGAATGTAACTAACTCCATCCATCAACGTACTAGCCATCCGATACAATTGCAAGTAAAATAAAACTTGCTTTACTATATATCTTAAGGAGCTAAGAGTAACTATGTATGCTAAAAGAATAATAGTACCACGGGCGCGGCGCGTGCCGCCGCGCCTATGCTTCCTAGTAAATATTGTATTTTCATTATGATAAGTAATGGAAAGGGGAGCATTCCCGGTTGGAAAAAATAAGATGTTGATGATATGAAAATACAAATATTCATATATTGCTAAAAAAAAGTTCTATCTACTGCAGAAGAAAATACTTGTATAATCACAAAGAATATAAATAAAATAGAAAACATACTTATAATAAAAAAGTATTAATATGATCATATATTCTTATGTATGATTATGTGATGCTCGTGTATCATAAAACAATGATCATGTGTATTAAAAATTATAAATACACAAATGTCTATATTTCAAAATATTCACGTATTTAAAAAGGATAAAAGTACACTATAAAAACATATGAAAGTAATATTAAAAGATTTAAAAGTGAAAACATAAAAGGAAAAAAAGCAAAAAGAAAAAAAATTAAATATCATAGAAGCGGAAAGGAAAAGAATACAACAATAAACTAGAGATAAAAGGAAAATCAGATGCAGAAAACCAAGAAAAATAAGGATAAAATTAAGGTGTCAAGGTCAGCCCCAACAAGATTTCACTTATAGTGTATTTTGCTATTTTTAGTTCAAATTTTAGTGTCAAAATTTACACTAGAAAAAATAAAATGCACTACAAGTAAAACTTAGATGGGATCCCACTTAACACTCTAGATAAAATACTGAATATACCAGCTCAGATAGTGTCGAGGCGTTGCGGACGTCCCGAATGCCTGCCATTTTCTCCAGGAAAAGACTTCCCATCAGCCCACTGATACCACACAAAAAATCGGTCGTTGCAATCTCTGTGGAAAGTGGAGACGCAACCCGCACGTGGCTGGGCCCCACCGTCCTTATCCTAACGCTGCACAGGCACACTTTCCTTCATCGTTCTCTCCAACTCCCACCGATGGCTCATGGTGCTCTTCCCCAATCCAAGGTCCTGCACCGGTGTAAGAGCAAGATCCATATCCCGTGTTTTGTGTGTTTGATAACAACACTCGAACAATTCTAACCGTGCACAAAGTTTGTCATTGATAGGTTTGCAAATGCATGGTACCCTCGCTGAGCACATTATGATCAGAAGACCGAAGCGTAGCTCTTAGGGTTTCTGGTTTTGTGTGTGTGTCGTGAGGTGACATGGTAGGAGAGGAAGAGAGGAAAAGCTATTTTAGCCATAGCGATACTACCGGTACCAGGAGCGGTAGTACCTCTACCTCTACTGGTACCGCCCGTGATACCGCTCTGAGGCTTGCACATAGATATCCCCCAAAGAACACGTTGCGGTACCTTCACGGTACCTTGAGCGGTAGTACCGCTTGAGGGCGGTAGTACCGCCCACGGTACCGCGCTAAGTACCGTAACGCGTCACGGTAGTACCGCTCTGGTACCGCTTGGGATCCAGTAAGTTCTGGACCCTATTGCGGTACCGCAAGCGGTACCGCGAGCGGTAGTACCGCAATGTGTCCATGTGGACAAGTTCAGTGGGGAATTCGAACTCTGAGCGGTAGTACCGCTTCCAGAAGCGGTAGTACCACTTAGGCAAAAATGGCTGGTAACGGTTGGATTTGAAGGGACCTATATAAATGCCCCTTCTTCTCCAGCCAGCCTCAGCTCTTCTCTCTCTCTCCTCCATTGTTGCTGAGCTCAAAATTGAGGGGATCTCCTCATCCACCCAACCAATCTTGCTCATACTTTGTGAGGTGGTGGAGGAGACCCAGATCTATCATTCTACCGAGAGAAAGTCCACCAATTCGTGGTAGTCCTTAGTGGATCTTGTTGTTAGGGTTTCTTGGTGGAAGAGCTTCTTGGTGGAGCACTGGAAGAGCTTCTTGGTGGAGCACTGGAAGAGCTTCTTGGTGGAGTATTGGAAGGGTTCCTTTGGTGGAGCATTGGAGATGGGTTCCTATGGTGGAGCATTGGAGATGTGCAGCTATGGAGTCTAGCTTGGTGATGTACTAGCTCCATAGGGTGTTGGGAGCATCCTTGTGTGTGTGGAGCTCGCCCCAACCTTGTGAAGGAATCACCGCCTCGACCGGTGCCTTAGTGGAAGAGGGAGAGCACCTCCGTGGAGCTCTCTCGAGGAAGAGGGTGAGGCCTTCCTTCGTGGTGTGGCCGCCTAGTCTCTTGTGTGAGACTAGCACCTCCTCAACGCAGACGTACTTCCTTTAGTGGAAGGAACTGCGGGAAACAAACCTCGACTCGCCTCACGTCCCCCCGGTTGTCTCGCTCCTTACTCTCATTATCTTGTCGATTCCTTTACTTGTTGCACATGCTCTAGCATCATTGTAGGAACACCGCTATTGCAAAAGTTGTCACCTTTACCTTCCGTTGCGCTAAAATTTAAAAAGGTTAAAACTTGTCGTAGCACCATTCACCCCCCTCTTGTTCGCTACGATCCATTCAACCGCTACATGTTGTTCCTCCGCCAGCGAGCCCCTACTCCTCCACTGGCGATAGCGCCGCCCCAGCTCCACCCCCGCCGAGCCCCTGCTCCTCCATCGGCGAACGAGTTGCCTGTTGACGCGTAAAGTACATGCCCGTTGGGAACCCCAAGTGGAAGGTGTGATGCGTACAGCAGCAAGTTTCCCTCAGTAAGAAACCAAGGTTTATCGAACCAGTAGGAGTCAAGGAGCACGTGAAGGTTGTTGGTGACGGAGTGTAGTGCGGCGCAACACCAGGGATTCCAGCGCCAACGTGGAACCTGCACAACACAATCCAAATACTTTGCCCCAACTTAACAGTGAGGTTGTCAATCTCACCGGCTTGCTGTAAACAAAGGATTAAATGTATGGTGTGGAAAATGATGTTTGTATGCGAAGAACAGTAAAGAATAATGTTTGCAGTAGATTGTATTCAGATGTAAAAGAATGGATCGGGGTCCACAATTCACTAGTGGTGTCTCTCCAATAAGATAAAGCATGTTGGGTGAACAAATTACAGTTAGGCAATTGACAAATAAAGAGGGCATAACAATGCACATACATATCATGATGAGTAGTGTGAAATTCAATTGGGCATTACGACAAAGTACATAGACCGCTATCCAGCATGCATCTATGCCTAAAAAGTCCACCTTCGGGTTAGCATCCGCACCCCTTCCAGTATTAAGTTGCAAACAACAGACAATTGCATTAAGTAAGGTGCGTAATGTAATCAATACAAATATCCTTAGACAAAGCATTGATGTTTTATCCCTAGTGGCAACAGCACATCCACAACCTTAGAACTTTCTGTCACTGTCCCAGATTTAATGGAGGCATGAAACCACTATCGAGAATAAATACTCCCTCTTGGAGTCACAAGTATCAACTTGGCCAGAGCCTCTACTAGCAACGGAGAGCATGCAAGATCATAAACAACACATATATGATAGATTGATAATCAACTTGACATACTCACACATCAATCCGGAGGCGATCATGGTGATGAAGAGTCCTCCGGGAGACGATTCCCCTCTCTAGAAGGGTGCCGGAGGCGATCTTCTGAATCCCCCGAGATGGGATTGGCGGCGGCGGCGTCTCTGGAAGGTTTTCCGTGTCGTGGCTCTCGGTACAGGGGTTTTCGCGACGAAGGCTATAAGTAGGCGGAAGGGCAGCGTTGGAGTGCTGACGAGGGGTCCACACCATAGGGCGGCGTGGGCCCCTCCCTGGCCGCGCGGCCCTATGGTGGCTGCGCCTCGTGGCCCCACTTCGTATGCTCTCCGGTCTTCTGGAAGCTCCGTGGAAAAATAAGACCCTGGGCGTTGATTTCGTCCAATTCCGAGAATATTTCCTTTGTAGGATTTCTGAAACCAAAAACAGCAGAAAACAGCAACTGGCTCTTCGGCATCTCGTCAATAGATTAGTGCCGGAAAATGCATAATAATGACATAAAGTGTGTATAAAACATGTGAGTATCATCATAAAAGTAGCATGGAACATAATAAATTATAGATACGTTTGAGACGTATCAAGCATCCCCAAGCTTAGTTCCTACTCGCCCTCGAGTAGGTAAACGATAACAAGGATAATTTCTGAAGTGACATGCTATCATAATCTTGATCAATACTATTGTAAAGCACATGAGATGAATGAAGTGATTCGAAGCAATGGTAAAGACAATGATTAAACAACTGAATCATATAGCAAAGACTTTTCATGAATAGTACTTTCAAGACAAGCATCAACAAGACTTGCATAGGAGTTAACTCATAAAGCAATAGATTCTTAGTAGAAAGCTTTGAAAGCAACACAAAGGAAGATATAAGTTTTAGCAGTTGCTTTCAACTTCAACATGTTTATCTCATGGATAATTGTCAACACAAAGTAATATGCTGAATGCAAATAAGCAAATATGTAGGAATCAATGCACACAGTTGACACAAGTGTTTGCTTCTAAGATAGAAATAAGTAGGTAAACTGACTCAACATAAAGTAGAAGAAAGGCCCTTCGCAGAGGGAAGCATGGATTGCTATATTTGTGCTAGAGCTTTTATTTTGAAAACATAGAAACAATTTTGTCAACGGTAGTAATAATTCATATGTGTTATGCATAAGATATCTTATAAGTTGCAAGCCTCATGCATAGTATACCAATAGTGCCCGCACCTTGTCCTAATTAGCTTGGATTTACATGGATTATCATTGCATAACATATGTTTTAACCAAGTGTCACAAAGGGGTACCTCTATGCCGCCTGTACAAAGGTCTAAGGAGAAAGTTCGCATTGGATTTCTCGCTTTTGATTATTCTCAACTTAGACATCCAAACCGGGACAACATAGACAACAGATAATGGACTCCTCTTTAATGCATAAGCATTCAACAACATATAATATTCTCATATGAGATTGAGGATTGATGTCCAAACTGAAACTTCCACCATGGATCATGGCTTTAGTTAGCGGCCCAATGTTCTTCTATAACAATATGCATACTCAAAGCATTTGATCATGATAAATCACCCTTACTTCAGACAAGACGAACATGCATAGCAACTCACATGATATTCAACAAAGGTGTAATAGTTGATGGCGTCCCCAGGAACATGGTTACTGCTCAACAACCAACTTATAAGAAATAAGATACATAAGCACATATTCAATACCACAATAGTTTTTAAGCTATTTTTCCCATGAGCTATATATTGTAAAGACAAAGAATGGAATTTTAAAGGTAGCACTCAAGCAATTTACTTTGGAATGGCAGAGAAATACCATGTAGTAGGTAGGTATGGTGGACACAAATGGCATAGTTTTGGCTCAAGGATTTTGGATGCACGAGAAGTATTCCCTCTCAATACAAGGCTTAGGCTAGCAAGATTGTTTGAAGCAAACACAAGTATGAACCGGTACAACAAAACTTACATAAAAACATATTGCAAGCATTATAAGACTCTACACTGTCTTTCTTGTTGTTCAAACCCTCACCAGAAAATATCTAGACTTTAGAGAGACCAATCATGCAAACCAAATTTCAACAAGCTCTACAATATTTCTTCATTAATAGGTGCAAAGTACATGATGCAAGAGCTTAAACATGATCTATTTGAGCACAACAATTGCCAAGTATCAAATTATTCAAGACATTACACCAATTACCACATGAAGCATTTTATGTTTCCAACCATATAACAATGAACGAAGCAGTTTCAACCTTCGCCATGAACATTAAGAGTAAAGCTAAGAACACATGTGTTCATATGCAACAGCGGAGCGTGTCTCTCTCCCAAACAAAGAATGCTAGGACCGATTTTATTCAAACAAAAACGAAAATAAAAACATAAAGACGCTCCAAGTAAAGCACATAAGATGTGACGGAATAAAAATATAGTTTCACTAGAGGTGACCTGATAAGTTGTCGATGAAGAAGGGGATTCCTTGGGCATCCCCAAGCTTAAATGCTTGAGTCTTTTTGAAATATGCAGGGATGAACCACGGGGGCATCCCCAAGCTTAGAGTTTTCACTCTTCTTGATCCTATTGTATCATCCTCCTCTCTTGATCCTTGAAAACTTCCTCCACACCAAACTCAAAACAAACTCATTAGAGGGTTAGTGCATAATCAAAAATTCACATATTCAGAGGTGACATAATCATTCTTAACATTTCTGGACATTGCACAAAGCTACTGAAAGTTAATGGAACAAAGAAATCCACCAAACATAGCAAAATAGGCAATGCGAAAAAAAAGGAAAAATCTGTCAAAACAGAACAGTACGTAAAGACAAATTTTTCTGGGGCACTTAACTTGCTCAGATGAAAATGCTCAAATTGAATGAAAGTTGCGTACATATCTGAGGATCAAGCACGTAAATTGGCATATTTTTCTGAGCTACCTACAGACAGGGCGGCTCAATTTCGTGACAGTAAGAAATCTGTTTCTGCGCAGTAATCCAAATCTAGTATCATCGTACTATCAAAGACTTTACTTGGCACAATAATGCAATAAAATAAATATAAGAAGAGGTTGCTACAGTAGTAACAACTTCCAAGACTCAAATATAAAACAAAAGTGTTGTAATAAAATAATGGGTTGTCTCCCATAAGCGCTTTTCTTTAACGCCTTTCAGCTAGGCGCAGAAAGTGTGAATCAAGTATTATCAAGAGATGAAGCATCAACATCATAATTTGTTCTAATAATAGAATCAAAAGGTAACTTCATTCTATTTCTAGGGAAGTGTTCCATACCTTTCTTGAGAGGAAATTGATATTTAATATTACCTTCCTTCATATCAATAATAGCACCAACAGTTCGAAGAAAAGGTCTTCCCAAAATAATTGGACAAGATGCATTGCATTCAATATCCAAGACAACAAAATCAACGGGGACAAGGTTATTGTTAACCGTAATGCGAACATTATCAATCCTCCCCAAAGGTTTCTTTGTAGAATTATCAGCAAGATTAACATCCAAATAACAGTTTTTCAATGGTGGCAAGTCAAGCATATTATAGATTTTCTTAGGCATAACAGAAATACTTGCACCAAGATCACATAAAGCATTACAATCAAAATCATTGACCTTCATCTTAATGATGGGCTCCCAACCATCTTCTAACTTCCTAGGAATAGAAGTTTCAAGTTTTAATTTATCTTCTCTAGCTTTAATGAGAGCATTTGTAATATGTTTTGTAAAGGCCAAATTTATAGCACTAGCATTAGGACTTCTAGCAAGTTTTTGTAAGAAATTTATAACTTCAGAGATGTGACAATCATCAAAATCTAAACCATTATGATCTAAAGCAATGGGATCATTGTCCCCAATATTTTGAAAAATTTCAGCAGTTTTATCACAAGCAGTTTCAGCAGTTTTAGCAGTTTCAGGCAGTTTTGCACGCTTTGCATTAGGAGTAGAAACATTGCCAACACCAATTATTTTACCATTGATAGTAGGAGGTGTAGCAACATGTGAAGCATCAACATTACTAGTGGTGGTAATAGTCCAAACTTTAGCTACATTATTCTCTTTAGCATTTTATTCTCTTTCCCACCTAGCACGCAATTCAGCCATCAATCTAATATTTTCATTAATTCAAACTTGGATAGAGTTACTGTAGGGATTCGTTGCATAGAAAACAAAAATTTTCCTACCGCGAGAACGCAATCCAAGCCAAGATGCAATCTAGAAGACGGGAGCAACGCGGGGATGATCAAGACTAACCCTTGAAGATTTCCAAAGCCTATAAGAGTAGGCTCTTATTGCTACGGTAGACGATCACTTGCCGCTTGCAAAAGCGCGTAGAAGATCTTGATCACGGCGCTACGAACGGGCAGCACCTCCGTACTCGGTCACACGTTCGGTTGTTGATGAAGACGACGTCCACCTCCCCGTTCCAGCGGGCAGCGGAAGTAGTAGCTCCTCTTGAATCCGACAGCACGACGGCGTGGTGTCGGTGGTGGTGGAGAAATCCGGCGGAGCTTCGCTAAGCGTGCGGGATGTGGTGGAGGAGAGAGGACCGCTAGGGTTTGGGAGAGGGGCGCCGGCTAGAGCACCCTTGAGGGGTGCGGCCATGGTGGTGGCTTGGGTGGCCGGCCAGCCCCTCTCTCCCCCTCTTTATATAGGTGGAGGCCCCAAGGTTTAGGTCAAAGTGTCCGAATAAGACCCCAACAAAAACCTTCCAAGTGTCCAAACCTAGGGGGAGTGGGACTCCCCCTTTCCTTGGTGGGGTGGCCGGCCACCATGGTGGGGAGTCCACTTGGGACTCCTCCTCCCTTAGGTTGGCCGGACAAGGTGGGTGGAGTCCCTCTGGGACTCCACCTTCCATCCTTATTTCTTCCAGACTTTTTTAGAACCTTCTAGAACCTTCCGTAGAACCTTCCGGATCATTTTAATTCACATAAAATGACATCCTATATATAAATCTTATTCTCCGGACCATTCCGGAACTCCTCGTGATGTCCGGGATCTCATCCGGGACTCCGAACAAATATTCGAACTCCATTCCATATTCAAGTTCTACCATTTCAACATCCAACTTTAAGTGTGTCACCCTACGGTTCGTGAACTATGCGGACATGGTTGAGTACTCACTCCGACCAATAACCAATAGCGGGATCTGGAGATCCATAATGGCTCCCACATATTCAACGATGACTTCAGTGATCGAATGAACCATTCACATACGATACCAATTCCCTTTGTCACGCGATATTTTACTTGTCCGAGGTTTGATCATCGGTATCACTCTATACCTTGTTCAACCTCGTCTCCTGACAAGTACTCTTTACTCGTACCGTGGTATGTGGTCTCTTATGAACTTATTCATATGCTTGCAAGACATTAGACGACATTCCACCGAGAGGGCCCAGAGTATATCTATCCGTCATCGGGATGGACAAATCCCACTGTTGATCCATATGCCTCAACTCATACTTTCCGGATACTTAATCCCACCTTTATAACCACCCATTTACGCAGTGGCGTTTGATGTAATCAAAGTACCTTTCCGGTATAAATGATTTATATGATCTCATGGTCATATGGACTAGGTAACTATGTATCGAAAGCTTATAGCAAATAACTTAATGACGTGATCTTATGCTACGCTTAATTGGATGTGTCCATTATATCATTCACATAATGATACAACCTTGTTATTAATAACATCCAATGTTCATGATCATGAAACGATGATCATCTATTAATCAACAAGCTAGTTATACAAGAGGCTTACTAGGGACTCCTTGTTGTTCACATAACACACATGTATCAATGTTTCGGTTAATACAATTATAGCATGGTATGTAAACATTATCATAAACTCAAAGATATTATAATAACCATTTTATTATTGCCTCTTGGGCATATCTCCAACAGTCTCCCACTTGCACTAGAGTCAATAATCTAGTTTACATTTGTAAAGATATAACACCTTGGCCTTCCGGTGCTTTATCATGTTTTGCTCACGGGAGAGGTTTTAGTCAACGGATCTGACATGCTCAGAACCGTATGTATTTTGTAATTCATTTGCGTCTCAACGCATCACTCATTTCCAAATGAGTCGGGATTAAATATGTTTGGTCTTCTGGTGGAACCTTAATTCCGCGGTCTGAAATATGTCACTAATATTGTCACACACAATATAGCTTCAAAGTTCTGACTCTGTCGGAACTACACCAAGCTCTCAAAGAACCTCTTGACTTAACATCCTTTGCTATTGTCAAAACAATGACATACTCTGCCTTCTTTTGTAGAATCCGTCACAATATTTTAGAACTCTTCTAAATCTAGCATAGACAACTTCTAGCTCATTGTGCTACCTTTCAAACAACACTTAGTCTAATTTGAGATTTGAAATTTTATTTTCATATGTGACAAAACAAATATCGGTGCAACATCTTACAGCAATTTGTTTGTCATTTCTCCATACAAAAAATATATATATCCTTGGTTCTTCTTAAGTACTCAAGAATATTCTTACTGTTTTTCAATGATCATCACATGAATCATTTTGGTACATGCTCATAACACTTTTAAGAGCACAGGACATCTGATTGTGTACATATTATCCGTGATCTATAATCACTCATGTGTTTTTACTCATTGAGTGTCAGATACACTCAAGTCTTGTTAAAACTTCACATGACAAGAACATTTTCTTAATATTTCTATATTGAACTATTTCAATATCCATTCTATGTACTTTGACTTAAACTTATTTTGTGTTTCAATCTGTCTTCATAGATTTTGACACTAGATATGTTTCAGTCCATATCCTTTCATTGAAGTTAATTTCTCAATGAAACCTTTTTAATCAAGTTTATAATTACATCATTTATAACCAACTATATGTCATCTACATAAAGTATTATAAATATGTCTCAGCGCTCCCACTTAATTTCTTGCAAATGCAAGTCTCTTCATCGTCTCTGATGAAATCAAAAACTCTTTGACTATTTCATCTGGTGAAGATTCCAACTCCATGATACTTACTTCATCCGATTGAAGTTTGTATACCTATCTAGTATTCTACGGACTAGCAAAACTTTTGGTTGTATCTTGTATACACCTTTAATACACACTTCTTATAAGCAATGTATTTTGCCATCCTACTAGCATATGTAGTGATTACTAGAATAATCCACATAGACTATAAGCATTGCTACGGAAGATCTAATCTTATCGTAGTCAACTCTTTGAACTTTGTCGTAAACAACTTTTCAACAAGTCAAGCTTTCATCAATTTTTATAGATCCATTTACTTTCAAAAAGTATTCATCTATCTTGGATTTCATGGCGTATAGCCATTTTAACGGAGTCAGGGCCCATCATAACTTCTTTATTTGTAGTTGGTTTATCATTGTTCAAAATCAATCCTTTGTCCACAAATCATTTATTTGATCACAAAGTAAACCATACCTACAAGGTTCAATATGTACTTCGATCTTCATGGTTAAAACACTTTGTAGTCATGAGAGCCATGATCGTTGTGGCCGCTTCTGGAACCAATTTCCGATGCTGCGCTACTCTGATCATTATGCTCAGGTTCATAAACCTTATCAAGTTCTATTGTCCTCCCACTCAAATACTTCGCTAGAAAACAATTTCTTGGAAATAAGCAAGTAACATTAACAAACACATTTGTCTTTTACTTCATAGTGGAACGAATTCCCAATCAATTCTTTGGGATAACCAACAAAGACATTCATCCGATTTTGGTTGTTTAACTTTTAGACCAAAATTTAAAGAAAGGACTATTAGGGTTTATACCCATGCCATAACTTGTATGGTGTCATTTCTACGGATCATGATGATGCTCTATTCAGTGTAAAAGCGGTAGTCACTAAAGCATAATCCACAAAAATATAATGGCGTCATAGTATTTTATCTCATCATTAATCCAACAAGGCTTGGATACATCTCTCGGATACTATATCATCATTATGATGCTCCAAGAAATGTGAGTTGTAGAACAATTTCATGACTCTCTTAGATGTTCGCTAAAACTCGTAATTCAAATATTTTCACCATGATCCAATCATAGATATTTGACTTTTCTATTACGATGATTTCCACTTCATGCTGAAATTTATTTGAATTCATTCAAATGTTTCAAACTTCTTCCTTATTGAATATATCCACATATATATACTCAATTCATTGTTTGAAGTTTTCATGAAGTAGAAGAATCTCCCGCACACAACTATGCCCAGTGAACCACATACATCATCATGTATTTTTCCACTAAGTTAGTTGCCCATTCAACTCTTGGCCTATAAACGGTATTTTAGTCATTCTCTTTAGAAAAGATTTGCAAGCGCCAAATGATTCAAAAATCAAATGACTCCAAAAATCCATTTGCATGGAGTTCCTTCATGCGTTCCTTTCTAACATGACCTAAATGGCGGTTCCACAAATAAGTGGAATTCAAATCATTTGCCTTATGGCATTTTAGCGTCAGTGTTATGTATGTGTGTTTCACCATTAAGATTTATAATAACTTATCCATCGTACATGGAGTAATGTCATAATTTAAACAACTCATTGTTTTCATTTGACCAGAGCAAAATAACAATTATTAAGTTTATTATAAATTCTAAGGGCTTAGATAGAATGCCAACGACGAACATAATAACACTTTATTTTGTTCCAGACGTGCATTCCTATCATATTCCTTGTCAGTCACTTAGGCCATTGTATTCTTGTATTGCGTTGTTTTGTATGACACTTCATACCAACCAATATAGTATTAATACCCAAGAATTTCATAGTGTGACTTAACTAGGAATACAACCATAACATGTATATCATTTATATACACCTGAGCTAGACTTTCTAGTCTTTTCTTTTCTTTCTGCCAAAATATCTTTTGCAGTTTCTCTTTTAGCTTTCCTCATTATTCAGAAAAACACTTTAACATCATTAACTTCTAGGTTTGTTGGTCAAATACCAATAACCTTGAGGTTCTTACTTTAAGTTGATCATCATATGACAAGTGTTTCAGATTTCACTATTAGTAACTTTGTAATATGATGAACAATTTCACTCATAATTTTATCCATTGTATCATGATGACTTTCTGAGACCATGTCTGTACATGCTAGGCTCATAAAGTTTAACCTTAGTATTCACATGTACAAATCTGGCTTGCACCCGTTGTATGCACACGTTGAATCTATCACACCCTATCATCACGTGATGCTTCGAAACGACGAGTCTTAGCAACGGTGCATACTAAGGATGATAACTTCATGGATATGCGAATATTATTAGTGCCCCAATAGTTGGAGGATTGTGACGCCTGGCGTCTTCAACCTTCATACATTCTCATAAAACTTATGAGTTTATGTAGTCTCACCAAATTATATTCTATCATCTTGCAATAAGGTCTTAGATATCACATATATCTCATACCTTGATTATTTCTGAAAACTAAATTTTCAGCTCCTTACTTTTCAAACAAATTTGAACTTCAAGTTCACGGAGACAAGATAACTTTAGGTACTAATTGAAACCATAGCTCTTTGAATCAACAATGTGAGGTTTACTAAAAGTTTGCAATAGGACTTAATCAATTCTTGATTCTTTAACAATACGGTACCAATCCGTAAAGTTTCTTGTCAGATTTTAACAGTATTTCTATATCAATTACAAGACTAGCGCATAGTAGTAAACGGATGCCAATACTACAAAATTAATTCAAAATACTACTCAGACTATGTTTATGATAATTAGTTCATGTTTTAATCTAATTACTAATGAACTCCCACTTAATACAACACCCCTCATAGTTGTTAAGTGGTACACGATCCACATCCACTACACCAAAACCGATCATCACGTGAGATGATATAGCTTCAATGGTGAACATCAACATGTTGATCATATCATCCATATGACTCGTGTTCAACCTTTCGGTTTCCGTTGTCCCGAGGCCATGTCTGTACATGCTAGGCTCATCAAGCAAACCCAAGTATTCCGCGTGTGCAACATGGCTTACACCCATTGTATGTGAACGTTGAATCTATCACATCCGATCATCACGAGATGCTTCGAAACGATGAACTGTACAACGGTGCATACGAGGGGAGAACACTTTATTATCTTGATATTAATGTGAGGGATCATCTTATAATGCTACCGTCGCGATCTAAGCAAAATAAGATGCATAAAGGATTAACATCACATGCAGTTCATATGTGATATGATATGGCCCTTTTGTCTTTGCGCCTTTGATCTTCATCTCCAAAGCACGGACATGATCTCCATCATCTTCGGGTATGATCTCCATCATCGTCGGCATAGCGTCAAGGTTCATGGCGCCGTCGTCATGGTTGTTCACCTCATGTAGCAACTATTACAACTACTTTGAAATACTACTCAACATGAAATTTAAAGACAATCATAAGGCTCCTGCCGGTTGCCACAATACAATAATGATCATCTCATACATATTCATCATCACATTATGGCCATATCACATCACCAAACCCTGCAAAAACAAGTTAGACGTCTCTAATTTGGTTTGCATATTTTACGTGGTTTAGGGTTTTCGAGAGAGATCTAATCTACCTAAGAACATGAACCACAACGTTGATACTAATGTTGTCAATAGAAGAGTAAATTGAATCTTCACTATATTAGGAGAGACAGACACCCGCAAAGCCTCTTATGCAATACAAGTTGCATGTCGAACGAGGAACAAGTCTCATGAACGCGGTCATGTAAAGTTAGTCCGGGCTGCTTCATCCCACTATGCCACAAAGATGCAAAGTACTCAAACTAAAGACAACAAGAGCATCAACGCCCACAAAACCATTGTGTTCTACTTGTGCAACCATCTATGCATAGACACGGCTCTGATACCACTGTAGGGATTCGTTGCATAGAAAACAAAAATTTTCCTACCGCGAGAACGCAATCCAAGCCAAGATGCAATCTAGAAGACGGGAGCAACGAGGGGATGATCAAGACTAACCCTTGAAGATTTCCAAAGCCTATAAGAGTAGGCTCTTATTGCTGCGGTAGACGATCACTTGCCGCTTGCAAAAGAGCGTAGAAGATCTTGATCACGGCGCTACGAACGGGCAGCACCTCCGTACTCGGTCACACGTTCGGTTGTTGATGAAGACGACGTCCACCTCCCCGTTCCAGCGGGCAGCGGAAGTAGTAGCTCCTCTTGAATCCGACAGCACGACGGCGTGGTGTCGGTGGTGGTGGAGAAATCCGGTGGAGCTTCGCTAAGCGTGCGGGATGTGGTGGAGGAGAGAGGACCGCTAGGGTTTGGGAGAGGGGCGCCGGCTAGAGCACCCTTGAGGGGTGCGGCCATGGTGGTGGCTTGGGTGGCCGGCCAGCCCCTCTCTCCCCCTCTTTATATAGGTGGAGGCCCCAAGGTTTAGGTCAAAGTGTCCGAATAAGACCCCAACAAAAACCTTCCAAGTGTCCAAACCTAGGGGGAGTGGGACTCCCCCCTTTCCTTGGTGGGGTGGCCGGCCACCATGGTGGGGAGTCCACTTGGGACTCCTCCTCCCTTAGGTTGGCCGGCCAAGGTGGGTGGAGTCCCTCTGGGACTCCACCTTCCATCCTTATTTCTTCCGGACTTTTCTAGAACCTTCTAGAACCTTCCGTAGAACCTTCCGGATCATTTTAATTCACATAAAATGACATCCTATATATGAATCTTATTCTCCGGACCATTCCGGAACTCCTCGTGATGTCCGGGATCTCATCCGGGACTCCGAACAAATATTCGAATTCCATTCCATATTCAAGTTCTACCATTTCAACATCCAACTTTAAGTGTGTCACCCTACGGTTCGTGAACTATGCGGACATGGTTGAGTACTCACTCCGACCAATAACCAATAGCGGGATCTGGAGATCCATAATGGCTCCCACATATTCAACGATGACTTCAGTGATCGAATGAACCATTGACATACGATACCAATTCCCTTTGTCACGCGATATTTTACTTGTCCGAGGTTTGATCATCGGTATCACTCTATACCTTGTTCAACCTCGTCTCCTGACAAGTACTCTTTACTCGTACCGTGGTATGTGGTCTCTTATGAACTTATTCATATGCTTGCAAGACATTAGACGACATTCCACCGAGAGGGCCCAGAGTATATCTATCCGTCATCGGGATGGACAAATCCCAATGTTGATCCATATGCCTCAACTCATACTTTCCGGATACTTAATCCCACCTTTATAACCACCCATTTACGCAGTGGCGTTTGATGTAATCAAAGTACCTTTTCGGTATAAATGATTTATATGATCTCATGGTCATAAGGACTAGGTAACTATGTATCGAAAGCTTATAGCAAATAACTTAATGACGTGATCTTATGCTACGCTTAATTGGGTGTGTCCATTATATCATTCACATAATGATACAACCTTGTTATTAATAACATCCAATGTTCATGATCATGAAACGATGATCATCTATTAATCAACAAGCTAGTTATACAAGAGGCTTACTAGGGACTCCTTGTTGTTCACATAACACACATGTATCAATGTTTCGGTTAATACAATTATAGCATGGTATGTAAACATTATCATAAACTCAAAGATATTATAATAACCATTTTATTATTGCCTCTTGGGCATATCTCCAACAGTTAGCTATAGCAAATGACTTAATATCTTTAGTTTCATTAGGCATAACTTTCAATTTTAAAAGATCAACATCAGCAGCAAGACTATCAACTTTAGAAGCAAGAATATCAATTTTACCAAGCTTTTCTTCAACAGATTTGTTAAAAGCAGTTTGTGTACTAATAAATTCTTTTAGCATGGCTTCAAGACCAGGGGGTACACTCCTATTATTGTTGCAAGAATTACCATAAGAATTACCATAACCATTACCATTATTAGAAGGATATGGCCTATAGTTGTTACCAAAATTATTTCTATAAGCATTGTTGTTGAAATTATTATTTTTAATGAAGTTCACATCAACATGCTCTTCTTGAGCAACCAATGAAGCTAAAGGAACATTATTAGGATCAACATTAGATCTACCATTCACAAGCATAGACATAATAGCATCATTCTTATCACTCAAGGAGGAGGTTTCTTCAACAGAATTTACCTTCTTACCTTGTGGAGCCCTTTCAGTGTGCCATTCAGAGTAATTAATCATCATATCATCAAGAAGATTTGTTGCGGCGCCTAAGGTGATGGACATAAAAGTACCTCCAGCAGCTGAATCCAATAGGTTCCGCGAAGAAAAATTCAATCCTGCATAAAAGGTTTGGATGATCATCCAAGTAGTCAGTCCATGGGTAGGGCTATTTTTGACCAAAGATTTCATTCTTTCCCATGCTTGGGCAATGTCGAGGTTTTGACCACGGCAGATGCTACGGGGTAGCACATGAGAGGTGTAGAGCAAGGCGGCGTTGGAGATTCCGGGAACGAGATTGGCACACGATGTACCCAGGTTCACGTCCCCTCGGTGGAGGATCGCTACGTCCTGCTAGAAATCTACTATGATCATAGTGTCGCCAGCGTTAGGCGACTTGCTTTGTGGTAGCCGCCGGAGGCGGGGGAGGGAGATTGTATCTAATCTGAGATTACATGTATGATGAGATGCCCCCTCTAAGGGGTGCCCCTGGTGGCTTTATATAGGCAGCCAGTTAGGGTTTACAGGTATAAGGCTATTTGGGCCGCTACGCTTCATGGGCCTTCTGTAGATCCAGTCGCTCCGGGCTTCAGTCGCTCCGGGCTTCAGTCGCTAGGGCGCATGACCCAGTCGCCCGCCGACTGGGGCTGTCCTGCGCTCTTCTCAACTGGCGAGTGAGCTGGGTGATGGGCCCCCTTGGGCGCATCCCCATCAGTAGTCCCCGAGCGCGTCGTGGATTCGGCGCGGGCTTGAGGCAGGGCGCGAAGAGGCTTGGCGATGGGTCGAGGTGAATCGGCGATGGGCTCCTGAAACAGAGGAAACAATCGTGAAACATGAGGCAGTCGAAACGAGCCAGTCGGCGTAGGCCAATCGGCGAGAGCCAGTCGGCGAGAGCCAGTCGGCGTGAACCAGTCGGCGAGGGCCAGTCGGCGAGAGCCAGTCGGCGTGAACCAGTCGGCGAGAGCCAGTCGGTGAGAGCCAGTCGGCGTGAACCAGTCGGTGAGAGCCAGTCGGCGTCGATGGAGTGCAGGTGCTGAAGTAGACTGTAGTTGTCGGAGCAGTGTTATTGTAGGTGAAGAAGTCGGTGAAGTCGCCAAATTGACGGTGATGCAACCAAGCCATGTTAGACGGTGCTGGTGTACTCGGTACTGATATCAGACGGAGTCGCAAAGATGAAGTTGGCCGATCATCAGTGGAACGAATTCACGACGATGGAGTAGCAGCGTCTTCCGGACTTGATGCCGTAACTGACCGCTGATCATTGAGCTAGTGTGGTCTTCATGTTTTGGAGCATCAGAACCAGAGAAGCTCCCGAGCTAAGTTGTCCAATCATGCGTGCAGCGCACTTTGCTTAAACCTTATATCACTTGGACTGCTACGTGCCTTGGTACTCCTGGCATGGAGACGCGTAGACGAGCGATGCTGGTGTTGAGCCCTCCAGCATGTGCATTTCTCTGCAATGATGTATGATGTAGTCGTAGGAGAGATTGTTGATGCAGCGGTAGAGACGGACAGATGTTGAAGTAGACCGGCCGCAGCGGAGATGAAGTCTGAACATTGCGACAAGATGTTGTAATCGAACCAGTCTGCAGGAGCTGTCTTGACTAGTATAGAATTCTTCTCATGCATGTAACTGACGGTCTGGCCGTTAAAATCCATGCGACTAGCAAGCTTGATTGGCTGATTCACGTGAGTACTAGTGGGGCACTCGAGTTGGCTTCAGATGCCGGCAGTTAAACAACGATGAATTGTCTCTGCAACAGCGAACGGGGCATTCTTGACGTCGAGCCTCGTGCTTGAATTTTGTGTGACGATCGACGATGTCGGTGAAGTGGTTGATATAGACGGGCGGCAGTACGTGTGACGTGTCTGGTGCACCTTGGGGTCGCAATGCACGATGAGCTGTTGATGAAGATAGAACACAACGAGATGTCAAGCCGCTGGAACGACGCTCAGTGTATCCAGTGGGTGTAGTCCCCGAGGCTCGAGTCGGCTTCGATGGAGGCGGCTTGAGTCTTATTCTCCTTGATATCTCGGCGTGTCACCCAAGCGAAATGAGTCCGCGAGTGCGGCGAGAGCGAATCTCGGAGAGCAGCGACTGGTGAATCCCCGAGCGTGGCGATGGCGAGCTGCGGAGGCCGATGATGATGAGCCCGGGAGACTGACGACCGGCGATGATGAGCCCGGGAGACTGACGACCGGCGAGTCCCCGACCGTGGCGATGACGAGCCCGGGAGACTGGCGTCCGGCGAGTCTCCGAGCGTGGCGATGACGAGCCCGGGAGACCGGTGATGACGAGTCCGGGAGACTGGCGACCGGCGAGTCCCCGAGCGTGGCGATGAAGAGGTCGGGCGATCGGCGAGTAGCGTTGTCTGTAGCGCGCCGAGTCCCTCGAGCATGGCGAGTGGCGAGCCGCGGAGGCTAGCGAGTGGCGAGCCATGGAGGCTGGCGGCGGTGAGTCCGGGAGACTGTCGTCCGGCCAGTCCCCGAGCGTGGCGAAGGTGCAGGCGATGTTGATGGCAAGGATGGCGAGTAGGTCGCCACTGCTGGTGCTGTTTCTGCGGAAAGAAAATAAAACAATTGTTTTGTATGGGCCAGTGTTAGGGCGTTGAATTTGTAGAAATGTAATGAGCAATGTCGCTGTGGCGACTAAGTAGCTTTATGCATGTCGCTGTGTTCCCCAGTCGCTTAGGCGATCCCGATGAAGGCTACCGCTTGACTGTTTTCCTTGCTGAGCTGGGCGTCCCCAGTCGTAGTACGTAGTCATATAGCGCGAGTAGCAGCCTCATGGGTGGCGTTTATTTGACGCTGTTTTTTATAGCGTGCCTCTCGTCGTGGCCCGTGGGGCCAGTCGCGTGGCGACTCCAAAGGGGTTCTTGATTTGGCGTGTTTTCCTTGGCGAGCCGCGGGTCCGTTTTGCGGGGTCCCTAGTCGAAGTACTTAGCCGTTCAAGTCACCTGCCTAAGGTAGAGGAGGGCGATTTGTTTGCCTGATGATTGCGGAGGCGAGTCGCATCTCGTGGCCCGGGAGGCCAGTCGCTTAGCGACCCCAAGGAGGGCTCCGTACTCGGCGTTTTTCCTGGACGCGTTGGGCCGCTGTGGCTACCTCGCTAGCGCAGTACTTAGCTTTTCAGGTCGCTCTGTCCAAGGTAGAGAGGGACATGGGTGCCCGGAGGCAGAGCCGAGCCGGTCATCTTGGCCCGTAAGGCCAGTCGAGCGTGCGACTCCAATGGAGGTCCTTCCCCTGGCGTCGTAGTGGTCGAGCCGGAGCTCGCACTACTTAGCCAGTTCGGGCTTCTCTGCCAAAGGTTGATGACGGCAATTGAAATTTCATCCCGAAGGAAGAGGACACCCAGTGGTGAGGTGCGCAGCATGACGCAGAGCTCTCTTTGGCGACTCGGAGTTGGCGAGGTCGACGCGGCGGACATGGTCTACGCGGCGGACTGGGGCGCGCTGTGGCGCGGTCGGCATAGCGGACACGGGGTCGACGCTGTGGAAGCGGTCGCTCTGGGCGAAGTCGGCGCGGCGGAGTCATGCTCAACGCGGCGGACTGAGGCGCGCTGTGGCGCAGTCGACGCAGCGGACACAGGGTCGACGCTGTGGACAAAGTTGTGTTGTGGCGAGCGGCGAGGTCGGGCGACTGGCGAGTAGCGCTGTCTGTAGCGCGCCGAGTCCCCGAGCGAGGCAAGTGGCGAGCTCGGGCGATCAGCGACTGGCGCTGTCTGGAGCGCGTCGAGTCCCCGAGCGTGGCAGATGGCGAGCTCGGGCGACCGGCGAGCGGCGCTGTCTGGAGCGCGCCGAGTCCCCGAGCGTTGCGGATGGCGAGCTCGGGCGTCCGGCGAGCGGCGCTGTCTAGAGCGCGCCGAGTCCCCGAGCGTGGCAAGTGGCGAGCTCGGGCGAACGGCGGGCGGCGCTGTCTGGAGCGCGTCGAGTTCCCGAGCGTGACGAGTGAAGAGCTCGGGCGACCAGCGGGCGACGCTGTCTGGAGCGCGCCGAGTCCCCGAGCGTGGCGAGTGGCGAGCTCGGGCGACCGGCGGGCGACGCTGTCCGGAGCGCGCCGAGTCTCCGAGCGTGGCGAGTGGCGAGATTCGATGTGCTGCGGGGCCATACGTGATGTGGAGGATCGAGGCGTCGGTGCACAGTTTCCCATGTCCGTAGCGAGGCTGTTGATGTCGCTTTCTTTCCTGGTAGCCATGGCGTGCTGAACTGGTGTATCGGCTAGCTGCACGCAGGGATAAAGCAAAGTGTGTAGATTAAATAGGTTACTGAAGGTAATTAGATGGAATTTGACCCGTTGCATGGATGGCAATCGATCGTTCTCTTCTTGGAACTTGGACAGCAGCTGCCGGCTACTTGTTCTGGTTGATTCCTCGATCGCGTGTCGGGCGCTTTTGGTTGACCAGCCGGCATGTTGTGGCCTGGCGACTGGATTTGGGCGACTCGGCCAATCGTGGACAGGCCGCCCCCAACAGGCGATCTCCTTGATCACATGCAGATGTTGATGAAGAATTGGTACGCTGCACCACAGAGCGCGCGTCGATGTCCCCGGGCGTGGCGAGCGGCGAGTAGCGCCGTATGCAGCGCGCCAGGTGTTGAGGTCGGGCGACTGGCGCTGTCTGTAGCGCGCCGAGTCCCTGAGCGTGGCGGATGGCGAGCTCGGGCGACCGGCGAGCGGCGCTGTCTGGAGCGCACCGAGTCCCCGAGCGTGGCAAGTGGCGAGCTCGAACGATCGGCGAGTAGCGCTGTCTGTAGCGCGCCGAGTCCCCAAGCGTGGAGAGTGGCGAGGTCGGGCGACTGGCGCTGTCTGTAGCGCGCCGAGTCCCCGAGCATGGTGGATGGCGAGCTCGGGCGACCGGCGCTGTCTATAGCGCGCCGAGTCCCCGAGCGTGGCGGATGGCGAGCTCGGGCGACCAGCGCTGTCTGCAGCGTGCCGAGTCCCCGAGCGTGGCGGGTAGCAAGAAAGACACCAGCCCGTGTCGCGGCGGCGACGAATCCACGACGAACGAGGCCCTGAGCCTGGCGAGTAGGTGGTGCTGCGGCGACGTGGCGAGGCGAGTCCATGGCGGGTAAGTACGCGACGGCTGGTTCGCCGATGAGTCCGCGCTGGGCGAGTACATGCGTATTGATAGCATCACGCAAAAGATCAGTATGAATAAATTAATTATTTAACAAAATAATTACTGAAATTGAGAAAGTAGACGGATGTCAGATCCATCATCACCGCCCCTATGCAATGCATGAAAGGCCGGTTCATTGCTACATCGGGTCGATGGCTTGCATGCACACGATCTAGCCAACTCAACTTTCTCTTCCTTGCTGAACAAGATCACGTGGGCTTAATTTTCTTGGGACATGATCCGTATGATGCCAAGAGGATCAACCTTCTGCTGCAGCTCCTGTCGTGAAACAACAGGCTATTGCCGACCAACGATCAAGTGATTACATGAATAAAGAGAAACAAGTACAACTGCAATAAGGTGTATTTATGAAATATAATAAACACTTGTAAAGACATGAGACTTGTGGATTAATAACACGCATTGTTAAATGACCGGTCAGCAGTATGAAAGGTTTATGCGTATCTTTTCATGAGTAGGCAGACCTCCAGCATCAAACGCTTGCCGGGTAACAGGGACGCGATGCCAGCCGTTGAATCCGGGGACAAGGTTGGCTTTTTGGTACCCAGCCTCACTACTTCGACGGACGCGAATAAACATCAGACAAAACCGAAACCGATCCCAATTATGGTTATGTAGTCCGTAAGAGAATTGTATGCGACTGCGTGATCGACTTTGTAGATTGAACCAATATGTAGATATGTTTTAAACTTGTACATCATATACGAATATGTAAATGAACTTAGCTGTTAAACTCTGGCAGCGCCGAGCGTTGCGAGCCGATGGTGACGACACGGCGGGCGAGTGCGTGTCGGCGGTCCGCGCTGGCGAATCCGCACTCGGCGAGTCGGCGGCGGGCGGATCTGCACTGGGCGTGTCCGCGCTAGGCGAGTGCGCGGCAAGCATAGGACAATCGCCGGATCGCCTCGTCTCCGTGGATAAATTCTTCCGTGGCATGCACATAAGAAACCACGTATGCCGGATTAGATTAAGGCTTAATAAAATAGTTAAAGGTAGAACACAACAAGGAGAATATAGATTGAATAAAAGAAACCAATCAATGCGTCGATCATGTGCGCTCCCTTTTTTCCTGGCTGTTTCATCGAGAATTGCTGCTTTCATATGAATGAGCGGAGAATTTCCTCACGCCATGGGGCAGCAATCCTGAAGGAATTCATGCATCGGAAGATGCGGCGGATCAAGCAACGCGTGTGCGCGTCGGGGGCGCTGCTGATCATCTCTGCTGATCATCTCGGAGAGGCAGACGCAATCTAGCTGCTTTTTTTTTTCTTGTTCTTATCTAGTCGCCAGGCTATTTACATGCCTCTTTTCTTTCCTGGCGGGGCTGCGCGTGGTTGCGCGCATGTCGGCCGTGGCGGAGACATGGATGATCGTGACGACGAGTAGGTGGCGACGAGTCCATGGTAGGCGACGGGCGAGTGCGCGATGGCGGATCCGGGCTGGCGAGTTCGCGCTAGACGCGTCGTCGGCGAGCAGCCCCGCGTCATGGCATGTATCCAAACAGCCGAGTCGGCACGCCTTCCATGATCGATTTGTTTCTTCGGGGCTCCATTGTAAACCAAATAGACATGCACGCACCACGAAGAATTAGAAACGGGTAAGATAGTAAATTGAGAGAGCAATTATTAGTAAAGAGAAAGAAATAAATTAGACAGAGAAAACCAATCTATGTCCGTATAGAGTTTTCCTGCTGGATTTTGGGTCTTGATCCCGTGGTGTGGGACGCCTGCTGCTGCTTTACGCGGAAACAGCTTTCGATCGATCCGGCTCTCCATACCGGCTTTTGTCAGCGAAGAAAGGAACCGCGTTGGGTTGAACTCTGTCAACAAATTCTTTAGGTAGTGCATGCACACGAAGAGGCAACATGCAAAGTATTAGATCTGATACAGTAATAACTGATGCGACAATTAATGGGAGAGAGAAGAAGATGGGATTGTATAGAAAAAAAAAAAAGATCTGCCGTGCTCATCAATTCCTTAAGTCTTTGACCGGCCTGGCAGAACTCTTGGGATGCAGGTTGGATTCTTTTCACGCGCGCACAGCTCCGAGTAGAAGCCTGCACACCGATCGCACGAGAGCAACCCGCGCGTAGCTCCAGCCGTTCCGATGCGCCGATCAGGATTCAAGGCGATGTCGTGGCTTTTCCGATCTTGAATCTTGGTGGCGACTCGGACGCGACAGGATCAGCCACGCCGCCGCGAAGTCGCTGACCACGGAATCAGCTAAAGAAAATGGATCGGCCAGATGCGATCCGGCCGCCATCGGAGACGAGGATGGGTCTCGCCCGGATCACCACTCCAAGCACCGCATGCCCCACGGTGGGCGCCACTGTCGAGGTTTTGACCACGGCAGATGCTACGGGGTAGCACATGAGAGGTGTAGAGCAAGGCGGCGTTGGAGATTCCGGGAACGAGATTGGCACACGATGTACCCAGGTTCACGTCCCCTCGGTGGAGGATCGCTACGTCCTGCTAGAAATCTACTATGATCATAGTGTCGCCAGCGTTAGGCGACTTGCTTTGTGGTAGCCGCCGGAGGCGGGGGAGGGAGATTGTATCTAATCTGAGATTACATGTATGATGAGATGCCCCCTCTAAGGGGTGCCCCTGGTGGCTTTATATAGGCAGCCAGTTAGGGTTTACAGGTATAAGGCTATTTGGGCCGCTACGCTTCATGGGCCTTCTGTAGATCCAGTCGCTCCGGGCTTCAGTCGCTCCGGGCTTCAGTCGCTAGGGCGCATGACCCAGTCGCCCGCCGACTGGGGCTGTCCTGCGCTCTTCTCAACTGGCGAGTGAGCTGGGTGATGGGCCCCCTTGGGCGCATCCCCATCAGGCAACATGCTCATTATCCAATTGCTTAAAATTCATTATGCTACTTCTCAAAGATATAATTTTAGCAGGAGGATAATATCTACCAATGAAAGCATCCTTACATTTAGTCCATGAATCAATACTATTCTTAGGCAAAGATAGCAACCAATCTTTAGCTCTTCCTCTTAAGGAGAAAGGAAACAATTTTAATTTTATAATGTCACCACCTACATCCTTATACTTTTGCATCTCACAAAGTTCAACAAAATTATTAAGATGGGCAGCAGCATCATCAGAACTAACACCAGAAAATTGCTCTCTCATAACAAGATTTAGTAAAGCAGGTTTAATTTCAAAAAATTCTGTTGTAGCAGCAGGTGGAGCAATAGGTGTGCATAGGAAATCATTATTATTTGTGCTTGTGAAGTCACACAACTTAGTATTCTCAGGAGTACCCATTTTAGCAGTAGTAAATAAAGCAAATTAGATAAAGTAAATGCAAGTAACTAATTTTTTTGTGTTTTTGATATGAGGAAAACAAATAAGACAGTAAATAAAGTAAAAGAAAGTAACTAATTTTGTTGTATTTTGATATAAGAAAGCAAACAAAGCAGTAAATAAAATAAAGTAAAGCAAGATAAAAACAAAGTAAAGAGATTGGATGTGGGAGACTCCCCTTGCAGCGTGTCTTGATCTCCCCGGCAACGGTGCCAGAAATTTAGCTTGTTGACGCGTAAAGCACACGCCCGTTGGGAACCCCAAGTGGAAGGTGTGATGCGTACAACAGCAAGTTTTCCTCAGTAAGAAACCAAGGTTTATCGAACCAGTAGGAGTCAAGGAGCACGTGAAGGTTGTTGGTGACGGAGTGTAGTGCGGCACAACACCAGGGATTCCGGCGCCAACGTGGAACCTGCACAACACAATCCAAATACTTTGCCCCAACTTAATAGTGAGGTTGTCAATCTCACCGGCTTGCTGTAAACAAAGGATTAAATGTATGGTGTGGAAAATGATGTTTGTATGCGAAGAAAAGTAAAGAACAATGTTTGCAGTAGATTGTATTCAGATGTAAAAGAATGAACCGGGGTCCACAATTCACTATTGGTGTCTCTCCAATAAGATAAAGCATGTTATTGGGTGAACAAATTACAGTTGGGCAATTGACAAATAAAGAGGGCATAACAATGCACATACATATCATGATGAGTAGTGTGAGATTCAATTGGGCATTACGACAAAGTACATAGACTGCTATCCAGCATGCATCTATGCCTAAAAAGTCCACCTTCGGGTTAGCATCCGCACCCCTTCCAGTATTAAGTTGCAAACAATAGACAGTTGCATTAAGTATGGTGTGTAATGTAATCAACACAAATATCCTTAGACAAAGCATTGATGTTTTATCCCTAGTGGCAACAGCACATCCACAACCTTAGAACTTTCTGTCACTGTCCCAGATTTAATGGAGGCATGAACCCACTATCGAGCATAAATACTCCCTCTTGGAGTCACAAGTATCAACTTGGCCAGAGCCTCTACTAGAAACGGAGAGCATGCAAGATCATAAACAACACATATATGATAGATTGATAATCAACTTGACATAGTATTCCATATCTAGCTACTGCTATGGACCCATAGTCCAGGGGTGAACTACTCACACATCAATCCGGAGGTGATCATGGTGATGAAGAGTCCTCCGGGAGATGATTCCCCTCTCCGGCAGGGTGCCGGAGGCGATCTCCTGAATCCCCCGAGATGGGATTGGCGGCGGCGGTGTCTCTGGAAGGTTTTCCGTATCGTAGCTTTCGGTACAGGGGTTTTCGCGACGAAGGCTATAAGTAGGCGGAAGGGCAGCGTTGGAGGGCTGATGAGGGGCCCACACCATAGGGCGGCGCGGGCCCCTTCCTGGCCGCGCGGCCCTATGGTGGCGGCGCCTCGTGGCCCCACTTCGTATGCTCTCCGGTCTTCTGGAAGCTCCGTGGAAAAATAAGACCCTGGGCGTTGATTTCGTCCAATTCTGAGAATATTTCCTTTGTAGGATTTCTGAAACCAAAAACAGCAGAAAACAGCAACTGGCTCTTCGGCATCTCGTCAATAAGTTAGTGCCGGAAAATGCATAATAATGACATAAAGTGTGATAAAACATGTGAGTCATAAAAGTAGCACGGAACATAAGAAATTATAGATACGTTTGAGACGTACCATTGCCCCAGCTCCAGCACCGGCGAGCGAGCCGCCCCGCTCCTCCCTTGGTGAGGCCATGCTCCTCCACGGGCGAGCGCGCCGCCCCGCTCCTCCCTCGGCGAGCCCCTGCTCCTCTACCGGCGAACGCGTCGCCCAGCTTCAGCCCCGGTGTGCGCGCCATCCAAGATTCTCCACCGGCGAGCGAGCCTCCTTGCACCTCCCTCGACGAGCCCATGCTCCTGCACCGGTGAGCGCGCCCCCCTGCGGCCCCTTGCTGACGCGTAAAGCACACGCCCGTTGGGAACCCCAAGTGGAAGGTGTGATGCGTACAGCAGGAAGTTTCCCTCAGTAAGAAACCAAGGTTTATCAAACCAGTAGGAGTCAAGGAGCACGTGAAGGTTGTTGGTGACGGAGTGTAGTGCGGCGCAGCACCAGGGATTCCGGCGCCAACGTGGAACCTGCACAACACAATCCAAATACTTTGCCCCAACTTAACAGTGAGGTTGTCAATCTCATCGGCTTGCTGTAAACAAAGGATTAAATGTATGGTGTGGAAAATGATGTTTGTTTGCAAAGAACAGTAAAGAACAATGTTTGCAGTAGATTGTATTCAGATGTAAAAGAATGGACCGGGGTCCACAGTTCACTAGTGGTGTCTCTCCAATAAGAAATAGCATGTTGGGTGAACAAATTACAGTTGGGCAATTGACAAATAAAGAGGGCATAACAATGCACATACATATCATGATGAGTAGAGTGAGATTCAATCGGGCATTACGACAAAGTACATAGACCGCTATCCAGCATGCATCTATGCCTAAAAAGTCCACCTTCAGGTTAGCATCCGCACCCCTTCCAGTATTAAGTTGCAAACAACAGACAATTGCATTAAATATGGTGCGTAATGTAATCAACACAAATATCCTTAGAGAAAGCATTGATGTTTTATCCCTAGTGGCAACAACACATCCACAACCTTAGAACTTTCTGTCACTGTCCCAGATTTAATGGAGGCATGGACCCACTATCGAGCATAAATACTCCCTCTTGGAGTCACTAGTATCAACTTGGTCAGAGCCTCTGCTAGCAATGGAGAGCATGCAAGATCATAAACAACACATATATGATAGATTGATAATCAACTTGACATAGTATACCATATTCATCGGATCCCAACAAACACAACATGTAGCATTGATACGCGTACAACACGCGTCCGTTGGGAACCCCAAGAGGAAGGTGTGATGCGTACAGCGGCAAGTTTTCCCTCAGTATGAAACCAAGGTTTATCGAACCAGTAGGAGCCAAGAAGCACGTTGAAGGTTGATGGCGGCGAGATGTAGTGCGGCGCAACACCAGGGATTCCGGCGCCAACGTGGAACCTGCACAACACAACCAAAGTACTTTGCCCCAACGAAACAGTGAGGTTGTCAATCTCACCGGCTTGCTGTAACAAAGGATTAGATGTATAGTGTGGATGATGATTGTTTGCAGAAAAATAGTAGAACAGTATTGCAGTAGGTTGTATTTCAGTATAGAGAATTGGACCGGGGTCCACAATTCACTAGAGGTGTCTCTCCCATAAGATAAACAGCATGTTGGGTGAACAAATTACAGTTGGGCAATTGACAAATAAAGAGGGCATGACCATGCACATACATATTATGATGAGTATTGTGAGATTTAATTGGGCTTTACGACAAAGTACATAGACCGCTATCCAGCATGCATCTATGCCTAAAAAGTCCACCTTCAGGTTATCATCCGAACCCCCTCCAGTATTAAGTTGCTAACAACAGACAATTGCATTAAGTATTGCGCGTAATGTAATCAGTAACTACGTCCTCGAACATAGCACCAATGTTTTATCCCTAGTGGCAACAACACATCCATAATCTTAGAGATTTCTGTCACTTCCCCAGATTCACGGAGACATGAACCCACTATCGAGCATAAATACTCCCTCTTGGAGTTACAAGCATCTACTTGGCCAGAGCATCTACTAGTAACGGAGAGCATGCAAGATCATAAACAACACATAGACATAACTTTGATAATCAACATAACAAGTATTCTCTATTCATCGGATCCCAACAAACGCAACACATAGAATTACAGATAGATGATCTTGATCATGTTAGGAAGCTCACAAGATCCAACAATGAAGCACAATGGGGAGAAAACAACCATCTAGCTACTGCTATGGACCCATAGTCCAGGGGTAGACTACTCACACATCACTCCGGAGGCGACCATGGCGGTGTAGAGTCCTCCGGGAGATGATTCCCCTCTCCGGCAGGGTGCCGGAGGCGATCTCCTGAATCCCCCGAGATGGGATTGGCGGCGGCGGCGTCTCAGTAAGGTTTTCCGTATCGTGGCTCTCGGTACTGGGGGTTTCGCGACGGAGGCTTTAAGTAGGCGGAAGGGCAGGTCAAGAGGCGGCACGAGGGGCCCACACTACAGGCCGGCGCGGCCAGGGCTTGGGCCGCGCCGCCCTGTAGTCTGGCCACCTCGTGGCCCCACTTCGTCTCCTCTTCGGTCTTCTGGAAGCTTCGTGGCAAAATAGGACCCTGGGCGTTGATTTCGTCCAATTCCGAGAATATTTCGTTACTAGGATTTCTGAAACCAAAAACAGCAGAAACAAAGAATCGGCACTTCGGCATCTTGTTAATAGGTTAGTTCCAGAAAATGCACGAATATGACATAAAGTGTGCATAAAACATGTAGATATCATCAATAATGTGGCATGGAACATAAGAAATTATCGATATGTCGGAGACGTATCAGCATCCCCAAGCTTAGTTCTGCTCGTCCCGAGCAGGTAAAACGATAACAAAGATAATTTCTGGAGTGACATGCCATCATAACCTTGATCATACTATTTGTAAAGCATATGTAGTGAATGCAGCGATCAAAACAATGTATATGACATGAGTAAACAAGTGAATCATATAGCAAAGACTTTTCATGAATAGTACTTCAAGACAAGCATCAATAAGTCTCGCATAAGAGTTAACTCATAAAGCAATAATTCAAAGTAAAGGCATTGAAGCAACACAAAGGAAGATTAAGTTTCAGCGGTTGCTTTCAACTTGTAACATGTATATCTAATGGATATTGTCAACATAGAGTAATATAATAAGTGCAATATGCAAGTATGTAGGAATCAATGCATAGTTCACACAAGTGTTTGCTTCTTGAGGTGGAGAGAAATAGGTGAACTGACTCAGCAATGAAAGTAAAAGAGTGGTCCTCCATAGAGGAAAAGCATCGATTGCTATATTTATGCTAGAGCTTTGATTTTGAAAACATGAAATAATTTTGTCAACGGTAGTAATAAAGCATATGTATCATGTAAATTATATCTTACAAGTTGCAAGCCTCATGCATAGTATACTAATAGTGCCCGCACCTTGTCCTAATTAGCTTGGACTACCGGATCATCGCAATGCACATGTTTTAACCAAGTGTCACAAAGGGGTACCTCTATGCCTTTGTACAAAGGTCTAAGGAGAAAGCTCGCATTGGATTTCTCGCTATTGATTATTCTCAACTTAGACATCCATACCGGGACAACATAGACAATAGATAATGGACTCCTCTTTTATGCATAAGCATGTAACAACAATTAATAATTTTCTCATATGAGATTGAGGATATATGTCCAAAACTGAAACTTCCACCATGGATCATGGCTTTAGTTAGCGGCCCAATGTTCTTCTCTAACAATATGCATGCTTAACCATAAGGTGGTAGATCGCTCTTACTTCAGACAAGACGAACATGCATAGCAACTCACATGAAATTCAACAAAGAGTAGTTGATGGCATCCCCAGTGAACATGGTTATCGCACAACAAGCAACTTAATAAGAGATAAAGTGCATAAGTGCATATTCAATACCACAATAGTTTTTAAGCTATTTGTCCCATGAGCTATATATTGCAAAGGTGAATGATGGAATTTTAAAGGTAGCACTCAAGCAATTTACTTTGGAATGGCGGAGAAATACCATGTAGTAGGTAGGTATGGTGGACACAAATGGCATAGTGGTTGGCTCAAGGATTTTGGATGCATGAGAAGTATTCCCTCTCGATACAAGGTTTAGGCTAGCAAGGTTATTTGAAACAAACACAAGGATGAACCGGTGCAGCAAAACTCACATAAAAGATATATTGAAAACATTATAAGACTCTACACCGTCTTCCTTGTTGTTCAAACTCAATACTAGAAATTATCTAGACCTTAGAGAGACCAAATATGCAAACCAAATTTTAGCATGCTCTATGTATTTCTTCATTAATGGGTGCAAAGTATATGATGCAAGAGCTTAAACATGAGCACAACAATTGCCAAGTATCACATTATCCAAGACATTATAGCAAATACTACATGTATCATTTTCCAATTCCAACCATATAACAATTTAACGAAGAAGAAACTTCGCCATGAATACTATGAGTAGAGCCTAAGGACATACTTGTCCATATGCTACAGCGGAGCGTGTCTCTCTCCCACAAAGTGAATGCTAGGATCCATTTTATTCAAACAAAACAAAAACAAAAACAAACCGACGCTCCAAGAAAAGCACATAAGATGTGATGGAATAAAAATATAGTTTCAGGGGAGGAACCTGATAATGTTGTCGATGAAGAAGGGGATGCCTTGGGCATCCCCAAGCTTAGACGCTTGAGTCTTCTTAGAATATGCAGGGGTGAACCACCGGGGCATCCCCAAGCTTAGAGCTTTCACTCTCCTTGATCATATTGTATCATCTCCCTCTCTTGATCCTTGAAAACTTCCTCCACACCAAACTTAGAACAACTCATTAGAGGATTAGTGGACAATAAAAATTAACATGTTCAGAGGTGACACAATCATTCTTAACACTTCTGGACATTGCATAAAGCTACTGGACATTAATGGATCAAAGAAATTCATCCAACATAGCAAAAGAGGCAATGCGAAATAAAAAGGCAGAATCTGTCAAAACAGAACAGTTCGTATTTACGAATTTTATCGAGGCACCAGACTTGCTCAAATGAAAATGCTCAAATTGAATGAAAGTTGCGTACATATCTGAGGATCACTCACGTAAATTGGCATAATTTTCTGAGTTACCTGCAGAGAAAACAGCCCAGATTCGTGACAGCAAAGAAATCTGTTTCTGCGCAGTAATCCAAATCTAGTATGAACTTTACTATCAACGACTTTACTTGGCACAACAAAACACTAAACTAAGATAAGGAGAGGTTGCTACAGTAGTAAACAACTTCCAAGACACAAAATAAAAACAAAGTACTGTAGTAAAAACCATGGGTTGTCTCCCATAAGCGCTTTTCTTTAACGCCTTTCAGCTAGGCGCAGAAAGTGTGTATCAAGTATTATCGGAGGGTGGTGAATCTTCAGCGGGGTATGGAGTTTTCTCAACCAGGCATAGTATATTAGATACATAAGTTTTAGCGTCCCCCTTTTCATTAGTCTTGGGCTTGCTACTCTCATCGAACAAATTTTCAGGAACAAGCCAAGCATAATTATTTTCTAGTGCATCATTCATCGCTAGGAGCTTGCATGGTATTGGTGCTTTGATCTCCCCACCATCATTAATATTATTAGTGTACTTTATTCTATACATATACATTTTTTCAAGGAGACTAACAAAATTGGTGCAAGAACCAAGCATATCATATTTAGCAAAGACCTTTCTAGCCTCCCTTGCTAGACCACCAAATTCTCTAAGAAGGGTTTCTAAGACAAAATCTTTCTTTTCCCCCTCTTCCATATCACCGAGTGTAAGAAACATGTGTTGGATTATAGGATTGAGATTAACAAATTTAGTTTCCAACATGTGAACTAGAGCAGCGGCAGCAATTTCATAAGTAGGAGCAAGATCTACCAAGTGTCTATCTTCAAAATCGTCAACAGTACTAACATGGTTGAAGAATTCTTCTATATTATTTCTCCCAACTATAGACCCGCGTCCTACTGGCATGTTTTTTATGGTAAAATTAAAAGGAAACATGATGAATCAAGTAAAGTAAATGCAAGTAACTAATTTTTTTGTGTTTTTGATATAGCAAACAAGATAGCAAATAAAGTAAAACTAGCAACTAATTTTTTTTTGTATTTTGATTTAGTGCAGCTAACAAAGTAGTAAATAAAACAAAGCAAGACAAAAACAAAGTAAAGAGATTGGGAAGTGGAGACTCCCCTTGCAGCGTGTCTTGATCTCCCCGGCAGCGGCGCCAGAAAAAGAGCTTGATACGCGTACAACACGCATCCGTTGGGAACCCCAAGAGGAAGGTGTGATGCGTACAGCGGCAAGTTTTCCCTCAGTATGAAACCAAGGTTTATCGAACCAGTAGGAGCCAAGAAGCACGTTGAAGGTTGATGGCGGCGAGATGTAGTGCGGCGCAACACCAGGGATTCCGGCGCCAACGTGGAACCTGCACAACATAACCAAAGTACTTTGCCCCAACGAAACAGTGAGGTTGTCAATCTCACCGGCTTGCTGTAACAAAGGATTAGATGTATAGTGTGGATGATGATTGTTTGCAGAAAAACAGTAGAACAGTATTGCAGTAGATTGTATTTCAGTATAGAGAATTGGACCGGGGTCCACAGTTCACTAGAGGTGTCTCTCCCATAAGATAAACAGCATGTTGGGTGAACAAATTACAGTTGGGCAATTGACAAATAAAGAGGGCATGACCATGCACATACATATTATGATGAGTATTGTGGGATTTAATTGGGCATTACGACAAAGTACATAGACCGCTATCCAGCATGCATCTATGCCTAAAAAGTCCACCTTCAGGTTATCATCCGAACCCCCTCCAGTATTAAGTTGCTAACAACAGACAATTGCATTAAGTATTGCGCGTAATGTAATCAGTAACTACGTCCTCGAACATAGCACCAATGTTTTATCCCTAGTGGCAACAGCACATCCATAATCTTAGAGATTTCTGTCACTTCCCAGTTCACGGAGACATGAACCCACTATCGAGCATAAATACTCCCTCTTGGAGTTACAAGCATCTACTTGGCCAGAGCATCTACTAGTAACGGAGAGCATGCAAGATCATAAACAACACATAGACATAACTTTGATAATCAACATAACAAGTATTCTCTATTCATCAGATCCCAACAAACGCAACACATAGAATTACAGATAGATGATCTTGATCATGTTAGGCAGCTCACAAGATCCAACAATGAAGCACAATGGGGAGAAGACAACCATCTAGCTACTGCTATGGACCCATAGTCCAGGGGTAGACTACTCACACATCACTCCGGAGGCGACCATGGCGGCGTAGAGTCCTCCGGGAGATGATTCCCCTCTCCGGCAGGGTGCCGGAGGCGATCTCCTGAATCCCTCGAGATGGGATTGGCGGCGGCGGCGTCTCAGTAAGGTTTTCCGTATCGTGGCTCTCGGTACTGGGGGTTTCGCGACGGAGGCTTTAAGTAGGCGGAAGGGCAGGTCAAGAGGCGGCACGAGGGGCCCACACTACAGGCCGGCGCGGCCAGGGCTTGGGCCGCGCCGCCCTGTAGTCTGGCCACCTCGTGGCCCCACTTCGTCTCCTCTTCGGTCTTCTGGAAGCTTGGTGGCAAAATAGGACCCTGGCCGTTGATTTCGTCCAATTCCGAGAATATTTCGTTACTAGGATTTCTGAAACCAAAAACAGCAGAAAACAAAGAATCGCACTTCGGCATCTTGTTAATAGGTTAGTTCCAGAAAATGCACGAATATGACATAAAGTGTGCATAAAACATGTAGATATCATCAATAATGTGGCATGGAACATAAGAAATTATCGATACGTCGGAGACGAATCAAGCATTACAAATAGATGATCTTGATCATGATAGGCAGCTCACAAGATCTAATATGATAGCACAATGAGGAGAAGACAACAATCTAGCTACTGCTATGGACCCATAGTCCAGGGGTGAACTATTCACACATCAGTCCGGAGGCGATCATGGCGATGAAGAGACCTCCGGGAGATGATTCCCCTCTCCGGCAGGGTGCCGGAGGCGATCTCCTGAATCCCCCGAGATGGGATTGGTGGCGGCGGCGTCTGACACGCGTACAACATGCGACCGTTGATAACCCCAAGTGGAAGGTGTGATGCGTACATCAGTAAGTTTCCCTCAGTAAGAAACCAAGGTTTATCGAACCAGTAGGAGTCAAGAAGCACGTTGAAGGTTGATGGCGGCGGAGTGTAGTGCGGCGCAACACCAGGGATTCCGGCGCCAACGTGGAACCTGCACAACACAACCAAATTACTTTGCCCCAACGTGACAGTGAGGTTGTCAATCTCACCGGCTTGCTGTAACAAAGGATTAGATGTATAGTGTGGATGATGATGTTTGCAGAGAACAGTAGAACGAGTATTGCATAGATTGTATTAGATGTAAAGAATGGACCGGGGTCCACAGTTCACTAGTGGTGTCTCTCCGATAAGAAATAGCATGTTGGGTGAACAAATTACAGTTGGGCTATTGACAAATAAAGATGGCATGACAATGCACATACATGTTATGATGAGTAGTGTGAGATTTAATTGGGGATTCCGACAAAGTACATAGACCGCTATCCGGCATGCATCTATGCCTAAAAAGTGCACCTTCAGGTTATCATCCGAACCCCTTCCAGTATTAAGTTGCAACCAACAGACAATTGCATTAAGTATGGTGCGTAATGTAATCAACAAATACATCCTTAGACATAGCATTGATGTTTTATCCCTAGTGGCAACAGCACATCCACAACCTTAGAACTTTCTGTCACTGTCCCAGATTTAATGGAGGCATGAACCCACTATCGAGCATAAATACTCCCTCTTGGAGTTACAAGTAACGACTTGGCCAGAGCCTCTACTAATAACAGAGAGCATGCAAGATCATAAACAACACATAGATGATAGATTGATAATCAACATAACATAGCATTCAATATTCATCGGATCCCAACAAACGCAACATGTAGCATTACAAATAGATGATCTTGATCATGTTAGGCAGCTCACAAGATCTGACAATGATAGCACAATGAGGAGAAGACAACCATCTAGCTACTGCTATGGACCCATAGTCCAGGGGTGAACTACTCACACATCACTCCGGAGGCGACCATGGCGGTGAAGAGTCCTCCGGGAGATGACTCCCCTCTCCGGCAGGGTGCCGGAGGCGATCTCCTGAATCCCCCGAGATGGGATTGGCGGCGGCGGCGGCTCTGGAAGGTTTTCCGTATCGTGGCTCTCTGTCAACACCCGGATTTTTTTAAGTCCGAATGCCTATTATGTCATACATCGCAATCCCAGGAATATTGTTGTTGCGAGGCATAATAGTTAAGTATCACAGTCATCATTCATTACAAACCATAGGTCTTACAAATTTGGAATCACATGATCCATATTACACGAATAGTTGATCTATTGGTCAACGAACAAACACAAGTTCATAGTTCAACATAGCGGAAGCGTAAGATACAAGGACTCTCTAGTCCACAGGCCAACGCTTGACGTCGGAAGGCGCTTAGTTGTCGTAGGCGTCCTGCTGGTCATCTCCTTGGTCATCTTCATACTCTGGCCATTTGAATAGCCAGGGACAAAGCCGTGAGTACGTTGAGTACTCGCAAACTAATACTAATGAAAGTGCTAGGCATTCTAGTAGGGTTTGCTAAGCTCTAGTTTATTTGCATAAAGCTAGTTTTAGTTCACAAAGTTTTTGAGAAAAAGCTTACTCAAGTGCTAACTAACTCAAGGGGGAACATTAGTGTCATTCCCACCATTCATGTGGTGATTTCAATTCAATCCACCACAAGTCATTTCACCATCAACCTTTTCAACATCATTTTTCAAAGATATGACATCGGAAACTGTATGGCCTTTCCAACCGTCCGTAACCGTGGACGCTGCTATTCGAATAGGTTTACACTCTGCAGAGGTTGCACACTTGTGCCACAACATTTGATTTCATCCGTCGGGATTTCCCCGAATCATCGTAACACAGTACGCGGATCATCAACCATAACCTTTCACTTACGAATCCTAGTATGAGCACCTCTCCCCATGAGCTTGGCCTCCCAGTGAAGACAGTCAGTCAGCCTGGGAACTGCACAGGGCTTGGGCCGGACATTCACCTCATTTCGCATCATATCGTATCGTTTCTTTTGTGGTAGAGGCAGCTTTCGGCATAACCCCGATGACGCTTGTTTAGAGGGAACCCATACTAAGACGCATAAACTTCCAGTTAAGCCCTACCCATAATCAGGTATTGTGGGGGTACTTAATAATTGGAAAGGTATCGCATTCAAACCAACATCATGTTTTATCAAAAATCACCATCTTCTCTTGGTCATATTCACCTTCAAAAAATCATTCAATGGAATGCATCTTCATTCCAAGGTTTCAAAATCCTTTCAAATTCACACTGTTCCCATCTAGAGTAGTCAAGTTTAGTTCATTAGCACTAGCTCTAATTCATGAGGGGTGCTACCTTGCTTTGCTTGGAAGAGACTAACTCACTACTCTAATAACCAACTTGTAAGTTGACCAAAGTTAACTATGAAAGTAACTCATTTAGAAAACAAGTAAAAACTTGTAAAGTAAAAACTTGGGATGGGTTTACATAAGAAAAGATAAGAAACATGGTGCCTTGCCCCAAGGGGCTTTGCACTTAGCAAGAATATTAGCTTGCAAAACTTGCAAGAGTATAGCTTGCCTTGGTAGTTCTCAAACTGTTCCTCCTCCTCCTCCTGGTAGCAACCTTCTTCTTCGGCGTACTCTCCGGTGCTACCGTCTAAATTTAAATACGAGTATAATTACTCACTAATTCAATGGCTCTTCCACACATCACAAATAAACACACAAACTACTCTATGCACACAATATAAATAACTAGGGTGCATGGGTTGTGGGATTTAAATAGAATTTGTATTCTATATGTAAATGATAGTTTCCATAGGGTTCTTGAGAAATAATTTCCTCTCATTGAAATCTTCTTAAGATTTAATTTCTCCAACAATCATGGATGAACTCATATTGACCTAAGTCAAATGTTCATCATCATCATTTGGGAAAATGATTTAAATGAGGTGGATCACCTCATACCATTTCAATAACATTATAATTGATTTAAATCTCAAGTAATTCATATAAGAGAGTTTGGAACCAGGGGTCCAAACATCCCATGAATCCATGTGAGACAAGTTTAAATGAAGTGTAAGACTTCACACAATTTAACTTTAATAGTTTTGGATAATATCCACTAGTTAAACTAGTCAAAATATCCATTCACTAAACCATGGCATGATCATGCAAAGTGACCACACCATTTTATTGCATAAACAATTAGTGTAAGTCAATTGTGAGCTATTAGAGTTGGAATTAACTTAATATCTATTTTGGTTGATTTTTAAGAATTATTTGAATAGGGAAAAGTCCCTGTCTTGTTATTTTTGTCAAATTAATTCTACAAAGAATTTGACCATGAGGCCAGTGGCATGTTGTAGAGAATTTCAGTGGCTTTCTAACAATATAGAAATCCCTAAATTTGGTTTAGCCAATTTGAAATGGTTGAATTTCAAAGTTTGGGCAGTATTGGGTTTCATTTGAATTAATTAAACTGGTTTTGAAATAAACAGGCCGGCGGGAAACTAACTGGGCCGAAATGCTTTGAAAACGGCCCAAGCCAGCCCAGCCACGGGTCTGTGCCCGCGTGGGCTGCCTGACAGGGGGTCCCGCATATCAGCGGCGTTTAAACGCCGAAGCGGTACGAGCGACGTGGCGCGTTGGATTAGAAGGCGATCCAACGGCGCACGGTCGTCGTCTTCTCCGACGAGAAGCAGAGGGTCTGGCGGCGAGCCTAGGGGGTCGGAGTGCTCACCGTGGCTCCAGCTAGGGTTGGCAGTGTGCGCGGTGAAGGTGTAGACGACGGCGAAGCTCCAGGTACTGGCGGCGTCTCCTGGATCGGCTTCAATCGACGGCGAGCTTCCACGGCGTCCGGCGGCAGTGAGGTGGCGATTGGGTGGCTACGGCGGTGAATGTCGATGGTGATGTGGCTCAGGCGGTCGAGTGAGAAGAGGGGAGTGTGCTGGTGTGCTCAATTCGACGAACGGAGCTCTCCTTTTATAGGCGAGCGAGTGACCGTGAGGGCTGCGGCGAGGTCGACCTGCTCGCGGCAATTCCGGCGAACGGTTGGGCTAGGCGAGGGTGCTGTCGGGTTCTCCTCGTCCAGGCGAAGCTAGAGGTGGTGCTGGCTTGGTCGGGGAGCTTCTGGTTTGGTCGCATTGCTTCCACGACGGCCGCGGCGCGTACGGGATGTGGTCGTCGTCTCCGGCGCCGTTGGTCACGGGTTGGGACGGGGCGCGTGTCTGGCGCGGCTGAGGTGTCACGGCGGTGTGCTTGGCGAAGACAGGGGGTCCAGGGCGTGAGCGGAGAGGCTGCGCGGCGCGTGGCCAGTGCGCGTCCATGGCGCGCATGGTCGCGACGCGAGCGGCATCCAGGGCCGGTTTGGGCGCGCGTCGTCCGGGCGTTGTCGTCGTCCTCGTCGACCAGGGCGGTGCTAGGCGGCGCTAGGGTGGCGTGGTGGTGAGCTTGGACACCAGGGCCAGTGGGGGAGGTGAAGGAGGGAGGAGGTGGTGCGGCATGGCCGGCATGTGGCCGGCATGGCCATGCCATGCTTGCAATGCCTCTCCTCCTAGGGTTTTTAGGTTGGTGTTAGTGAGAGAGGGAACCAGGGGACCATTTGGTGCAAGTTAGGGTAGGTTTGTTTGAGTAGATCACTATTTGCTATAGTGTGTGAATAGTGTTCAATTTTGGAAAATACCAAATTATCCAAATTGGAAAAAATCCAAATGGTGAATGTTTTTGAAAAGTGAGTGTTGGTATTAGTTGTAAGTGACCAGAGGTGAATTAAGGTGGTGGTGGAAAAATTAGAATTCAAAATTTGGCCAAAATGGCTAAGTGAAGATTGTTGAACTTGTTATAAAGTTGCAACTTTGGATGAGCATAGCTAATGATCCAAGATGAATTTGGCAGGGTGATCTTCATCAAAGTTGTTCACCTTGATGTTGACTTTGAAATGGTGCAAAGAATTAGCAAGACTTGGTTTGAGAAAATTGATTTGCAGGGGCTCAAAGTGGTGATCAGACTAAAATTGGCAGATTTGGCCATCATCACATGTGAGTGGGAAATGTGTTTGAAATTCATTTGAATTGTGCAACCCTGGTTCCAAAAGTTGTAATAAGTGTTTAATAACATTATCCAACTAATGGTGAAGACCAAATAGGTCTAGGGTCAAGATTTATAGAAATGCCATAGGGCATATGTGAGGGTTTTTAGGGTTTTCCATTTATTGGAATTTCTTCCTCTTTGATTTATTTGGTTGGTGATCTTCATATGATCACTCTAGGGTTTTAGAGCATATCAAATACAAGTAATAACAATCATCATGGCATATCACTCAAATGCACAAGTCCTATGCATGGTACTATATGCAAAAGAAAAGTTTTTGTTGGTTTGAAATTTTGTTCTCTGGAATTCTCTAACTTTCTTTTTATTGAAATTTGGGGTGTTACAAACCCTTCCCCCTTACCAAAGATCTCGTCCCGAGATCGAAAAGAAAGTTAGGTACTAAAGAGATCTGGGTACTCCTTCTTCATGAAGTCTTCGCGTTCCCAGGTGGCTTCATCCTCGGTATGATTGCTCCATTGGATTTTCAGAAACTTGATGCTTCGGGTGCGGGTGGTTCTGTAAGCTTCTTCTAGGATGCGAATCGGAACTTCGCGGTAAGTCAGATCCTTGTTGATATCCACTGATCGGTGATCGATGTTCTTGAACACTTCGGTCTTCTCAGGGACTTCAAGACATTTCCGGAGAAGTGAGATGTGAAAAACGTCGTGCACAGCCGACATTTCTTTAGGCAACTCCAGTTGATAAGATACTTCACCTCGGTGGCTGAGGACTTGGAAAGGTCCCACATAGCGAGGTGCAAGCTTTCCTTTCAGCTGAAACCTTTGCATCCCTTTCAAGGGGGATACTTTGAGATAGACGAAATCTCCGATCTCAAAGGTCATCTCCCGACGTCTCTTGTCGGCGTAGCTCTTCTGTCTGGATTGCGCAGTCTTGAGATACTCGCGGATCTTGTGAACCTTCTCTTCGGCTTCACGAAGAACGTCTGGGCCGAAAACTTGACTCTCTCCGACTTCTGACCAGTTCAGGGGGGTACGGCACTTCCTTCCGTACAAGGCTTCAAAGGGGGCCATCTGTAGGCTGGCTTGGTAACTATTGTTGTAAGAGAATTCTGCATAAGGTAAGCAGTCTTCCCACTTGGATCCGTATTCCAGTACGCATGCTCTAAGCATGTCTTCCAGTATCTGGTTTACTCTCTCAGTCTGTCCGTCGGTCTGAGGGTGATAGGCAGTGCTAAAATTTAGGCGAGTGCCTAGTCCTTCATGCACCTTCTGCCAGAACCTTGAGGTGAACTGTGATCCTCCATCTGACACTATCGATTTGGGGGTTCCGTGCAAAGCAACTATTCTGGAGATGTAGAGTTCAGCTAACTTGGGGCCTTGATAAGTGGTTTTGACGGCGATGAAATGGGCGACTTTGGTCAATCTATCGACCACTACCCATATGGAATCATTTCCTTTGCTGGATTTGGGCAGTCCGGTGATAAAGTCCATTCCTACGGAGTCCCATTTCCATTCCGGAATCTGAAGAGGTTGCAACAGTCCGGCGGGTCTTTGGTGTTCTGCCTTTACTCTCTGACAGATGTCACACTTAGCGATATAGCTACCGATCTCTCTCTTCATTCCGTGCCACCAAAATTGTTCCTTTAGGTCCTGGTACATCTTGGTACCTCCGGGGTGGATTGAGTAAAGGGTGTCATGGGCTTCTTGCAGGATGACTTGTTTCAAGTCAGAGTCCGATGGTACGCAGAGACGTTCTTTGTACCAAAGCACTCCGGCTTCGTCTACGGTGAATCCGGGGGCTTTTCCTGCGGCTATCTGTTTCTTGATTCCGTCAATGCTAGCGTTGTCCTTCTGGGCTTCCTTGATCTGACCAACCAAGGTGGGTTGCAGTTCTATGCTGGCTAGGAATCCTTCACTCACGAGTTCAAGTCTGAACTGTTCAAACTCTTGGTGCAAACTGGGCTGTTCGGTTGCGAGCATGGAGTTCAACTGGCACGGCAGTCGACTCAAAGCATCCGCTACCACATTGGCCTTGCCGGGGTGGTAGTGAATCTCCATGTCGTAATCCTTGATCAATTCGATCCATCGGCGTTGTCTCATGTTCAACTCCTTCTGGGTGAAAATATATTTGAGGCTTTTGTGGTCGGTGTAGATCTCGCATCGATTACCCATGAGGTAATGACGCCAAACTTTCAGGGCTAAGACCACGGCTGCAAGCTCGAGGTCATGGGTTGGGTAATTCTGTTCATGTTGCTTGAGTTGTCTAGAAAGGTAGGATACAACCTTGCCTTCTTGCATAAGCACGCATCCAAGTCCAGTCTTGGAGGCGTCGCAATATACGTCAAAGGGCTTTGCGATATCAGGCATGATCAGGATTGGGGCTGTTGTCAGTCTACTCTTGAGCTGTTGAAAGCTCTCTTCGCACTTGTCGGTCCACTCAAACTTTCTGTCCTTTTTCAGCAGTTGGGTCATTGGTCGAGCGATGCTCGAGAATCCTTCTACAAATCTGCGGTAGTATCCGGCTAATCCAAGAAAAGCGCGGACCTCGGTTTGTGTGGTTGGGGCTTTCCATTCCATAACAGTTTTGATCTTGGCGGGATCTACGGCAATTCCTCCTGCAGACAAGATGTGTCCGAGGAATCCAACCTCTTCCAGCCAAAACTCACACTTGCTAAACTTGGCGTACAACTGGTGCTGTCTCAGGGTTTCTAGGACAATCTCCAAATGCTGTTCATGTTCCTCTTCGGACTTGGAGTAGACCAAAATATCGTCGATGAAAACAACGACGAACTTGTCCAAAAATTTCATGAAGATCTTATTCATGAGATTCATGAAATAAGCGGGGGCATTGGTCAGTCCAAACGACATAACGTTGTACTCATACAACCCATATCTGGTGGTAAAAGCAGTTTTTGGAATGCCGGTGGCTCGAATCTTCAGTTGGTGGTATCCAGTTCTAAGATCAATCTTCGAGAAAACTCGGGATCCGGTGAGTTGGTCAAACAAGTCTTCGATCTTGGGTAAGGGGTATTTGTTTTTGATGGTGACATCGTTAAGCTTACGATAGTCCATGCATAAACGATTTGCACCATCCTTCTTGTCGACAAACAAAACGGGGGATCTCCAGGGGGATGCACTTGGTCTAATCAAACCTTTGGCTAGCATGTCATCTATTTGCTTCTTCAGCTCCACTAGTTCGGCTGCGTTCATGCTGTAGGCTCTCTGGGCGGTGGGTCCAGTTCCGGGGATTAACTCGATGATAAACTCGATATCCCGGTCCGGGGGCATACCGGGTAGATCATCCGGAAACACATCTGGGTAGCGACAAACGACCCTGATTTGATCCAGAGTTGGCTTGGATACACTTTGGTTGCAGGTAAATTTTCTGGGTAGTTTTTCAGAGACATGCTCAACTACGATACCGGTGCTGCTAGTCATGGTTATGGCTTTCTTGGCACAGTCTATCAATCCATTGTGCTTGGACATCCAGTCCATTCCTAGGACAACTTCCAAACCTTTGGTTCCAAGTATGATTAGATTTGCAAAGAAATCTACATCATGGATTTTGATTGGCACATTTTTGCAAAATTTTCTGGCTTTGGTGGTTGATCCGGGGATTTGAACTATCATAACATGCTTCAAACTGAGGGGTTGAATTTTACTTGTTGATGCAAAATCTTCGGTGACAAAGGAATGAGATGCTCCAGAATCAAACAACACTCTAGCAGGGGTGTGGTTGACAGAAAACATACCCAGCACAACATCTGGTGCTTCCTGGGCTTCTTCGGCGTTCATGTGGTAGAGGCGGCCGTTGCGGTTGTTGGGGTTGTTGGGGACGAACTTCTTGCCGGTGGAGACACGGCGTTGCTGCTGAGCAGGAGCAGCGGTGTTGCCGGCGAGCTTGGCAAGACGCTTGGGACACTCGTTGGAGTAGTGCCCCACTACACCACACTCATAACAAGTGATAGTGCTCTTGTCCTGCTTATTCGCAACGGGAATGGCATTGCTTCCGGTTCTGGGAGTGGTGTTGGTGTTGGTGTTATTGTTAGGGGCTCGGGGTGGAGCGCGGTTGTAGTAGTTGTTGTTGTAATTGTTGTTGTAGCCTCCTGGCTTGGAGTTTCCTCCACTCCGGTTCTGATAACCGGGGCGAGAGTTCTGCATCGGGGGTTTGTTGTGTCTCGGAGTGAAACCTCCGCTTGAGCTAGGGCGAAACTTTTGGGGGTGGCTTGATCCACTCTGACTTGCCATGCGGCGCTTGCGGTTTTCGTTGGCTTGGTTTAACTTGCCCTCCATCTGGATGGCGGAGTCAAAAAGGGCTTCGAGGTCGGCGAAGGGGATGTTGACGAGGACAGTCTGCATCTCATCGTGCAGCCCGTTCAGGAATCTCTCCTTCCTCTTCTCAACTGTGTCAGTCTCATCAGGTGCATACCTTGACAAAGTGAGAAACTTGTCGCGGTATTCAACCACCGTCATGCGACCTTGTTTCAGCTCACGGAATTCATCCCTCATCTTCTTGATAAGACCCGGGGGTACATGGTACTTGCTGAACTTGAGTTTGAAATCCTCCCAAGTCATGAATTGACCTCCGTTCATGGCACGGGTGCTTGTCCACCAGGCGCGAGCTGGTCCAGCGAGATAGTGAGTGGCGAACAACACCTTCTCGTTGGCTTCCACTCCAGCTACTTCCAGATTGTTCTCCATGGTCTGGAGCCAATCATCGGCGTCGAGTGGCTCCTCGGTCTTGCTAAACACCGGAGGGTTGGTGTTCTGGAAGTTCTTGAGCTTGGATCCGGGGTGGTCATGATTTCCAGGGCCTTGGTTGGCGATGTTCTGCAAGGCGATGAGGTTGGCTTGGCGCTCGGCTCTCTCGGTTTCCCAGTCTGCAAGCAGGGTTTGCAGAAGTTGCATCATCGCGTCGTTGGTGCGATTTGGAGGGGCCATCTGAAGATATAGAAGATCATGAGATGCGAGGGAACATTCTAGGGTTCATTTTAGTTAAGTTTGAAAGATATTGAAAAACTGGTAATCTTTTCATGACAAACATAACATTCATTCATTCATGCAACACATAGTACAAACTACACACATACTCCAATGGTTTTAAGAACCATTCACATGCTACGATACAAAGGACGGGATACAACTCACACCTACTATAAGTGAACTAGTGCAACTACTCCTCATCATCGATATCGATCGGGACGTAGTCATCGGGTCCTGCCTCCAGGAACTCGTAGTCCTCCTCCTCGGTGTTCTCGTCCTCCTCAAAGTCATCGTCATCGCTCAGAAAGGCGTCTCCTCCTCGGATGTCGATGCCTCCATCGTCATCCTCCATGTGACGAATCTGATCCTCCTGGGCCTTGACAGTGGCCTCAAGTGACGCGATCCAGTCGCGAAGGCGGTGAATCGTAGCGTCCTTCTTGGCACGCTGCTGGCGAAGGTTCCTACGGTCGTTGTTGAGTAGCTTGATCGCCTCACCCTGCTCGATGATGTGAGCATGGGTCTGGTTCACGTAAGCGCGAGAGGCGTCGAGGTCCCTCTGAGTCTGGTAGAGCATGAAGTCCAAGTGATCCACATGGTGCCTCAACTGGGGGTGCAGTGGCACATCCATGGGTCTTCCGTCAGAGTTGTGCCTCGCGAGATGCGCAAAGCGTTCCTCACGAAGTGCTTCCGCATTCTGTCCGCACAGACGAGCAAGTGCTTCCTGAAGAGCACGTGCAAGCCCGTCGAGCCAGTTGCTTTCCCTGAAAGAGAAAAGGATCCTCTCCGAGGTGGGAGGCTCCAGCTTGCCCCTCAAGTCGGCAGTGATAATCCACTGCAGTTCCCCTCCCGGCTGGTCGTCCACCTGAATCCCGTGAAACTCGGGGTGTGGGCGGCCAAGGTGATCCGACAGGGAGTCGAGGTCATGCTCGAAGATCAAGCTTCCTCCGTTCCCAAGCTGATAAAACTTGGTGTTGAGAGGTTCATTCGGCTCCATCTGAAAGAGAATTGGATGAGTAAGTTAGAGAGTGCAAAGTGTGGCAAAGTTTTAAGTTGATTCAAATAAGATAGAACATGATTCATCAAATTTTGGCAAAGTCTCAAAGACAAGAGTGTAGTAAATTTTCACAAATAAATTCTTTCATTTGATTTCAAAGTTAAATTTTTTCGAACGCCCATTCTAACTAAGGTCTTCTAAGGTCAAACAATGGCTCTGATACCAACTTGTCAACACCCGGATTTTTTTAAGTCCGAATGCCTATTATGTCATACATCGCAATCCCAGGAATATTGTTGTTGCGAGGCATAATAGTTAAGTATCACAGTCATCATTCATTACAAACCATAGGTCTTACAAATTTGGAATCACATGATCCATATTACACGAATAGTTGATCTATTGGTCAATGAACAAACACAAGTTCATAGTTCAACATAGCGGAAGCGTAAGATACAAGGACTCTCTAGTCCACAGGCCAACGCTTGACGTCGGAAGGCGCTTAGTTGTCGTAGGCGTCCTGCTGGTCATCTCCTTGGTCATCTTCATACTCTGGCCATTTGAATAGCCAGGGACAAAGCCGTGAGTACGTTGAGTACTCGCAAACTAATACTAATGAAAGTGCTAGGCATTCTAGTAGGGTTTGCTAAGCTCTAGTTTATTTGCATAAAGCTAGTTTTAGTTCACAAAGTTTTTGAGAAAAAGCTTACTCAAGTGCTAACTAACTCAAGGGGGAACATTAGTGTCATTCCCACCATTCATGTGGTGATTTCAATTCAATCCACCACAAATCATTTCACCATCAACCTTTTCAACATCATTTTTCAAAGATATGACATCGGAAACTGTATGGCCTTTCCAACCGTCCGTAACCGTGGACGCGGCTATTCGAATAGGTTTACACTCTGCAGAGGTTGCACACTTGTGCCACAACATTTGATTTCATCTGTCGGGATTTCCCCGAATCATCGTAACACAGTACGCGGATCATCAACCATAACCTTTCACTTACGAATCCTAGTATGAGCACCTCTCCCCATGAGCTTGGCCTCCCAGTGAAGACAGTTAGTCAGCCTGGGAACTGCACAGGGCTTGGGCCGGACATTCACCTCATTTCGCATCATATCGTATCGTTTCTTTTGTGGTAGAGGCAGCTTTCGGCATAACCCCGATGACGCTTGTTTAGAGGGAACCCATACTAAGACGCATAAACTTCCAGTTAAGCCCTACCCATAATCAGGTATTGTGGGGGTACTTAATAATTGGAAAGGTATCGCATTCAAACCAACATCATGTTTTATCAAAAATCACCATCTTCTCTTGGTCATATTCACCTTCAAAAAATCATTCAATGGAATGCATCTTCATTCCAAGGTTTCAAAATCCTTTCAAATTCACACTGTTCCCATCTAGAGTAGTCAAGTTTAGTTCATTAGCACTAGCTCTAATTCATGAGGGGTGCTACCTTGCTTTGCTTGGAAGAGACTAACTCACTACTCTAATAACCAACTTGTAAGTTGACCAAAGTTAACTATGAAAGTAACTCATTTAGAAAACAAGTAAAAACTTGTAAAGTAAAAACTTGGGATGGGTTTACATAAGAAAAGATAAGAAACATGGTGCCTTGCCCCAAGGGGCTTTGCACTTAGCAAGAATATTAGCTTGCAAAACTTGCAAGAGTATAGCTTGCCTTGGTAGTTCTCAAACTGTTCCTCCTCCTCCTCTTGGTAGCAACCTTCTTCTTCGGCGTACTCTCCGGTGCTACCGTCTAAATTTAAATACGAGTATAATTACTCACTAATTCAATGGCTCTTCCACACATCACAAATAAACACACAAACTACTCTATGCACACAATATAAATAACTAGGGTGCATGGGTTGTGGGATTTAAATAGAATTTGTATTCTATATGTAAATGATAGTTTCCATAGGGTTCTTGAGAAATAATTTCCTCTCATTGAAATCTTCTTAAGATTTAATTTCTCCAACAATCATGGATGAACTCATATTGACCTAAGTCAAATGTTCATCATCATCATTTGGGAAAATGATTTAAATGAGGTGGATCACCTCATACCATTTCAATAACATTATAATTGATTTAAATCTCAAGTAATTCATATAAGAGAGTTTGGAACCAGGGGTCCAAACATCCCATGAATCCATGTGAGACAAGTTTAAATGAAGTGTAAGACTTCACACAATTTAACTTTAATAGTTTTGGATAATATCCACTAGTTAAACTAGTCAAAATATCCATTCACTAAACCATGGCATGATCATGCAAAGTGACCACACCATTTTATTGCATAAACAATTAGTGTAAGTCAATTGTGAGCTATTAGAGTTGGAATTAACTTAATATCTATTTTGGTTGATTTTTAAGAATTATTTGAATAGGGAAAAGTCCCTGTCTTGTTATTTTTGTCAAATTAATTCTACAAAGAATTTGACCATGAGGCCAGTGGCATGTTGTAGAGAATTTCAGTGGCTTTCTAACAATATAGAAATCCCTAAATTTGGTTTAGCCAATTTGAAATGGTTGAATTTCAAAGTTTGGGCAGTATTGGGTTTCATTTGAATTAATTAAACTGGTTTTGAAATAAACAGGCCGGCGGGAAACTAACTGGGCCGAAATGGTTTGAAAACGGCCCAAGCCAGCCCAGCCACGGGTCTATGCCCACGTGGGCTGCCTGACAGGGGGTCCCGCATGTCAGCGGCGTTTAAACGCCGAAGCGGTACGAGCGACGTGGCGCGTTGGATTAGAAGGCGATCCAACGGCGCACGGTCGTCGTCTTCTCCGACGAGAAGCAGAGGGTCTGGCGGCGAGCCTAGGGGGTCGGAGCGCTCACCGTGGCTCCAGCTAGGGTTGGCAGTGTGCGCGGTGAAGGTGTAGACGACGGCGAAGCTCCAGGTACTGGCGGCGTCTCCTGGATCGGCTTCAATCGACGGCGAGCTTCCGCGGCGTCCGGCGGCAGTGAGGTGGCGATTGGGTGGCTACGGCGGTGAATGTCGATGGTGATGTGGCTCAGGCGGTCGAGTGAGAAGAGGGGAGTGTGCTGGTGTGCTCAATTCGACGAACGGAGCTCTCCTTTTATAGGCGAGCGAGTGACCGTGAGGGCTGCGGCGAGGTCGACTTGCTCGCGGCGATTCCGGCGAACGGTTGGGCTAGGCGAGGGTGCTGTCGGGTTCTCCTCGTCCAGGCGAAGCTAGAGGTGGTGCTGGCTTGGTCGGGGAGCTTCTGGTTTGGTCGCATTGCTTCCACGACGGCCGCGGCGCGTACGGGATGTGGTCGTCGTCTCCGGCGCCGTTGGTCACGGGTTGGGACGGGGCGCGTGTCTGGCGCGGCTGAGGTGTCACGGCGGTGTGCTTGGCGAAGACAGGGGGTCCAGGGCGTGAGCGGAGAGGCTGCGCGGCGCGTGGCCAGTGCGCGTCCATGGCGCGCATGGTCGCGACGCGAGCGGCATCCAGGGCCGGTTTGGGCGCGCGTCGTCCGGGCGTTGTCGTCGTCCTCGTCGACCAGGGCGGTGCTAGGCGGCGCTAGGGTGGCGTGGTGGTGAGCTTGGACACCAGGGCCAGTGGGGGAGGTGAAGGAGAGAGGAGGTGGTGCGGCATGGCCGGCATGTGGCCGGCATGGCCATGCCATGCTTGCAATGCCTCTCCTCCTAGGGTTTTTAGGTTGGTGTTAGTGAGAGAGGGAACCAGGGGACCATTTGGTGCAAGTTAGGGTAGGTTTGTTTGAGTAGATCACTATTTGCTATAGTGTGTGAATAGTGTTCAATTTTGGAAAATACCAAATTATCCAAATTGGAAAAAATCCAAATGGTGAATGTTTTTGAAAAGTGAGTGTTGGTATTAGTTGTAAGTGACCAGAGGTGAATTAAGGTGGTGGTGGAAAAATTAGAATTCAAAATTTGGCCAAAATGGCTAAGTGAAGATTGTTGAACTTGTTATAAAGTTGCAACTTTGGATGAGCATAGCTAATGATCCAAGATGAATTTGGCAGGGTGATCTTCATCAAAGTTGTTCACCTTGATGTTGACTTTGAAATGGTGCAAAGAATTAGCAAGACTTGGTTTGAGAAAATTGATTTGCAGGGGCTCAAAGTGGTGATCAGACTAAAATTGGCAGATTTGGCCATCATCACATGTGAGTGGGAAATGTGTTTGAAATTCATTTGAATTGTGCAACCCTGGTTCCAAAAGTTGTAATAAGTGTTTAATAACATTATCCAACTAATGGTGAAGACCAAATAGGTCTAGGGTCAAGATTTATAGAAATGCCATAGGGCATATGTGAGGGTTTTTAGGGTTTTCCATTTATTGGAATTTCTTCCTCTTTGATTTATTTGGTTGGTGATCTTCATATGATCACTCTAGGGTTTTAGAGCATATCAAATACAAGTAATAACAATCATCATGGCATATCACTCAAATGCACAAGTCCTATGCATGGTACTATATGCAAAAGAAAAGTTTTTGTTGGTTTGAAATTTTGTTCTCTGGAATTCTCTAACTTTCTTTTTATTGAAATTTGGGGTGTTACACTCTCGGTACTGGGGTATTCGCGATGAAGACTTTAAGTAGGCGGAAGGGAAGAGTGGGAGGGCTGACGAGGGGCCCAAACGCTAGGGCCACGCGGCCCAAGCCTTGGCCGCACCGCCCTACTGTGGCGTCGCCTCGTCGCCCCACTTCGTTTCCCTTTCGGACTTCTGGAAGCTTCGTGGAAAAATAAGATCCTGGGCGTTGATTTCGTCCAATTCCGAGAATAATTCCTTACTAGGATTTCTGAAACCAAAAACAGCAGAAAACAGCAACTGGCTCTTCGGCATCTCGTTAATAGGTTAGTGCCGGAAAATGCATAAATATGACATAAAGTATGTATAAAACATGTAGGTATTGTCATAAAACAAGCATGGTACATAAGAAATTATCGATACGTTGGAGACGTATCAGCATCCCCAAGCTTAGTTCCTACTCGTCCCGAGTAGGTAAACGATAACAAAGATAATTTCTGAAGTGACATGCTATCATAATCTTGATCAATACTATTGTAAGCACATGTAATGAATGCAACGATCCAAAGCAATGGTAAAGACAATGAGTAAACAACTGAATCATATAGCAAAGACTTTTCATGAATAGTACTTTCAAGACAAGCATCAATAAGTCTTGCATAAGAGCTAACTCATAAAGCAATAAATTCATAGTAAAGACATTGAAGCAACACAAAGGAAGATTAAGTTTCAGCGGTTGCTTTCAACTTGTAACATGTATATCTCATGGATAGTTGTCAATGCAAAGTAATATGATGAATGCAAATATGCAAGCATGTAAGAATCAATGCACAGTTAACACAAGTGTTTGCTTCTAAGATAGAAAGAAGTAGGTAAACTGACTCAACATAAAAGTAGAAGAATGGCCCTTCGAAGAGGGAAGCATGGATTGCTATATTTGTGCTAGAGCTTTTATTTTGAAAACAAGAAACAATTTTGTCAACGGTAGTAATAAAGCATATGTATTATGTATAAGATATCCTACAAGTTGCAAGCCTCATGCATAGTATACCAATAGTGCCCGCACCTTGTCCTAATTAGCTCGGATTTTCATGGATTATCATCGCAATACATATGTTTTAACCAAGTATCACAAAGGGGTACCTCTATGCCGCCTGTACAAAGGTCTAAGGAGAAAGCTCGCATTGGATTTCTCGCTTTTGATTATTCTCAACTTAGACATCCATACCGGGACAACATAGACAACAGATAATGGACTCCTCTTAATGCATAAGCATTCAACAACAAATAATATTCTCATAAGAGATTGAGGATTGTTGTCCAAAACTGAAACTTCCACCATGGATCATGGCTTTAGTTAGCGGCCCAATGTTCTTCTCTAACAATATGCATGCTCAAACCATTCAACTCATGATAAATCACCCTTACTTCAGACAAGACGAACATGCATAGCAACTCACATGATATTCAACAAAGGGTAGTTGATGGCATTCCCAGGAACATGGTTATCGCACAACAAGCAACTTAATAAGAAATAAGATACATAAGTACATATTCAATACCACAATAGTTTTTAAGCTATTTTCCCATGAGCTATATATTGCAAAGACAAAGGATAGAAATTTAAAGATAGCACTCAAGAAATTTACTTTGGAATGGCGGAGAAATACCATGTAGTAGGTAGGTATGGTGGACACAAATGACATAGTTTTTGGCTCAAGGATTTTGGATGCACGAGAAGTAATTCCTCTCAATACAAGGCTTAGGCTAGCAAGGTTGTTTGAAGCAAACACAAGTATGAACCGGTACAGCAAAACTCACATAAAAACATATTACAAGCATTATAAGACTCTATGTAACATCCCAAGTTTCAACAATAATAAACAAGAAAGAGAAAATTCCCCAAACCCAAAATTTGCAATTAACAAAAACTTTTTCTATGCATATAGTGCCACATATAGATATATGCATTTGAGTGATATTCTTTTGTGCAATTGCCATGATGAGTGTTAGTATGTTTAAACATTGCTATGTGAACCCTAAGCAAGATCACTAAACCCTAATTTGAGGGGAAATGGAGAAAATGAGAAAAACTCATTTTCCACTTACATACACTTTATGCAATTTAGCAAATCCTCAACCAAGGCCAAGATTGCTTGCTCCCTTGCTTCTAAAATACTTCAATGTGATAAACTAACACAACTGCACCCTTGAACCAAGAATCAAATGCAAAGAAATCAAAAATCTCACATACATATGATAATGGTCACTTCTCCCCAAAATATTTTCTTCACCTCTTTACCCCCCTGGTTTTCTCAATTCTTGAACTAAACTTGGTCAACCAAAGCCATGTCATCCAAGACCATGTCAAGGTGAGCAACTTTGATGTTGACCATCATGGCTAGAGTTGACTAGGTTGACCAGAAATAAAGTGACAAGAGGGGATGCTGAAATAAAGAGAAGATTATGTCACTTTTGACATTTTGCAAAACAATTCCAAATTGAGTGCCACCACCACCAATACATCACATTATTTATATAAATGAGATTCACCAAAAAGAATTTCAAAATTCAAAAGAAAAGTTCATGCGGCCATTGTGTCGAACAGGTGGCAGGCAGCTTTTCCAAATTGAGCTACACACTATTACACACTGGTTTCTTCCCTAAACCCCTTTAATTCTTGATCATTGCACCCTCTTACAACCCCTGCTTCACCCCAGTACCTTGCTTGATCGATTAAAGTGAGAGGAGAGGGAAAGAAAACCTAGTCTAATGCATACCGTGGCCATGCCGGCCACCTTTGGCATCTCCACCTCCAGCCCTCGTTTCAACTCTTGCCCTTGTCCTGGAGCATCTACACAGCACAAGGACACGAATGGTACAAGCCCCTGCAACGCCACGGCTCTACTTTGGCCAGAACGCGCGCGCCCAAAAGCATGCCAGGGCATGCCAGGCCACGCGGTGAGCGCGCACTGGCCGCGCCAGTACGTCGCCCACTCGATCGCCACCGTCCTCGCCCTGCATCCCTACCACGGTGTTGAGCAGCTACTCCACGCCCTCTACACGCTAGACGAGCGCCCGTGCCTGCCCTGCACCGTCGCCGTCGTCCTCGACCAAATGATGCTGCGCGCCCCGTGACAGACTTTGCAAAAGCTCGAGCAATCCCGTCGCACTTTCTCTGCGCCAGCTAGCCGTTGAGCATCGCCAGGACGACGCCTACACGCTGCCGTCCTTGCCTTGCCCCTTCGAGCACCCCAAGCACCGCACCATGGCCATTCCTTCTCAGCACTCCGCGGCCAACCCTCGACACTATAAATAGGGGCGATCGGCTCCTCCCTTCTGCACACAATCCACTCTCCTCACCTCACTGAGTCTCCTCCACCCATCAATTTCACCAGACCTCGCCGGAGCTACTCGAATCGCGAGCTCAAGACCGCCGGAGCCCGCGGAAGCTCTGCGTCGATTGGAGCCTCCCCGAGCGCCGCCGCTGCCCCAAGCTCTTCCTCATCTACTTCCACTTCTCCGCGCATACTGCCCGACCCCTGCACCGGCCTGGTACGCCCTCCGACCCCCTAGGCTCGCCGCCAGGGAGCCCGCTGCTCGTCGGAGAAGACGACGTTCACACGCCGTCGGATCCTAGTCTAATCCTACGGTCTAGATCCTGCGTACCGTTTCGCTGTTTAAAGAGGCGCCGACAGGTGGCCCCTACCTTGTCAGCGCGGCCCGAGCGCACCAGATGCGTGTTGGGCTGCGAAGTGGGTTTTTAAACCATTTCGGCCCAGTAACGCTTCCCGCCTAGCCCACGAATTCAAATCTGGATTTAATCTTTATTCAAAATTGCTCTGCTGAAGGTTTAGTAAATTTTGAATAGTTTGATTTCTGCCAAACCAAATTTAGCAAACTTTATACCGTTGGAAAGCCCATAAATTTATCTATCCAATGCCACTGGCCCCATCTCCATTTTCTTTGTAGATTTAATTTGACAAAAAAGACAAGACAGGGACTTTTGAACATTCAAACTTTATTTAAAATTCAACCAGAATAGATTTTGAAGTAATTCCAATTCTAATAAATCACAAATGATGTCCTCTAATTGATTGTGCAATAACATAGCCCTGTTGTTTGTATGATCATGGACTAGATCAAATAAAATGGCTATGTAGTCATTTCTAGAGCATTTTAAAGTGGAATTCAAACTCAACCCTAATATGAGAGTCACCTCTCATTTAAATTTTGATCCTAAGTACTAATAACCAGGGGGAATGACTTAGGCTAATGAACCCTTGAGAATTATTACTTAGAGATTTAATTCATTTAAATGTTAAGTTTTAAAACTATGTGAAGTGTAGCACTTCAATAAAATTGTACTCACATATAATAGATATGAAATGTTGACTTTGGGTCAACCTATATTTCATACCTTATTATTATATGAAGAGATTAAATCTTAATAAGAGGTAATGAAAAGAAATGATTTTCTCTTAAAGACCTACATACCAAATTTAAGAAATAGGAATAATAAGAGGAAAGTATTTTCTTTCAAATAAAGACTAAGCAATTAATCCACCATGCCATGTTTGATGGATACTAGGACTAGTGTGTGAACCCTTTGAGTGTTTCTAGTTTAGTATGTGAGCTTGGTTTAGTATTTATACCTCGTATTCGTATATAGACGCTAGTAACGAGGAATACCAAGAGGAGGAGAGGAGGAGGGCTACTCTCAGGAAGAAGAAGAGAACTTCGATAACTACCCAGCTCAAGGCAAGCTAACCCTTGCTAAACACAAGTGCTTAGCTCTACAAGAGCAAAGGCACCATCACACTTTACTTTTATGTATTACCTATCCCATGTTTTTACTTACATTTACTTTTGCTTATTTATTTCAAAGTATATTTTTGATTTATGATTCACTTGGTCTAGAGTAGACAAATACTTGGAATAGATTAGCACCACTCAAAGCTAGATAGCACCCCTCATATAGTTGCTAGTGCTAATCAATTAAAATTGACTACTCTAGATGGGAACATGGTGAAGTGAAATGACTTTGAAAGAAAGTAAAGTGGAGGTGGATTTGAACAAGAGAAGATGGTGATTTTTGATAAAATTGATGATTGGGTTTGAATGCGATACCCTTCCAATTATACAAGTACCCCCACAATACCTGATTATGGGTAGGGCTTAACTAGAAACTTGTGTATTTTAGTATGGGTTCCCTCTGAACAAACATCATAGGGGTTACACTGCGGCTGCCTCCGATAAGTGTGGAATGATGTTGAAATGAGGTGAATGTACGGCCCAAGCCCTGTGCAGTTCCCTGGTTAACTGCGGTTTCCACCGGGAGGCCAAGCTCATGGGGAGAGGTGCTCATACTAGCATATATAAGTGAAAGGTTTCGATTGATGATCCGCGTACTGTGTTACGATGATTAGGGGTTATCCTCGACGGATGAAATCAAAAGTTGTGGCACAAGAGTACAACCTCTGCAGAGTGTTAAACCTATTCGAATAGCCGTGTCCACGGTTACGGACGATTGGAAAGGCCATACTTTCTCCGTTATCATTAAAATGTTTTGATTCTAGAAATGAATGGTGGATTGAAAGGTGACATTATGGTGAACCATAATGAGTTGTGGGAATGACACTAATGTTCCCACTTGAGTTAGTCTAGCACATGATAAGGTTTTACCAAAGATTTATGAAACTAAAACTTGGCTTTATGCAAATAAACCTAGAGCTTAGCACCCCTTACACTTAATGAGTATTTATCTTAGAGTTAGTTTGCGAGTACTTTAAAAAGTACTCATGGCTTGCCCTGGCTATTCAAATGCCAGACTATGAAGGAGAGCACCAGTATCAGGATGATGGACAACAGGATGTCTACGATAACTAGGATCGTCTTCTAACGTCAAGCGTTGCCTGTGGAATAGATCGTCCACTACTACTTCGCTTCCGCTACTATTTGTGATGTTGAACAATATATTCGTGTAATATTGGATCATGTGATCTATGGTTGTAAGACAATATGTGTTGTAATAAATGATGACTCTATGCTACTTACTATTATGTCTCGCAAAAACATTATTCCTGGGATTGCGATGTACGGCATAATAGGCATCTGGACTTAAAAATCCGGGTGTTGACAAGTTGGTATCAGAGCCATTGTTTGACCTTAGGAGACCCTAGTTAGAATGGACGCTCAAAAACTTAGTTTCAAATTTCATGAATTGACTAGTTATGAAAACCTTATTCACCTTCTTACCTTGAAGAGTCTATTACAAACTTTAAATTCATGCCCTTCTTCTAAGTAAATTAAAATTTGGAACACTTGCACTTATCTAACTTAATCATCTCATCTCTCTACAGATGGATCACGTCGTGGACGCGCAGCCCTTTCTCCAGACTGAGTTCTATCAGTTGGGGAACGGTGGAGAGATCATCTTCGAGAGGGACCTCTTCTCCCTCTCAGAGTTCCTCGGGCGCCCACCACCGGAAGTCTTTGGCGGAATGCTGAATGACCAACCCGGTGGTCAACTTCAGTGGGTGATCATGGTGGACCTTCGTGGAAGGTTCACGCTCCCAATGAGCGCAAGGATCCAGTTCTCCTTCAGGGAGAACAACTGGGCGGATGGTCTCGCAAGGGGACTTCAGGAAGGACTCGCACGTCTGTGCGGGCAAAACTTCATGGACTTCACGGATAGTCGCTTTGTGCACTATGCAAGGCACAACTCCCTCGGAGTGCCAATGAACCTGCCGTCGCACCCGCAACTTCGCCACCATGTTGATCATCTTGACTTCATGCTGAGTGAGACCTGCATCGACCTCGACAACTCCCGCGAATACGCCAACCACACTCACATCCAGTTGGCGCAGCAGGCGGACACCATCAAGGTGATCGCTGGAGAACGCAGGGCACTCCGCCGTGCCAACCAGAAGAAGGATCACGCCATCAACCGCCTGAAGGCCAGGATCGCCACTCTGAAGGCGACCATCGCTGCCCAAGCTGAGCAGATCCAGGAGCTGGAAGGCGAAGGTGAAGGGGAGAACATCCGGGGGGACGGCTACTCCTACGTCAGCAACGACGATGACTACGAGGAGGAGGAAGACGACGACCTGGAGTTCCACCCTTACGAGGATGGCCACGAGCACCTCGATGCCGGGGTAGACAATGTCTACCCTATCAACGTCGATGGCGAGTAGTCCCGTCTGAGCACTTGCGTCCCGTGTTATGTATCGGTCCTTTGTACCCGCCCCATGTATCGTAGTTTGTTGAAAGGGTTCTTAAAACCCTCCTGAACATTTGGCTTGTAATATGTGCTACCTCCATGACTATGTTTGTGTGTGTGTAATATTATTATTATTCATATGAATCAAGTTTTAAGTTGTATTTTATCCCAAAATGAGCCATAGATATTTCCCTCTTATCTCATGATCCCTATCGCTGTTCAGATGGCACCCCCAACTCGCAACGAGACCGCAATGATGCAGATGTTGCAACAGATGATGACAGAAAGAGAAGCTAAGAGAGTTGACCGTCAGGCCAACCTAGCTGCACTTCAACAACTTGCTCAGGGCAATCAAGGCCACGGAAACCACGACCACCCAGGGTCAAAGCTGAAAAACTTCCAGAACACTAACCCACCGGTGTTCAGCAAGACCGAGGAACCCCTCGATGCTGATGATTGGCTCCAGACTATGGAGAACAATCTCGAG